>NC_139220.1:101134047-102504047 GCF_055691185.1 Crinia signifera | reverse complement strand
AAGAAATAGATTCTGATTGGTTGCCCATAGCAACATCCCATGTGAAAATTAATCCCATCTTAGTAAATTTACCCAATGTTTTGCATCACTCAGCAAGGAAAGCTTACTTTCATTTGTCTGGCTACAGTAACAAGCAGATCTTTTGTTACTGGGCAGACAGCTTTATGCAAGGCCTCTACACAGCCACCTGGGCCGACTGATAGCTGATATCTGCAAACATTGACCAAGAACATTAATGACCATAAGGCTGTCATAAGCCCAGGGCCGGTGCTAGGCACCGGTCCGCCCCAGGCGGGGAGGGCCCCCCCTCCCCGCCTTGGTCGCTCTGGTGCCTAGCAGTGCCCCGGCGATCAATCACTAACCCGTTCGAGGGGGGGCCGTCTTCTGGGTCCAGTGATGCGGCGCACATCGCCATGACGTTCCGGGGGGGGCTTGTCATGCGACGCGGGGGGGGAGGTGAAGGGGGGTTGTCTGGCACCATGACGTTCCAGGGGGAGGAGGGCTTGCTGGGTGACGCGGCGGAACTGCCGCCCTCCAGCGGCCGGCGCCATAGGCAAATGCCTAAGGCTGCCTAGTGGTGGCACCGGCCCTGCATAAGCCAGGAAATGATGATATCATATTCAAAACCAACTGAAAATAAACTGTATTCCATTCACCTTTAGATTATGTACCGACATTTTGATCAGCATTTTTGTTAACCTTTAAAATCTTGGCGGTGTTTTGTCTCACCCATTGGGCCGTATTCAATGCAGTTAAACGTGAGGATAGCCGAAAACAAGCCACCCTCGCCATTAAACCCCCACGCTGGCCACTAACCCTATTAAGTTGAAGGGGAATCCTTGCTGTCCCCAAACGGTGAGGGTCACGGCTAATGCAGGGAGCCTTCTGCATTTAGCAGTGAACCTCGCTGTTTTGGCGGCCGCACACGCCGTTTCCACCTCACTGTAAAAACCCAGCAGGATGGACATGGCGTGTGCAAGGGGGGTCAGTTGAATACTGACCCACGAGCTGCGACGGTGAGCAATCAGCACTGCTCGCCGTCACAGCTCCCAAAAGAGCATTGAATACAGTCCTTTATATCTACTACTACTAATATTGGTATAATAATTAGAAATAGGTTATATGATATAATGTTAAAAGGAAAGCACATCATAGCGTCGTTATGCAATACCTCTGAATTCAGGCCGCCCACATATATCCTCATGCAGATTTGTGTGAATCTGGTATACCAGCGTGCACAAAGTGCGGTATGGCGGAGATGCCCATGTCATCATTTATTATGTTTTATGAACTGTTGCCAAACCATCCCTAGTGGTCTCTTTCCTTCTTCTGGCAGCAGCGGAGGCTCCAGCATCTTCTTACAGGTCCTAGCAGTGCTGTGATAATTAGGGGCACTTTTCATGTTTCGTGTTTTGGGTCTGTATCTCCGGCCATGTTTTGTATCTGGATCTGTTTCAAAACACCATTTTCGTGTTTTGGATATGATTTAAAAAACAAACACAAAAACCACTAAAATCTCAGAATTTTATTTTGCACCTATGCTATTATTAACCTTAATGACATTCATTTCCACTCATTTCCAGTCTATCCTGAATACCTCACATCTCACAATGTTGTTTTTAGGCCAAAAGGTTGCACCGAGGTAGCTGTATGACTATACTAAGCGACACAAACACGTGGTCCATCTAGGAGTGACACTGCAGCGGCAGACAGGATGACAGTTTGAAAAACTTGGCCCCAAAGAACACATATTGCCAAAAAAAAGAGGGAGAGGAGGAGGGCTTAGATCGTCATTTGAAGCTGAACCACTAGTAAGTGGCGTAACTATAGTGGGTGCAGGGGATGCAATTGCTATGGGGGTGCAGGCTATCCCCTGCACCCCCATGATCTGCCCGGGGGGGGGGGGGGGGGGAGAAACACTTTAGAACCCTTGCTCCTCCTCTCCCCCTCCTCCTCCTCTCTCTCCACTCTCACTCTCTCCTATCCAGGGTTGCCAGATCATCCCTGAGCCCTCTCCCCAACCCTCCTCCCCCCCCCTCCCCACAAACTCATCGTTTTAGATGAACCCACCACTGGAGTGGACCCATGCTCTAGGCTCAGTATCTGGGAGGTAATTTCCAAACACAAGAAAAGTAAGAACCAAAATAATACAGCCCCATTCTCCTACATCCCCACAATGTACCAACTCTGGCAGGAGATATCAATATTCATAGCAATTTGCCTGCAGAAGTAATCTGTTTACACCAGCATAATGACCAGGCTAGGTGTACTAGGCTAATAGCACAATACACATATATTTAAAGACTCAGGGCTGATAAGTTAGAAACTTATCAGTTTAATTAAACAATAACAATATTATTGCAATATATAATGTGTTGCCTTTTTTGCCTTTTATGCTCTCCCCCCCTCCTCTCCCCCCCCCCCTCTCTTTTGCTATGGGGCCCACGAAGTTGTAGTTACGCCTCTGCCACTAGTCATGAACATAGGCCAGGGCCTAATCCGTTCCTTGCCACTCGTAAATGGCATATTGGCAAGCTTACATCTCTCCTCAATTGATTTACATTTATTTTTTTTCTTTATGTTACTGATGTTTCATGTTACTGAACTTTTTGGATTTTACATGCCCTCTATGATGACATCAGCCATGACAGACAACGTTGATGGCATTTCTTCGTCTATGTCATGACTAGTAGCAACAGCTTCAGCTTCAGCACTAGGAGGCAGTGGTTCTTGTTCTTTCACTTTTTTGGGGAGTATCACTGGACTGGAATCATACAGCTGTATCACTGGACTGGAATCATACAGCTGTATCACTGGACTGGAATCATACAGCTGTATCACTGGACTGGAATCATACAGCTGTATCACTGGACTGGAATCATACAGCTGTATCACTGGACTGGAATCACACAGCTGTATCACTGGACTGGAATCATACAGCTGTATCACTGGACTGGAATCATACAGCTGTATCACTGGACTGAAATCATACAGCTGTATCACTGGACTGGAATCATACAGCTGTATCACTGGACTGGAATCATACAGCTGTATCACTGGACTGGAATTTTATTATACAGCTGTATCACTGGACTGGAATTATACAGCTGTATCACTGGACTGGAATTATACAGCTGTATCACTGGACTGGAATTATACAGCTGTATCACTGGACTGGAATTATACAGCTGCATCACTGGACTGGAATTATACAGCTGTATCACTGGACTGGAATTATACAGCTGTATCACTGGACTTTAACGGCAGTATAACTGGACTATAACGGTAGTACTAATAGATTTTATCGGCAGTACCACTGGGCTGAATTTATGCAGCAGTATCAATGGACTGGAATTATACAGCTGTATCACTGGACTTTAGCGGCATTACCAACAGACTTTATTGGCAATACAAATGGACTTTAACGGCTGTACCACTGGAGAGGACTTATTTACAGCAGGATCACTGGACTGGACATTAACGTTACAATGGACACCAAAGCAGCACAGCACAGTACACCCTTCCCCTCTCCTCTCCTAAACTTGAGTGAGGAAATTGCGCCACCCGCATATATATAGGGTCCGGATCTCGTGACAGTGGGATCTCCATTATTCGCAAAACTACAACTTATATTGAATTGGGCCCCAAGTGCAGACTAATTCACTTTGGTCTCATAGGTTGAGAGGACATTGGACCTGATTCAGAAGTGGTTGCAATGCCGATGCAGCAGCAATTGTTTTCAGTGACTGTACTGCGGGGCATCACAAATGATGCAACCATCCTCAAGGGAGCTGAGACGCCCACTGAAGCAATGGCAACATGCTCAGTGTACTCCAATCGCAGACATGATACATACACCTGACCGCATCTGAATCAGGCCCATTGAGCCAGAATTCTTATATTTCTACTCCGTGCAGCAGTAACTTTACGGACCTTACACGTACTGCAGTGTTTTCTTTTTGTAGCAGATTTGTCCTAGTTACCCTGCCATGAAAGCTACACATGGTCAGTCTTTTTCTGAAAGGCGAGGCCTGATAGTTATCACTTACTGTGGCTTATTTGTTATTTCCTGGATCATTGTACGGCAGTATCTTTCTGCTATGATGCCAACTGTCTTTAGTTTTCTCCATTTGTAACTATTCTTCCTCACTGTAGAATCGGGGACGCTAACCTTTTAACCTTTTCCAGGCTGATCATTAACAACAGTTGTTCCTTCAGTGTCGATTATTGCTGATGATACCCATGATGAGTGTTCTCACAGCTGAATACATATCTTTTATTTTAGCGCAAATAAGATCTGTTATGGGGCATTTGTCACAGGAGGTTACATTTACTAAACTCTAGAGACTTGGGAGGTCATTCTGCTTCTCACTCACCATTGTGAATTCGCAACGGTGAGTGATGTTTTGAGATTGCACATGCGCATACACATGTATACGCATGTGCAACAGCTTGGTGGAGCGGGCGGGGCAAATTGCTTATTATTATTATTGGGAGGCGGGCAGCGTTTAGTTGGCTTGCAAAGCTACGAAATTCGCAGCTTTGCGAGTCAACCTGAATAACCTCCTTGGTGAGGGCTAGATGTTTTGTGAAAATGGCAAAGTGTAAAAACAGATCTGAAAGAGTATTTTTCAGCAAAATATCCTCTTCATAATAGAAAAAAATGATTTAACTAACAGTGTGCTCTTCAATGTGGTTCATACTTGCCTACTTTTGAAAACTAGTTTCTAGTTTCTGGGAGATAATAGTTGGTAATAGAATTTTGCAAAGCGCCCTAATTGAGGCGGCGTGTCATGCTCCACCCAAATGGCGTGTCTAGTTCCATATATGGAGAGATTTTGAAAATGAGATTGTGAAGGTGGCACCTAGAAGCGTGGGTGTGTAAGTTAAAATGGTACTATGGTTTATTATCTGGGCGCCCAATTTTTTCATCTCATGCCACTACTTAAGGCATGTGATGCTGTAAAGACCCGATTTTTAATTGTATAGTCACCCATGGGTGATTTCATACCCCCACTATCCAACTACGCATGGAGTTGATTTTATATAGTGTGGCGAGCCCCGCGAGGGGATGCGTATTACTTTACATGTATTCTGCGTCCCCTCACGGGGCTCGCTGTGCTCGCCACGCTTCGGGTTTGGTGGCTCGCTGCGCTCGCCACACTATATAAAATCAACTCCATGCGTGGTTGAATAGTGGGGTATGAAATCACCCATGGGTGACTATACAATTAAAAATCGGGTCTTTATAATGAAAAATCGCATCGCATGAATTGTATGCCACTATATTGCATGCGATGCGATGCAATACAATGAAAAAATCAGGCGCCCAGATATTACACAAGTACCGTTAAAATTACTTATATCCAAATGTAGGTGAGCCCAAAGCAGTTAGTAAGAGATACTATACTTGGTAAAGTGCTGGGAAATGGCGCTGATGATTCAATGGAAATGTATCTGTCTCTCATTCCTTTTTTCCCAAAAAATGTAACAGTGTAATGTGGGCTAGGAGAAATGAGGGAGATTGCTAGACTAATGAGGGAGAGAGGGAGATGCTGTTATTTCAGGGAGTCTCCTGCAGCATGCAGGATGGTAGGCAACTATGATTGTGGTTCCTTCTTTCAAAGTTCAGCACATGATTCCTTCCAGTAACATAATAAAACAATATAGCACTATAGCTGACTGCGTAAGAGACTTGTTACTAATAACACCACAGAAATGCTGGACTGCTACACTGATCATGAGTCCATTATGCAAAATACTAAATAAAAGCTATTTTTGCATTATATTATTGCAGTCTTGTACTGTACTACGGAGTCAGGAAATACACTACATTATTGCTCTACTACCAGGCCTATCACATCTGTGTTCAGTTTGTTTGTTGTTTATATATTAATGTCAAGTGAGCTTGAAGCAATGGCGTAACCATAGAGCAGGGGTCAGTGAACTTTGTTTACCTTTTACCCCCAAAATATATTTAGATATGAAAGGAAGGAAATCATATCATTGTAATACACACTGTACCCCCAGAAATTGATGATATATCATGCTAGTACGGTACACAGCCTGGCAGCAATTGATGAATTGATGATGATGATTACCATGTATGGCTGGGTGTGGTACAAAATTTGTACTACACCCAGCCATACATGGTAATCATCATCTTCATCATCAATGGCTGCCGGGCTGTATGTGGTATATATGGGGAAAAAAAGGTTTACCAATTGTGAAACACCTTTCTGTGTTTTGTCAAGCTGCTCACACTAGAAAGGGTCACTCCCAGAGGTGGGATTCAGCCGGTTCGCACCAGTTCTGCACAACCTATAACTAATATATTATCGGTTCTGTTTGCTAAGGAGCGCCGTGGACGCTCACAAGGTACTGTAAAGCAGCTGTGACAGCCGGGCAGAGAGCTGCGTGCTGCCCGGCTGTGTACACAAAGCAGGTCAGCGGCTATTTATAATGCTACTGCTGGACTGTGAGCCAATAGGAGCTCGTAGTCTGGCAGCCAATAAGGAGTGGCAGTGGTGTCTCCTTATTGGCTGCCAGGTCGCGAGCTCCTACTGGCTTGTGGTCCAGTGGGAGAATTCAAAATAGCCTCGGACCTGCTTTCAGTATACAGCCGGGCAGCATGTATTGTCACAGCTTCACATTGTGTGCCGCTGGTTGTGGTGGTACGTACACAATGCGGCAGCATTTTACTCCCCCTTGACAACGAGCGATTTACTCACCCTTGGCAACTGGCATGCATTCCCCCTTGGCAAAAAGCATATAGCCCCTTGGCATCTAGCATGAAGACCCTGGCATCATGCATTAGGCTCCTGGCATCCAGCAAAACACTACTAGCAATGAACATGTAGGTAATTAGCACTTGTGTTTCAAATATGTAATGGCATCATGGGGTGTGGCATAATGTGTAACTGGCATCACGGTGTATAGCACAATGTGTAATAGACATTACAGTGTGTTGCCTTATGTGTAAATTTCAATTTGCGGCTTTATGTGCAATTGGCATTAGAACATAGAACCTTTTGTTAATTTATTTGAATCCCACCCCTGGTCACTCCCTATGTAGTTGAAGCAAAAAGAAAAAAAGAAGTGGGCGAGCGCTAATATCACTTAATATGCTCAATTGGGTATTACAATTAGTTTATATGAAAATATTATTTAATAAATCAAAAGTCACAATAAAATGCAATTACTAACATTAAAAGCATTAATATATATGCAATTACACTTCAAAGCATTTTGAAAAAGCAAGTTTGATAATTAACAAGGGTAGGACATTGAAATAAGGACTCAGAGAAATACTTAGGATGGAGTCTCGCTTATTCTTATTGTGCTCCTTTAATTTTCAGTTTGAAAAGATATGGAAAAGTAATATGTCCATTACAGCCGAAGAGAATTGATGTGAGTATCCATAAACCTGACTTGTATTAGTTGCCGCCGGAGAGTAATAAGTCACCAATATGGGAATGAACTCACTGTTGGACGAAAGGCAGTTCAATTATTGCACAGGTGTTGGGGTTCAATGCGGGCAGTCCATTCCAGAAATCAATGCCCAATAAACAAAAAGTACTTCCTGCTGACGCGTTTCATCATCTACTGACAATTTTTCAATGGGCAAAAAAGTTGTCAGTAGATGATGAAACGCGTCAGTAGGAAGCACTTTTTATTTATTGGACATTTATTTCTGGAATGGACTGCCTGCATTGAACCAGCTCTTATACTACCAACATCCCCCCCCCCCCCCCAGGCATGAAAAATCAACACCATTGGGTTACCACCACCTGCACAATAATTGGACTGCCTTTCTACCAACAGTGAGTTCATTCCCATAGTATGGACTTAATGCTCTCCAGCAGCAACTAATCCAAGTCAGGTTTATGGATACTCACATTAGCTCATAATTATCTTTCGCTGCAACTGAAAATTAAAGGTGCACAATAGGAACAAGTGGGACTCCATCCAAGTATTTCTATGATTTTTAATTTCAGGGGTGAGAGAACTTTTTTACCTTTTACTACAAAATATATTAAGATACAGGTATGCCTACATTACATTTTAAAGGAAGGAAATCATATAATTGTAATACACACAGTACCCCCAGAAATTGATGAGATATCCTGCTAGTAAGGTACACAGCCTGGCAGCCATTGATGATGATTACCATGTATGCACAGCATCTATTCAGCGATGGACGCACATAAAAAAATGGGGCGTGGCCTGAGGACACAACATCCAATGAGGCCCCTCCCAATTACAATGGGAACGCCCAGCGTTTACATGGGAATGCCTATGAAACACTGGGCATTCCCATGGGCGCAACCATCCGCTGCCACCCTACGCCCCCCGTTCACAGCCTTTGGTGCATGCACCCGGTGAACCGTCTGTTTGCCGTGGCCGCACGCACCCAGCGTATGCACATGTGCAATAAAGTGACCCTGTGCATCCGCATACATCCAACATTGGTCCCCCCTCTGTGTGTGTGCTTGTATGTATGCTGTGTATGTCTGTGTATGCATGCTATGTGTATGTTTGCTATGTACGTCTTTGTGTACATGCTGTGTTTATGCGTTATGTGTGTGTATGTATGTATGTATGTATGCTGTGTGAAGGTATGCTATGTATGTGTGTATGTTGTTTGTGTATGTGTGTATCTATGCTATGACAGAAAGATGTTTTTCAACCAGCAATCTTTGATGGTGCAATGCAGCCCGAAAAATTAGATTTTCCAAGGTGTCACCTACATCTCAAAACATACATACAAAATAAAGAAAGTTTGGAAAGACACTTCTCAGGGCGCACAAGAAAATCTGAAATCTAATTCTCTCTGCACATTTTACATCTGCCCCCCTGCAGTGCTCATGGTTTTGTCCATCTAAGAAGGATTTTGTCAGAAAGAGTGAACTAGAATAAGGCCCTGTGTTTTATTACTGCATTCCTTATTCCTGTGCTATTAGGTGCTCCCTCACCAAACACTATGATGAAGACAAGCTTTGGTCCTACTGTGTGGAAGGACACAAGGTCACAGGTATAGTAACCGCTTACTGCTGCTAGCTATAGTATTTGTAATAGTTGATTTTTCTTTACATTTTCCCAGGCAAAGTGTTAGTTATTATGGCAAACCGTACTCTGCAATGCTATTGTTACTTACTAAATACTGGAAAATATTTTTATTAATATAAGAGCTTATTAAAGGTTTTTCATTTTACATGTCTATTTTCGGAAGCCTACTAATATTCAAACGACTTCTCACAAATGAGAATTTCCTCCATTATAATGGTTATCATCTATAAGTATGTGGGTACATTTTTCTAACTAATTTAGCATTTTACAATAAAAAGGATAATGTGAGACCATACAGGATTTAAAGGATTCATTGAAATTTGCACTCAATTCTTTTTCTTTATAGCACATAGAAACAATAGGCGTAATGCTGCCCGAGTTCGGCGGCAGTGCAGAATTTTTTTAAAAGGGGCAATCGCTGACAAGCCATGGTTTTGCCTTGTAAGTGATCACCTCTTTAAACAAATGTCTGAGTTTGGACGGAATCCCGCACTGCCGCCAAACTCAGGCAGCATAACGTTCCACCCATAGAAAATTGACGGCAGAGAAGAACCATCTAGCCCAGTGGTTCCCAACCCTGGTCCTCAAGTACCCCCAACAGTGCATGTTTTCCAGGTCTCCCCACAGAATCACAGGCAAAATAATCAGCTCCACCTGTGGATCTTTTAAAATGTGACTGAATAATGAGTGCACCTGCTAGGTGACCTGGAAAACGTGCACTGTTGGGGGTACTTGAGGAACAGGGTTGGGAACCACTGATCTAGCCTATCTAGTCTGGCCCTTTTTTTAACCTTATTGTTACCATTAAACCCTATTTGATCCTTATTTCTTTTTAAGTATATCCTTATGTATATCTTATGCATGTTTAAATTGCTCTACTTGTCTTAGCCTCTACCACCCCTGATGAGAGGCTATTCTACTTGCCCACTATCCTTTCTGAGAAGTCATTTTTTTCCTCAAACCATCTCTCGTGTCTGGAGGTCACTAAGATGATTTTTTTCAAGGTGCCAGGACACAGAGCATAGCTACGCCCCTGACTAGCCTGAAGCCCTGTCCCCACATTATGATTGGCCAATGGGCCAGTCAGTCAAAGAATATGGATGACCATCAATAGGTAAAACTATCACCAAGTTTGTTACTCTGGATGGCTGGTTGCAATATCTCTATTAATGGCGACCATCGATTTCGACTGCAGCGATGGCCATCCCTACTGCAGCAGCAATCTGACCTGTGTCCAAGAACACAACAACGGATCCCTCACACACCGTGAGGCAGTTTTCAGCATTAATGATGCTGTGCGAGTTGTCAGAAAATCTCTGTCCAACAGCGTGGATCCCTGCCCTCTTTCTTTCCGCTAAATGGCTGCGACAAGGAAACGGGGAAACAGAGACCACTTCCTGTATCACAGGACCCATTTGCTCACGTGCTGAATGGGTCCTGCACAATTAGCAAAGTAATGATAATTGGTATTTAGTGCATCAGGATGCAGCTGTATTCACATTTCAATGACCCATAGAACCAACTTTTAGTAGCAAAGAAGAAAGGCCTGTAAATACTTATACTGCTGCTTTGTTAACGCTGTGTCATTCTACTTTACTTTTTATTTACAGATCATTGTGAGAAAAACCCATGTGAACCCAGAGGTGTATGCGAAAGCACTTTAAGGGGATATAAATGCATATGTAAGGAACCATACACAGGCAAGGATTGCAACAAAGGTAAGGTAAAACACTAAGATGAGATGTTAAGTCACATAGATGTTTACAATTAAAAGTGTGTATTTATTATTAGTAATTTATCTATATAACCTTATATAATCAAAACCACTTTCAATCAAAGCCTCACCTACTTTTATTTCAAAGCCACACCCACTTTCAGACAAGACCACACCCACTTTTGGACAAAGTCACTTCCGTTTCAGGGTATGGTACTGTGTAGCTTGGAAGATACTGTAGCTTACATGGGAAATTGCTGGACTCTCTGGATAAAGCAAATGCGTTAATGCTAACAGTTTTATCCAGATGTACAGTAAGTGGTAGGAGTAAATTATTGTAGGTACAACAAGAATCCAGTATTATTGATAAAGGGTACTTGCTGTAATCCTGGTGCAACATTACGGAAGAATATGCCAAAAGAGTTAGTTCAGCAGATGGAGCATTTTCTTTGTTATATAAGGGTGTGGTATAGCAGGTCGAAGATGTCTAAGTTGACCCCAAAAGGTCAACATGCACAAAGGTGACACTGGAAAAAGGTTGACACAAGCAAAAGATTTGACACATGAAAAGGTTGAAATGAGGTTTTCACCTTTTTTTTGGGTGTCAGTGTAGACACCTGAGCACGTGCACCCCCAATTAGTGTACGGCTTTGCTAGCCATGCACTCGGGTCCGGTTCCTTGGCCTGCTTCTGCTCGGCACACTTTATCATTCCCAATTGGAGTCCAAGTAGATGGTAAAGTATGAAAAAGAAAAACAAATCTACAAAAAAGTAACTCATGTCATCCTTTTCATGTGTCAATCATAGTTGGGCTAAACTTCTGCTTGTGTCGACCTTTTGTGTATGCCAATCATATGTTGTCGACCTAGACATAGGTCCTAAGAACACTGGGGTGAATTCATCCCCGTTCCGTTGTTTAGGTGTATGTGCATGCGTAAAGTCATATTTGCGCATGTGCAGACCCCGGCAATGAATGGCTTTAGCAAGTTGTACATTAGCTGGGCCATTTGTTGTGGGGCAGGAGGGCTGGAGGCAGACGGGGAGGAAACGGGTTCTCGTCAATGGGAATGTCCAGCATTTTATGAGCGTCTCCATGAAAATGCTGGGCATTCCCATGGGAACACAGGTGGGCCGATACCTGCTGGGGGCTGGCAACGCTGACTTCGCAGGACATCAGCACCCACCCCGCCTTCGGCGGACACTGAAGGAAATATTAGTCAGTTTCAACTGACCTTTATTCCTGCAGGAAAAATCATTTGATGGTCGGTTAGTGAACACATGGAGGGGATTCGGACGGCGGACGCTTCAGCACTCAGTAAGCAGTGATTTTCGCTGCTTACCGAGCCAAGCTGAATCATGGCCATAGTCTGTTAGCCATGTGGATACTGTTATATAAGGCTTTTTGGTACTACATTTTCACTACATTTTTCGTTATTTTAACGTCTGAATAAGTTAAATCAGTGGGAAGAGACGAGATGATCTAAGCAGAACAAAGCAGAAACACATACCTGTATATTTAAATATACACTTACATCTCATTTTAAAGATCCATACTACTGCATATGGGTAATAATGGAATTATGTGGATTATATACAAATTAGATTTCATTTCTTCATCCTTCATTTTCTAGACAAGTGCTTTGATAAAGGGCTGCAGCAATATTTTGAGCCCAAGGAAAAGTGGCTGCGATACGTCCATCCTAAGTTGGAAGAATGCACCTGTGGTGAGAAGGGGAGCGTTTGTAAAGCGACGACTGGGAAACGTGAGTTGGAAATAAACAGCAAGCCCCATAGTGAGAAATGGTAATGAGCCCAAACAGCCCTGCACGCCCCTCTCCACCTCTTGCTCGGATGGTTCCATACAATCGTTTTCTGCATGGACCTCACTCCGTGTTTGGACGTGCGAGGCATTAGCACATGCTCAGATATGCCTCTGCACATGCGCAAATACCAAACATCGGCCGTCCGACCGCACACGGAGCCATCCGACTCAATCAGAACAAGGGCCATAGCGCCTTGCTACACTCGGCACACCATTTTATTCTCCCACCACGCCCTAGTGGATGGTGGGCATGAAATACCGCCGGTCGGCACATGTTGGCTCAAAAAAAATGTGAAAAGCCCCATGTTGACCTTTGACTGTCGACCTAACCCATGTTGACCTTCCTGCATGTCGACCTAGACTCATATCAACCTAAATGTATGTCGACCTAATGGTGTCAACCTAATGACTGTCGACCAAAATGCTGGTGACCCATTGACTGTATACCCCGGCCCTACAGTAAAGGGTACAGATACACAGAAAAAAGTACTTTGAGTCACAAAATAAATGTAAAAAAGTTTTGTACATCTGTATTGTTTTACGTTGATAAACAGCTCTGCGTGTTACTAAAAAGAAAAAGAGGAGTTGTAGCCAGTAGCAATGAATCACCTCCTAGCTATCGCTTATCTAGTACGCTGCTGCTAGAATCTAATTGGTTGTATGAGCAACATCCCTTTTAATCATTTTTAGTAAATCTGTCCCTGGATGTAAAACTTTGTTGATTTGAGATTTTGTGTGATATCACCTCTACTCCAAACTTACAGACTGCCCTGACAATCCATGCCTCAATAGAGGACACTGCATTCAGCACAAGCACACCACTGTGTGCGGGTGTGCACAGGGATACATAGGACCTCACTGCGAAATAAGTAAGTACTAATGTCACATATACATTTCCACGCAGTATACAAAGAAATGTAATTGTCAATCACATTTTATTCTTGTATATTTATGACATGTTTCTTTTTGTTTTAAAGATCAAGATGAGAAATGCCTCTCTGGAAATGGTACCCTATACAGAGGTACTGTCAATGTCACTGCGACAGGAGTACCCTGCTTAAACTGGAAAAGTGATATCATAAAGCATGAGGTCTCCCTGTATAGTGGCCAGAATGCACAGATACATGGCATAGGACATCACCCATACTGCAGGTAATACAAGAGGCATGGAACTGATCGCTACTACTGTAATGTAGGTGCTCTGTGCTTTTGGGCACAGCGGCCGGATCCAACACAGGCTCACAGTAATAAAACATAGTAAGAGGCTATTGCAGAGAGGGGGTCTGATTGCAGCTCATTATTAGTTGTGTACACATTCCCAGCCTATATGCAAGAACAAGGAACATCGGGCTTACAGGTAATCCTATGAATATGCAAGCCGCACATGGCTGTAGGGATGCAGGCACCATATTCTCATAATAGAGCATGCAGCTAATGACAGATACAGGCCCTTAAAATAGCCAGGACAAGCTTGTATTTTTCATGCATTTTGTCACTTCCTGTTAGTTACTCTGTGGTCAAAACCTCACTGCCAATGTGATCCCTTGTCATATGTGCAATGCACTCATGGCACATGAGCTGTCTGCCAATTGTGTGGAACATCAGCATTGTGTACCTCTCTGCATCAGGACCAGTGTTCTTAGGGGGTGATTCATGTCGACTCGCAATATAGCGAGTTCAGCCCCGTCCCAATGTTTTGGGGAGTGTGCCTGTGCATGCTTTAGTATTCCCATATGCAGCCCCCCTTGGCCAATGGCTTCGGCAACTTGCATAGTTGGCAAACTATTTGCAAGCACCTGGGGGGGGGGGGGGGTTGGCGGGCCCATGAGAATGCTCAGCATTTCCTGGACGTGCCCACAAAAACAGTGGGTACACCCAGGAAACCGCTGGGAGTCCCCATGCAAATGCAGGCGGCCGTCCGTCCCGTCTTTGTCTAGTCAGTGACCATCGAAGGATTTCTCTGGCAGCAGAGGCATGCTAGTAGGGGATGTGTTCTCGTTGCACATCCTCTCGCATGTTGCCGGCAGTGGCGTGGGGGCGGCGGGAAGCAACTCAGATGCTCAGTAAGTTACAAGGTCCGCACCTTACCGACAGAACCTGAATCGGGCCCTTACTTTGCTGGATTCAGTCTGGCCCCAGCCACCCCACCCCACATGCGCAGTGCAAAAACATTGGTCCCCGGAGCGAAAACGCCGGGGACCGACCGGCCCTGAATCAGGCTCTCTGTTCCCAGCTATGTTATATTCTGGATATGTGTTTAAGTTACAAAATACTAAATGTTATATTAGCCGTGATCATTTCTAATGAAGTATCAAATACTCCTAATAATGCGTTCTGGCGAGTTATTATTTGTTATACACTTTGGGTGAGATTTAATAGGATGAGAGATTCAGAAAGTGAGAGATTTGGTAAGAAATCTCCAGTTTTTTTAAAGCGGCAATCATTTACCCTGCAAAACCAGTTTGATTTTGAAGTGTAAATGATTGGCGCTTTTAAAAAAACGAGATTTCTTACCAAATCTCTCACTTTCTGAATCTCTCATCCTATTAAATCTCACCCATTATCTTGTTTAGTATTGCTGTGTTTTTAGGATCATTGACAGTAAATTTGCTTTATAAAACCTCAGTATTTATTGCCTGTTGTAGGAGCCCTGATGGAGACCCAAATCCTTGGTGTTTCATACTGAAAGAAGGAAGAGTGAGCTGGGAACATTGCCTGATCCCACCGTGCCAGCAGATAACCAGTACACCAGGTACAAGGCCCAGAAGAAAATGACAACTGAATAAATAAGATTAGGGAATATTTGCAAATTGTCTAATTCAATTCAAAAGTAGAAAACGATTATCTGTGTGCCTGCATGGCCCCAGCCCAGTCACCGCCCAGAAACACACCCTCCCATACACAAGGGCGATTCCACAGAGATTTTAGCATGTGTTTGACATCGGGTCCGATGAGCTGTCCTGTGTGCTTCGCATCGTAGCCTGAAGATTGCACCTGCTGCATGATAAGTTCATTGTGCTTGCCAAGCGCTTGTGAGAATTCTCTGAATGTATAAGCACTGACTACCAGAGAGGTGGAATAGTGGTCTGATGTGGCATTCTTATGTATGTAATGTTACATAGGTGGACCATGTAAGCGTGTTATATGTCTGTAAGGAGACCATTTTCTTACACCTGGTATAGGGTAGGTACACACTGAGGATGTATGCCCAAATTACTTCCAACTGCTTAACCAGATTTGCAGGGCCTGATTAAAGATTGCAGGTTCCCTAGACTAATACACATGTAGCTCCCTTTGTAATTCATACATACACGTGTATGGGCAGTCAGGGACTCACCATTTATACAGTCCATGTAACAAAAGTTATAAATGTACATACTGTAATGGTTCCATCATTAAGATACATTGACACAGCCATATGGCAGTCACCTTAAGAACTTTACCCCCCCCCCCCCCCCCAGAACTGTAATGAATGTAATGTACATCGGGACAGGTGATGGCTAGCAAACATGGAATAGGTTAGGCCTTCATTTTATTCCTCAGCTGTAACATACAATCTGCAATCTCTTACATCACAATAGGAACCTAACCTGATAAAATAAACCAACTATATCTATGTGAAAGAAAGCATACTGTATTTGGACTATGCCGTAGTTTAATTGTCAGTTAAATGGGATGTAATTCCTTGAAGAGCACCAAAACCATGGCCTAAGCATTGAGAGAAAGCAGTGCTAACCACCGTGCCTCCATTTATTTGTTCATTTTCAGTATGATTAATATATTTAAACATTTTATTTATTCTTAGCCAGTAAACTACCTCTACAAACCAGTAAACCCCAGTCTCCAACCCAAGGACCTAAATTGCCTGTCAGCACTTCTAAGACCCCAGGCAATTCAGCAGCTAAGAGTAATGTCATAGGAAAGCTACCTTTGGACTGTGGAAAGCGGTTCCTTAAAAGCCCTTCAATTTCATCCCGTATTGTTGGAGGTCTGGTAGCCCTCCCTGCAGCTCATCCTTACATGGCAGCCATCTATATCAGGAGCAGCTTCTGTGGTGGATCCCTCATCTCGCCTTGTTGGGTTGTCACCGCAGCTCACTGCTTAGACCGCCGGTAAGATGATTTACATTAATGCCATTATACCTGTCTACAAATCTTCGTTCTGTTTTCTTGTTGCAATACACCTGGAAATACCCGACGTGAAGTATTTTGCAACTGTTAATGTGCATTGCTGTCCTATCTCATCAATGTTACTCATCTTACCCATCTTATCAATGTTAAGGATACAGCAGTTGTCACAGCAGGTTTGGGCATGCAGAAGAGACACTTGACTGTAAATGGGGGAAATATATTACAGTGGCACATATAGTGCTGCTATAACATTTCCTGCTTTGACTCTTTAAACAAGGTGAAGCAGGAAGCAGCACAGATAATCCCCAACATAGCGCACAGTGCATGAGTCTAGTACTGATACACCCTGTCTTACTGGGCATGCGTGGGAACTAAACAGGGGCATGCGTGGGAACTCAACAGGGGGTTAAAATGTGTGTGTTGTGGGGATGGGGTGGAACTGAGTTCCACCACCTGTTATGGTATGGGAAACTACTGCCACCTCCACCATGGACCTGCCCAGTAATTCCAAAAGAAAAAGCCAACCAAACCACACACATCAATAAATGATGCAGGTAGCGCTAGTTTCACTGATGAGCGGCAGCCACCTTACTCTTCCTCAAGCCCTGATGGCTCCACCCTCCCCCCCCCCCCCCACACACACTTAGCTGCCAGCACTCCCTGGTACTTACTCACGCTGTGTATGTTGGATGGGTTTGTCCCCTCCACAGGTCCCAGCGGCTTCCTTTTCCTGCATGCGTATGTCAGGCACTGTGCATGCAGATGGGAGGCTAGAGGGAAACAGCAAGGAGAAGAAGCTGCTGGGGGGACACAGGGTATGGAAGTGCTGGAGTGACAGAGGCAGAGATGTGTATAAGGGGCACTTCTCTGGGCATTATATGTAAGTGGCACTACTATTTTGGGCATTTTGTGTAAAGATCCCTATTGCGCTGTACAATATTTGTAAAGTTCACTACTGCTGTGGGCATTATGTCTAAGGGGTACTACTAAAGAAGAAATTGTGTATAAGGGGTGCCACTACAGGCGTTGAGTAGAAAGGACACTACTGCATGGCATAACATGAATAAGGAGTACTACTGTGTAGCATAACATGAATAATCAGCACTACTGAGTGATGTAACATGAATAAGGGGCTCTACTGTGTGTTGGAATGTAAATAAGGGGCACTACTATGTGGTATAATTTGACTCGGGGGCACTACATGTTTTGTAATATGAACATCAATTTCAATTGGGGGTACTATTGTGTGACTACTATTGTGTGATAGGGCTATAAATTTATAGTTTGCATGGGGGGCGGGGTCAAATAGTTGTCATGGTAAAATAGTTCCACCACCTCTCCAGGACCACTTTAAGCAATCCCGGGATCTCGCTACAATTTGGAGATCTACCATGAGCAGCCAGGAGCTGGCAGCCACCACAGCCAGAGACAGTGCTGTCCCTCCTGCAGTGGATATAATTTCTCCTACATAATGGCAGTACTCTTATGTCCTCACATTTTATTCAAGGGTAATTAATCACTGATCTACCAAGCACTTGATGAAATATACAATCTCTTCTGACCCCTGAATTAAATATGAAATTAAATGGATTATTATAACTAAAGGACATAATAATTAATAATGTAAAACTGCTGCTAGTCATTCAGTGCAAACTGCGTTGTCGTATTAATATTGAATATATATTGGCACCTATTGGCATGTGTTCTTTCTTACAGACCAAGTGTGAAGGATCTCACAGTGGTGCTAGGGCAGAGTCTATTTAATACAACAGACCAGCGCACAGCCGTGTTCCAAGTGGAGAAATACATCCTCCATGAACAGTATTCTGAGAACACTTTTCAGAATGATATAGGTAAGATTTAAGGAATCATCTGCTGTGAGGAGGCAAAGTGTATAAGAGACGTAATAAGGGGGTGATTCAGATGTGCTCAGAGCAGGCTGAGTATGCGCATGTGCAAACCCCCTGTGCGAATGCTTTTCGGTGAGTATCACACTCATAGAGGCATTCACTCTGTAAGGGGATGGGGTGGGCAGGGGGCTAGAGCAGAGGAACATCCAGTGTTTTATGGGTGAGCCCATAAAAACGCTAGGCATTCCTCTGTGAAGCTGGCATGTCGATGCCTGCTTAGCGTTGCTGGCTGATGTCACATGACGATACAAATGCGGGGATTCGTGCAGTGCGGGGCGAGCATTCGGCCCGGTGGTGGACAGCGTTTTCCTGTTCACTAGGCTGTGAACATACGCAGCCTAGCAAACAGGTCTGAATCAGGCCCTAAATGTATTATTTGTATTACTGTACTTAACTCACACTTTTTAAATGTTGGTAATTATTCACAAATCTCACAAAACTCTTTAAATTGCCATCCAGATACAAGGGGGATCTAACAGTCTTTAATTTGGAAAATCTATTTTAATTATGTAAATTTTACATTGAAAAACAAGATGCAGGATGTAACAGAAGGCAAATGGTTGCCAGGTACCCATGATAATGGGGTAATTCACAGCAAATGGCACAGCCGCGAATGTGCAGCAGCCAGTGATCAGGTAGAGGCCACCTCGCTATAGTGACATTCTGCCTTGCAAATGAATGTGTACGCTGTGTGAATGGAGTAGCCGGGGACTTACTTGGTGGCTGCAGTTAAAACAGGAATATCCGGACTAGAGCTTCCAAACACCCTCCCCTAAAATGCTTGGGCACGCCTGCAGTTCCCTGATACTCCCAGCGTCTTTTTGGCACGCCTCGTGTTTTTCTTGGCCCTCCTATGAAACAGCCGGTTACCACGCCTACTTCCTCTTTATCATCTTGCGAAAGGCATGCAAATAGAAAATGTAGCAGGACCTCATCCCTGGCCAGCGTCGCACATGCGCATTGCATACGCTGTTCATCGTTAATCGGTCGATGTATGCATTCGCAGCCGCAAGATCAGGTCTCAATTGGGCCCAATGAACCGCACGCCCTCCGGATCTTATAGGATTACATATCCAAGTCACTGGAAGTAACAGCCTAGTAAGTGAGCAATTGTGAAAGAAAAAAGCGAAAGAAAAAGACATCAGGCAATATAAGTGATAGATACACATGCAGCTTTCTCACCGGCACCTTGTGTTGAAATAGAAGAAGATTGAAGGAAACACAGTGTACATTCTCTTTCCAGTGAAAAGCCATCAATAGCTAACTTGTTGTGACTGGATTTTGCCCTGAATGACAGACATGTCTGCCATCAGAGGAGGACTGGAGTCCACCCAGCATCGGCGAAAGGAACGCAAACTGGCTGGTGAGCACTTTTGGGTTCCCTTGGAGGCGACCACACACACCACAATGCCTATTTCCTCAGTTTCGGGCACAACAATTTCCATACCTCCCAAGGGGGCGGGGTGTATGCAAATGAGGACGTGGCTTATGCTAATTAGCCGCGACCTCATTTTCATACGAGAATAGACGCTGTGCGCATGCGCACAGCGTCTATTCTACTAGATTGGGGGTCTCCCAACTGCCACCCCCCCCGCAGCGGGACAATGCCTGCCGTGGGTGGGACAGGACCCGAAAATCGGGACTGTCCCTCTAAAATCGTGACAGTTGGGAGGTATGCAATTTCTGATGGTAGCCCTGAAGAGAGTGATAGAGAATGTGAATACCATTTGAATTAATGGTTCAGGCAGTGATCTTAAATATAACCAGCAAATTGTTGGCTCTTAATTCACAGCAATTTGTGGTAACATTTTTTCAATTTGATAAAAAACTCTTTTGAATTTGAGTGGTGGTTTACACCTGTACCATACACCACACTAAACCAAGAAGGGCATTATGGGTGAAGGCCAAGGAGGACACCACTGGGACATAAAGAGGAACAAATGATCTTTTGGGGTTATTCAGATCTGATCCCACTACTGCGAATTTACCACCTGGACGATTATCGATCAACTGCGCATGCATTCTGCTCGCAATAAACATGCGCAAGGCCATCCTGCAATACAATACAGCTCCTTTTTTAATGGCTGGCCTTATTCAAGTTTATTGACAGGAACCCAGCATTTGTGGGTGTCACCCGGCCATTTACTGGGAGTGTAAGGGAAAATGCAGACAACAGGAATTTTCAGGGAGGAAGTGTGACCTCAGCTTGGCCCTGGTTTCTATCACACCTGCAGAGTAGCTCCCGGGGTTCACACACACTGGAAAAATCATGAGATGCTGAGCGGTTGCAAATAGATTTGCAGTTAATCGCAGGGCTGCAGCCAGGCACAGTGCGGGAGTTCACCCTGGCTAGGCGGTGGCTATCTGATCGCAGGGCCGCAGCCAGGCACAGTGCGGGAGTTCACCCTGGCTAGGCGGTGGCAATCTGATCGCAGGACCGCAGCCAGGCACAGTGCGGGAGTTCACCCTGGCTAGGCGGTGGCTATCTGATCGCAGGGCCGCAGCCAGGCACAATGCGGGAGTTCACCCTGGCTAGGCGGTGGCTATATGATTGCAGGGCCGCAGCCAGGCACAGTGCGGGAGTTCACCCTGGCTAGGCGGTGGCTATCTGATTGCAGGGCCACAGCCAGGCACAGTGCGGGAGTTCAACCTGGCTAGGCGGTGGCAATCTGATCGCAGGGCTGCAGCCAGGCACAGTGTGGGAGTTCACTCTGGCTGGGCAGTGGCTATATGATCGCGGGGCTCTTCAAATTAGCATGATCAGGTTTGAATTACCTTTTTGGCAAAAGCTTACCTTGACAAACCAAAATCTTTCTGGGGAGAGTTTCTGTGGATAGGCAAAAAACAAAATAGAACCCTTTAGCAATGCAGACAATCATGTTGCTATAGGTGCCAAGAGGGACTTATCTAACCATTGCCTATGAGGGCACTTGCCAGGGGCACTGGCTCTGACTGTCCATCAGTTCCACCTGATGAGCAGCTCCAGACTAAAAATAGGTTGAATGGAGTTGCAGCTCCAGGGATCCCATGATCAAGGGTTGCTCCCCTACTGTTGTTCCTATTATCATTAATTATATACTACCACTACAATGAATTAATGATGGCATATTGTCTGATGTAAAGGATACAGCAGTGCTATTTACATTTCTGTGAATTAATGTGATTCTGTTGCTATAACTGGTGAACACAGAATAAATGTTTATCTATAATGTTGCTATGTGGTGCAATATACCAGCACAAGCTAGGATAATTTATACCTCCTAATTGTGCTCATTACAGCGGGACAGTCCCGCTAATTGGACACTGTACCACTGTCTCTCCCGTTGGACACAGTATCTTGTGGACGGGGGACAGTTGGGGGAGACGGCGATCACTGCTGCTCTGCAGAGCAGATGGTGATTACTGAATAGATGCTGTGCGCATGAACGGCATCTATTCATTGCGCAGAGAGGAGCAGGGGGCTCACACCCAACCTTTCAAAATCGGGTATGTGTGTATCTTTGTATGTATGCAGTGTGCTGTGTGTGTATGTACAGTATGATAGGTATACAGTGTGTATGTATGTATGTATGCAGTGTGCTGTGTGTGTATGTACAGTTTGATAGGTATGCAGTATGTATGTATGTATGCAGCGTGCTGTGTGTGTATGTACAGTATGATAGGTATGCAGTGTGTATGTATGTATGTATGTATGCAGTGTGTGTATGTACAGTATGATAGGTATGCAGTGTGTATGTATGTATGTATGTATGCATGCAGTGTGTGTGTATGTATGTATGTATGTATGTATGTATGTATGCAGTGTGCTGTGTGTGTATGTACAGTATGATAGGTATGCAGTGTGTATGTATGTATGTATGTATGTATGTATGCAGTGTGCTGTGTGTGTATGTACAGTATGATAGGTATGCAGTATGTATGTATGTATGTATGTATGTATGTATGTATGCAGTGTGCTCTGTGTGTATGTACAGTATGATAGGTATGCAGTGTGTGTATGTATGTATGTATGTATGTATGTATGCAGTGTGTATGTATGCAGTGTATGTATGTATGTATGTATGTATGCAGTGTGTGTATGTACAGTATGATAGGTATGCAGTGTGTATGTATGTATGTATGTATGTATGCATGCATGCAGTGTGTATGTATGCAGTGTGTGTGTATGTATGTATGTATGTATGTATGCATGCTGGGTGACATTGTGAGCCATTTAGATACCCTAAAGTATGGGGTCCATCTGTTTCTATTGACTACATTGTTTTCTTTCAGCTCTCATAAGATTGCAAAATGCAAAAGCCGCCTGTTCTGAGTTCTCACAATTTGTGCAGCCGGTATGTTTACCACAAACTTCCAAGACCACTGGGACTGTGCAACACTGCGAAGTGGTTGGTTGGGGTCATCAATATGAAGGTAAGGAAATGTGTCCGTCTATGCACCATACTGTACACATGATTCCCCAAGAGGAGTCAGGAACTGTAGTTTTCTTCATACATCTAACCCTCAGTGTACCAGAGAGCTGGGCTGCGACTTTAACCGCATAGGAATTAGTTTATAAAGTACAAAAGAACTTGGAGTGAGAAAAAGCTTGTGATCGCTTCATGGTAGCACACGATACACCGATGTACAAACGTCACCCATAAAACGATCAGTGCAACCTAGCAAAGTAGTTTTGTCACTCACAGTTGTTTTAAAGATGCTTGGAGCAGCTGAATCGTTTCTGGACCTGGAACACTGTGAGAGGCCGGTTGAGCCACATTGTTTGGTGGAAAGAAAGTATAGAATAATGTGTTTTAACTTTCGAGGTTACCCATTATGATAATTTTGCCTCTATTTTGTACTTACAGGAGACGATCATTATGCATTATTTCTGCAGGAAGCACATATCCCGGTCATCCCTGTTACACAGTGCCAGTCTCCTCTTGCCCATGGTGATAAAATACTTAAGGGTATGATGTGTGCGGGATTCATGGAGGGAGGTGTGGATGCCTGCCAGGTAAGAAGCATTATAAGGCATAATAAAGCTTTGAATATGCTTGTGGAAAAACAGAAAAATGTGCTAGTAGTTGGGTTGCTGTGAGTATAGTTACTGTCTCCCCCTATCCCTAACACTCCCTAACTGATGCCTAATCCTAAACCCCCATATCTGTCCCTGTTAGTGTTTAACCCTAACCCTTCCCCGCACTCTAACCCTCACCCCACAGCCTAACCCTAACCCCCTTCCCCCTTAGTTCCTAACCTTAATTAACCCCTTTTAGTGTCTAACACAGGGGTGAGGAACAATGTTCCCTCTAATTTTACGAAGGCTGTGTGCGGCAAAAGATTTTGGCTGTGCAACTTTGGAAGGAAATTTACATTTTTGTGCGTCACTTCTATATATAACTGGAAAATGACGTTCAGCATTTGTGTTAACTTTACTTCAAAATGATATTAAACATTTAAACATTCAAAACACAACACACAATGTAGTTAATGGGTGAAACACACATTAATTGAGTCCACAACTGCAAAAAGGGACCAGTGCTGCTTTGTGCGCTCTGTTGCAATGTCTGTGCGCACGCTCGTCGAGTTGTGTGCGCGCGCACGTGCGCACAGCTTAGAGGGAACACTGGTGAGGAACCTCGGGCCCGGGGGCCGTATCCGGTCTGAGTGGCCCTCCCACCCGCTTTGCCGGTAGTCAAGTGCAGGGGAATTCTTGAGAGGTCGGTTGTTCTCGTGAGATTCCTCTTAATCAACAGCAGCCGGAGACTGTCAGTCCTATTCAGCGGCAGCCGCCAGAGCGTGGGACGGCTGCAGCAGGACAATTTGTAAGAATTTTTTTTTTTTACATATGGCCCCTGAAGGATTTTTTCCCCATACAAATGGCCCTTGGCACAAAAAAGGTTCCCCACCCCTGGTCTAACACAATAGTTCCCAATTTGTTGATAGTCATGGCACCCTATAGTATCAGAATGTTTTTCATAGCGTATATGTAAATCGGGCGCGAAAATAAATGAATATATATTAAAAAACAAACAAAGTATCTATATGGCAGCTCCCAATAGGATCAATGGTCGATCCCAATAAAGAAAAAAGACTGGAATTATTCAAGAATAATTTAGAGAGCGCACTGAATTAAGCACATAATAGTATTTATTAAAACAGCAATTAAAAATACTTAAATACAAAATAAATTAATTAATAAATCTATAAATAGATTATACACACATCATAGCCACCTATACCTGTCACAGACCTGATGGTATGTAAATTACGTCCCGTTGCTCTTACCCACTTGTGTTGGAAGTTGGAATATCCAGAATAAAAAGCGGGGAGCTTGTTTATGATTTCATAGCACCCCTCATAATTATTTTTTTTAAGAATTAATTAAATAAATTATATTTATATGTCCTCCTTGGGTTCAATTATATGTTGGGGACAGTATTTACTTTTTCCACATATGTTATGATTGGCATCCACCAGCACCGGTTTTGTCTATTACATTGATATTTTGAGTAGGTCCTGAACCACTAACCCTGCTCCCTAACTCTAACACCTACCTAGTGCCTAAATCTACCCATCCCCCACATGCAGCATAAAGCTATGAGTCCCTAGCATACTTACAACTGGGATGGCGGCTGTTGGGATTCCGGAATCGGCATTTCCACGCTCCATGTCCGGATGATACACATTACACAATGTCATTAACAACAGAACAAAATCTAATTTCATTTTTCATTACAGTGCACTGGGTCGCACATGATATCTTCTGGTTGGCCGCACAGCAAAGCCAAACAGAAGAGGTTACATGTGTCCTGCGGGAGTGCACAGTCAGGCATACACACTAGGCGATATGCGCAATGTGTCATTCCAATATGGCAATAGCTCAGGGCACATCACTGTGCAACGCTGTGTGCTGAGCTCAAAACACTAATCTCCCCATATCGCTAGGCCCTTTAATGCTTTATATGTGCTGAACATCAGTGTGTACGGCTCTTTAGAAAATGCTTGTGATGTAACAAACATTGTATTCTTAATAACACTTAACATGTTAATGATGAACACAAGGTAAAGCCCCATACACACTAGACGATAGGGGCCGCAGCCAATATAATTAACAATGGGGCAGATGTATGAACCAGCGTTAAGTGCAGAAATGTACTTAACGCTGGTTAACTGGGGGGATTAAGTTTTCCCCAATATATTACTAGCGCACCTAATGTGTGCTTCTGACAGCTCGCCGAGTTACACTCGGCGAGGCTGTCCCCTACAATCCCCCCCAGGGCAATGTATTAACAGCTGCCCAGACCGCTTTGCCAGCTCAGGGCTAGCGTTGTCCTATCCCCCACTGCGCGGGCAACGCTAGCCCTGCTTCTACTTCGGCTGCACTGGAGATCTTGTGATTTTAGCGAGATCTCGCGCATGCCCAGACAGCCAGCTGGGGGGAGGAAAGGGCATCGTGTATGCGCAGGGACACCGTGGGAGCCGATAAGGAGAGCCGTTCACGCTGGGCATAACAGCTCTCCTTATCGGTTAATACATCTGCCAATAATGGGTACCCGCTTCTCCACGTTATACTGGAGAAGCAGGACCCGTTATTTACAAAACGTTAAATGGACTTTAATTCATCTGCCTCACTACACACTACACACTGAAAGATATCGGTAAAAGATATCGTTCAGTGACGTCCCTGGAATGTTTGGCTGTATAGCCAAATTGACCTGCATGTTCAGCAGACATCAGTCATTGTTAACCCCTTGAGTGGTGGGTTTTTCTGGGGAAGGACATACCTACCAAGGCAGGAATAGCCCCTCAGGAATACTCACCACAGATGGGGAAGACCACTCCCCCCTTCCCTTTCCCCCTGTCATTCCCCCTACCCCATCTGTCTGCTCCGATGATCGTACACCGGAGCTCCCCGCCACCATTCACAGCAGTGAACAGGCGGCTGGCTCGGGGATGCTTGGGGGTGGCTCGGGGGAACTTGGTCGCCCGAACTCCCGAGCACTACCAAGCATCCCTAAACTTTACCGAGCAGGGCCTGCTGCCAGCGCATGCTCAATGCAGCGAATAGCGGCAGGGGAGCTTTGGAATGCGATCACCAGAGCGCAGGGGCAGGTGGGAGTGACAGAAGGGGAGGGGAGCGACCACTGGGGTTGCCCCGAGTGGTGATGCGCCAGTGGTGCACAGCTGCAGGCACCACTGGCGCACACCTGCATATTGAAAATTTCCAGGCATACCACTGAAAAGGTTAAACAACCGCGGCAGTGTTCATTGTTAACGATATTGAGTGTAAACATGTGACGATATTGTGAAAGATATCGCTCAGAAGCCCCTTTGTGAGTGATATCTTTCGCAATATCCTCTTGTGTGTATGGGGCTTAAGTTATGAAAAATTGCCATGACCAAAATATATTGTAACATTTTTGTTTTGTATTGTGTCCTCTTAGGGAGACTCAGGAGGTCCCTTTGTATGTGAAGTTGATGGTAAAGTGCATCTTTTTGGCATTGTAAGCTGGGGATCTGGCTGTGCTGAAGAGAATAAGCCTGGTGTATACACCGATGTCTCCCACTACATTAACTGGATCCTCGCCAACATAGACTGAGTCATACTGAGCCCCCCTTGGACACAATCCATTCCATGACTCCTTTCAGAACTCTCTTGTTTGGAAATCACGCAAAGCTCTATTTACATGACCCAGTAGTTCAGGATTATTCTGTTTGCTTCAATGTATCCCTTAGATTTAAAAGATCTTTTAGATCCTATTTCTTATGTAAGCATTTGTTCATTTGGCAACAACAGCAGGGCTGGAGCACTGTCGCACAGGGGGAAATGAGCCCACCTGCCTGGCCTGTTCTAACACTTCTTATTCTAGCTCAGAAATCACATAGGATGTTGGGCATAATTGGTTTAACAGCATAATACCGGCAAATTAAAAAGCAGCAAATTAATATTTATGTTGCACAAAATAAAAGCAATCAGAAAGTATAATTAAATATTAAATACAAGGATATGAGGGGCAATTGAAATACTGTTGTTATCATTTTCTGGGTCCGGATGACATATCGACAGTAAATAAGTCAACAGTCAATAGTTGAAAACAGGAAGAAATTATCCTGGCTAAAATAAATGGTAATGCAGCAATTAAAAATGAATACATTTATTGGTGTATAAAATGAATAAGTAGCAAGGAAATTCCAATATTAAAAAAGACCCTGTGGTGTGCACAGAAAAAAATAAAAAGGTTCTTTTATATTCACCAACTGAATTCACCAGTACTGGGGAGATCCATGTTTTATTCTCCTTATGGGATGAAATTGCGTGTCCAATGTGCTGGTATTTCTAATCTGCTCCCACTTCTCTACTCTTTGTACTGGGCCTTCGTTTCTCCAAAAGATGTTCCTGGTTGTTTGGAAGGGCACGTTCAGAATATAGTTCCGGCAGTGGACAATGGGGTGCCGCACGGGGTCCCGATAGTCGGGATTCCGACAGGCATTTGCCTGACGTCGGGATCCTGACTGTCAAAACACCGACAGACAGGTTCCCGACGGGCACCAGCTATTTTCCCTCATGGGGGTCCACGAATAGTGCCCGCAAGGGGCTTAGTTGCGCTCACCATGCTGTCTGAGTCCGGACAGTCAGGATCCCGACATCGGGCTAATGACTGTCAGGATCCTGACTGTCGGACCCCTGTACCACACCCTGGACAATGTTCCCGTTGATCCCAGGAGCATAGTTGGATCCGGGATAAAATATAGGTTGTTAGGGGGTGGGTTAGGTAGGTGAACCCAAATTGTAGAAATGAATATGGTGCACCAGCAAACACCTTACATATTTTGCTGCCTTAGCAGCTTTATCAAAGGTGACTAACACTGTCACAGGGTAGGATTTAAGTACCCATTAAACAGTTATCATGCTGCACACCTGGTATGTACAATTAGAAACTAATGATCATGTAACTTATACAAAACAATGCTAATTGGTTTCTAATTGTACTATTTGTACTACTTATTCATTTTATATACCAATAAATGTATTCATTTTTAATTGCTGCATTACCATTTATTTTAGCGCAGTTCTCCTGTTATTTTTATATATCCATGTCGTGGGTGAGACTACCCACTCTCAACTGCTGCTTGGCACAACTGGTCCACATCGAGCGACTTATATCTTAAGGTGCTCATACACGTTACAATTATTGTATACAATATTGTATACAATATCGCATCTCATCGTATCTTGGTTTTTCGATGAGACGAGATCTAGTACAAAAAGTATATGCTGCACATACTTTTTGTACTAGATCTCATTGCAAAACCGAGATGTGATGAGATGCGATATTGTATACAATATTGTATACAATAATTGTAACGTGTATGGGCACCTTTAGATATTGTTGATATCTTGATATCTTTTTCCTTTGCTACCACAGACAGTCAATAGCTATAAACAATATCGTTGACCGGCATTAGGTCCACAGGTATAAAAGATCAACAGGTTAAAGGTCAACATGTACACAAAAGGCCAATATGCAAAAAGTGAGCTCGCAAGCATACAATTTTTTTGTTGACCATTTCCATGTTGACCTTTGTACCTATCAACCTCTTACTAGTTGACCCCCCCCCAGCGTTGGCCACTTCCAACACCAATGCTGATAGCCTCATGTGAATGTTTGAATGGAATACAATAATGGTGGGTTCATGTTCCGATCACTCCTAGTAACCAGAGTTATATGGATATGTCCCTGGCTGAAATAAGTCTCTTATTGCAATATAACATGATCAGTGAGAGCTCTTTCAACTTTGATTAATTATTTACAATGTAAGATCTCAGAGACCCATTAAAGGCACAATGTGCAGACCAGCAGTGCTTTATTTATGCTTCCAAGTGCATTTACTTGCCTACCTTGTGCATTTCAATTTGCATGCTCACTTTCCAGTCTATGATCCCGTGCTCAGAAAATCGATTTGTGAAACAAAGTTCTACCCACTAATACCCTTTTACTACAGTATGTGACACAGTGGCGGGCGGTGAGGACAGGCATGTCTAAACAGTGGCCCTCCAGCTGTTGTGAAACTACACGTCCCAGCATGTCTTGACATAGTTTTAGCATTCCCTAATAGCAAAACTGTAGCAATGCATAATGGGACTTGTAGTTTCACAACAGCTGGAGGGCCCTAGTTTGGACATGCCTGTACTATCCCAAACAGATTGAGCAATGCGCAATATGCTTCATAAATAGGGGCATTGCGCGCCAAAGGCGTGCTTAAAAAAATTACACAATAATGCCCTTTACATTTTAAGCCACTCACCATAATCTCCATTACATATTATGCCAAACACCATAATGTCTATTAAAAATGAGGCTACATAAGTGTTGCTTACCGACATGTTCATTGCCAGGGGTTCCATGCTCATTGCCAGGGGTTCCATGCTCATTGCCAGGGGTTCCATGCTCATTGCCATGTGGGATTACATGCTCATTGCCATTGACAGCTGGGCAGAGATCAGGGGGCTGCCTGGCTGTATTCAGAGCACTGCATGTCCAAGCTATTTGAAACAATACCCCTTTCACACAAGAAAATGCAGGGACTTACCCGGGAATATGGTCACAGGATCATGCAGGGACATTCCCGGACTGGCCCCTTTTACACTAGCCTAGTCCCTGCATTTTCTGGTGTGAAGGGGAGGGAAAACCGCCCCGTCCCCCTTTAAGCAACCAGCTATATCATCGGAACCAACTGACTCATTTACATATAGGTTTCAAATGATTTTGGTCCCGTGAAACTGGGCCGTTTGGTTCCAGAGAAATCTGCCTTCAAACAACATGAACAGCCATGAAATTACATTTCAGAAATGACAAAAAAAAATTGGTTTACCCGCAATATCTCTAGAACCAATGAACCCATATGGACCAGGTATCAGATTGAAGGCCCAGCGATTTAGGTTCGACTGAGATCAACCTCGAGCTTCTGTGATGCCGGAGGGGGAACTGGCAGCCATTGGAACCGGATGGCGGTCGGGAATTAGCGGGTCCCATGTTATCCTATGGGGAAAACGTTCCAGGTTTGCCTGGCGGTATCTCCGGTTCCCAGGGGGCTAGTGATGCAGAGCTGGGCTCCTTGGAAATGCCTGGCACTCAGCTACAAAATGGGCCTATTTGGAGAGTGGGCCTGGAGCTGTAGCTCCATCAGGCCCATTGTTAATCCGGCCCTGGTGGGTGATGGAGAGGGTGATAGGTATAGGCAGTGGGTTATATATATATATATATATAGGAGGGAACTAGGCCCGTGTGTCCCTCCCTACTGTATTTACCACTGCCTGAGGTTCTTTGTGTATGGATTAAGATAGTGGTGATTGCAGAGATACAGAAGTTTAGGAGAGAAAATTAGCCGAGTGAAGGTCAAGATTTCGTTTTTGATTAAGCATTTTAACAGGCACTTATTGATTTGGAGATGTTCAGAGATAAAGGATTTTGAATCTTGTATTATGGAATCAGTGGAATTTGATTATCACATTAATGTTGCAGTTGCACTTGAGTGGCAAAGTGCATTTGTAGGTGCTCTTCGAAACACAGACATTTAAAACATATAGTGAAACTGAACAATACTGACTCAGTAGGTTTGTCCTGCCCCAGGAAAACCCACCACTCAAGGGGTTAAGGGTCCACTTAAGGTAGTCTGTTTATTGTGTTGTATTCAGTTTCGGCGGGGGGGGGGGGACTTTTTACCCTTGGCCCAGGTCTGATGGAGAGGCCCATGTCCCGCGCCCCCCTTTCTTGCTGCAGAGACCCGTCAATGGGAGTAGAGAGCAGAGGTTGCTGCAACAGCACAGCTACTCTTCCCCGCTCAGCACATGCTGGTCAGTGCTGAGTGGGGGAGAGAGGCAACTGCAGCACACCCTGCAAATTAGGGTTAATTTTTGTACAGGGTCATGCTCATACGCCTCCCGTTGACCATGCCCCTTTTTACCGGGGCCCGTAAGCATTTTCTGTGGCCCTGGTGGTATTCAGAAAGTCATAAGCTTTCCAATGACATATCACAATGCATGAAAACAACAGAAATAGCATGGACCCTTATGACAGCACCCTAAGGGGTCGTCTGATTACACCCATCTTCGAACTTAGGGGGGTATTCTAATTCAATCCATCCCCGCACGTTTGCATGGGGGACCGATTGTTTGTGACTGCGCATATGCAGCCGCTGTGTCTGGATGGGGCGATCGGCCGGGCAATATGCCTATGGGAACGTCCAGCGTTTCATGGGCGTTCAGCTGATGTCAGCGGATGTCAGCTGCCCGCCCTGTCCTTGCGCAGACATGGGGGAAGTATCAGGGGGAGCGGGTCATTATATATTCGAGAGATAGTAAATATGTGAACTTGGATTATATGTATCCAGGTGGTCTATCTGGCCGGTGTCATCCGCAGCCCTTAAAACCAAAAAAGTCTCCCAACGCGGGAAATACAATTCACATAAAAAATATATATAAAGTAGAAACAGTGTGGGTGGACCCGTACATAAGCAAAAGGTTAGGTACTTATGTAGTATCTGGGCTGCCGATTTTGTGATTGTATGCCTTACCTTAAGGCATACAATCAGATGCGATGCGATGCGATTCGATGCGATTTTGCATAGGATTCAATGTTAAGAAGGTCCTGTTCATTTTCCCACTATCCAAGTGGGCATAGAGTTGATTTTATATAGCGTGGCGAGCGCAGCGAGCCACCGAGCCCGAAGCGTGGCGAGCGAAGCGAGCCCCGCGAGGGGACGCATATTTCTTAAAAAGTATTCTGTGTCCCCTTGCGGGGCGCGCTACGCTCGCCACGCTTCGGGCTCGGTGGCTCGCTACGCTCGCCACAGGTTTACATCCAACTCCATGCCCACTTGGATAGTGGGGAAAGGAAAAGGACCCCTTTTTCCCATTGAATTCTATGTTAAAATGGACTCAGACCATTTTAACATTGAATCCTATGAAAAAATCTTGACCATCGCATCGCATACGATTTGGTCGCATGCGATGCGATGCAATCCGATCCGATTTCTAAATTGGACGCCCAGATACTACATAAGTACCAAAGGTTATTTATAGCTTATCTGGTTGTGATGCCAGCAGGGGATGAAGAGGTATTAGCCCAACCGGTTTTGTCCCTTTATCTTGTGGTATGGGACTTCATCAGGGGATAAAGATCTGGGAACTGGGGGGGTACGGTTAGGTGGTGGGGAGGATGGGTTAGTGTTACACACTTGGAAGGGTGGGTTATGGTTAAGCCGCTGGGCGGTAAGTTTAGGTGATGGGGTATGGGGGTTAGGCATTAGTGGGAAGGATTAGGCTGTGGGGAGGGAGGATTGTCGAGATTCTCTCCTTCAGGTGACTGATGGCACTGCAGGAAGGTGGCGTGATCCTCCTTATAAAACAAGCTGAGTGGGCAGGTAATGGTATGCCTCCCAAGTCCTGGCTGTCGAAAGTACACACAGCTGGCCCCAGGTTGCTAAAATCGTACTGGCCCGGGGGCAAATGGAACCCTGCGCCCCCCGGGCCAGCCCACCGCTGGGTTTGTTGTGGTTTGATAAATCGCATGCGATATATCTCCTGTAAAATAAGCTTTTAAGTACAAAATCGGACATGCAGGATTTCCTTGCATTCTGCCAAAGAAAAAACTGAATGCTATCCAAACTGTACGTAAAATTTTGACACCTGACTCATGTTACATATGAAAGTGACTCATGTTACATTTCTGTCCCCAGTAAAAGGGCTGCTTTACTGCTCAACCACTTCCTTAAGCAGTCTGTTTTCATAAGTACTGTATATACAGTATGTTTTACGTTTTCTTTAATTTATTAACTTTTTAAGAGTATTTATTGGGCGGTATTCAATGAGCCAGAATCGCCAAGTTTTATGGCGATTCTGTGTTTTTTTCATGTGTGCCGGCGATTTTATGAGCTGTATAAGCGAATCACCCTATTCAATGACCTATAATCGCCGTTGAGGACCGGTGAATGAAGCACCAATCGCCAAATGTAATTCTCTAAAAATCGCCGTTTTTAGTCTATAGGATTTTGCATGGGGAATCGACGGTAGTCGAGGGGAATCGCCAAAAGTGTATTCAATGTGAAGTTGGCGATTCCTTTTTCTTGTTACATATCGCCGTTCCTCACCGAGTGTCCCTCGTCATTTTTTTCTGGTGAACTTTGATAGGAACATGTCAAATAATTGGTTTTAAGTGTTCTATTTAACTGTGCAAGTGTAATGTATTATTATTTGCTGCCCTTGTGTGATGTGATGGTCGTAGAAGTGCTATACAAATATATATTTAATTTTTTGAGGTATTTTTTTTTTCTCCCACAAAGCACTGTTCTTACCCATGGTGCACCTCACTTACCCATGATTCTCCTCCCCACCTCACTCCTTCGTTTGCCCTTTGTGCAGATTACCCCGATTTTGCCGTCTGCAGTATTGGAAGCGTTTATTCAGGGTAATTTGCATTTCTCTTGCATTTCACTGCATTTTTTTAAACACTGACGACATTACTGACGCTGTTTTGGGAAACGCAGGGTTGGCTGAGAATCGCCGTTAGGGCCGGCGATTCTCAGCCACGTTGAATAGGGTGACTCGGCGACTCCACACGAATCCCCATGCATGGCGATTGGCAGCAAAAAAACGGCGATTGGCTGGCGAATGAAAAAACTGAATCGCTGTGACAAACGATTCAGCTCATTGAATACCGCCCATTATCTGTATTGTTAGTGCCGACAGTATAGGTAAATATATCTGAAGATGCTGAAATCTAATGGGACCAAATTCTGAAATGCTTTGCTTTTTGCAGTTTGGTAGAAAGGGGTCAAACCATAGTACCTGTTAATAATGGTAGTTACTGCAATCTGCAGCGCTAATTTGCATTCTGCAAGAGATTACTGTGACATCTCTTGAATCTATCAGTATATAGAAGCATTTCATACAATTACGATGAAACTGCAGTTTCTATGTCATTTTATGAAGAAAAAGCTTGCTACTGTAAGTTAGCCCAAAGGTCTTCTATAATATTGATTAGAGATGTGCGGCGGTGACTTTTTCGGGTTTTGGTTTTGGATCTGGATCTCCCTTCGTGTTTTGGATCTGGATTGGTTTTGGCAAAACCACCCTTGTGGGTTTTGGTTTTGGTTTTGGATCTGGATTTTTATGAAAAAATGCTAAAAATGGCTAAAATAACAGAATTTGGGCCTGTTTTTGCCCCTAAAGTATTATTGACCTCAATAACATTAGTTTCCACTCATTTCTAGTCAATTTTGATCACTTCACAGCTTACAAAATTGTTTTCATTTACTGTAGTTGGGCCAAAAGGGTATACCGAGGTAGCTGGATGACTAAGCTAAGCGACAGCAGTCGGCATCACATACATGTGGACCTTACACTTCCAACCTGGCAGAGCGGCACTGCAGGGGCAGACAGGGTGGCAGTTTAATAGACTATCCCAAAAAAAAGAGAAATGCTCCAAACAGCAAATACAAAGAGGTATCGGCCTTGTAATGACTGGTGGTAGAAGCTTCAGAACTCCCACTATTTCCACCTCCATCATCCTCCAAAAATGTGTTTTTATTTTATTTATTACTTTTATTTATTTTTCTTACTTTACACTGGACACAGCCTGTCACATTGGACACAGCCCCTTGGACACTGGACACTGCCCCTGGACACAGCCCCTGGACACTGCCCCTGGACACTGGACACAGCCTGTCACCCTGGACACAGCCCCTGGACAATGGACACAGCCTCTGGACACAGCTCCTGTACACTGGACACAGCCGTCACACTGGACACAGCCCCTGGACAATGGACACAGCCGTCACACTGGACACAGCCTCTGGACACAGCTCCTGTACACTGGACAATGGATATATGTCACGCTGGACACTGGATATATGCCGTCACACAATGGTTAGATGTCACACTGGCCACTGGATATATGTCGTCACACTGGACACAGGATATATGTCATCACACTGGACACAGGATATATGTCGTCACACTGGACACAGGATATATGTCGTCACACTGGACACAGGATATATTGTCGTCACACTGGACACAGGATATATGTCGTCACACTGGACACAGGATATATTGTCGTCACACTGGCCACTGGATATATGTCGTCACACTGGACACTGGATATATGTCACGCTGGACACAGGATATATGCTGGCACACATTACATGTCACACTGGACACAGCCCCTTGTATTACTGCAGCCCCTGTACACAGTGTACTACTCAGCAGCACTGCAGCCCCTGCGTGTGAGCACTGCAGCACTGAGTTAGTTAGTTAAATCACAAAAAACACAGGGTTCAGGGCTAAATAAATCACAACACAGGGCTTAGGGCTAAATAAATCACAACAGGGCACGGGCCACAGGACAGCCCCTGGACAGTGGACACTGCAGCCCCTGCGTGTTAGCACTGCAGCACCTAGTTAGTTAAATCACACTACAGGGCTCAGGCCTATAAACAGTCACTGACTCTCAAGTCTACAAAACAGGGCAGTGAGGGCACAGGGCAGGTCACGGAGCACAGCACAGGGCAGTGAGGGCACAGGGCAGGTCACGGAGCACAGCACAGCACGGAGCACAGCACAGGGCAGTGAGGGCACAGGGCAGGTCACGGAGCACATGGCACAGAGCACAGCACAGGGCAGTGAGGGCACAGGTCAGGTCACGGCGCACAGCACGGAGCACATGGCACAGAGCACAGCACAGAGCATACGGAGCTTCTCAACCACCCTCTTCCCTCTCCAAGATTGGAGTGAAGATGGTCTTTTATAAGATCCCGCTCCCGAGAGAATCCGACAGCGCGATGATGACGTTTGGCCTCGTTATTGGTCCGGAATTCAGGCGGGAACTCCCGAGCCGGCTCGGATCTGGCCCGGATCCCCGATATTCGGATCTGTCGGATCTCGGGGATCTGGACCCGCTCATCTCTAATATTGATGTTCTGTTTCTGATTATCTAAATATTAACAGTCATATCTACTCACAACAAATGCTAAGTACAATTGTAAAGTGCAACGAAATCTGCTGCACTATATAAGAAACTGTAAATAAATACTTCACCTTGCAATAATATAGATACCAATAACCTGATGCATTCAAGGAACTCAACATGCTCCAGGAAACGCCAGACTTCCTTATAATCTTCTGATATTCCTGATGTCGTCACTCAAATACATTTCAAAGGGAAGTTGGAAAAGTAGAATAATAAAAGACTGCTACAGTATTCTGGAGAAGCACATTTTGTAAAGAATCTAGATCAATAAAATATATTTACAATCACATTCCATAAGGGTGTGAAGTTACCATCATCATTAACTTCTATTCAGTAGCTGCCAATGCAAGAAATAAGTAGACTCAGTGACGTAAATGCATGTAGGCACCCAGGGGCAAAATAGAAGTGGGTCGTCCCCCCCAGTGACTCCGACCTCCTCACCTTTGACTTAGTAAAGGTTGACCCTAGTAAAGGGTAGTACGGGGGTGTAATGGTTAGCATTACTGCCTCACAGGTCCTGGGATCGATTCTCACTATGGCCCTAAACTGTGCAGAGTTTGTATATTCTCCCTGTGCTTGCGTGGGTTTCCTCAGGGTACTCTTGTTTCCTGCCACAACCCAAAAATATACTGTAAGCTCCACTGTGGCAGGGACTGATGTGAATGTTCAAATATTCTCTGTAAAGTGCTGTGGAATATGTGTGCGCTATATAAGAAACTATTCATAAATAAATAAAAGATAGCAGATAGTTGCTGGTGACAGTGTGAAAAGTGCTCATGGCTGTGGTGCAGTACTGCCCTGGCAAACATTTAAAAAGTGCCGCCAAGATGCCGGCTGATGGACTGTACTAGTCAATTGTTCCAGCAGCTACACTAAGGGCCTTATTTTGGTTCATTCTTTCTGACAAAATCCTTCTTAGATGGGCAAAACCATGTGCACTGCAGGTGGGGCAGATGTAACATGTGCAGAGAGAATTCGATTTGGGTGGGGTTTTACTTCAAAGTGAGATCTATATTGCAGTGTAAAAATAAAGCAGTCAGTATTTTCCCTGCACAGAAACAAAATTACTCACCCAAATCTAATTCTCTCTGCACATGTTACATCTGCCCCCCCTGCAGTGCACATGGTTTTGTCTATCTAAGAAGGATTTTGTCAGAAAGAATGAACCAAAATAAGGCCCTAAGCCCTGGCTCCACTTGAAAGGTCCTTAGATTTAGATAATTAGATTTGGGTGAGTTATTTTGTTTCTGTGCAGGGTAAATACTGGCTGCTTTATTTTTACACTGCAATATAGATCTCACTTTGAAGTAAAACCCCACCCAAATCTAATTCTCTCTGCACAAGTAACATCTGCCCCCCCTGCAGTGCACATGGGAGGTTATTCTGGTTGGTGCGTAAATGTCTGAATTCTTTCGGAGCGGGCTGCACGCCACGCTGTGCTGACATTGTAAGAAGAAACGCCCATAGGTCCTCCGCATTCGGACGGACTCGCTCTCTAAGAAGAGGGCATGTTTACGGACGACATCCAAACCTTGCGTGTGCGGTGGACACACACATATTCTGCACGGTCTTACAGCGTCTGAACGGACTTGAAGCTGGCCGTACGCACCAATGCGGTGTATTTCCGCAAAAACTCATGACTATTATCTGAACTCATAAATCTGTCACATGACACACTTATGCAATTAGGCTACCTGTGTTTTGTAATGGTCCATTTAGGCTGCAATGGTTCCAATTGAAGCAATGACAAGAGTGTAATTAATGAGTAATGAGTAGAGGAGTGGATTGTATTGTGTTCAGCTGACATTGGTTCAGGTGCGGGCGTACTGATTGGGCGTTCCAAATGCCTAGCGCATGACCGAGTGGTGTCCGCAAAGCAATACTTGCTTATGGAGACCGCATATTTCCTGCCTTTTGGTTCGTTTGCAGTCGGTGTTCTATCCGAATGCACGCCTACCAGAATTAGTGCACTCCCTCGTGTACGCCCATGTTTACGCCCAGTTTAGCCCACTTTGAAACTACGCCCCTGTGTACTTCCGAATGACGCCCATATTACGCTCATATTTCCCGAGTGAATGCAGTGCACATTTCTGTACGGTATTAGTGAGAACGAGTATGGAGACCGTGCGTGGCACATGCGCATACTGTTGCCTACGCATGCGCAGACGGCTAAAAAACGCCATCCGAAAGAATTCGGAAATTTACGCATCGACCAGAATAAGGCCCATGGTTTTGTCCATCTAAGAAGAATTTTGTCAGAAAGAGTGAACTAGAATAAGGCCCTCTGTGAGGTGGCATCAGTTGCACCACCCTAATTACAACTCAGATTTTATATATACAAAATGCATTTAATTTGGTAGCACTGCAGGAGCATCCAATCTGTTTTACAGACAACATTTAACACTATAGAGCAAGATAATATAAAAATAGCATAATATTGTATTTATGAATGTATAGATGTTTCTAGTGCTATCAAATTAGATAAATGTTCCATATTTCCAATGCATGAAACCCCCCCTCCCGCCACCTACCACATCCCCTCACCCCTATAAGGCTTGCACTTATTGTAGTGTTACTACAGTAGGTGACATTTCCTACCAGTGCTGCTACTAACAGTTAATCTTAGCGTCCTGACTATGATAACCATGCGGGTTGGGATCATTTGGTCTACAGCATTATGGTCGACAGTTATTAGTTCGACATGGGAGAAGGTTGACATAAGTCTAGGTCGACATGAGAAAAGGTCGACATGGTTCTAGGGCGAAAGGTCATTAGTTTGACAGGTCATTAGTTCAAAAGGTCATTAGTTCGACATTGTCTAGGTCGACATGGGGTTTTTCACAATTTTTTTACCTGAATGTCAACACAGTCGACATGGCATGGACACAGTTTGATGTGCACTGCATCCCCTTGCATCACTCGCTGCTCTCGCGATGCGTCGGGCACGGTGCCTCGCTGCGCTCTGCACACTATTTTATTCTCCCACCACGCCCTAGTGGATAGTAGTGCATGAAATACCGCCTGTCCGCACATGTTGGCTCAAAAAACAGTGAAAAACCCCATGTCGACCTTTTGACTGTCGACCTAGACAATGTCGAACTGATGACCTGATGAACTAATGACCTTTAGACCTTTTCCCATATCGACCTTTTCCCATGTCGACCTTTCCCATGTTGACCTAATGGTGTCGACTTAATGACTGTAGACCATAATGCTGTAGACCAAATGACCGTATCCCAACCATTCAGCCCCTCTATAATGTCTCCTGGCTCCTTAGTCGCTCACACTTGCTTGCTCAGGTCACAAACTGATTTCACGCAACTTCCTTGCCCACAAAGTTCTGGCAACACCCATACCAAAAAATGCAATTAAATAATACCAAAAAATGCAATAAAAATAAAAATACTGTTTAATAGTATGATGCTTATACAATGAATAGTCATTAATATTGAGGCCAAGACTAGTTACTCCAGCACCTCCATGACGAGAGCAAATGCTAGATAACCAGTGTTACATAATTAGTACAACAAAAAAATGCTGTTAAAAATATTGGGCCGGATATAGATGTGGTTGGATTTAGCTGCCAAGTAAGCAGCAGTGATGTTAGCATATGTTAATGCACAGGAGGTATCTGGTATATACATGTGTGGTCCTATGCTGTATCCAAGGATGTAGCATTGGCAGTGGTGTAGCTTGGTTCCACGGTGCCCGGAGCAAGGGCATGTTTCGCGCCCCCCCCTTGCGCGACGAAAAGGGGGACTGTCCTTGCTCGTTGCCAAGGGGGACTGACCTTGCTTGTTGCTAAGAGGACTGACCTTGCTCATTAATAATAATAACAGGACCCCACAGGCTGCTCCCCCTGTATAATAAAAGGACACCACAGGCTGCTCCCCCTGTATAATAAAAGGGCACCACAGGCTGCCCCCCCTGTATAATAATAATAGTAAAAGGACTCCACAGATTGCTCCCCCAGTATAATAATAATATTAATAATAGGACCCCACAGCGCTCATCCCTTGACACCTGGATAGGGTCTCCGGTGCCAGGGATGCGGCGCCATGATGTTGATGCCCGCTGTGCCCGGCATCAGTCAGTGGGAAAGTTAAAACCCGGCGAGCGCTCTCACATCGTTTGGGACGCCGGAAGCAGGGATACGGCGCCATGACGATGATTAGGGTTACCACCTAGCTCCTTTAATTCCGGACACATATTAATTACACAGGTTCTGTGGCTGGCTGATTTCAAGACTCCACTTCACCTGATTTTAAACTGCCACAGAACCTGTGTAATTAACATGTGTCCGGAATTAAAGGGACTAGGTGGTAACCCTAACGATGATGTTGTGACATCATGGTGCCGCATACCTGCCTCCAGCGTCCCAAACCGGCGCATGCGCAGTGAGAGCGCTCACCGGGTTTTAACTGTCCGCAGTGCAGACTGATGCCGGGCACAGCAGGGAGCGGGCGAGCAGGGCTGGGGAATTGGACGAGATGTTGGTGCTGCCTATAGGTGGAATAGTTGAAGTAATGCACGCTCCTGAATGTCAGTGTGAAGCAGCACTATATGCTGAATCAGGATCTAAAATTGCTACTTGGGGATTATGTTGATGAACAGACATTGCAATGTGAATTAAATGTGAATCTTTTATTTTGTGCAAAGAATTACACAAATGGGGAAGGGGCTGAATGTGAACAAGTAAAAGTTATTAAAAGTCAATGCTGTCTCTGTGAGCAAGGGGGTCGTGTTACAGGGAGCTGGCGTCCCAACTCCCTGTAGTGCACGCCCCCTGATGGGTACCTGAGAAAGTTTGTGCAAAGCGCACAATGGCAAACAGGTCCCCCGCTGCTGGATCGGTCCCTCTGTGCCACTGGCACTATGCTGTGCTGCGGGGTCTCACAGATGATGGCTGTGGCGTTTTTTTCACCGGAGCTCAGCGCTGCTCTGTCCGGCTGCCCAGCGCGCGCCTACTGATGACGTCACCCGGCATCAGACTTCTCTGCATGGCTCCGGACTCAGGAAGCCGTCGGGGAATGATGATGATGTCGGCTGTATGTGAGGAGCGATGAAGTTGTCTCGCAGGGTTGGGTGCTGGGCAGGGTGCTGGCGGCAGAGCTCCGGCGCCAGATGACATGTCTGCGCCCGGAGCTGGTGCTCTGCCGGCTCCGCCCTAGCTACGCCTCTGAGCATTGGATCACCTGTGATATCCTTAGTCAGCTAAGGAGCCCATGAGTTCATGCAAGCCAGCCGCCGCAGCACCTTCCAAGAGGCCAGGAAATCTCCATCGGAAGATGGAAACCCTGACCTTGGCACTCTTATAATATGCAATATGCCTCCATTTTGTGAGACGGCTGCCGTGAAACGCCTGCTGTGGCTACATCCTCTCTGCCCCCAAAACACCTGACATCTGATGATGCAGGACCCATGCAGGGCAAGCGCATGTGCCATCTGTACAATGCTTCCTATGTGCCACTTGCATTGGGAATCACACCCATATGACATTATATTTGATGGGACAAAACACGCCTCAAAACCCTCTTCAACCACTAACATAGTTTTCTAAATACTCAGTAATTGTCAGGTTATTTAGGATTGAATTAGGTTAAGAACATCAAATATATCCAATATGATTGTATTAAAACAAACAAAAAATAAACAGTATGAATATCAGTACGAATATTGATGTTCAGAACATTCGCCCATCAATGGTTGGAACATCACGACCATTGCGACTTCACATTGTCCTGGTGCCATCTCCACTTTGTAGCCTATGTAGGTCCAGAGGGAAGGTAAGTGGCACTTTTTACCATTTCTTCAGCAGCTGCTAATGTCTGCAGCCATTGGGTGGGGGTGCAGCTGGGATGACCGATCAGCAGGCAGAGAGGGCAGGGAACCAGGAAGAAGAGAGACTGTGAGGTCCCTCAGACTGGGCCTTATTTTGGTTCATTCTTTCTGACAAAATCCTTCTTAGATAGACAAAACCATGTGCACTGCAGGGGGGGCAGATGTAACATGTGCAGAGAGAATTAGATTTGGGTGAGTAATTTTGTTTCTGTGCAGGGAAAATACTGACTGCTTTATTTTTACACTGCAATATAGATCTCACTTTGAAGTAAAACCCCACCCAAATCGAATTCTCTCTGCACATGTTACATCTGCCCCACCTGCAGTGCACATGGTTTTGCCCATCTAAGAAGGATTTTGTCAGAAAGAATGAACCAAAATAAGGCCCACTATGAGGTTACATCAGATGTGACTATGGGCCAGATGTACTAAGCTTCAAAAAGTGATAAAATGGAGAAGGATAAACAGCCAGCCAATCAGCCTGCCATGTCATAGACTGTGTTTGGAAAATGTCAGGCAGGAGCTGATTGGCTGGCTGTTTATCACTGTCCATTTTATCACTTTTGAAGCTTAGTACATCTAGCCCTATGTTACAGAAAGTCCAGCCTGGTATGGTCTTATCTGATGCAACCATGCCTGGCTAGTGATTAACCAGTTGTCCTTACTTTACCTAAACTTAGATGCATGCAGAGGATCTCACCAGCAGCACAATGTAAATGGTTGTTTAAAACCTGAATCCATTAAAAAAAAGTGGTGCTTTCCAAAGAGTTCCTGGCGTTATATTAGGTAAAACAACAATAATACATACAATGCTTTATTTGTGGATTTACATAAAAGTTGAAACAACACCAATAGTAGCTAAAGGCTATATGCCTGGTCCAGCTTGCGGTGAGTGTATATACTGTATAGTGTATATATAGTTATTATCTGGCATTACCAACAAGTAGATGCTTATTTGGCTTCATACAGGAATATCACCTGCTCCTGTACCATTGATGCGCAAAGTATTACAACATCTCAGGATAGTGCTGTGCTTTACTGGGAAGAGTTTAAGTGCATGCACTATTTACATCTCACAATATGATAATTAACACTAAACACGGAAAACATGAAAACAGCCTTGTTAAACTATATATAAAAAATACAATGGAAAACACCATAGAAATGTGGTAAAAATGTTTTTGGGGATTTTACCGCATTTCTGTATGTACTAAAGCTCCACCACCAGAGGACTGGAATACAGTGAATGTTGTACCACTGCACAAAAATGGAAGCATGGAAGATGCAAAAGCATGCATTTGCTTGGGGAAGATCATGTCAAACAAACCTTATTGACTTTTTTGACTGGGTGACAAAGCAATAGATAAAGAAGGGGCCGTATATATTGTTTATATAGACTAAGGGGAGTATTCAATCTGGGCCACTATTTGCGACGGGGAAGATATGTCTTTCTTGACAGCATTGAAGAGGCAGATTGACAGAATGGACTCGACTTTAAAAGCAGTCGGGCCCGTTTTGTCGATTTCGGCCGTAAATTGTTGCGATCGCGGCCGAATATCGACAATCAATGGTCATTTATACAGACACACCCCCTTTTCGCCGATCGTGAATCACGTTTGGTGATCTGCGGTCGAACAAAATGAAAACAGGCCATGGTCACGGCTGTCCGGCCAGATCGACAGTCGTGACCTGGGATTGAATACCCCCCCTTAGACTAGTAAAGCTTTTGTCACTGTCCCACATACTGTTAAATAAACTCAAAAGCATGGGATTGGATACTAAGATGGTTGAATGGATAAGATATTGGTTGCAAGATAGAAAACAGAAAGTTTTCATAAATGGGGTGCATTCCAGGAGGGTAATGTAATGAGTGGAGTGCCGCAGGGATCTATAATTGGACCAGTGCTTTTTAATATCATTATTGCTTGAATGTACAGTATGCCTTTTTGCAGATTACACAAAAGTATGTAAACAGGAAGGGGTAAAACAAATAGTTGATGATCTAGATAGACCAAAGGAATGGTCAAGAGCATGGCAATTACAGTTAAAATGCAAAAAATACAATATCATGTACTTGGGTCTCAAAAATCCAAAGGCTAAATATACTGTAGTATTAATGGAACCATAGGTCATATCTCCAGAAGGATATAAATACATTAGAGATGGTACAAAGAAGGGCAACTAAAATGCTACATGTCGTACATCACAAAACTTACCCAGAAAGACTAGAACATGTCAATACAGTATGTATAGTTTGGAGCAGAGAAGGGAAAGGGGGGATATGATAGAAATGTTCAAGTATATCAAAGGTTTTAATGAAGGTACAGGTGGGAGACATTCTTCAAATGAAGGGAAGTAGTAGAACATGATGACATGCACTTCAAATGGAGGACGGTACAGTAGGTTCAGGGGAAATGTGAGGAAATTTACTTCACAGATAGAGTAGTGGATAAGTGAAATAGCCTCCCATCAGAGGTGGTAGAGGCTAAGAGAGTAGAACAATTTAAACATGCATGGTATAGACATAAGTATATCCTAACAAAGAAATAATGATCAAATAGGGTTTGAGATAACAATATGGTTAAAAAGGGGAAGACTAGAGGGGCGAATGGTTCATATCCGCTGACAAATTCGATTTTGTCACAGACCCAATAATCCAGGCACCAGCAACATTGCTAATCCCATATGTTAGTACATAGCATCATCGCGATGGGTGTACCGCAAGTGGTTTGTACTTTCTGCCCTGAATGATTTCCTAAAGCAAATCCTTTCCCAGCAAATCCATGTACTCAGGCTTTGATCACTATTACTGCCAGCAAGGAAGATGTCTGGTTCAACTGCCACTTTCAGTAGGTATACAGGGGTGAATTTATGAAGCTTGGAGAAGTGTTATCTATCTCCATAAAGAACGTTAAGTGCAAGGTGATAATGGTTCAGCCAATCAGCTCTTACCTGTCAATTTACATATTGTAGCTGATTGGCTGAACCATTATCACCTTGCTCATAACGTTCTTTATGGGGATAGATAACACTTCTCCAAGCTTCATAAATTCACCCCATTATCTCCAACACTTCACAAGATAAAGGTAGCTGGGCAGAAGATATCTGACCTTCACACCTCTGCACAGCAGTCAGATGGAAGCCCCAACCATCCTGGCAGTTATATGGTTAATCTTCATCCTCCAGGATACTCAATCCTTGGCTATCTCTACATTGTATAATACTAGGGAAATTGTTGTAGAAAGAATATATTTTCATATCCACTACTATAAAGATAAGGAGTTTGGGCGGGATGTATTAATATACATCACCGCCCTTCGCACGGCAGCCGCCGCGATGCTACCGCATATGTACTAACATATGAGGCCAGCATCGGGCTGCGGTAACGGAGACCCCCGCGATACCTGTGATGTGGGCTGCGGGGGTCTCCGTCACCTCCCGGCGGCTGCCAGCGTCCCCCTGCGTCTCCTCCTTCCCCCTGAAGCAGGATGTCCTCCCGGCTGTCACACCAGGGGGAGGAGGAGGTTAAAGGAGGACGGGAGGGGGGGGCGCGGCGCACGTACGGCGTACGGCGGGCGGCGAAAGAAGCCCATAGGCTTCTATAGGGTATCGCCACTCTCTGGGTGGCGATACCCAGCCTTGCGAAAACGGGGCGAACCGGTGATGATACATAGGAAAATGCAGTAAAACGGGGGTTTTACCGCATTTTCCCTTTAGTACATCCCGCCCCTTGTGATTAATTACTGTATGTTCTTTTACTGCAATTGTGTATATTTCAAGTGCTATAGTACATTATATTACTTGTCCTATTCATTACTGATACAGTATTCGTGTTTTATATAATATTACAAAAGAAGATGCCCACCATTCCCTACTGTTGCAGTTCATAAATGTACCATGTTGGAGGGAAATATGTTTCCTACCTGTGACCAGGTGAAGACACTGCCAGGAACAGGTAGTGAAACATGCACCAGTTATGCACTCACAACCACAGCACAACACTACAGTCTATATGTGCATGAAAGGTGTGGCACATGTATGTATGTCAATCACATCTACTATACCAAATGTACCATACCATTCATCTGATGTTTAACAGAATCCTTTATCACAGGGTTTCCATGATCATTGTCTCATGTTTGTTTAACTTTATAATACTCTGTATGTTTTATGGTGACTGTACTGGGGAAGGTGGCACTTAGCAAATAATAAACATTAGTTAATACATACAGTTAAGTAGGTAACTAGCATGCTGTTTTAATAATTTTCCACTAGGTGGCACCAAAATATAAGTCATTCTCTGACACTTTACTGAAAATGTGAACTGCTCATAAACCATTAATAGTTTATTGGTGCTTAATTTTAACAGTATTATCAATATGAGAAGACCGAACACCTCATCCATTGTGAAAACAACTTTCCTGCCTAAACAATGTTGTGCAGTTATAACACAGATTGTGCAGATATTGGCATAGATACAACAGAAAACAGGAAATAGGTACAATTTCTACAGAAAAAAACAGTGTTTGAGTTAGAGTAGCTCATATAAAGCAATATTTTAAAGGAGCAAGCAATGCACCGGTACTATAGATGTTCCATAAAATATAAGCCCAAAAGGAAAATAGCAAAAAGGGGCAGATGCATCAAACTTCAAATAGTGATAAAACGGAGAGTGATAAACAATCAGCTCCTAAACATTTGTGGCACCCCACTGCAGTGGTGCCCCTAAGCTGCCCATGTGCCATAGCTGGGCTCAACAATGATGGCCAATGCTGCTGGTGGGACTCTATTCCTATTGTCCAGTACTGAGGGGGTTAACCTGGCCAGCAAGCGCCCCAGCTCCCTTTCACATGCAAGGAGCATGTCTGGCTTCTGATTGGCCGGCTAGAGAGCGTGGAGAAGAGGAGGTCAGAGTTCAGAGGAGTACTGCAGAGCTTAGCAGCGTGAAGGAGGAAGCGTGCTGAGAATGGAGAAGCGGAACGTGGCTAACCTGTATTGTTGCAGAGCAGTGCACAGCGAGCGTCGAAGAGGAGCAGCATGCAGCCGGAGTCAACAGGGAGAAGAGCGGCCACCATCGCGAAGTCCAGGCTGGTGATTGACAGTGGCAGAGAGGGTCGAGAGAAGGAGATGCTGACCGCGCATTGATCCAGGAGGCAGTCACAGGCGGCAGAGCTGCAGGCCGGGACCTGGGTAGAGGAGAAGTGTCACGGCGGGAGCCAGTAGCCGCGTGAGAGTCAGGAGAATCATTACAGGCCAGAGTCGGCATCTATAGCAGACGCAGCAGGTACACTGGGCTCCAACCCCGCTAAGTAGCCTCAAGGCCTCCCAGCATACCCCATTAAGCCACCGACGAACCTGTCCCCTTTACCCAGCCCTTAAGCAGGACAGTGTGTTATACTCAGGGAAACAGGCTCCGGAGCAAGCCATGCCGCCTCCCCTTTGTTAGGCAGAGATTGCCCTATAGTTGCCTCTGCATCAGCCATTCATTGAGGCAGGCCTTGAGCCTCCAGTCGCAGCCCCACAGACCCGGGGAATCTAAAGGGGTTTCACACATCTGGCCAACGAGAGGCCAGTAAGGAGCCTAAGTGTTGTTAGAGAGTATCAGCAGGATACATGACCCCATCGCAGGGTTCATTATAGAGCAAGACTTCTTTACTAACAATCTGGCGCATTCATTACAAGGAGCTGCCCTAGGTAACGGGATCTTGCTTGTTCCTCATCAGAGGTTGTTGTTCACTTTAAGTCTTTTTGGAAGGCCATTGCATCACCCGCAGGGAGTCACCATAAGTAACGGGGACTTGCCTGTACCCCTTTAAAAAAGGGGACTGTTAATTCATTCTGGCCAGAACCATAGTAGTGTGCACACAAAGGCAGGGACCACCCTTCCCCTGAGGATTTATCTTCGTGGGACCTTTCTTTGAACTCAGTGACTGTGTATTGTACCTGGGACTACAGTGTTAACATACACCTGTGTAAGGTATAGCACCACCTGGCGGATATTAAGGTATTGCAACCTAGTTACAGTAGCGTGGCTGAATGCTAGCCCTATTTTTCTTGACATCATTTTTCTTAGAGTGCCTTCTTTAATCACGTCCTATGGTAATCTCTTTCTAAGGTCTTTTTGATATGTCATTGCATATATAGAAGCGTGAATTGTCTTTTTGATAAGGAATCATAAATGAACAGTGCAGACCTGCCCTTGTCTTTTCTGAGGTGTTCATTGGCTGCTAAACTCAGACAGCAATGGTTAAATGTATTTTTCTTTCATGTGATGTTTGCATAAAGCCTTTGAAGGTATTGCAGCAACTGCACTACGTCTTTCATTAATAAATACTCATTGCTGCTAACTGTGGTTGCCATCTTTCTTGGTTGGTTTCCCCCGGGTGTCCCTTCTCTTGCCTCCAGTGTCTACCATCAACTAACAAGGGCCGTGAAGAAAGCCGCATTCCCTGCCGTTGTCATACTCTGGTATGTGGTGGTATCGACCGCATTCACAGGGGGCACCTGTCACACATACCTTCCAAACTGTCCCGTGGGAACATCCCAATTTTTGGGGACTTTCCCATATCCTGTCTGAGCCGCCAGTGTCCCGCGGGGGGCAGGTGCAAGTCCCCCCCCCCTGTCATCAGCTGAGCAGGGTGAATGTGCACAGCATGTATTCCCACAGCCACAGGGGCTTGGGACATGGCTGGAAGCTCACAGAGCCTCTGGGCCATGCCCCCACAGTGGCAAAATGGTGCATGGCCTCGCAAAATGGTGCAATTAGTAGACCATGCCCCTTTTTGTCAGGCTACACCCACAAACTCCAGGGGCACGCTTAAGGTGCGTGCAGATTTCCCTCTTTGTCACTCCATAAAGTTGGGTGGTATACCTAAATGCCTTGTTACAGCCTGGGAGCTGTCGAGAGCTGGTTGGCCGTTGTTTGTCACACTCTACTTTATGACTCTTTGAAGCTTTATGCATCTGGCCCAAAACTGTTATAAATAGCTTATGAAAAGCAAGAACATATGATTCAATAATACATAAGCACAAATAATGCAAGAATATTGTGTTGTTTAACTCATATTGAAGCAATACAAGTCATATAGGTAGCGGAGCAGTAGAACCCACACCAGGAAGATGGACATTTGGGTAAATTTACTAGGATGGGAGTAATTTTTTTTAGCACCTTCTAGAAGATAATAAATATAATGTGATTGGTTGCTATGGGCAACATCCCATCTTTAATAGAACTCCCATCTTAGTAAATTTACCCCATTGTGTCTAACATAAAAACATAGATTTTGACAGCAGATACAGATGTAGCTGCAATGCAATGCCAAGATTACCAGCATTGTGTAGGAGGCATAGCTATGATCATCAGTTTTCTGGATAGCCCACTGTATTCAGGTAGTGAGTGCTGCTGGCCGGTGCAGCGCCGGGAAACTCCAATGCTCTTCCGGACGACCAAGACCAGTAGCTGAGGCTTGGGAGTCTTCTGCCCAAACTTATACTAGGTAATGGGGCAGATGTATTAAACTTTAAAGAGATAAACTTGAAGAACTTGAACTAAAGAGTGATAAACATCCAGCCAGTAAGCTCATAACTGCCATTTTTCAAAACCAGCCTATACTGTGACAGTTAGGAACTGATTGGCTAGACATTTATCACTCTTTAATACCCTCAGGTATATCTCATTTTAAATGCTTAATTTATCTGCCTCATTGGGTGTACACACTAGAGAATAGAAAAGATATTGCTCAGAAGCCACTTTTTGAGGCTATGTCTTCTAAACTATCCTCTAGTGTGTATGGGGCCTAAGCCTAGCTCAGCATCAGAGCCATATTTTAGATTATACAGTACGTTTAGTTTGGTTGCAATTGTCTGTTGTGCTGTGTCTGGTCCTATAATCCTGTTGCTGTAATCAACCATCAACACGCAGGGGAAGTTTATGGGGAAAACTTTACTGAGACCATTACCGGAGACTGATAACCACAGCTCCCAACTTTGGCCTTGAGGGAATTGGGACTTGACGAAGACAGGGGTAGGGTCTCAGGTAGGTGAGCAGTGCTTAGTGCTGCGACTTCTGCAGCTATTCATTGATCACTGGCTACTTTACAGAGCAGTGGTTATCAAAGAATCGCCCAAGTGCCCCCTCCCCCCCAGACCACAAGGTACACTGCGGCATACGGGAGAGACAGCGGTCCAGTTAGTTGTAGTGTTCCGCTCTACTCAGAACAGTTAGGAGGTATGCTGGTAACATAGGGATAAACAATACAAATGAGAGAAGGAAAGAAACCATCACTATCACAGTAAGGAGGGGTGTGGTATAACACACCGACAGTCGGGATTCCGACAGTTATTACTCCGACGTCGGAATCCGAACTGCACAGCGGGGGGAGCGCAATGAAGCCCCTTGCGGGCTCACTGCGCTCGCCACACTGCGCTCGCCACGCTGTGGGCAGGGTGGCGAGCTGAGCTCGCCACCTATTTTGTTCTCCCTCAACGGGGGTCGTGGACCCCCATGAGGGAGCAGTCAGGATTCCGACGTCGGAGTAATGACTGTCGGAATCCTGACTGTCGCTGAGCCGTCCGGCACCCGTAAGGAAAGACATAAAACAGGATAGGTTGCAGTAACACCTACTGTCCATACAGTAAAGTCACTCAAATAATAATTAGCCTGTAGCTTTTCTTATATTCCACCAGTCCCAAGTGTCACTTCCTGTTCGCCAATGCTTTCCTCGGCTTCAAATACAGTACAAGCTTACTCAAAAATATTGGAATGAGTTTATCAGTCTTACATGGGAGTAATTAATATAAATACCTAAAGGATTTAATCATACCTCCCAACTTCTGTGCTGATGAAATAGGGACACTCGCGTGGCAAAGCCGCGCGAGCGTCCGAAAAGGGGGTGTGGCGTGTGCAAATGAGGGCGCAGCTTATGCTAATTAGCCGCAACCTCATTTTCATACAAGAATAGACAATGTGTGCATGCACACAGCGTCTATTCTATTAGATTGGGGGGTCTCCCAACTGCCACCCCCCGCAGCGGGACAATGCCTGCCGCGGGTGGGACAGCGGGACAGGACCCGAAAATCGGGACTGTCCCGCTGTAATTGTGACAGTTGGGAGGTATGTTTAATTTCTGTTAGCATATAAAAATGTGGTGCCCCAGGACTTAACATACCCCTTTGAAAACGCTGCCTCAAATCTGGGACACCAGGGGTTAATAAGGCCCCCGAGACTTTCGCGCCAGACATGATTGGCAGGGGAGAGTGTGTGGCCAGGGATTGGCTGGCTTACAGGAAGAGGGAGGAAACTCACTTGAAGAGGAGGACCAAGTGGGAGAAGGAAGCCAGCGCGTGGGCGACGAAGGAGAGGCTGACCTGAGGAGAAGGGAGAAGCGAGAGAGACGCGGCGCAGCAGCGTGACCCCCGCCGACCTCTGGAGTAGGAGACGGCGTCCGGAGAGTTGCCGCAGCCAGAGGGAGAGGACGCCTGGAGACGCGGCACAGCAGCGTAGACCCCTATCCAGCCGCAGACAGAGAGAGCGGCGCGGGTGACGTCACCTACACCCGCTGGCTGTGGGAGGACGCGACAGGGAGAAGCCCCAGCGCAGCATCCGCTCCAGCGACACCAGCCAGGCGGACAGAGAGGCACTGAGTGGGGCAACGCTGCGGCTGCAGCGCCCCCACTAGTGCGCCCCGCCAGAGGAGAGACCCAGCCAGAGGTCCCAGGCGAGTACCGGACCCCTGGAGCCAGAAGTCGGGACAGGCAGGAGCCTGCAGCAGTAACCAGGCATCAGGTACTGACTCCCTGCCTTGCCCCACACCCAGCCACACTTCTGCCTACCAGTGCCCGTATAACCCCTTTCTGCACCAGGGCTCATAGTGTGGGTTTTCCCTGCCCTAATCACCCAGGCTCCCCGGAGTGCCAGTAATAAATGGACTTCAAAACCCCCTCAAGGGAGAGACACTCAGGGCACCCTGGATGGGGCTTGTTGCCGTGTAACAGCTTACATCCGGACCCCTATTCACAGAAACTCCTCCAATTGTAAGGGGACAGCGCCATCTTGTGGCCAAACTAAGGAAGGCCTTCTCCTGGACTGCATAGTGTAACCCTCAATTGGGTCCTAATTAATTGATCCGTTGTTCATCTCCGTAACTCCGGAAAGGCCACCTCGGCCGCGGGACGCATGGGATATTCCTACCGGATCACTCTTTCTCCACACCCCTGTGCACAGGTTGTTTGGGGGCTAAGTTGTAATTCAGGTGACGTCACCTTAGGTAGCCCACTAGAGGCCAGTATTGGTGCACCAGCTAGTCAGGTCATTGCCGTCTGTGATGGTTGTTATTGTGGTATTTATCATATGTGCTGATATATGTGTACATGTTGAACGTAGCCTTCAGTGTTAACAGTACCGTGTCGACTCATTGACCCAGTAGTACCGTTCAAGCGGGGGTGCTTGACCCGAACGCCGTCACGGTACTTTGAACACGTGAAACCTACAGGCCCGAGTGGGCATGTATGTATTCTGACTCTGTATTATTGTTCCATGTGATAACCGACCGTTATCAAAATACCTGTTTCATAATTACCTGTTGTTCATTACCATTGCCTTAACCCGCAGTCACTGCTCCGCCGGGAGGGTCAGTGGGCAGAGGCTGCACCTAATTTATAATAAATTTGAGTTGTACTGCAGAACGTGTCCTCTTCATTGAAGTGTCCCTCTCCGGTCCACCGGGAACAGAAGAACGGATGAACCTGAGTCGCCCCTGAAGAGGCAAGGTAAGGGGAACCCGTTTCCTTCGTACACCGTGCACCACATAGCTTTTGGCGTCACGAACAGGATCCGGGTGCATCAGGAGAGCGACAACTCTGTGAAAGATGGAGCAGCAACAAGGCGGAGAAGTGGTGCAGCAGGCAAATCCGCAAAACTAAGAACAGGACGTCCAAGACACAACACCGGCCGCGGCCATAACTCTGCCATACTACTTCGGGGCCCCGTGGCTCCTGACCTATAGTGGAGACGATGACCAACCACAGAAGATCTCATTTGCAGACTTCAGGAACAACCTCGAATCCACGTTCCGGATGTATAAGCCTAGCCAGCAGCAGAAGGTGGAAATCCTGATGGGACAGCTAACTGGGTCGGCACGCAGAGAAGTGGCCTCATGGCCAATGGAAGAGAGAAAAAGTGCGACGGACATGCTGAAGGAAATCTTCACCACGTTCGAAACAACGACCATCCCTGAGCTGAAGATGAAACTGTATGCCCGAAAGCAGCGGCCAAATGAGTCCCTACGGGACTACGCCCTGAGTCTGCAGGAGATGCTAAAGGCCATCGTGGCGGTAGACACGGAGGAGGTACGAAACGCAGACGAAGCCCTAACGACTCAATTCGTTGAAGGAGCGTCCCAAGAGAACGTTAAGGTTCAACTGTGATTGCTGAAGTCACAGATGCCAGGCAAGACCTTCCGGGACTTTAAGACGGCTGCCCTCGCCATCGTCGGTAACCCCAAAGGAAGGGAGGAAGAGTACCCAGAATTGATTGGCTTCAGAGAAGGAGAGAAACCGACAGGAGCCACAGCCAGCGGCACGGAGAAGGTGAAATGGCCCCACGACTTGGCAGTACAGGGTGGCCAACAGACCGACAGAGACGCGATGCAGACACTCCAGAAACAAATGGAAGAACTGGCCGTCGGGATGGCGGAGATGCAGAGAGAGATGTGTCGGATGGCAAGTGCACCGGCACCGAGCTATGCAGAACCAAGATGGAGAACCGAAAGGCAAAGACCGCCCCGAGAGTATGGACGGCAGCCTCCCGACCAGTTTGATGGGCAGGGACGTCCAACGTACTACCGAAGCCAGGAGGTCGGAAGCACAGGGAGAGACGGCAACCAGGACGAAGATTTAAACCCCAACACCCCGAGGTCGATGGCCGAACCTCGGGGAGGACGGGAAGCTTAGGTCCAGCCCCAGAAGATGGGCAGGCTTGCTACGGCAGACAATGCTATATGGGTGCAAGCGAATTACCTGCCACATCGGATCGTTACCCTTCAGCCCGCGTAAAGAACCAGGGCAATGTGGTCTGGTTCCACGTACGACGGGGATACGGTTTTATCAATTGTGCTGATACAGAAAGGGATATCTTCGTCCACTTCACAGCTATCCCGAGGAAGAATGCAAGAGATTTTTATAGAAGTCTTGGGGCCGGAGAGCCGGTGGAATTCAACATCATCAGGGGAAGAAAGGGCCTCCGGGCAGCCAACGTCACTGGCCCTGATGGCGTTCCAGTCAGAGGCGCCCAATTAGCCACCAGAAGAGAGCGCCGTTGGAATTACCCAAGCCACAGAAGTCACCCACGGTACTACCCCCCGAAAGATCCACCCCAACGGAGTGGTGTGTACCCCGAAGAAACAGAAGATGGGGTAGGAAGAAGTAACGGGAAAGCGTACGGATGTGGCCAACAGAGCTCTCAGGTTCGAGTACAGAGTGAGCCAATGAGGAAGAAGCGGTCACAATTCGAAGTGGATCCCAAGCGGGGGCCGAACTCCTACGCCGTCGAAACCATGTTGACGATGGTGGGTAGCCAGACCTCGAAGCTCGTCGGCGTCCTTCCAGCATCGGCCCACCGAAGTCAACGCAGGATCCGCCCAAGACCGGATCAAAAGCTAAAAGAAGCATCAAAGAATAATGGGGATGAAGAGCCGAATGGTGAAGCGGCCCTCTTGCCTCCACTGACCCGCTCGAGCTATTGATGGCAGCGGGCTGGTCCACTATGCCACGGCAAGCCCAGCCTAGGCCGCCAGTGGAATTACCTGCGCCTCGCGCGGCCATGGAGGTGGCCCCCGAGCCTGAGCTAAGGCGCTCCGAAAGGAGTACTCGGGGTACGCTTCCCCGGCGGTACCAGGATTAGATATCTGTTATAACCTGTTGTGTCTGTATTGTAAACTGTAAGCACTGTTATTGTTACCGTTGTGTTATGATGCGCGGGGACACGCATCCGAAAAAGCAGGGGTGAATGTGGTGCCCCAGGACTTAACATACCCCTTTGAAAACGCTGCCTCAAATCTGGGACACCAGGGGTTAATAAGGCCCCCGAGACTTTCGCGCCAGACATGATTGGCAGGGGAGAGTGTGTGGCCAGGGATTGGCTGGCTTACAGGAAGAGGGAGGAAACTCACGTGAAGAGGAGGACCAAGTGGGAGAAGGAAGCCAGCGCGTGGGCGACGAAGGAGAGGCTGACCTGAGAAGGGAGAAGCGAGAGAGACGCGGCGCAGCTGCGTGACCCCCGCCGACCTCTGGAGTAGGAGACGGCGTCCGGAGAGTTGCCGCAGCCAGAGGGAGAGGACGCCTGGAGACGCGGCACAGCAGCGTAGACCCCTAATAAGCCGCAGACAGAGAAAGCGGCGCGGGTGACGTCACCTACACCCGCCGGCTGTGGGAGGACGCGACAGGGAGAAGCCCCGGCGCAGCATCCGCTCCAGCGACACCAGCCAGGCGGACAGAGAGGCACTGAGTGGGGCAACGCTGCGGCTGCAGCGCCCCCACTAGTGCGCCCCGCCAGAGGAGAGACCCAGCCAGAGATCCCAGGCGAGGACCGGACCCCTGGAGCCAGAAGTCGGGACAGGCAGGAGCCTGCAGCAGTAACCAGGCATCAGGTACTGACTCCCTGCCTTGCCCCACACCCAGCCACACTTCTGCCTACCAGTGCCCGTATAACCCCTTTCTGCACCAGGGCTCATAGTGTGGGTTTTCCCTGCCCTAATCACCCAGGCTCCCCGGAGTGCCAGTAATAAATGGACTCCAAAACCCCCTCGAGGGAGAGACACTCAGGGCACCCTGGATGGGGCTTGCTGCCCGTGTAACAGCTTACATCCGAACCCCTATTCACAGAAACTCCTCCAATTGTAAGGGGACAGCGCCATCTTGTGGCCAAACTAAGGAAGGCCTTCTCCTGGACTGCATAGTGTAACCCTCGATTGGGTCCTAATTAATTGATCCGTTGTTCATCTCTGTAATTCCGGAAAGGCCACCTCGGCCGCGGAACGCATGGGATATTCCTACCGGATCACTCTTTCTCCACACCCCTGTGCACAGGTTGTTTGGGGGCTAAGTTGTAATTCAGGTGACGTCACCTTAGGTAGCCCACTAGAGGCCAGTATTGGTGCACCAGCTAGTCAGGTCATTGCCGTCTGTGATGGTTGTTATTGTGGTATTTATCATATGTGCTGATATATGTGTACATGTTGAACGTAGCCTTCAGTGTTAACAGTACCGTGTCGACTCATTGACCCAGTAGTACCGTTCAAGCGGGGGTGCTTGACCCGAACGCCGTCACGGTACTTTGAACACGTGAAACCTACAGGCCCGAGTGGGCATGTATGTATTCTGACTCTATATTATTGTTCCATGTGATAACCGACCGTTATCAAGATACCTGTTTCATAATTACCTGTTGTTCATTACCATTGCCTTAACCCGCAGTCACTGCTCCACCGGGAGGGTCAGTGGGCAGAGGCTGCACCTAATTTATAATAAATTTGAGTTGTACTGCAGAATGTGTCCTCTTCATTGAAGTGTCCCTCTCCGGTCCACCGGGAACAGAAGAACGGATGAACCTGAGTCGCCCCTGAAGAGGCAAGGTAAGGGGAACCCGTTTCCTTCGTACACCGTGCACCACAAAAGCTACCACAACATAGAAAATGACGTAATCTGTATAAAGTAATATTATAAAGTGATATATTAACTTCTCTGATGTACAAATTCATAAAAAACATGTTACCAGTAACAGGCGGACTGTGCAATATGCTTAATACTTTCCTGTCACAGACAGGCTACTATGGCAGGGCATCTATATACGGGTGGAAACGGGACCACTGTACACAGTGTGCCAAATCATTATGTAACTTCTGTAATATCTTGATTATGAGTCTAACAAGCATCATTTGAATTCCTCTAAAATCATGTCTGTCATTACATATTACCATCCTCATACGTTCGGTCTCCTTATAAGGATATGCCATGATACGGACAAGCTCAAAATACACTGTATATAAACCTGGGACCTGGAACAGAATTTCTCCTAGGAAATTGCAATTAGCAGATTGAGGAAATTAATTTACCCAATGGGATATACTAGACTGATGTTTCCTGGATTTTACCCATTACTCTGCCTTTAGGTTATTAAAATGTGCTAACTGCATATTGTGAGCCAGATTCTATAAGCTTCAAAAGTGATAAAATGGAGAGTGATAAACAGCCAGCCAATCAGCTCCTGTCTGACATTTTTCAAACACAGTCTGTGTAGAAGCTGAATGGCTGGCTGTTTATCACTCTCCATTTTATCACTTTTGAAGCTTAGAGAATCTAGCCCAATGTGTACATAACATAACATATAGATATGTTGCAGTCTTAACTTTACTAGGTAATTAAATGAAAAGGTAAAGCACATGATTTCTGCTGCTAAGTACACAATGTACCTGATGCTTTATACAAGTCATTGCACCCATATCAGTCTATACATGTCATATGTGGCTAGATACTGATACTGGTACTGGCCATCACCACGTCTTTTTGCATCAATTCTTCTTTACCTCCTAGAGGAGGCGTGGCCAACCTGTTGCTGTCCAATTGTTGTGAAACTAGTCCCAGCATGCTTTATAAGTCCCAGCAAGCTTTATGAGACTGGTCGGAGAGTATCCTGAGACAACAGCTGGAGAGCCAAAGGTTGGCCAGCCAGGCCAGGCCTGCACTAGAGATTTGCCTCCTAAAATATATATTAGCTTATGGGTCCATGTATAATTTTTCAGCAATTACATGAACCCTCCCTTACTGTACATTTTCCTGACCCTGCCTATTACCATAAAAAATCTTCAGGCATAAGAAGAAGCTTGGGGTTGGGTTGTATGGCAAAGATGGCTCTTCCTCACGGAAAATAAGCCATCCGCTCTGTCAAACCCTCTCCGTATTCAGTGTTTGGGCAGAATCCTCGCAGTGGGAAACCGGCGAGGATCCCCTTAAGGGGCGAGTCCGCCACATTTTAATGGCAACACTCGTTGTTCCCACCTCGCCTCAGGGAACAGACGAGGGGGCAAATGGTGAGTGGCAAGGATTCACCGAACACTACTATGTGCTGATAGCTCCCATCAGGGCATTGAATACCAATCATGGATGTATGAGCATGCAATTTTTGGTTCACAGATCATACTTGCCTACCCTCCCAGAAAGGTTGGGAAACGTTAGGAGGCTCCCGAAAATGGGGTCCATCTTCTGGCCCCCTGGAAGGGTGGGCAATCCTCCAACAAGCCCCTGGAGTCCCCTGCATTCCCCCCCAGCCTCCTCCTACCCTGTCAGTTAAATACCGTGATTTGCCGGTGTATGTGAAAGGGGCGGGACTTCTCCCAGAGAGGAGAAACAGAATGTCGGCAAGTACAGTATGTCACAGATCTTGTATAGTAAAAATGATGTCTAATCAACCACTTTATTTAGATAAAAACTCAAAACATTAGACATGTACTGTATGTATTGTCACAGAACTAGTGTAATAGAATTGAACTTTATTTACTACTGTATGTCCACAATAAGGAACCAATATACACACTTCCATTTTCGTGACATATCTGACCAGAAACTCTTATAAACACCTTTCCTGGTATGATCTGCAATAGGCAATGACTGAGAACATATTGTGGCGGTTGTCAGTGAATTAATGGGACAAGGCCTTTGTGTACACTATATTATCTCCTAGCTACAACATTGTGCTGGTTTATGTTTTCCCCTCATTGTTATTTTATGAGGTGCTGCTGGCAGTATATAAATAAAATACTGGCAGATGCTTAATATATAAAGACAACTCCAGCTCTGTATAGCAGAAATTCTATCATCACCTCTATTCATGGAATTGGGACACACAACATAACAAATTCATTGTGTATAGAAACCCAGTCTTAGTACATTTCTGTATGAAGGTTACAATTATTAATGGTATCCGGTCCCTGGGTCGACAATGTCTATGTCGACAGTTACTAGTTCAAGCACTATTGGTCAAAAGTGACTAGGTTGACACCTAAGAATAGTCGATGTACCCTAGGTCAACAATGACAGAATGTCTACACAAGCGTAGGCTTGACATTTACATGGTCGATACTTAAAAGGTTGACACAGGTTTTTCATCTTTTTTTTTGTTTAGACCAGCTTGGTTCATACTTTACTATGCAAGTGGGCATAGAGGGAGAATAGAATGGTGTACCCTGCGTAGCAAGGCACCGTGCCCGAAGCATGGCAAGCGCAGAGAGTCATGCAAGGAAAGCGGTACACTTACATATGGCAAAATAGACACACACAAAAAATAAAAAACTCCTTTTGAGTGTCGACCATGTACATGTTGACCTGAAGCTTGTGTCATTGTGAACCTAGGGTAGGTCGACCATTCTGAGGTGTCGACCTAGTAACTGTCAACCAATATTGGTCAACCTAGACATTGTCAACCCAGTATTCCAGAACCATTATTAATAACATATTTGAGCTTGTAATCTTTTTGTGGAAGCAGAGAAGACCAGATAGGGTTTAGGACAGAGGCTCTGTAATGTAGAGCAGGATTACTTACAAGTTGGTAGGGGCGTCTGACAAGGGCCGGGGGTCTTAGGGGACCAGCACCCATCTTCTGCCACCATACTGCTACTTTAAGGGGCTAGTGGCAGTAAGGTGTAGCTCTCTCTACTGTAGCTGTCATTACTGGGGTCAGTGCATACTTGCCTACTCTTATGGAAGCTTTGGGAGACCTTATATTTTTGGGGAGTCCCCCCTGCACCCCTGGAAGAGTAGGCAGATTCCCCAAATTCTGCCCGCATCCTAGTGATGTGAGCAGTATGGGGAGACAAATACTGGCAATCTTGGCATTTCGAGGAGTGTGTGGGGCTGAAATGACCTGAAATCTTTTATATTGTATCATTTTAGCTCCGCCCACTCTCTGTAGAACTGCAATTTGTGTCATTTTCAGAGTCCATACATAGCCCCAAAGGGGACATCAGTGACTCCCACCGAGCTGGACTCCACTCAATCTCTGCTCTCCCAGCCTCCGGGTCACTGTGCACAATCTCCGGCCATAGGGAGGGATCCGTCCCCAGCCAGCTGTCATGTCCTAGGAAAGGTGAGTAATCTGCATCTCGCCCTAAGTCACTAAACGCTACTATTCTTCAGATCATTGGTGGGATGCATTGAATCCTCTATGCATTCTGCCCCCATGTTACTTATAGGTGCAATGACACCATTTTGAAACATTTGTTCTTTTTCTGGTCGTAGATCTTATTTTCTGACTAGGTGATTCATCGCGCTCTTCACACCGTCGTAAAGGGCTACGCCCCATTAAACATGTAATAATACAGGTGGCCGTGCGAGGCGGCTGCTCAATTTGAAAACAATATTTTGAAAAGACTGGCCGTCCGGTCAGCAGCCTCCCATCATCGTCTGACCAGTCTTTTCAAAATATTTGGTACTTGTTTCCTATCTGGGCGCCCACTAAGTTAATTGCGCACCATGCTATTCTCCGTAGAGAAATCGGATCGCATCGCATCGTACACATACACGATATTGAACGATGCGATGCGATGCGATCCGATTCGATTTCCCATAGGAAACAATGTTAAATGGCTCAATTTAGCCAAATTATCATAGGAACAATAGTAAATGGGCCAAAAACACCCCTGAACATTGAAATGTCCCCCCAAAAGTAGTTGACGCCACCCCGCCATCAACGTGAACCCGAAGCGTGGCGAGCGCAGCGAGCCCGCGAGGGGCGGCGGTACGCGTCCTCCGACCTTTTCATGCCCTACTATCCACGTCGGCGTGGAGTGAGAATAGAATAGTGTGGCGAGCGCAGCGAGCCACCGAGCCCGAAGCGTGGCGAGCGCAGCGAGCCCCGCGAGGGGACGCGGATACCTTCACAGGTAAACGCGTCCCTTCGCGGGCTTCCCAGGTGTTTGCGTCGCCATGGACACCTGGGAAGCCCGCGAGGGGACGCGTATAACTGTGAAGGTATCCGCGTCCCCTCGCGGGGCTCGCTGCGCTCGCCACGCTTCGGGCTCGGTGGCTCGATGCGCTCGCCACACTATTCTATTCTCACTCCACGCCGACGTGGATAGTAGGGCATGAAAAGGTCGGAGGACGCGTACCGCCGCCCCTCGCGGGCTCGCTGCGCTCGCCACGCTTCGGGTTCACGTTGATGGCGGGGTGGCGTCAACTACTTTTGGGGGGACATTTCAATGTTCAGGGGTGTTTTTGGCCCATTTACTATTGTTCCTATGAGAATTTGGCTAAATTGAGCCATTTCACATTGTTTCCTATGGAAAATCGAATCGGATCGCATCGCATCGCATCGCATCGTTCAATATCGTGTATGTGTACGATGCGATGCGATCCGATTTCATTACGGTGCCGTACGTAGAAAACCTGGGCGCCCAGATAGGAAACAAGTACCAAATATTTTTTTACATTCAGCAGCGCTTTGAGTCCTGCTGCCTGGCAAATGCTGCTACCAGCTTCCAGCCGCCGCTCGGACCCCACTGCCCAGACCCCACTTCTGCACATAGGTATGTGCCAGTGGTGCTTCACCCAACACATGTGACACTGATGAGTCCAATCCGATAGATTTTTTGTGCAGCCCGACCTCCCCTCTCCGATCTGATGTGCACAGAACCATGCATTAGATGAAAGGGAATGTCATACACATCAATTTTGGGCCGATTTCTCATCCCGTTCTGTTGGGTAGGGCGATATTGGCCCAAATTGGATAAGTGTATGGGTACCTTAATATATTATTAGACATTTTTCAATCTTTATGTTTATCTAAAAGAGTGCCCCAAAGATGTCTATTTTTGCTTTCTCCCAAATAATGCCAAATCTGCCTGAGGTATGACCCAGTGAGAACATGCACTCCACTCTTACTCCATATTTACCAACTGAACCGGGTGTCCGGAAGCCTTCTGAGATTTTTGGCTACAAACCCAGACCTCTCAAATAATAGATTGCCCTCCAAGACTTCCCAGTAAAGTGGGCAGGATAGGAAGTCCAATGGAGAGGTGGCTCAGGTCCATGAGAAGAAGCCAATATGATGCGATTTAACAAGAATGTGTAATTTTCGATCATATACCCAACATCATAGATACACTTTTTGCAAGTTAAAAGAAAGTCAGCTACTGTAGTATGCTAGCATGCCTTACTCCCACTTCCTTCTCTGAATGCAATACACTAACTCAATTCAGGCAGATTTCACTCGTTCCCGGCCGAACGGGCCGGTTATGCCAGTCCAACCTCCCACCTTGGACCTTCCTCCTGGCGACGGGCCAGGCAGGGAACAGAGGTTGCATGCAATCCATCACAAGTTAAAAGACAATTTGTGATGGATCACATTTGACCTTCCCGGGTGGCTCGTGGGTGATCAGCTGGGCATACACTGCTGCGAGAAATCAGCTTTACACCTGCACACACAATTTTGGGGGATCTGCCTCTGCTTAGTAATATACATACTTTAGTTGGTAATACCGTATAACAAAATTATATTCAAAGTAAATCTTCCAAAGCAAGGTTATATTTTAAATGGAGAGTGATAAACCACCAACCAAACAGCTCCTACCTTTCATTTGAATTTTGCTTGTGACATGACAGGTAGGAGCTGATTGGCTGGTGGTTTATCACTCTCCATGTTATCATTTTTCAAGTTTATTACATCTGGCCCTGTGTCTGAGATCAAGAAACATGAAAAGCTCTAGCAACACAACTGCTTCTCCCGTATTAAATGCCTTTATCACACTTACTTTTCACTGACAGTATCACATTTAGAATTGAATGCAGTCATTGAACTTAATGTCAAATTCTTAGCATATGGCAAAATGCATATATCTTAATGAGCAGGATATTATCTACAGTATGTGGCACTCGTGTGCATGTAAGGGTTATTGTCTGGTCAATTACAGATAGAGAGACATTTACAAGAAGTTCTGTTTTGCAAGGAGGGCAATGGCCTTCATTAGGCTGGGGTTCTAAACAGGGGGCTTGCTGCTGACTTGTCTCCGTTGAGTATATAGAGCAGACATTACTCACCAATTGTAACATAGCTGTTTGTGGCTGGGAGGTCCGCATGTGATTGTGTGCTGATCTGTGATAGCGTGTGCTTAATTATCTTTTATGTGTTTATCAACTAATTCAAATAAATACCTACCATAGCCATTTAGCTATGCATCTTTTGGGGTTCATTGGGGAGCATCAGGGAGGTTTCCACAAGGGGGTTCCAGAAGTTGCATCTTGGAAGAAAGATAATAATAATCTCTCTCACTTTTTCACTCTCCTATACTAATAATTAACTGTCTCTGACCAACATTAAATGAATACAATGAATTAATACTAATATCTATTTTTATGCAATTAAGATATCCCATCTGCTGCGATAGCACACCCTACCATTGCGTGTAAAGTTATTGCACCTATCTGAATTTGGGGTGGATACACTGCGCTCAGCCTGTTACTAGGTTTAGTCGGTTTGAATTTAGGCGCTGCTCTGCCTTAAGGGTATCCCAGACCCTTTTGATTCATGTATAGTAGAGAGTGGGCATGAGCGCTCTCTACCATGCCACTCTCTACTATCATTGCACCTATCGCCTGAATAAGCTGCTTATCACGGTATGTGTGCTCCCATTTTTAGACCTATCCTATTTGAAAATAGTGAAAACAGATATCATGTGATATGTTAACCAGTGAAAATGCAATTGGAAATTGGGATACTCAGTGGAAAAAGTATATAGGTCAATTAAAGGCACTTTCAAGAACAAAAACAACTGAGTACTCCTACCTGCAAGCCTAAAAACACTTATCCTACTTATATGACGTCTTATTTCTTTTGCTGGTAAAATACAAATCCTAGCGATGCCTGTCATGCCCAAATTCAATGCTGAATGCTGAAATGTGTAATCTGTTGTTCTCCTCTAACACTATAAAAGGACAATTTATTTGCAATGTGCTGTGGCCCTTATTCAGATCTGAACAGTACAAATGTTTTCTCAAAATGGACAAAACCACGTGCACTGCAGGTGGGGCAGAGAGAGTTACATTTGGGTGGGGTGTGTTGAAACCGAAACTGCACTGTAAAAATAATGCAGCCGGTATTTACCCTGCACAGAAACAAAATAACTCACACAAATCTAACTCTATCTGCACATGTTACATCTGCCCCACCTGCAGTGCACATGGTTTTTCCCATTTTGAGAACAAATTTGTACTGTGATCAGATCTAAATAAGGGCCAGTATTGTGCACCTTACAAATGCTCTGTGAAAAAGAAGCTAGTTTTCTCAAATACAGAAAACCCATATGTAATGAAGACAGTCCCAGTATATCCACAAGGCCCACTATCCTGAATAAATGTTTAATTTAATTTAGGAATAAAAAACAACCCTTATGTGATATGGGATTGTTATAATTCAGACAGATGAAAGACAGTAACCTGAACGCAGCTGGTAAATGTGAAAAATTGCTAAAACCACTAAGGGCCAGATGTATCAAGCTTCAAAAAGTGATAAAATGGAGAGTGAAAAACAGACAGCCAATCAGCTCCTACCTGTTATTTTTCAAACCCAGCCTGTGACATGGCAGGTAGGAGCTGATTGGCTGGCTGTTTATCACTCTTCATTTTATCACTTTTGAAGCTTGATACATCTGGCCCTAAAATCATGCACAAGACCAGTGCTGGGCAGGAAACAATTCTTACTGCAGAACAAACAGTAAATAATATACGTTTTTAAATTTAATTTGTATTCAATTTTAAATAAATAAATAGTCTTCCATTCAGCAATGGTCTTGTTAAGTGAGTAGATGATCTGATCAGTGGAAGACTGGGGGGCAATCCCACCAGTTTGATACCTTTTGTAGATTAGTGCCTCGGATGGCCTCCTTCTCCTCTAAGGGGACAAGCTCTCCGGCGGCTCTGCCACCTCCCTTATTGAGAGTTCAGCCCCTGGGAGGAGATGAGGCACTGGGGAGGGAGGCTGTCTGAAATGTTAATGTGGAGAAGTTGTGTGTGTTACGGGAGGCAATCGCCCTGATCCTGGATCCGCCACTGGATCTGGTTGATGTCCTACTAAGGTGTTTTATTGGGGCTGTGTTTCTAGTACAGTCTAGTTGGCTTAAAATATTCAGTTGCTGATGTCATATATGAAGCTTCTATTCCCTAATTAAGACAGTTTACATGGTTGATGGAAAGCATGGACCATGTGTTTGAAGGGTTACCACCTTTTCGTTTCCCAGCCAGTGAGCGTGACCAGGGGGCATGGCCAAATGTGCAGTAGGGTTTATTATTATTATTAGAATTTATATGTCATACTGTATTTGTAATTCCATTTTATTCCGACTCTAATGGGGAGTACCACAATGCACCCATTTATACCTCAGAGTCCTCTTATAACCATATATATTTCAGAGCCCTCTCTTACCGATATATATGTCTCAGACCCAATTCATGCTTTTTATATGCCCTAGAACTTCATTGTGATCCTTTATACGTTCAGAGCCCCACCATATCCCTTTATATGCCACAGAATTCCACCGTGCCTCTTTATATGCCAGTTCAGAGTCCCTCCAGCCATGGGATTCAAACATCCCAACCATCCGGGGATATGTAGCCTCAGAAAAGAGCTTCAGATTTCCGGACTGTCCGGAGGAGTCCTGGACAGGTGGCAACCCTATCCTATTAGTATGCCACATGCATACATGTTCTTACTATTAATAGGACCTTGCTACAGCTCGGATTATCCTTATTCCATAGCCGGTGTTAATGCCGATGAATTATGACCAAAGAAACAATAAGTGAAAAGCGCAGGTTACGTATTATGTCCGTAACCTGCTTACCCTTTATTCCTAACTACGTGCGAACAAAGCGTAGCGCAGCGTAGAGTACCTTTTATTGTGTATTATACACCCAAGAACCAATACCTTAATAAGAGATCCCTTCGCAGTAATTTGTCTCTAATCTGCGAATATACCTTTTAAGGACTGTGTCCGTAATATACCTTTATCGCTAAGTGCGAATAACAGACACAAACCACTGTATAGAAATAAGGAGATAAGAACTCCGTAAAAGGTTGTATTTAAGTCCCTAATGGACAACAGGGGGTTACAGGAATAGAAGATACAGGTATAACAGGTAATGCAATAGGCTAACAATAAATACAATAATTAGACTCTACTAAGGGAAGAAAAACAGATACAGGATACAATCAGCCAACAATACAATAAGTATAAGTACCGTGAATGCAACCGTTACCGTCTCATCAAATATGCGAAGCGCAGTCCGGTCAGAGCTCGCTATCGTTCAGGATTGAACTATAGCCCGGTTGAAGGTCAGGGAAAGAAAGATGTGCCGAAGTGACCGTGGCTGTTCTGGGTCGCCTATCTTATAGGGTCAGAAAGGGGAGGTCAAAGGCCATTCCCATTGGTCAGAGATCGTATGTCAGGTCCACTGTGATTGGGGGGTAAGATGATACACCTGGTTTGACTAGGTGCAGGGGAGTGACCTTTAGGAGTCCTTTGTTCGTTAGTATCGTCGGCAGGGATTGTAAACAGCTGTAGAAACCGGTTACATCTAGATTCCTTTGTTATATACTTTCAACCGAAACTGTCTTGGGAATATGGAATTATGTCCATAACTATCGGGCCGTGTCTATTGCGAAATATTCGCAATGACCGGAATACTACGCATAAGAAACGGAACGGAACGGTACTAAACATGATACAGACAGATGTATGCAGGGCTAACTAAGCTATGTGTGGCGTTCTAAACCTTTAACTACATTTTACTTAGTGTCAGTATGTATTTATGAATTTATGTGTGATAGTATGGCTACTCTTCTGGTCCACTTTGTCACACGGAATCGGGTATGGAAACTTTATTAGCGCAACTCTGCGAACCAAAATGGCGGCCATACTATCCTAAAATGGCGTGTGTGCAACTCGACTTCCACAGTCCACCCTTTAACAGTAAATATAAAACTGTTACAATACAAAACATTATACACAGCAATACAGAAATTCATAATCCTAACAGAGAAATTGGGATACATGAATTAAACATATAAGGGGAGTAAACCATCTGCTCTCGGCCGATCCAGGATCATGGATAAACGATGGGCCGCATTTATCGAACAATCTACTCAGGGTCACGAAGGATAATGTACAATTTGGGATAAAAATAAAAACAGGGGTGGTTACAACATATATACTTTCACAAATATGGTTTCTTTAAAGGGAGGTGGTTTCGATTCTAGGGTCATATACCAAACCCTGGTCTTCCTCTGTATCTCTCGTTCTTACACTCATGATTTCGGTACGTTTTGTCTTTCCCCGGGTCACCACCTTTAAACATTTGAACAATAGCACAAAGACTATGATGGCACCACCGATACAGAGAAGGAGTTTCCCTATGTTAGCGATGATTCCTTGCGCCCATTCTCCTAAACCGGAGAACCAGTGCATTGGATTCAACCAGGAGGTCCATTCACTAACTTTGTTACCTATTTCTGCCAGGCTGATATTATGTTCCCTTCTAAATTCCCATTTAAGCTGAAGAATCTCATCCATCCGATGATCGATGATTTCTTCTGGGTCTTCAGTATTGTTGGTGATATATGTACAACATTTCACCCCAAACTGTGTAGAGAGGGTGACACAATATCCTCCTGTCATAGCTGTCAGATAGTTCAACACCATCCGATGTTGGACTAGCTCTCTTTTATACGCTTGCAACTCCTTCCCAGTGTATCTAAAAGTGTCATCATAAATCTCAGTGATGTTATCTACCAAGCTGGCTAATGCTTGTATATATTTAAAATTTATGACTCCTCTGGCGGTATGGGTGATATCTAATGCAATGAGGAGTTGGATACCGAACGACTCGTGTATCATTTCAGAAGCTAGGGGTTCTTTCTTGATTGTTAAATCCCTTTTGTGGATTTGATCATAATGGGTATGAGTGTAAGGAGGAGGTATACCTCTGTGTATGCTCACCATCTCATCATGTGTGAGGGTCATCACTTCAGGTAATACTCTGCCTAAATAACAAATTCCAACGTAGTTCATGGAGAGCCATTTGTACGCCCTCCTACCACAAATATAATAAACGTCGTCAGGGAGAAAATAAGGGACAGAGTATTTCATGATCTTGTCACACATTATCCATAAGAACATTCCCGTCCCCTGCTCCCTGACTTGTTCCTCACAAGTTTCTGGCTGTAGGGTCATATTACAGTAGCCGGCTGATACTCTGCCGGCCATCATTTTACTTTTCTTCACTGTGTAGACATATTTATAGTGTCTCCCACTGGTTCGGATTTTTAACAATAATTCCTTATCAATAGGCTCTCCATCTGGACGCTGGGAGTAAGTTATTGTCTGGTTGTGCCATGTCACTTCCCAAGTACCAATCGTTCTGGAACTAGAGAAGTTCATACATACCAGGGATTTGTCCACTTGGTATGGGTGTAATCTAAGACTAGGGGACCTAGTATACAGGTATCTCTTATCCAGTGGCCTCCCTTTATTTAATTCACTTATCTCAGAAATATTAAGCGGGTATGGGACTAGGCCTACACTACTCCTTTTATGTAGCACTTGTGAACACACCCAGCATTCTGTTTGGTTTAAGACCTTACCCACTTGTGAGTGGTAATCACTCAAAGGATGTCGGCCTGTAGTTGCCTTATTTGTCGACTGACATCGCTGGATGCATTCTTCTTCCATTTTAGGTTGACAATATCTACAGACACAGTACTCCCCAGACAATAACTCATCACATAGCCCTTGAACTACGTTCTCCTCATACCTTTTACCTTCTCCTGTCATGGGCAAAGTGTCAAGCTGGTTTAGGGATTCTACCTCACCCATATCTGGGTCCATTATTACACTGTCAGAACTCCGCTCCGATCGCTCTAGAATGTGGCAGCCACCGAGTATCCTTGGATGAAGAAGAGGGAACAGAAAGAAAACAAAGAAATAGATGCATAACTGTGAACCTGTTGCTTGGAGTCCTTCCATCATCTCTACCAGGGGACTTTTATTTGCTCTGCTCTTGGACCTTTGCTCGCTCAGGTTGCTTGACCTTGGCTGCTTCTCAGTCTTCTCGGAACAATGCTTCTAGCGAGACTTCTTCTCTTTCGCTCTCTGCACACTGGGACTCTGGGTTACTGGCTTTCTTGCAGTGGGACGAATGTATCCAAGTCTCTCTCTCTGCGACTTTAATTGATGTAGTGCTGGTCAACAAAACTTGGTACGGTCCTTCCCAACGGTCTATCAAACAACCTGAGCGTAAAAAATTTCGGATCATAACAAAGTCTCCTGGTTTAAGATTATGACAATTCTCGGTAGGCATATCAGGGTTCAGTAAATTCAGCTGCTTTTGTTGTTTCCTTAGCTGTTGGTTTAGCTTTAGGATGTACTGTACAGTTAACTCATTATTACATTTGAGATCATCCTGTGGGTCTATCATGATGTGTGGCTGCCGACCAAACAATATCTCGAAGGGGGACAAGTTGAGCGGAGTCCTGGGAGTGGTCCTAATGCTATACAGCACAATAGGCAATGCCTCTGGCCATAACAACCCTGTTTCAGCCATAACTTTACTTAATTTGTTCTTAATAGTACCATTCATTCTCTCAACTTTGGCGCTCGCCTGGGGACGATATGGAGTATGAAGTTTACTATTAATCCCCAGGAGTTTACACATGATTTGGAAGACCTCTCCTGTGAAATGAGTGCCTCTGTCACTCTCAATGACCTTTGGGATACCATATCTACAGACAAACTCCTGACATATTTTCTTTGCTGTAAAGGTAGCAGTGTTGGAGGCAGCGGGGAAAGCCTCCACCCAGCTGGAAAACATGTCAACACAAACTAATACATATTTCAAATTTCTACAGGGTGGTAACTGTATGAAGTCGATTTGTATTACCTGGAAAGGGCCTTCTGTAGGAGGGATGTGGGATGGCTCTGTTGGGATGGCTTTTCCAACGTTCTTCCTCAAACAGGTGAGGCATGACATTGCCACTCTACCTGCTTGAGAAGCGAACCCTGGTGCACACCAGTAGGCCTTTACCAGCTTGCACATACCTTCCTTCCCAAGATGTGTCAGCCCATGGGCCGCCTCGGCTAGACTAGGAAGGTATGCCCTGGGGGCCACTGGTTTCCCCTGTCCATCTCTCCAAAGTCCGGTGGACTCTTGGCCACATCCCTTCGACTTCCATACTGCTCTTTCCTGTGGGGAACACAAATTCTGCATGTCTATCAGTTTGGATGTGGATACCATGTTCAGTGTACAAAGGTTGGTAGGATGGGTGAAAATATTTATAGGGCATGCGGCCCTTTTCGCTGCCTCATCAGCGCGGCTGTTACCAAGTGACACCGGGTCCTTCTCTGATGTGTGAGCTTTGCACTTGATAACAGCCACTCTGTCTGGAAGCTGGATAGCTCCCAGAAGTCTCCTAATGTATGTCGCATGCGCCACTGGTGTGCCAGCCGCCGTCATGAAATTTCGGAGGCGCCATAGGGCTCCAAAATCATGTACTACTCCGAAAGCATATCTGGAGTCGGTATATATGTTAACTGATTTTCCTTTGGCCAGTTCACATGCTCTGGTCAGTGCCACCAGTTCCGCTACTTGTGCTGAGTGAGGTGGCCCCAAGGGTTCAGCTTCCACAATACCTTCTCCATCTACTACCGCGTAGCCTGTGCACAGCTCTCCCGTCTCCGTCTGTCTATGACAGCTACCATCAGTGAATAAGGTTATGTCTACCTCACTTAATGGGCTGTCGCTTATGTCAGGACGTGCTGTAAAGGTCTGATTCAGGTAGGTCATGCAATCATGTTTGTCCTCACTCTCACTAAACTCTGCTTTACCATTTTCAGCAACATTCCCATCACCCTCCACCCTTTGTGCCTTGGAGGGCACATGAGGAAGGAATGTGGCTGGGTTTAGTGTGTTGCATCTTTTGATGGTAATATTTACTGGGGCCATCAGCGCCAGTTCCCATTTGGTGAACCGTGCTGAGGACACATGACGTGTTTGAGCAGAATTTAGGAGGGCAGAGACAGCATGGGGAGCATGAACAGTTAAATCGTGTCCCAACACCACGTCCTCACTCTTGCTTACTAGTTGTGCTATTGCGGCCACACTTTGTAAGCAAGTTGGGAGTGAGCGTGCTACTGTGTCCAGCTGGCCACTGTAGTACGCTACTGGTCGGTTGGCATCACCATGTTTTTGTACAAGTACTCCTGCCGCACACCGAGCTGATTCCGTTCCGTACAGTTCAAAGGGTTTCCCATAATCTGGCATTCCCAGTGCTGGGGCCTTTGTTAGGCTCACCTTTAGTTCCTCGAAAGCCAGCTCAGATTCCTCAGTATGAGAGACCCGGTCTGGCTTAGTTGAGGAAACCATCTATTGTAGTGGTTATGCCAGAATAGAGAATCCTGGGATCCAATTGCGACAGTATCCACACATGCCTAGGAACGTACGGATCTGGTGCTGGGTCTGTGGCAGTACCATGTTCTGAATCGCTTGGATTCGGTCGTCGGTGAGGTGTCTCAGCCCTTGGGTAAGGCAGTGGCCCAGATACTTAACCCTGGTCTGGCATAATTGCAGCTTATCCTTTGATACTTTATGTCCTGTCTCTGAGAGATGCATCAGCAGCTGTCTAGTGTCATCCACTGATGACTCCAGTGACTCAGAACACAACAATAAGTCATCGACATATTGTATAAGTATCGAACCACTCATGGGTTGAAAGGATTGCAAACAATCATGCAAGGCCTGGGAGAAGATGCTGGGGCTGTCTATGAATCCCTGGGGGAGTCGTGTCCAGGTATACTGTACTCCTCTGTAGGTAAAGGCGAACAGATACTGGCTGTCGGGGTGCAAAGGGACAGAGAAGAACGCAGAACACAAGTCAATGACTGTGAAATGAGTACAGTGAGGTGGGATTTGCATTAAGATGACAGCTGGGTTTGGCACTACGGGGAATTGGCTCTCAACTACTTTGTTTACCCCTCTTAAATCCTGCACTAGTCTGTAGCCCCTCCCCCCGCTCTTTTTCACAGGAAAGATGGGACTATTGGCCGTGCTGGAAGTTCTAACTAGGATTTCCTGTTGGAGCAATCGTTGGATCACTGGGAATACTCCTAGCTCAACTTCAGGTTTTAAAGGGTATTGCGGTATTTTTGGGGCTATCCTGCCTTCTTTTAAGCGGATCTCTACTGGAGCTACATTTGCCATCAGCCCAGCATCCTGTCCATCTTTAGTCCAAAGGGAACCCGGTATTTGTGCTGTAATTTCAGCTACCCTAGATGGATTTGACTCTACAACAGTGGAATACAACATTAGCCTCTGAGGACTGTCCAGCATATCTTGCACTTCTTGTGTAAGATTTTTAGGAGTGTCCAGGAATACCCCATCGGGGGTGCAATAGATGACACATCCCATTTTACATAGTAAATCTCTACCCAGAAGGTTAGTCGGGGCCGCTGCAGCCAACAGAAAAGAGTGTTTGGTATGCAGAGGCCCGATTGTAACCTCTGCTGGTTTCGTCAGTGGGTAATGTTGTATTTTTCCTGTTACCCCAATTGCTGCTACTGATTGTTCAGTGAAACCCAAGTGAAGAGGAGTGTTGAGAACAGATCTGGCCGCCCCTGTATCAACCAAGAAGGTTTGCCTTACTCCAGCTATATCAACCTTCACCTGAGGTTCCTCTCTAAGGTGTTGTGTTAGTCTAACTGGCTGTAGGATACAGGTATGACCTGTTTCCTATTGTCTTACCTGGGTTGCCCTTAGTATAGTGTCAGCCATCAGATGGGGAGGAGGCATGTTGCGTGACCTGTCTGTCTCCTCCCATTGTCTAGGGGTTGGGTATTTCCTTGTCTCACCCTGGTGAGGCTCCCATTCTCGCCTATGTGTTTTATAACTCCTGGGGTTTCCTGACTTACAATGAGCTGAGTAGTGACCTTCCCTATTGCAGTTGTAACAGATAATTGGCTTTCTACCTGTATCCCTGGTGTTTCGTTGGTATGCAGCTTTATTTGGGGCATTTGTAAGGGCTTGGATGCTAACCATCTTAATGTTGCGGTCGTGGTCCACAGCAGATTCCCGTAGGGCATCCACTGTCATTCCACGCCAATTTGGGAAAGAAGTTTGGACTCTGGCTCTCAGGTTTTTCCTAAGCCCTTCCACCAGCACAGAGACAATCATCTCCCTCAGGTGTGGGTCGTCCTTAGGCTCGGAGACACCAGTGTATTTTGATACCTCCAGTAAGGCCTTAGTGAAATAATCAGCAGCAGTTTCGCCATCCTTTTGTTTGATGGTGAAAATCTTGCTATATTCCACTGCCGCAGGAAAATATACTCCCAATTGTAAATTGATCAGGCGTATATTTTCCTGGTTGATCTCATCATTTATCTCCTTGTCCACTTTCAATCCACTATCCTGAATGAATTTCGGGATGTCTATGTGAGTGGGGAGACAGGCCCTCAACATGATTCTCCAATCCTTGTTGGTGGGCTCATCAGAGTTTCCCAGATCCCTTACAAATTTCCGGCACAATGCCAGATCTTTCCTAGGATCAGGGAAATCTGTAATGATGGACCGCAGCTCTAACCGTGTCCATGGGTTTAGCATGGTCATCTTCCTGGTAGGTATCACACCCTCTCTGTCTGCCTTACCGTAGGGAACCTCCAGTGTGCGCATAGGATATGTTTGTACCACATCCGCATTACTGGGACCTGCTTGGGAGTCGTCTGTGTCTGTGCTGTGTAGTGCTTTCTTACCTGGGTCCAAGACTATGCTGTTGGCATCAGCCGTCTCCTCTTCCTGTGCCGGAGCCCCAGCAGCAGGTTTAGCCGGTTCAGCTTTTCCCTCAATCATATTAATTGCATGGGAGACGGCTAGTGCCAACAGCTGCTCGTTTTCCTCTCGGGTTTCCTTATAAGGGGATAAGACAGGGTACAAATTAGCAACAGGCAAATTACTACTCAGGTCTCGCTTATTAGTCATTAACCCCTTCGGCACATATGGGGGTGGGGGAGCTGTTGCGGCTACGGTTGCATTTTTATTGTGGCTGATTGTATCTGGCACTGCCAGACATCTGATTCCCCATTGTTCCTGCCCTTCCTTCTGCCACAATTTAAGAATTTCTATGTGCTTAACTCTCTTCTTACGATTGGAGAGTAGACATATTTCATCTTTTACTGCCGATAAGATTTCTGGATCGAAGCTACCAACACTGGGAAATTCTAACTTGCTGCCTTGTGTCATTTTTCTCCATTTATTTTGGTAAACAACTGCTAGTTCACCGTGCTTACAGCACATAATAAAAGCCGCCGATCCTTTTGGTCGGCTTGCTTCCTCCCTAACATGCACGTTATCACAGCGTGACCCGTTATTATCCATAATTACAGGAATGAACGTTCACAGCTTAATAGATATCGGTGGGTTATTACTTGTCTGAGAGCTCCCCAAACACTCACTTCTACAGCTTCCTAGAACAGTCCCACAATCAAGCGGGTGCGAAGGATACGAGGTATGATACTCAATCACCAAGTCTTTCAACTAGCAGCGAACTTCTAGCCAACTTGCAAGGTGCGGCCTAATTTTTCCAGGGTACAACAAACTTGTTTTCCTGTACCCCCAAAAACTGGATTTTCTAAAGTAGCTAATCGGATCACTGGGTTCCGATGTATCTCTTGTACCCTCCTAGCAGTTCCACTGAAGGGGCAGTTCCTATGGGCACGTCGTCACATGAACCCTGTCCTAACTGGACTGTCCTACACTGGACTACACTGCGCTTGAGTCGTGCCGTCACACACCCGTTCGCCTCAGTTATGTTTCACACTGGGCGCTAGTTACACCTTGGTCTTATGCTTATATTTGAAATATTTCTGTACAGAAAATCTTCCCAGGCTGGTAGCTTTTCACTAGATACTTATGCAGGTATAAATCCCTTATAAAAAGCTATAGGAATCTATTAAAATAATGCTTGAGTTGCTTGTTTTTGGAAAATGAACAAAAAGAAAAAAAAACTTATTTTCTTTTATTAATCACCGCCTTATCCACAGTATATTACTATACTGTTTTAAATAAGGCTAGTGGTTTAACACTGTTCACCTTTCAAGTTCCTATGTGTGCTGCATGTGCAGTGCCAATGAACAGCCACGTGTGTACATGCGTTGTTCACAGGCCGCCGATGAAATCGGCCACCCACGTGTTCTATAGTGTATTTGCAAGGTTGCACTCGGGTTTCACTATACGCAGTAATTGCGCCTAAATGTGGAATAAATCCCTTAACTCCGTCCGAAAGTTACGTATCAAGATGCGAAATAAATCCCGCACTTAAACCGTAAATCACGTACAAAGATGCGAAAATTTCCGATATGGGCACGTGCGCGCGCACCTTGCGTAATACACAATAGACGCTTTACGTTACTGTAAAAGGCCCGGAACTTATCGCCACGTGGTGGAGTCCCTGGTTTTGCAGTAACTAACAATAAAAGTTATAGTTTTGCACAGAGGGGATCCTCTATGTACTATAATAAACACAGACTTTTGTTTCCACGTGTGCGAACTTTATCGCACGTGGCACATATACTGTAATAAACAAGCAACTCAAGACACCATACCCCGTTAAACTACTTGTGGCAGGCAGAAGTACAGTTTATTAAACACTTAGATATGATATGCTTTAAAACACGTGGCTTTCACTTATTGTGCTTCGGGTTCAACGCTAGCACTTCCCGAACCCCGCACCGCCGCGGACCTGGCCTATCCAGCAATGGATAACAATACTTCCACCCTTTTGCTGGTATAGGTCGGGCCGCACGCCTGGTACTGAGTTCTGGAATGTGAAACGGACGGACGAGCCCTCAATTGTTAATGCCGATGAATTATGACCAAAGAAACAATAAGTGAAAAGCGCAGGTTACGTATTATGTCCGTAACCTGCTTACCCTTTATTCCTAACTACGTGCGAACAAAGCGTAGCGCAGCGTAGCGTACCTTTTATTGTGTATTATACACCCAAGAACCAATACCTTAATAAGAGATCCCTTCGCAGTAATTTGTCTCTAATCTGCGAATATACCTTTTAAGGACTGTGTCCGTAATATACCTTTATCGCTAAGTGCGAATAACAGACACAAACCACTGTATAGAAATAAGGAGATAAGAACTCCGTAAAAAGGTTGTATTTAAGTCCCTAATGGACAACAGGGGGTTACAGGAATAGAAGATACAGGTATAACAGGTAATGCAATAGGCTAACAATAAATACAATAATTAGACTCTACTAAGGGAAGAAAAACAGATACAGGATACAATCAGCCAACAATACAATAAGTATAAGTACCGTGAATGCAACCGTTACCGTCTCATCAAATATGCGACGCGCAGTCCGGTCAGAGCTCGCTATCGTTCAGGATTGAACTATAGCCCGGTTGAAGGTCAGGGAAAGAAAGATGTGCCGAAGTGACCGTGGCTGTTCTGGGTCGCCTATCTTATAGGGTCAGAAAGGGGAGGTCAAAGGCCATTCCCATTGGTCAGAGATCGTATGTCAGGTCCACTGTGATTGGGGGGTAAGATGATACACCTGGTTTGACTAGGTGCAGGGGAGTGACCTTTAGGAGTCCTTTGTTCGTTAGTATCGTCGGCAGGGATTGTAAACAGCTGTAGAAACCGGTTACATCTAGATTCCTTTGTTATATACTTTCAACCAAACTGTCTTGGGAATATGGAATTATGTCCATAACTATCGGGCCGTGTCTATTGCGAAATATTCGCAATGACCGGAATACTACGCATAAGAAACGGAACGGAACGGTACTAAACATGATACAGACAGATGTATGCAGGGCTAACTAAGCTATGTGTGGCGTTCTAAACCTTTAACTACATTTTACTTAGTGTCAGTATGTATTTATGAATTTATGTGTGATAGTATGGCTACTCTTCTGGTCCACTTTGTCACACGGAATCGGGTATGGAAACTTTATTAGCGCAACTCTGCGAACCAAAATGGCGGCCATACTATCCTAAAATGGCGTGTGTGCAACTCGACTTCCACACCGGGAAATATCAATCGCAAGAGAATTTCTGATGTACTTTCTAGTAATGTACATTTCCTATGATACCCATCAGTTGCATGCAATGCCCATCAGTTAATGGCTCCCTCCCCTATGTACTGTAACACATATACAGCCCTCACTATATGTCCCTATCCCCAGTGCAGCTGTACCAGAGACAGAAGACTCACCTGCTGCGGACCGGCACTGTGGGGTAGATGTATGAAGCAGTGATAAGGGAGGAGAAGTGAGCCAGAGGATAAGAGGCCCATGGTTGCATTATCACTGCTTCATGCATTTACCCTGTGTGCTGAATGACAATGACTGGTTCACGGCAGGTGTGCAGTGTGTGCTCTCTACTAATGTTAGCCAAAATACGGAGGTCCTAGCATAGGCGAATCTAGGGGGTGGTCCGGGGGTGCACAGGACCACCCATTAGCCCACTTTGTAGCTGAGGGATGGGGCTTTCCAACAAGCCCAGCCCTGTGTCTCTAGCCCCCTGGGAACCGGAGATACCGCCAGGCAAAGCTGGAACGTTTTCCCTATAGGATAACATGGGACCCGCTAATTCCGTCCCCCACCCAGTTCAACGGTTGCCAGTTCCCCCTTCAGCATCACTGAAGCTCGAGGTTGATCTCAGTCGAACTTTAATCGCTGGGCCTTCAATCTGATACCAGGCTGTATCCATATGGGTTTATTGGTTCCAGGGATATTGAGGTTAAACCGTTTTTTTTTTTTATTTCTTAAATGTAATTTCATGAATGTTCTTTGAGGGCAGATTTCTCTGGAACCAAACAGCCCAGTTTCACAGGACCAAAATCATTTGAAGCCCACTCAAAAGTTCTTCAATATGATACTGGTCTCATGTAAATGGGTCAGTTGGTTCCGAAGATATAGCTGGTTGGTTAAAGGGGGGTAGGGAGAGGGGAGTGGTTGTCTCTCCCCCTCACACCAGAAAATGCACGGACTAGGCTGGTGTATAAGGGGTCAGCCTGGGAATGTCCCTGCATGATCCTGGGACCATATTCCCAGGTAAATCCCTGCATTTTATTTTTGTGAAAGGGGTATTATTTAAAATAGCCGTGACCTGCAGTGCTCTGAATACAGCCGGGCAGCCCCCTGCTCTCTGTCCAGCTGTCAATGACTGTCACCCCTGCAGCTTCCGCTCCAATTCTTCTCCCCGCTTTCACCTCAGCCCGCCCCCCCCTTTAATCATGTAGTGCCGGCGCCCGGCGTGCTCCCCCGACGTCACGCACAACAACAGTGCGCACAATATTTCAAATGTCCACTCGGCTAGAGAGGACACCAGGAGGGGAGTGGGAGCATGCTCTGCGCTGCGCTCTGCTCCTCTCCCCATAGAAGCAGCTGCAATGCTCTCCATCTCTCCCTGCAGCAGCAGCGAAGGCTCATATAAAAATTTACCGTAAGTGGCACTTTTGGGGGCATTGCTTAAGGGACGCTACAAGTGGTGGTATGTGGGGGCATTATGCATAATGTGTGGCTTAATGTGTAAGGGGCATTACGGTGTGCAGCATCATGTGTAAGGGGCATTATGGGCATTATTCTGGTCGGAGCGGCCAAACGTGCGTACGTTCGCCATTACCGCACGCTAGCCGTACGCGGCCGTTAGGGTTAAGTCCACCCACAAATCAGCCGCTTACGTACGGGCAGAAATACCGTAGAAGGGGAGTGGCGTACAAATGAGCGTACGGCAACGTACGCGGACGGCTCAGCCCTTGCACTCCGACAACAGGCGTACAACTGAGCGTACGGCGCCGTTTACGGCCGTCTTTCCTCCGTCTCCCCACCGACTTCTTGCGGAGATCTGAGCGTACGCCAGTTTGCACGGACGGGTCCCTATTGTTTTCAATGGAAAACTCAGCTTATGTCACCGCTCGTGAGAGTGAGCGTACGTCCGTGCACGCTGGCATACCCTTCACATATATGGACCTGCAAATCTTGCCTCTCAACTACTAATCTGACAATTGATTAATTAATCTATTTGTTATTCAATTATTGTTTTCTATTAACTCAATTGTCTACCTTAATAAAGACCTAATAAAACTACATTTGAACCCACATTACATGTATATTTGTTATGTTCTAATGTGGCATTTTAATCACTATCTATGTGTCCCCATATTGCTGTTACTTTTAAATCAAGTTATGTTGGTGTTTCTGTATATGTACTAAATTATGTCCGTAATTACTTTGTCCAAAATGTGTAACATGTATACCTACCCTGATGTTATGTGTGATGTTTTAATCGAACAACATTAAACATTCATGCATTTTCACTATGTGTTATTTTACTCAAAAACACACACATTCACACATCAATCATTACCCCTCACCTCAAATTACAAGTATAACTTACAGTACACATCTGTATGTACCTACCCTTACACGCCCTCTAACATATTTATTATTAAAAACACAGGCAATTTCGAACTGTAATCAAACTTTTATTTTATACAAAAATAAAAAGGGGGGGGGGATAAATAAAAAATTAAAGGCGGGCCTCCAGAAGGCCAAAAAGGAGCTGGAGGTACAGGAGGGTCATCATGATCTCCCGCATTAGGGCTGCCACCTCCTCCTGCTGCTGTTCAGTGTCTGTAATGAAGGGATAAAACAAAAAATGTATATATAACATACACAAATGTTTGTTGTATTTGTACATAATAAAAAGTTCAGAGTTATGTGTGAAGGCCACATACATTTAGAAACTACATTGAAGATGGGTCTGCTGTAAACACAGTACTAAAAAAAAATATGTTAACACACACATACTGTACATAGTAAATAACATTAATTCAATTACTCCTTCATCAATGAATGTATGCTGTATCCCAATTGGTACTTTGGTTTTGGGGGACTGTCCTCTAACCTCACAATTAGCCTGTGCTATTTAAGGGTTATGACATTGTTGTGGCTTAAGCACTCCTTAGTATTTTAAATTTAGGACATTGCTGTACAAATTATAGGCCTACAGCTATGTTTGTAAAGCATGCATCCGCATGGCCTCACACACTATTACCAAAACAATCTCTACATTTAAGTTGCACCAGTGGCAGATTAAGCCTTTGGGGGGCCCGGGGTACTTTAGAGCGGGGGGCCCCCTTGCACTTGTCATTACTGGCCGCACACTGCATGGGCGAATATTATACTGTCAAAACATAGAGTAAAGGCAGAATAAACTTGGTCAATGGTTACCTGCAGGGGATATATATATATATATATATATATATATATATATATAGACAGGGGGTTGGCGGCACTCGGAATAATAATACACACCATATATATATATATATACACACACCACATGAAAAGCCTGTGTTTGTCCCTCTGCCCCTTACTCTGGAGGAGACCTCACAGTCCTAGTGCTGCCTCTGATTAAAAACCCTCCTATGACTAAGCTGCTGCTGCTGTTCTCCATGGACCTGAGAAGCATGTAATGAGCTCCACCAATCAGAGCTCAGCACAAACTTCTCAGCCTCTGTCCTCTGGTGCAAAGTGTCATGGGACTTAGTCAACTCCCAGAAATGCACTGCACACTTGTGCAATCAGTGTGCCTTGGCTCCCGATGCTCAGCACCATAAATCATTGTCACATTGGCAGATAGGTGAAGCTGCAGCACTACCCCACCCATGCACAAAACATTTAGCTAAAAAAAAAAAAACATAACTTAAACATTTTATTTTTAAAAAATACATGACAACCACAGGGGGCCCCTAGCTAGAGGGGGGCCCAGGGGCACTGACCCCTTGCGCCTCCATTATAATCCGGCCCTGTGTTGCACATCATGCTGGGAACTGGAGTTACCCAACAACTGGAGCCACATAACTACCACACCACTAATGTCGGATATCTCATTGGATGTACTGTTATGTCAATTATTCAAGGGGTGAGGCATGGCCACACTCAAAAAAACCACCAAGGGGAGCCTTGTTCCTGGAGAAGGACAGGACACACCTCATGGTCGGCCTGCAGTGATATGTTGCAACTAATGTTGATGTTGGATACACATATGTGGTTGTTGTGATTGTTTATGTGTAGAAATGTGTAGGTCAACATTAGACACATTATTTACTTACGGCTACTTGAGCCATCCTGGTCGCCGCTGGTTGGCTGTGCAGTGGTTGGGGGGGGCAGGAGCAAGGGGGGTGGTCCTGGAGTTTGGACCGAGGTAGTGGGTGTGACTGGGGAGTGGAGAGATTTGGGGGTGGGTGGTGGAGAGGTGTAGGGGGTAGGAAATGGGGTGGGGAGGGGGGGGGGTGGGGGTTGTGGAGGGGGTGGGGGTTGTGGAGGGGGTGGTGGTTGCGGAGGGGGGGGGGGTTGTGGAGGGGGTGGGGGTTGCGGAGGGGGGGGTTGCGGAGGGGGGGGTTTGCGGAGGGGGTGGGGGTTGCGGAGGGGGGGGGGGGTTGTGGAGGGGGGGGGTTGCGGAGGGGGGGGGGGGTTGTGGAGGGGGTGGGGGTTGCGGAGGGGGGGGGGGTTGCGGAGGGGGGGGTTGCGGAGGGGGTGGGGGTTGCGGAGGGGGTGGGGGTTGTGGAGGGGGTGGGGGTTGTGGAGGGGGAAGGGGATGGGGAAATTGTGTGGGTCCAAACTGCACCCAGTGTCTCCTCTTCTTCCTCCTCCTCTTCTTCCTCCTCCTCCTCCTCTTCCTCCTCCTCTTTCTTCTCCTCCTCCTCCTCTTCCTCCTCCTCTTCTTCCTCCTTCTCCTCTTCCTCCTCCTCCTCTTCCTCCTCCTCTTCTTCCTCCTTCTCCTCTTCCTCCTCCTCTTCTTCCTCCTCCTCCTCTTCCTCCTCCAGGGCTGCCTGGTCCCGGGCTGCCTGCTCCCGGGCTTCCATGCGTGCCCTTGCCCGTGCTGAAATGTTCATGTTGATGGCATCGAAATCGAAGATTGGGTTTCATAAAAAAGGGGGAAAGAAAAATTCACATTAGTCATGCTCATAACCTTCAAAATTATCATTGCTGTGATATTTCAGACATTTATCATGCAAACTATTTGATATCCTACACCCAAAAACTGATCAACTACTTAAACCCCCCCCTATACACCCCCTATACACCCATATACACCCATATACACCCCCATATACACCCATATACCCCCCATATACACCCATATACACCCCCATATACACCCATATACACCCCCATATACACCCATATACACCCCCATATACACCCATATCCCCCCCATATACACCCATATCTCCCCATATACACCCATATACACCCCCATATACACCCATATACACCCCCATATACACCCATATACCCCCCATATACACCCATATACACCCCCATATACACCCCCATATACACCCATATACACCCCCATATACACCCATATCCCCCCAATATACACCCATATCCCCCCCATATACACCCATATACACCCCCATATACACCCATATACACCCCCATATACACCCATATACCCCCCATATACACCCATATCCCCCCCATATACACCCCCATATACACCCCCATATACACCCATATACACCCCCATATACACCCATATACCCCCCATATACACCCATATACACCCCCATATACACCCATATACACCCCCATATACACCCCCATACTCAGGAACATATTTATAAAAAATACACAAAACATTGCTAAAAAACGCTGACATACTAGTAATCAAAACTTACATCGGGCAATATGGCGGCGAAGGCTGCTGAGGAACACCGGCTGCCGCCTGCGCAGGTCTGACCAGCGCCGCTCAACCTGCGCCAGGCTTCTGCGGATGCCGGTCGTAGAGAAGATCAGGCGGCGGGCAGCAGTATACGCCCGCCGCTTGTCGGCATTGCTAACATATGGGCCCCTGGGCCCCAGGTGACGGTCCATAACGTCGACCAGGGCCAACAGCTCAGGGGTGGAAAAGGGCCTAGCACGATTAGACGTCATAGTGGCAATGGCGCAGTTATTAATTACAGGTACATATATCACTTTTGGTGCTTGCTGATTGGTCGAAAAAATTGTTTGTTTTGTATTAACTTTATTAATCCCTCTTACAGTAACAAACTGGATGCGAATAGAAACTTACGCGGACCGTTCCGATATACACACACCACAACAAACAGCATGCATTCAATGAAGAGAGAAGTACTGTATTTACAGTGTGCGGAAAATAATACACGCAACCCTCTACTTATAACTACGCTGCTTAAAGGGGGCACGATACACCGATATGCATGGAGAGGAGTACTGTATATACAGTAGGCGGAAAATAATACACGCAACCCTCTACTTATAACTACGCTGCTTAAAGGGGGCACGATACACCGATATGCATGGAGAGGAGTACTGTATATACAGTAGGCGGAAAATAATACACGCAACCCTCTACTTATAACTACGCTGCTTAAAGGGCCACAATGCAACATGTTGCTGTATGACAATTTCCTACACATTACATATGTAAGGAAAGCATTGTAACGTGATGTTTTGAAATGTGACTCACAAGGCATACACGAACTCCAACAGATACCAGCTGACAACACTCATCATTGGAATGACAGGTGCACACATTTCACGATGTAGCCCACAATGCTCCACAACCTGTGTATATGCATATACAGGTGATTGATCAGGTGCGTTGAGACCTGCGTAATTTAAGCGGGAATTATCGGCGGGAAATATCGGCGTAAATTTGCATCTACCTTGCGGGAAAAAATATACGCCCCCTTGTTCATGGCGGGAGATTAACATATAAATATTCAGTCAGATGCAGCCCACAATTGCTGCAAACATGTCTGACTCAGACGATTCTGCAGCTGAGGACGCTCTGCAGAGAGCTACAGCACAATCCCTGCTTGATGCACTGAACAAGAGGGAACAGGAGCGGAGAAGGAGGGCCCAAGAGAGGAGTCGCCTGCAAGATCAAGCGGGCCCCTCAGTAACAGGCCCTGGTGAACCTCCACCAGCTCCACAAGGGCCAAGCAACCAGCCAGAACAAGAGGTTGCATCTCTCCAAACAGGTGTGACCCAGCAGGTGCATGGTGAGAGAACTGGGGCCACCAGAAAACGTGCTGCAACATCTAGGGTGATGACTGAGCAGGATACCACCACCAGAAAGAGAAACCCTGCATTTGTAGAGGCCGAAATGCGAATTCTAGTGCCCAGGGCACGCGAATGGATTGAATTGGCAACCAGGAAGCCGGGTGCCAGTGCAAGGAGAAACCTTTGGGACAAGATCACAGAGGAAGTGAACCAGGTGGCACCAGTGGTCAGAACTTGGGACGCGGTGAAGAAAAGGTTAGTGTGTTTGTCAGGGCAATTTTTCAGCAGTCTCCAGCAGGAACTGAGGCCCTTATTCTAGTTCACTCTTTCTGCCCAAATATTTCTTAGATGGACAAAACCATGTGCACTGCAGGTGAGGCAGGTGTTACTTGTGCAGAGATAATCAGATTTGGGTGGGGTTTTACACCTGCCTCACCTGCAGTGCACATGGTTTTGTCCATCAAAGAAATATTTGGCCAGAAAGAGTGAACTAGAATAAGGGCCTCAGTTCCTGCTGGAGACTGCTGAAAAATTGCCCTGGTCTTTGTCCCCCTGATAATGTCATATGTGTGTACATATGTTACATGTATGTTTTGAGACTAATAGAAAGGTGTGTTTGTAGATAGTGCTACACTTCAATGTCACATGTGAACACAACCATGTCTAATAACCCACATTGATATATGAAACATGCACCATTGGTGTGATGTGAGGTTATGGGCACAGTTCTGCTCATGTGAAGTATGTGATGGGACAAGAGAAAGTGTGTTTTTGAAAGAGTTGTTGTAACATGTTCCATATGATGCTACTGAAACAAGAATGAGCAAACAGTGCACATGTAGCTGGTGAGAAACTACACATCCCAGTATGCCATTCCTAAGTTAAATTACTCCATAATAACCACATTGTCAAGCTATGGTGGAATGTGTAGTTTCACACCAGGTGGAGGTGCCTAATTTGGCCATGGATGATGTCATTTCTGCATAGTGATGTATGTATGTGCATTTAGTGGCCTAATGAATGAGATGAGACACTGAAATGCCTCCTAATTGAGACATGAATGTGTGTGTGGGACACATATGGCAAAAAAACATAAGATCACCCACACTAGGAAATGTCACGTAGCTAGGGGTACCACATAGTCCCTTTAATTCCGGACACATATTAATTACACAGGTTCTGTGGCTGGCTGACTTCAAGACTCCACTTCACCTAATTTTAAACTGCCACAGAACCTGTGTAAGTAACATGTGTCCGGAATTAAAGGGACTAGGTGGTAACCCTACACGTAGCACAGTGGTGCACATATCTCATGGTGATATTTGTATTTTTAAACTTGTAGGTGGACTGACTTCAAAAGTGCACTGAAGAGGAAGATGACTGACCGGTACAACCACAGCATGTCCACCGGGAGCGGTCCTATGCCTGACCATTTGGAGTATACCCCCCTGGAGCTGGACTCCTGTGACGTGATCGATGTGGGGGAGATCAGGGGGATCTCCAATATGGACAGTGAGCTCCCGGCGGAGGTCTTTGCTGCTGCTTTTGATGGTAAGTCACAGTAATGCATTGTATTTAGAAAGATATTTTTTATTGCGTATGTGATGGTGACATTGTTTTCAATTCTTATCCTAGCAGAAGCAGAAAGTCAGGATGTACCGGCAGCATCTTCCTCTGCAGAGCCACAGGTGGAGCAAGTGGTCCAGCCTCCACCAAGACGTCGCCCCCAGCCCCAGCCACAGGAGACATGGAGTGAGAGCCTGTTGGTGACGCTGGACAGGATCGAGCAGCAAGGGGTGGATGCTGCGATCCGTCAGCAGCAGGTGGCGGATTTTCTGGCGGAGTGGAAGGCCACAAACCAGCTGCAGGTTGAGGCCTTGAACCGCATTAATGAAACTCTGGCGGCTGGCATGCTAAGCATTGGCCAACATTTGTTGAAGTGTGGTCGAAGTTTCCCATGTGTAACCCTCTCCATGGCCATTCCCATGTTCCTATCCAACTTTTCCCTGCTAATTAGTTTGTGTCAGCACATGTGCAGAGCAACTTAATAGGTGAGAAAGCAGTTTGTGTGCAGGTGAGGTAGCTCCTACAGTAGTAGGTAAAAGCAGGTCCAGAACAATGCTTTCCTCATGGAGTGGGTGAGGCAGACAAACAAGGGTGAAAAGGTACATTTGTGTAGGAATGCATATGTGTCCTCCCTAAAAAAAGATGTGTGAATGGGCCAAACATGATAAATTAGCTTGTGAACAAACATGCATAACTTTTTAAATATATATGATTTGACAGTGTCATAAGCAGATGTAGGAATCCTTTGTTAGAGAGATGAGAGTGCAATAATGTGATTGGTGGCATCTTACATCCAGAGTGTAGTCAAATCCAAATCATAGCAGATGAGATAGTGGTACAGGTCATTATTTTGGGTACTATACAAAGATTGTGTGGAAAATAGTGGTCATGGGCTTCAAACATTGCTGAAACATCCTTTGTAGGTGTTAGATGTGGTTTATGTTATTGTATCCTAAATACAAAACCTATGTTAGTATTAGAGTGAACACGTTGACACATGTCGACTTGTGTAGATTGAGTGTGCTACTGCGTAAAGTCTATGAAAGCACGTAGTGAATGTGTCTGTTTAGCAAATACCTACCTTAGCGTATAAAAAGATTCTTACCTTAAATTAAACAAACCTTTAAATGTGGAGAAGTATAAAAACATAAGCTTCCAATGTGTTTGCGTGCTGTGTGTGCTACTGCGTAAAGTCTATGAAAGCACGTAGTGAATGTGTCTGTTTAGCAAATACCTACCTTAGCGTATAAAAAGATTCTTACCTTAAATTAAACAAACCTTTAAATGTGGAGAAGTATAAAAACATAAGCTTCCAATGTGTTTGCGTGCTGTGTGTGTGTGGCTTGCAGGTAGTGAAATCATGCTTTGGACTTAATAGACTGCAGCATTGCTTATTACATTCAGGTGTATGTGTTTGAGTAGTAATCAGCTTTAATTAGCCAACTCAGGCGCACGCTGGCATGCGGTATCTGTAGGGGTGGTTTGAGCTGGCGGTTGGCGGCCGCCTGTTTGGTGTCCGAAATGAACGGTGCCTTAGTCGATCGTGCGGTAGTAGCACCGCTCATTTTTGGTGCACACCCCCGTGTACGCCCATATTTACGCCCATCTTCCCTCATTATTTCGGCCGCTCCCATCAACACGCCCCTATGCCGCCCCATTACCCGTACACTCGCGTACAGGTTTTTTCGCACGTTGAGACACCGGCCGTAAGCGTTGTGGAGTGTTTGCGCCGGCGTGTGGCTTTATGTGTAATGGGTATTACGGAGTTTGCTAAAATGTGTATTGGGAATTACTGTGTATGGTCTAAAGAATAATATCACACCCCTTTTTGTGATGCCACACCTCCTTCCCATGAGACCACACCCCCTTTTTGTCGTGCGGCTGCGCCGCGCAAAGGTCCACCTGCTTTTATTTCTGGATCTGGGACCACCCATTACCATAATTCTAGATTCGCCTATGGGTCCTGGCTACCAGCAGTGATGGTGAGGGATGTGGCTACTGGTAGTTGAGGTGCTGCTGTCACTGTCTGTGTGTGTGTGCGGCTCATGCATTACTGCTGCCTTAGTGCTGTACTGCGCTGGCGCCATGATATCAGCATTGCTCAGCACTGTACTGTACCACAGTGCCCAAATTGGCTGTATGCCATAAAACTGCATACCGCCCCACTTTCTGCGCATGTCTGTACACAGGGAGCGAGCAAACTTGGCAAGAAGTCCGGTCACCGAGTGCTTGCACCTGGCCTTTCCGAGCAGGGGTTGGAGAGGGGCATTGCAGCCTGATCAGGGTCATTAAAATATGCGCACACCCTGCGATTCATGGGCGTTCCCATGAAAACACAGGGCATGTGAATGGAAATGCGGTCGTGACGTGTTTGTGTGTGTGTGTGTGTGGGGGGGGGGGGGGACACACGTCGGACAGCTGACTTAACCGGATGTCAGCTGCCCGTCCAGATCCCTGCTTTTCTTCGCTCATATGTATGAGTGGGCTAGACAACTCGTCGATGGGCGAGGGCTTTCCACATCATTCGATGGTCGCTAACCATCGAATGATGGGGGAGGTTCCCACAGGCATTCGAATGGATATTCACATAAAACATCCATTCATATGCCGACCGGCAGAATTTTACGTGCAAATGGGCGGCACCGGTGATCCATTCGCTAGGCTGGGTTTGGCACGGATCCGAGCGAAGCGATCAGAATAAGGGCCTATGTGTATATACTGTATACTGCATCTATAAATCTTCAAGACAGCAGCAGAAGCTATGGAGTTATCATACTCATTATGGCTCGTTATGAACTCCTCATAGCAGCATGGTAGACTCATTCTCATTATCAGAAATAAATGGTTCTGGGGTTTGTGTGCGGTAATGAGACACAAAATAGAGCTTAGCATCTGTGCCTAAAATATGCAACTCGATAACTGAAAATAAATCATTTCATGGATAATAAATCTTCAACTTGTGACACTATTTATTGAAAACTTAATAGCTGCACAATAACAAACAGCTTTGTTTTCTTTTAAATGGGAAGGAGATGGTATGAGGTGCATCCGTAATGGCCTGGACAATGCAGCAGGTCACATGGGAGTTGCAGGAGCAATCAGACATTGCCATAGCTGCCATTAGCATAAATGAATAAAGTGACATTAAGAACATCACCCAAGAAAGAGAAACAGCTTGAGAGGCGTAACTCTCCCAATTCAACACTTCTAGCCCTTTAAAGCTCTTCACAACTTATTTTTAATTAATTGTCCTAATTAAATTGGGAATTTATGTTTTAGATGTTATGTCATATAAGTACTAAAATAAAGATTATATATGCAAAGATGACTGGAATGTGACTGCAATATGACAGTTTTTCAGTATACCGTCCTAAATCCAAAAGTGATTTTACATGCCTGCCTGCACAGATATAGTTTTTATATTTTTTTTATTTATTAACAGTTTCTTATATAGCGCAGCATATTCCGTTGCGCTTTACAAAGGAGACAGTGATAAAACAGACATTCTGAAGAGGTGAGTTTTCAGGGAACGCTTATAGGTTTGGAGACTGGAGGAGAGTCTTATTGTGCATGAGAGAGCATTCCACAGAATGGGTGCAGCCCGAAGAAAGTCCTGCAATCGGCAATGGGAGCAGGTAATGAGTGTGGATGATAGACGCAGATCTTGGGAGGAGCGTAGAGGTCGGGTTTGAAGATATTTTGAGAGAAGAGAAGATATGTATGTTGGTGTAGTTTGGTTTATGGCCTTGTGTGTAAGTAAAAGTATTTTGTATAGAGTACTGTAGAATACAGGTAACCAATGAAGTGACTGACAGAGTAGCTTTGCAGACGATGAACGTCTGGCTAGGGAGATTAGCCTCGCAGCTGTATTCATGATGGACTGTAGTGGTGAGAGTCTGTATTGGGGAAGGCCAATAAGGAGACTATTGTAATAATCAATGCGGGAGATGATGAGAGCATGGATTAGAGTTTTTGCAGTGTCTTGTGCAGGGCCGGTGCAAGGCACCGGAGCGCCCCAGGCGATGGGGGGTGGGGCGCCCCGGTGCCTACGGGGGGGGGGGGTACCTGCGGCGCTGTGTGATCTGGCGGCGGGGTCCCTGCAGTGATGCGCGCTATCCGGCAGCCAGGCGGCGCGGGAAGCGCTGATGGGTTTGAAAACTCGCTGCACTCTGATCAGCATGCGGAATGTTTTCAAACCCAGCAGCGCTTCCCGCGCCGCCGCATAGCGCGCATCACTGCAGGGACCTCGCAGCCAGATCACAGTGCCGCAGGTACCCGGCACGGACACCCCTGCAGCCTCCATGCGAGAGGCGAGGGGCGAAGTGCCGCCCTCCAGTGGCTGGCGCCCTAGGCAAATGCCTAGATTTGCCTAGTGGTGGCGCCGGCCCTGGTCTTGTGTAAGGTAAGGGGGGATTTTGAATATGTTTTTTAGGTGCGTGTGGCATGATTCCGAGACAGATTGAATGTGGGGAACAAAGGAAAGTTCAGAGTCAAGGATAACACCTAGGCAGCGAGCTTGAGAGGGAGGAGGGTATGTCATATTCTCAACAGCGATGGAGATACACCATTATACACCTTGGCCCTGATTCAGCTTGGCTCGCTAAGCAGCAAAGATCGCTGCTTATCGAGCGCTTAAACGTGGCAATGCCGAACTCCCACGCTCCTCGCTGCCGACTCCCCTCGGTACCATGAGGGGATATGTTCACTAACACATCCCTTCGCATGCCTCTGATAGCAGGAGAAATCATTTGATGGTCACCGACCATCGAATGATTTTTCCTACCTTCTGAAATAAAAGTCAGTCTGAACTGACTTTTATTTCCTCTGCAAAACGCCGAAGAGGGGGCAGGCGCTGATGTCCTGTGACGACAGCCACCCGCTCCCACAGGCATGAGCTCTGCGCATGTGCAAACCCTGACTGCAAACAGCATTGACGATTTACAATGTTGCCAGTCCGCTCACAGTGGGGGGTGAGGGACTGGGGGTGGTAGTGGCATTGGGCTGTGGGAACGCCCTTGCATGGTTGTGAGGGGAAATGGCGGTTGGTGGCGGGTATTCGCCAGGCCAGCATTACAAGGACTCCATAAACTGTGAGCTTTGCAGCTTACCAAGTCATATAGAATGACCCCCTTAATGCAGTGAGCAGGGCCGCCACTAGTAATTTTCATAGGGAGAAACTTATGCAAAATGGGCACTGAGGCAACAGTGCTACCCACTGCGATACCTTTGCAATGACATGTGAGTTCAGGTTTTCTGTTTCTAGCATTTCCAGATACAATTTGGAATCCTTTGGTTTCTACATTGGACATTTCAATGTGGAATCATTTAACACTTTTATAGTCTTCTAATACTTTGTAATAAACAATATTTTTTTTTTATTTTCCTGTGCTTTGTAAGAAGTAAATACAGGATCCCGAGAGGTTAAAAAAATATGTATTCTATTCAGCTGGATTTATTTAAAATGATACTTTGTAAGTCAATTAGTGCATCAAAATGTAAAAATTGTATTGAATTAGGTGGAAGGGTGCCCAAACTTCTTCATGTCACATTTATTTGATATTTTCAACCTTTGACTTGGCATATAAATAGTAACTATGCATTAAAATGTTCAGAAATTAAATTTCTGAGGCGGGAATTCAATCTCCCACAGCCATCTCCCGACAGGGGAGATGGCTGTGCAGTCCTATTCAATGCTGTCTTCCTCGACAGCATTGAACAGGTATCTCACAGAATGAGCCCGACTTCACAAACAGTCGGGCTCGTTCTGCTGAGAATGGCCGGGAAGTGACGAGCTCCCAGCCGCAGCTTGCCTCTTCCTGGCCGCAGCTCGCGGACACGCCCCCTTCTCGTCCCCCTGCAAACAGGGCATTGAATCCCACCTGATTTATTCTCGGTCGAGCAGACTGAGAACGGGACAGGGTCACGGCTGTTAGGCCAGCTCGACAGCCGTGGCCCATGATTGAGGCCGTGGCCCATGATTCGTGTGTTACACGAAAATTAAGTGCACTTTAACCTGAGCAGAGGTGTCCCTACTTTATGTACACTATTAAGCTTATATATATGTATATACACACACACACCTCCCAAATGTCCTGATTTTTGCAGGACCATTAAGTCCCGTGTCCTGCCTGGGGTCAGTAGTGACCCGCGGTGGGGGGAGCAGTTGGGAGTCCCCATTGCCGGCGCTGTTATGCAGTGAATAGACACTGTGTGCACGGGAGGAGTGTGCCAAGGGACAGGGAAGTGCCGCGAGTATAGGCCACACCCCTTACCGCTAGATCATGCTTTAAAATTTTGGGCACGGGCAGAGTCCAGTTTCCCGTTCCTCACGTGTTGGGAGGTATACACTAGGGTGACCAACTCATCCCTTTAATCCGGGACACATATTAATTACACAGGTTCTGTGGCTGGCTTTCACCTGGTTTTAAACTGCCACACCTCAAGACTCCATTTCACCTGGTTTTAAACTGCCACAGAACCTGTGTAATTAATATGTGTCCCGGATTAAAGGGATGAGTTGGTCACCCTAGTATACACACACGCACATACATACTATGTGGGAGTTTGAATTACCATCCTTGTCTTTGTGATGGGCTTAGAGGTCTGTCCTCTGCTCTGAGACAGATTGGAGGCCAAGGTTTTTACGATGGAGTCAAAGTTTAATGCCATGTACAGTATAAATACCTTCCAACATTTTGCCTCGCTGATGCACACCGCCTTCCCGAGAGTCATGCTCTCTTCACGGGAACACGTGGGGCCCAGCCCCTCTCTCATAGTGAATACACTATGCGCATGCAGAGCAGTGAGTTGCAGGAGGGACTCCCAACTGCCCTCCCACCTTGGGGCTGGGTGGGATGTAGGATAGCTGCAAAAAAGCATGACTCACATGGAAATCGGGCAGTTGGGAGGTATGTGTAGACTGGCATGGTCATACAGATGTTCTGGCTGAATTGCACCAACTTAAAGAATCTGCATAATCTTGCTAAGGAAGATTGTGAGCCAGACACAACAAGATAGAAATCAATGTTGGGCTTACACAACTTCCATATATTAGTGTGCTTTTACCTACAGGTAAGTTTGGCTATGGCTTTTCCGACATGAAAAAAACTGACTAAAATATATCAAAAGGTTTTACAGGAGGGAAACATCGGGACGATTCTTACCTGTCCATCCGGGTCCAAATTTGGCACCTTCCCTGATGTTTGGGGTGTGTGCATGTGAATGCGCGAATATGCACATGCACAAACCTTAAGAGCGAATGGCTTTGGCATGGTCAGAGAACTGTAAGAACCAACATATATTATATTTGTCCAGAACAACAGAAACATACAGTAAGTGGTGTGCATTATTAAGAAAAGGTTTTTTATCATAAACAATAAATGGTTAAACATGGTTATTTCTACGTTGATGAGGCATGTTTGTCAAATATTTATTAAGTAAAATTAAACATGTGTGCAGGGGAGTCAGGGGAGTCAATAGCATACTTATGTAATATCTGGGCTCCCGTTTTTCTTATGAGACCGCGTCCGCTCGCCACGCTTCGGGCACGGTGGCTCGCTGCGCTCGCCACACTATATAAAATCAACTCCATGCGTAGTTGGATAGTAGGGGTATGAAAAATTGGGGTGCATGTAACATGGGAGCCCAGATAATACATAAGTACCCAAAAGAGTGTAACTTTAACATGGTTTTAGTAAACAGGCTTATTCTCAATGCCTAAGTCACATTTTCACAATACGCATTTAAAAAAATTGCTAAAGGTGCCCATACACGGTACAATTGTTGGGAACGATGAGATGCCCACAGACATCTCATCGCACATCTCAAAAAGTATGTGCTGCACATACTTTTTGTACTAGATTGCATCTCATTGCATTGCAAAATGTATGCGATGCGATGCAATGTGATTTATTCCAAGTTGCATACAATAATTGTACACATTTAGTATCCCTTATCCAAATATCAGTTATCCAAATGATTCCGAAAACCATAGTCTCCAAAATGTACTTTCATTTTTTTATTTTTTTGTTGCTAAAAACCTACTGGCTACACTGTAACTGCCACTCCTGGGGAAATAACATGTAACAGGCACCAAATATGTGCAAGGACATGATTGCTTGCCATTCAAATTCAGGGTCTGATATTGTACACAAACTTTGTTTTATGTTTTAAAAACTTGTTTTGTGCACAAATAAAATGTATTTGTGTGTATTTCATGTGTTTGATGTGTTTGTACAACATAAATGCAAGATACCTCATGCAAATATAAATATATTCCAAAATATGGAATAATCCATTATCCAAAATTCTTCTGGTCCCGAGCATTTTGGATAAGGGATACTCATCCTGTACCGTGTATGGGACACCTTAAAAAAAGTAAAATGAGACTTTGATGTTATGGGCCTATTACAAATAATGAAATAATGTGAACAGAAAGAAGCAACATGCACACTAATAAGTAATAATATCAGTAGGATACACTCACCCAATCAAAAGCTGCTGGCGATCATCAACATTATCGGTGTTCATATTGCCCCAGGGACTTATCCCCTGAAAGTGATACTCGTCCTGATACATGCATGCGTATCTTTGTTGTGGTCTGCACAGGGTACAGTTGGGGGATGATGCCCTTACTATACTGTATCAATATTTGCAGCCTCCTTCATCCCCAATTCCACCACTGCAAGCGTAATAAGGCATACATGATAAGTGTGTTCAAATGTATTTAGCCGTATAGATAAATGCTTCTGTCCGGTTAGGATTCAGTAGGTGAAGAAATTCAGGGATTCTTAGCAGCAGCAGCAGCAGTTTGGGAGATAAATATTGAGGGTACAAATGGAGGGCACCCAACAACTCTCTCTGTAACTTGAAACTTGGCTTTCCAACATGACCTACAACCTCAGTAGACTTTACATTACATTTACAAGTTACAGTCTGGTTATGATATAATTAAATGGACATTAAATTGTTTACATTGTTGTGATTTGAGGTTATAATTCATTTTCCACAGGAAAATACCCAGGGAATAAAGTTATTAGACAGATGATCTTCTCTCTGAGGATGATGTGTTCTGTGAAAATGTCCGTCTTTCTTCCTTTCAGTATAACCCTGGCCTTACCCAAGTCTGGGAAAAAAATTGCAATTTCAATGACTGTTAAATTCTACTGACAGATATGAGCAGCATGTTTTATATGGACAAAATATTCTAAATACTGATCTTCCCAGGGCAGCATGGAGCAGCAGGGGGAGGAGGTGGTGGTGGTTTGGGTGAAGCAGTATTGATGGAGGCGGGGCAGACTGGAGGAGCAGTGCTTCACCTGCCTGACACAGCATCTGAACCCCTTCTTCTGCAACATGTTTATTCTTAATCTGATTTTTTAATTATTTATTCACAAAGTAGTTTTGGTACTTGTGTAGATTCACGGCGGCAGGCTACGCTACGCAGTCAGCGTAGTCCAACGGCAGATTTGAAAAAAAGGGGGGGTGGGTTTTAGTCGAACGGCAGCCCTGCGTAGTCAGCATAGTGTCCCAGTGGCAGCCCTGCGTAGTCAGCGTAGTGTCCCAGTGGCAGCCCTGCGTAGTCAGCATAGTGTCCCAGTGGCAGCCCTGCGTAGTCAGCGTAGTGTCCCAGTGGCAGCCCTGCGTAGTCAGCATAGTGTCCCAGTGGCAGCCCTGCGTAGTCAGCGTAGTGTCCCAGTGGCAGCCCTGCGTAGTCAGCATAGTGTCCCAGTGGCAGCCCTGCGTAGTCAGCGTAGTGTCCCAGTGGCAGCCCTGCGTAGTCAGCATAGTGTCCCAGTGGCAGCCCTGCGTAGTCAGCATAGTGTCCCAGTGGCAGCCCTGCGTAGTCAGCATAGTGTCCCAGTGGCAGCCCTGCGTAGTCAGCATAGTGTCCCAGTGGCAGCCCTGCGTAGTCAGCGTAGTGTCCCAGTGGCAGCCCTGCGTAGTCAGCATAGTGTCCCAGTGGCAGCCCTGCGTAGTCAGCGTAGTGTCCCAGTGGCAGCCCTGCGTAGTCAGCATAGTGTCCCAGTGGCAGCCCTGCATAGTCAGCATAGTGTCCCCGTCAGGCAGCGTAGTCACCGTACTGTCCCCGTGAGCTGCAGCTCTGTCCCCCGCATCCCTGGCAAGCCTAGTGAGTGCCTCTCACACAGCCTCGGTAACCACCAGATCCCCTGCGTTGGCGTTTGCCGGCAGAGAGGCGATCAAGTGGGCGCCGGCGGAGAGGCACTCCATCTGGCTGAGATGCACAAGCATCTCATACGCTTCTGTGTCTCAGTAATTTGTGCGGCAGGGTACGACAACCCTGCCTGTGTCCGCTTCAGGGAGACAGTCAGGGGTTTGGTAGCACGTTCTTCTCATGCACAAAGGGGGGGGGTTGCGAGTGCAAGTGCGTCTCATGCACAGTAAAGGACACATTTGCCAGTGCTCCATGTTACATACTGGCAAATGCCTCCATTTCAAACCCCCACTATCCACTTCAGCCTGAAGCATGGCAAGCGCAGAGAGCCCCGTGAGAAGAAGCGAAAAAGCGAGCCCGAAGCGTGGTGAGCGCAGCATGCCCTGTGAGGGAACGCCGAATTCAAGTCAAGTAATCCGTCTCCACTCGCCACACTTCAGGCTCGTTATATGCGTCCCCAGGGCTCGCTGGGCTTGCCATACTTCGGGCTCGGTGGCTCATTAGGCTCGCCACACTTTATAAAGTCAACTCCACACCGACAAGGATAGTTGGGGTATGAACAGGATGGGAGGACGCATTCCACGTCCCCTTTGCAGGGCTTGCTACACTCGCCACGCTTCTAGCTGACGTGGATAGTAGGGGTGTTTCAGGAACACATTCACCCACACAATGTAATAAGTGGTGATACAACACTGACTGACTACACTAACTGCGTAAGCTCCGGTTAGGCGCAAACGTACACACAGTCGCAGACACAAGCTGACTACGCTGCCCGTGGGAACACTACGCTGATTCTGACAGGGACACTACACTGACGGCGTAACTGCAACCGTCATTTTTTGTAGCACTGAGTAGAGCAATAGATCACATTAATTTATAATAACTAGTAGAATTGTACAGTAACCTCGTATCCTACAATTGATGGCATACAGTACAAACTCACAATTCAGACAGTTAACTATTTAAAGCATATGCGAGCTAATTCAGATTGGATCGCATAAATGATCCAACCTGAATTATGACCAATGGTGGGGCTCTGCACAGGATGAGTTTTGCAATCACAATGCAAAATAGCGAACGTTTTTGCCCGAGTGACAGCCAGATGTGTTTGTGGGGAGGTCCAAGGCTGGCCGATTTTCAACTTCCTTTTCTAGGAGTGGCCCAGGGGCGCTGGAACGTTTTTAGGTTGGGGGGGGGCAAGATATAATCTCATTTTGGCGCCCCCTAAATTGCTATATGTTACCCCCGGGCACTATACACACTGGCAGCGGCATATACACGTGGGCATTATACACAGGGCAGAGGCATATATGCATGGGCATTATACACAGGGCAGCGGCATATATGCGTGGGCATTATACACAAGGCAGCGGCATTTACGCATGGGCATTATACACAGGGCAGCGGCATATACACGTGGGCATTATACACCGGGCAGCGGCATATACATGTGGCCAGAGACTAGATCTCTGTGGGCCTCATAGCAAAAATTTTATTAGGGCCCCCCCATTCGGTTGTCACTATGATGATCTTAGGGGACAGGAGAGTCGGAGACAAATAGGGCATTGGGTAGAGGAAATACAGGGGTAAGGGAGTGAGAGGGTTTCCTGGAAAAAGAGAGAATGAGAAAAAGAGACAGGGTCTCAGGGTGAGAAGGGGGAGAGAGAAGGAATCAGGGACATGGTGTCAGGCATACGCAGGAGAAAGCAGGCTGTCACTTGCAGGGGCACGGTTGCAAGCACACACTTAGGAAAGGTTTTGGTGGGCTGTTGGCAGGCATGTGCAGGTCAGATAGGGGGAGCAGGAAAGTGAAGGAAAGAAGGGGGCAGGTAAGTGCTGGTCAGAGAGGGTCGGCAGGTAAATGCAGGTCAGAGGGGGGGCAGGTAAGTGAAGGTCAGAAGGGGCAGGTAAGTGCAGGTCAGAGGGTCGGTAGGTAAGTGCAGGTCAGAGGGGGGGCAGGTAAGTGTAGGTCAGAGGGGGGGCAGGTAAGTGCAGGTCAGAGGGGGGGCAGGTAAGTGTAGGTCAGAGAGGAGGGGCAGGCTGTCACCTGTGGGGGTGGGTCAGCAAGCATGTGCAGGTGACAGATAGCGGGAGCAGGCTGTCATTTTCAGGTGAGGAAGGGTCAGTGGTTGGCAGGCACATGCTGGTTGTGAGGGCAAAAACATGTAGTGCACAGGAATGGTTGGGGGACATGCGAGGTCTATGGGATCGCCTGGCTGAGGGGTACCGACACGCTGGGTGGACAGGGGGGGACTACCTGCGGATGACTACTATTACGCGCAGATGGGGGACGGGCTGCTGTGCTTGAGGGAGGAAGCTTACTACCCCCCCCCCCCCGAATCACCCGTCCGCCCGCCCGCCCGCAGTACCTGTGTGCTGCTGCGTCTTTAATTGGTGACAGCCGGGGCAGACTGTATGTGCGCTGCCCGGCTGTAGTCTCCGGCAGGAGAATCTGTATTTTCATATCTCCCGCTGGACCGGCGGGCAGCCAATCAGGAGCGGCGGCATTGATAGCCGCTCCTGATTGGCTGCCCGGCGGTCCAGCAGGAGATCTGTGAAAATACAGAAACTCCTGCCTGATACTAGTACAGCCGGGCAGCGCACATACAGTCTGCCCGGCTGTCAGCTACCTACGGGCGTGTGAGCGGGTGGGCGGACGTCCGTGCTTAATCCGCAGATGCAGGGACGGGTCTCCCGTTGGCAGTGGCGTCTCTAGGCGGGTGCGGGGGGTGCAGCAGCACGGCTGATTTTGGTGTCACCCCACTGACTGGTGACACCCGGTGCGGGCCGCACCCCCCGCACCCGCCTAGTGACGCCACTGCGCCCGCCCGCCTATATTACTGATTAATCAGCCGCCCGCCCGCACAGCTGCTTTAGCGCCTCAGTAATTTTGGGGGGGGGGGCAAGCTGCCCCCTCGCCCCCCCCCCCGTTCCGGAGCCACTGGAGTGGCCTGCTCTGCAAGGTGGAGTTTCCTTGGCCTCACAAGCTGGGGTAATACAAGCAGCCTGAATAAGGTTGGACTTGCTGCAGTTGCAGAGGGACACCGCAACCAATGATCATGTTGTTCCTGTTGTACAATGTACAATCAAGTCGCAGTTTGATGCGATTGCAAATGCAGGCAGGGGATGGAAAGCACGAGTGTGGTATGGTAGGCTGACAGTCCGGATTTCGACAGTCAGTAAACCGACATTGGAATCCGGACCGCCGGTACTCTGACAGGGGGGCAAGCGAAATAATGCGCTCACCACAGTTTCTGTTCTCCCTCTAGAATGATCGTGGACCCCCACAAGCTGAAAACTGACCTGCGAGCTGTGACGATGAGGTATAGGCAGTGCTCGCCATAGGACATTGAATACCTCCCACTATATGACTTCTTCTAAGGTAAAAGTCGCATCCAATTCCCCCGCAGGAGCCACCCGCCAGGCGGGGGGCTGGGGCAGCAGCATTTAAAAGAAAAAATATTCAAAACAATGGGAGGCTAAAAATCCCCCTGCATTGTGTCGCTGACGGTCTGCATGTACGACTTATCTTACGTGCAACCCGTCTGACATCCAACTCTGGTCCAATGAGCACGGGACCATGTATGTCTTACACATGCGATTTGGGACAATTTTACCGGGATGCAGTTAATATGCCAGCGGTCGGGATCCCGGCGTTCAGAATCCCGACGCCGGAATCCCGACCGCCGAAATACCGACATATTCTCCCTCCGTGGGTGTCCACGACACCCCTGGAGGGAGAATAAATTAGTGTGCCGAGCGTAGCGAGGCACCGGGCCCGCTGCGTGGCGAGCGCAGCGAGCCCGCAAGGGGGGGCGATCCACGTCCCCCCCTTGTCGGCATTTCGGCTGTCGGGATTCCGGCGTCGGGATTCTGAACGCCGGGATCCCGACCGCCGGGATTCAGTACTGAATCCAATTTTACCCGATTTCTCGGCCCGATCTGTCGGAATCGGGTGAAATTGGGCCCAAATTGCAAAGTGTATTTGGGCCTTAATGACGCTTTCAATATTACCAGGTCAGGCTGGTCTGTTACAGTATCATGTAATTTACAGTACAAATGAAATTGACAAATTTAGCAACTATTCATTTGATACAGTTGTATATATGGTATGTGGTTAACATATTGGCAGATGTGATGCCCACAGTAAAACTGACTCCCAGAACATCGGTGTTGGGATACCGGTATTGCTCTCCATGCAGAGGCCGGTATACCAACTGCTGGCATCCCTATTGTAAGTATGCTGGAGGTAAGGGTTAGATCACGTGGGGAGAGTTAGGTTCAGACACTAAACAGAAAGCATATACTGCAGGAGGTAGGAAATTGTTAGTGTTAGGCATCAGGGAGGGTTAGGAAACAGGTAAGTGTTCTTCCCGCATCCCTTTCAGGACTCTGACCGCCAACATTTGACAATTTTTAAATCCACTGGGATTGTGTTTTAAAACTTTACTTGATCCCTGCTTCTAACACCTAGTAATACCAGGGTGCTATTAAGTATGGAGAATATATGTAATACAGAAATAAATCTGGTGGCAAGGTGCAGTGCTGAGACTTGGGCGACTCACAGGGGTTTATTTGCTAAGATGTGAGTTCTATTTCAGATTGGGTGTTGCTAAGGGTAACCAATCAAAATCTACTTCTTATTTATTAAGTACCTTCTAGAAGATAATAGATGGAATCTGATTGGCTGCCCATAGCAACATCCCATCTGCAATAGGACCATCTTAGTAAATAAACCCCACAGTGTCTATACATACTGTTCCACATATAATAGGGCTAATATAATTGATTTATAGATATTAGTAGTAAAATTGATGTCTCTCGACTCTTATTGCAAATACTCCATACTGCATATATTATATTACTTTTAGATCTCTCCTTATATTTCTGTGCCATGCTCACTAGTGTAAGCACATGGCTACATTTAAATCACGATTGCCCGCTCAGCCTTAGCTATTCTTCTGCTTAAATGAGTCTCAAATCAAGTATTGGACCCACAACTGGATAGTTGTGCTGTCCCTGCTGTCTGTGTCAGCCTTGTTACATACCCGTACAGATATCTGACAGCGGGTACATCAACATGTCAGCGCTAACTCATAAAACAATAGCTCAATTAAATGCTATAAAAAGTTGTTTAGATTTTAAATTTGAATTACCATCACAATTGGCAGACAGGAATATTTTATATATATAATTGTCTGTGATGTAACATGAACATATTGCCAACTCATTCTCAATCTAGCTATTTTCTGTTATAAATATGCCCACTTTGTACAAGCACTTCCAAGTATTGACATCAATGTCCTAAATATACTTTATAGGCAAAGTGGTATTTATTTCTCAATAGTGGTTCTTCAGAAGAGATGTTGCACATTACTGTGAGGTAGTGATGATACACTGGGAATGTGTACACACCATATATAAGCATTGCATTAACATACTGTTATACATAGAGAAAAACAACCCTGCCATCAAGTCAAATAAGCATAAACCTGACTATTCCTAGTGGGTGACTTAAGCATGGTGATCTGGGTGATTCGTCCCTAGCCAGCCAATCAGAACGCAATTTGAGCAGAGTAATGGACAGAGGGCCTCATTCAGCTTCACAAGCTAAAGTGCAGAAATCGGTAATCGGCAATTTCTGCACATCTGCAGACGTGTACATGTTGTAGCGCGCATGGGCAACCCCTGAAACTGAGGTCACAGTCTGAAAAATGTGACTACTTTCTAAGAGCCAAATTCAGACCTGATCGCAATGCACCTTTTTTTATTAAATGGACAGAACCATGCTGCACTGCAGGTGGGGCGAATGTAACATGCAAATAGAGTTAGATTTTAGTTATTTTGTGTCTGTGCAGGCTAAATACTGGCTGCTTTATTTTTATACTGCAATTTAGATTTCAGGTTGAACACACCACCCAAATCTTACTTTTTCTGTACATGTTACATTAACCCCACCTGCAGTGCAAATGGTTTTGTCCATTTGAGAAAAAAAGGTGTTGTCTGATACAGCTCCCCATAAGTCTTGCTGTGGAAACTGTCCCAGTGATGAGTCATCATCATCAGTGATGAACTCAGAGGCAGAACTCTGGGAGGCAATGGAGTCATCTGCCGACGGGCTCCTGATCCCAAGGGGGCACCTCTCCTCCCCATCAAGTTTGAATCAGTTAATTGAAAGCAGTTGATATCACTAATGTGGCTGACTCCTCCTTCTAACATAATTTTGCAAGTATCACACCCTGTATTAAATCCCATGACCTTACTGGAGACAGACACCTTACTGATTTAGCTATTTGGGGGGGGGGGGGGGGCTTCAGATTTATCTTGCCTCCGGGCAACTTGGATGAACTTACGCCACTGGATGAACTGTAAAATATTTTAAAATCCCAATGTTAGAATGTCATTAATCCCAGTTAAATTTCCTCTCTAGACCTATGCCCTATACACATTAGGCAATTCCCAGTCGGGTGACGGCATCGGCAAGTGCATACACACTTGACGATCCTGGCGGGTGGGAGCAATGGCGGGGTAGGGGTCATGTTGCAGCTGCGGCATGGCTTTCATTAAGGAGGTTCTGTCTCTTAACTGCACGGACCAGGAAGGCTGTTATTAACGATGCGCGGGAGCAAGCATCGTTAATGATATTGAGTGTACACACAAGATAGTAAAATATATTGCTCAGAAGGGTCCTTGTAAGTGATATATTTTACTTTCTTATCTAGTGTGTGTGTGTCTAGTGGGCTTAAGATTTGTTTATCCATGGCAATGAATGGAAGACTTACCTAAAAATTATACTCAGAGAAGTATGAGTATGTTGAATTTTTTTGTAAAGGGACCTACACATGTGGAAATGGGGTGAGTATTCTGAGCGATGCTAGATCGCTCAGAAGGCTCAGCAAGATAGCGGACACATATGAATGTGTCAGCGCTGTGAGCGCTCTGTCAGGGCCAGTGTTCTCCTGTGAGAAAACTATCCATGACTGATTAATATCCTGCATGGTGGATATTAATGTCTGGGCGATAGCGACGCGTGGGCTGCACATCGCTATCGCCCCTGCACAAACAGCGATGTAGGGGCATTTTCAAAGCGATCTAATGAGATGACTTGGAATATGCCCTAAATCGCTCCATGTGTGGGCCCCATAATTCTACTAAAGGAGACCTCAAAATATTTTAGATCCCTCTCTATAGTTCAGCCACTGGGTTACGGTGCCTACTGTTATGCTGGTTCAGGGCTGCCATCAGAAACGATGGGGCCCGGGACTGGCAAAAAAGGCAGGGCCCCCCTACCGTGATGGAGAGGAAGTAATCGCAATATAGGGAAATGGTAGAAACAGAAGGAATAGGCAGGAAACTGAGGAAAGAGAGAATGAATAGGGAGTAATGGGAGAGGGAGGGGTGTATGTATGTATGTACAGTATGTATGTATGTATGTATGTATGTATCTATGTGTGTGTGTGTGTGTGTGTGTGTGTGTGTGTGTGTGAGAGAGAGAGATAGATAAGGGAGTAGGTGAAAATAGAAGAGGGAGAGTGAGAGAATGAATAAGGGAAATTGAAGAGTGTATGACAAAGAGTGAGAAACAAAAGAGCGAGAGGGAATGGAGAAATTGGGAGAGAGAGGAGAGCATGTAGTTTTTTGTGTCTGGCTGCAGCTGAGCCGATGCACACACCACGGGGACAGATAGCAGGGGCAGAGACAGATAGCTGGTAAGGAGCTATTTAAAGTTAATAGTTGTAGGACCCTTCTCTGTCAGGACCTGGGACTCCAGACCCCACAGACCCCCCCCCATTGCCAGGCCTGTGCTGGTCACACCTCTAGTGATTTACGCAGGTACTGATATAGTTATCAGGCGCCACACCATTTGAATAAAAGGCGGCTTTCTTCAGTGGCCTGAAATTATAGGTGTATAGTTTTGTGTGCAGATCTCAACCCTCCCTCTCGTTGTAGACAAAATCATAAAGAAACAGTCTTTCAAAGCCATTCTTGGTGCAATTCAGAAATTCAAGGATCCAAATATACAGTACTAAGCACTATTTACTATTTGGATAAATACAAATTGAAATGCTATAATCCACAATGTTACAGTATTGTTAGGAAGATGTTACTAAAACATAGTTAATAGTGTGAGGAATAAATAAAAATAATGCAAACAAATAAATAAAAGGCTGCTCCTTTATTAGCAGTACAAGAAATTCTTCATTCATACTTTCAGAATAAAAAGATCCATCACATGCCTAGAAAATGCCTTCCAGTGGGGGCCCCTACTTGCCTGATAATCGCCTGCTTCCACATGTCCCCTAACACATCCCCTGACAAGATTAGAGGTACTCTACAGTTTTTGCCAAAAATACAAGTACTATAAATCCAGGCTTTTATGAAAACAAAGAAGATTTAGATTGTGAATGATCCCATGGAACACCCTGCCAAAGTGAGAATGGTATATTATAGATGAAAAGCCTTCTTCTCCTGTCACTTTAAGGATTGTCCATGCAACTAGAACCAACCACATAATTGTGGCAATGTTACCTCACGATCTACTTGGAAGCTTGATTGATTATTACCTCTTAAGGTCCATACACAGTGGCGTAGCGCCAATTTTTACACCCACCCCGTCGGAAAATATTGGTGCCCCCCCCCCCCCTACATTTAACCCTGCCTCCCCCTGCCCTGTCTTACAGTACTTGTCCCGGCCGTAACTCTGTGGCCGCTGGCCGGGAGCCACGCAGATCTACTAGCAGACTGGCGCTCCTCCTGGCTCCCTATGGCAAAATGTCCATCACAAAATGGCCACCCCCTTACAGCAGAGGCCGCCGCTGCCTTCTCTAGCATCTTACCAAACTGTCTGCTCTAAGGGGGCGGCCATTTTGTGATGGACATTTTGTCATAAGGAGCCAGGAGGAGCACCGGACTAGTAGATCTGTGTTCCTGACTCCAGGCCGGAGTACAGAGTGGCGGCGGGATAGCAATAGCCCCCTGCAGGTAATGTCAGAGTAACAAAAGCCCCTAGGGGGAGGGGCCCTAAACTGCACACCCTGGACATATGAGGTGCTACCTGCTGAGACCTGTAGTGCAGCAAGCAGGAGGAAGAGTTTGCAGGTGTACACTAAATATAAATGCTAGACCTTTTAATATCATTGCTATATTGCATTTCTGAGGTTATTAGCATAATGATGGCCATTATTACCGGCTTGTCCACCGCGTCCACGTTACCTCAATAGGACAAGTCCCTAACACTACTCTGAGACAGGTCCAGGGCACGGGACCCCCCAGGCCAGCCCATGCCCTGGACCCCTGTCTCAGAGTAGTGTTAGGGACTTGTCCTACTGAGGTAACCTGGACGCGGTGGACAAGCCGGTAATAATGGCCATCATTATGCTAATAACCTCAGAAATGCAATATAGCAATGATATTAAAAGGTCTAGCATTAATATTTAGTGTGCACCTGCAAACTTCTCCTCCTCCTGCTTGCTGCACTACAGGTCTCAGCAGGTAGCACCTCATATGTCCAGGGTGTGCAGTTTAGGGCCCCTCCCCCTATGTACTATATATTGTGTATTCATACACACTGGAAGGAACTAGAGACGCCTTCCTCCTTAACTAGCACCCCGACCACCTGTCTCAGATTGTTTTTAATTAGGTTGGAGTCCAACATTCCAGACTGCACACTTCAGCTTGGCACTATGAGGTTAAGTCCTACTATACATATATGCTGAGTGTTAGTCTGTGGGACTGTGTTTGGGGTGCAGGGCTCTTTGGGCTGCTGTTGCTGGGCTGCTCCATGGCATCATATCGTACACTTTCCATCTCCCCTTTAGTTTGTTTAGTATATATGTAACACCCTTCACATTTATTATTACCTCTTACTTAGGTAAGTCTTCTCACATATAATTTCCCCTATCCCTTTTACTATCACTTCAATTTCACACTAATGTGATGCCATGGGGTGTTTCTGCTGGGCTAACAATAGCCCCCGCAGACCCAGATGCCCCCACTTACTTGGCGCCTCCCTGCCATCTGCGGTGCTATTGTTACGCCACTGTCCATACAACTGGGCAATTTTGAGATGATGGGGAAAATCACCAGTCGGAAAAATGCTCAGTGCCTACACATTGAGGGGGAGATTCTCTAACATTCGTGCCGAGCTGATCTATTTATCGCTTGTTTTACGGCACATTTGCACGCCATTACTGTTTACCTTTTCTCCATATTCTCTTTCCCTTCGACTTCCGCAGTGTATTTGCGGTGTCTCATCCCTCCGCGATCCCTGTGTTAGGGTTCGAGTGCGCATGCGTCCATAGACAACTCATTAGTATTTAGGTTTTACTAGAATTCCCTGACACTAAGAACAGTAATCCAGCACACTGGCATCAGGCATATGGGCACAACAAGCGTCTCTGCAGCAGGGGCTATACAGAAGCAGCCAAGGGGACCACGGTACTGTGCCGCCAGATGCCGCCTAGCTGATAGAAGTAAGCGTGCGCCTTTCTCTCTCCAGGGCGGGTTCTCTGTCAACATATTTGTAAGTCTCTATGGCTTTATATATATATATATATATATATATATATATACTTAAAAAAATGATAATATAATAAAATAAACAATAAAAGAATGTGCCATAAAGCATAAAACAAATACATTGACAATAAATCAGCCGAGGTTAATACCTCTTCGCCAGTCCAAGGAGGCGAATTAAAACACTGTCCAGAATAACGCAGCGGGGCATACAGAATAAGCTGCACGCGCCCGCCCAATGTTAATCTATGGGGAGGCAGCGGCAGAGCGAAAACCTGAGGAATGCGGAAGTGCAGAGCGCGCACTTCCACCGGCGAATGACACAGAATATGCGGTGGTGATTTCGGGGAGGAAAAGGACCCCTTAACGCGGCGGTAAGCGACAGAGAATATCCCCCTGAAAGTTTTTCACCCGTTTTAGCGTTTTCCTGGGGGTAGAGGACTTTCCATAGCAGGACGCTATGGAAAGCCGTCCACCCCATCGCTTGTCTGCTGGTAATACCAGCAGATGTGCGCCGGGCCAGCGATGATGCGGGAGTGCGCATCAGTGCTCACTGCTCATCGCTGCTCCATACACACTAGGTGTCTTTGGAGCTGAAAGCAGCTCAAAAGTCAGAACTTGAGGTGTTTTTAGCTCAAAGTCGCCCTGTGTGTATGAGCTATATTTGTCATCTGTTATTTGTCTGTTTGTCTGGTATGCATTTGTTGGATTGGTTTGGATTAAAGCAACGCAAGGTGGCTTGATTGTGTCCAGATTAGGTTCACGGCCACTAAAGGCCCCCATATACTATGCAATTTGGTCACGATTTCACCCGATTCAGATGGATCGGGCAGTGAAATCAGGCCAAATCGCAGGTTTAGACACCCAGTCCGACCCGATGCGCAGTCCCGTACGCATCAGGAGGTCGGGAGTCGGGAGGTCGGACTGGCTGCACATAAGATTTGCTAAATCTTATGTGCAGCCGGGCAGGGGACACAGGGGCAGCGGTCTCCGGGGAGGGAGACGGGCAGAGGGGCGAGGGACGCCGGCAAAGAAGTCGGGCAGGGGGAGCCGGAGCAGGTAGCTGTCAATGCTCCGGGCAGGTGGAGAGAGCAGGGGGGCGGGGGACGCTGCGAGGTGGCTGGCAGGGGACGCTGCTAGTAGTGCAGAGGAAGTAGGCAGGGGATGCTGTGGGGGACACAGAGGCGGCAGTAACGTAGAACCGGGCAGGGGGAGCCGGGAGTTGTCAGCGCTGGAAAAAAAAAGCCCATACAATGAATGGGCAGCCTGTGATTGGCTGAGCGCTCTCTCAGTCAGTCAGCAATTGGCGGAGAGAGCGCTCAGCCAATCACAGGCTGCCCATTCATCGTATGGGCTTCTTTTTTTCAGTACTGACAGCTCCCCCCCCTGCCCGGCTCTATGTTACTGCCGCCTCTGTGTCACTGTCCCCCGCAGCGTCCCCGCAGCGTCAGCTGCCTCTGCACTACTAGCAGCGCATTCCCCGCCCAGCTGCCTCACAGCGTCCCCTGCCCTCCACCTCAATGTCTCCCTCCACCTTGCAGCTCCCCGCATGCGATGTATCATTTGCAAAACTTGGCACATCAAGTGCCAAATCGTGTGTCCCCCTCCGGGGAGCTGCAGGGGGAAATCAGGTCAGACTTGTCCTTAGGACAAGTCGGACTAATGTATGGGGGCCTTAAAACCTTCAATCCCAATCCTGTGGGGGGTCCCACCACTACACAAAGTTGGTTAGGTAAGCAAGATATGGCAAAATTGCATAACATATAGGGGGTGGAGGACATGGGTTTAATGAAAAAAGTGTTCAGATCCGGGAACCAAACACAGAGAGGTGTATGCCAGGCAAACCGTGAGCATGTGGAGCATGTTCAGAGCCTCACGCGGGATGGATTTTGGTGAGAAATTCAGATGACACTAGGCAGCCCCCTCCTCGGTCAGTTGGAAGAGCTGTCAAGCTTAAAACAAGAGAAGAATAAAGTTCAAGTAATGCTAATTGCACAACTGAACCCGAGCAGTTAGTGCCTCAAAGCACATACACACATGTCTCTCTGCCACTATTTTCAGGGTTATGGTATAAGAGTTTAGTGTCTAGGTCAAAAAGTCAACTTGCACAAGGTCGACAAAAACAAAAGGTTGACACAAGCAAAAGGTTGAACTGAAAATGGTTACTACATGAAAAAGTCAACCACAGAGCTATCTCAGATCTGCGAGCGCTGGAGAGATCATTCAATGGTCAGCGACCATCGAATGATTTCTCCCCCACACCCAAGGCTGCAAATGGATGATTATGCAAATCTGCCTGCCCAAAGCAGGCAGGAGCATGCCTGCGTTCCCTGCGGTCCGCACAGCGTTTCTATGGGCGTGTCCACCATTTTTATGGGCACACTAATGAAACGCTGAGTGCCCACCCCGGAATGCCCCCTTTCTGTGTATCAGGCAGAAAACGCCCGGCGAATAAAAAAATTACTGTGCAAAACTACTGTGCTAGTCTGTTTCACATTACTTGCTTCAGCAATTATGTATAATTCCATCCAATTTATTTCTAACATTGCTGGCACTAAAAACTTGAGATATGACATCTCTTTCAGTGCAATGTTATCTGTGATGCTAATTAACTGCACATTTCCCTACCACAGAAACAAGACTTACGTGCTCCACAGTGCTTTCATTATTACCACAGACACGGATCTGGGCTTTTTGTAAACCCTTCAGCGAGTCTCATACTTATAATGTAACATATGAAACGTCCTATGCTGAGGGTAATCTGTTCCAAAGAAGTATTTTCTCGTTTTACAGGAATGCAAAAGAAAGGTTTCCGTACAGATAAAACGAATGCCGGGCATACTCAGTAACAACTCTCCCAACGTTTTATTCCTGGCAAGAGGGACAAATCCGCATGCCAAAATGAGGGGGCATGGCCTTGTGATTAGGTGGGTGGTCTACGTTTTCACCGCTGGGGGGTCATGGCAGGGAAGGTATTCATAGCATGTGTGTACACCACGTGTACAGTACTTGATATATAAGCAAAATCGAATGGAAATCAAATGCATTAAATTTCCATTCTATACAGATGCGCAGCGCGGCCCCACGGCATTGAAATTGAATATAAAATAGACTGTGCAAGCAATGCTATATAGAACAGATCTGTACTATATAGGGAAATTGAATGTGTACACAGCGCCATGCGATTTATATCTTGATTCTAAGTGAATGCATTGGGGATGCCTTTTACTTTTAACTAGGTGATTCATTGCGCCCTACGGGCGCTCTTCACACCGTCGAAAGGGGCTGCGTTTAATTTGTGAACGTTTGTATTGTGAGAAATATGGTTAGAATTGTATGAAAGATGCCCTGTATTGCAACTTGAGTTATAGGTGTAATGTGTTAAATAGAGAGCATATGATTTGGAAGGGGGTGTGCATTGTTTTGTTTAATTAAAAAGCAGTTACAGAGTAAGATGTACATTGATAGTGTGGAGGGTACAGTGACATTTTTGTGTGTGTGTGCGTGCAATAGTATAGTAGGGTGTTTTTGGGTCAGCGGTTCCCCACTGGCGGAGGTCACGACACAGGAAAACAAGAGGCTGGGTAGTGATAGGGGTGTGTGGGCATAAGGGGGACTAAAGAGGAGGGTGGGGGACACTGTGCAGCATCTGCCAGTGGGTGAGGGTCCAGCGTGGCAGCACAGGAGTACAGGACGGTGCTCCTGAGTCAGTGTCTCCTCTTACTGGGGGGTGCATGAGAGCAGGAGGCTGGGTGGTAAAGCATGATAGGGGAATGTGGGCAACACAGGGTGAGCGGGTCCCCACTGGCGGAAGTTACGGGGCAGGAGAACAGGAGACAGGGCAGTGATAGAGGTGTGTGGGCATGAGGGGTAGTAAAGGTTTTTGGCTGTTGCAGAGTAGGGATGGGCATTGGTGCAGCCGCCATTGATGGTTGACAATGATGGCGATTTTGCACCCTGCCATCGATAGTATTAACATATTACTTGGATAACCATCGATTGTTGTAGCTATCGATGGTCATCCATTATATCGGACTGAATAGGCCGTTGGTCAATCAGAACTCGGTGGCGGGACTTCCGGGTGTGGGAAGGCGGAGCTATGCTCCGTGTCCCGGCACCTTAAAAAAATTTGAAACTTGATTGGTTCTCCTTTGCCATTGATGTAGGGAAACTATCTGGTCCTCCCACATCGATGGCAAAAATATTCAACATCGGCCATAAATCATCGATGATTTGACATCATTGATGGTCGATGGGCATACCTAAAACTGGAGGAGGGTGGGGGACAGTATGCAGCTCCCGGCAGTGGGTGAGCGTCTCCTTCCACTGGGAAGGAGTGAGGGTGCATGAGAGCATGAGGCTGTATAATAGTGGTATATGGGCAAGACATTGATAAAAGTTGTGGTGCTGGTACAGAGGACCGTGGTGACACTTCTGGCAGTGGGGGAACCTGCAGCGCGGCAGCTAGGGACGGATTTCCCACCTAGGGGCGGCACCTGCTTGTGGCGGTACAGGATCCCCCATTCTTACGGGGGTATGTGAAATGCAGAAGCGGGGTCGCTGGGGTTCGCTAGGGGGGGATTGCCGGAAGGAGGTCAGGAGGGTCTGCAAATTGCGGGAGGGGGGGTGCGGGGATCTGCGATTAGCAGGAGGGAGCGGGGGTCCGCAAATCGCGGGAGGGGGCGGGGGGGTTTTGAATCGCAGGAAGGGGGGTCCGCAAATTGCGGGAGGGGGGTTGTGGGGGCCAGTGAATTGCGGGAGGGGGGGTTGTGGGGGTCCGTCAATCGCAGGAGGGGCGCGGGAGGGTGCCGTGAATCAAGGGGGGGGGGGCGCAGGGGGTCCACGAATCGCGGGAGGGGGGCGCGGGGGGGGGGTCATGAATCACGGGAGGGGGGGGTCGTGGGGGGGCCGCAATTCTCGGGAAGGGGATGCGGGGGGGGGGGGGGGGCCGTGAATCGCAGGAGGGGGGGGGCTTATAGATCTTATACTGTATCTTATAGATTGTAGATAACTTCCAGCCAAGAAGAAGACTATTTCTATGCATCAGATATGATTTCACCAAATGTGATTGCTTGGCGACGTCAGACAGGCATTGTGTAATTTTTCAAGCTTCAGCGTAATTTGACAGATGGGGCCACTGTAATCTATGGCTGATTAATCATTATGCATACCTCCCAACCTTCTCCATCCATGTGGCGGGACATTTGCGCGCATTGGCATCCATCCATTCACTGCTGCTCAGCGGGTGACATAAGGGGAAATCCCAACTGCCCCTACCAGCGGTGTAGCTAGGTGCCACAGTCCCGGAGCAAGCCACCCCGGAGCAAGCCCCCACCCCCCGCAGGCTCTCAGATGGGCGCCGCCCCCCCCCCCCAGTGTGAGGGGTCCGCTACACACACACACATATACAGGGGGGCACACTGACACACAAACACATGTTATAGAGGGACCAGGGGCACACAAATACACACAAATGTTGTAGAGGGACCAGAGGCACACACATACTGTACATGTTGTACAGGGATGGTGGACCAGGGGGCACACTTATACACACATGTTGTACATGCACACTGATATACACAAACACATATATACATAGGCATAGGGGATGGGCGGGCAATAAACACAATTATTTCCTCCTGGGCAACTGACATTTAGCTTTGCAACGAGCATGTAATCTCCCCTGACTATGAGCATGGAACCCCTGTACACAAGCATGTAACCCCTATGACAATGGGCATGTAATGCCCCTTGGCAACAAGCATGTAATTCCCTTTGGCAACAAGCATGGAACCCCAGGCAACGAGCATGTTACCCCTGGCAACCAGCATGTGTAGGTAAGCAGCACTTCAGGGGGCATTATGCGTTTAAGCAGCACTAGTGGGGTGTTATATTTGTATGTGGCACTAGTAGGGACATTATATGTGTAAGCGGCACTATTTGGGGCATTATATGTGTAAGCATCACTAGTCGAGGCATTATATGTAAGTAGCATTATGTATGTAAGGTAGTGGCACTAATGGGGGGCATTATATTTGTAAACACTAGTGGGGGCATTATGTGTGTAAGGCAGTGGCACTACAAGGGGGGCATTATATAAGTTAGTGGCACTAGTCGGGGCATTATATGTAAGTAGCATTATGTATGTAAGGTAGTGGCACTAATGGGGGGCATTATATGTGTAAGTGGCACTACACACTATGTGTGTAATGGGGCACTGCTGAGGTGCATTATATGTGTAAGCAACACTACAGGGCTCGTTATACATGTAAGTAGCACTACAGAGTGCATTATCTGAAGCATTATGGTGTGTGGCATAAAAGTGAATAAAGGATCTGTGGTGTGGTATGTGCAATGGGCATTACAGTGTGTGGCATGAAGTTATTTAAGCATAACGGTTTGTGGCATGTCTACTAGGCATTACGACGTGGGTCATAATGAGTAACGGGCATTACAGTGTGTGTGACTGTGTGTGGCATGTGTAATGGACATTACAGATTTGTGTGAAATATTCTGTAATGGCCATTATAGTTTGTGTGGAATAATGTGTAAGGAGCAGTACTATAAGAAGGAAAGATGACTGGTTGGGGTGGGGGCGCCAAAACATACCATTGCTCTGGGCACCATGGGGCCTTATTCTAGTTCAATCTTTCTGACAAAATCCTTCTTAGATGGACAAAACCATGTGCACTGCAGGTGGGGCAGATGTTACTTCATAGTTGCCTACCCTCCTGCGTTCTGCAGGAGACTCCCTGAAATAGCAGCAATCTCCCTCTCTCCCTCATTAGTCTAGCAATCTCCCTCATTTCACCTAGCCCACATTACACTGTTACATTTTGGGGAAAAAAGGAATGCGAATCATCAGCACCATTTCCCAGCACTTTACCAAGTACAGTGTCTCTTACTAACTGCTTTGGGACTCATCTACATTTGTATAGAAGTCATTTTACAAGATTTCTCTCAGATGTAGCAGTACACACCCACGCTTCTAGGTGCCACGTTCACAATCTCTTTTCATAATCTCTCCATATATGGAACTAGACACACCCTGTGGGAGGAGCATAACATGCCCCCTCAATGGGGTGCTTTGAAAAATTCTATTACCAACTATAATCTCCCTGTAACTGTTTTTTAAAAGTAGGCAAGTATGTGTAACTTGTGCAGAGAGATTTAGATTTGGGTGGGTTTTTACTTCAAAGTTAAGGATATTCGCTTTACAGCAGAGGTACTGTAGTTAAAAAAGCCATTAGAATGGTAAAAGTGCAGTTTTACTATATAATAAGCACAGTCTTGTCATTTATAATGTACCCCCCATTAATTAAGCTATTTTTATGTACAGAAATTATTTTACTGTGACTATTTGGTTAAAATCTGCAATGTCTTAATCTGAGTGCATGCTAAGCACAAATTATTCATAGACATATTACAATTCATTGACAAACTCTATTGTAGGATATCAGCACACGTACACACTACAGGAAATAGAACGCAGGACAGACAGCCTTAACACACTACTAACTGTCATGTTAATATGAATATTAAAACCATGGTCAACTTACATTCACTTGGTGCATTCTGGTTAAACAAATACTCATTAGTAGCATATGTCTCCCTTGAAAGCTGTATCGTCTCTTGCATGGCTGGCTCCTATATTACGGCTTCAGGAATTCATTATAATACATCTGCTATTCATTACAATACAGACTTTTTGGAGCTCATCTATATGGTGATTATGAATTGTAATACACAATAATGGAATTCTATGCAACAGATCCACCTGGAAGTAAATGATCCTTGATACAGTATGTAAGTTTGCAAAAGGACATCTTTAATGATTCATTCTGGAGCATGGCTTGAGGCTGTCTGCATACAGATGTGAACAAACTGTGACTCATTTAGAATAGGGCAAACTGACATTTTTAAGTATAAAATATGCTTTTTTGACCAACGCATGAACATAAACATGTGTATACCTATGGCTGGGCAGGGATGGGGCATGAAGGAATATTTATTCCACTACTTTGTAATTTTTTTTATTAACAATAAATATTTAGTTTTTGTTTACTGTGCTCTACAGGTCTCATAGTGTGTACACACGGTCGACATGATGCCGTGCGATGCGAGACCCGATGCGATCTGTTCGCATCGGGACTCGCATCGTACGGCATGAAGGAGAGAGAGGAGAGGACACCTGTCACCAGGTGCTGGGCAGGGACACAGATAGCAGCGTGAAGAGGAGAGGACAGTACAGCGTGAAGAAGAGAGGACAGTACAGCGTGAAGAGGAGAGGACAGTACCTGTCACCAAGTGCCGTACAGGGGCACAGATGGCAGCATGCTGCGACGCCCCACAGGAACAGCTTCCCCCCGCCGTGCAGACATCAGAGGCCACACCCCCCGCCCTCCTCTTTAGGCGGACTTCCGGGTCATCAGTGCAGCCCCAGGAGAAGCCCCTCTGGCCGCCGGAGCTATAGTGAGTATTAGGCACAAAGACTATATAGTGCAGATCTGCACTATATAGTCTTGCCTGCCCTCACTATGTCGCTGCCGATTTGCTCTCACTCGGGAGCGCGCATCGGCAGTACATCGGGCTCGCAAGCCCTGAAAAGTACACAATCGGTATGCGATATGGCTTCCGATGTGCACTATATCGGCAACATCGGAAGCCATATCGTCCCCAGTTATCCCACAAGCATCTGCATGATCAGAAAGAGGGGTATGCTGGCACTTATAGTTCTACCTGTGCCAGATTAATCTAGCACAGAGGGGGTAAGTCTGATTCACTCGCAAAGGCAAAATGTGCACTGCAGGTGGGGCAGATGTAACTTGTGCAGAGAGAGTTATGCTGTGTACACACGGTCCGATTTCCTTTCCGATGTTGACGATATCGTCAACATCGGATCGGCATCGGATCAACATCGGATGCAGATCGCAAGGGTTTTAACCCTTGCGATCCCGATCCGATCCCGATGCGCGTTCATGTATCGGAAGCCAGAAAGTCTTGGCTGCCTTGTCTATATAGTGCAGATCTGCACTATATAGTCAAGATAGGATGCAAATCGGATGTGCCTTAAGATCCTATCCACGATCCTATCTGATCAGATCGTGGATAGGATCTTAAGGCACATCTAACGTGTGTACACACCATTAGATTTGGGTGGGGTTTTACTTCAAAGTGAGATCTATATTGCAGCATAAAAATAAAGCAGTCAGTATTTTCTCTGCACAGAAACAAAATAACTCACCCAAATCTAATTCTCTCTGCACAAGTTACATCTGCCCCAGCTGCAGTACACATGGTTTTGTCCATTTGATAAGGAATTTGCCTTTGCGAGTGAATCAGAATAAGGACCAGAGATACCCAAAGTATATTGAATAACAGTGCCCTAGAACACAAGTTTCTCATTGTGAAACGTATTAAATTAAGTAAATTTGGTAAAATTAGAAAACGGTATTTTAACAGGTATGCAGCCATTTATACCCCTTTCAGACCGCAAAATGCAGGGTCGCACCGGGACTATGAAACGGTTCAGTCCCGGTGCGATCCTGCATATTAATCTGTTCCGATTACTTCAGTGATCCGGCAATATTGGCGGTTCGCTGACGCCATCCGGGGGCATGGCAGAGCGGTGGAGTGTCATCAAGGGCGGGGGTGGAGGCGGCGCTTAGAGCTGGCGCTGCTCCAAGCACTGCCTCCTCCATTGGTGTGAATGGAAAACTGGTCATTTGATCCGATTAACCTGTTCACACTGCAATGCAACATGGCAGAGAAGTGGAAAGAACCCTTCTTTTTTTACTGGTTCGTATTGCCGTGTTGCTACTGGTTTGCGGGACCCGGTAACCCCTTTCACATCGCGCCAATTACCGGGTTAAACCGGCATGAACCCAGTAATTAGGTGTGCTGTGAAAGTCTACAGTGTCTAAGTTGACAGTCAAAAGGTCAACCATTTTTGGTCAACAGTCAAAAGGTCGACACATGAAAAGGGTTGACATGCATTAGTCCGACATGGTCAAAAGGTTGACAAGGTCAAAAGGTCGACATGCGTTTTTCATGATTTTTTTTATAGTTTACCATCCCAGTGGGCATAGAGGGAGAATGTAATAATATGCCCAAAGCATTGCAAGCCCAGCAAGTCATGACAGGGGACGCAGTACGCTTAGACGGTGTCCATGTTGATCAATGTTGACATAGACACCAAAAAAATGTGAAAAACTCATGCCAACCTTTTGCTTGTGTTAACCTTTTGATCATGCCAACCTAATGCATGTCGACCAAAATGTAAATATCTGGAGAAAGTCATATAAATATAGTAGTATACATATTAGGGAAGAGTCTGACAATTTATATAAAATGCTGAGATTGACTGCCAGCTATGCTACAGCCGTTTCCCATTCCATTCCTGCTGATGGGTTTTATTTTACTAGTCGCTTTCACCTGAACTATATAAAGTCCAATATATAATGTATAACTCTGTTCTTCCAGATGAATGTGAAGAAAAATATTTAAAAAATAATACTGTCATGTGCTCTGATTTAAATATTCCCCGAATATTTACCTTGTGTAACCTGAATAAACCACACAATCTCACTTCACCACAATTTTGTGAAATACAGATATTTATTTCTGAAGAGGACAATGACATCTGACTCTGCATTACCACAATTAAAAAGGGGAATCTTCCCACCTACATCCTATTGGATGCTATCTGAACAGACACGTCCTAATTAACATCTAAGTCGGAAGTAATAGCTTCAGGTACTAGCACTGGTATATAAGCCAGGAATGCCAGCTATAAAAGGAGTCTGGACACTTTCCTGTTGTACAATAATATAGAACAGGATTAACCCTATTTGCGCATTGTTTCTTACATGGTCCTTTTTGAAGTGCGTACAAGGAGTCTCCTGAATGCTTTCCGGAAATCCCGGTTAAAGACAGTATATATGACAGGATTCAGGCTGCTGTTGCAATATCCAATCCAGAAGAAAAAGTTAAAGAGAGCATCAGAAATGCCACACCTCCCCTTACATACAGACTCCAGGCTGTAGGTGAAGAAAAATGGGAACCAGCAGATGACAAAGCCACCAATTACCACAGCTAGCACAAAGGTTAGCCTCTTCTCCCTCAGCTGTGTCAGGCGGGTCTGGGAGACTGACACTAACCTGTCCCTGCGTTGCTGGCCCCGGTTTGTGGACCAAGAAAGTCTTTTACCTTTAGCATTGTTTGTCCCGCCGCCTGTTTTTTCGTATGCAGAATCTGGTGGGATCTTGTGGATTGAAGACGAGCTCTCCTCCATGTCCATTGCCTCTGCATCGTGGTCGCTGGGTAGGTGATCCTGGGCTAAGCACTCCTGGTATGCACCTTGCTGGGGATTGCTGCAGTCAGAAAGCCCATTTCTGAGATTGGACACTGTGGAGGCGCGGTGCTTGGCCACACGGTAGATGCGACAATATAGCAGAATCATAATAATGCAAGGAAGGAAGAAGGACACGGTGCATGAAAATAAAACATACCAGGTGTCATCATTTAGGTCACACCTCCATTCTTTATGAGAACTTGTTTTCAGCAGAGGTGGGAAAGAGATGACGGCAGATACCACCCAAATCACAGCAATCATACTCTTAATCCTTTTAGGTGTGCGCCTCATATTGTACCTGATTGCTTTGGTGACAGACCAGAACCGGTCCATGCTGATTGCGCACAGGTGAACGATAGACGAAGTGCAGAATAGAATGTCTAAAGCCAGGTACATACTGCACCATATATTCCCAAAGGCCCAGTAACCCATGACTTCTTTTGCCAAAGAGAAAGGAATAATTAAAGCTCCCACAAGAATGTCCGCTGATGCCAGAGACACAAGGAACAAGTTCTGTGGGGCCCGCAGAGCCCGACTAGTAAATATTGCTAAAACCACTAGAATGTTACCAATGACTGTAGACAGAATGATGGACCCCACTGCCATAATAATAAGGGCACTCTCCCATGCTGCATAGGGCCAGCTATCCAGCTCTTGCTGACTGCTATTTCCAGACTCATTGTAGATACCAGAAGATGCTAAAGTTGTAAACTCCATCTTGGTCACATGTTAAAGTTAGCTGAAGTCACCATTAATGAAGTCATTCAGTTAGTCCAGGAGCTCCTCCATGCATTCTACTAGTGAGTGACAGTTCCTGTATTGCTGAACATGTGCCTGTTATTGTACTGATGCATACTGTCAGTCAGCAGATAGATGTGGGGACTGTGAGGCAACAAGCAGAGAAGTCAGAGGTACTGTACAAACTCTCATCTCATATCTTCCAGCATCCAAACACAGACAAACCCCATCAGATGACAAAATCCTGCAGAGAGCCAGGCAAGTCCTTCCTCCAGCACTGATCTCAGCACACTGACTGCACTCCTGAATGTAGACACTCCAAGTAGTATGCTGCATGTGTCAGTGTGTGCTTCTAGTCTTGTGGCTGTTCTCTGTTGTCTGCCCTAGTTGGCTGCAGGCTGGGTACTATTAGGTGCAAGAGGGGAGGGTGGCACAGTTGTACAATGCCATGATCACAGCTGGGTGCTCTCAGTCAGCACCTGTGACTGCACCCTCCTTCCTCCTGCAGGATCCTCCCCAATGCTGTGGAACCCTCTCTTCACTCCTGTAGATTCAGTGCAGAAGTCGCAGCTAGAAGTCATGGTAAGTAAGTACTGTAGTACATAGTCGGCAGCATGCAGTGTGAAGGCAGCCCAGCACCGCCCCACTCGTGCCGTGGGAGGGATCCCTAGCAGTCAGAGAGCAGCATTGTACTACTAGTGAGGATCCCGGTGTGTGAGCTGGGACAGCACTCACTTCTGTAGTATATAAACATGTCACACACTCACAGCTGTGTATCTTCTATTCCTTACCGGCATTTCTATAAATACTCCCAGACCTCATATCCTCTATACGTGTCGCTGTAGAGGGCAATGCCCTGTGGGGACAGCAGGAAAACAGGATCATTGCAAATATGTATATTTTAGGAATGATGAGAATCTTCCCCAACTTCCTTTTCTCTCTTGCGTTTGAGTATTTTATGTGAGATGCTAAATTCACGTACACTATATATGTTCCCACGCACAGGCACATGCTCTGCTTCCAGAACATAGGAGGCATGATACATATGATTAATATCACAAAACAGCTACTTTAGAACGTGGATTATTGGCTGTAACTAGGGGTAATAATGGTTGTACATTTCCCTCAATGTATAACGTAAATACTTGATGTAATCACTAGCTCGACTTGACCCTAATGTTTTTAGATCATCACTGAATTATTGTCTGTGGCTCCAGTATAATGTGATAAGCTTACTGCCCATATACTTTATCTTGCCTGGTCAGGTCGCTGAGCTGTCACGCATATGTACTATCTGCAAGTGTTCAGGTTGTGCACATTGTAGTTCAACATATTTAAAATTAAAAACAGTTACAACACTTGATTTCATTTGCAAAGTATATTTTAGCACACCGACATAATCAGTCAGGAAAAACATAATTTAATAATTCAAATTTCTGTAAAGTGGCACAACCAGGCAGTTCACATTTCAATAAGGCTGCCCCCCACCTGCACGGCGAATGTCCCCACAGGCATGTTAATGGATGTTTTGACAAAATCATTTGATGGTCGCCGACCTTCGATTGATTTCATAAGCGCTCGCAAATCTACGTTACTCTCTGGTGACTCAGATATGCGGCGCCCAGCTACGTGAACAGGGCAGGCAGCTGACATCTGGTGATGTCAGCTGCACCATCCCTGGCACCCACGTCACACTGCCATTTGCATGGGAACGCCCAGTGTTTGCATGGGAACGCCCATGAAACTCTGGGATTCGCCATTGCTGGAAAATGCCATGCGACACTGTATGTCACTTTTTGCATAAAAAGTGTCCATATAGTGGCACTAGTGGATGGGGGCCTTTAAACATGCAAGTCGTCAGATTTAATGGCCTGCGGCTTCTGTTTGCTTGAAATGTGTCAGAAAAAGTTGCCAAACAATTGAGGTAGAAAAAAAGAAAAAGACATGTGTAGTGCCTCAGTCACCTTCCCAATTTAAAACCAGCAGTCATTCCATGTGACTCGCATTACATTTCATGTTCAAATGCACCACAAACAAAACTGAAGCTGAAATACATTATTGTCATCCTTTAAAAATAAATTATATATATATATATATATATATATATCTAGAAGAATTTTGAAAACAGGCGCTTCATAGTGCAGTAAGCGTTTTTAAAATTGTATTTATTCAGGTGAAAATGAACAATGAAACAGGGATAGGGTAGACGTACCAGAATAAGCGGTATCGACAACCGCAGTACATACAGCATAGACAAGGTGCAGGGCACCAGAGATACGGAGCCGGTGAACACTCGCTGTTCACCGGCTCGCTGCTCCTTCTTAGTAGTGACTGAAAGGCTTGCACCAGTATACACTGCAGATATAGCTATATCTGCAGTGTATACTGGTGCAAGCCTTTCAGTCACTACTAAGAAGGAGCAGCGAGTGTTCACCGGCTCCGTATCTCTGGTGCCCTGCACCTTGTCTATGCTGTATGTACTGCGGTTGTCGATACAGCTTATTCTGGTACGTCTGCCCTATCCCTGTTTCATTGTTCATTTTCACCTGAATAAATACAATTTTAAAAACGCTTACTGCACTATGAAGCGCCTGTTTTCAAAATTCTTCTAGATTCTCTACCTAGATTTTCGGTGGAAAACAGTGCTGCCGGATCACAAAACAAAAAGATCTGAGTGCCAATTTTACCTATTGGACATTATCCAGTGGACTGTGATTATACAGACTTGGGACGGTATTTCCTTCACCCATAAGGGACATTATATATCCTATTTTGCGCATCGTTATTTTTTTTGTTATATATATATATATATATATATATCGGGTAGTTGACGCGGCACTTGCGGTCTTGTGTCAATGAAATAAAGATAACCACACGGCTATGTCCACACCAACGTTTCATTTCGCTAAGAAATATCGTCAGGATATTCTTAGCGAAATGAAACGTTAATGTGGACATAGCCGTGTGGTTATCTTTATTTCATTGACACAAGACCGCTGAGTGCCGCGCCAACTACCCGCTATTTATTCCGCCTCACCTAGACGGATGCAAAGGCACCGGGGCAAGCTACCACTTTTCAGTCAGTGCCGGGACAAAGATTAATATATATATATATGTACCCCAATATTCCAAATCGCGCTACCACCAAATTAACAGTATTAGTATATCAAGATATGGCAGCCTTACCACTAAATTCCCTGAGGGATAGGGAATAACCAAACCCAAGAATATCACACAATAGTGGTTATGGCGCCCAATGTGTAAATGTTAATGTCCAAATACAATAATTGTTATCCAAATCCAAATGAAGTGAAAATGAGATTTCTTCCAACACTTGTTTATTTAGTCTTATTGGGTAAAAACGGCAAGTAGAAATATCTACTAATAGAAAGATATTTCTACTTGCCGTTTTTACCCAATAATCCTGTGAAGACTAAATAAACAAGTGTTGGAAGAAATCTCCTTTTCACTTCATTTGGATTTGGATAACAATTATTGTATTTGGACATTAACATTTACACATTGGGCGCCATAACCACTATTGTATATATATTAGGTCATAATGTTTAGAGGTCAGATTTTACAGTATGTATGACTCACATTACAACAAAATGAACCTGACCTGACTGAGAGGATATATTTATTTAAAACAGTGGCATAGTAATAACCCCCACAGAGTTTAGGGTGGCTTGTGGGTGCCGGGGTTCTGTGGTGGCGACCATACTTCCTTTCTGAGCTTGTCTGGTGGAACGTTCGAGCACGCTGAAGACACCCCCTGAAATTTGGGGGCAGGGCCTGTCAGCAAGGGTGCTTGGCCTACAAATTGCATCATTCTACAAGGCTACACCCCTGTTTTGCCACTGTCGGGGCATGGCCAGAGGCACTGTGAGCTTCTAGCCATGCCCCCAGCTTCTCTGGCTGCAGGAATAAAGGCTGTGCGCACAGCGTCTGTTCACCGCTGCTCGGTGGGTGACAGGGGGTCTACCAACTGCAAAATGCTGACATGGAAATGGTTGACGCATGGAAAGTTTGACATGCAGTTTTTTTTTAAATTTTTTCTTACTTTTTCATACTTTAGCATCCACATGTACTCTGACTGGGAATGGTAAAGTGTGCCAAGCTACAATCTGACACAAAAAAACATGAAAAGCGTGGGTCTATTTTCTAGGGCACTCCCCTAGAAAATAATGAATGCAATTTTATTGATTATAAGAAGGCCAGGTCTGTCGAGAGCAGTTAAAAGCCTAAAATCTGGAAGGCTTGGCCGCCCTTCAACTCCAGATAATATAAAAAGTACTGTTGGATGTTCAGCACTGCTTACTGTGAATGTAAAGCCCCTTTCACATTGCAGTTTTAACACGGCATATTGCAGATTTTTAACTGCTTTAAAACGGTACCAGCTGCAATATGAAAGCTCCACAATCAATTTACCGGTTACAAAATGCCGGTATTTTGAAACGTGTTAAAAGCAGGATACTACATGGTAAACGGTATTTGCTACAAATGATAACCACACATGATCCCCGCCCACAAGCAGGAAAAAAACATTTAAAATTACATTGTATGGTTTTCTATGGGTGAAACGGGTTGAATCTGAAAGGTACAAAAAACGAATGAAAGGGGTTTAACTGGCTTTAGACCCGTTTTAAGAAACGTTTACAAAAACGAGTTGAAAGCAGGTTTTTGCAATGTGAAACCAGCTTAAGCGTATTTGCTCCCATTGTCAGGGGAGGGCAATCACACTTGAATGGAGAAAAGTGGACTGTTGCTGGACCATCTGTGGCCCAGCACACAGCATCTTGTGCTGGGCTTGGGAGAGAAGCTGCAAACTGTTTTTTTTTTGGGTCCGAAATGTCTGCTCCAACCCTACTTTTGGCATCACTTGTTGTCCACATGCTAGGGTAAACAGAAGATAAGGGGGGGAGGCCAGTACAAACTGGGGGCTTCAGAGCGTATGTCAGGAGAAACCAAGACAGCATTGCCAATCCCCCTTTGGCAGGGAAATTGAACATTGCCCTCATGTGTCGCCCCCCTCTTTTGCAAGAGCATATGTTGCCCTATTGTAGTACTGCTAATGATATAAGTTTGTCGATTTGGCTTAAAATCTATGCTGCCAGACCACTATTCAATTGAATGTGGCCAGATGTCATGTTTTCTATAATTAAGATGCGTAGTGTGTATTGTGTTTTAACATAATCACCATTGATGGAGTTTTAATTGACTGTAGCACTGTGGGGTTTTCCTATTTACTGTTTATCTTAGTTCGCCACCTTCTCAGAGCTGCGTTCGAAGCATTTTTGAATATAATTGTTATATTTTTATATATTTGTATATATTTTCCAGCACTTAAGGTGCCCACAGACGGTGTGATATGCTTTGTGCGTTTTGCACTAGATCGCAACGCATCTAGTTCAAAACCCATGGGTTTTATACGCTACAACAGCATGTATTTTGAACTAGATGCAATGCAATCTATTACAAAAAGTACACGCTGCACATACTTTTTGTCATTTGCGTTGTGATGTGCGCAGGAGTGCGAATCGCATCGAAAGGCCAAAACGCATCATGTGTGGGCACCTTAAAGGTAAAGTTTTTTAGCTATAAGACCTGGATGCAACTTGCAATTTTTTGGACTTCAGCATATGATTGTGAATGTACTATTTTTATGTGAGGTGTTCTTAAATGATGTCCAATATGCATACAATTCTGCATCAGGTCCAGTAGCGTAACTATAGCTCCGCAGCCCGCGCGGTGGTGGGGGGGCGCAGAGAAATTGGGGGCGCCGCCGGGGGGGGCTGCGGGGCTATAGTTACCCGCGGTCTGCGCCTCGCCCAGCTCTCTGTCGGAACCAAGGGCGTAACTACCATAGGTGCAAGGGGTGCAGCTGCTATGGGGCCCAGAGCTGAAGGGGGCCCATCTTTACCATATTTTACGTCTAAGTAATATGTTTTACATACATTTATCACCATCAGTTGATAAATAGGGGCCCCTTTCAAACTTTTGCTATGGGGCCTACGAGTAACTAGTTACGCCCCTGGTCGGAACCTTCCTGTCGTCACGGTCCCGGCCGGCTCCTGCTGCAATGAAAACTGACAATTAGAAAATGGCTGCCCCCATACTGCAGACAGTTTTCTGTCTGCAGTATGGGGGCAGCCATTTTCTAAGAGTCAGTTTTCATTGTAGCAGCAGGAGCCGGCCGGGACCGTGACGTCAGGAAAGTCCCGACAGAGAGCCTGGCGAGAGTTGGACGCAGACCGCAGGTAAGAGGGGGGGGCAGGTTAGGTGGGGGGCGCCGAATAAACGTGCGGCGGGGGGGCGATAAATAGTTAGTTACACCCCTGATCAGGTCCACACTTACTTTCCCAGAAGGTGCATGAAGTGGGTGGTCCAGGAAGACTATGACTCACATCATTGTGGAACCGCCTCCTGTTGCAAAATGGCAGTAATCTCAGCATTGCATGGGGATGGGGGGGGGGGGCAAGATTATGCAAGTGTGATGTCATAGCCCCCAAGTGTGGTGTCATGGGGGACGGGACTTGGCCATGCCCCCAAAGATACTGACACCTATGAGGGAATTAAAATGTGGGTAAAGACATTCACCCGGCCAGCCTGTGCAAGATACGCTATGACACATTTCAAATGTGCAAATAAAACTCACCAGAACTAAAATAAAACCTGAATGTTTTCTAGATATACGGTCAGAATGATTTGACTAGTCTAAAGGCAATTGGGACAAGTTAGAAGGGTAATTACAGAGTGTGCTTTTCAGGCATTGACTCCTATTGAATAGATTTATAATTAACTTACAACCAAAATAAAATGGCTTTTTTAGGGTAATCAGGCCAGGGCTGGATTATCCATATGCAGGACTGAAGCTTGGATTTTTGTCAACCAGGGCATGGCAGCAATTTGGCTCTACTCCAACCCCCCCCCCCCCTGCACCCCCCCCCCCCTACATCCCCCACCACCACCACCACCAATCCCCACATGCACATTTGATCATCACATTCAGCAACAGGGGCATGTGATCGCCTGCCCCCTTTTTTGCGGCCATGCCATATGGCAGTGTAGGAGGTATAAGCCTAGAGTACCCATTGCCATTTTCACCAGAAACCTGTATTTTTTTTTCCACTTAGCCTAAATATATAATCATTTCAGAGGAGGGGTGGAGTGGAGAGGTGTTGCAGCACAAAGTGGAGGGGTGTTGCAGCACAAAATTGTGCTGCTGGATCCTCAAAGGTTAATGCAGGATGCAGAGGTCCAGTAGCTGCACACATTCACAGAGCAGCTGTCATTCTCATAAGGGGAGTCAGTGAAGCTGTGTTGAGCTCTGATTGGAGAAGCACATCACATGGTCTTCTGTCCTCTACAAATCATCAGTATTAGGCCGCTATTCAATTATTTGCAAAAATGATCTGGTATATTTTCCAGATGTTTCACCATTTTTTTTCCTGGGCTATCCAATTTGGATGGCTGAAACCCCCCACCAGTGAAACCCCCCACCCTCTAAAGTGTGTGCATGCACACATCTCGCTGAGTGCCCGCACACACATAAGGACCAAGCGCACAAACGTACGTTGCCGCCCGCACACCTGTCAGAGCTGCAGCCGGCTCCAGGCATGTTTTAGTTGAGTAGCTGGAACAAGCTGCCGCCATATTAGAGCCTGGAGCCAGCCTGCGTGCTATGTGGGAGCTGTGCGGCGCCGGCATCAGACGCTGGCGCCGAACAGTGCTAATAGCATGCACTAAGTAGCTGAGCAGAGGCCCACCCTCCCGTGGATCACCGAAGTCACTGGATTTAGGCCCTTATTCTGATCTGGGCGGTACGGCCCGCGTGCGGCCGTACCGCCGATGTTTTCGCTCTGCACATGCGCAGAGGTCACTCTGCGCATGTGCAGGGGAATTCGCTGCACAAAAATTTAATACGCCGCAAAGGGGGCGTATAGGGGCGTGAGGGGCTTAATAGCCTCATTTACCTATGAATACGCCCAGCGTTTCATGGGCGTTCCCATGCAAACGCGGGGCGTATGCATGGTAATGAGGCTATGACGCCAGTGATGGGGGCGGAAAGCTGACATCGCCGGATGTCAGCTCTCCGCCCCCATACAAGCTTTCACACGGACGATTGTCCGTGTGGTCTAAGCTTGCGTGAGCTGGTGGAGCGTGCGGCCCTGCCTTCGATGGTCGCCGACCATCGAATGCAGGGGGCAGCTCCCACCATGGTGGAGGCGTACGCCCCACCATTTTCATGCGGATCGCCAGCCGTCTGCGTACGGACGGCCGTGGCGATCCGTATTGGAGGCGGGGATTGGTTTGTGCGGCCGGAGCAACGTATGCGGCTCCGGCCGCACAGACCAGAATAAGGGCCATAGGCACGACAGCCCCATGGTAAGGGGAATGTCACTGTGGGAGCATATGTATGTACCGGGCACTGTGGGGGGGCATATGTACATGGCACTGTAGGGGGCATTTATGTACCTGGCACTGTGGGGGGCATATGTACCTGCCACTGTGGGGGGCATATATGTACCTGGCACTGTGGGGGGCATATGTACCTGGCACTGTGGGGGGCTTTTATGTACTTGGCACTGTGGGGTGGCATATATGTACTTGGCACTGTGGGGGGGGGGGCATTTATGTACCTGGCACTGTGGGGGCATATGTACCTGGCACTGTGGGGGCATATGTACCTGGCACTGTTGGGGGCTTTTATGTACTTGGCACTGTGGGGTGGCATATATGTACTTGGCACTGTGGAGGGCATTTATGTACCTGGCACTATGGGGGGGCATATGTACCTGGTACTGTGGGGGGCCACCTATTCTATTCTCCCTCTATGGGGGTCGTGGACCCCCACAAGGGAGAATAGCCGGTGGCCGTCGGAAACCCGTCTGTCTGTGTTTTAACAGTCGGGATCCCAAAGTCGGTTAAATGACTGTCGGGATCCCATCTGGCACCCTAATCCTTTAAGTGAGGATAATTCTATTTCATTTGGTATCATTTAACTTTAGAAATCCACTTCAAATCTATTACCTCATGGTGATTTGTGTTCAGATGAACAATAAAGCTTCTTACAATCTAGTCTATATTCTATCTAGCAGTATACTTTTTTCCTTTTGTATATATCCAGTGGAAGGTACTGTAGCTTCACACAGTGGATTGGACTCTCACTAATGTGCATTCTATAAGCTCACTCAGCTTTACCTGTCCCAATGTAGGAAAAGGCAATCGATACAAGATCTGTTATACAGTACATAAAGATTTACGTGCAAAGCACATATTTGGAACTCTATAAATGCATACATATAAATCCTTTAAATGAGACATCTGTGCTTGTAATAGAGCGTGCCTATATCATTCATGCACATATCTGTATACAGACAAAGCAGTGTTCTTTGGAACCAACTGACCCATTTACATGAGACCAGTATCATATTGAATAACTTTTAACCCCTTCCCGACATTTGACGTATATATACGTCATGGCCGGGAAGTACTTCCCGACACATGACGTATATATACGTCATGACTTCTAACTGTCACTGCGTCTAGAGACGCAGTGACAGAGGGACAATGTCTGCTGTCCCTGACAGCAGACATGTCCCTGCATGCCCAGGGGGGGCTGCGATGCAGCCCCCCCGTCGGCGATCGCTGTGATTGGCTGTTCAGTGTGAACAGCCAATTACAGCGTTTTCTGTGTCACCGGCGAATAACGTTCGCCGGTGACACGGGATCGGAGGTGATTGGTGCTGTAAAGTACAGCACCAATCACCGCGGGGTGTAAGGGTGACACTGGTGTCACCCCACCTCACCCCGCCCGCCCCCAAAGGCCGTGATTGGTCCGTTGGACCGACGGACCAATCACAGCCATGGAGGGGGGTTTAAACTAACGGGGACTACACTGCAGACGCCATTCCGGTCTGGAATAGCGTGCAGTGCGGTCACCGTGCCCAGCTGTCGCCATTTACTGACCAGAACCTTGCTCAATACTTACCTGATCACTGCTTGGGATCTTGCTTCATCTTGTGACATCCTGTGCTGTGTTGTGCTGCTGCAGTGTCATCGAGTTAGAGAGAGAGAGAGATAGAGAGAGAGAGATAGAGAGGCCTAGTGACAGAGAGTGCTATATTTTGTGCTGCTGCAGTGTAATAGAGTTATAGATAGAGAGATAGAGAGAGAGAGATAGAGAGAGATAGAGAGATAGTGACAGATCGTGCTATATATTTTTTATATAACTGACTGCTGCCCCCCCTTTTGTGCTGATCAGTATAAATTAACTGATCAGCAACTTTTTGGGGGCGCAGGGTATTTTTTATATATATATATATACCTGTCAGTGCTGCTGCTGCAGTGTCATAGAGTGATAGATAGTGAGAGATAGAGAGATAGAGAGAGATAGTGACAGAGAGTGATAGAGACTGCTATATTTTGTGTCTGCTGCCCCCCTTTTGTGCACCCCCAGCAACTTTTTGGGGGTGCAGGGGTTATTTTTCATATATATAACTGTCAGTGCTGCTGCTGCAGTGTCATAGAGTGATAGATAGTGAGAGATAGAGAGATAGAGAGAGATAGTGACAGAGAGTGATAGAGAGTGCTAAATTTTGTGTCTGCTGCCCCTGCCTTTTGTGCTGATCACTATATCTGAGGTGATCAGCAACTTTTTAGGGGTGCAGAGGTTTTTTTTTTTTATATATACCTGCCAGTTGCACTGTCAGTTGCACCAAAGGTTGTGCACCTGCTGCCCCTCACTGGTAATCAGTGTCGCATCACTGATCACCTTTTTTTTTTTTGTGTGTGCTGTGGGGTCTTTTTTTATTTTTTTTTTACACACACTGTGATTTTGGGGGTGTCCTGTGGCCGCTGTGCGCTGATCAGTGACGTACATCACTGATCATCTTTTTCGGCACAGGGTTGATCTATTTTTTTTTTTTTTGATCAAATTCCTGTTGCCTTTGAGCGCTGTTCAGTGACGGACGTTACTGACCAACATCTGTGCTCAATTTTTGGCGCAGGACCTTTTTTTTTTTTTTTTTTAACCCCTTCAATTTTTTTTTTTTTAACCCCTTCAATTTTTTTTTTTTTTTTAACCCCTTCATTTTTTTTTTTGGTATAAAGTATTTTTTTTTTTCTGCACTACATACACACTACACACTACATACCCCCCTGGTTGAAATAAAGTTTGTACCCCCCCCTACACTATACACGTGTTGAAACATTTCACTACCAGTAACACAAAAATAAAAATGTCATCCCAAATGTCATCCCAAATGTCATCCCAGTCATCCAGAAGAATGTATTCAGTGGAGGAGGCATATGCCATGCTTGCTTCTGACTCTGACACAGCCAGTGATGCAAGCGGGGAATTTGAAGGATTCGCCTTAAGCTCCTCTTCCTCCTCTGGTGATGAGGGACCCCCTCAAAGACGCCCCCGTAGAGCAGCTGAGACCCCCCCCCCAATAATTGATCTCGTATGGACCCCACCACCAGACAATTTTGAGCCCCAGGTTCCTAAATTTTTGGCCATGCCAGGAATCCAATTTGATTCCACAGGTCTCAGAGAAATTGACTTTTTCAAATTATTTTTCTCTGATGATTTTATAAATTTAATGGTGGACCAAACTAATTTATATGCCCAGCAGTTTATTGCTCAAAACCCCACGTCATCATTTGCTAGGTGGACCCCTGTAGATGCAGTAGAGATGATGACGTTTTGGGGTCTGGTGTTTCATATGGGCATAGTAAAAAAGCCAGAAATTAGGCAATATTGGAGTACAGATGTTCTGTACAGCACCCCATTTTACCGTATGGCCATGCCCCGGGCTCGATTTGAGACGATCCTTAAATTTTTGCATTACAACGATAATGCACAGTGCCCACCCAGAGATGATCCCACCTTTGACCGGCTATTCAAAGTCAGGCCGGTCATTGATCATTTCAGTGCCAAATTTGAAGAGATGTACATCCCAGATAAATTCATTTGCATAGACGAGTCCCTTATACATTTTAAAGGAAGGGTTAAATTCCGCCAGTACCTTCCCAGTAAGAGGGCAAGGTATGGCATAAAAATGTATAAGCTGTGTGAAAGCACCTCAGGGTACACTCACAGGTTTAGGGTATATGAAGGGAAGGATTCAAGAATTGAACCGCCAGAATGCCCCCCCTCCCTCGTAGGTGTTAGTGGAAAAATTGTCTGGGATTTAGTGCACCCCTTCCTGGATAAAGGTTATCACCTCTATGTGGATAACTTTTACACTAGCATCCCCCTGTTTAAGGCCCTTGGTTCAAGAGGTACAGCAGCTTGCGGTACTGTGCGCAAGAACCAAAGAGGCCTCCCAAAAACGCACATTGCCCAAGTAATGAGAAGGGGTGAAAGCAGGGGAATATGCACCGAAAATATGTTGTTGGTCAAATATAAGGACAAGAGGGATGTCCTTATACTGACAACAATTCACGGAGACAGTACCACCTCCGTCCCTGTACGAGGTACCAGTACCCACACCTCCAAACCTAATTGTATCCTGGATTACAATAGGTACATGGGCGGAGTGGATCTTTCAGATCAGGTACTGAAGCCGTACAGTGCCCTGCGGAAAACAAAAATCTGGTACAAGAAGCTGGCCGTGTATATCATCCAGATGGCACTGTATAACGCTTACGTGCTATTCCGTTCTACCGGCCAGAGGGGGACATTTATGCACTTTCAAGAGGAAGTCATAAAGGGCCTAGTATTTGGGAACCAGCAGGCAGAGGGCCCCAGTACTTCTAGTACTGGCCCCCGTATTGTACCAGGGCAGCATTTTCCGAACGAAATCCCCTCCACTGCAAGAAAGGGCAGGACACAAAAAAGGTGCAAAGTTTGCTATAAAAAGGGAATAAGAAAGGAAACTATTTTCCACTGTGAAACTTGCCCCGACAAACCCGGCCTATGTATAAAGGAGTGTTTTAAAATATACCACACATCTATGGATTATTAGGTTCATCATTTCACCGTGCTTCGGGGGTCTTGCTAATGCCACATAGCACCCACCAACATTCCACCAGAATCTGAGCTGCAAAATCCAAAAATCACTCCTTCCTTTCTGAGTCCTGCCATGCACCCAACTGGTATTTTTTGGTCACATATGAGGCATTGCCATACTCGGGAGAAATTGGGGCACAGATTTTGGGGTGCTTTTTCTCCTTCATACCTTATGAAAATGAAAAATTTTGAGCCAGAACTGCATTTTTGTGTAAAAAAATGAAATTTTTCATTTTCACTGCCCAGTTGTATCAAAATTGGTGAAACCCCTGGGGGTTTGAAATGTACACTATACCCCTAGATGAATTCCCTGAGGGGTGTAGTTTGCAAAATGGGGTCACTTGTGGGGGGGTTCCACTGTATTGGTGCTTTGGGGGTCTTGCTAATGCGACATAGCACCCACCATCATTCCACCAGAATTTGTGCTGCAAAATCCAAATATCACTCCTTCCCTTCTGAGTCCTGCCACTTTTTGGTCACACATGAGGCATTGCCGTACTCGGGAGAAATTGGGGCACATTTTGGGGTGCTTTGTCTCCTTCATTCCTTCTGAAAATGAAAAATTTTGAGCCAGAACTGCATTTTTGTGTAAAAAAATTTAATTTTTCATTTTCACTGCCCACTTGTATCAAAATTGGTGAAACCCCTGGGGGTTTGAAATGTACACTATACCCCTAGATCAATTCCCTGAGGGGTGTAGTTTGCAAAATGGGGTGACTTGTGGGGGGGTTCCACTGTATTGGTGCAACATAGCACCCACCATTCATTCCACCAAAATCTGTGCTGCAAAATCCAAAAATCACTCCTTCCCTTCTGAGTCCTGCCATGCACCCAACTGGTATTTTTTGGTCACATGTGAGGCATTGCCGTACTCGGGAGAAATTGGGGCACAGATTTTGGGGTGCTTTTTCTCCTTCATACCTTCTGAAAATGAAAAATTTTGAGCCAGAACTGCATTTTTGTGTAAAAAAATGTAATTTTTCATTTTCACTGCCCACTTGTATCAAAATTGGTGAAACCCCTGGGGGTTTCAAATGTACACTATACCCCTAGATGAATTCCCTGAGGGGTGTAGTTTGCAAAATGGGGTCACTTGTGGGGGGGTTCCACTGTATTGGTGCTTGGGGGGTCTTGCTAATGCGACATAGCACCCACCAAAATTCCACCAGAATCTGAGCTGCAAAATCCAAAAATCACTCCTTCCCTTCTGAGTCCTGCCATGCACCCAACTGGTATTTTTTGGTCACATGTGAGGCATTGCCGTACTCGGGAGAAATTGGGGCACATATTTTGGGGTGCTTTTTCTCCTTCATACCTTCTGAAAATGAAAAATTTTGAGCCAGAACTGCATTTTTGTGTAAAAAAATGTAATTTTTCATTTTCACTGCCCACTTGTATCAAAATTGGTGAAACCCCTGGGGGTTTGAAATGTACACTATACCCCTAGATCAATTCCCTGAGGGGTGTAGTTTGCAAAATGGGGTGACTTTTGGGGGGGTTCCACTGTATTGGTGCAACATAGCACCCACCATTCATTCCACCAAAATCTGTGCTGCAAAATCCAAAAATCACTCCTTCCCTTCTGAGTCCTGCCATGCACCCAACTGGTATTTTTTGGTCACATGTGAGGCATTGCCGTACTCGGGAGAAATTGGGGCACAGATTTTGGGGTGCTTTTTCTCCTTCATACCTTCTGAAAATGAAAGATTTTGAGCCAGAACTGCATTTTTGTGTAAAAAAATGTAATTTTTCATTTTCACTGCCCACTTGTATCAAAATTGGTGAAACCCCTGGGGGTTTGAAATGTACACTATACCCCTAGATGAATTTCCTGAGGGGTGTAGTTTGCAAAATGGGGTCACTTGTGGTGGGGTTCCACTGTATTGGTGCTTGGGGGGTCTTGCTAATGCGACATAGCACCCACCAAAATTCCACCAGAATCTGAGCTGCAAAATCCAAAAATCACTCCTTCCCTTCTGAGTCCTGCCATGCACCCAACTGGTATTTTTTGGTCACATGTGAGGCATTGCCGTACTCGGGAGAAATTGGGGCACAGATTTTAGGGTGCTTTTTCTCCTTCATACCTTCTGAAAATGAAAAATTTTGAGCCAGAACTGCATTTTTGTGTAAAAAAATGTAATTTTTCATTTTCACTGCCCACTTGTATCAAAATTGGTGAAACCCCTGGGGGTTTGAAATGTACACTATACCCCTAGATGAATTCCCTGAGGGGTGTAGTTTGCAAAATGGGGTCACTTGTGGGGGGGTTCCACTGTATTGGTGCTTGGGGGGTCTTGCTAATGCGACATAGCACCCACCAAAATTCCACCAGAATCTGAGCTGCAAAATCCAAAAATCACTCCTTCCCTTCTGAGTCCTGCCATGCACCCAACTGGTATTTTTTGGTCACATGTGAGGCATTGCCGTACTCGGGAGAAATTGGGGCACATATTTTGGGGTGCTTTTTCTCCTTCATACCTTCTGAAAATGAAAAATTTTGAGCCAGAACTGCATTTTTGTGTAAAAAAATGTAATTTTTCATTTTCACTGCCCACTTGTATCAAAATTGGTGAAACCCCTGGGGGTTTGAAATGTACACTATACCCCTAGATGAATTCCCTGAGGGGTGTACTTTGCAAAATGGGGTGACTTGTGGGGGGGTTCCACTGTATTGGTGCAACATAGCACCCACCATTCATTCCACCAAAATCTGTGCTGCAAAATCCAAAAATCACTCCTTCCCTTCTGAGTCCTGCCATGCACCCAACTGGTATTTTTTGGTCACATGTGAGGCATTGCCGTACTCGGGAGAAATTGGGGCACAGATTTTGGGGTGCATTTTCTCCTTCATACCTTCTGAAAATGAAAAATTTTGAGCCAGAACTGCATATTTGTGTAAAAAAATTTAATTTTTCATTTTCACTGCCCACTTGTATCAAAATTGGTGAAACCCCTGGGGGTTTGAAATGTACACTATACCCCTAGATGAATTCCCTGAGGGGTGTAGTTTGCAAAATGGGGTCACTTGTGGGGGGGTTCCACTGTATTGGTGCTTGGGGGGTCTTGCTAAAGCGACATAGCACCCACCAAAATTCCACCAGAATCTGAGCTGCAAAATCCAAAAATCACTCCTTCCCTTCTGAGTCCTGCCATGCACCCAACTGGTATTTTTTGGTCACATGTGAGGCATTGCCGTACTCGGGAGAAATTGGGGCACATATTTTGGGGTGCTTTTTCTCCTTCATACCTTCTGAAAATGAAAAATTTTGAGCCAGAACTGCATTTTTGTGTAAAAAAATGTAATTTTTCATTTTCACTGCCCACTTGTATCAAAATTGGTGAAACCCCTGGGGGTTTGAAATGTACACTATACCCCTAGATGAATTCCCTGAGGGGTGTAGTTTGCAAAATGGGGTCACTTGTGGGGGGGTTCCTAACTTTTAGCATCTTATGGTGCCTAGAAACCTACATGGTGCCTAAAAAATAATCTCATAAAAAGGAGGCTCCAAAATCAAGTAGGTGCTCCTTCTATTATGAAGCCTGTGGTTTGGTCAACGTGCACACTAGGGCCACATATAGGATATTTATGAAAACAAAAGAATTGGGGGAATCAATTTTTAGTCACATTTCTCTAGTAAAATGTACTGTGTTCCTTAGAAAAACGTATTAAAATTGCAAATCTGCAAAAAAAATGAAATTTTGAAATTTCACCTACACTTTGTTTTAATTCCTGTGAAACACCTAAAGGGTTAACAAACTTCCAAAATGCTGTTTTGAATACTGTGAGGGGTGCAGTTTTTGAAATGGTATCATTTATGGGGGTGTCTCACATACAAGTCCCTCAAAGTCACATCAGAACTGAACTGGTCCCTAAAAAAATCAGTGTTTGAAATTTTCTTGAAAATGTGAGAATTTGCTATTCATATTGTAAGCCTCCTAGTGTCCAAAAAAATTAAAAGGAAGTTGAAATAATGATGTCAACATAAAGTAGACATATGGTCTATGTTAGTTATTAACTATTTTGAGTGGTATGATTATTTGTCTCACAAGCAGAAAATTTAACATTTTGCAAATTGCTAAATTTTCCATTTTTTTACGACATTTTGGTATTTTTCACAAAAAAACACAGACTGTATCGACCCAAATTTACCACTAATTTGAAGTACAATGTGTCACGAAAAAACAATCTCAAAATCACTGGGATAATTAAAAGCAAAAAAAAGTTATCCCCACTTAAGTGAGACATGTCAGATTTGAAAAAAAGGGCTCTGTCAGGAACGCAAAAACTGGCTCTGTCAGGAAGGGGTTAAGTGGGGTTCAAATGATTTTGGTCCCGCGAAACTGGGGTGCTTGGTTCCAGAGTAATCTGCCCTCAAAGAACATGAACAGCCATGAAATTACATTTCAGAAATAAAAAACTCTGTTTACCCACAATATCTCTGGAACCCATTGACCCATATGGATCTGCCTGAAATCAAATTGAAGGCCCTGCGATTTGGGTTCGAATGAGATCAACCATGAGTTTCTTTGATGCCGCTGGGTTAAATGGCAGCCATCTGAACCGGGTAGGGGTCAGAATTATCGGGTCCCATGTTATCCTATGGGGAAAATGTTCTAGATTTGTCTGGTGATATCTCTTGTTCCCGTAGGGCTAGCGACACGGGACTGGACTTATTAGCAAGCCCAGGTCCTCAGCTCCAAAAAGAGCTATGTCTGCCCTCCCTGAATCCGCCCATGGATGTTGGGACAGTATAACTGATACGAGGTGCAGTCTAATGCCTATGATGGTAAGCAGTGGTCTACCTGCTCTGGCCTGGTGGGGAATTAGAATTAAATACATTTATTGTGCAGTAATATTCAGCAGGCAGCATGCTGTGCCAGTAAGAGAGGTACATTTATATAATAACGCTTTACATTTTCTTGTTGGGAAAAATGGAGCCATTAGGAATATACTTCAAAGCATGTTTATGCTATATTGGTTTTGTCAGGAATACCTTGTTTCTCAGTACATGAAAGCAAATTTGATATTGATTTTTTTTTCAGAACATATTTAATTTGGTGACATATTGAAATGTAATTTTGTTTTTAGAGGCATTTTTTCAGCAGTTCTTCTCGTAGGTTACTTTCTGGGCAATGCATTGTATTTTTCAAGTTCTCTAAAATAACAGTTATAGCAAATACATTACTGTATGTACATGTTACTCCTCGTCTGAGGTACATATGAAGGGGTATGATTAAATTACCCAGCATCTTTCTTATTCTCATCACTCAGTGATCCAGTGCAGCCCACTCAGAGGGAATTTGCTGTTTTGATCTTATGTTAGAGGCCTAGCTAAAGTTATTCTAATGTGTAAATTCTGGCTGTGTTAAGTAAAAGTATAGCAATGTTTCTCAAGTGGATCATTATTGACTAAGCAATTGTAGAGAGGTTCTACTATCTATAACTTTACATCACGAAACGTACCTATTTTCAGGGGAAACTGAGGAAAAATTACTTCACAGAAAGTGTAGTTGACAAGTGGAATAGCCTCCCATCAGGGGTGGCAGAGGCTGAAAAAGTAGAGTCATTTAAACATACATGGGATAGACATAATGATATCCTTACAAAGAAATAAGGATCAAATAGGGTTTGAGCTAACCATATGGTTAAAAAGGGTCAGAATAGATGGGCCAAGTGGTTCTTATCTGCCATCAAATTATATGTTTCTATGTTTCTACTTACAGACAGGGCTAACACAGAATAGATGATGTTAGCCACAATTGTGGTAAATGTGCTTTATGGGGGCTGTGATGTCTATGGAGGCTGTGCTGTCTATCTATAAAGGGCTGTGCTGACATGGGTAAGCTGTGAAGTCTATGGGGGCTGTGTTAAAACTGCAGTATACTGATGGAGCCACACTCACGGGCACCTCAATTGCGCCACAGCTCACCATTCGGTGGCCATGAATTAGTGTGGCTCCATCAGTAGCTTACTGGCCCTTGGGCTTCGTTTAATTATTTAATGTGTCCCACACTGTCTTAAAGGCATAGTTGCCTACCCTCCTGCATTCTGCAGGAGACTCCCTGAAAAAACAGCAATCTCCCTCTCTTCCTCATTAGTCTAGCAATCTCCCTCATTTCACCTAACCCACATTATGCAGCTGTTACATTTTTTTGGAGGGGAAAAAACTAATCAGAGATATATACAATCAAATGGGATTTGCACTTGGAATTTATTACATAGGCATTTAGTATCACTTATGTTGTGCTGAGAGAGAAGAAATGAAATATCACAACAAATAATAGCAAACAATTAATCCAATATTGCAGGCAGCAGTGTTATTATCAATACTTGCTACATTTCCCTGGGTATATAGTTGCTAATGTTATTTAGAAATATATCGCAACAAGCATTTAAGAACATATATGCCCATATATGGAACTAGAAATGCCCTTTGGGTGGAGTATGACACACACCATTAATGGGGCACTGTACAAAATTCTACTGCCAACTACAATCTCCCTGAAACTAGTTTTCAAATGTAGGCAAGTATGCTTAAAGGTTGAAGACCTCCGACGTGCATGTAGTCTGCTAGGGGAAAATTTTTAACCAGCAGTGTTTCGAATCCTCACCAGAATGTGAACAGAGGAGGTTTGAATGTCATAAATAATTTGACCAAGGTGTACTATTGAGACAGCAAAAGTTTTTAAAATCAGATCATTTTGTTTATCTCCCATCCTTAGGTTCAGTAATGCATGTTACTTCCGATCACCAGCCACCAGCACTGATGCTGCCTACACATTCACTCCACAGAAAAGTAAATAGGGAGACAAGAGAAACAAGGAGGGGAGAATGTATGCCACAAGGGGACTGATAGGAGAAAAAGGAGATTGGGAAGATAGCAGGCTGATGGCACACATGCAATAGAGTTAAGGGCCCCTTACACTTGTGAGATTTTGTAAGATTTCATCCAATTTGAGTCAATTTATCTGACAAAATCTGATGTGCCTGTCTGACAAAATCTTATGTGCCTGATGTGTAGGACACAATCCACAATCCCTTGCCATTGGGTATAACCAAGGGATTGGATGAGGTTGAACCTCCTGCATATAGGATAAATCTCGAGTCAATCAGGTTCAATTTGTTGAACAATAAGTTGAACAAGTTGTTAATGGCGATTTGATATGACCAGAGAGACAATGAGTGAAAAGCGCAGGTTACGTAATGTGTCCGTAACCTGCTTACCCTTTATACCTAACTACGTGCGAACAAAACGTAGCGCAGCGTAGCGTACCTTTTATTGTGTATTTTGCACCAAGAACCAATACCTTAATACGAGATCCTTTCGCAGTACTTTGTCTCTAATCTGCGAATATACCTTAAAGGACAGAGTCCGCAATGTACCTTATCGCTATTATGCGAGTAAACAGACACGACCACTGAGTAGAAATAAGGAGATTAGAACTCCGTAAAAAGGTTGTATTTAAGTCCCTAATGGACAAAAGGGGGTTACAGAAATAAGAATAAACAGGTATAACAAGTCATACAATATACTAACAATGAATACTAAACAAACTCTGCTAAGGGGAAAGAATTCAGATACAAGACACAATCAGCCAACCAATACAATAAGGATAAATACCGTTAATGCAACCGTTACCGTTCTCATCAAATATGCGAAGTGTAGTCCGGTCAGAGCTCACTATCGTTCAGGGATGAACTATAGTCCGGTGGTCAGGTCAGGGAAAGGTAGATGTGCCGAAGAGACTTTGGCTGCTCTGGGTCGCCTATCTTATAGGGTCAGAAAGGGGAGGTCAAAGGCCGTTCTTATTGGCCAGGGGTCGAATGTCAGGTCAGCTGTGATTGGGGGGTAAGCTGATACACCTGGTTTGGCTAGGTCCAGGGGAGTGAACTTTAAGAGTCCTTTGTTCGGTGGTTTCGGCGTCAGCAGTGATAAGAACTGGTTTCATCTGGATTTCTTTGTTACATTCTTTCAACAGAAACTGTCCCTGGATTATGGATTATGTCCATAACTATCGGGCAGTGTATATTGCGAAATATTCGCAATGACCGGAATACTTCGCATAATGAACTGAACGGAACGGTACTAAACACGATACAGACAGATGTATGCAGGGCTAACTAAGCTATGTGTGGCGTTCTAAACCTTTAACTATATTTTACTTAGTGTCAGTATGTATTTATGAATTTATGTGTGATAGTATGGCTACTCTTCTGGTCCACTTTGCTACGCATACTCGGGTATGGAAACTTTATTTGCGCAACTCTGCGAACCAAAATGGCGGCCATACTATCCTAAAATGGTGTGTGTGTAACTCGACTTCCATAGTCCACCCTTTAACAGTAATTATAAAACTGTTACAATACAAAACATTTCACACGACAATACAGAAATTCATAATCCTAAAAGAGAAATTGGGATACATGAATTAAACATATAAGGGGAGTAAACCATCTGCTCTCGGCCGATCCAGGATCATGGATAAACGATGGGCCGCATTTATCGAACAACCTACTCAGGGTCACGAAGGATAATGTACAATTTTTGGGATAAAAATAAAAACAGGGGTGGTTACAACATATACACGTTCACAAATATGGTTTCTTTAAAGGGAGGTGGTTTCGATTTTAGGGTCATATACCAAACCCTGGTCTTCCTCTGTATCTCTCGTTCTTACACTCATGATTTCGGTACGTTTTGTCTTTCCCCGGGTCACCACCTTTAAACATTTGAACAATAGCACAAAGACTATGATGGCACCACCGATACAGAGAAGGAGTTTTCCTATGCTAGCTATGATCCCTTGCGCCCATTCTCCTAAACCAGAGAACCAGTGCATTGGATTCAACCAGGAGGTCCATTCACTAACTTTGTTACCTATTTCTGCCAGGCTGATATTATGTTCCCTTCTAAATTCCCATTTAAGCTGAAGAATCTCATCCATCCGATGATCGATGATTTCTTCTGGGTCTTCAGTATTGTTGGTGATATATGTACAACACTTCACCCCAAACTGTGTAGAGAGGGTGACACAATATCCTCCTGTCATAGCTGTCAGATAGTTCAGCACCATCCGATGTTGGACTAGCTCTCTTTTATATGCTTGCAACTCCTTCCCAGTGTACCTAAAGGTGTCATCATAAATCTCTGTGATGTTATCTACCAAGCTAGCTAATGCTTGTATATATTTAAAATTTATGACTCCTCTGGCGGTATGGGTGATATCTAAAGCAATGAGGAGTTGGATACCGAACGACTCGTGTATCATTTCAGAAGCTAGGGGTTCTTTCTTGATTGTTAAATCCCTTTTATGGATTTGATCATAATGGGTATGAGTGTAAGGAGGAGGTATACCTCTGTGTATGCCCACCATCTCATCATGTGTGAGGGTCATCACTTCAGGTAACACTGCCTAAGTAACAAATACCAACGTAGTTCATGGAGAGCCATTTGTACGCCCTCCTACCACAAATATAATAAACATCGTCAGGGAGAAAATAAGGGACAGAGTATTTCATGATCTTGTCACACATTATCCATAAGAACATCCCCGTCCCCTGTTCCCTGACTTGTTCCTCACAGATTTCTGGCTGTAGGGTTACATTACAGTAGCCGGCTGATACTCTGCCGGCCATCATTTTACTTCTCTTCACCGTGTAGACATATTTATAGTGTCTCCCACTGGTTCGGATTTTTAACAACAATTCTTTATCAATAGGCTCTCCATCTGGACGCTGGGAGTAAGTTATTGTCTGGTTATGCCATGTCACTTCCCAAGTACCAATCGCTCTGGAACTCGAGAAGTTCATACATACCAGGGATTTATCCACTTGGTATGGGTGTAATCTAAGACTAGGGGACCTGGTATACAGGTATCTCTTATCCAATGGCCTCCCCTTATTTAATACGCTTATCTCTGTAATATTAAGCGGGTATGGGACTAGGCCTACACTACTCCTTTTATGTAACACTTGTGAACACACCCAGCATTCTGTTTGGTTTAAGACCTTACCCACTAGTGAGTGGTAATCACTCAAAGGATGTCGGCCTGTAGTTGCCTTACTTGTCGACTGACATCGCTGGATGCATTCTTCTTCCATTTTAGGTTGACAATATCTACAGACACAGTACTCACCAGACAATAACTCATCACATAGCCCTTGAACTACGTTTCCCTCATACCTTTTACCTTCTCCTGTCATGGGCAAAGTGTCAAGCTGGTTTAGGGATTCTACCTCACCCATATCTGGGTCCATTATTACACTGTCAGAACTCCGCTCCGATCGCTCTAGAATGTGGCAGCCACCGAGTATCTTTGGGTGAATAAAAGAACACAGAAAGAAAACAAAGACATATATGCATAACTGTGAACCTTTTGCTTGGAGTCCTTCCATCATCTCTACCAGGGGACTTTTATTTTGCTCTGCTCTTAGACCTTTGTTCGCTCAGGTTGCTCGACCTTGGCTGCTTCTCAGTGTTCCCGAAACAATGCTTCTAGTGACACTTCTTCTCTCTCGCTCTCTGCACACTGGGACTCTGGGTTACTGGCTTTCTTGCAGTGGGACGAATGTATCCAAGTCTCTCTCTCTGCGACTTTAATTGATGTAGTGCTGGTCAACAAAACTTGGTACGGTCCTTCCCAACGGTCTATCAAACAACCTGAGCGTAAAAAATTTCGGATCATAACAAAGTCTCCTGGTTTAAGATTATGACAATTCTCTGTAGGCATATCAGGGTTCAGTAACTTCAGCTGCTTTTGTTGCTCCCTAAGCTGTTTGTTTAGCTTTAGGATATACTGTACAGTTAGCTCATTATTACATTTTAGATCATCCTGTGGGTCTATCATGATGTGTGGCTGCCGACCAAACAATATCTCGAAGGGGGACAAGTTGAGCGGAGTCCTGGGAGTGGTCCTAATGCTATACAACACAATAGGCAGTGCCTCTGGCCATAACAACCCTGTTTCAGCCATCACTTTACCCAATTTGTTCTTAATAGTACCATTCATTCTCTCAACTTTGGCGCTCGCCTGGGGACGATATGGAGTATGAAGTTTACTATTAATCCCCAGGAGTTTACACATGATTTGGAAGACCTCTCCTGTGAAATGAGTGCCTCTGTCACTCTCAATGACCTTTGGGATACCATACCTACAGACAAACTCCTGACATATTTTCTTTGCTGTAAAGGTAGCAGTGTTGGAGGCAGCGGGGAAAGCCTCCACCCAGCTGGAAAACATGTCAACACAAACCAATACATATTTCAAATTTCTACAGGGTGGTAACTGTATGAAGTCGATTTGTATTACCTGGAAAGGGCCTTCTGTAGGAGGGATGTGGGATGGCTCTGTTGGGATGGCTTTTCCAACGTTCTTCCTCAAACAGGTGAGGCATGACATTGCCACTCTACCTGCTTGAGAAGCGAACCCTGGTGCACACCAGTAGGCCTTTACCAGCTTGCACATACCTTCCTTCCCAAGATGTGTCAGCCCATGGGCCGCCTCGGCTAGACTAGGAAGGTATGCTCTGGGGGCCACTGGTTTCCCGTGTCCATCTCTCCAAAGTCCGGTGGACTCTTGGCCACATCCCTTCGACTTCCATACTGCTCTTTCCTGTGGGGAACACAAATTCTGCATGTCTATCAGTTTGGATGTGGATACCATGTTCAGTGTACAAAGGTTGGTGGGATGGGTGAAAATATTTACAGGGCATGCGGCCCTTTTCGCTGCCTTTATCAGCGCGGCTGTTACCAAGTGACACTGGGTCTTTCTCTGATGTGTGAGCTTTGCACTTGATAACAGCCACTCTGTCTGGAAGCTGAATAGCTCCCAGAAGTCTCCTAATATATGTCGCATGCGCCACTGGTGTGCCAGCCGCCGTCATGAAATTTCGGAGGCGCCATAGGGCTCCAAAATCATGGACTACTCCGAAAGCATATCTGGAGTCGGTATATATGTTGACTGATTTTCCTTGGGCCAGTTCACATGCTCTGGTCAGTGCCACCAGTTCCGCTACTTGTGCTGAGTGAGGTGGTCCCAAGGGTTCAGCTTCCACAATACCTTCTCCATCTACTACTGCGTAGCCTGTGCACAGCTCTCCCGTGTCCGTCTGTCTATGACAGCTACCATCTGTGAATAAGGTTATGTCTACCTCACTTAATGGGCTGTCGCTTATGTCAGGACGTGCTGTGAAGGTCTGATTCAGATAGGTCATGCAATCATGTTTGTCCTCACTCTCACTAAACTCTGCTTTACCAAATTCAGCAACATTCCCATCACCCTCCACCCTTTGTGCCTTGGAGGGCACATGAGGAAGGAATGTGGCTGGGTTTAGTGTGTTGCATCTTTTGATGGTAATATTTACTGGGGCCATCAGCGCCAGTTCCCACTTAGTGAACCGTGCTGAGGACACATGACGTGTTTGGGCAGAATTTAGGAGGGCAGAGACAGCATGGGGAGCATGAACAGTTAAATCGTGTCCCAACACTACGTCCTCACTCTTACTTACTAGTTGTGCTGTTGCAGCCACACTTCGTAAGCAAGTTGGGAGTGAGCGTGCTACTGTGTCCAGCTGGCCACTGTAGTACGCTATTGGTCGGTTGGCATCACCATGTTTTTGTACAAGTACTCCTGCCGCACACCCACCTGATTCAGTTCCGTACAGTTCAAAGGGTTTCCCATAATCTGGCATTCCCAGTGCTGGGGCCTTTGTTAGGCTCACCTTTAGTTCCTCGAAAGCCAGCTCAGATTCCTCAGTATGAGAGACCCGATCTGGCTTAGTTGAGGAAACCATCTCTTGTAGTGGTAATGCCAGAATAGAGAATCCTGGGATCCAATTGCGACAGTATCCACACATGCCTAGGAACGTACGGATCTGATGCTGGGTCTGTGGCAGTACCATGTTCTGAATCGCTTGGATTCTGTCGTCGGTGAGGTGTCTCAGCCCTTGGGTAAGGCAGTGGCCCAGATACTTAACCCTGGTGTGGCATAATTGCAGCTTATCCTTTGATACTTTATGTCCCGTCTCTGAGAGATGCATCAGTAGCTGTCTAGTGTCATCCACTGATGACTCCAGTGACTCAGAACACAACAACAAGTCGTCGACATATTGTATCAGTATCGAACCACTCATGGGTTGAAAGGATTGCAAACAATCATGCAAGGCCTGGGAGAAGATGCTGGGGCTGTCTATGAATCCTTGGGGGAGTCGTGTCCAGGTATACTGTACTCCTCTGTAAGTAAAGGCGAACAGATACTGGCTGTCAGGGTGCAAAGGGACGGAGAAGAACGCAGAACACAAATCAATGACTGTGAAATGAGTACAGTGAGGTGGGATTTGCATTAGGATGACAGCTGGGTTTGGCACTACGGGGAATTGGCTCTCAACTACTTTGTTTACCCCTCTTAAATCCTGCACTAGTCTGTAGCCCCTCCCCCCGCTCTTTTTCACAGGAAAGATGGGACTATTGGCCGTGCTGGAAGTTCTAACTAGGATTTCCTGTTGGAGCAATCGTTGGATCACTGGAAATATTCCTAGCTCAACTTCAGGTTTTAAAGGGTATTGCGGTATTTTTGGGGCTATCCTGCCTTCTTTTAAGCGGATTTCTACTGGAGCTACATTTGCCATCAGCCCAGCATCCTGTCCATCTTTAGTCCAAAGGGAACTCGGTATTTGTGCTGTAATTTCAGCTACCCTAGATGGATTTGATTCTACAACAGTGGAACACAACATTAGCCTCTGAGGACTATCCAGCATATCTTGCACTTCTTGTGTAAGATTTCTAGGAGTGTCCAGAAATACCCCATCGGGGGTGCAATAGATGACACATCCCATTTTACATAGTAAATCTCTATCCAGGAGGTTAGTCGGGGCCGCTGCAGCCAACAGAAAAGAGTGTTTGGTATGCAGAGGCCCGATTGTAACCTCCGCTGGTTTCGTCAGTGGGTAATGTTGTATTTTTCCTGTTACCCCAATTGCCGCTACTGATTGGTTAGTGAAACCCAAGTGAAGAGGAGTGTTGAGAACAGATCTGGCCGCCCCTGTATCAACCAAAAAGGTTTGCCTTACTCCAGCTATATCAACCTTCACCTGAGGTTCCTCTCCAAGGTGTTGTGTTAGTCTAACTGGCTGTAAGATACAGGTATGACCTGTTTCCTATGGTCTGACCTGGGTTGCCCTTAGCACAGTGTCAGCCATCAGATGGGGAGGAGGCATGTTGCGTGACCTGTCTGTCTCCTCCCATTGTCTAGGGGCTGGGTATCTCCGTGTCTCACCTTTGTGAGATTCCCATTCTCGCTTATGTGTCTGATAACTCCTGTGGTTTCCTAACCTACAATGAGCTGCGATGTGTCCCTCCTTATTGCAGTTGTAACAGATAATTGGCTTTCTACCTGTGTCCCTGGTGTTTCGTTGTTGGTATGCAGCTTTGTTTGGGGCATTAGTAAGGGCCTGGATGCTAACCATCATCAGTTTGTCAGTTTGCAGTTCTCTGCGTTTCTTGATGTTGCGGTCGTGGTCCACAGCGGATTCCCTTAGGGCATCCACCGTCATTCCACGCCAATTTGGGAAAGAAGTTTGGACTCTGGCTCTCAGGTTTTCGCTAAGCCCTTCCACCAGCACAGAGACAATCATTTCCCTCAGGTGGGGGTCGTCCTTAGGCTCGGAGACACCAGTGTATCTTGATACCGCTAGCAAAGCCTTCGCGAAATAATCAGCAGCAGGTTCGCCATCCTTTTGTTTGATGGTAAACATCTTGCTATATTCCACTGTCGCAGGAAAATATACTCCCAACTGTAAGTTAATCAGGCGTATATTTTCCTGGTTGATCTCATCATTTATGTCCTTGTCCACTTTCAATCCACTATCCTGAATGAATTTCGGGATGTCAATGTGAGTGGGGAGACAGGCCCTCAACATGATTCTCCAATCCTTGTTGGTGGGCTCATCAGAGTTTCCCAGATCCCTTACAAATTTCCGGCACACTGCCAGATCTTTCCTAGGATTAGGGAAATCTGTAATTATGGACCGCAGCTCTAGCCGTGTCCATGGGTTTAGCATGGTCATCTTTCTGGTAGGTATCACACCTTCTCTGTCTGCCTTACCATAGGGAACCTCCAGTGTGCGTACAGGATATGTTTGTACCACATTCGCATTACTGGGACCTGCTTGGGAGTCATTTGTGTCTGTGCTGTGTGGTGCATCATTACCTGAGTCCAATACTATGCTGTTGGCATCAGCCGTCTCCTCCTCCTGTGCTGGGGCCTCAACAGCGGGTTGAGCTTTTCCCTCAATCATATTAATTGCATGAGAGACGGCCAGTGCCAACAGCTGCTCGTTTTCCTCTCGGGTTTCCTTGTAAGGGGATAAGACAGGGTACAGGTTAGCAACGGATACATTATTACTTATACCTTTCTTATGAGTCATTATCCCCTTCGGCACATATGGGGGTGGGGGAGCTGATTCTATTATGGCAGCGGTTGCATTTATATTTTGGCTGATTGTGTCAGGTATTGCCAGACCTCTGCTTCCCCATTGTTCCTGTCCTTCCTTCTGCCACAATTTAAGAATCTCTATATGCTTCACTCTCTCCTTACGACTGGAGAGTAGGCATATTTCATCTTTTACTGCCGATAAGATTTCCGGATCGAAGCTACCAACACTGGGAAATTCTAACTTGCTGCCTTGTGTCATTTTTCTCCATTTATTTTGGTAAACAACTGCGAGTTCACCGTGCTTCCTGCACATAATAAAAACAGCTGATCCTTTTGGCCGGCTTGCTTCCTCCCTATCTTGCACGTTATCACAGCGTGACCCGTTATTACCCATAGTTACAGGAATAAACGTTCACAGCTTAATAGATATCGGTGGGTTATTACTTATCTGAGAGCTCCCCAACCACTCACTTCTACAGCAACCTAGAACAGTCCCACAATTCAGCAGGTGCGAAGGCTACGAGGTACGATACTCAATCACCAAGTCTTTCAACTAGCAGCGAACTTCTAGCCAACTTGCTTGGTGCGGCACAATTTTTCCAGGGTATAACAAACTTGTTTTCCTATACCCCCAAAAATTGGATTTCTAAAGTAGCTAATCGGAAACAAGTGCGTTCCGATGTATCTTCTTGTACCCTCCTAGCGGAATCAATTCCACTGAAGGGGCAGTTCCTATGGGCACGTCGTCACGTGAACCCGGTCCTAACTGGACTGTCCTACACTGGACTACACTGCGCTGAGTCGTGCTGTCACACACCCGTTCGCCTCAGTTATGTTTCACACTGGGCGCTAGTTACACCTTGGTCTTATGCTAATTTTTGAAATATTTCTGTACAGAAAATCTTCCCAGGCTGGTAGCTTGTCACTAGATACTTATGCAGGTATAAATCCCTTATAATAAACTATAGGAACCTATTAAAATAATGCTTGAGTTGCTTGCCTATGAGAAAATGAACAAAAAGAAAAAAACTTTTTTTTTTTTTTTCTTTTATTAATCACCGCCCTATTCGCAGTATATTACTATACTGTTTAAATAAAGCTAGTGGTTTAACACTGTTCACCTTTTAGTTCCTATGTGTGCTGCGTGTGCAGTACCAATGAACAGCCACGTGTGTACGTGCGTTGTTCACAGGCCGCCGATGAATCGGCCACCCACGTGTTCTATAGTGTATTTGCAAGGTTGCGCTCGGGTTTCGCTATACGCAGTAATTGCGCCTAAATGTGGAATAAATCCCTTAACTCTGTCCGAGAGTTACGTATCAAGATGCGAAATAAATCCCGCACTTAATCCGTAAACCACGTACAAAGATGCGAAACTTTCCCGATGTGGGCACGTGCGCGCGCACCTTGCGTAATACACAATAGACGCTTTACGTTACTGCAAAAAGGCCCAGGGCTTGTCGCCACGTGGCGGAGTCCCTGGTTTTGCAGTAACTAACAATAAACAATTATAGTTTTGCACAGAGGGGATCCTCTATGTACTATAATAAACACAGATTCCACGTGTGCAAACCTTATCGCACGTGGTACATATACTGTAATGAACAAGCAACTCAAGACACTATACCCCGTTAAACTACTTGTGGCAGGCAGAAGTACGGTTTACTAAACACTTAATGTATGCTTTAAACACGTGGTTTTCACTTATTGTGCTCCGGGTTCAACGCTAGCACTTCCCAAACCCCGCACCGCCGCGGACCCGGCCTATCCAGCAATGGATAATACTTCCACCCTTTTGCTGGTATAGGTCGGGTCGCACGCCTGGTACTGAGTTCTGGAATGTGAAACGGCCGGGCGAGCACCCCAATTGTTAATGGCGATTTGATATGACCAGAGAGACAATGAGTGAAAAGCGCAGGTTACGTAATGTGTCCGTAACCTGCTTACCCTTTATACCTAACTACGTGCGAACAAAACGTAGCGCAGCGTAGCGTACCTTTTATTGTGTATTTTGCACCAAGAACCAATACCTTAATACGAGATCCTTTCGCAGTACTTTGTCTCTAATCTGCGAATATACCTTAAAGGACAGAGTCCGCAATGTACCTTATCGCTATTATGCGAGTAAACAGACACGACCACTGAGTAGAAATAAGGAGATTAGAACTCCGTAAAAAGGTTGTATTTAAGTCCCTAATGGACAAAAGGGGGTTACAGAAATAAGAATAAACAGGTATAACAAGTCATACAATATACTAACAATGAATACTAAACAAACTCTGCTAAGGGGAAAGAATTCAGATACAAGACACAATCAGCCAACCAATACAATAAGGATAAATACCGTTAATGCAACCGTTACCGTTCTCATCAAATATGTGTAGTCCGGTCAGAGCTCACTATCGTTCAGGGATGAACTATAGTCCGGTGGTCAGGTCAGGGAAAGGTAGATGTGCCGAAGAGACTTTGGCTGCTCTGGGTCGCCTATCTTATAGGGTCAGAAAGGGGAGGTCAAAGGCCGTTCTCATTGGCCAGGGGTCGAATGTCAGGTCAGCTGTGATTGGGGGGTAAGCTGATACACCTGGTTTGGCTAGGTCCAGGGGAGTGAACTTTAAGAGTCCTTTGTTCGGTGGTTTCGGCGTCAGCAGTGATAAGAACTGGTTTCATCTGGATTTCTTTGTTACATTCTTTCAACAGAAACTGTCCCTGGATTATGGATTATGTCCATAACTATCGGGCAGTGTATATTGCGAAATATTCGCAATGACCGGAATACTTCGCATAATGAACTGAACGGAACGGTACTAAACACGATACAGACAGATGTATGCAGGGCTAACTAAGCTATGTGTGGCGTTCTAAACCTTTAACTATATTTTACTTAGTGTCAGTATGTATTTATGAATTTATGTGTGATAGTATGGCTACTCTTCTGGTCCACTTTGCTACGCATACTCGGGTATGGAAACTTTATTTGCGCAACTCTGCGAACCAAAATGGCGGCCATACTATCCTAAAATGGCGTGTGTGTAACTCGACTTCCATAAAGTGTAAGGGGGCCTTTAGAGACATGTACATCAGGATTGCCTACTTTTGAAAAATCATTTCAGGGAGAAAATTAAAAGCCAGGGGGTGGGTCAGATAACAGGATTATATGCCACATTCTTAAATGTACAACACAGTTTGTATAATTAATTGCATGGTCTGTATTTTTTGTGTAAACCAAAACAAGGTACATGATGGTACTGTTATATACATGCTGCACTTATAGAGGAACCTGAAGGGGAGGTAACAACATGGAGATAAAACAGTGGCGTAACTAGCAGTCCACAGCCCCCGCGGTGGCGGGGGGGAGCCAGCAACACAGGGGCACAGGAGCCCTGCGTTTGTGTGATAGATGTTTAGGAGACTCAGCAGGGCCGGACCGCTCGCCCATTACTACGGGTATGCGGCTGAGAGCTATATATTGCAGCAGGCACCAGGCAGCCAAGATGAGTGATGTCGGCTGTGAGCCAATCAGTGCTCATACCAGCAGCCAATCAGCAGTGGTTTGGCCTGCGCCACATTTCAAATGCAAATGTAATTTGTTCTATGCGTCCTACTCCTTTCACAATTGTCTGCAATGTCTGTGACACGCTGCCCCCCCCCCCCCAGTGTGTCTCCCTTAATTTAAGGCAGGCAATCAACACTCTGGCCGCCGCCACTCAAGGGAGAACATCAAGAGATCAGTCAGAGTTGTGTGCCAGCCCGGGATAGGAGGAGCAGCAGCAGCCAGTGTCTCCAGATCGGGATAGGAGCAGCACCTGTGGAGTCACTGTACAGCAGCGCCTGAGTGACCCTGGTTCCCGCACAGAAGAGCGGTGCCTGGGAGCAGCCAGTCCAGGCAGCTGTGGGTGGAATGCCTGCCGGGACCTGGATAAGTGGCTGCAGGCAGGTGTCAGGAGTCAGCTTGAATGGCGTCCACAGAAGGAGTCTCCTCCGAAAACAGGAGGGACGGCTGCGAGTGGAGCATTTGCCAGGTGTCTGAAGGCCTGCTATGGAAAATGGGCAGGGCACCCTCCAAGAGCTTAAAGTTGGTGGTGGGAGGTGGACAGTGGTCTTCCAGGAGCGGAGTTTCCAACGGGTCCGGGAGCGGAGTTTCTGACAGGTACACGGCTATGAATGGTTCCAGGGTGGTGCTTCGGACTGGCCCTGATTCAGCTGAGGGGGCTGGCTGGTGGCATGGGTGAATGTGTGAATAGTGATATTAGTCTGAGTGTCCGGGAGGCAAGTGGGCTTTACTGTTTGTGGTAACAGCCAGGAAAAACATTTATTCCTGTTGCCCTTACTGCATTGCTCCATCTGGCCCCATCCATCCCCCACTGAATGCTGCACCCGTGGCTGCCCTTCCAGCTTCTGCGGACACTACCCATACAGCCGCCCTTCAGGCTCCAGCCCCAACGGCTATCCTGACTACTGTCTGACTCCTGACTCACTGAGCTGCTCTGCATGCAAAGACCAGTGCAAAGGTACATAGAAAATTGTGCGGGGAGGCAATGCAGGTTTGTGTATAGTTAGGGAGGGAGGGAGGGGGGGGGCACCTCAAAATATTCAGCTGGGGGGAGCAAAAGTTTTAGTTACGCCACTGAGATAAAAGGCTTGTACAGTATATGATGAGCTATGCAACTGGCTGGGAATTAGATGAAGGATCGCATAGGGAGCAGGGCTTCCCAACAGGATATCCCCAGCCTTCCTGCTGTCTTTGTGCTGACAGGAGACACATGATTAGGGGAAGGCACAAGCAGCATGGAGCTGATGGATGTAATGATTTGTCTCCCTCTTTGTAAACTCAAATCACTACATCAGAACAAAAAGCTCACACTAACTGATCACAGAGAAGGAGGAGAGCAGAGGATGAAGAGGGTGGGTTCATATTGGATGTTACACAGACGCACGCAAGAGTATACCTTCCGCTTTCAGTTGCTCCCGCAGCTGCCGCTTCATTCACTTCCGCGATGGCTACTGCGCATGCGCTAGCAGCTCGTTAACCGCGATGACACCGTCAACGTGATGACATTGTGTTGGCGGCTTCAGCGATGTTGTCTAGCGCATGTGCAGTAGCCATTGTCGAATCGCAAAGCGGCAGCTGCGGGAGAAAGGGGCCGTGCTCCGGGAGTCCGTGAGATGTCCCAGAATTCCGGGAGTCTCACAGACATTCCGGGAGAGTCGGCAACCATGATGTACATACAGTATACAAAGTTAGAGACAGAAAGTATAACACCAAGAACCATGGGTCAAAACATCTTCAATGGACAAATCAGAGACATTTGACCATTTGAATACCAACATCTATATGAAAGATGTTCAGAATATCCGCTAAAAATGTCAGCTTCACTCACATTTGTTACATAATTTCAAATAAAAGATGTTTTGTAATAAAAAAATGATATTTCCTATATAAGGTAAACATTACAGGTCATTATGATGAATAAAAATGTTTGCTTCACAATTTGCAGGCCTATTTTGACAAATTACTAACTTGGCACTTAGGGTTAAAAGGGACTTACATTTTGTGTTCTGGAGCAAGGTACCTGACTGCATTGCAGCCCCCATAGAAACCTATGGATCTGAGGTACAGCAACTGATATCAGATGCATTTTCTGCAGTCCATCCAATAATACATTCAGATGATGCTTAATATTTGTGGGTATCCCCAAAAACAGGTGTTTTCGGGGAATAAGCTGCAAATATTATTTGATAAAATAACATATCAACAGGAATATAATATATTAAGCTTTTGGCCCTTATTCTGATCGGTGCGGATATTCCCGAATTCTTTCGGTGCGGGCCGCACGCATCGCTGTGCGGCAGCGTGCGGCCATCGTCCGTAGAAACGCCCACGTGTCCTCCGCATTCGGACGGACTCACTCTGTAAGAACAGGGCGTGTGTACGGACGACATACAAACCATGCGTGTGCGGGGGAAACACTCCGATTCTACACGGTCTGTCCGCGTATGCACGGCCTTCCCGCGTCAGAACGGACGCGAACCGGCCACTACGCACAGATGCGGTGTACTTCCGCATACAACAAGACTACTGTTATCAGAGTTCCCACATAGATCACATGACACACTTATGCAATTAGCAAACCACTTTGAGAACAGATTGTTGCTCCTGGTCATCTGTTATTTAGCTAATTGATCCTTAAACACTTACAAGCACTATACATTAACCCTAACATTCCCTATGGGGATAAAAATGTCATCTACCCTTTTGCTGTGTACATATCTAAACATGCACATGTTTGTGTGTTAAATGCTTTTTATACTTTGAATGTTAAAGACTAAAATAACACACAGACAACTTCTTAAACAAGTGCAAAATTTTATTTGAACAAATACAAAAAATGGACCGCCATCACTCGTCCAACAGCAGGACACAGAGGTCCTCCACATGAGCCGTCATCCGCCTCAGGTCCTCTCGTAGGCTCATGAGAGCCCCTCTGACTCCCTGGGGTGGCTCCTGATAATCTGTGTGCATGAGAAAGGGGGTACAACATTATTTATGCTACTCACGTACACCTTGTACAGTCAATCCTAAGTACCTACACCACAGGTCTTCAACCTGTGGCCCTCCAGATGTTGTGGAACTACATGTCCCAGCATGCCCTGAGGTTTTTTGGCATGCTCTTATAGGAAAAAATGTGGCAATGCATGTTGGAACATGTAGTTTCACAACATCTGGAGGGCCAAAGGTTGAAGACCCATGACCTACACCATGCGAAATCATACATACCAAAAAAACCTTATCCACTCTTGTATGTTATGTCATCAAATATATGATCATGATGCTGCCACCACACCCACACACTTGTGTGACATATACATTTCACAATCTATATATCAAAAACACAACCACACTTGAGGATCACTCACACTTGTCCTGGCCTAAGACTCCTCACTCAACTCAAAACATACACCCACTACAACATGCCACATTGACCCATACATATATACCTGCATGTTACTGCTTAATAGCTAAACTGCATGATAGATAGATAGAATAGATAGAATAGATACAATAGATACCACTGGAAAATGCTCGGCTACTTCCTCTGCCCATTACTTCATGATTCCTTGTCACATTTGACACATAGGTGAAAGGGCAGAACGAATCCGCTTCCATACAACTAACAATTTCTAAGCTCAATCCATCATACATAATACCTTACAAAAATACATGACAACAACACGGGCACACTGGCTAGAGGGGGGCCCATGCAAACTGCCCACATGGGACTCCAGTATAAATCAGGCCTGCCCATATTCCATTGAAGTGTTTTTGTTGCTTCTATACAAAGAGCATCCATAAATTAACACTCATCACCTACATGAGCATCCAGATTGCACGTTTGCAGCATGGGCCTATAAGACCAAAGTGTGTCTGTTGTTTTCCATTTTTTGGGACTACTCTTTACTATATTATAGGAAAATTGAATCAGCTGTGCGACATAACAACCTGTACCTAACTCAGTAATGAAGCATTATGTCTACTTACCCCTGCCAGGCAGCTCCACCAGGTCCTCATCCTCCTCATTTGGAGGTGGTGGCACATCGTCCAGGGGTAGGGGCACCTCCTCCTCCTCCTCCACTTCGACCTCCTGGCCGACCTCCTGTGCCTCCTCCGTGTCCTCCTCTGAGACCAAATTCTGGGCCTGTGTGGCCTCCTCAATGGCCACCTCCTGGGAGGCCTCCTCACTGGCCACCTCCTGTCTGTCCGCCTCTCTGCCCACCTCCTGGGCCTCCTCACGGGCCTGTCTGGCTCTCTCCCGCGCTGTGGGTTAAACAAACAAAATGGGTGAGTGTCATTTCCCATTTAAATTACTCTAACAAGTACATCTCATAACCACATTATATATGTGTTATATATCACACATATAGTATATGGCTTTTCTATGTCATAAACACCCAATTGACCTCATGTAATATTAATATTAAATAATGTTAAAATGCAAACACTCAATGGCCTAGATGCACTAGCCTTCAAAAGTGATACAATGTAGAGTGATAAACACGCAGCCAATCAGATCCTTCCTGTCATGTCACAGACTGTAGTTGTAAAAGGCCAGGTAGGAGCTGATTGCCTGCCTGTTTGTTACTCTCCATTTTAAAAATTGTGAACCAGACCGAATCCTGCCCTCTGTCAATTATATGTATTTGCCCAAAATACTTACAGCGTTGCAGACGCCGCCTCAGAGCCTGCAGACGCTCCGGCTCCCGCCTCCGCAGGTCGGACCATCGCCTCTCCAGTTGGGCGATGGTCCTCCGCACATGTGTGCGGGCGAATATGCGGCACCGGGCCGCAACATATGCCCGGCGCTTGTCCCTATTTGTAATGAAGGGGCCTGCCTGCCCCAGTCTCCTCTCCATCACTCCTACCAGCGCCAGTAGCTCCGCAGTGGAGAAGGGTTCTGCACGCTGGTAGGAAGCCATTTTAGGAGTGGCACTAATCAAACTATCATGTGCTGTCATTGGTTGGTTAGAGTGATATTTGGTATTAACTTTATTGTTCATTTTTACACTAACAGCGTGTATGCGCCCGAACATACGGCTAACCCATTGCATCGCACCCCCATCCTAAACACACAGTCTAAACTAAGATGTAAACACATTATATATAATCTATAACATTCCCCAAACATGGGTATAAGCACCAGGTGAAATAGTCTGCATCACTAGACACTAACACCTAACTCAACAAGGTAGTAAACAGGTATTTTATAATGAAAGCTATGCAACAGAAACATAGCAAATAGTGGCAGACCTTTTCCAAAAATTTGCCCATGCTGCCATGTGTACACTTACCTTCTACTGGCCCCTAATACAGAGGTGGAATGAAAAGTAGCTAGCATACAGCCTGAATTTGGAGTGCTTTCACATGTGATTTGGATGCTAGCACTGATTACTTGTGGCTAAGTGGTGGACTGGATTGACATATGGAATGGGTAGTGTCAGTTGTACTACATAGCAAACAAGTGCACAGTACAGAAGTACATTCAAATATACATGTCATGTCTGACCTCAGTTGTATTTGGTCATTGGTGTTGGAATCTGCATTTTGCAAATAAATCAGACTTACTGAGTTTGCCAGGTTTTTTGGGAATATTTTTCCACACCAAGGGGCGGCCCGTATGCGCCGCACGGTTGACGCTGGCGTACGGGACGCGGCCGTACGGAACGCAGCTTGCAGCTGATTAACGCCAATTACAGAAATAGTATTTAAAGTGGTCCTAGAAAGGCAAACACTTGTTGCAAACATGGCAGGGTCAGACTCAGAGGAAGAGCAGGTGGTGCAGAATCTGTTGGCCCGCATGGAGGCCAACACCACCTATGTACCCCTCAACCCAGAGGACCGAGCTGGCCCATCAACAGCAGGCCAATCAGCAGCTGGGCCATCCTCAGCAGAATCATTGGGAACACAGCAGGTGGCTTCCCAACAGAGTAGCCAGCCCAGCACTTCAGGTACAGCAACCGGTGGGCGTGGCCGTGGCAGTGGCAGTGCCCGTGCCAGTGCCCGTGGCCGCAGTGGGGCAACACGGGAACCCACAACAAGAAACATGGCATATGAACCGCGGGAGCTTGACATCCTGGTGACCCGGGCACGTGATTTAATTGAGTGTCCAGCGGTGAAGTTGACACACACAAGGAGATGGAAGATCTGGGAGGAGATAACGGCGGAGATTAATGCAGTGGCTCCACAAGTTCGACAGGCAGAGCATGTTAAGAAGAGGCAAGTACATGTGTGTTACATTAGAGTAGTACAAGTCCAGTAATGTTTACATTCAATATTAGATCTAGTTGGGCAATGGGTGTTCACGTTGCTTGGACGCACAGACATGTAGGCCATGACATTGAATTGATAGTTATTGGAGGGTGACTGTTTTTGTATCTTCTAAGGATTGGTTTGAAAAAAGAATATAATGTAAGTTTGGTGTCAGTAGCCACATGTTGTATTATGTTTCAGATTGCAATGGGTGCTACAGCAAACATGAGGAGTTACATGTATTAATATGTACACTTTGATTGCAGGTGGCACGACTTCAAAGGCAACCTCAAGAAGAAATTGACCGACCGGTGGCAACACAGCCAGACCTCTGGGGCTGGCCCCATGCCATCCAAGCTGAAGCTCACCCCCCTGGAAGAGATGGCCCAGTGCTGTATAGCAGTGGAGGAGGTCCGGGGGGTGAGCACTATAGACAGCGAGTCCCCAGCGGAAGTGATGGCTTCTACTCTAGAAGGTAATTATTTGCAAGGCCATAAGTAGATGTTTAACATTTTGCATGGAATGTGTGGTAATTTCAATTTTCTTGTTCAACAGCATCGCCACCGCTTGGTCAAGATTCTCTTGAGGAGGTTGTGGAGTCTGTGCCACCTGGCCCCAGTAGCAGGCCCGTGCAGCAGCCGCCGGGATTGTCTGCGGCTGAATTGTCCATGTGGGGCCGTGTGCTGGATAGTATTGTGCAGCAGGGAGAGTCGGCATTCGAGCGGGTGCGTAGGGCCGAGGAGGTGCTGCAGGGTTTGACCACCAGCCAGCAGAGTATTGCTGAGAGCCTGCAGGCTATGAGTGCCAGCCAGCAAGCTATGGCTGGCAGCCAACAAGCTATTACTGGTAGCCTGCAGGTGCTGGCTGATCAAGCCCTGCGGCAAAACGACCTCCTCCTCCGCCATAATGAACTTATGGTGGAGCTAGTTAACAGCAATAGGGCCCTAATGTCACCCGCTTCGGGTGCATTACCATCCTCATCACTCCCTGCTGCCAGAGGGGGAAGAAGATCCACCCCCTCACCAGCATGCGCTCCACATGAGCCACCATCAGCCTCTGGCCGTGGACGAGGCACAAGAGCTGCTGCACGTGGCAAGGAGCCTGCCAGGGCCAAACGTGCTCGCAAATGAACTTGTGTCCCCATTAATCTCCACCGTTATGTCTTCCCAAATCTTCCATTGAGCTGTGTGTGTCAGCAGCCTGTGTCCAAATCCGTGCCCAGGGTCACCACTTTTGCCCGCGGTTCAAATGTCATGTTTGGTTCCTCTGTTGCCCTGTTTCAGTGTGCTGTACTTGAAGTGTTGGTGCTGTACTTTTGTTGTGAAGCCACCTGATGTGTTCCCAATGATTCTGCTGTGGCTATTTATTCTTTATTATTTTATTTGGTCCTGGTATGGTACCATTTGTTTTGTTATGTATTTTCATTTTTTGCCTAAGTTTGTTTAATAAATGTTATTTTGGCCCCACAAATGTCTGTATTAATTTAGACATGCAGAAGTGGCATGTGTATTAGTATTAATATTATTAAGTTGTGTGCATTATTTGCAATGTTAAAGTGTGTGACAAGTGCAGCATGTAATGTTCCCTTTAAGCTGCAATGCTTCCAATTGTAGCAGTGAGAAGCGTGTAATTAACAAGTAATGGGTAAAGTATGTGATTGTATTGGGTTCAGGTGACATTGGTTGAGGTGCGTCCGTCCTGATTAGGCGTTCCGATTGCCTAGCGCATGACCGAGTGGTGTCCGCAAAGCAAAAGTAACCTTTTGGACACCGCACATTTCTTCCCTTTTTGTTCGCGTGCATTCGGCGTGCTGGCCGAATGCACACCTACCAATATATGTGTACTCCCCCGTGTCCGCCCATGTTTCCGCCCAGTTTAGCCCACTTTGAAACTACGCCCCTGTGTCATTCCGCATGACGCCCATAACACACCCCTATTGGCCGAATGTATGCGATGCACAGTTCTGTACGGGATTAGTGAGAACATGTACGGAGACCATGCGTGGCACATGCGCGTCGCGTTCTCCACGCATGCGCAGACGGCTAAAAAACACCATCCGAAAGAATGCGGAAAAGTCCGCACCGATCAGAATAAGGGCCTTTGTGTTTTATTCCCAGTAGTAGGGCTGCATATGTTACTCTCCAGCTGACATAACAGGAAAATTGCAGCAATATTGTGTGGAAAATCTTATTTACCAAACACACACCTTAAGCCTTTTATATTGCCATTTGTTTGTCACACCAATTATAAGACCAATTTTCACATTAATTCTCTATGCCTATTAAATTTCCAGGGCACATATTGTTTCTGTTCGTGACAGCTATGACATTATTTTGTTGTATTTGGAATACAGTAATTGTCCCAAGGCAAACACAAGGTGGTTTCCAGTTGCCCCAAAATCCAGCTCCCTCCCTCCCTGCCAGCAGCTCAAATCATAACCACAATAGCAGTATTGTGGGGCCTGATTCAGAGATGACTCCGTAAGCACAGCTGCTTTGCTGAAGCTGGTTGGTGCAATGGTAAAATTATAAACAGATGTAAGCTAAGCTTACTAAGGTTTTGTTTATATTAAAGTTATAACCCCTTTTTGTATAAAAGTGATAAAGCAGAGTGTGGTAAAGAACCAGCCAATCAGCTCCTAACTGTCATCTTCCAAACCCACCATGTGAGATGGCAGTTGGGAGCTGATTGTCTGGCTGTTTATCACTCTCCATTTTATCACTTTTTGAAGCTTGATACATCTAGACCAGTGTTCTAAATAATGGATTATGAACGGTGGTTCTTTGATAGAGCCCTAAGGCACTTATACAAAATGCAAGGAAAGTGCGACTTACAGTATTATATTTGGCATTTGCAGATATTAGGAGGAATACTTTAGGAAGTAGAGTATATTTATTAAAATGAAATAGAATTTACCTATCTCTACCTAATTATGGTTTTGTTTGCAACGATGCGTGGTTCCTATAAGGACCAATACTTTCATTTTCAGAAGGGTTCAAGCAGCTTTTGACTTGTAATTCTGCGCTCTGCAGCAGTAGTGTAGCATCAGCCCTATAGAGGTATTGTGTGCCATTACTAATGGGATAGAGCAATTATGGGGAGATTGCTAGTAGATAAAGCTAATGATAAGGGTATTTACCCACCTGGAAAAGAAAAAGACTAGCATTGACTGACAATGTTAATTAACTGCTAAAAACAAACAGCTTTATAGGTCTTTTCCTAGCAACAGTTGAACCAACTCCTACAGTGCATAAAGGCCTCACATTCCTGCTACCGGATGTAGGATCACAGGAGCGCTGTCAGTGTCAGAAAATACAGACGCACTCTGAGTCTTTCTGACATTAGAGAACTGGGCTGAATGTCAGGAGTATTTTCCATAACCTCAATCACTGTAATTGGGTGTCACTGGGGAGAGAGTGGGATTCTAACATGTTACAGCAGCAGCGCAGAATCTGGTTCTTATAGAGCTTATAAGCTTGTAGCTCTGAGGTGTTATGGGACAATTCTGAATTGTGTTTGGCCTGGAGTTTTTCAGGTTAGCCCAGTCCTCTGTTAAGGCCCATACACACAGGGGGCGACTTTGACGTGAAAGCTGCTCAAAACAGCATGTTTGAGCTGCTTTTAGCTCAAAGCCACCAAGTGTGCATGGCCTGGCGGTGAATGCTGCTGCGTGCTCCTGCATCATCGCCGGGAAAGCCGTAATACCAGTAGATGAGCAGCTTTGAGGACGGCTTTGCATAGCACTGTGCTATGCGAAGCCGTCCGCCCCCTCGCTGTCGGCACCGGGTAGGGGGAAAGCCTCTCAGTGTGTATGCATTGAGTGGCTTTCCCCACAGCCATGACAGCGGTCATCGCTGTCAGTGGCAAACGCAGGATTTTCAGAAGGGGGTTTCCAGAGAGGGGCGGAGTAAAGCACGGAGATGGACACTTAGGTGACCCAGTATATGCCGAGTCAGTTTAAGTATTATAGATAGACCAAATGTATATAAATAATAATAATTATATATATATATATTTAACAGCAGTGTAGACCCCTGGGCATAGCAATGTTTTGGGGCCCCTACCGATCCTCCAGCGGTAGGGGTAGGGGGTGCAATGAGAGGAAGCTTTGATGTCCCGGAGGTGGTAGGGGGTATTATATCAACCGCTCAGCATGTAGGGCCTGGATCAGTAATTTCCACTAATAACCCCTTTACTGCACAGATGGTGGGAGATGGAGTGGGAGAAGGGGCCATTGGGCTGAATGAAGGGGTCCTGATACATAACTTCCAGGGTAGTAGAGGATGTTTAATATGCAGAGGAGGGGTGTATAGTGGAGTGGGCTTATTATTCCGAATTTTCTGGTGGGAGGACAGCTTGCTTGACTGCAGATATCTCCAGTTCCTGGAACTACATTTCTTAGCTTTTTAATGGAATTAAAAACGATCCCACCTGCCAAATGATATTGAGGACTAGGGGATCAGAGTTCAGGAGGCAGAGCAATCTGCCAACGAGTATATAAAACTATATACCAGGTGTGTGGAGCTGGAGCAGTAACCAGCTGCTGGAAGGCTGATTTCTCTGGTTCTGGGAATAGTAGAGACAAGCTACAGATGAATCTATCCTCATCCTTGCTGGCGATCCGCCAGCAGCATGCTGCTGGCGGATCGCCAGCAACACGGCGCCGCTATCTGACTGTGATGCGCGTGCGTCCCCCACGCACGCGCGTCACAGTATCCGGGCAACGGGGCGGCGAGGCGGACGCATTACTGTCCGCCTCCCGCTCGAGGGGCAGGGGGGGGGACCCGAGGAGGCTACGGGGGGGTGCGGTCGCCCGGTGTGGGCACCGGGCGACCGAGGGCAGCACCGCCGGAAGGGGACGCGCGCGCACCTCGTGCGCGCGCGTCCCCTTCCGCCATACAGATGGCGGCGGGCAGGGGATGGCGATGGGGACGCCATCGCCATCCCCTGCAAAGATGAATCCCGCTACATCTGTACTAGTGTCTATCAAAGGGGGAGAGTCCCAGCTTTTGGAATATACCCTCAGAAATCTCTAAGTCAGACAGAACCTGAAAAATCTGACTGAGAAGTGCAATTAACAGGCTTAGATGGGGACCACTCCTTGAAGTCAGATATCTCTGGTTCCCCAGGGCCGATTTTAAAATTTCTTGTACCCATGGAAAGAGGGGACCCTCAGCTTTCATACTATGGCCCTTAGCTTCCTGGGGGGGTTTCTGGGTACTCAGAAACCCCCCCTGCGTGCGCTACTGATCGCTGTCCATACACGCTGGGCATAATCGCCCAATGTGTATGGATCTTAACACTTAAAAGTGTTTCCTGAACATGCAGGTTTTAGTAAATGTGGTAATATGTTTTGTTTTGTTGTTTCACATCACTCACCTTGTTGGTCGTCCTGATGAAGGGGATTGCTCCCCGAAACTGTTGACAGCCATGACCTGAGTTTTCTTCACTACTATTTTGTATGCTGTGATTTAATACATTTTCAAAAAAACCCGGAGAGTGCCGCCTCGTGGTTTTTGATCAAGAAATCCAAAGCCTGCCCTACATATATATATATATATATATATATATATATATATATATACAAAGGTACTTAAAGCCGGCACTCCCAATAGACAATGGCAAGGTGCCCCGGGTGCCTTCCAAGTGATATGCAGAGTAGGAAAAACAGGCGTCACTCCTGGGGTCTTTCAAATGGTTAATTTATAGGTCAAACAAGACATCAATACATGCTCATCGCTGCCGAAGCAGTCGACGTTTCAATGTCACACAGAAACTTTTTTCAAGACACGATGTGCATGTGTCTTGAAAAAAGTGTCTGTGTGACATTGAAACGTCGACTGCTTTGGCAGCGATGAGCATGTATTGATGTCTTGTTTGACCTATAAATTAACCATTTGAAAGACCCCAGGAGTGACGCCTGTTTTTCCTACTCTATATATATATATATATATATATATATATATATATATATATATAATGTCAGAAGGTCTGGCACTCCCCACTGGCTCCTGCTCTACTACTGCACCTTGACCTGGGTGCCCACTGTTCACTGGAAGATTCCAGTGCATGTATATCTCTTGAAAGAAATAGCGTCACTCCAGGTACTTGTAAAATTACAAGTACCTGGAGTGACGCTATTTCTTTCAAGATATATATATATATATATATATATATTGCAACAGATTGGATAAAGGCTAAAGCGACTACAAATACCTATGCAGGAGACGTGTCTTTTTATAATATATAAAAGATTTTATTTAGGTACAAAATTTTATACTATCTCTTAAAAAACGTTTTTTTTATATATCCCCTTATTTTAACGATATCTTATGTAGGCCATTTTTGTAGCAACTCACATATTTTAGTTTTTTGTGTTTTTTCTATATAAACTCACTGTTTGTTCTTTTAAATAGTGCTATTGTGCACAGTTTTGTACCTAAATAAAATCTTTTATATATTATAAAAAGACACATCTCCTGCATAGGTATTTGTAGTCGCTTTAGCCTTTATCCAATCTGTTGCAATCTTTTTATACACCCCTTACCAAGGTGTTTATTCTTAAAGGCCAGCTGACACCCTTTTTCTAAAAAGGTTACCTACCTAAACCCAATATTAGGGTGCTAATTAGTTCAGGACACAGGTGGCGCCATACATCCCCTCTTTCTGGATATATATATATATATATACATATGCACACACCTCCGAACACCGCAGCCGCATCATGGGCAAAAAAACCACAGTAAATAGGTTTTCCTTAACACTGATACCATTATTATGACCAATGTGGAAAAAAACAGAAAGTGCTGAGAATCGTTCTAAAGAACCGTCTCTTTCCCACGAGCTGACCTGTTGAGAGATGCTCACGGTAAAGAGCCGAGTTGCCCGTCTCTAGTCAGGAGCCCTCATCATCAACTTTAGTTCTAAGGACGTGGTCTGAATAGAGGTGACTCAGCCAGATTCTGCACGTGGGGTTTAGGCCATGTGACAAATCCATCCTTTACAAGGGGCTTTACTCAATAGCAAAACCCATGTACTACTGCATCTGTGTTTACCTCTTCCTTGCTTCCACTTTTGTGCAGTGGGACTACATTCACTGTTTTCCAGTCCTCTGGGATTACTCCAGTAGCTAGTGACTGGTTGAATAATTCTGTTATTGGTTTTACCAGCTCCTCTTTAAGCTCTTTTAGTATCCTTGGATGTATCTCATCTGGCCCCATTGATTTATCCACTTTCAGTTTTGAGAGTTCTGTGAGGACTTTCTCCTCTGTAAATGTACTTGTCTCTCCCTCAGTTTTCTGACTATACTTGCAACTTAACTGTCGCCCCTTCCCCTCTCTTTCAGCAGTGAATACTGAGCAGAAATAATTATTAATATTATCTGCTATTTCATTGTCCCCCTCAAGAAAACTTCCACTCTCTGTCTTCAGTCTAATTATTCCACTTTTTGTTTTATATCACATTGTCTGAAGTTATATCCACTCAAGGCAAGGCTGGATTTTTGTATCTGGACTTCCACCGTGGAAGACAAGTTTGTTTCGGGTATTAGGTTTATAGTTCTTTTGAGACATAGGAACTGCCTATTTTTTTTTTTTTCTATTCTTGGAAAGTTCATGCTGGGCACCACTGTGGCCTGTTTGCAAATCACCACAGTAATCTGGAGAGCTATAAAGTTAGCAGCAGTCATGCTGAACACTGCCTTTAAAGGCACAGCAAATATGTCTCAACCAGTGATGGCAGTGTTTGCGGTGGCAGTTGGTGTGCCTCCCCTATTTGAATTTTGAACTGTGCTGCAGGCAACCCCTGCTCTGCAGTGGGTGTTTTTTTTTGTTTAGTAGGGGCGCTCCAGGGAAGCTGCTTTTCCGTGAATACTGTAGAGTCTACCCTTTGTGACTCAAAAATATGTATATAGAATAAAGGAGGTTGTATTCTGGAATGGGCGCTTCCCCTGTGTGTGTCGAGATCTTAATGGGTAGAAAAGAAGGGTGGGGGTGGGGGGGGGGGGATAAGAAGGAATACTTCCTTTAATACATCTTCTGATGGATGATGTGTAGTTTACACGTTCCTCTTCTTTAAAAAGCTTTCAGGGGGATTAAACACTTGGAGCGTTGGTTTTAATGTGGAGGAAACAGAAAAACCAATGTGTAAACCTGTAGAGACCTTTATCTGAGACTATGCGATTTTGGGACAATTTCATCCGATTTAGGCACTTTGGGCCAATAACTGAAATCGGGCCAGAATCGCAGGTGTGTGACATCTGATCCGATGCGTGGTCCCGTGCGCATCAGATCGGATCAGGGAGGTCAGACGGTCAGCACATAAGATCTCGTCCGACCTCCCTGTATGCATATGCCTGCCCGCCTGACAAGCATATGCATGCAGATTGACCGGGGGAGCAGTGGGATCAGCAGCGCTCATCAGGGGGACGCCGGAGCGGGCAGCGGGTCCTAATGCTTTAACTTGCTGGTGGCGCCAGCGAGTGCTGACCTGGCCGGGCGGTGTGATCAGCAGCGCTGGGGGACAGGCAGTGCAGTGGCGGACTGGCGGGTATTAGATTTTTAAAATACCTGTAAAATGACTGGCCGTTCTCTGATTGACTGAGAGCTCTCAGCCAATCAGAGAACAGGCAGTCATTTGACAGGTATTTTAAAAATCTAATACCCGCCACTGCACTGCCCGTCCCCGCTGCTGATATCTGTGATCACACACCGCCCGGCCAGGTCATCACTCGCCGCCAGCTAGTTAAAGCTTCTTCATTTTATTGTAAAAGATAACTTTTTCCTGATGAGTTAAGCTAATCCAAATGAAAAGTAAAAGGTGCATATACTGTACTCTCCAGCTGACACAGAAACTTATAATTGACTTAGAGTATAAAAGTTTTCGTTATGAACCTTTATCTAATTTACAAAAGGTCTTCCCTCAGTATAGAGAAATCTCTCAGGGATGACACCTTGTCTCCTTTCCATGCAGTCTTTGTCATACCTCACACATCACACATGTGCCTAGTCTTCTTGTACATGGTAATGAAGGAGCAGTATCTGTACTCTCTACTTTTAGACCTTTTCTATGATTTCTAATATTTGTAGTTACATACATTTATGGTATTGTGCATTCAAAATGTTAAGATCTAGACAGGTTTACATTCATGAATAGAGATTTTCTTGTACACACAGATAATTATAGTGAAAAATACATTATGTGATTTGGTTACAGCTTCCATACTGTATAAGGTAGGGGCTAGACTGCACACCCTAATTCCAAAAATAACGAGAGATTTTTACCAGGCTTGTAGTTCCAATACAGAAAAATCTACGGGCCCAATCTTATTAGCACCTGATTATTTTATTACCTTTGTTAGACCTATTCCTCCCACTCACCCAGTGCACTTAAGCTGGGTACACATTAGACAACATTGCAAATTGTGATGTCACCAATTGCAAGTGATGTCATCAATGATTTCCCTTAAACTCCCAGACAAACAATATTCTGTATATACTGTACACTGAGTGATTTCACAAACAATATCGTAATTTGCTACATCCAGGTGTATAGCAATCATGACCAATATCTTTAAACTGAGCTGCATATACAGATGGCATTCAGCCCATAGAAAAGAAAGATTGAAAAACATAAAACACACAGTGACTCGTGTTATAAAGACATTGTTGATGATCTGTCTTTCTCTGAAATAAAATAAGATAATTAGCAGAATTTAAAATGTAAATGTCTAAATGAATGAAAGGCATAGCCCTACAGATGAAGATGTAATTTTTACTGTTTGTCGTATACACGTTTCCCAGCACCCACACAAAAGAGCATATTCATTTCAAAGATCTGTTGCACTTGAAATATGCTTATTAATATAGGTCTGCAAATTTTGCAGTTTATAAATTATCTTTAAGGATGACACACTATGTCTGATGCTGTTCACACTTCTAACTATAGACTGATTGATTAGTTGGATTAAAATAGCAGCCTGAACTGGGGTCACAAGTTAAACCCAGCAGGATTTAATTCAATGATGTAACACAGTTCTGTGTCTGCAATAATTCATGCACTGGAAGTAAAGTTTACTGTCCAACGTGATATGCATTATACAGTACTTACTAAAACATCATTCCACTTCTGTACTGTACACAGCCGATGTACACAGGGAGACTCTGGGAGATTTATTCACTTTTTCAGGGTGTCTGAAAGCGCAAACTGAGATTCAGTAGTCTCCTTGACAGACATTCCAGGTGAGTAGGCAAGTATAATTTGGGATCAGTATAAAGGTGCCCACACACCTTGTGTGGAAAGATTCCCCTTGAAATCCCCATCAGTCCTTGACAAAACATTTAATGCAGAGTACATTTTGACAAAGATTTATCTTAAGATTTCAGAAATATTTTAACCCCTCCATGTTATGCCTGGAAGTGGTGCTTTCAGTGGTGCACCATCTGACCGGACCACCCCCTGTAGTGCCCCCCCACGCCGCTCCCCCCATTGACCACACCCCCCATCAGCCCCCCCGACCAATTGCTCCCCCCTCCCACGATCATCCTGGTGCTCGAACACCCAGATACCTGAGTTACTGAATGTGCCGAACACCCAAATACCCAGGCACGCAAACTCCCAAATATCTGAGCATCCAAACACGCACGGAACACCCGAATACCTGAACGCCCGAACACGCAGATTTACAAAAGCTTGAACACCTGAACACATCCAAGCATGTCCTCCACTGTAAAGTACTTTTAATATGTAGAACATACAGTACATACAAATGACTTCAAGATAACAAATAAATTACAATGGAGGAAGTTTACTAACATTCTGGACTACGGCTGATCCCGGGTACGAATTGATACAATAGGCATCGGCCGTATTCTAGCGAAAATATGAATCATGAATAGGGCAAATTTACTTATCTGCCATATTCACCTGATTCATATGTTCTGATGTCATAGTCATTTGTATTCATTTGTATTTGGTGGCCATACAGTATTTACAGTCACCAAATATCCACAAATTGGCACCATCGCACGGATCAGTTAGATCCGTAAATGCTGCCCTGTGTAAAAAGTAGATTAAATAAGCCAGTCCTGGTTGTAGAAATACAGGGGGCAAACAAGTTGCGCCCTCCCCCCCCCCCCCCTGTATTTCTAGAACCAGCACCACATTCACTCACCCATACTTACCTATAGTTTCCAATGTAGGCCAGTCCACTCCTCTTTGTAGAATCCATAGGGTACCTGCAAAAGGAAATTATATTCACACCATCCATTCTGGTGCAGATTGTATCCTCTTCAGTCCATGTAACATCCAGGGGTAAAAAAAAAAAAATCAATGTCCCTATACCATTCCGAACTGGCGAAGTCCCAAGTGTGTTTACAGATGGGGCTCCTCCCCCGAATGGGGGGATTTGCCAGTGACATCAGACACCGGGTCCTCCCCCAGCCAATCAACAGTGGGCTCCAGGGGTGCTTCGCAGCTGATTGGCTATTCCCGGCTCCATAGAAGCCCAGGTTAAAGTTCAGTTAAGCCACACTATTTAATAAAAGTTAAAAGTAAGTTAAAAAAATGTTTAGAAGAAAGTAAAAGTAAAATCCACAATGTATCAGCATGTACACACTTTCTTAAAGTGTTTTTTTGTGGTTTATCGCTAGAGTTGTCAAAGTTTGTGTTTATTGTTGGCACTAGTTACAGAGATAGTAGGATAACAATTGCTCTACAAATTCAATGTTATCATATATTTAATGTGCATACTGATTTCTGCAGTCTATCAGCATTGTTATACCAGCCTCTACATTCATTTTTTTGTTGTCAGTCTATCTGATGTCTTTTGTATGACAGTTTTTATGATGTACCATTTTATATACTGCTGCTTAATGTGCCTGCCACCTGCATTCCGACTCAGTGGTGCACAGAGAAAGATAAGAAACAGAAGATAGAATGATAAATATTAATAGGTATTTTAAATTCACTCCGGAGAAAAACAAGAAAAAACAAATCTAAACATTAAAAAGATGCCAGAAATGACCGTATTGTGCAAGGCCATATTACAACCTCTTGGGCAGAGCAGCCTATATGTGACTGTCCTTGTAAAACTTATGCTGGGGACATACTAGACAACATCTATACTTATACGGTGTCCATGTCGACATTTGTTAACATAGACACCATGAAAAAACTCAGGTTGACTTTTTTCATGTCAACATTTTTGTGCTGAATTTTTTTTTCGTTTTGACAACCTTTTGTCTTTGTTCACCTAATGCATGTCGACCATTTTTGGTGTGTCGACATTTGGCCTGTCCACCAATAGTGGTGAACCTAATGACTGTCAACCCATAGCTGAAAATTGTATAAGAATAAAAAGCAAAACTTTAAAGAGCTGACTCATTTTAGAGTGCTAAAGAGAGCATACATAGCACAAAATGTAAGGAAACACATGGTTGAGGAGGAGTCAGGCTGCTGTCCTAAGTGCCACGCATTCAACGCATCATTCTACCACAACTTATGGGAATGCGGAAAAAACTGTAAATTTTGGAATAAAATAGCCATATTTATAAACAAGATCTTTTCGATACAGATACAACCAGACCCATTAGCAATGCTATGTCTTCACTAAGTGCACTGGAATTTAGGACCGTATTAAAAGGCAATTATTCCTTTATTATCTATTATACTGAAGATGGCTCGAAAATCTATACCAATACAATGGACAAGTGCAGCCCCACCCCTCCTGAACTCTGTTCAAGAGTTAAACTGGCCATACATCTACAGATTGATTGTCAGATTGGGCTGGTTGGAACAAAAACCTGGTAATGGATGAGAGCAAATGACAGTTGCCCATTTGCTTTGAAATGCTGGAAAACTGGCAAAAACTGGCAATCAGATATTACCAGGTTTTTGTTCCAACCAGCCCAATCTGACAATCGATCTGTAGATGTATGGCCAGCTTTATTACTCTTGAAAACCCTATATTATGACAGACGGAGTCTGTTCCCAGATATTGATAATGGGATCACCCAGTTTTGTAGCAGATCTGGTTAGTATATGGATTATCTACCAACAGAGACTAAATATCAAATAATACATCTACTTGAGCTTAGATAGTGGTATCAAGAGTTGAATAATGACTAAATACTGAATAGTATTATAAGGATATATAAGTAAGATAAGATGATAAATTGGACCTTAGACCACAGACAATTTCTATACCCTTTGTCTTTTCCTCCCCTTTCCCCCTCCCCCCGTGAATGTATTGTTATTTGTATGTTTCATGTTAATGCTTTATTTTCTCTTATCTCAATGAATATCTAACAACCTCTATTTATTTAAATATAGTTACTTCGTAAAAAGGTTAAACTCAGATATTTACAAGAGGGAAGAGAAGGGACTCTCTTTTCATTGGGGCACTCTTTTGTGTAGATTACAGATAGTAATCAGTTATTCATGATATAATAAGGTTCGGGTATAGTAATGATCTGCGGTGGGGTTCCTGGAGACAAAGGTGGTTAGAGCCTTTCCATTGGAAGAGCTCCTGAGTTTCAATCTGGAGTAGTGATTAAATACTAGTAATACGAAGTTGTGGGGAAGAGTATTCCCTGAGTGTATGAGGGTTTTATTGTAAAATATTACTTTTAATAATTTGTTAAAAAATAATTACTAGACAAATGTTTTTTAGACGTTGACACACATACACAGATATTGTCTGAGACTATGAGAAAATATACAATAACATTTTAGAGGGTATATATAAACAAACAGACCAGCGAAGGGGGAGCATCTCGTGTGTGTGCGCCCCCTGGAGACAGCTAGCATCTGCCCCGGCTGAATGAACTGCGCTCCATCTGTATTAAACAGATCCGATCAGACGGCAAACACCTGCAATTTGGACACTATTCATCAGATTTCTCAGGTCAATCCATCAGAATCGGATGAAAGGAGGCCAAATCACTCAAGTGTATGGGGGAGGTTTGTATGAGGTTTTGTATGTTGCACAGACAGCACACACTGGGAAAATCAATCATTAAATTTAGTTCTGGCATCTGAGAATGTGAAATACATATTATTAAAAACATAAAAAAATCTAAAAAAACTTTTATTAATAATTCTCCTTTAATAACTGAATCTTCTGAATATCAGCTGCATTGTCTTGTAAACAGCTGTACTGCATTTATGTTAAATCCCCAAGAATTTTAAGAAGCCATTTCTATGCCATACATTGCTGCTATAATTATTATTATTATTATTATTATTATTATTATTATTATTAATATTATATGTCTCGCAGCTTTGGTATGGGGGTTTTGAAGTAAGGATTATATTTAGCATTTGTTTCTGAGCAGACTGGTAGCATCATCAACAGTATCCCATAGTAGATAGTGGTCAATGGAACGCCTCGGGGTACATAGTTCCGACTGAGAGTCTGAGATTGTGTAGGGGTTTTCTGGTGGTTCTTCTTCATGTCTTGGAATATGAGCAATGATAAAAGTCAGTAAATTCAGTAAAAGTTCTAGAAACTCAGCCACTGTGCAAACGGAGACCCCAATCCAAAGACCCACAAGACCTCCGATGCTGGAAAACAGGTCTACAAGCTACAGGACACAAAAGAAACACAAAGAGGATTATGTAATACAGTCAGGCAATGGATATACTGATTGCCAGAGCTATTCTCTGTTGTAGGTTAGGAGTAACTAGCTGAAATATGTCTTGTTAAGATGTTTCTGTGCCCAGCTGTATAGGACACAGGACAGATGATAATACATTTGGAATATTCAGATATTCTTTCATTCTAGAACATTTTAATAGCACTTATATAACAGGACTCCGCTCGACGAGTAGCTGCAATACCTCACATCTCACCACTTGCCATTAATGCTAGTAAAGTAGCCATTAGGGCTAAATGGAGACAGTGATTGAATCCTTGTAGATAGTCACCTGAGTTCACATGGCACTAACATAAGGGTTTATTTAATATATGTCAACGTTGATCATGTCATTTTCCATATGGACAGTGATGAAATGTTGACATACTAGAATGTCAACATATAACCCCCCCGGTGGGCCAGTGGTGACTTACTGTATCTTCATCTGGTGTCTGCAGAGACTCCTGTGGTGTCTTCTCTGTTTTGGAAGCCATGTGACTGACTTCCAGGTCAGACTTCAGATCCTCAGACTTTCTGGTAAGTATCCCTAATCCTAATCCCTAACCCTGCCTCGTCCGCAGCCCAACCCTAATTTACCCTACAGTTTAACCCAAATGTCGACACTCTGGCAATGGTGATATTTAATTTGCCAACATTGAAAATTTCACCAAGATTTCTAATAACATTTTAACACTGTAGACTTCATAACTGTTAACATGGTGTCCCAGACGTGAACTCCAGATTGTTAGGAACCTGCTCGGCAGAGGTGACTATGATGTCGGTGGGCAAGACCATATCTTTGGCCAAACAACCTCTTATATAATTAAATGTAATAAAAAAGTAATATATAATATGTGAGAAGTAATGATTGCATAGTGCACCAGCATCCCCCTTTTTTTGCATAGTCCTGGATCTTACCTGCATAGCAGGAACCTCCTCTATCAGCTCATAATTTAGCTGTTGGTAATAAACCACGACCTTGACCACATTGTCTCTGATGAAAGAGAAATACAATATTAGCAAAATTATATAACTAAGCCTAATTAGCAAAAATATTGCTTATTTTGAAAATGCACCCTAGAAAGCAGTATTGGATCATTTGCGACAACATCGGCCAGCTGCGTGATCCATGGTTCACGCAACTACAAAATGGCCAGGAGATCCCTCATCCAGCTTCTGTGCCTCCTCAACAATGACAGCGACAGGCATCTGTTATGAGAAAAAGTGGCCTTTGTCACCCCCTCTGTGCCTCTGAATGGCATCAGACTATCAATAAGTGACAGTCTGATGCCATAGTATGATCAATGTCTCAGACTCGTCCTGTATATGCACAGGACAGGTAGTGGGGCTTGAATATGGTCTACAGATGTAGCGCCTCTCATCATTGCCGCCAGCTCACCGTGGCGGAGGTTCTGACGTTCCAGTTTTCTTCTTGCACTCCCATCCGCCAAGGGGCGTATGCCCACACCATGCTATACAATCCGCCACCACTGGGTGACTAATGCTCCATCAAGCTAGCGTCGGAGTGATATACTGTAATGTGCCAATGGAACCCCGCCATTCGCCGCTTACTGTATGAGACGCTCATGCGAAATGAGACGCTCGTGCATAAAGGGACGCTCGTGCCTAATGAGATGCCCGTGAACATCGCTGTGAGCAAATGGGCTGTGTAGTGTAATGAGCCTATACAAATATTTACCTTCATGTTCACGTAGCCGATGCTGAATATTTTGAACTGTTGGTACTGTACAGTAGCTCTAGTATGGCCGGAATGGGGAAAACGTTGGCTTTCCAGCTGTTGAACTACACATTCCAGCATGCCCTGTAACAGTTTTAGCATCGTCAAATAGCAAAACTGTAGCAGGGCATGCTGGGATATCTAGTTCAACAATGACTGGAGGGCCAAAGATTCCCCATCCCTGGTCTATAGTTTGATTCCCAGAGGAGGCTCCCCAATAAAATACTATTATTGATGAGTAGAAAGGATATTTAGTAAAATGTATATTTAATGTGGCAAACTTTTCAATACTTTAAAAGATTCAATACCTGCCGCTTTTTCTGATGGGTGAAATAGCAGCGGGTGCCTATTCAATGCTGTCTTTCCCAACAGCATTAAATAGTCAGATCGAAAGAATGGGCCTGACTTTAAAAGCTGTCGGCCCATTTTGCAGAGAATGGCCGTGAATTGTCGGGATCACGGCCGGATCTCGACAATCCACAGCCGTTTATGCAGACACTCCCCATTTTTGCAGATTAGCAGTTCGGGACATTGAATCCCGCTTGGCGGGAAAATGGGCCAGGGTCACAGCTGTACAGTCGTGACCCGGGATTGAATACCCCCAAAGTATTGCCATTGGCAAAACAGAATGTGAGGGTAGGGCCAGACTGGGACCAGAAATCGGCCCTGGCATTCATTTTGAGCACACAGGTCCACCTGCAGAAGGCGGGACCCTCAGCAAAAAGGGTGTGTGGCCTCATGGAAAGGAGGCATGGCATCACTAAAAGGAGGCATTACACATTATGGAACACACCGTTATGCCCATTACACATTATGGAACTTTCCGTCATGCCCGATACTTATAAGGCTACACACCATAATGCCCATTACACATTATGGCACACACCGTAATGCCCATTACACATTATGGAACACTCCGTAATGCCCATTACTTATAAGGCTACACACCATAATGCCCATTACATGTTATGGCACACACCGTAATGCCCATTACAAAATATGACACAATCTGTTATGCCCATTACACATGGCACACACCATAATGCATGCCCATTACACATTGTGCCTTTGGAATGGTTCATTTAGTTACATCTATTTAGGGTAATTCCTGGTTCATGGAAATATGCTTAATAATACATTACATGCCTTTCGAAACAGTCACTCAAGAATTTAACTTTTTTTCTTCATACTGTAAATGTTTGATTGTTGTGGGAATAGCGCACTCAGGGTGGCAATAGAAAGGGGGAGGGGGAGGAGAAGGAGTGGGATGGGGCTATGATGGTAATGAGGACCGAGACAATGTAAATGAAAAATGAAGGTGCTTTATTAGAAGGGTCTGATTGAAATGGGAGTAGGTGTCTTGGGACTTCTCATTAGTCACACAATAGGGCTGTCACAGTGCCACTATTGAGGGGCCTTGGAGAGGGTTAAGGGATTCCTTTAGGGAACCCTTTGTCATAGGGTCGTTGCCTGGATCCTGTGTCCTCCCTGGTGATTTGCTGGTAACCTCTATTGAGGCTGGGTGATTAGTATTCCAACTCAAAGGGTTAATTGTCAGGTGTTATGGGCATATATGCAAAACAGCATCCCGTTTGCATATGCTTACCCTTCCGATGTTGTGCAGGCTCCCCTTGCTGTCTGTGATGGTGTCTACTCCTTTGGTGGTACAGTGGTGCGGGGGTGCATGCGACCACTTGTCTCTGCTTGTGGGGAGATTGCGTCATGTCAGATTAGTGCTGCCGCCGCTTGTCCCATCCGTTCGTTTGGTCAGCAGCGTCGCACATCTGGGTCTGTGAGATCTCGCGGTTAGCAGCGCTCCCCCATGTGTCTAATACCTTACAGTTGTGGCTGCTATTAGGAGTTTGTTGTTTGATGGAGAATATCGTCCCACAAGGCCATCGGCCCTTCTGGCATTTGCCAGAAGTGCCAGATGGCCAGTCCGGCCCTGTGTGAGGGTGAGGGACATTGCTCAAAATTGTTCTACAGGTTAAAAAAGGAGCTGTTGCTTATCAAGTAAGCCTAATTTTGTGACAGTTACCTAAGGAACAGTTTTCCTAATTGTATGGGGAACATAACTGTATTATCCCTCTGCTTGTGAATTTGCTTACTATACCAAGGTCTTATAGGTATATGGATTCAGACTCACCTAATAGATTGCAGGTCTTGATATCCTCGTCTAATTTCAAGATTCTTTGAGAAATAGTCCTAATAAAGTACAGTTATACATTATTATATTACCTTATTATATTTAATTAATATACATGTTTGTTCTTGATTGTTTTTTTTTTTTTTATATTATGGACCTTCCCCAGGCAACAATTATATTGTAACCAACACCCAAAGATTTCGCACTCAGCTATTGTCACTGGGTACAAGCAGAGCATTGCACTGCAATATCAGAGCAATAGGCATTTACTTGCACGTGTTGGTAGCATAAGATTGATATGGTACGCTATTTTGGGTCTGGCATGCAGGCTACGATTCATACACATGCGCAGTCATTCGATAATCAAACGGACTGCGAATTCACACAAACAGTTACATTTTGAATAAAGTGTTTTAGAACATCTGCTGAATTCAGAATGCTTTATCATTAGAATGATTTCCTTATACTTTTCTAATTCGTATATTTAATACTACATAAGGCAGGATTTATCCAGTACGAACTGTGGTGAAAACATAAGGTCGGTCTTATAAGGGCTGGAAATGGAAATATGCTCCTGAATCTCTGTATCTGTAAAGAGTGGGTGGTGAGACTTTGGTACAAGCACCCTTACTAAAGGGAGGACAGACTCTAATACAGTGGTTCCCAAACTGTGTGTCTAGGCTCCCTGGGGTGTCTCGGAGCACTTGCAGGGGTGCCGCATGTCGGTGGTCCAGAACCAATTAAAATTACTTTCAATGAAAAAGGCAAAATCAGTGCTTGTGGCTTCCAGTTATAAAGTATGTGAGTAAACAGAAGTGAACCATGGACCTTATTCTGGTCCACACGCAATGCTGCAAATTTTGCAGCGTAGCATGTGGACCAACTGCCACCCGCCTCCCACAGTGTCGGTTGCTCCCCTTCCCCTCCCTCGCATGGGCCAATCCCCCACACGGCTGCAAATGGATGATTTGCATAATCCAGAGTAAAAGTCAAGATGGCCTTTGCACACAGTGTAGATCGGTGGCAATCTTGAGATAGGGCATGAAGCCTCACAGGACAATAGGACCACTGGAGTTCATGCAGTAGTGCACTCTTCTTTCAACATTTTGGTGGTTCTTCCATATTTGTCCACATCTTGGTGACCTCCATATCATTAATGCATTAAGATTAGTGCATAAGGTACTGTAGTGTTCTGTATATTGATTGGTGGTAATGTTTTAGATAGCAGAACTTACCAAGTATGTACTGCTCGGCCACTGGGATGAAGAGAGAGTGAGTTCAAAATTTTCTTCCCTTCCAATAGAAATATCATTAGTGTACCACATAATTAATCTGTTACAGTTTATGATAGCCCTTTTAGTTACTGTATATAGTGCTGACATATTATACAGTGCTTTACACAGAATGTATATCCATACCAAACAAACAGGTTAATGTTATCGCTAGTCACTGAAGCACCATCAGTCTTCAGTATAAGTAGGAGCTGATTGGTTCGTTGTTTATCACTCTCGATTTTATCACTTTTCAAGGCTTAGTACATCTCACCCCTAGTGTCACCACCACACCCAATGGCCCCTCTGCATGTGCAGTGTAAATGATGCACAGTGCCTGCTCAGCTTTCATGAACCACACACTGGTTCGATTTAATTTGAGAAAAAGCCCTTAAGAAGAGTGATGTGGTACTGATATATAATGCATTGTTACCTACCCTCCTGCATTCTGCAGGAGACTCCCTGAAATAGCAGCAATCTCCCTCTCTCCCTGAATAGTCTAGCAATCTCCCTCATTTCACCTAGCCCACAATATGTAGCTGTTACATTTTTGCAGAAAAAAGGGAATGAGAGATAGATACATTTATATTGAATCATCAGCACCATTTCCCAGCATTGGTGATGAAACACCATGATCCCACAATGAAGGCTACATGTATTTATTGTGGCTATTTATATGGAACCACATGTACTGTAAGACACAATAGATGAACAATCCCTGAAACATATCAGTGACTTTTCTTTAGCAAGCATAGTAGCTCTTACTAGCTGATTTTGGGCTCATCTACATTTGTATATGTTATTTTAAAAGATTCCTCTAAGACAGTGGTTCTCAAGCTGTGGGTCCTGACCCCAAAGTGGGTCCCGAACACCTCAGAATGGGGTCACTACTCCATGTTGCTGACCATCAGATTAATGTTTCTGTGAAGGGGGGGACAGGGGATAACTCATTAAGTAAACATCCTCTACTTCCCTCTTCCATCCCTCTTTCCCCCTTTTCCATCCCCTCATTACCCACTGCCTCCCTGTCACAATGGCGGGTACTTCACTTCACTGACCACACATGTGGCGGCCATTCTGTGGTAACTTGCTGGGGTCCTGTAATAATTTTTATTGTCTGACAGGGTCCCAGAGCAAATAAGTTGAGAACCCCTGATCTAAGATATTGCAGTACACACCCACAATTGTAGGTGCCACATCACAATTTATTTTCACAATCTCTCCATACTGTGGAGGTTATTCTGGTTGGTGCGTAACTTTCCGAATTCTTTCGGAGCGGACCGCACGCCACGCTGTGGGGACATTGTAAGAAGAAACGCCCACAGGTCCTCTGCATTCGGACGGACTCGCTCTCTAAGAAGAGAGTGTGTTTACGGACAACATCCAAACCGTGCGTGTGCGGTGACCACACAAAGATTCTGCACGGTCTTACAGCATCAGAACGGATGCTGTAAGACCGGAAAATTACGCATCAACCAGAATAAGGCCCTGTATATGGAACTAGACACGTCCTTTGGATGGAGCATGACACGCCTCCTCAATGGGGCACTGTGTAAAATTCTACTACCAACTATAATCTCCCTGAAACTATTTTTCTAAAGTAGACAAGTATAATATAATGCTGGAAGATGATATACAGATGTGGAGAGTAAGAGTAGCTGATACTCACTCACACTGAAGTGGACAGTGACATTTCAGCTGATCATGGGATAGTTTATATTCATATGTTTCCACACAGTTATCTGTTAATAAAATAAACAGAAACATAGGTTGTTGGAATGAGCTCAGTATATCCATGTCACCCATGCAGGCTATAGGTCCTGGGAATGTATACTTACTGATGGATGGCTCACTGATATTACACAGAGGTACATTAGACCCAGGGGGTGCAGGGAACTCCCACATTCTGCAGCCACAGTTCTTGATAATTTTATTGTGTGCACAACTCTTCTTGCAAGCCTGGGGACAAATGCAAAATGTACACAAATGTTCTACAAACCTTGACATACAGTACGTTTGAATCAGAATTTACTACTTCCTTCTCCATCCATGAGAGATTATGGGAAGCTATACTCAGTAACATGTGATACTAGCTCTGTGAAAGGTTTCATCTCCAGCTGTAGCTAATCTCCAAGGTAGCGTAATTGCCTCATAAAATAATAGCTGTCCCTATTGTCTGTTCCTACCGTACACTACGGTTCTGCAGACATTGCCCATTTAAAAATGTCAGCAGTTGTCAGTCTGACGAATGATTCCATTCCGTGGGGATAAGCATACTGTGGAAATGTATTATTATTATTATTATTATTATTATTGTACACAGAAAAAATATTTTTTGTGCTATAGATACAATTATTTAAAAATGCAACTTATCTAGGCAGAATATCTTACATTGTATATAATGATCAGACAACTGCTGACATTTTTAAATGGGCAATGTCTGCAGAACCGACTGACTCCCAATGCAAGTAAGACAGAGCAGCCTTAGGACAGGAGGGCCAGTCGCTGGGGTAAGTACTGGGAGGGGCGGAGTTTTGATAGAAAGAGGACAAGGACAGCAGATAAGGGGTGCGGCCAGCCAGAGAGTGGGTGGGGCCAAGTGGGATCATTAAGACTGAGATGACCTGGACTATTTGTATGTTACATTACAACCCATTACAGATGTAATGGCCAGGAGCTGCATGGCTTATTGAGGCAAGATGTATGAGGAAACATCTGTATTCAAGCAGAGGCAGAGGTCACAGTGTTAGCGGCTGTGCGAGTGCTGTCTGCGGGTGGATTGGTTGTGCAATAGTGTTCGGCATATCTGTAACAGGCATTATGTGTGTCATGTATAAATGCATTATTAATGTGTGACATATGTGTAACAGGCATTATCTGTGTCATGTGTATAAAGGCATTAATAATGTGCAACATATGTGTAATGGGCATTATGTGTATCATTGTTAACAAGTGGAATGGGTACCGTTCTGCAGCGCTGGACAATATGAATAAATTTACTGGAAATCCCAAAGAGAAGCAGTCCACTCCGTAGTTTCAAGGTAAAAAAAAAGTACTGAATGCTTTATTAAATAAAAAGTCACATAAAAGGAAGAAAATTTCCTTAAAAAATCACACAAAAAACAGTCTAAAAGTATATAAACAAAGGATTCACTCTCTTCTTTGCATAGGAGAGAAAACAATTTAAAGGTAGCTCACCAGATTCTTGGAGACGCAAGTATCCCTGTATGCTCCAGACTGCACTATAGGTCCTTATGGTGGTGGGTGTATGGGGTGTTTCAGGGCTGGGAGGCCGTTCTGCCACTACGGTTACCTCTCTAGTCCTTATGGATTCCCCAGATCTCAGCTCCACCCGGACTCACGGTATTGCGCTTTGGGTTCTGGAAGCCGCGCTGCCACTACGGTTATTCCTTCCTCCTTCTGCGCTCACCTGCAGATCTTTACTGTGCAGTGTATCTGGATGGGTACATTCAGGACAAAGGAACCATACTGCCACTTGGGTCCTAAGTCCTTACTCTTCCCCAAAAGGGATCCCCGGTGCACCTTGACAAAGACCATAATTGGTAGAAACTAGTTGGTGAGCAGCTGGAGGATATTGCTCGTGGAGAGAAGGAGAAAGACCAGACTCCAAACAGACCAGAGTCCCCTGTATTATATCACAGTATCCAGCTAAGAACTTTTGGACCTGTGTGCCCGCCAAACGCTGCAAGCGCAGGCAGCAGAGGCGGAGGAGTGTGCCTGCACTTTACATCAAAGCCGGACACTCTTTAACCGGGACCCGGGGCAGGGAACCACGCAAGGGAAAAAAACCGCAGTGGCAGTGCGGCCCTCCATTCCGTGTTATACCAGACACCGGGGATCCCTTTTGGGGAAGAGTAAGGACTTAGGACCCAAGTGGCAGTACGGTTCCTTTGTCCTGAAAGTACCCATCCAGATACACTGCACAGTAAAGATCTGCAGGTGAGCGCAGAAGGAGGAAGGAATAACTGTAGTGGCAGTGCGGCTTCCAGAACCCAAAGCGCAATACCGTGAGTCCGGGTGGAGCTGAGATCTGGGGAATCCATAAGGACTAGAGAGGTAACTGTAGTGGCAGAACGGCCTCCCAGCCCTGAAACACCCCATACACCCAGATAGGTGTACCCACCATAAGGACCTATAGTGCAGTCTGGAGCATACAGGGATACTTGCGTCTCCAAGAATCTGGTGAGCTACCTTTAAATTGTTTTCTCTCCTATGCAAAGAAGAGAGTGAATCCTTTTTTTACATACTTTTAGACAGTTTTTTGTGTGATTTTTTAAGGAAATTTTCTTCCTTTTATGTGACTTTTTATTTAATAAAGCATTCAGTACTTTTTTTTACCTTGAAACTATGGAGTGGACTGCTTCTCTTTGGGATTTCCAGTAAATTTATTCATATTGTCCAACGCTGCAGAACGGTTCCCATTCCACTTGTTAACATTTGTACCTTTTTTGGGTGTTATTGAGATTGAAACACCATTTGAGAACCACTGCAGCAGAGGGATTAAGGAGCGCTAGAGAATTCCTGGAACTCTGCTTTTTTAACAAGATTATGTGTATCATGTGTATAAGGGCAATAATAATGTGCAACATATGTGTATGTGGCATTATATGTGTCATTATGTGTATGAAGTGCATTAATAAAGGTTGGCATATGTGTAAGGGGCATTATGTTTATAAGGACATTAATAATGTGTGTCATGTGTAAGGGGCTTTACTGTGTGGTATTATCAGGGGAGCCAAGAGAAAGGGGTAGGGGGTAAAAATTACCCAGGCCAAAGTCTGATGGAAGGGCCCAGTGGGGGACCCGGGCCCCCTTCCGTTAAGTGACAGCAGCAGCTACAGCTCTTCTCTGCCCAGCACACACTGCTTTGTGCTGGGTTGCAGTGTGGCCATGGAGGTGCTTAAAATACAATATTTTCTCAGGATTTTTTTCTAAGGGTATAAGGTGAATAATGTGAGGAGTAATGAATATAAGGTAAAGTGGTACTACTGTGTGATGTAACGTGAATAAGGGACATCATCGCATGATATAATGTGAATAAAATTGCACTACTGTGTGGCATAATTTGAATTGGGGGGTACTATTGTGTGGCCATGCCCCTTCCCAGCAAGAACACACCACTGTTTGGGCTGCGCACCGAATTTGTGCACTGTTTCTATTTAATATATTGCGGGTAGGAGCACCAAAATGATGACTGCTATGTTGAGGGTTGATGGTGCTGGGAAAGGGGAGCAGGGTAAGAGACGGAAATAATGGCGGTGCTAGGGGGCACCAGCCAAAATCTTGCCTAGGGCGTCATTTAGGCTAGGGCCGGCTCTGCAAATCATTATACACATTAAGGCTAATACAACATAATGCTCCAACATAAATAAGCTTACATAAATTAGAAATTAAATATATATATTCATGTGCAGTAAGCACATGAATAAAAATAGCATGCCCCTTCACATAATAAAATTAATTCGCCATTTGGTCATTGAATAGGGTGATTCACTTTTTTAGTCAAAAAATCGCCTTACAGCACGAAAATAGCACAAATTCGCCGGAGAACATGGCGAATCAGCCTCATTGAATACTGTCCTTAGTGTGCAGCTGGGCTGCGGTGACCCAGTAAGCGCATATAGGCTGGCAGTGGCATGCACCGCACAGGACACAGCAGGGGGGTGCCCTGTAAACCGTTGGCGTCCGGGGCACAAGCTCTGACGACACCACCCTAAGCCTCTGGTTTTAGTGCTGCAGAATTGCAGAAGTAGCATGGTCTTAATTGAATGAGGAATATGATAGTCCATGTAGCATCCCAAATTATCATAGCTGGATGGATTCAGTATTAAATCCCGGCGATCGGGATCATGGCGTTCAAAATCCCGACGCCGGAATCCCGACCGCCGAAATCCCGACAAGGGGGGGACGTGGATCGCCCCCCCTTGCGGGCTCGCTGCGCTTGCCACGCAGTGGGCCCGTTGCCTCGCTACGCTCGGCACACTAATTTATTCTGTGTCGGGATTTCGGTGGTCGGGATTCCGGCGTCGGGATTTTGAACGCCGGGATCCCGACCGCCGTGATTTACACTGCATCCCAGCTAGATATTTATTTATATCGTTTTGACTTCACCAAAGGGTTCAGTATGAGGTACTGACAATTGAAATTCCAACAATCACTCAGCTGACACTGTGATACCGGCAGGGTATAAATACCGGTGGTCAATATACTAACAGGTATATAATACCAACAGTTGAAATGCCGACACACAACATACCAACATGATCAGAATGCCGAACATGTTAAAAATGCAAACACAGTTGTAATGTCGACATGGACATCGTATTAATGTGCCGCATCTCCCTGTTTTGGGCACATTGCCTCCCTGCGCTTGGCACACTATTATATTCTCCCTCTATGCCCACTCAGATGGAAGCATGAACAAGTAGTTTTTTGGGGGGAAAAACATAAAAAAATAGTTTTTGGTATTATTTTGTATCAATATTTTGGTTGTTGGCATTGTGGTTTGTCAGTGTTTTGCTGATGCCCCTAGGCATTCCAAGTGCCCTAGGCAATTGCCTAGTTTGTCTATGCCTAAGGCCGGCTCTGCCTGTATGAAGCAGCCATCATGTGGTTATGATCTAAATCTATGATGAAATACAAATTGACACCATGATGTTTAAAATTGTCATGTGTCCACCACTGCCATATTGACCATTTGTTTGTTTTGACAATTTATCCATGTTGAACTATTAACTCTCTACCAAGACACTGTTGAACTATTGGCCAGGCATCCAATCATATCAGGACCAATAAACAAAGTAGTCAAAGAAAAAGTTCAAAAGTGCATGAGGTAGAGTAAAATACAGTTCGTTCAGTCAGTCAGTCAGTCAGTCAGTCAGTCACTGAGACGGTCACAGAACAAATGTTTTTCCTGTAACATATTCTGTGCAGAAGATTGGTTGTGTGACTGGAAAAGACTTCCAAGTCTTATAAATAAATATACTTTGAAAATAACTGCAGAACCAAAGTATATTTTCTTTGGCTTTATTATTTATGTACAATAAAGGTTTACGTTTGATTACATTTTACATTCTAGTGTTCTGGCATGAGGGACATACTGTATGATACAGCCATACTTTTGTGCAGTCATGTCAGGCGGCTAGCACAGTACACACAAGGGAGGGCATTACTATTGTGCTGCCTGTCATATGCAGTAATATAGTGTTCTCAGTAGTCTAACTAATATATGCCTTCGCTTTGCTGCGGAATGCACTTTATAGCTGCATTGCAAACTAATTTGGGAAGCGGAAGAAACAAGTGACTAATATATTGTGATATATAAGTGTATTTCAACTTTAGAGAAATAATTACTGTCGTGCTAACTGCAACAAATACTGTATATTGGCAATAGGACATCTGACAAGTGGAACAGCAGCAAGCAATTTTCCATTAAAACGAAATCCCATGCAACCTGATTTATGTACATAATTTTGGCAAACAGGGAACGTATGATGCATAAGTATGAAATACCGTGCCCACGCTAACCCCTATCATGGGAAATTCCCAGTTTATAATCTGGTTTGCAAATTACTATTAACTTTTTTCCTAGAAAAAGAAGTTAAAATGAAACTACAGTTGCTGCCGCGGGAGGAGGCAGCCAGGTCGGTATAGAGGACAGAGAAAGGGAGATCGTGGCTCAATATGGGGGCTGTTAGGGGTGTGGGGCCACATATGATAATACCCAATGGTAGTGCGAAGGGAATGGCAGCACTTTTACATCATCATGACCAAACCACTCCACTTTACAAAAATCACTGTGGGGGACGTAGATACGAATACACAGTTGATCGTGTCAGAGTGGAAGACTTTCCCACTCTTTTGGGAGGCTGGGAGGGCCACCTGATATTTTAGAGTAGGCGTCCCCAAACCGGTCCTCGAGATCTACCAACGATCTATGCTTTCCATATCACCTAGCTTGTGCAGCTGTAGTCATTACTAACTGTCGCATTTTCAAACCTGCTGCATTCATTCCTACTATAGATCCACAGGCTGCTGAAAAACATGAACTGTTTTAGAGCCTTCCAGCCATTTTCAGAAGAGTAGGCAAGTACAGAATGAATTAAACGCTTGCATAAAGTATTTACGTAGTTGTTAGCATTGATATTTTAGCTAATGTGTATCTATTGTGTTGCATTTTGTAAAGAACTCTTTAAGCTGTTTGTAACTTTTTATGCAGTTGTAACATGTTGCAGTCATAAAATAAATTGCTTTGAAATTAGGTCCATCTTTTTGAAACACCCTGTATATCTCGGTAGACAGCCAGTATTATGGTTTGTTGTTTATGTACTTCGGATCTAATTCAGTATTGTAGTTGTGTGACAATCCCTATTTGTCACAGCACACAAACTGCGGCCGCATCCTTGATGGATGATGGGGCAGTGACATGGCATTGGGTGGGCATAGTGTGGACAACACAGACATGTCCGGATCATTTTCGGGGTGGTTAGTGCCGGCTGCATGACATCCCAGGCAGGGGGCTATCAAAGAAATGCGAATGCATCACATATCTGCAATGCATTTACATTTCTATGATGAGAATGCAGTTATATTGCAATCGCATGAGGGGGAGAAACTCTGCATGCTGAATGGCCTTGTCTTGTGCGCCCAGCGTCTGACAGCATGCCTGGGGAAAGCAGTTGCAGCTTTGCTATTTAAGCAACTGCAAATTAACCTGAATCAGGCCCTTTATTACAAACCAGAAATAACCTGGTTGATTTCAGAGAGGGGTACTTTCACACCACCTATAAAGTACAAAGTATAACTGCATCAATTTGAGCTCATCTCTAGCGGTATATCCCACCATCAATCGCACTGATGTTCATCGTATATGTGTCTGGACTTCCGGGTCTAGGTCCCGGAAGTCCCTATTTGCATGCGCAGAGTAATGCCGCTACCCACAGGGTATGCTGGAAGGATCCTTGCTGCAGACAAACCTGGCGTTACCCTCAGCAATGGAGCTCTGCTGGAGGGGCTCTTGTACATTCAAAAATGCAGTAAAAATCCTAAAAACTGGATTTTTTACTACATTTTTACATCCCACCCTTGGTGAGCCAACAGAAGTGTATTGATGGTCTGATGCACTCAGTGAACTGTAATACATTATTTTTGAACAGATCGCATTTTGCAGAAGTCCTGACATGTAGTACTGCACCAGTTAGCTTTGCACACCTTGTACCTGGAACGTTCCAAACATGTACATAAAAGTGCTCTAATGAAAATGTAGGTGATTTTGTCTTTAAGACAATGGCTGCTGTCTTTGCACCAACCCAGAGTGGTTAAACTTGGGGCTGGTGTGGAGTCTGGTGCAATTGCAAACCTCCATTGTAAAACATTTGTTATAAAAGGTGAGGCATGTCCAATAAAAATGCTAAAGAAATTAGGTATGAACACTGCTAAAGCTGGAAAAGTGATAGGAATAAAGGCATCATATTGACAATGTTAAATGTTGTCAGCAACTATAAGTAGAAGTTAACCTGGGAGTTAAAGGCATTAAACCCAAAGCTGCAGTGTGCAGTAAGCATGGCCGTAACTAGGGTTGTGCTCATTAAGTGCTGGACATAAAAACATTTCCACATCAATATATCAATTATGTCCAGATACACGTATCCTCAAATTGCACCAAATGCTCCAAAAACCAATTGCAAGAAACAAATACAACATAAGTTAACTAGTATTAAACAGACAAAAGACAGGTCCAATAAGAAAATACGAAAATGAATCATATATACTTGGTCCACTATGTAAGAACTAATATGCAAACATGAGGAGAAGGTATCACAGTTGGGGAAGAAGTATGCAGTGTGTTTCTTTTTACAATACGTATATGCCAATCACACATGCAGTATGTGTCCACCTCTAATTGAGCCCTTCAGCTTTCTGGACAGAACATGTCAAAAGTAATATAATGTGAGCACTGACTGAGATCATTGATGATGGAGTCCTCTCGCTTCTGCCCTTCACACCAGTAAGTGAGTAAATTGTAGCAATCTTTTATATGGTATTCAGGATGTTATGCCTACAATGGTTTGTCAAAACCAATGGAAGAGCAAAGGCTGCACCACAGTTTAAAATTCAAGTATGAAAGCCACACCCAGTGTCACCAACTGCCATTCCAAACTGCCTCACTGGCATTTGGGGTTTCTCCTCTATTTGAATATTAAACTGTGCTACGGAGCCACCACTGGACACTATCTTTCAAGCGTAACATGTTGCTAAGTATTTAGATGATCTACTTTATGTCAGCACTTGGGACTCACCTCTCTGGTATAGTCTGTCCCATACACATCTGCATAATAGTTTCTTATGTTGTATCCGCTGCTACACCGACTGCTGTATGGCTCTTGCAAACGTTTGACATGGACCTGTCAGAAATAGATTCTCTGTCATCAGTAACGAAATGCAATATTTGTGGCTTTGTTTGCTCAGAAATGTACGATATGACCTTAACCCTTTCATGCCCAATGTCTATAGATATGGTGGTAGCTTAGCGCTCACCCTCTATAACAACCCAGATAGGTGACGGTGTATTAGGTGTTTAAATGAATCGTGTAGTTGTAAGAATTACCTGTAGTAAGGTGTTGGTAAATTATTTCACTGAAATAAGGACTATGAAATATTGGAATGGTTTGCAGAATTTTATTCACTCCACGTGAAAGCAAATGTCCAGGATGTGTGGGGCTGGGGTCCATGCGGGGCAAAGGTGAGGGATGTATTGGGCGGTGGGATCAGGGGTACAGTGGAGGTGTGCAGTCCAGGAGTAGATGGGCAAGACGTGCCGTGGAGGGTTGCCTTCCGTTCCAACCTGCGGTACAGCTTACCTGTCTTCTGACGTCCCTCGTCGATCACCTCCGCAACGGAGAGCGCCGTCTGCACTTCTGGGTCCCCACAGCACCTCTAGATTTCAGCACAGCTGCAAAGCGAGCACTATCGCGAGATCTTGCTCCTCTGCGGCTGCAGCTTACACCGGCCGCAGCTTACACTTAGATGAATCGGGCAAGTAGTGTTGGGAATAGGGTTACCAACTCATCCCTTTATTTCAGGATTCAGGATTTCTTATTAATTACACGGGTTCTGTGGCAGTTTAAAACCAGGTGAAATGGAGTCTTGAGGTGTAGCAGTTTAAAACCAGGTGAAAGCCAGCCACAGAACCTGTGTAATTAATATGTGTCCCGGATTAAAGGGATGAGTTGGTCACCCTTGGGAATGTGTAAGGTCCTCCAATGCATTTCAGCCTTCCTGCCTTTGTCAAGGAAGTTCCAGTGTGTGCAAGTTCAGTGATTTAACCCCTCTGGGAGGAGGTGCCACCCTCTCAGGGAGAGATGTTAGGTCCTTGTATATGTCAATCAGTCTTACTCCCCTGCTGGCCGGGTATATGTCAATCAATCTTACACCCCTGCTGGCCTGGTTTGGACTTGAAATGCCTTTTTGCTTAGAGAAAGTTGTAGGCAGGTGGTGTTGGTTTCATGTGTACTAAATGTTCAGCATTTAAGGTAAATTGGTTAGAATGCATACCCTCCAACTGTACCGATTTAGCCGGTACAGTACCGTTTTTTAACGGTCTGTACCGGCTAAATCAAAGTGTACCGAATGTACCGGTTTTTGGTAACCAGCTCCTCCGACTCTGGGATTTGTAGTTTCTTTCACGCCGGCTGCTCTTTGGGGAGGGTGAGGGGGAGTGGCAGGCCAAACTACATCTCCCAGGGGGCTTAGGTTGCCAGTGAGCAAGTTCCGCTTCTCCAATCACACCCTGTTTTATCAACCCATGCGTCCAGGCGAGGGGGGGGAGGCGGCACATTCTCAGCACTTTGGGACCGCTGCTGGGCTTTCAGAGCTGCAGCATGGTCCGCGCTATTGGCAGTGACAGAACCAGGAAAAGTGCGCGAAGATGCCGGCATGTGAGTCAACTGAGCGAAGAGGCTGTCAATGGCTGCTGACAAGCTTACAGTCAGCAGTGAAGTGTGCCCGCATCTCTGGCAGACTCCCAACCCTACAGGTGTGTGTCCCTACCCCCTCTCTCTCCACTCCAGCCTGCCTGTTTTCCCTGCCGCCAGCGAGGATGTCAGTGCAGTGCCACAACAGTGCTCTCGCTGTGCCTAATGCCCTGCTCACACTTCTTCCTGTCCCGGCTATACACCTATAAAACCCGACACCCTGACCCTGCCTCATCCTATCTCCACCTACATATATATATATATATATATATATATATATATATATATATATATATATATAAAAATTCCCAGTACACATTCAGAAAGTGGCGTGACCACGCCCCCTTTTACCATTGACCACGCCCCTTTCCGAATGTGTACCGATTTCTGCCCTTCAGATGTTGGAGGGTATGAGAATGGTCATACTATTTGGTCAATGGGAATGTTTTGTGTTTTTTACTCCATCAGGTAGTGTCACCAGGATGTACTAGAACAATGCTTATGTACAATCCTGTGATTAGCTGAGTGGGTATAATGAGGTATTTGGTAAGTATGTCACTATGAAAGTCTATGTCCAATGTCTAGTCAGGCTCAACAGCCTCAATAGCGCTAGTAGCAGATCCAATGGTGAGCCACTTTAAAATACGAACATTAGCATCTTTCAACATTCAATGTAGAGCATTTTTTAATAAAAAAAGGCTAAGAGAACATGTTAACATTATGTCTACATAGTTTATTTGCATTACATATTTCTATAACTGTTAAATAAAGCAAAACAGCTATGCTAAATCTTTCTATGTGCATTTCTGATTTTTCTTCATTTATTACATTTTTTTCAGGAATAAGACCTGTTAAATCTAACTCTCTCTACACATGTTACATCTGCCCCACCTGCAGTGCACATGGTCATGCGATCAGGTCTGAATTAGGCCTGGAGAGGCCAGGAGGCAGATGTCAACAAACCCAGCAAGAGAAAGCCAGGTATTGTACGTAGTGTTTTATAACACTTCATCATTTATATTCCTGTGGTCCTGTGCCATCTCTCCACTTGCTTCCCTACAGTGAATGGCCATCTGCACTCTGATTGGTGGATAGCCACTTTTTAATTTCAATTTCCAGTTCACCCTGCATGTAGAGAATATTTCTTACCACTTCATACCTTCACTACCCCAATATCAGACTCCTGTCCAGGGGGAACATTCACTCCCTCGTCCTCTGGGAAAGGCATCTTCCCTTGTCCATGCAGAACAACTCTCAGTCCTGCTGCAGTACTCAGACTGCTGATGTACTCGTGCTGCTCAATGAAAAGTTCCATAGTAAGACCTGTCAGGGAGAGAAGCAGTCAGACTATAGTGTCAGAATGACATTGTTCAGTTATGGTTCCCTGCATATAAGGGACCTGATTCTGGTTCACTTGCAAAAGCAAATTCTCTCTCTAATGGACAAGACCATGTGCACTGCAGGTGGGGCTGATGTAACATGTGCAGAGAGAGTTACATTTGGGTGTTATTTTGTTTCTATGCAGAGAAAATACTGGCTGCTTTATTTCTAAAATGCAATATAGATATTAGTTTGAAGTACAAACCCCACCCAAATCTAACTCTCTCTGCACATGTTACATCTGCCCCATATGCAGTGCACATGGTTTTGTCCATTAGAGAGATCAGAATCAGGTCCAAAGTGTTCTTGGGTTATTTAAAAGGACACAAAAAACATGTATTTGTGTGTTTTATGCATTTTAGTGTATTTTAATGTACTGTCATGAAAACCATACACATAAATAAATTACTGTATCAACCATTAGTTGTTATATATTTAAGGGGAAATTTACTAAGATATGTATTCTACAGTACAGATGGGTCTTGTCCCATCCTTGCTGGCGGGTCGCCAGAACGTACGCGCTGGCGACCCGCCAGCAGCCTCGCCAGCGAGGAGACTGAGACGCGCGTGCGTCTCACGCGCACGCGCGTCTCAGTCTCCGTCGCTAGCGCGACGGAAACCCTGTCCGTCTCCGCCTCAGGGAGACGGACAGGGTTAGGGGGGGTTAGGGGGGGGTGCGGGCAGGTGGCGGGGACCCCGGGTTACCGCCGGCAAGCCGGCGGGGACCCGGGGGAACGGATCGAAGCGCCGTCGGAAGGGGACGCGCGCGCCGCTCGTGCGCGCGCGTCCCCTTCTCACCATCGCCATGGCGCTGGCGGGGGATGGCGGCTGGCGACGCCAGCGCCATCCCCTGCAAAGATGGGACAAGACCCATCTGTACTTCCTTTTTATTTAGCATCCTCTAGAAGATAGTAGACATGATCTGATTGGTTGCCCATAGCAACATCACATGTGAAAAGTAGAATACACATCTTCATAAATTTCCCCCTTAATATTTTGTATTATGAAGTAATAAACACAACGAATGACAAATTAGTAACAATAGATTTTTTTTGTAACCACTTACAGTATGTGTGCCCAACATTATCAGGTAATTAGTGTACCAAGTGCTGTAACTATACATATTGGCACTCTGTGCGAGAAAGGGAACTGGTGCCCAACCCCATACTGAAAAAAATAGGGACGGTGCATCAATGGTGCGAGCCAAAAGTTTGGGGTGTGGCTTTGTGGGAAAGGGGCATGGACACATAATAATGCTGTAACCCCATGAACGGGTTTAAACATCTAAGATGATGTTCTTATAATTGTATGCACACAAAGGTTTTAAGTTTATATATTCACGAATAATGTAATCCCAAAGTACTCGTATATTATTTATTTACACAAATTAGTTAAAGTGGGAAGAATAAGTGCTGGAGGTGCCCCAGGTCACATACAGGCTCTGTGGGTTGTGTTGCCAGATTGTGCGCCCACAGTGCAGATGTGATATGTGCAAGGCAGCACTGGCAAGCACCTAGTTACGGCTCTGAGTTTATCTTTAGTACCCTGCAAGCTTGCAAATAGTGAAATGATACTATACTGGTATTGTAGCAGGAAAGTTACAGCAATGACAGCAGCTGCTTGTGAAACAAACAGCCGAAAAAGTCAAAACCCTTTTAGCACCACCGAAATAGCTAAAGACAACGAACACTACATACATGATAGATATTTAAGGAATAAAAACGTATATTAAATCACCATAACTGAAGCCAGCCTTGGTGGCATTTAGGACCTGTGCTTCTGTTTTTGCTGAATTATGTCTTGGTCCATTGAAGGTATAACAGTTCCCAAGCTTGGGGTTCAAGAAAGGAGTAAAGAAACTGAAACACAGATGACACACATTAACTTCAAGTACATTATTAGAATTCAGAGCACTTACAAGCATGTACCGTAAGCATGCCGTCACCTTTTTAGTGCCAACATCACTGTCAGAGATGTTGAAAATATCTGCTAAAAATGCTAGTATCACTCACATTTGTTATATAAATTTGGTACTTGTGTATTTTGGCGGCGCCCATCGCATCGTATACCATAACGCATGCGATGGTATGCGATGCGATGCGATTTCGTTGGTTAGTGTACGATGGCATACAATTTTCAAATTGTATGCCATTGTACATGGCATACAATGCCATACGATGCGATGCGATTAGTGCTTATACAATGTTAAGCACCCTAATGGGTGCATACAATGTTAAATGCACCCCCACGCCAACCCCCCACTATAAACGTGAACCCGAAGCATGGCGAGCGCAGCGAGCCCGCGAGGGGCGGCGGTACGCGTCCTCCGACCTTTTCATACCCCCACTATCCACGTCGGTGTGGAGTTGAGAATAGATTAGTGTGGCGAGCGCAGCGTGCCACCGAGCCCGAATCGTGGCGAGCGCAGCGAGCCCCGCGAGGGGACGCGGATACCTGTGAAGCCCGCGAAGGGACGCGTTTACCTGTGAAGGTATCCGCGTCCCCTCACGGGGCTCGCTGCGCTCGCCACGCTTCGGGCTCGGTGGCTCGCTGCGCTCGCCACACTAATCTATTCTCAACTCCACGCCGATGTGGATAGTGGGGGTATGAAAAGGTCGTAGGACGCGTACCGCCGCCCCTCACGGGCTCGCTGCGCTCGCCACGCTTCGGGTTCACGTTTATAGTGGGGGGGTGGCGTGGGGGTGCATTTAACATTGTAAGCACCCTTTAGGGTGCTTATACGATTTTTAATCGTATAGGGGGTCAAAAATCGCGTCGCATGTACCCGATGGCATGCGATGCGATGCGATACGTTCATCGGGGGCGCCGCTATAATACACAAGTACCAAAAATTTATGTACAGAAGATTACATTTCCTATATAAGGTAAAAATTACAGGTCAACATGATGAATAAAATAGTTTGCTTGTCAATTTTCACACATATTTTGTCAAATTCACTTGGCAGTCAAAGAGTAAATTGATACATCCAACAGATATGTGTACACTGCCCATACCGCATGTCAGCCCTATTAGAGGGGAAGTGCTATATAAATAACATTATTTTTAATAATATTATATATGTAGATTATTTTTGACCATGATCTGCTACATCAAAGACAAGACATATTTTAGAGCACGGGTTCACATCTGTGTTGGAGCCATGTCAGGAGATGCCTGGAGAGTTGCAATTAAACAAGTGACCATACAGATGTGTCCTCACACTCTGTGGCTTCAGCTGAGCCCAACAGAACCCCCTACAGTGTGCCATGTCCCAGGTGACTCAGATGTGCCAAGTTCCTATCTGGCTCAAAATGTGAGACTTCCTGAAATAAATAAAAAAGATGGAAGCAACAAAACACATTGCTGTATTGTGCTGACAAAGCTGATGTGCACATTTGTACATCTGTGTTCTCATGAGTCTGAATCTGTACACAAAGTGCTACAATCAGCAGGAATTTTCCAAGTTCCCCTGCGCTTCATCTGTGACTTTGTACACACAGTATGCAACAGTGGCGTAAGTTCATGCAAGATGCCCGGAGGCAGTATGGATAGTGGTGGTGTCGCTCAGCAGTGTCCAGACTATCTGTGCTGCACAGGGCAGGCACCATCCTGATGTGAGCTTAGCTGTCAGCTCACAGCAGAAGGGAGGGCAGCTGCGCGGATCGGATCCGTAATAGAGATCTGATCCGCAGCAAGTGGCAGCCGCAGGAGACCCCTTCAGAGTGGGGGTGGGGGTCCGGGGTTTTCTGCTAGTGCCTGCTCTCTGTGCCCCCCTGGTGGCTAACGCCCAGCGGCAAAAGCCTCCATTGCCTCCGGGAGTTATGCCACTGGTATGCAGTTGAAGTTGCAAGTTTGGCATCTCTAATGCACCGTGAGTGGTGTTTTATTGTGTCTGTTATGTGAATGAGACACAAAATTTAAGCCAGATGTCTTATACCAAATTGTATATACAGTAGTAGGTAATAGGAATATGAGGACACTTCTAAAATTCCTGGTGCTTAGCAAGTATGGACACAGTTGCCTATTATCATACCTGATGTTCTACAACTCAACCGTAAATACTGCAGTTATATCTTTATTGCCCCAAATGAGTTCCAGATTTTTTGCAGCAGTATGTTGGGATTGGGTTGGAGACCTTGAAGCCCACAAGTATTAACAACCCAATATTCCTTAACAAACCCGTCCCTAATGTAACATATATTTTCCCTATTCCTCCAGACATAAGATACTGTAGGCAAAAGAGGCCTCCCATGATATCTTACCCCCAGAAGTACTGTCTGGCTATTCTTCATTATTTCCCTGCCCATTACTCCAATGAAAAATACTAAATAGAAAAATTGTGAAACTAAACATAGACATAACAGAGCCATATTTACTGCTATCTAGTGTATCCTGAGCCAATTCTGGCCTTACACAGAGCTGGCTACAGTACCCGGCGAGATAATTACATTATACTGACCTACATGTGATGATATTAGTACAGGTCGAGTCTCCCTTATCCGTATATTCCAAAAACCGAAATTTAGAAAACTGTGTTTTTTCAGAGTATTTTCGGTGTTTTTTTGTTCCCCCACCCCCAGCCTCTTTTTATACTTACCTCGCCCCCCCGGTGTCCACGGCAGTCTTCTGCATCCTCTGCATCCCCATGCGCGGGCGTGCTGGTGATATTATCAATGCACCTTTGCATTTGCGCAATGCAGCCCTGGGACTGAAGATGCCACTGAAGAGGATGCCAAAGGCCGCCGTGGAGGCCAGGGGACACCGTGGACATTGGGGGGACCATCGGGCCACAGACAAGGGACCAGGTAAGCATAAAAAAACTAAAATCTGTGGTCCAAACATTTCGGATAAGGGAGTAGAATTTACCATATCTGATGCCAATAAAGGACCTGATTATACTTATTACACATACATACACCAATATATAAATACTTCAGATACACTGGCCTATTAGTATTAATCATTTATTGCCTGAAGCATGGAGAGCGAAGTGAGCAACGTATATATGTACCATGCGAAGGGACGCAGTACATATATACGTTGTCCATGTTGACATACGACACCACAAATATCATAAAAACCTGTTGACCTTGCCTATGTCAACCATAAACTTGTGTCGACCATTTGACAGTTTCGACCTAAGGTATGTTGACCCTTTTTCGGTGTTGACCTAGTTACTTTCGACCATTAGTGGTCTACCTAGTGACTGTCGACCTAGACATTGACTGTCATCTATACTGTAACCCTATGATACAGCTCCAACTGTTATTCCAAGTTTATAATTATTGTACAGTCTTTACTATTCATTATGTGCAAATAGTAATGTCACTTGTCCTTTAGCTGCACTGACCTTTCATTACAGGCCTCATCGTGAAATACGCAGGACATCAGCATGTCCTGTAGCTGGTGTCCCAGTGCCATCTGCTCCTGGGTACTGAGCTGAGACAGGGCAAATGCAAAGTACCTTTCCTTAGCATGGCCGAGTAGTCCATCATTCCCTTCAGCATCTGACATTAGTGACAAGTGTTCAGTAAGAGATTGATATTTGGATGAGTTAATCTGGGACATGCGAGCACGGTTAAGGTTGCAGAAGGTGATGGCTGGGAAGGGCAGCCTGGCGCTGTTGACAAGTGTGACTTTTTCTTGCGTGGGGTATTGCAGGTAGGTGGCAAGTAACTGACTGCATTGCCACAACATGCAGCCTAGTACCAGGAATACAAATACCGCCCAACAGCAGCTCCTCCACCGGGTCTGGGACTCTATGATGTTGGGCACGCCATGTGCACTAGTGTGACGTAGGGTTCGGCTGCAGATTGAGCGCAAGGAGATATTCTTCTGCCGGCCCATTTCTGTCAGGGTATCAGGAGGTCAAGTGTTGAACAGTCTCAACTAATAAATATAGTAGGATGGAATGAGGAGCTGATGATCGTCAGTGCAGGTCACACTGCTTGTTGCAGAGCTCAGATAAGGGAATGGAGAAAGGTAGCACAGTCTATGGTTTATATAACCCAACTTGTGGCACTTGAGTCCCATGGGAGCATGTAAATCTATGCTGGTAATTAGTCAGCAGGTAATTAAAAATAAAGAAAGCAGCATTACATGAGATTTTAAAGCCCATGTACAGGGAGCTCCAATTGATATATTTTATGTTGTTGTGACAGAGAAAAATTATATTTTATGTGATTTCTTTGGGAACAGTTACACCATAACAAGGCAATGTTGCCGTATTATACATTATTTCAGCAATTTTGCAAACAAATGCCATATTTATTCTCATTGTAGCCAACCATATTATTGAGGCTCCTAACTGGCACTGTTATACTGTTTATTGATTGTACTGTATGTCATTTTTCTTTTACTTTGTTCTTTTTAATGTTGGTTTTTATTATTTTTTGCTTTAGTGAAATAAAAACATAACTGCGTCCAATAAATGAAATGTGAGGTAATGAAAATAAAGAGAAGGTGTCTTCTACAAATATGTCAAAGAAAAGATATGAAAGGAAAAAATGGAGAGAACGTATGAATGCAACATTGTAGAGTATAATATTGATCATCCAAGGCAGTGATCCATAAGCCAATGGCTGGGAGCAACATCTGGCTCCTGGCATGAGGTAAGGTTGCCTGTGGCATCCTCTTAGCAGCTACTCAGCTTTGATGTACCTGGATGTTCCAAGCAAAGCAGGATCACTTGTCAGTCAGTGTTACTTAGCAGGCTGTACTATACACACCAACATGGGCAACTACTGTAAGTGTGATAGAGACACAATTGCATGAGGCTGCTCTTTATTGTGATTGTTATTGTGGTGTTTAGCTTCACATGGATAGGAAAACAAATTATTCAATTTGCACATTGATAGAATAGAGAATTTTAAAAGATCTTAATCTATAATATCCATTCTGAAATATAGAAACAGACAGTTACTGAGATATTAGAATGATTGCTTATTAGATAGGCCGGTGAATCCTTCACTGGCAAAACCAGCATACTCCCTGATTCAGACCTGTTAGCAAAGCTGCTTTTTTAGCAAATAGACAAAACCATGTTGCACTGCAGGTGGGGCAAATTTGCAGAGAGAGTTAGATTTGGGTGGGGTGTTTTCAAACTGAAATCTAAATTGCAGTGTAATGTGGTGTACACGCGGTTCGATTTGATCTATAAGAATCGTATGGTTTCTTTTCAGCCGCACTCGATTCCGTTTTGATCAGCAGCAAAGCTCCCCCTGGGGCCGCTGCTGATTGGCTGGGGGGAGGGCCAATCCCCCCAGTTCCAGGGAGGAGCTGCAAGGGTAAGCAAACACTTAGGGCTGCTCCCGTATGATGGTCTGGGTGATACGCTATATTCCCTCAAAGAGGATGCAATCTATCCTTGGAGTCTACTGGAGAAGAGGACGGGCCTACAGTAGAATCCATAGGTGAGTATGTATGAATGATTGTAGTATTTATTAAAGTTGTATTTCTCTTATGTGTCTATGTTTTATTGCACTATTGAAACTTGTGACTCCAAGTAACAAACACAATAGTTTATTATTTTTTTTTACACAAAACATCAGCACGGTGCCCACCACCCTGGGGTTCCGGAGACAGCCCTGGCCTTCAGCCTGGGCTGGGGCTATTCTGGAGGGGGCTTTTTGGGGGGGGGGGGGGTGTCCCAGCCTGGGGGTATAATGCTTTGGCCAGGGGAACTTGTATAAAAAGTTTCCCCCGGCTGCGACAGAACCCTGCTGGCTGTTTGGGCCCGATGCTGGTTGTCAAAATACGGAGGAATCCTATTCATTGTGTCCTCCGTATTTTGCTAATGAGGACCAGCCCTTGAGCCCATTTTTTTTAAATGATTTATTCTACTTTTTACACTGAGAAGCCTGACTGATATGACTGATCCATGCTGGCTTCAGTCAAATGCGAATGAAAAAGATGTTCTATTTGACATTCGAATTTACTGATGAATTTATATTTGTATTCACCAGTATGAATAATATTAACTTTGTCAATACCATTGAAATTAAAGGGGGAATTTACAGCTGTGTTCAATCAATGGTGCAGTCATCTGTATTTTTTAGATATGCACATGCCCATCCTGTCATTTATGACATACTGTAGCTCATATTTTGTAGCTGAGGACCAGGGTTTTTAAACGAGCCTAGCCCTACGTCGCTAGCCCTCCGGGAACCGGAGATACCACAGGGCAAACTAAGAACATTTTCCCCATAGGATAACATGGGACCCGCTAATTCCGATCCCCACCCGGTTCCGATGGCTTCTGGTTCCCCCCCGGCATCAAAGAAACTCATCGTTGAACTTATTCGAACCCAATGAGCACATTGGTAAGCAGCACTTATGTAGCATAATTTTTAATAGGCATTACAGTGTTTGGCATAATACGTAATGGACATTATAATGTGTGGCTTAACATGTAATGGACATTACAGTGTAAAATTTTGATGCATGCCTTTGGTGCATAATGTCCCTGTTTATTAAGCATATTCTGAACTTTGAATTAATCCATGTGGCATTATGTGAATTTTGGCTGAATCCGTGTGGCATTATGTGAATTTTGGCTGAATCCATTTGGCATTATGTATAAGTGCCAAGTGTAATGGGGTCTACTATTTTGTTGCATAATGTGTAGAAGTGGTATATGGTGTGGTACACTACACTCAAGAACATGCCCCCCTTTAGAGTGACCACACCCCCTTTCCAGAGTGCACACGCCTTTGTTGCGCACAGATCTACATCCTTCGCTATTGACACCAAGGTGGGCCAGTGTACTTTAAATGCCAGGGCCTATGTTTAATCCCATTCCCACCCTTGCTCTGCTCTCCTCCTCTCTCTCTCCGCTCTCTGAGCATGTACACTGGCACCACTAACACCCCCCTCCCCCTCCTCTATCATCGTGCCCCCCCAGTCATTTTCTCCTGGATCCGCTCCTGCATATACAGGTCCAATCGCTACAGTAAGCCACTAACAAGAGTCTCTATCTGGTGAAATGAATGAGTGTTCTTCAGATCAAAAGAGACACACACACACCAGACTTGGTAGGAAAATCTGCTGCCATTGGACTTGCTATTGGCTGCAGCTCCACTCTGCCATTTATATTGCATGCAGTGCCCCCCTGGTCAGGCGTTTGCCTATGGACTATATAAGGTGTTCTGCATCTCATTCTAGCACCCAGAATCGCTATCTAAGGTGGTCTGTGTCTTATTCCGGTACTTGGAACGACTATCTAAGGTTGTCTGAGTGTTTTCCGCAACCCGTTCCGGTACTCAGAATGATTATCAAGCCAAGGTGGTCTACGTCCTATTCCGTCACCCAGAACAGCAATCTCTGGTTGTCTGGTAGTTTTGTACCCTGTACCAGATAATAGAACTGCTGATTAAAATTGTCAAAAGTTACATTGTACACATTATGTACAAAAAATGGAGAAGGGTTTTTATTGTTGTTTTTTTTATCTATTAATTGACAGGCATTAGTAGACACACCCCTTACCCTCCAAACATTAACTATGGGAAAGGGGTAATTATTTATTATACACTGTATTATATTAGATACATTCGGTCCACTCCATCCTCCTCCCTCCCCTCCCCCCAATTCTCGTATGCAGCAAGGCCGGGGTTAATATATCATACCCTCCAACATGGCCCATTCCATTAGGTACAAAATGCTCTATTCCTGGACTTCCTTACCAGTGGCAGTTGCAGAGGTGGGGCTGCAGCACAGTCCAATATTCAAAAAGGGGAGCCACACCTAATGCCACTCCACACATCACTGTCCTGGACTCACTGGCAGTTCATGTGACCCCCCTCTTTGAATTTTGGTCTGTGCTGGAGTCCGAACTTTGTAACTGCCACTGGCAGGGAAGTTCAGGAACAGAGCATGTTGTACTTAATGGAATGGGTCATGTTGGAGGGTATGATATATAATGTGTATAACACTGTCCTTATCTCTATCTGGGATCAGCAGTAGCAGGGTAATGTATGTAAGCCTTGTATGACAGCAGTATTCTGTCCAACCGCTGTGCAGGGCTGTCAGTCCCGTATGCAGCAGTTTCATGCAGGGAGCCGGCTGTAAAGTCTCCCAGTCTCCTTCGCCTTGGTAATAGCCCCCAGACGGACACCTGCTTACACAGCTCCTGAGTAGCATGGAGTAGTACTAGTCTGGCCTTTCAGGAGTCTAGACACCATTCAACTGAGCCATGCAGCAATCATAGAAGCAGCTGTGTGTTCTGTTGGCAAGATGTCTGTTTCCTTCACAACCCGCTATTCACAGGTGTTTGAAAAAGAGGGCAGGGCCTAATCACGGTCCACAGCAGTGGGTTTAAATTTTTTTTCCTGCCGGGGGGTTTCTGGGTACTCAGAAACCCCCCTACGTGCGCCACTGGTGGGCGGCTGACAATGGTTAAACTTTTAATATGAATTGTTTAATTGTACCATTTTTTGATGGTAACTAACACCAAGCAAATTCTGTGCAGTGTCTACTGAGCCCCGAGTAGGAAAATAGATGCAAAATAAATTTAATTAGATCCTCTTATTATAATCCTGTTTTGTATATTTCATAATATCTGTGAATTAAGGGATAAAGAAGACACACATTTTCAGAGCTTACTTGACATCCTACCTATAATTGGTATATTTTTCTAGCAGAGCTAATCCAGCTGAGCCTTGTCTCTCCCCGATGAGTCCATGCACCTGTCCATTAGCCTTAGACCTAGTAAGCACATGTATGCAAATGTGTCAGTAAGCATTATTGTGTCAGCAACAAGCGATTAACATTGGAAGCTGTTTAGGTTTGCAAAGTTAGGGATAGGAATCTTGTGTTTTGGCTAAAAATGTAGTATATAGACAGATTGTGTTATTTTGACATTGCTAGAGATACAGCAGTGACACAATGGATTTATCAGGTAGATTATACATTCTCGGTACATGCAGTACTGTACATGCAGTAAATGTTTATCCAATGTAAAACAAATATATTTTCTATAAGACAATAGTGGATGATGCAACAATTTTACATTCTACTTGTAATCATGTGGTACTCCCGAATTGGGGGTACCCCTTTTCTGTGCCCCTGGATAAACATTGGTGGTCAGTGCTGCCCTTTTCAAATATGGTGGCCTGATACACGGGCTTCGGGGGGTTTCTAGGCAACCGCCCCACAGCTAAACTTCCTATTTGACTGACTGAGGGACCCCTTTGATTGGTGGCTCAGTGGGCGCCAAAGTGGAGTGGCGGCACTGCCTGTCTCCAGGCAGATTGAGATGTAACAAGTGCCCCAGGAGGAAGGGGGAAGGCGGCGCATAGTAAGGAGTAAGTAGTGTGGCCCAGAGTGTGGAAAGGAGAGACACACTGCAGGCTGTTCCAGGGGCGCACTGACCTGTAGAGAGAGAGAGAGAGACCGCAGGCGGAGACCGGCGCAGTGAAGAGGGCAGCCCCAGCGGTGATTGACAGGGGCAGAGATGCGCTTGGTGACGCGGCAGCCAGAGAGGATGCCCAGGGCTGCAGATCTGCATACAGTGACGGCCCCAGACAGCCTGAAGAGAGCCTTGCGGAGTAAGGAGTAAGCAGCGTTGGCACAGGGCGACTGTGATGAGAGAAGCAGTGTGGGGAGCGGCAAGCAAGAGCCGCCGAGAGCGTGCCTGGCGGTGATTGACAGCCGGCGCACACCGGGACCTGCAGTTATGGAGAGAAACCGGAGCGGTGCGCAGTAGAGCCGCCCAGGAAGAGAGCGGCCGGCACTGTGTGACAGCCGGGAGATCAGCGCAGCATGAACTCACAACAGAGGGCGCCTGAAGCACACCTCAGCCAGCAGTGTGACAATTGCCCAGCAGATCCAAGTGCCCAGCAGTGTGACAAGTGCCCAGCAGAGGTTTCAAGTGCCCAGCAGAGGTTTCAAGTGCCCAGCATAAACTGCCAGCAGTGTGCTCTGTCAGCAGTGAGCGGCAGGAGCTGGCAACGGCACCAGAATCCCAGGTATCTCACCATTGCCCATCCCGGCCACCCACTCACCCCAGCAGTATCATTGCCCCAGCTTGCCCAGTAGCCCGCCACCTTTTAACTCTTAGTCCAGGAACTGTGCCACCCAACGCGACCTCATTCAGCCCTCGTTATGAGCCTTTGCTGATAGGTCGCATAGCAGGAATTCCCAGCTGCTCCACATAGAGCCTCTTAAACACAGGCCATCTACCAGACAGGAAACTGTTATACTACCTCTCCACTAAGTGCCTTACTGCGGCAAGTCCGAGACTGTGCAGGCCCGAGCCTGATTCAACACTGCTTGTGTTTAACACCACACTTGGCGGTATCCCCAGTCCACCTAGGCCAAAGGTACCTAACTGTAGGGGTAAACTGCGCAGTTTAGGGGTTAATGCATCTTATTAAAGCTTTATTGTTCCTCGTTATAAATTGTTACACTCTACATTAGAAATTGCCTTACTGTTATATGCCTACTGTTGAGGGTTAACGAGACCTTTGCAGGGCCGGCGCCACCACTAGGCAGGTCTAGGCATTTGCCTAGGGCGCAGACCACTGGAGGGCGGTAATGAGCCGCTGAGGAGAGGTACCATAGAGGTACCATAGAAAGCTGGGAGCGGGGAGCAGGTAAGACAGTGGGCTTCCCCCTGCACCCCCCCCCCAATATTGCCCATCAAATGCTGCCCTCCTCCCCCCTGGACAAGGTATCGCCAGCACACACACGATATCCGCCTGCACTCACACACACACCCCCGGAGCGCGGCTGCCCGCTGCGGTATCGCCCGCAAACAGTCATGTCCCACACACCCTCCCCCCCGGGCGCCTGCCGCAGTATCGCCCGCAACCCCCCCTCCCCCGGAGCGTGAGCGCGCGCACGCGCGGGGGGGGGGTGCATCGGGCGGCGGGCGGAAGATTTGCCTGGGGTGGGTGGGAGGCTTGCACCTGGACCTCTGGTATAACATATTGTGCAAATTGTGGCCCCGATACTCACGGCGGGCCCCATCGTGCACAGTATTTCTGAAAATATTGTATTTAATAGTAACATTCACTGTGCATTCTGGCTTTGTGATTTCTTTGAATGAATTGTTAATTAATTGCTTCAGCTGCAAAGTGGTGACAGGGTCCCATCGCACACGGTATCCTTAAAGACCGATCAGAACCTCTATTGTTGTTGCTTATTGTAACTGTCTTTGCATAATTGTTTCTAACAGTGACCAGTGATCAGGTGCTGTTCAATAAAAGAATATGTTCACCATCCTCACGTGTGGTGAACCTGTTAATGTGTGTTTGGGTGCGTGTGTGGGGGTGTTGCTCTTTGAGGTTCCTTGTCCCTTTGCCCTAGGCGAGTGAAAAAGACCACCGACGGACCGCGACAGGCGGGAGTAAAGAGTACAAGGTACCGGTAACACCACACCTCATTCTGACAACATAACCCTGTCCAATGAATAAGACCCAGGTTCTAATCATTCAGTCTGGGTTGTGGGGTTACATCATGGTTACCTACCTGACCCTCTCCTTCAGAGAGAAAATGCTCTGTTCCTGGACTTCCCTGGTAATGTATGATTGCCAGCACCTGTTGTAAAAAGCCTTTCTTATCAATTACCTAGCTCCCCACAGGTGATGGCAATCATACATTACCAGGGAAGCCCAGGAACAGAGGAATTATACGGCACACATGTGGGCACCCCTGGAATTATACAGCACACATGCGGGCACCCATGGACTGATATGGCACACATGTGGGCACCCCTGGACTGATACAACACACATGCGGGCAACCCCTGGACTGATAATATTAGCACCCTTATTAATGCCCCCTTAGTAGTGATACCTTCAGTAGTTCCCCCTTAGTATAGTTACCGTCAAAGTACTGTATTTCCCTCTTAGTAGATGTACCTGCCGCTCAGCAGTTCCCCCTTAGTGTATGTGCCCTTGTGAATTTATGCATCCTGGCATCCTGTTAGGTTCCCCTTGTCTGCCCCCCCCCCCCCCTGCAGCCCCCATGAAGTTATGCATCCAGGCAGTTCCCCCTTGTTTGTCCAACCCCCCCCCCCCCCCAACCCTCATTAAGTTAAGTATCCTGGCAGTTCCCCCTTGTTTGTCCCCCATGGCGTCCCCTTCCGGTGTTTGTCCCCCCCTCCTGCTTCAGACAGCACTACACTAACACACGTCCCTGCTGTACGACTATCACACACAGACTGAAGATGGCGCCGGAGCCAGGACTTATATAGAGATCCGGTCTTGGGATGATGACGTTTCAGCCTCGTTTTGGACTCTGAAAATGGCGGGGACCCATCAAACTCCTCGGATCCGGCCTCGGATTAGGTATGTTCGGGGGGGTTCGGATTTCTAGGATCCGAACCCGCTCATCTCTATTCTAAAGGTGGCCATACAGCAGAACGACCTGCATACAACCTGATCATATGCAGGTTGTAAGAGTGACAGTGGTTCTCAAACTCACACCTCAGGACCCCCACACAGTTCACGGTTTCCAGGTCAACCAGCAGGAGCACAGGTGTACTTATTACTCACTGACACATTTTAAAATATCCACAGGTGGAACTAATTATATATTAGGTTATTCTGTGTTGAGACTTGGAAAACAGGACACCGAATGTATGGGGTCCTGAGGACCGAGTTTGAGAACCTGTGATCTAGTGTATGGCCAGCTTAAGAGAAAGCTCAATGCTTGTAGGAGAAGTATTGATGCATAAGGTGGAATACATATGTGAGAGTGGCTGTTGGCATACCATGTCAGAAATGTAGGCGATCAAGTAAGGGTGGGCATATCTATAAATGCGCATGTGATGTGGCTGGGATAGATCCTCTAAAAGAGTGTTCTTCAGCACTCCAGACAAATAGTGAAAACAAAAATATAAGAGCACCATGTCAGAAGACTGAAACCGGTACTTATATGTTAGTTTGGTGCCCACTAAGCTATTTGCTTAGTTTTCTGCGTCCCCTCACGGGACTCGCTACGCTCGCCATGCTTCGGGCTCGGTGGCTCGCTGCGCTCACCACACTTTATATTCTCAACGTACTAACTACAGTGGTCGCCCAACTAACATATAAGTACCCTGAAAACAGCATCCCGATGATTAGAATCCTGACAGGTGCTGGGCAAGTATAATTACCCTGCCTGATGCCTAACCTTAAACTCATAGGTAAAAAGTGCTACTGGGTATAACCATGATAAACAGTTAATGCATTTAGATCTACACACAATGCTATCAGGAACAAATGCTGAAATACAAACTGCACAGAGCAATCTGTGGAGTGTGGATAAAAGCTCTACATGAGCGATTATATAATAGTTGTATAACAATATGAAGGAAAAAATAATGAAAGATACTGTATAGAATGTCCTACACAGATTTGACAGGAGTCAGGACTATGGCAATTATTTTACATAGTTCTACAGTACAGCGTGTACATTGAAAATGATCTCCATAAAATAATAATGTTATTGTCTAAAAGTTTACCTACTGGGTCCACAGTAGCCCCATCACATCATTTGCTTTTTCAATCTTACCATTTAGCAAAATGGCCTTCTAAAGGGAGCTCCCGCTGTGCTTGGTGGAGCCCTATGTTTAATCTCTGACCACTGACAAATCCACAACTCTGCAGAAACAGGCCACCAGGTAACCCTTTACGTCTCTCCCTTCCCTCTCTACCAATAGGAATTCCCCACTCACTTATCCGGCCTTCCATTCCCATTCACAGTACTCAGAATGGCACAAATATCACTCACCCCTCACCAAAACTGCACAGCAAATGAAGGGAAGAAGCATCCGTTGTAAACAAAAAGGGTACCGGGGGCCCGCTGCTGCACACAGTAAGGATACGGGGGGCCTGCTGCTTCATACAATACTACCACCAGGCACCACCTCTAAATGCAGGACAAATGAGCCATCGAGTGGCAATGGAGCCAGTGCTCCCTTTAAGGCTGGTGCCCGGCGGCAGATGGCTCCATCGCCACCGGGAGTTCCGCCACTGATCCGAATATAATCCAAAAGGTTGCTTTGGTCACTAATGTATGTGGGTCAGCTTGGGTGTATCATCTTGTGGTGGATGACATAATGTAAGTGTTACTGTTTATTGTCAGTATCGCGTTCTCTTTTTCTTTTGACATTTCTCAATAAAGAATCAGCAATTAAAAAAAAAAATTGGGGTGCAAAAGGGCAATGTATTCTTCACTTATTTGCCAGGTGTAATTTCCCTTTAGCAATATTGGTCATAAATAAAGACAGATTACATCTGAAACTATCTGCGCAGACCAGTAATCCCAGTTCTCAGAAGATTTTATTGCTGAAAGATAAACACAGTTTATTGATACTGGAATAACTAATATACCTAATTCCTCCTAAAATGTGGCATAATGCCAAGGGTACTAGCTGATGCCAAGCTTGGAGTTATTGAGAGTTCCTCTATGAAATACACAGCCGCACTTATAACTACAGGAGTGTAACCCAGACTACTTATTCTGGAAATCCCAACCTGAAGCACAAGCACATGGGCAGGAAAGCCGACTCTGGCCCCTGACAGGAAGCCATATACTGTCTGTCAGTGTGTTTGTCCCTGTCTCCTGGCGATGTGACCATGTGTGGGCATGTTATACAGACAGCCTGCCCCTTCCTCCGGTGCTGTGGCTTCTCCCTTTCTCTGTCACCCTATCTCCATCACTTTTATCCACTCTCCCATGTCACCATCTGCCTCTCCTTCTACCTGTTACCCTGACACTATTACCCACTGCTTCTCCTTATTAACTTTCCAGTTGCATCACAGTCACCACCCTACTTTCCTCCATCTCTCTCTCTCCCTATCACCCACAACCAATCCTTCTCATTCTCTACCTCCCCCTGTCACTAACTATCCTGTGAGACCACACCCTTTATAGTGAGGCCACACCCTTTGGCACACGCAAATGTACATTAATCAACTAGCCCAGGGCTATCTTAAGATCATTAGGGGCCCCCGGGCAATGCAGTGCAGTGGGGCCCCTATCTAATAATACCCAATTCATGTGATGACACCAGGGCTATTTTTCAGTAGGCTCCAGCAGGAACTGAGGCCCTTATTCTAGTTCACTCTTTCTGACAAAATATTTCTTAGATGGACAAAACCATGTGCACTGCAGGTGAGGCGGGTGTTACTTGTGCAGAGATAATTAGATTTGGGTGGGGTTTTACACCTGCCTCACCTGCAGTGCACATGGTTTTGTCCATCTAAGAAATATTTTGTCAGAAAGAGTGAACTAGAATAAGGGCCTCAGTTCCTGCTGGAGCCTACTGAAAAATAGCCCTGGATGGCACACACGTTACGCCCAATACCCATGATGGCCTCTTACCTACATACTCGTTGCCAGATGTTCCTTGCTTGATGCCAAGGGTTTCATGTTTAGTTGTCAAAGAGGTTTCTTGCTCATTGCACAGGGGTATTATATGCATGTTTCCCTGGGGTATTATATGCTTGTTGCCCAGGGCCAGAAAATCAAACCCAGCCAGTCCTACTGTCTGTAGAGGGAGGGCTTAGCCATGGAGAAGAGCTGACTGACAGTCACTGCTAAGCAAGTCAGTTTGGCAGGCAACGGGCAGGTTACACATAAGGTGCCCACACACGCACCAATCCCGGCGTGCGTTGTGGGCTTAACTAGCACACATAGCATCGCATCGTATGCCTTGTGCATACGATGTGCATACGATGCAATGCTAGAAAAAGCTAGTACAAAAAGTATGTGCAGCACATACCTTTTGTACTGTGCGATGGGGTGCAGCGGGAGCGCGCACCCCATCGTATAGCATCGCACCGCCGGGATCGGTGCGTGTGTGGGCACCTTTAGAATTGCTTGCACGCTACTCACATCCTGGGCTTTAGCAGTGTGACAGCATGGTGGGGGGTGAGTTACAGCTGACAAGCTGATGGGGGAGCTGACACGTGGCTCTCATCCACTGTTTCAGCAGGGGATGGGCTACAGCTGACACGCCGCTCTCATCCACTGTTTCAATGGGGGATGGGCTACAGCTGACACGCCGTTCTCATCCATGACAGTGGCAGGGGGAAGCCTACAACTGACACTGCTCTCAGCAGAGAGTGGAGTTCAACAGCATGTCATCGGGGGGACGACTCACTGAGGGTGCCCGTGTCATGTTCCCCCGCTGGAAGTGCCACACCTGAACTTTCAATTTCCGTTCAATAAAGGGTCCGGTCACCCTGCAGCAGGGAATATGGCTGGTCCGCCTGTAACTGCAAAAGGGGCCCGAAGTTCGAGGGGGGGGGAGGGGGGGGCTTGGGCATTGGGCCCCTAGGGGTATCGGCCCATTGGGTAACTACCCATCAAGCCCATGCGCTAAGATGGCCCTGAACTAGCTAACTAAATAAACACATCCAATCCCCCTTTCCCTATCAAGGTGCCCCTCTTTGCTTTTCTTCTGCACCACACTGAACAAAATATTGTATGAAGGGGCATTGTATGCTGCATGTAACAGCACTGCGTCAGCTGTGAAATCAACCCATTGGACCTGCAGCACATCCATTCAGGGCCGGCAACAAATTTTGAGGCCCCATACATTGATATCTCTGAGGGGCCCCTCAAACACTATCACCCCACTTTGCTGGGACATAAACTAGAAGCTCATGCCCATTACTGGAGTGGTGTGCGCTCTATCACATTGATGCATTCCATCACCCCACGGTCTGCGCTTTAGCACACTGATGCACTCCCTCACCCTGCGCTCTATCAATTGAAATGCTCCCTCACAACACGGTCTGCGCTTTAGCACACTGACACACTCCCCGCTCATGGCCTGTGTTCTATCATACTGACGCACTCCCTCACACCGTGCTCTGCGCTTTAGCAAACTGATGCACTCCCTCACCCTGCGTCCTGTGTTCTATCAATTGACGTCCTCCCTCACCCTGCGGCCTGTGCTCTATCACACTGACGCACTCACCCTGCGGCCTGTGCTCTATCACACTGACGCACTCACCCTGCGGCCTGCGCTCTATCAATTGACGTGCTCTCTGACACTGCGGCCTGTGCGCTATCACACTGACGCACTCGCCCTGCGGCCTGCTCTCTATCACATTGACATGCTCCCTTACCCCACAGCCTGCACTCCCTCACCATGCAGCTCTTGCTCTCATACTTATGCACTCCCTCATGCCCGGCCTGTGGTCTATTACATGACATGCTCCTTAACCCTCCCCCCACCCCCGCAGTGTAATCCTGACTCTCCTCCCTATTGCCTACCCTGATATGCTGTAACCTAACCCTTACCTCCCCTGCACCCTAACCGAAACCCACCCCACATGTATGCACACACATCACTTACTCTTACCTCAGAAACACCAGCAGGGTGCAGTCTTACTGGCTGTGTGTCCCTGCCTGGAAATTCCTGGAACTGCAGCAGCCTTTCTTCCTGCTCAGGCAGCACCAGCAACTGTATGAGTGCCCTGTAGCCTCTCCCCATTGAGCCCCGTATAGCTTTGCCCCATTAAGCCCCATGTAGCCCCGCCCCCCATTGAGCTCCATGTAGCACACATTGCTTTCCATGTAGCTCCACCCACATCCCTCCGAGTGGGGGTGGGGTCGAACCACATGTTAGTGTGGCTAGCTGAGCAGCTGATTGAGCAGCTGCCGCAAGTCTGAGACGCTGCGAGGATCTAAGCTGTCGGGCGGCTGAGGGGAGGGGGCGGATGGCTCTGGTCCCTCTCAAATTGTACTGAGGGACAGGCTTAAGCATAATCGCTCAGCACATCTCGCAGCACTAGCGATGCAGCCCGCTATGCTTTGTGCTGAGTGATCATGCTGAGCAGGCTTTTGCCTATTTTTTTTATAGGCAAAACCCCACAATCTAGCAGAACAGAAAGTTCAAGCACTGTCTTTCCCTGCAAGCGATAGCGAGGCGTGGGACCGTGCATCGCCATTGCTGCAGGACATACACACAAAGAGATCGGTGCTCCATTTCTAAGCAATCTAGCCAGATCACTTAGAAATAGGGCTGAAATTGCCCCGTGTGTATGCCCCTTTATACATAATGGGCCTGATTCAAATTTTTATGCATATCCAGTAGTTGTGTACAAATCTGATGTTTGGTATGGGTCCTGGATAATCTCTCGCATTCCCCCCCAGAGTTTGACCATGTTTGACATGATGAGGCATTTACAATTTGTAGACACGACAAGCCCGGGAACTGCGTTTTCAATCTTACTGGATCTGGCAGTTTGGTTTTGATGCCCAGTTGAGTAAGCTATGGCTTGAGCAGACTGATGGGCTGCAACCATTGCAACCGATGGCCGTGATGGTGAGTGCTTGGATCGCAGAAGCAGACAGAAGCAAATTTAAGGGTTAGCCCACACCTAGGCACCACAATATTGGTTGCCCCCTTTTTTGTCAATCCACTCTTCATGCTTGGGACTTTTGACTTCCACAGTAAAAATAATACCCCAGCACCACCAACACTGCCAGTGTGTATGCACTTGCCGATACCTGCCCCCTTGTCGTGTCCCCGCCACTGACAATATCGGTGGCAGGGGGCATCGGCTAGTGTGTATGGGGCTTAAATCCAATTAACTGAGAAATATGCACCTTCACGTCATAAAAAAACCCCAATGAGACATATGCAATAGTTGAATTTTTGGAAGGTATTCTGCACTTGTGTAGTGGAGCTGTCTGTGGTGAGTTACCAGTGGCGCCCTTGTTGCTCCCCAGTCTTTGATTTCCACTCACTATTCCATCTGTGAAAAGTGCCTTCCATTTTATTGTTACATCAATAAATTACCATTAGAACTTTTGATCTGCCTTGGTGCTGGCTCTCTTTTTCTGGAGAAAGAATCTGAGATAGGAGGATATATCGTTGTGATGAAGTAAGAACACGTGAGCATCTATTTTAAAGATACCATTACCGTATATACTCCAGTATAAGTCAAACCGAATATAAGCTGAGGCACCTAATTTTACAACAAAAAAACTGGGAAAACTTATTGACTCAAGTGGGACCCTCACTCGAGTATAAGCCGAGGGGGGCTTTTTCAGCATAATAAATGTTCTGAAAAAGTAGGCTAATACTCGAGTATATATGGTATATGTTTTTATGAAGTATTGTGAATGTAAGCTTACTATAAGCACCTCATTGTTGATTCGGCACAAAGGGTGACCCCATAAGAATTAATATCACGAAGACCCATACTGAAAGGATTCCATCCCACCTGGAAATCTGTATCAGAGACTCTATCTAATTTTATACAGGATCACACTATGTATATTTTTTCTTCTCTTATATGAAATACATTGGAGGAATTGGGAGTGAACAATACAGCAAATTTCACCTCAGGTCACAATACAGGGATACGTAACTACACTATTTCATTATATATGTTATGTGCGCAGTTATAATTTCACCCATTCCTTGTTCTGTATTGTATACTTTCTGGGGGATCTGAACTATTCCTCCTGTGGTGTTATTGCTATTGCTGCACAGAGACGCAGTAGGTACTGTGTGAAAATCTTTTTTTGTCTGTAACATATGCAATAGTGTCTGAGTACGGGATACGGTCATTGGGTCACCACTATGCAGGTCAACAAGCATTAGGTCAACACCACTAGGTCGACATGAATTTAGGTCGACGTAAGTTTAGGTCGACATGACTTTAGGTCAACATGCAGTAAGGTCAACAAGACTTTAGGTCGACATGGGTTAGGTCAACAGGGTCATTAGGTTGACATGTGTCATTAGGTCGACAGGGTCATTAGGTCGAAATGTTTTTTTTTTTACTGTTTTTTCATGCCCTACCCTAGTGGTGGGAGAATAAAATAGTGTCCCCGAAGCATGGCGAGCTCAGCGAGCCATGCAAGTCGTCGTGGTGGTACGTTTCGGTGTCTATGTCAACACAACATGTGCAGACAGGTGGTATTTCATGCCCTACCATCCACTAGGACATAAGGGTAAAAAAAAAAATCTGTTGACTTTTTCACTGTCAACCTTAGCCATGTCGACCTAATGACCCTGTCGACCTTACACATGTCGACCAAATGACTCTGTCGACCTTACCACTGCCAACCTAATGACCCTTTCGACCTTATGACCCTATTGACCTAACCCCTGTCGATAGTAGTATAATCAGATGGATATTTTCTTATTCAGTATATATAGCCCTGCTTGGGTAGTGATTTTGCTACAGGAATGGGAACAGCTGGTGGGAAACCGGAAACGTAAAAATCCAAGCCAAGTATTTTGTGGATCTCTTTTTAATTAGTAATTCAAAAGTTCTGTGAAAGTATCTAACTGTGGTATAAAACTAAGGGAATGTATTCTGATTCCAGATGTTACAACTAGGAATTACCCTAAATGTTTTTAGTGATTGTTGCAATATCTCTTCACAACTCTATTGATGGGTATTATAAAAATGTTTTACTTAACCCTTTGAGTGGCAACATCTCTGTAAGGGCGAGATGTACTAAAGAGAAAATGCGGTAAAACCCCCGTTTTACCGCATTTTCCTATGTATCAATACTCGTCCGCCCGTTTTCGCAAGGCCTATGGGCTTCTTTCGCCGTCCACGTGCCCCCCCCCCCCTCCCGTCCTCCTTTGATCTCCTTCTCCCCCTGGTGTCACAGCCAGGAGGACATCCGGCTTCAGGGGGGAGGAGGAGATACAGGGGGACACTGGCAGCTGCCGGGAGGTGACGGAGACCCCCGCAGCCCACATCACAGGTATCGCGGGGGTCTCCGTCACCGCAACCCGATGCTGGCCGCATATGTTAGTACATATGCGGCAGCATCGCAGTGGCTGCCATGCGAAGGGCGGCGATGTATATTAATACATCCCGCCCTAAGAGATGTGCAAAATATCTGTTAAAAATGTCAGCATCAATCACATTTGTTATATAATTTCAAATAAAAAAATTGTCATTATGATGAATAAAAATGTTTGCTTGGCAATTTTCACACCTATTTTGGCAAATTCACTTGGCACTCAAAGAGTTAAGATACACCTAGAAAAGGCTGTGCCATGGAGACAGCAACATTGGAATGCACACATTAAGTAACAAAAATAAACAAATTACAATGGCACTAATCCAGATGAATACATTAACTGAATAAACATTAACAAAATAAAACAGCATTATTCTACAGCGGAACAACACTCACTTTAAGGAGTAACACAATTAAGTGCCGGGGTTCTTACAGCACTTATACTAAGGCCTTAACTAAGGCCTTTATCCATAAGCGCTTAGTATTGTGAGAATTAAGTGCACTTACATTAATGTAATTTTTTAATTATTTGCATGCATGCAATTTATTGTTTTACTGTGAATTGTTATTAATGTGTTATTAAATTGTTACTTTGTGTGTGCAAACGGCGCCTAGTGGTTCTTTTCCTTGGTAGGACACACTGGAACCTGCCAGGCTGATTATTGGCCAGAGTAGAACATAGAAACTGATTTGCCAGTGCAGTGGACATACTGTACAGCACATGTCTTCAACCTGTGGCCCTCCAGATGTTGTAGAACTACATGTCCCAGCATGCCCTAACAGTTTTGGCATGCTCTCATAGGAAAAAATGTGGCAATGCATGTTAGAACATGTCGTTTCACAACATCTGGAGGGCCGCAGGTTGAAGACCCATGCTGTACAGCAATGCAAGCTATTTGAGCAAATAAGGACACAGGAGGAACATCCATGTAATGTATTCAGATGTCCAGTCCATCCACCAGCTACCATAGATACAACACATGGGGAAGGCTATCAATGGATCTATGGACAACAAAAAAAAGATAAAGGGCTTTAAGCTCATAAATGTAAAAAAAATCCTTCCACTTCCTTAAGTTCCTTACACTTTAGTGTAAAAATCCTGGTGATCTGAAGATATGTAAGTGTATGAAAGTGTTAATTCATGGTAAAAGATTTGTCATTTTCAAGCCTGCTCTGTGACAGTGAAGGTCATATATCTACATAATACAAGCAAAATACCCCTCATTGTCTTATTCCTGTGGTTTATGTTATGGCTCTATTCCTTCTTCTCCCTTATGAATACTTTACTGTAATTCATTAGCACGTTGCTGGCAGCATGGGAATGCCACCAGACCAGGGACAACACTTCTATCTTTGAAGAAACTTACAAATGTGAGTGATAATAGTCACCTTGATGACATATATATATATGCCAGTAATGATTGCTGGCAGCGTGCCACACGTACCACTTCCACCAGAGGAACAAAGAAGCTATCTGTGTAGTCAGCAATATTCTGTAGTTCGTGTAATAACATTTATTTCCAGTTAATTATGTTATTATAGTCACACCACATTTCTTCCATGGCTTAATACAGTAAATACAATGTTATCAGGTTATCCTGTATTTGTAAACCCTCACCTGTCACATATGTGGGCGTGGGGCTGATGCCTCTGGCTGCACCACTTGTCATACTCTGCATCGGTATCCTAGTACAGTGCACTGGCTGCTATATTGCATTGGCTGGTATAGTATATTCGATAGTGTCAGAAATACACTTGGCTGGTATAGTGCATTGGATAGTATAATACATACAGTTATTTAGTATAGTGCATTGGCGGGTATAGTGCATTGATGTTATGAATAATAAATTGTAAAAAAAAATAATTTTTTTTTGCTATCCTGACTTTCATGACTGATTTTATTTACTATTCATTTTGTGACGATACTTTACTTTATAATGGTTGGTGCAAGAATTACGGGCATTGTACAAAACAGGTCTGGGACTCCCTTACTCTCCCAAAATGTATTGGAGACTACTGATTTTTTTCAGGGGGGTCCCCTGCACTACTAGAAGAGCAGGCAGATCCTCTGCATCCTGCCCGCATCCTAGTTATGTGGGCAGGATGGAGAGATAAATACCAGCAATCTTGGTGCCTCGCAGAGACGGCATGGATAAAATAACAAAATAAAACAGCATTATTCTACAGCGGAACAACACTCACTTTAAGGACTAACACAATTAAGTGCCGCAGTTATTACAGCACTTACTGTATAATTATCTCTGGGCATAGATGGCTGCTATATAGCCCTGTGACTACAGGCCCAAGACAGACACAAATGGATTGTGTAACCCAGGACATGCTGCTGTGTGCTGGAGTGCAGTATTTAGGCCACACCCCCAGAGAAATACCTGGGCCCGGCGAGGCTCTCTACTGCCCTGATGTTATACAGCAATAATGTAACACAATGATACAGCTGCATTTAAAGGAAAGTTATCCTGTTCCTCTGACACTCCTGTGACACTCCCACTGGACACCACAGTTTCCTGCATCAGCATTTTTGCTGCACATTGACCATTCAGAAATGTCCATTTCCTAGAAAGTGGTCCAATCAATCTGTCCGCACTTATGATTGCGATCCATATATGTATATGCATGTTCCAGTCTATGTTCCTATACATGATATACAGTATGATACCTACTATATATATTTCTATATGCTTGATGTAGTCTATGCGCAGTCACTGATTTTTTTCCTACACAGTATGCTGAAAACTGTCACGAAATGGGTGTGTGGAATCAGTCGTGACTGGAGTGGTCAGATGGTGGATTGATGGAGTGGTGCGGATCTCAGGAAGAGAGGCGTGACCAGCCGGAGATGGGTTAACACAAACAGGTTTATTGAAGGAACTCATATAACAGATAATGTAACCAGGATCAATACTTCTTGATTGGACAAATAATAACTAGATGCAAGTCTCTGATAAATAACAAGTAACAAAAGATAGCAGTCCTTTGCAAAAATAAACAAGATGGCAGTCCGTTCAAAATAAACAAGATATGTGCCGGTAGTTCTGGGAGGATAAGGCAATGTTCAGGATTTGAGTTTAGAGAAAAGGATACCTGAAAATTGGACAATTAGCTGACTGAAGATTGGACAATTGCATGACTGAAGATTGGACAATTGGATGACTGAAGATTGGACAATTGGATAACTGAAGATTGGATGGCTGGATGACTGAAGATTGGATGGCTGGATGACTAAAGATTGGATGGCTGGGATCAGGATACAGTTGAATGACAGGATTACTACAGCAGAGACGTAGCACACAATAGCTGGATGCAGCTTGTAGCAGGCAGGTCAGGAAACTGGTATCAGGACAGGGTAGCGACTTGGTGTTGACATAGGAACAGGTGACGGAGATAACAGAACTGAAATGGCTGACTTGGCATATAACAAATAACTGAAGAAAACCGAGTATAAACACAGGAACTAGATGAGCAGGAACTGGAGCAGGAATTGGACCATTTGTGGACCAGACCGGGAGCGCTGGACCAGCCGGACAAGCAGAGCCTCTGGGAGCTGAACGCTGAAGACTCACGCAGGGATTCCAGGAAGCAGGCTTGAACTGCACAGAACATGCAGCAGGAAGACAAGTTGCTGAAGTCAGTTCTGCCTCTGTGAGCAGGATATTTATCCCCCCTGCCTTGTATTGATTGGAGGAAATGACAGAGGGCAATCTGCAATCTGAGGCAGGAATCCAGAATACTTCAGTCTGAACTAAACAGGTGAGCCACATGGAACAGGAGAGCAAAGGGTTACAGGTGATTCCAGCTTCTGCCAGGATTTCTATCAGGTGCAATCAATGAACCAGCAATGCACAGACTGTCTGGCAGCATGAATGGAGTCAGACTGAGACACAGAGCAGAATCACCATACAGGTAAGCTTGACTAAGCAGATCTGTGACATTACCCCCTCCTTCAGGGTGGACTCCGGACACCTATGCCAGAACCTTCTTTGGAAGGGAGCTCAAGGTTAACGACGATGCTTCTTTTTCTTAGATGAATGCTTTGATTTTTTTGAGGAAGGTGAAGCTTTAGGTTCTGCAAAACAGGCACCAGAGAGCACAGGACCTCCCAGGAAGGGAGTGGCATCATAATCAGAATCATACTCTGAATTTGAGTCTTGGTCTAAGGTCAGGATTGAAGACCTCTCAGTTGAATTGAAACTCCCTGAAGGACCACTGAGGTAGCATGAAGCGGAAGATCCAATACATATGGTGGGTATTGACGGGGCAGATTGCTTTTCAGAAGATGATCCTGGAGAATTGGACAGTCCAGAGGAACCAACACAATGGGTGGACATGGATGTGTACCCAATTCTAACGTCCATAGATTTGGGCATCAATAGACAATTTTTTGAAACCTTGGAGGTTCTAAGGCATTGTTGAGATGGCGCACAATCTTGGATGGATGGCAAAGAATGGTTGGTTTTGGCCACCGGATGACTTTTAACTGTAGTGGTGGAGGAATTCTTACAGGGAGTCTTTGAACCGAACCTTTCCACTACGGCCTTGGAGAAGGATGTCAGATCTCGAAGTCTGGAGTCGTTAGATTCATAAAGCGGACAAGCCCACTCCAAAGCTTCTCCTTTAAATGACAAAAACAGGTAACTGACGATGTTGGCTAGCGTGAGACCAGATGAAGGTTCGGTTTCCAATATAGACAAATATTGGTTCACCAGGGCTTCATAATGGACAAGATCCCCATCAAAATAGATGGGCGAATATTCTCTGCTTGAATCTTTAAATGGTTTTGATGGAATTGGGGCTTTGGAAGGCTTCAGCTGATCAAGAATCTTGGACTTTTTAGGAAAAACTGGAACCACGGAAGCCTCAGACACGGCGGGCACATTGAGTGTTTTGTGCATGGCAGACCCCTCGGATGCCTTGGGCAAGGCAGTCTGCACTGGAATAACTGGAACAACCTCAGGCCCGGAGGCCAGGACAGGTGTGTCCTCAGGCCCGGAGGCCAGGGCAGGTGTGTCCTCAGGCCCGGAGGCCAGGGCAGGTGTGTCCTCAGGCCCGGAGGCCAGGGCAGGTGTGTCCTCAGGCCCGGAGGCCAGGGCAGGTGTGTCCTCAGGCCCGGAGGCCAGGGCAGGTGTGTCCTCAGGCCCGGAGGCCAGGGCAGGTGTGTCCTCAGGCCCGGAGGCCAGGGCAGGTGTGTCCTCAGGCCCGGAGGCCAGGGCAGAGGTGTCCTCAGGCCCGGAGGCCAGGGCAGAGGTGTCCTCAGGCCCGGAGGCCAGGGCAGGTGTGTCCTCAGGCCCGGAGGCCAGGGCAGAGGTGTCCTCAGGCCCGGAGGCCAGGGCAGAAGTGTCCGACTCTCCTCCAGGGTCTCTGGTATACAGGACCCCCTCCTGGGACTGGACACTTGGAATTTCCCCCTCTTGGAGCTCGACACCTGGAATATCCCCCTTCTGGGACTGGACACCTGGATTCACCCCTACTTGGGACTGGACACTTGAAATCCCATTTTGGGGCTGGACACAGAAAGCTCTCTTCTGGGACTGGAGACAGTGAACCCCCTCTTGGGGCAGGAGACTTTGAACCCCCTCTTGGGGCAGGAGACTTTGAACCCCCTCTTGGGGCAGGAGACTTTGAACCCCCTCTTGGGGCAGGAGACTTTGAACCCCCTCTTGGGGCAGGAGACTTTGAACCCCCTCTTGGGGCAGGAGACTTTGAACCCCCTCTTGGGGCAGGAGACTTTGAACCCCCTCTTGGGGCAGGAGACTGTGAGCCCCCTCTTGGGGCAGGAGACTGTGAGCCCCCTCTTGGGGCAGGAGACTGTGAGCCCCCTCTTGGGGCAGGAGACTGAGAGCCCCCTCCTGGGGCTGGAGACTGAGAGCCCCCTCCTGGGGCTGGAGAATGAGAGCCCCCTCCTGGGGCTGGAGACTGAGAGCCCCCTCCTGGGGCTGGAGACTGAGAGCCCCCTCCTGGGGCTGGAGACTCTGGACCCCCTTCTGGGGCTGGATACAGCAAACCCTTCTTGAGACTGGAGAGGCTGAACTCCCCTCTGGGGCTGAAAAGGCTGAACCCCCTCTTGGGGCTGGAGACGGGATACTCGTTCTGAATCTTTAGCACAAGATACCTCTGCTGGGGCTGCGGTATTGGACAACCCTCCTGAGGTTGATGAGACGGACACATGCTTTTGGGCAGAAAATCCTGAGACTCCACCTTTAGTAATGGATACAGGAACCTTCCCAGGAGCCCTGTGGACAGCAGTAAAACCGTGTTTGGCCAAGATGATCTTTGTTCTAGGGCCCCAAGTATTAACTCGGGTTTCTTTCTGAGCTGTAACGGGAGGAATCTCCCCATTTCTGGGCAGACGGAGAGAACAATCTTCTATGAAATGGTCTGAACCACCACAATAGAAGCACAGGTCTAGCTGCCTGCGCCGCTGACGTTCCTCCTCAGACAGCTGGGCTCGTGGTCTGCTTTGTGGTATGTCCTTACAAGGCTTATGAGAGGACTTCTCAGGAGTACTTGGAAGTGTAGTGGAAGTTCCTTTGCGCACAGTTCCACTGGAAAGGGGTACCAAAGAACTGTCCAATATGGCGGAGACTACAGAAAATTTTTTAGATGGTAATTCCTGTAGTTGATTCAGTAACTGGTGTAAAACCTTTAATGTCTCTGATTCTGGCTCTTTAAAGGTCCAAGCAGAACCAGATTGCAGATGGCAAAGTAACGGACTTATGACAGACCCACTGTCCGCAGAAGCCTCATCGTCCTCCTTTGGAGTAGCCAGGTAGTCAGGGGGTAGAGGTGAAGAGGCCAAATGACATGCGGCTGCAGATGTGACACGTGAGGATTCATTAGCCGGCAAGGATTGCTGCAGCTTGCAAGAACAACCAGATAAGTCTTGCCAGAACTTTGTGAGTAAGAACTGAAGATCAATCTGTCTCTCCATGCTGGTACTGTGATCTAGACAACCCACACTTCTCACACTCTGATCACTGACCAAGTCCATGGGACTTCAGCAAACTGTCACGAAATGGGTGTGTGGAATCAGTCGTGACTGGAGTGGTCAGATGGTGGATTGATGGTGTGGTGCGGATCTCAGGAAGAGAGGCGTGACCAGCCGGAGATGGGTTAACACAAACAGGTTTATTGAAGGAACTCATATAACAGATAATGTAACCAGGATCAATACTTCTTGATTGGACAAATAATAACTAGATGCAAGTCTCTGATAAATAACAAGTAACAAAAGATAGCAGTCCTTTGCAAAAATAAACAAGATGGCAGTCCGTTCAAAATAAACAAGATATGTGCCGGTAGTTCTGGGAGGATAAGGCAATGTTCAGGATTTGAGTTTAGAGAAAAGGATACCTGAAAATTGGACAATTGGCTGACTGAAGATTGGACGATTGGATGACTGAAGATTGGACAATTGGATGACTGAAGATTGGACAATTGGATGACTGAAGATTGGACAATTGGATGACTGAAGATTGGACAATTGGATGACTGAAGATTGGATGGCTGGATGACTGAAGATTGGATGGCTGGATGACTGAAGATTGGATGGCTGGATGACTGAAGATTGGATGGTTGAATGATTGCAGATTGGATGGCTGGGATCAGGATACAGCTGAATGACAGGATTACTGGAAGATTACAGCAGAGACGTAGCACACAATAGCTGGATGCAGCTTGTAGCAGGCAGGTCAGGAAACTGGTATCAGGACAGGGTAGCGACTTGGTGTTGACACAGGAACAGGTGACGGAGATAACAGAACTGAAATGGCTGACTTGGCATATAACAAATAACTGAAGAAAACCGAGTATAAACACAGGAACTAGATGAGCAGGAACTGGAGCAGGAATTGGACCATTTGTGGACCAGACCGGGAGCGCTGGACCAGCCGGACAAGCAGAGCCTCTGGGAGCTGAACGCTGAAGACTCACGCAGGGATTCCAGGAAGCAGGCTTGAACTGCACAGAACATGCAGCAGGAAGACAAGTTGCTGAAGTCAGTTCTGCCTCTGTGAGCAGGATATTTATCCCCCCTGCCTTGTATTGATTGGAGGAAATGACAGAGGGCAATCTGCAATCTGAGGCAGGAATCCAGAATACTTCAGTCTGAACTAAACAGGTGAGCCACATGGAACAGGAGAGCAAAGGGTTACAGGTGATTCCAGCTTCTGCCAGGATTTCTATCAGGTGCAATCAATGAACCAGCAATGCACAGACACAGGCAGCATGAATGGAGTCAGACTGAGACACAGAGCAGAATCACCATACAGGTAAGCTTGACTAAGCAGATCTGTGACAAAATCCATAGGAGCTGTATGTAAATCCATTTGTGTCTGTCTTGGGCCTGTAGTCACAGGGCTATATAGCAGCCATCTATGCCCAGAGATAATTATACAGTTAAGGCCCCCATACACTATGCGATTTGGGCCAGATTTCACCCGATTCGGATTAATCGGGCCGTGAAATCGTCCCAAATCGCATATTTTGACACCCTGTCCGACCCGATGCACAGTCCCATGCGCATCGGATCGGAGTCGGGCAGTCGCACCGGCTGCACATAAGATTTCCTAAATCTTATGTGCAGTCTCCGGGCAGGGTCAGCGGGCGGGGGACTCCAGGCATGGGGAGTGGCTGGAACGGGCAGCTGACAGACAGCGGGTGGGGGACGCCGGGCATGGGGAGAGGCTGGAACGGGCAGCTGACACAGACAGCGGGTGGGGGGATGCCGGTGAACCGGCGAGGGGAACAGCTCACGTGCTGGGCAGGAGGACCAGGCAGCCACAGCTTCAATACAAACGAATAGGGAGGCAGTGATTGGCTGAGAGCTCACTCAGCAATTGGCTGAGAGAGCTCTCAGCCAATCACTGGCTCCCCATTCTTTGTATTAAGTTTTTCTTCCTAGTTCCTTGCAGCTGCGGCTGCCTGCCTGGTCCTCCTGCCCGTTTCCAGCACGTGAGCTGTACCCCTCGCCGGTACACCGGCGTCCCCCCCGCCCGCTGCCTATGTGTACACTGCCCCTGCCAGCCTCTCCCCATGCCCGGATCACAGTGTCCCCCGCCTGCTGACAATTTGTCAGTTTACCCTGCCCAGCTGTTCCCTGCCCAGCGTCCCCCACCCGGCATTCCCCTTGCAGCTCCTGGGGGACTGCATATGATAAATCCATGAGATTTATCATATGCAAAATTTGGCACATCAAGTGCCTAATCGTGTGTCCCCCTCCCCGGGAGCTGCAGGGGAAATCAGGTCGGACTTGTCCCTAGGACAAGTCGGACTAATGTATGGGGGCCATACATTATGTATACTAATGTATGGAGAATTTCAATTCTGAATTGAAAAAGCCGCCCTGAGAGCGGCGAAACGCGTTTTTGAGGATCCTTGTTCATTCAAGCTGAGGTCCGTGAGTTGCCGCTGACACCTGCAACCCTCTACATCGGTCTCACGCTACGGCACTGCCAGCGCACAAACTGGTGGATCATTTGCACAGACTCAGCCGCACGGTCACCCTGCCTTGCGAGTACACCAAGAGCTCTCACCGCCAGAACGGACGTGCTGGGATCCATCTCATCCAGCATACACCTGGTCCGCTGAAGGGTGATGGAGCGTGGAGGCAGACAGACGCTGCACAGTGGCAGCAGACTCCAGGCGCATCAAGCGGCTGACCCACTGGTTAAACACTGCCAGCAACGGACTGATACCATCTCAAGTCAGTGAGTACTGCATCTATGCCTGCTCTCAACCCCCCCCCCCCCCACCCCCTGTTTGCCCTGGAATCTATTCACCATAAGGAGTGCCACAAGTTGCTTGCAATATAGGGGCTCACAAGTGTAAGCAATATACCATACCAATTGTGAGCTACAATTGAACCCCCCTTTTCTTGTCAACTGCTGGGACACTTTTGGTTACACCTGGGAGTGACAGCGAGCCACTACAAACTTTGGTGCACAGTAACCTGCAACCCTCGTAACCACAGTGGTAACTAAGGCCTTTATCCATAAGCGCTTAGTATTGTGAGAATTAAGTGCACTTACAATAATGTAATTTTTAAATTATTTGCATGCATGCAATTTATTGTTTTACTGTGAATTGTTATTGATGTGTTATTAAATTGTTACTTTGTGTGTTCAAACGGCGCCTAGTGGTTCTTTTCCTTGTTTGTTCTATTTGAGGGCGGCATCCCTCCACCAAAGGGCAGCCATTTGCTCACGACACATCATAGTCAGTCCCTAGCGCTCAAATTCTGCTGTTGTCCAGTGTGTCCTATACTGCATACCTCCTGACATAAGCCATTCTAGGAGGGACACAATGCTTACCCACTTAACCCTACCTAACTAATACCTAAACCTAACCCAACCCCGACTCAGCCTATCCCTGACCTTCAGTGCCTAACCTTAACCCTTCCTCCCTGGAGCCTAAACCTAACCCTCACCTACCCTGGCATACTTATGATCATGGCTGGGATTCTGGCTTTGCATCTCCAATGATGTCGGGATCCTGGCACCAATGTTGAGGGAGCTGGCTGGGATTCCTGCACTAGCATATTGACTGTCAGCATCCCGATTGCTGGCTGGTGACTACATCCTGTTTGGGAAAGCATCCCAATACCCAGCATGGTAACGGCATCTCGATAGCCGTCATGGTGAATGCATCATGTTTAGAGGTATGTGACGAATTTAGATACAAGTTTAATGTGCAGTCACAGAATTTTAGACAGGGCCTGATCAATCAATAGGCTAATAAGGCTGCAACCTGGAGCACTGGGTCCTGGGGGGTACACCGCCGGCACATTAGCTGCTGCGGCTATACCTACTAATGGAAGCTGTGATGGGGGGTAGCCAGGTCTCTGCAGAATCCGTGAGGATGGCATGGAATCTGCGAAAATGGCCTCCCATAAATGGCAGCAGCCTTCTAGGAGACAGATGCATGAGGTCCTACTTGACCTCTAGTGTCTGTCAGGAGAAGGCACTACCCAAAAGTGTGAATTCCAGGAGAACTGTTGCTCTCTGAGCAGTAAATCCCTGGCAATGAGCATGTGATCCTCCTGGCAACAAGCATGTAACCCCCTGACAACGAGCAAGAAATCCCTTGTCAATGAGCAAGAAACCCCCTGGCATTGAGCATGTAACCCCCTGACAACGAGCAAGAAATCCCCTGTCAATGAGCAAGTAACACCTGGCAACAAGCATGTAACCACAGGCAACGAGCATATGTAACCCTAGGCAACGAGAATGTAACAATGAGCATGTAACCCCTGGCAATGAGCACAAACCCCCTGGCAATGAGGTGGAACCCCTGGTAAGGAGCATGTAACCCCTGGAAACTAGCAGGTAGATAAGCAACATAACAATTAATGTATAGGCTGGGGATTCTGTATTAGCCTAGGGCAGCTGGAACCCTTAAACATACCCTGGTTTTAGACAGCAAAAAATATCAGGTGCGCTGTAATTTGCTAAAATACTTTCAAAACCTGTCCTCTATAAGCTCATTGCTGGTCATTACTACAGGGTGCTTGGGTCTATATCCCAAGTTAAAAAAATGTTCTTAGGGTAACTTCCTGCATACAGCAATTACACGTACTGTCTGGCCAGAACAGGAAGGGCACTTTCACTCTGGAAGTCTGGAATACTTAAGTGACAGTTCTATTATATATTTGTGTTTTATTCTTGGAATGTCCTAAGGCAACTGAGGATAATTCTGACAGGTAATTCATATTTATTACCCAGTTCTTACATTCTCAAAATAATGTTCTTCTTCACATCCCTTGGTGAGATCATTCCACACTCTCCAATATGACTTTCCTCTAATTGTGTAATTGCTGTTACCTGTGCGGAAACATCTTTCTCATCAATTAGTTTGTTCAACACAGGTGACTGAAATCCCAGATTAAGAGGGAAGTCCAGGTGCAGAGTATATTGTACGTGGTGGATGGGGCCCAAACTTTGCTACTTTTTGAAAACTAGTTTCAGGGAGATTATAGATTGTACTCTAACATACCATCTAACATGATCCTCTCCAGTAGGGACACAATGCTCTGTTCCTGGACTTTCCTCTTAATTTCTGATCGCCATCACCCGAGTTGAAACGCCTTTCTTATCCAGATTAACCTTTTTAAAACAGGTGATGTTAGTCATAAATTAAGCGGGAAGTCCCGAAATAGAGCATTGTGTCCCTCCTGGAGAGGGTCATGTTGGGAGGTATGCTCTAATGCGCCATGCAGAGTGCCCTTAGGGGACATATCACATTTCACCCAAGGGGCAGGCCTATCTGTGCCTATGGGAGGAGTGAGTGAAAGAGAGAGTGAGCAGTACACCTGTGGAGGAGCATTGGCGAAAAATGGGGGGGGGGGGGGGGGGGTGGACCGGACCACCCATTCACTCAAAACATAGTTTATTATTTTTATTACTTCTTGTGCACACTTCTCTATCCTAGGTTCCTCTCTTTCTAGTCTGGTTACTCATTAAAATAACTAATTAGCAGTCTATCATTAGACATTTTGCATGCACAATTTTCTATAATCCTTCAAATGAATAATATATAAAAAAACAAATCGATACTACAAAAATGTGGGTTCAAGTCTCCATTATCTTAAAGCTTGTTTATTTTCTGGGCAGCACCGTTTTTAAAGGTCCAAAATCATTATTCAAAAGTAGATTTTATTCATAAATTCATATGCATACATATTATCATTATATGGCAAAATAACTTTAATATTACACTAGAAAAGGGAACATATTTATGGGTACTTATATGTTTATGGTGGGCGCCCAACTAACATATAAGTACCTATTTATGAAATAATAGGATGGAATACTGCAAACAGAGAAACACTTTTTCTAAAATTTAGAATAATTGACCAGTAAATTAAATGTAATAATTTAAGTTTTATATCTTTAAAAGTGCATAGATTTTATATATTAAGTGCAAAGGTGTTAAAATTGTATTAGAATGATCTTTTTTAAATACAAATCTGAAATAAAAAAATGGAACAGTTTATTGTAGCTCCTCCAATCATTACAAATGTAATAAAGGTTATTAAGGGTATAGATCCAAAAGGTCTCTCATTAGCTAGTTTGAGCCTATCACCTGTACTCTTTCAGGAGTACAGATTCTAAACCTAAAAAACTAAAACATTTTTATAAAAAAAATGTTGGCAATTCTTTAAGTCCAGCAGATTCATTCATTAAATTAATTAATATTGGCTTTATATTTTTTGTCTGCTCAAGTACAGTATCTTCTATTGCCTCACATCTTTCCTATTAGTTACCATTCCATCAAAATGCTGGAACAACATCGGAGAAACCAATGGTGAGCTCCTGAGCCGAGCAATGCTTCCTTATGGGAAGGTTGACACATCTTACAATGCATACATGGACAGAAACCCTAGCCTAGTTGCTCATTGGTTATCAGGTAGATTCCCAGTAGCTAATCCAGTGGTCCCAAAACCTTTTTGAATCACAAAATATCTTACCTGTTGTGAGAATCAGAAAAACCTATTCATTTAAATAAATTGTGTTTGTATCTCATCTATAGGTTTAGTTATATGATGAGGGACAGGATTCACATGTCCGTCTTGTCTTTCTTTTCCTATTACACTGACCATACATTATTTTAACGTATGATGTATCCAACTGGGCCCCATCCTTCCTCTCTTGCTGGCAGCCGTATAGTGCAGTCAGTGTGTCTGGCTCCGGGTGCTAGACTAGTGGTGCTTAAATTTACTGTGCATGTGTAGGACTTCTGCAAAATGCCACAGTGGCCATTATCTCTCTGAATCCTCTTTGTGACTTTGTCCATGCCCAAAACTCAAGAATTTTGCAGAGCTGCTATAGTGTACACTGAACATGAGAGCAGGGTGTAGTGTGTGAGCCCCCCTCGACCAAGGGATCCATGTGCACTGCACACATTGCACCAAATATAAATATGGCACTGACCCCAATGTCTATTCAACATGCCTTTCATTTCTTGTTCTGTGTCATAAGTAATAACTAAGAAAATAAAGGCGTCTTTTACTTATTTAACATCTTTATTTTTGTAGACCTCGTAGATTAATGTTTACTTTAATTATCTTGTTAGGATATGTTCTCTCCTAAATTGGAAGCTGTATACTTCTAGCAGACAAATATTATATCATCACAGCAGTTTCTTCTGACCCTACTTAACTAAGAAAATGTGTTTTTTGTTATTTCCAAGATCCTAAATGACAGCGATCACTATGTAGATAGCTGCTGTTACTAAAACAACTATACAAAAGAGAGCGCACTGTGTTGATCTTATTTAGAATTTATTCCTATTAAACCCAATATAAGAGAATTTAATTAAAAACATACAGAATTAGCATTCACAAAAACAATTCATTAAACAATAGTTAAAAATAATTGAACTATTACTATTATCCAACGGTGTCCACTTAAATTCTGGTAATTAATGATGTTCCTTCAAATAACCCATATATATTGATATTATGGGAAATAATATATAGGGAGCTCCAAATTCACTTAAAATATCTGGAATTTTCCTCAATTTATCAATAGCAGTTAAACCTATATATAAATAAATAAATAATTGCTATGGTAATTCACATGAATTTGCAAAACCTCATCTTACAGGCTGGTCACATCTGGAAGGATCTGTTAGATTTTACTATACTTCCAAGATGTTACTACAGTATATACAGGTTGAGTATCCATTATCCAAATATCCATTATCCACATAATTCCGAAAACCATACATTCCAGAAAGTGAAATAATTCAGATTTTCTCCTGCTTAGTCAATCTTGTCTATCATAGATTGCTTATTAGATTGACAATGCAGGCAAGGCAATTTTGACTAGATCATATCATTACTTATACCCCTTTCACACCAGCCTAAATTCCCGGGTTGGGTCTGGGAACAACCCGGGACTAGCTCTGGTGTGAAAGGTTCCAGGGACAAATTCCCGGGTTAATTTGCCGGCAATTTGCCGGGTCCTTTCAGGGTTACTGGCTGGTGTGAAAGGTGCAGGGACATGTCCCTGCTTCCCGTTTTGCCTCTGCTAGTGCTGATATGCTAGCAGGGCAACTTCCTGTTGTGGTGGACACTCACAAACACGCCCAGAGGCAGCATACAGTGTGCAGGGAGACACTGAGCATGTTCTGTAGCACCACAGACCCCAGAAGTTCATTTTAACCCCTGAAAGCCTGCAATGTGTGCCATGTCTTGGACAAATGAGGAGGTGAGAGAGCTATTAATCATTAGAGGGGAAGATGCTTTCATAAGCCTTTTAATTTGTTTTATACAAGTAAACAAAGGCTGAAACACTACAAATGTATTGTGTCTTAATTATTAATAATCCATAATCTAATTTGAGCCTAAAAAAGGCCATTTTCAATGCTATTCTCATAGAAATGCAGGGTCATCCCGGGTTCAGTGTGAAAGGTGCCGACTCGGGTTGTCCCTGCTTCAAAAGCATGTGTGAATGGCTCCCAACCCAGGAATGTCCCTGCTTGTCCCTGGAAGTTAATTCCCAGGTTTGTCTCTGCATTTCTGGTGTGAAAGGGGTATTAGTCAAAATCTCCAGAGCATCTAGCCAAAGTCTCTTGTGCGGCTAGTCAAAATTGGCCATTAGCCAATATCTCACATGTGTACGTGGCTTCTGTTGTGTTCTGTGACTGTTCCAACATTGCCAATGAAAATGATCTCAAGACAGTAAAAGATTATTTAATCATTTATGTTAATATATTTTTCAATAAAATATGGGGTGCAGGAATGAGTTCAATATTTTTTTGTTAGATTTCGTGCAACATATTGTATTACTTGAAAACTATTTAACTTTAGCGAAAATTATTTATCTTAATATACCTGTATTATGTATTTAAAATGTTGTTGATGTATCTGCACATAGTTAAAATGCCTCTACAGTATAATCAGTTCGTATGAGGACAACAGACTTTGCCTGGGGCTTCCCACATAAGCACAAGAGGTTTATCTACTAATCTAAATGTTGTTCATATATTGTTTTTTAGTTGAACAGCAGGGGAAGAGCATTCACTCAAGCACATCGCAGCCTGTGTACATAACTCTAGAAAGATTGGATAAAGCAAAGAGAACTGAATGCACTGAAGGCACATTTTTTGATGATGGTCCAAATTATTTTTCTTCAGGAAAAAGATATACTGATAGATAAATAGATAGATAATCCCCATACACATGGGTTGACTTGTGCTGCTGAGCAATCTAGTTAGCAAAGATCGCTCAGCACACATCACTTGCTAGACCACCCATATACACAAAGCGATGTGTTCTGTGCGATCTATGCTAAAAGTGCTTTCCTTAGCACATGCTTTCTATGTAGATCTTGAATGCACGTGCTAAAGATCTGAATGGGCGATGGCAACACGTGGGACTGCGCATCTCCATCGTAACTGATCATCTAGAAGATAGTCCAAAATTGCCCCGTGTGTATGCCACCATAGGCTGACAGACAGACAGATAGATAGATAGATGGACAGACAGATAGATATCCAGATACAAGGCTGGATTGAAAAGTATTGCCTCCATGGCTATAAGTTTTTTTATTTGTGAACACATTTGAATGCTGGATGCGTCGGGCAAACCCAACGGAGAAGAAAGCTGGTGGTGGTGGTCAACACCAGGACCGAACAGCAGCTTTCACTTTTTCGTTAGAGTTGAAGTTTTGACCCTTAACTTTCATCTTTGGGAAGAGGTGAAAGTCACAGGGCGCAAGGTCGGGGCTGTGGCAAAACCTCCTTGAACTGCATGAGCTGGAACCCTCTTCCCAAAGATAAAACATCACCTTAAGGGTCAACACTTCAACTCTGACAACGAGGTGAAAGCTGACGTTCTGTCTTGGTGTCGACAACAAACACCAGCTTTCTTCGCTGAAGGGTTTGCCTGATTCATCAAGCGTTGGCGCACATGTATGGAAAGGCATGGGGACAACGTTGAAGAGTGAGTAGTGCATTACATAGAGGATAAACTGAGTTATCACGTACAAAAAAAGGTGTTCAAATGTGTTCACAAATAAAAAAACTTATAGCCATGGAGGCATTGCTTTTCTATCCAGCTTGAAAGATAGATAGATAATGTTAAATCAATAGAGTACTGTACATTTCATCACCATTCTTTATTCTTTTTTGTTGAGTGCCTCCATAATAAATGGGTATATTCTAGACAGTAATTTCCAATAATATTATTCTTACTTAAAAGCAGCACTCATATTTCAAGACCCACGGTGGCTCGGGTGCCTCTGTAAGACATGTAATGTCTTCTTTTGAAGAAGAATGTGTAAACTTGCATAAGGAGCAGCAGGCAGAATACATTAGCAGTGGATATGAAGAGAGAGATGCTCTGTTCTTCATGGGAAAAATGATGGGATGTGTTTGAAATCTACAAAGTAATATGTTATCTTTACAGCAGTTACAGACTGATTTACTGACGTTCTGGAAATGGTTTTCAAGTTTGAGGATAAGGAAATCCATATGAGTCCTATTTAATCCTCACTAAGAGTAACTCAGTTAAAAATATAAATACCATCTCCCTTTCCCATCACAGATATATTTGTGAAATGCTGCAGACTCCAGTTTCTGAGAAGATTGTACATAAAACAAGACTCCAAGTCCCTCCAGTGATAAGTGCTGGAATTTTTTAAATACCAATTATTAAATCTCAATTATTCATACAGATGAAGTTAATAAGAATGTTATATATTTGTGTGATAGCACGTAGTAATTCATTCCTTGGGACAGTACAATTTATTATCAGGGGATAGATGACAATATTTGGCCTGAAGATCAGAAAAGCTTTTTTGTAATTTTTTGAGTTTCTACAAATTTCAGTATTTTTTGCAACCATGAAGACCAATTACAACGGTTACAATGCTAAAAATAATATAATTCTGAGAATGATTGGAGGACTGCAGGTGATAATAATCTGACAGTTGCAGTGGTGGCTCTTACCCTTTTGGAGGAGAGGGGCTGCCGCAATGCGAGCCCCGCCCTCCTCTACCACAGTCCCGGAACCTTTCGGTCCCGGCCGCCGGTCTCCTGCAAGGTGCCAGCGCATGCGTAGTAACTTTATACATACTACGCATGTGCTGACTCAAGCCTCCAGGTGCTGCCTTCGCAGCAGCCCCCGGAGGCTTAATCAGGTTCTCGGGTCTGGCACATTCGCAGTATGGTCCGTGGTACTTCGCATGTGCAGAACCAGTTTTGGGGATTTGCCTCGCATTTATGCACAGAGAGGCATCCCGGAGGGAACACCTCCCACTGGGACTGCCTTGAGTGACTGGCAGGTCAGACTTCCAATAGGAAGTAACTGCCAGTCACACTGAAGCCAGAGCAGTCTCACAGACTACATCTGGCTTCACTTTAGGCAGAGACAGTGGCAGATTTTATCTGGGGGGCTGCAGCCCTGCAGCCCATAGTTAAAAACCGGCACTGGACAGTTGAGTTCTCCTGAAGAGTTATTATGGCTATACCTTCTCCTCTCTAACAGCCTAGTTCTTTCTACTAGTGTAGGTTTATGAGACCCAGCCACATAACAAGAATGGCTATGGTTTGGATATAATCAGTGGTGGCTCATACCTTTTGTCAGGAGGGGGACTGCCACTGGTCCCAATGCAGCCACCTGACCCACCATGACCACCGCCGCTCTTCCTGGTCCCCACCACACACAGCCGCAGATGACAGGCGCAGGGACTGGCGCATGTGCAGTTCAAACCCCTGTACTGTGCATGCGGCCCGCTTATGTGGGCTGCTTCGTCATCAGATGCTACAGATGAAGCATAGAAAAAAATGGTAATAAAAATTGTGCGCGATTAACACAGCGTGCAGCTCAGATACATACACCAAAGGGTTACCATCCAGAATAACCCCAAGATACAAACATGAAAACAAAAAGAGATAGGTGTACACAATAAAGCACTCAATGTGAGCCTAAATACCATACAGATTTTAAATCGATTGAAATGTATATCGCAGACTCCTTATAGTTGTCCAATATCCAGACTTGGATGATATCTGTAATGATAACCACCGCTCCTCACAGTGAATAGTGGTTGAGGTGGTAAAACAGAAAGGAGCGATATTGCAAATTATCTTTGATAAAAGATGAATTTAATAACAGGTCCACACTTACAATAAGTAGATGATAAAAACAGCACAGGATATGACTCCCACAAGGTAAACAGCAACAGGCTCAGATGGAACTTTTGACATCCAATGAGTCAAGAAGAAGAATGATAACGGATGAGTAAGGATAAGAATGATAAAGGATATTATTTATATATTAACAAGTCAAAGTAAGTTTGTGTAGGTCCTTAACAGATCAGTCTGTAGAACCTCAATTTCTTGCAGCAGCATATATTATTTACGGTAAAAACCCACGGAATAATTCACAATCAAGGGCATGCATAAGAATTACGGGCCGTCTGAGAAATTTTTAACATGTGTCCTCTGTCCTTTGGAAATAAGTTTGAGAAAATGAACTTTAAAGTAGAAGCAGTTGGTGGCAGCAGTGGGCCTCTTAGTCCTCTGGGGCCATAGTGCAATGCAACTGCTGCACCAATGGTAGTTCTGCCTCTGCCCTGGAGGGTGGGTCCTTGAACTGCTTGGCTCATTAAGGCAGAGGTGTAACTCTGGGAGTCATCTGCTGCTTGGCTCCTGATCCGAAGGGGGCACCACTTCTCAAGTTTGAATCAGTTATTTGAAGGCTGTCACTGTCACTGACTGACTCTCCCCATAGCAGAACAATAGACATCACACTCTTTATTCTAAATCAAATTTTTGCAAGTGTCACACCCTACATTAGGACCTGTTCCACTAGAAGCAGATTCCTTACTGATGGAGCTATTTGCTCATGAAGAGGAAGCATGTGAATTTTAGCTACAGTATATGAAGTTACTACACTACATAGCTCTGCCTAATAGTAATGGTTCTGAACTGACAATTATGTATAGTCAAAACCTGCAGTGTTGGAGCAAATAGCACTATCAGGGGTAGATTTATTAAGCTCGGTGAAGTGATAAAGTGTCTGGTTTTTATCACCGGCCAATCAGCTTTAACCTGTCATTTTTCAAACCAAGCCTGTAACTTCACAATTAGGAGCTGATTGGCCTGTGATAAAAACCACATACTTTATCACTTCACTGAGCTTAATAAATCTGCCCCTCAGTAAGGTGAGTCCTTCCAGTGATACAGGTCACAGGTTCTAATCCCATGTGTGACTGATAAGCATGATTTTTAATAAAATTAGTCACGTTCTTAAAATTTTACTAAATTAAATGTCACATTTTAGTATTTTTTTTTATTTTCGTCTTGTCAAGAGGGAAAACAAACATCGTAATCCCTCTTTTTTAGAATATGGGAGAAGGAGGAAAGAGAGAATGTAACACAGAAAAAATGACCATATAATCAAAAAAAGAAAACAAGAGGGAAGAGAGGAGGAAAAAGAGTAAAAAAGAAAACTACCAACACAGTAATAGAAATTCAGACTCAAACCATACGGGAAAATTCTGCAGACAACAGAATCTTCAACCTTAGTAAACAAGTGCTCCAACCAGAAGAGACAGCAGTCCTTAATCACGGACTTAAATATGCAGTAGATAGCAGGATAGACAAGTTTGGAACTTACAAAGATGTACAGAAATTTGTGAGGAACCTTTCTTTAAAACGTTTCTTCGCGGGAAAGGATGAAATTCCATGCGAAAACAAAAGTTTCTGTTATGATCCGCCTCCAACGGATCGGTGTTATGTACTATTCACATTTTCTGTGTGTAGTTCATGTTCAGTGTGTACTGTGTGTTCTGGACTCAGGTGTCTTGATTAGGCTCCTAGCCTGCAGTGCACACCTTTAGGCTATGTGTAATCAGCACCACATTGTGCTCTCTATATAAACCCTCTGGTTGTTCAGTCCCATGCCGGTTATAGCTTGTACCTCAGGGTCTCAGGTGTTCCTGGTTCCCAGTCTTCCGTTATTCCTGGTTCCTGTTCCCAGTCATCCTGCATCCTGTCGTTGATTCCCAGCTGTGTCCTCCATCCAGTCTCCTGTCCTCCCGGTGTCCGTGTGTCGTCCTTTATCCGTCTCCCGGTCCCTGCAGCTCCTGTTGGTCTTTGTGGGATTCCTTCTCCAGCGTGGTGCTTCCTTCGGCTGGTTCCCTGCCTTGTCCGCAGCATCTCAGTTCCAGCTAAATTGATATCCCTCGGTTTCAGATATGTTGGGAGATTCCCCCTCTTTGTCTCCTTACTAATCATTTGCTTATTGTGTCAGCGTATAGTGTATTGTTACACCTGTCAGCAGTACTTATTGTGTCAGCATATAGTGTATTGTTACACCCGTCAGCAGTTCTTAGTGTGTCAGCATATTGTGAATTGTTACACCCGTCAGCAGTTCTTAGTGTGTCAGCATACTGTGTATGGTTACACCTGTTAAGCATTAGCACAGCGGGTTCCTGTTTAGAGTGCTATCCACTGGCACCCCTCTCCGCAGGGCAGGGTGGTCCTCGCCTCTTTGTTTGTAGATAGGTTTCCCCTTGTTCATCACTGGCCTTGGCGTGTGTGTTGTCCTTAACATAAGACCAGGTGGCATCGAGGTGGGAGCCTGACTAACGGGCTCCCACGAACGCGGCTATTATTGGTGAAGCCTAGCACCCCGCACACACACGTCAACTCCATCTGAGTACAACGGAGGTAGGGTAGGCGAGATCTCCCTGTTCCTAACATTATAACCGGCCATACAGCACTCTGGAGCTGAGTTCTGCCCTCTCAGTCCAGAGATTTCCAGCCGTGTCAGTTTTTTGCCTGTGTCAGTTTTTTGCCCGTGTCAGTTTTTTGCCCGTGTCAGTTTTTTGCCCGTGTCAGTTTTTTGCCCGTGTCAGTTTTTTTGGCCGTGTCAGTTTTTTGGCCGTGTCAGTTTTTTGCCCGTGTCAGTTTTTTGCCCGTGTCAGTTTTTTGCCCGTGTCAGTTTATTCTTGTATCAGTTTTTTCTTGCTGGTGTATAAACTTGCATGGCCATATCATGCAGGCCATGCAAGAGTCATTAGCGGCTCTAAATTTGGCATTCAATGCCGTAAAACCTGGGCAGTGGGAGATTTTGCAGCAGTCTCTTCTGCAGCTGCAAAGACTCATCACTGATATTTTTCTGATCCTCCCAGAGGTCACTGGGGTTCGTTCAGCCCCTAATGAGCCCCGGAGGCCGCAGACCCGAGTGGGGGCCCGGAGGCCGCAGCCCCGAGTGGGGGCCCGGAGGCCGCAGCCCCGAGTGGGGGCCCGGAGGCCGCAGCCCCGAGTGGGGGCCCGGAGTTATCGGTGTTATGTACTATTCACATTTTCTGTGTGTAGTTCATGTTCTCCCTGGGTTTATCTCAGCCTGGGTGTGTGTGTACTCGCTAGTGGCATCCAGTGGTCAGCCTGGGCCATTGCAGGTTACTTTCAGTACTGTGTGTTCTGGACTCAGGTGTCTTGATTAGGCTCCTAGCCTGCAGTGCACACCTTTAGGCTATGTGTAATCAGCACCACATTGTGCTCTCTATATAAACCCTCTGGTTGTTCAGTCCCATGCCGGTTATAGCTTGTACCTCAGGGTCTCAGGTGTTCCTGGTTCCCAGTCTTCCGTTATTCCTGGTTCCTGTTCCCAGTCATCCTGCATCCTGTCGTTGATTCCCAGCTGTGTCCTCCATCCAGTCTCCTGTCCTCCCGGTGTCCGTGTGTCGTCCTTTATCCGTCTCCCGGTCCCTGCAGCTCCTGTTGGTCTTTGTGGGATTCCTTCTCCAGCGTGGTGCTTCCTTCGGCTGGTTCCCTGCCTTGTCCGCAGCATCTCAGTTCCAGCTAAATTGATATCCCTCGGTTTCAGATAAGTTGGGAGATTCCCCCTCTTTGTCTCCTTACTAATCATTTGCTTATTGTGTCAGCGTATAGTGTATTGTTACACCTGTCAGCAGTACTTATTGTGTCAGCATATAGTGTATTGTTACACCCGTCAGCAGTTCTTAGTGTGTCAGCATATTGTGTATTGTTACACCCGTCAGCAGTTCTTAGTGTGTCAGCATACTGTGTATGGTTACACCTGTTAAGCATTAGCACAGCGGGTTCCTGTTTAGAGTGCTATCCACTGGCACCCCTCTCCGCAGGGCAGGGTGGTCCTCGCCTCTTTGTTTGTAGATAGGTTTCCCCTTGTTCATCACTGGCCTTGGCGTGTGTGTTGTCCTTAACATAAGACCAGGTGGCATCGAGGTGGGAGCCTGACTAACGGGCTCCCACGAACGCGGCTATTATTGGTGAAGCCTAGCACCCCGCACACACACGTCAACTCCATCTGAGTACAACGGAGGTAGGGTAGGCGAGATCTCCCTGTTCCTAACATTATAACCGGCCATACAGCACTCTGGAGCTGAGTTCTGCCCTCTCAGTCCAGAGATTTCCAGCCGTGTCAGTTTTTTGCCTGTGTCAGTTTTTTGCCTGTGTCAGTTTTTTGCCCGTGTCAGTTTTTTGCCCGTGTCAGTTTTTTGCCCGTGTCAGTTTTTTTGGCCGTGTCAGTTTTTTGCCCGTGTCAGTTTTTTGCCCGTGTCATTTTTTTGCCCGTGTCATTTTTTTGCCCGTGTCAGTTTTTTGCCCGTGTCAGTTTTTTGCCCGTGTCAGTTTATTCTTGTATCAGTTTTTTCTTGCTGGTGTATAAACTTGCATGGCCATATCATGCAGGCCATGCAAGAGTCATTAGCGGCTCTAAATTTGGCATTCAATGCCGTAAAACCTGGGCAGTGGGAGATTTTGCAGCAGTCTCTTCTGCAGCTGCAAAGACTCATCACTGATATTTTTCTGATCCTCCCAGAGGTCACTGGGGTTCGTTCAGCCCCTAATGAGGCCCTGCCTAGGGAAGTATTAGGCAGCAAGTCCTCAGACCCAGAGGGTCAGGTAAAGCATAGAAGTTATCTACGACCGAAGCTTCCGTTAGAGGAGCGTCAGCGGCGTAGAAACCTTAATCTATGCTTATACTGTGGAGATTCTGGCCACTTCTTGCAGACGTGTGGCTTGCGTAATTCCGGTGGTGCCGACAGGGTATCTCCTCTGGCCAGGTCTGAGCAGGTTGTCAGATCTAAGCCTGTCTCCACTGTGGCAGAGGAGCTCTCTGCCGAGTCTCCCAGTAAAAGCACTCTGCCTTTTTCTACTGGTTCCAGTGCTGATGTTTTAATGACCAGGGAGTCAGAGTTGCAAACCCTTGAAGGGAAAACCCAGGTGGTTGACTCAGATACCGGGGGCCCGCTGAGCCAGTCTGATGCCGGGGGCCCGCCGAGCCGGTCTGATGCGGGGGGCCCGCCGAGCCGGTCTGATGCCGGGGGCCCGCCGAGCCGGTCAGATGCCGGGGGCCCGCCGAGCCGGTCAGAGGCCGGGGGCCCGCCGAGCCGGTCAGAGGCCGGGGGCCCGCCGAGCCGGTCTGAGGCCGGGGGCCCGCCGAGCCGGTCAGATGCCGGGGGCCCGCCGAGCCGGTCAGAGGCCGGGGGCCCGCCGAGCCGGTCAGATGCCGGGGGCCCGCCGAGCCGGTCTGATGCCGGGGGCCCGCCGAGCCGGTCAGATGCCGGGGGCCCGCCGAGCCGGTCAGAGGCCGGGGGCCCGCCGAGCCGGTATGAGGCCGGGGGCCCGCCGATACGGTCTGATGCCGGGGGCCCGCCGAGCCGGTCAGATGCCGGGGGCCCGCCGAGCCGGTCAGAGGCCGGGGGCCCGCCGAGCCGGTCAGATGCCGGGGGCCCGCCGAGCCGGTCAGAGGCCGGGGGCCCGCCGAGCCGGTCAGATGCCGGGGGCCCGCCGAGCCGGTCAGATGCCGGGGGCCCGCCGAGCCGGTCAGATGCCGGGGGCCCGCCGAGCCGGTCAGATGCCGGGGGCCCGCCGAGCCGGTCAGATGCCGGGGGCCCGGAGGCCGCAGCCCCGAGTGGGGGCCCGGAGGCCGCAGCCCCGAGTGGGGGCCCGGAGGCCGCAGCCCCGAGTGGGGGCCCGGAGGCCGCAGCCCCGAGTGGGGGCCCGGAGGCCGCAGCCCCGAGTGGGGGCCCGGAGGCCGCAGCCCCGGAAGGGGTTCAAGTTGGTGTCGCCCCAGAAGGGGTTCAAGTTGGTGTCACCCCAGAAGGGGTTCAAGCCTGTGTCGCCCCAGAAGGGGTTCAAGCCTGTGTCGCCCCAGAAGGGGTTCAAGCCTGTGTCGCCCCAGAAGGGGTTCAAGCCTGTGTCGCCCCAGAGGGGGTTCAAGCCTGTGTCGCCCCAGAGGGGGTTCAAGCCTGTGTCGCCCCAGAGGGGGTTCAAGCCTGTGTCGCCCCAGAGGGGGTTCAAGCCTGTGTCGCCCCAGAGGGGGTTCAAGCCTGTGTCGCCCCAGAGGGGGTTCAAGCCTGTGTCGCCCCAGAGGGGGTTCAAGCCTGTGTCGCCCCAGAGGGGGTTCAAGCCTGTGTCGCCCCAGATGGGGACGCTGTCCATCTAGTCCCTAAGAGGGATTCTGATTGTCCTGTCTCTGAACAGAGTTCCAGCCATGTCGGTAACATGGAGGGACCATCTGTTGGTCTTTTTGTTGTTGCCCAGCCAGAGTTTCACTATAGTGCTGCCCACTTAGAAGTGCGTCACAGTGATGATCAGCCAGAGACTCATCATAGTGCTGCCCAACCAGAAAGACCATCAGACTTGGAAGAGGTCATAACCTCTAAGGGGGTCCCTAAAGTCTCAGCCTCAAGGGCCATAATTCCAGCTATACAGTCCAGTCAGTTAGCTGATAATGAAGTTACTGTTGATGCTTTGAACGATATCTCTACATCTATAGTTGTTGATGGGGACCTAACCCAATTTGTTGCGCTCACTAAATATTTTATCACTATTTTGGAGTCCAGACCATTTTTAGGTATCACTTCAGATAATGTGGGGCTCTATTTAATTTATTGCTTCAGAGGTGAACCTTTCAAATGGGCGTCCAAATTTATTGAATCTGAGGATCCCATTCTTAAGAATCTCCCAGCATTCAGTGATGCTGTATTGAAAAAATTTGGTCCCAATAAAAGTGGTTCACCTGCCTCTGGACTGACCATCTTCTCTGCAGAGACTCCATCATGCATAGGAAAGTCAGTACAAAAGTCCCAGCCCATAGCTATGGTCGCTGGGTGTGCTCGTTTTAACAGGAATGCCCCTGGAATCTTAGCTTTTACAGCAGTGGAATCCAGGCTTGATTCTGTCTTGAATTCCGATTCAGAGATCGATGGTTGTCCAGTGTCTTGTCCAGTGTCTACTCAATCTGTCAAGAGTCCTGCCTATGTTCAGTCATGCGATACTACTTCTTCTCCAGTGCCAAATGTTACCAAGATTGAAACCATAATCCTTCCCTTAGATGCGGACTCCAACTCAGATTACAACTCTGAAATCGATGAAATGCCTTTAGTTGAGGGTACCGTTAGTTCAGACAATATTTTCGGTATTACTGTGTTTACTCCCAGGCAACCTGGGAAGAAGAAGAAGAAGAAGAAGTCTTGTCGGAGACATTGAGTCTGTTTTTGTTCTTGATTCCCCTTGATCAAGCTGGGGTGTCCGGAGTCCACCTTTTTTAGGGGGGGATTCTGTTATGATCCGCCTTCAACGGATCGGTGTTATGTACTATTCACATTTTCTGTGTGTAGTTCATGTTCTCCCTGGGTTTATCTCAGCCTGGGTGTGTGTGTACTCGCTAGTGGCATCCAGTGGTCAGCCTGGGCCATTGCAGGTTACTTTCAGTACTGTGTGTTCTGGACTCAGGTGTCTTGATTAGGCTCCTAGCCTGCAGTGCACACCTTTAGGCTATGTGTAATCAGCACCACATTGTGCTCTCTATATAAACCCTCTGGTTGTTCAGTCCCATGCCGGTTATAGCTTGTACCTCAGGGTCTCAGGTGTTCCTGGTTCCCAGTCTTCCGTTATTCCTGGTTCCTGTTCCCAGTCATCCTGCATCCTGTCGTTGATTCCCAGCTGTGTCCTCCATCCAGTCTCCTGTCCTCCCGGTGTCCGTGTGTCGTCCTTTATCCGTCTCCCGGTCCCTGCAGCTCCTGTTGGTCTTTGTGGGATTCCTTCTCCAGCGTGGTGCTTCCTTCGGCTGGTTCCCTGCCTTGTCCGCAGCATCTCAGTTCCAGCTAAATTGATATCCCTCGGTTTCAGATAAGTTGGGAGATTCCCCCTCTTTGTCTCCTTACTAATCATTTGCTTATTGTGTCAGCGTATAGTGTATTGTTACACCTGTCAGCAGTACTTATTGTGTCAGCATATAGTGTATTGTTACACCCGTCAGCAGTTCTTAGTGTGTCAGCATATTGTGTATTGTTACACCCGTCAGCAGTTCTTAGTGTGTCAGCATACTGTGTATGGTTACACCTGTTAAGCATTAGCACAGCGGGTTCCTGTTTAGAGTGCTATCCACTGGCACCCCTCTCCGCAGGGCAGGGTGGTCCTCGCCTCTTTGTTTGTAGATAGGTTTCCCCTTGTTCATCACTGGCCTTGGCGTGTGTGTTGTCCTTAACATAAGACCAGGTGGCATCGAGGTGGGAGCCTGACTAACGGGCTCCCACGAACGCGGCTATTATTGGTGAAGCCTAGCACCCCGCACACACACGTCAACTCCATCTGAGTACAACGGAGGTAGGGTAGGCGAGATCTCCCTGTTCCTAACAGTTTCAAACCAAAGTCGGTGTTCAACCCTACGTTCTCTAAAGGATGCTACGTGGAAACTTTCCAAAAATTAGTATGTGAAGATCTGGAAAAATTAACTCCAAAATGGCCAAAGAAACCGAATCTCAGCAAACAAGAAAGAGAGGCCGTTAAAACCTTACAAGACAAAGAGGATCTAGGCCGATAAAGGCAGAAGTATCGTCCTCATGAACCGCTGTGATTACGATAAAGAGGCACTTAGGCAGCTAAATGATAGGAACACCTACCGCCCTTTACGAGGAGACCCAAGTAATCGAATAATGAAAGACCTGGAAGGTTTAATAACCAAATACAAAGAACAGAATACCATCACAGAGAAGGAAGCAAAATTCCTGATCAACCCCAATCCTTCCTTCCCAGTATTTTATCTTCTACCGAAGATCCACAAGGACATCAAGGAACCCCCGGGTCAACCTATAGTGGCGGGCACGAATTCCATTACGTCAAATATGTCAGAATTTGTGGATCACCCGCTTCAACCTGAAGTAGTGAAAATAAGAGCATACTTGAAGGATACCATTAATGTAATCACCGTGATAGAAAATACGATATGGGAAGACGGTGACATTTTAGTCACAGCAGACGTAGGTTCCCTTTATTCTATAATTGAGCATCAGAAAGGTTTGGAGGCAATATAATATTTCCTGGAGAGAGGAGGTATGGAGAATGGAAAAAGAAGCTTTCTAAAGAATGCGATTCTCTTCATACTTACAAACAACTTTTTTTGGTTTAATGAGAGATTCTACAACCAAGTCCAAGGCACCGCCATGGGCACGAAATTCACGCTAGCCTATGCAAATTTATTCATGGGCTGGTGGGAAGAGAACACCATATGGGCGAATAACACCTACCTCAATAAGATCAAGGTATGGAAACGATACATTGACGATATCCTCATGATTTGGCACGGCAGTAAGGAAGACCTACAAGTTTTTTGCGATTCGCTTAATCAAAACAATCTTAATATCAAATTAACATTCGATGTAAGTGAAACAGATATACATTTTCTGGATCTTCACATTTACATAAAAGAAGGAGAAATACATACCAAAAATTACACAAAACCGACAGACAATAACACACATATATTCCGACCACAAGTAACCATCACAAGAATTGGTTACAGAACATTCCCACAGGACAGTTACAACGAATAAGGCGGAACTGTTCAGAGTTAGAAGTCTTCGAAAGTCAAGCGAAATAAATGAAAAAGCATTTTTTGGAAAAAGGTTATGAGGAAACAACAATAAATCAATTCATCATCCAGTTGAGCAAAAAAGATAGGGCCCCCATGTTAAAATATAGAGAAAAGGAATCCAATCAGAAGACAAAACTTGCTTTCATAACAAAGTATAACAACCAACATAAGGAATTGGAGAAAATAATCAAAAAGCATTGGCATATCCTAACAAGAGACCCACTATTGAAGGAACACCTGGAGGAAAAACCTAAAAAACCCGGAAAAAAGAGTAGGCCGTATCCTCACAAAGGGCTTCCATCGGTGTGGGACATGTCCCATGTGTAAGGTACACAAAGAAACTCCTAAAAAAGTAGAAAAGATCGTCGCCACAGCAAATGGAAATACTTTCAACATCGACGAGTTCATTTCATGCAACTCTAAAAATTGCATCTATGTAATCGAATGTAAATGCGGATTGCAATACGTGGGAAAAACCTCACGGACCTTATGGGAACGATGGGCGGAGCATGCAAGAAACCTCAAAAAGGGAATGGAGAACCACCTACTTTCTGAACATTTTAAGAATGTACACAACTGCTCGTGTGCAGAAATTAAACAGGTAGTAGGAATCAAAAAAGTCACGGGGAATTGGCGCCAAAAGGGATGAGAAATCACCCTTGCGCAAACAGAGATGAAATTTATTTACAACATGAGTACCCTCACCCCAAAAGGACTGAACGGGGACTTTGAAATTAAATGGTTCCTATAAATGTGCTTGAATAATTCCCCTTTTTATTACTTTAATCATAGTCTATAACTTTAATCATAGTCTATATAAAGGGTATGATCTCCATCGTTTTATTAATTTCTAAACTCAAATCGAATTGGTCAGGGTATTATATTTATGTGTATTAGGCCCGTTTTGAAATCATTTGCGGAAAGAATCCTTTTAGATAATATCCTCTTAAATATATATATACAAACAATGTTTTTATTAAGTGCAGATTATGGTTTTTTAAAAGAAACCCTGTTTTTATCAGTGGGTTATTCTCACATTGCCCCCCGGAAGACACCTTCTATATACCCCATAATAAATTCGCCATAGGATTATCACTTCATCACTTTATATGCATCAGCCAAGATGGCCGTGCGTTCCAAACAGGAGGGACATGCGTTCCAATTAAATATGACCACGCTGGCTCCCCATCCCTCCCTGATATTAAACAGCCGTGCGGTCCACTCTAAAGATGGCCATGCGTTTCATTATCTCTACGCACGCACGTCCATCCCTGATTATTGGGGAAAAAATGGCCGTGCGTTCCATTTTAAAAATGGCCGTGCGTTCCATTGACTCCACTCACGCACGTCCATCCCCTATGATTATAAATTTGGCCGTGCGTTCCAACAGAAATGGCTGTGCGTTCCACAGCTAAAACGTCAATACACACCGCTCAGCTACTTTATTATAGTGGCGGTATATACCGGATGGGGACCCCCTTTTTTAGCGTGCACACTTCCCTGTATTCACAGGATGTGCAAAAGTATCTGTAGTCCCGCACTACCATATATGGAGATCTGGGTTAAATGTTAGGTGCTGTATCCTAAATGAACATTGTTATATATGCATCGTTTTTAATAAATCCAGATACGTACATATGCTAATTATGTTTACCATGTACCATGTTATATTTACAACATAATTTGTGTAAATGGAAGTGGATTAATATGTAATTGGTATCCGCCCCTCAATTACACCACCCACTACCTTGGGTATATAAACACACCAAGCAATGGATGTGGCACCACCTTGAAAAAGACTTTCCATAAGTCGAAACGCGTTGGCGGGGTGCTACTACTACTGAAGTTTTTGTGTGTATTACCGAGTTGCCCCCCATACCAGCAGAACCGTGAGTGTGCTTCCCGGGCTTCCATCTGGCCACTGTTGTGTTTTCTGGTTTTTAGAGTCCATCTGGCACCGGTTTTTATGTGATTGTTTTATAATAAAAAGGAAACTATTTTCTATCGAATGAAGTTGGAGGTATTTTTTGCATAAAGAAACCTTGATGAGAGTTCCACCATCCTTGCACATGTAAGCTTTAAAGTAAGCACCGTTTATTGATTGGGATAAAGATAAAGAAACCTTTATATAAGGGGATCTAACCCTTCTTATGTAAGCAGAGTGTAAGCGATATTTATATCCTGGCACGAGGTGATCCCCTAAAAAGAAGCCCCCCCTGTTTACTACCACACAAGGGACATAGAGGAATCCACAAAATTCATCTAGCTCCAAGGGACCCCTGCATATATATATGGACTTTATGTTTTGTGGATCACTACACATGTTGTGTGTTTTTCTGGGTTTTTTTGCATGTAAATCGTATGAAGTAACACTGGAAAGGACAAAAGCCAGGATCTCAAGTTGGTAAAATATCAACAATATTTAATTTGTCTATTATATCCTCAGTAGAGCGCTGTCCTCCCAAAATTCTGTTTGTGATATATACTAGACCCCATTATACTTGCCCCTTACACATGATGCCAAATGGAATGAGACAAAATTCACACAATGCCACATGGATTGTGCCAAAATTCATATAATGGTACACAGATTAAGCCAAAATTCACAATATGCTTCATAAACAGGGACAGTGCGCACCAAAGGCACACATTCAAAATTTACACCATAATGGCCATTACATGTTAAGCCACTTATCATAATGTCCATTACGAATTGTGCCAAACACCATAATGCCTTTTAAAAATGATGCTACATAAGTGCTGCTTACCTTCATGCTCATTACCAAGGGTTCCATGCTCATTGCCAGGGGTTCCATGATTGTTGCCATGTGGGATTATATGCTTATTACCAAGGGGGAATACATGCTCATGGTAACTGGGGGACAGCCGCTGCCAGGCAGAAGTGACAGCCATCGACAGCCGGGCAGCCTCCCGCCCTCTGCCCGGTATTCAGAGCACTGCAGGTCCCGACTATTTCACACCCGGGAATATGGTCCAAGGATCATGCAGGGACACTCCCAGGTAGTACCCTTTTACACCAGCCTAGTCCCTCCATTTTCTGGGGTGAGAGGGAGAGAAAGCCAGCCTCCCCCCTCCCCTTTAACCGGCTATCTCGTTTAACCGGCTATATCTTTGGAACCAACTGACCCATTTACATAAGACCAGTATCATATTGAAGAACTTTTGAGTGGGCTCTGAATTATTTTGGTCCCATGAAACTGGGACGTTTGGTTCCAGAGTATCTGCCTTCAAAGGACATGAACAGCCATGAAATTTCATTTCAGAAAAAAAAATTGGTTTACACGCAATATCTCTGGAACCGATTGACCCATATGGATCAGCCTGGTAGCATATTGAGGGCCCAGTGATTTGGACCTGAATAAGATCAACAAGCTTGTGTGATGCCAGGGGGGGAACTGGCAGCCATCGGAACCGTGTAGGGGTCGGAATTGACGGGTCCCATATTATCCTATGGGGAAAAAAACGTTACAAATTTGCCAGGCGATACAGATGGGTCAGGTCCCATCCTGGCTGGCGGGTCGCCAGAACGTCCGCGCTGGCGACCCGCCAGCAGCCGCGCCAGCGAATACCCTGAGACGCGCGTGCGTCTCACGCGCACGCGCGTCCCAGCAGCCGCGCCAGCGAATACCCTGAGACGCGCGTGCGTCTCACGCGCACGCGCGTCTCAGTCTCTGTCGCCAGCGCGACGGAAACCCTGTCCGTCTCCGCCTCAGGGAGACGGACAGGGTTAGGGGGGGTTAGGGGGGGATGCGGGCAGGCGGCGGGGACCCTGGGTTACCGCCGGCAAGCCGGCAGGGACCCGGGGGAACGGATGGAAGCACCGTCGGAAGGGAACGCGCGCGCCTCTCGTGCGCGCGCGTCCCCTTCTCACCATCGCCATGGCGCTGGCGGGGGATGGCGGCTGGCGACGCCAGCGCCATCCCTTGCCAAGATGGGACCAGACCCATCTGTATCTCCGGTTCCCGGGGGGGCTAGAGACACGGGGCTGGGCTCGTTGGAAAGTGCTGGTCCTCAGCTACAAAATGAAATGAGAGGGGGGCATGTGCCCGGGTTCCCCCCCCCCTGAATCCACCACTGGGTCTAGGGTTACCAACTCATCCCTTTAATTTGGGACACATATTAATTACACAGGTTCTGTGGCAGTTTAAAACCAGGTGAAATGGAGTCTTGAAGTGTGGCAGTTTAAAAACAGGTGAAAGCCAGCCACAGAACCTGTGTAATTAATGTGCCCCGAATTAAAGGGATGAGTTGGTAACCCTAGGTAGGACGTCCAATAGGAAGTCACTGCCAGTCATAGTGTAGCCAGTGCAGTCACTGACTCATGCAGTGGTGGATTTTCCTTAGGGGCTGCAGTCATGTGGCCCATAGGTAAAATCAACCACTGCTTACTATAATTGTTTAGTGTCCTACAAGCTATAACTAATAATATGCGTTCTCCTCCAGGAATGTCTGTTAGGCCTTAAAGCCCTCTGGAAACCTACAATGACAAACATGCCATCATCCAAAATGATGAGAGATGCTATGATTGAAGGCTCATTAGGATGGAATAATACTAAGAAGGATATAATGAGTTGCGGATAAAACATGTGAGCTATATGCAAGAAGAATCCCTGTATTTTAGAAGCAAATCAACTTCTTGCTCGTCAATTTCATGCATAGGTAAAAGAAGACAGTCACACCACACACTATAGCTGTAGATATAGCCTCTCATGTGCTGTCATGTGCCAATACTGCACTGCTGCTATTTATAAGGGTAATTATACGATATCCCCTACTGTACTTTTATCATGTGACAGTCATTTCACATTGTAAGTAGAACTTTCATACTATCTGTGTTTGTTATTCTATATCTTACAGAATCAGTCCTTGGAAATCTATCTATGCATAATATATATAATATTCAGTGCTTTACCTTTATTATTATTAACAGTTATTTATATAGTGGCAGCATACTCCAGGAAATGTTATAGTTGGGAGCAATTTTACATAAACTTTTTATTTACTTTTTATAAATGTAAGTCCTGGGTTTATGCAAACAGCCAGTCCACTTATAGTGTAGCTTCCGCTGACACATAATTTTATACTGAGGGGTTTTAGATTACATTTGGAGGCATATGCAATTAGGCTCGGTGTGGGATACCAGCCTATCTCGGACAGTTTTATTTTAAGGTAAAGTACAGTAAGGACGGGGTACATTTACTAAAGCTTCTAAAAATAAAGGAGGTGATGTTGCCCATAGCAACCAATCAGATTCTGTCTATTGCATCCTATTTCTCTATTGCATCCTAGAAAATGATAAACAGAATCTGATTGGTTGCTATGGGCCACGTAACTTTAAATTTTTGGAAACTTTAGTAAATTTACCCCTAATGGGGCCTACACATGGAGCTATGTGCGCCAGCGATCTGAGTGATGCTGAGTGATCTGGCAGGGTGATTGTTCTCCGGTGAGAACCCTGGCGATCTAACTTGATTTATACTGCATGCAGTCGCTATGACCCCTACACACGGAGCGATTTTGGGTCATTTTCCTAGTGATCTATTCAAATCTATCAGATCACTTAGAGAATCACCCTAAAAAGCTCTGTGTGTAGGCCCCATAAGTAAATATACAGTAAATGTGGCACATCTCTAGGACAGACAGTCTATTAAAAGTAATCTGGAGCACAAAAGTCACTATGACTTAGTGTACTATGATAATTGGTGGTGCAAACTAGGCTATGGGGAATATCTATCAAGCTTTCTAGAAATAGACATGTCAACAGAATGTCCTTGGCAACCAATACGTTTCTACCTAACTTTTATAGAATGTACTTTAGCTAGAAGCTGATTGGTTGAAGCTGATCTGACCCAACACATAGGGTAAATCCCATTGGCGGCTCCAGAGGTGGGGCTGCAACACATTCCATAATTGAAATAGGGGAACCATTCCAACTGCCACCCCATAGCTGCTACATCACGGTCCGGGACTCACTGGCAGTGGGTGTGGATCCACCTATTTGAATTTTGGACTGTGCTGCAGCCCCAACTCTGGGACCGCCACTGGTAAATCCATTATTACATTTACTAAAATAATGTGAGAAAGAGAGTTTTCAGACAAACCTGAAAATGGCAGTCAGGAGCAAGATTGAGGGGTAGATATATGAAGCAGTGGTAAGGGAGGAGAAGTGATAAAGTGCCTGCTACTTTATCACTGGCCAATCAGCTCCTGACTGTTACATTACAGGCTGGGTTTAAAAAGGGACAAGTAGGAGCTGATAGGCCGGTGAAAAAGTACCAGGACCCATCACTTCTCCCTTATCACTGCTTCATACTGTACATCTACCCCATAGTGCTATAGGTTGTTTGAGTTAGGGGAGGTCCAAATCTGTGTCCTGCTTAGGGCCCTCTGAGGTATATTTGTCAGATGGGTAGTGGAAGCTGCCAGATGTGTATATGGAGTCCATATGAAGTCTAGAGGTTCAACTAGAATTCAGGCCCAGTCCAAGTGTTCAGAGTCCAATAATCATTCCAGGTGTCTGCAGAATGTCCTGACCTATAGCATTTGCTCAAGACACCTTTTCAGCCTGTATTGTTTGCACGTGTTTTGCATGAAAATTCTGCTGCTGTCATTTTTCTAACTGATATACTGTGCTTCAACACATAGGATAGGTATGTGCAAGCCCCTAGGTATTGGTATTCACATGAAATATACAGATGGATAGAATTTAATTACAATTATAGTTCAACAGCTGAAAAGTCACAGATTAACAATAATGATAATAAATATCTTCTGCCCTACAGATGAGGTGATAAATGTTTAACAGACAACTGATCCACCACTGTTTATATGATATGGAATTTCATGTGCAAGGTTCTTTGACCGTACTGCAATATATCTCTGTATTCTCAGCTATAGTTTGTTTAGCTACATATATTATATGTAATTGCTCTGTTGACTTAGGAAGACAAATAAAATGCACAACAGCCAAGAAGAACAGAGCCAAAAATTCCTCCCTGACTACAAAATAGGAACAACTAAAAAGAGCCTCGAAGAAAATACAATTATTACAAACTTTGCTTGACATGGTCTTAAAAACCTGTATTCTTTAATACCAACAGTATTTGTCAATCAATGTACTTCATAACCTTGTATTCTGTGCCTCATCTTTCAGCAATGTATTGGTTTAAAAACGATGTTGATTTTGAGACATGTAGACCAAGACCACAAGTTCAGTATTGACAATAATTACCAATTATCATATATTTGAATAACTGTTGGTGCTATCATCACAGGGCTGTTTTCCCAGGGAAGAGGAACACATGCCCATTTAGGACTAACCGTATCTTGTCAACGGAACATGCTACAGTATATACTGTAGATCGGCGATCACGTGGTCCACCACCAATGCTTGAACGTGTTTAGTTAGAACCTAAAAAATAGTCGGCAGAGCCCAGATCAAGAGTACAGAAGATCGCCGCAAGCTAAAGGTTGACATTGAGTTTTTGCCTGACGAATGGTGAGCGCAGGCGGTACACCTATAAACGTCGATAGACAACAAAAATGTGAAACTTGTGTCGACCTTGTCACTTTCGACCACATTCCCGTGGACCTTTAATTGCGCTGGTCTTCTATTACTGTCGATCTAGACGCTGCTGTCTATTACTAGGCTTTGGAAACCCAGATCGTGACACCTATTTTCTGGTCAGATTTAGTTGTTTTGTAAACAGCTACAAAATGCTGGTGACACCCATTCGCAAGGGCGATTCATTCGTAGCCTTGTGGGATCCACCCACATAATTTGATGGTTGGTGACCATCGAATGATGGCAAAGGCGCACACATATAAAAGTGACTCTGAGGTCCCTTATATATGCGTGGACGCTGAGGGGGAAGTGGGCGGGCAGAACCCCTGTACTCACATCATGGCCTCAGTAGCATGAGAACGCCCAGCGTTCTTATGGGAACGCCCATGAAACGCTGCTCATTCCCATATGCTGATGGGGCCACACGTGGCCCCTCGCCCTGCTCCGCCCCCCCGTCAGCTTTCAGCTGTCCCAAGCAATCTGTTTGCCATGGGTGCATGCACCCTGCATATGCACAAGCGCAGAAATGCGCATGCGCAGTACAAAAACATCGGTCCCCGTGCGAACGCAGCCCTACTGGGAATAAACCAGAATGACGCCCTATGTGCATGTGTGTGTGTGTGCGCGTGTGTATGTATTCTATCAGTGGCGTAGCTATACATTTTTTTCCCCCCTGCCCAAAAAAATTCTGGTACCCTCCCCAAGAAGGGGTGAGGCGATGGACTATAGGAGCCGTAGTTACATGTGCACGGGGCGGTGACCCACTCATTAAATATGCACTGCATTTGGTCCCGCTCATTAGATATGTACAGGGCGGGACCAGCTCAGGGCTCATTGCTGCCTGGGTCACCTGTCAGTTCAGCCAGCGGCGCCCACCACAGACCCTGCTGGCGCTGCTCCCCCAAGCCACCGCAGGGTCTGCCACATATGTAGCTATGCCACTGTATTCTAGCTCATTGTCAGTGTGTATTATTGAGTGCCACTTTAACAAAACAGTGCTCTTATTTTAAGGTTCCTTGTTTATCATAAAAAATTACTTCTTTAGAAGATTCCCTTAACATTCATTAGTAAAATGATGTGGCATGAGAAAGATAATATAACATAGAATCACATTTATCTCAATATCCCCTAATCTGACATATTTCCTCCATGATGATCACTGACATTTTTCAACATACAGCAAGCTGACCTTTTTAAAAGGTTAATGGTCACTCATAATGCACAAACATTATTTAAGTAATCATTTATGAAAAATGAAGATAAATAGGCTGGACGATAAACTGAATAAGTAACTATGAGGCATTGAACAGTTTGGCTACTGTTACTAACTGGTAATGCTACATCAGAAAAATACTATTAAAACTGCTGAGGAGCTATTAATGGTAGCACTGGGTGAGTCGATTCAGGCAATTGTGAAATTCCATTTACAGTGCATGGAACAAAACAAATCTAAATCAATAAAAGAAAAAAATGCAGGTCTGTAGCCGTATAAAAGGAGTGCACAGATTGGGGGAAACATTTGTCAATGCTAGATGTAAATGTGTCTATTTGCAGCCAAGACTACTGTATACTATTTTATTGAAGTGCCTACAGATTTATCTTTGCCCTTTTTTATAGTGCACCAGTACTACAACACATTGCATGTAGCATATTGCCTAATATTTGGCAAAGTGGCTCAAAAGCAGGATCCCTCTACAATAATGGACACTTATGCATGTGAAATTGAATGAATTTGGTGAATTTGATTTGTTGATCTAAATCAGGCACGTCCAACCTGCGGCTGTCCAGCTGTTTTGAAACTACACATCCCAGCATGCCTTGCCATAGTTTTAGCATTCACTAATAGCAAAACTGTGGCAAGGCATGATGGGACTTGCAGTTTCAAAACAGCTGGAGGGCCATAGTTTGGATGTATCTGATGTAAATAATAAATATCTCTAATACATTTCCATATTTATTTTTCAGACAGTGGTTGATGCACTTAGCATGTTCCATTGTCCACATGCATTACCTGCTAATCTATGCTAGCTCAAATTGATTCACTACAAGTCAGTGACGTGCGGTGAGGTTAGTGGTTGGTGAGGCACTGGCTTGGTGGAGTCAGCGACGAGGGTGTCTGTGGGTAGAGCTGGGTCCGGGTTGCTTCTGTGCTGACAGGCAGGTGTGGGAGCTGCCGTCTGCATAAGCAGCAGAGAGACCGGCAGAGCAGCTCCTGCCTGACAGCACAGAAGCAACCCGGACCCAACACTTGCCACATACCCCCTCGTCGCTGGCTCCACCAAGCTGTCACAGGGTCTGCCTACATACCTCTTCTACTTAAAAAAAGTACACTTGTGGCCAAATGTACTAGGCTGTGTTCAGTGATTGTGAAGATGCCGACTGAACTCCTAGGTTTTTTTAAGAGGGCAATCATTTACAAGGGATAGGTTTGCCTTGTAAATGTCTGCCTCTTTAAAAGAACCTCGAGTTCAGCCGGCATCCTGCACAACTACTGAACGCAGAGGCTAGTACATTTGGCCCATATACTTCACTTATTTTACAGAAACACATAGATACAGTGCACAACTCTATAACTTTACACATACACACACCTCTATTACTTTACACATACACACACCTCTATTACGTTACACATACACACACCTCTATTACTTTACACATACACACACCTCTATTACTTTACACATACACACACACCTCTATTACGTTACACATACACACACCTCTATTACGTTACACATACACACACCTCTATTGCTTTACACATACACACACCTCTATTACTTTACACATACACACACCTCTATTACTTTACACATACACACACCTCTATTACGTTACACATACACACACCTCTATTACTTTACACATACACACACCTCTATTACGTTACACATACACACACCTCTATTACGTTACACATACACACACCTCTATTACGTTACACATACACACACCTCTATTACGTTACACATACACACACCTCTATTACGTTACACATACACACACCTCTATTACTTTACACATACACACACTTCTATTACTTTACACATATACACACCTCTATTACTTTACACATACACACACCTCTATTACTTTACACATACACACACCTCTGTCACTTAACATATACACAGCTCACACCTTCCACAATTGCCACACACAGCACCATTTTTCACAGATACTGCTTACCTAAGCAGCACAACACGTCCCTGGGCAGCAGTGAGACAGAAATAGGACAGGGGATGGTGCCGGCTGAGAGATCGCGTGTGTGCCGGTGGGCAGATAATAGCCGGCGCTATCAGCCACAGCCAAGCTCCGCGTGCCCATCCCCACCCCCCAACGGCACCCCGTGCGGCTCGTCCGCCTATATAAGCGGTGCCGGTGCCCAGATAACAGCGGGAGCTAGCAGCCTGGCTCCGCGCGCCCCTCCCCCCCCCCCCATCACAGCAATACAAGTGCAATATAAGCGGCACTTACTTTATAGATAGAGCCCTGCTCTGTGACAGTAAGAGACGTGCTTTCTGCTTATATGAAAGCACGCCCCTGTCACTGAGGAGGCACCACTGACCCCAATCACATCTGCCTCAGTGACAGAGGCGTGCTTTCATGTAGGCAGATAGCACGTCCCTTTCACTGAGGCATCTCTATAGGTGCTGTATATGCACCTTTTTTAAATGGGCTTGTGCAGCCGGCTGCTCAATCCCTCCCACTGCCTGCTCCCCCCTGTTCCCTATACTATACTATAGGCAGCGGGAGGCACCGCACTTGGTGCCTCCTAAACTGAGAAAAATGGGGAAAAAAGTTTTATAATACAAAGCATATACATATGACACATAATATGTGTCATAAGTAATTTCTTTGTATTATTTTATTATATTAATCATTAATGACAGGGGAGGCTCTGCCTCCCCTGCCTCCCCTGACTGCACGTCCCTGCTACAAGTTGAGTACGATGCCAGTTCCTCAAGACTCAGTAGGTCCTACACTTGTTAGCCAAGGTAAAGTATGTCTATTAACGAACATAAGTTAATGGACATGTAAAATAATAAATGTTTAACTATTGAGAAACAATAAGAAAAAGGCTTAACAATACATTGTATTTTGTAGAAATATATAATTTAATGAATATAAATAGGTTGCACAGCTGTGTGTACAGGAGACAGCAGAGCAGCTGGTAATTAAGCAGTGATTACAGCTGTATCCTCTTCTTTGTGATTGGCCATCTTTGTACAATTACAGGAGTAGTGATTTCTGCCTGTGTCAGACATCGAATGCTTTTTTGGCTGCTCTGCTGAGTTCACTTGGTGGAGATACGATTCTATATCTTGTTAAATATGTCCTGGTCAGTATGATTATTCCCAAACAATCTACTAGAAATTTGTACAATAACTAATAGATTTTGAATGTATTGTTTGCAAGGTAAACAAACACTCTACCACAAACCCTGGTCATAACTGTCAGGACTCGTGGATTTTGTGAGTCCGTTTGCAGACCAGAAGCTTGGAGGCACACTGAGGGCTGGAATGTAGCAGGCTTAATGTAAGTCTTACGCATAAGCTAGGATTAATAATACCGTTTATTAAGATGTCACAGTCACAGGTATTAATACTTGAAGCGTGGAACAAGTTCATGGACAGGGCCGGTGCAAGGCACCGGAGCGCCCCAGGCAAGTCGGGGTCGGGGCGCCCCGGTGCCGGGGGGGGGGGGGGGGCGGCATCCCTGCCAGGGGTGTCCCTGCAGTGCAGGAGCGGTCAGGAGTGTCCGTGCGGCAGTGGTACCTGCGGTCAGGGGTGTCCGTGCGGCAGTGGTACCTGCGGCGCCGTCATGTGTATAAAGCTGGCTGCGGCCGGCGGGGTCCCTGCAGTGAATAGAAAATAACTAGCGCTATGCGCGCGGCGGCACAGGAAGTGCTAGTTATTTTCTATTCACTGCAGGGACCCCGCCGGCCGCAGCCAGCTTTATACACATGACGGCGCCGCAGGTACCACTGCCGCACGGACACCCCTGACCGCAGGTACCACTGCCGCACGGACACCCCTGACCGCAGGTACCTCTGCCGCACGGACACCCCTGACCGCTCCAGCAAGTTTTTTCCACAGCTCGCTGGGGGTGAGGGGCGAACTGCCGCCCTCCAAGTGCCGGCGCCCTAGGCAAATGCCTAGAGCTGCCTAGTGGTGGCGCCGGCCCTGTTCATGGAACAAAGATACACACTGGAAGATACTTGAATAATGAACCATGGAACAGGAGTACACACTTGGAGATACTTGAGCAAGAGTTCAGGGAACAAGTGTACACACTGGGAGATCCTTTCAGCAAGAATTCATGGAACAAGTGTACACACTGGGAGATACTTGGAGCAAGAGTTCATGGAACAAACGTACACACTGGGAGATACTTGGAGCCAGAGTTCATGGAACAAGTGTACACACTGGGAGATACTTGGAGCAAGAGTTCATGGAACAAGTGTACACACTGGGAGATCCTTGGAGCAATGAAACACAAGGTACACGGAGACGGAAGTGCAAGTGTCAGGACACGCTGGGACCCAATGGAATAGACAAGCTGAGGACTCACGGATGCGGCAGTGCCGGTGCAGGTACACACTGAGAGATCAGTGGGGCAGCAGCTGGAGATACACGGATGCGGCAGCGCTGGTGCAGGTACACACTGGGAGATCAGCGGAGCAGCAGAGCTGGAGACACATGGATGCGACAGCGCCGGTACAGGTACACACTGGGAGATCAGCGGAGCAGCAGAGCTGGAGACACACGGATGCGGCAGCGCCGGTGCAGGTACACTCTGGGAGATCAGCGGAGCAGCAGAGCTGGAGACACATGGATGCGGCAGCGCCGGTGCAGGTACACACTGGGAGATCAGCGGAGCAGCAGAGCTGGAGACACACAGATGCGGCAGCGCCGGTGCAGGTACTCAAATAGGAGACGGATAGAGCACAGTCTTGGAAGCACCCAGGCGTGGAGACTCTGGTACAGGTACTCACAGGGAGATGATTGAGCACAGCCTTGGAAGCATGCAGGTGTGGAGACTCTGGTGCAGGTACTCACAGGGAAACTTGAAAGCAGGGAGCTCAGAAGCACACAGGTGTGGAAATGCTGGTGACGGTACACACTGGGAGATTGAGCACAGTCTTGGAGGCACGCAGGTGCAGAGACTCTGGTGCAGGTACTCACAGGGAAACTTGGAAGCAGGGAGCTCAGAAGCACACAGGTGTGGAAACGCTGGTGCCGGTACACACTGGGAGATCTTGGAAGCAGGAGCTGGTCTCAGCAGCACACTGGGAAGCACAGGTCGCAGGTTACCTCCTTGGAGAGATAGCGAAGCACTGGCGTCTGCTGAGTCTCAGGTGAGGGATTAAATCCCCCGGGCTAGCTCCTGATTGGACGAGCACAGATGAGGGAGAGAAAGCCATTGGTCGGCCACGGGAAGATGGCCAACCATTCCCGGGCCAAGCCAACATGGAGCCCGGGAATACCCACAATGCTAGGCAGGAGATGACAGGCACGAGCACTGGGACCTAAGACCCCGACGCTGGACCCGAACTGGTAAGCGCTGCTTGTGTCCAGGGATCGTGACAATAACTATTTATGAATAACCAAAAGAAAAATGAATAAATATGTTTATCGAAGCAAAGCTACATAAGGGCCATCATTGAAATGTGGCCGATCTGCAGTTAGAAGTCAGGCTGTGTTTAATGAAAATAAATATGTATTTATACAAAGTGTTTGCATGGCCTCTTGGGTGGGAGGTTCCTAAAAATAGAGTGGCCTTCCCCACCCCGCAGGAATGTCAGCATAACCCCCAACTTCCCCCAGCCCCACTGCAACCCCCTCTCATTCGCCCACTTACATAGCACAAGTGGGCAGACCAATGGAGACCCGATTATGGGATTCACACTCAAATGCGTCATTGTAGTCCCACCTCCAATTATATATCACCTGCTTTAAAGGCTCTGTATAGTGGGGGGGGCAGGTTCACAATCACAAGAGGGGATTCACTAACGCGTTTCACTGCGTCCTGCAGCTTTATCAAAGGTGTGGGGGACTGTGTACCTGGTTCAGGTATATACCTGACCACCCTCAGATCACACATCCGTGACTCTACATATGACGCGACCTACTGTGTTTCCCACGTGACCATTCACACTCTATCATTCAAAGCCGCCATATACTTCCGGGATATAGGCGGAAGTAATTATGTCCCACGTTATTTGGAACGCATCTTGCGTTTCACAGTCACATTTTCTGTATTCTTTTTGTTTATATACATTTCCATGTTCTCCGACCTCTTCTAGAACACTTATACTGATGATTGCGCTATACAACCATTATGAAACACCTACAATTACCTCCCTAAATGACGAACATTCTTCTATATATTGTGCTGGTATCCCGATCACGTGACCTACTCAAGTCACGTGACCGGAGTTGATTTCAATAAAAATCATTATTTCTACGTATTTGGAATACAAATTTGAATGCACATTGATTGCTAATATTAATTGATTTAATATATGTCTGCCTACCTATTTTTATATTGATTCTCTGTTTATTTTATGAGTTTAAATTATTAATTGCATCTCACAGGTGCACCAATTTATTAATTAAGAAAGGTATATATACCTGAACCAGGTACACAGTCCCCCACACCTTTGATAAAGCTGCAGGACGCAGTGAAACGCGTTAGGTGAATCCCCTCTTGCCTCTGGACATTGTTGTGAAACTTCACTCCATTGCGGACATCTATCAACCGTTTTCCATCTGGACATCATTTAAAGGCGGACACCCTTTTCTAAGACACCCCTGGTAACAACATCTAAACCAGTGAGGCTACATCCTTGGGCACGGAAGCCATATCTGATTCATTGCTGGAACTTTATTGGTCATATCGCCTCAGTTACATCCCTCCGGTGTTCGAGATATCCACCATCTATCTCACACCCCATAGTAGAGGACTGAATCCATCTAGCGATCCCTGACTCCTCCAGCGGCATATCAAGCAGCCGCACACATCGTGAGGACCTTCCAGCTACAAACTACTCCTCAAAAAGATCCAGAATTTCCTGTTGGTAAAGTGCACTTACCTGTTCTCCACAATTAAGTGATCACACAAATAATTCCATTTCATAATGTCCATTGAGGCGGGATAACTTTTTTATACCTCATTTCATTAATTCCAATTTACTTTTATTCCCCACCTTTTCCCATTTTTCATTTAGTTATTATTAATTGTTTTATTATTACGTATGTAAAATTGTACTTTATATGCATTTTAAACAGTAAAATTTGTACCTTTCATATACATTTTGGTTATATTCATTGACATAAGCGCAGCCAAAACCCGCCTTGTGCGAGTACCTTTGTCTTTTCTACGAGTGGGGAGTGACTGCCCTCACACCCAGGCAGCTGCTTATATTGAAGGATCAGCTCATTGTCAAAGCGCCGGATTATTCCTAGTGAATTCTTCCTTTTCTTTTTTCGAGTCCATCAGGCCGCTGACATGAGCTGCTTCTCCAACTTCAATGAGAGACAAAATAGGAGGCAGACATATATCTCCAAATGGGACCAACCCCTGGAGCCTAAAATGAGTAAAAATAATGAAGAATGTATTACACTCTTTGAAAAATTGGAGGACTTGTTGAGAGACGAGACCAAACAATGGCTTGACAGCCCCAATTTACAAAAATATGCTGACAAAAAGATGCTACCCCGGGGTCTCCGTCTCCACAAGCTATCAATTTTTCAGGAGAATACTGATTTTCAGACCAAGTGGGATGACATTCTTGACAATTGCTCTTTTTTATTGATGAATTTAGTGATTGATTATAGAAACAAAAGAATCAAAGAATTGGAGATGGAAATAGAAAATATTAAAAGCAAACTAGAACCCTTTGACCAGACAAGAGAATTCAAAGAGAAGGACACGAGAGTGATAGAGAGACTAATCAAATTCGAACAAGAAGTAATTGATAATAAATGCAAAAAGTTTCAGAGGGATTTAACAGACTATCAATCTAACAATGTTAGAAATTATAGACTAAAGCATAGAAACCCTAATCAATCAAGGACAAATAATAATAATAATAAAAATTATGTTAACAACAGAGGTAGATCAAATGACAACAGGAGACCCTTGTATAGGATGGGTGATATCCGTCTATATGACTCTCCTTACCATAGGGATAAATATTCTAATAAACCACAAAATTCACCTTCTGGGAATAAAAATTACAATAATTACAAAAAACTGATCAGGGATACAATCTTAACCCTGAACATACTCATCAAAGGTCAGGAGCTAGACCAAAAGACCCCTCTAATAGAACCTATAAAACTTCAAACTCTGATAACCTTTTTTTAGGTCCCCGCCAATACAGAGAAATGGGCAAATATCAGGGGGGGGGGACACCAAAGAAAAGACGACATCTAAGTACAGAGGAGCTAGAGGAGGAAAGAGAGTCCAACGTAAGAAAATAATTTCAAAGAAACCAATTACTAATATATTCAATATTTCTTCCCGACCCCTTAGTGAGGTAGAGTCCAGACTATTGCAAAAGGGCTTAAAATTCTCTCCGTCGACCGATGCCATTATTTTCACACTCTTTATAGAACTAAATTGCTATATCCGCACATTGTGCCGACAGAGATATTTCTTCTCACAAAAATCTCGAAAGGACAATGACCCTGGATTACCCATCTTTTTGGATAGTGGTGACCAGACTTCTTTGGACATATTGGCAGAATTGTGGACGGAGAGTAATGATTCCCCTAAAAAAATCTTTGATATCGATAAGTCTAAACTAAGAAATAAATCCGATTTCTACCCGATAAAGGCCAAGGGTACGAGCATTGAGTCTTTTTACAAGACAACACTTGATGACTTTAAAAAGCTTTGCTCTGGTGACAAACGCAAATCTAAATAAAATTTTAGGGATAATCTCACAGTGTGGGAGAAAAAAGCCCTTGCCGGCCTCACTGGAGACACTTCCATTGTCTTCAGGGAGGCCGACAAGGGCGGAGGGATTTTTATCCAAGATAGAAATTGCTATGTGGATGAGGCTCTTCGCCAGCTGTTGAATTTGTCTTTTTACTCCAAATTATCTGACAATCCAACACAAATATATATTTTAGAGCTAAAGACACTCCTAGATCAAGCATTTATAGATTCTATCATCACAAAGGATGAACATAAATTTTTGTTTAATCCTCACCCCTTGGTTCCCATCTTTTATCACCTCCCCAAAATTCATAAACACCTCACTTCCCCACCTGGCCGTCCCATTATTTCTGGTGTCCAATCACTCACTTCCAACCTTTCACAATTCGTTGATTCCCATTTACAATCACGAGTGACCGCCCTCAGATCACACATCCGTGACTCTACCCATTTTTTAAATTTGATAAAAAATATCGTTTGGAAGGAGACCTACCATTTTTTAACTCTCGATGTAGAGAGTCTCTATTCAAATATTCCACATGAATTGGGAATTAATACCATCTCTAAAAGATTAAGAGAGGATGGTGATTTGACGGCGGAACTTCAACACTTCCTCACCAACTCTATATCATTTATCCTCAAACACAATTATTTTCTTTTTCAGGACACTTTCTATTTACAGGTGATGGGAACGGCCATGGGGACCAGGTTCGCGCCAAGTTACGCCAACCTCTACATGGGGGAGGTTGAGGATCAACTTATTTGGGGGTCCTCATTTGGCGCGAACCTGGTCCTCTATGGCCGTTATATAGATGATCTATTTTTCATTTGGGATGGGGATTGCACGTCTATCACTTCCTTCGTTTCACATTTAAATTCCAATTCTTTTAATTTAAAGTTTACTCACGAATATCACCCTCACTCTATTAATTTTCTTGATCTCACCCTGGGGAGTGCTGATGGCTCAATTCATACCAGTAACTATCAAAAATCTGTAAATACTAACTCATATTTGCATTTTAAGAGTGGTCATTACCCCCCTTGGGTAAAGAATATACCCAAGGGCCAGATGTTGCGACTCAGATGCAATTGTTCACAATTAGATTCTTTTGACAGCCAGGCCAAAGACCTCATCACTGCATTTCAAAACTGTGGATACCCCCCCCCCCCCCCAACTTATTCAAGATGCATATATATCCAGCAGAGAGAGAGACAGAGATGCTCTTTTAAGGGACAAACGTCCTAGGGACAAATGTCCCACAGATCCTCCCGCCAATAGAGAAAACCGTATCTCTTTTATTTCCACCTTTAACAGGGATTATCAGGAAATCAAAAAAATCATTAGTAAGAACCATTCGATATTGAAACAAGATCCCTTACTGAGGGAGGTACTTCCTCCTCATCCCTCCTTTATATTCAAGAAAAATAAGTCTCTAAAAAATTTGTTAGCTCCAAATGGCCTAAAATGTCCAAAAACAATGACACAAATATCAACCCCTTCATTAGATTGGCTTCCAACAAAACCTCTGGGATGCTATAAGTGTGGTGGAAACCATTGCATCACTTGCAATTTCATCATCAATAAACTGACGGTAATCCATACACTAACTGAAAAAATAAAAATAAATGGATTTATTAATTGCAATACTTCCTATGTCATTTACCTACTTACCTGTACGTGCAATTTGAAATACGTGGGTAGAACCACACGATGTTTGAGGTCCAGGTTCCTCGAACATCGTCGGAACATCATAAAAGGGTCTCTACTCCACAGTGTTTCCAGACATTTTTCTGAATGTCATAAAAATGATCCTAAATACTTGAAATTAACAGGACTGGAACATGTGCCGCCCACTAAGAGGGGCGGCGACAGGTTCCGTATCCTATGTAAACAGGAGATTTTCTGGACATTTAAAATGGATTCGCTCTTTCCCAGAGGCCTGAACGAGGCAATGGAGCTCAACATTGTCCTCTGATTCATTTGCCTGTTTCACTATTCAATCAAAATTTGAATTTATTCCCCCCCCCCCCCCCCCCCATCATGTTTGTATATGTTCGTGTCTAATATTCCCTCTGGTTAGGCATGAGCATGTCAATATGAATTAAATTTGTTTCGTATGATTCCCCTATTCAAACAAGGGACCTATTAAAAATAAATTATAATATAATATTTTAATACAAATAACTATACGTCTATAATATAATGCATCTGGACTGATGTGGGTTTCTTTATTAATATTGGATAAAGCATTGTTATCACTTCCATACTCCTTAAGGATCATATCAATTATGTTTATGAAAAGATGTTATGCATAAAAAACCTTTTTTCCTCATTACACTTACTGTTTATTATAATCATTGTGAAAAATTCCTATATTACTAGCTCTCTTTATATGACGTTTACAAACATTGAAATGTACCTTATTATTTATCAAAATATCTGATTATTACATCTTTAACCTCGCCCTTCTTATTGGTCTCTCATTAGATTAAGACCTTCTATATAGGTTCTACATTTTGGTCGAATTGTGGATTCATATCTCTCTATGGGCGGGATGTATTAAAATACATCGCCGCCCTTCGCGCCCCCCCCGCCGCGATGCCGCCGCATATGTACTAACATATGCGGCTGGCATCGCGATGCGGTGACGGAGGCCCCCCGCGATACCTGTACTGTGGTCTGCGGGGGGTCTCCGTCACCTCCCGGCCGGCTTCTGCAGCTTTCACGCCGGGGACAGCTAAGCAAGCTGTCCCCGGCGCTTCCTCCTCCCCCTGCAGCCGGAAGGACGTCCGGCTGCGTTGCTAGGGGGAGGAAGGGCTTACCTTCCGGGGTCCAGGAGGACCTGCAAGAAGGTAAGCCCAAGGGAGGGGGGAAAGGGGGGGTCGGCGAGGCGGCGGGTTGCGGCGACGCGGCGGGCGGCGAAAAGAAGCCCATAGGCTTCTATAGGGTATCGCCACCCAAAGGTGGCGATACCCTGCCCTGCGAAACGGCTGCGAACGGGTTTTAGTACATAGGAAAATGCGGTAAAACGGGGGTTTTACCGCATTTTCACTTTAGTACATCTCGCCCCCAGTCATTATATTCTGTGTATATGTCCGATATTCATTTGATGTCCCTATCACGTGACCTAGCTTTGGAACGCATATGCGCTCCAAATTTAGAGAGAGACAATTGGGAAAAAATCGGAGATCCCGATCACGTGTCCTTTGTCATCACGTAATGACGCTGTATGTGTTACGCACACACGGAGGACCGCGCCGTCATATGACGCGACCTACGGTGTTTCCCATGTGACCATTCACACTCTATCATTCAAAGCCACCCTATACTTCCGGGATATAGGCGGAAGTAATTATGTCCCACGTTATTTGGAACGCATCTTGTGTTCCACAGTCACATTTTCTGTATTCTTTTTGTTTATATACATTTCCATGTTCTCCGACCTCTTCTACAACACTTATACTGATGATTGCGCTATACAACCATTATGAAACACCTACAATTACCTCCCTAAATGACGAACATTCTTCTATATATTGTGCTGGTATCCCGATCACGTGACCTACTCAAGTCACGTGACCGGAGTTGATTTCAATAAAAATCATTATTTCTATGTATTTGGAATACAAATTTGAATGCATATTGATTGCTAATATTAATTGATTTAATATATGTCTGCCTACCTATTTTTATATTGATTGTCTGTTTATTTTATGAGTTTAAATTATTAATTGCATCTCACAGGTGCACCAATTTATTCATTAAGAAAGGTATATATACCTGAACCAGGTACACAGTCCCCCACACCTTTGATAAAGCTGCCGGACGCAGTGAAACGCGTTAGATGAATCCCCTCTTGCCTCTGGACATTGTTGTGAAACTTCACTCCATTGCGGACATCTATCCACCGTTTTCCATCTGGACATCATTTAAAGGCGGACACCGTGCTCTAAGACACCCCTGGTAACAACATCTAAACCAGTGAGGCTACATCCTTGGGCACGGAAGCCATATCTGATTCATTGCTGGAACTTTATTGGTCATATCGCCTCAGTTACATCCCTCCGGTGTTCGAGATATCCACCATCTATCTCACACCCCATAGTAGAGGACTGAATCCATCTAGCGATCCCTGACTCCTCCAGCGGCATATCAAGCAGCCGCACACATCGTGAGGACCTTCCAGCTACAAACTACTCCTCAAAAAGATCCAGAATTTCCTGTTGGTAAAGTGCACTTACCTGTTCTCCACAATTAAGTGATCACACAAATAATTCCATTTCATAATGTCCATTGAGGCGGGATAACTTTTTTATACCTCATTTCATTAATTCCGATTTACTTTTATTCCCCACCTTTTCCCATTTTTCATTTAGTTATTATTAATTGTTTTATTATTACGTATGTAAAATTGTACTTTATATGCATTTTAAACAGTAAAATTTGTACCTTTCATATACATTTTGGTAATATTCATTGACATAAGCGCAGCCAAAACCCGCCTTGTGCGAGTACCTTTGTCTTTTCTATGAGTGGGGAGTGACTGCCCTCACACCCAGGCAGCTGCTTATATTGAAGGATCAGCTCATTGTCAAAGCGCCTGATTATTCCTAGTGAATTCTTCCTTTACATTCTGAAGAAGGACCAGAAGATATGAAATGCATTAATCACATGACACTTCACGTCTACGGTACTGCTGATGATGTTTTACTGACCTGGTAAAGTAAAAATGGATGTCCAGGGCTGACAGTATCTTTATCACACTGATACCATCTTTGCCAGGTTAAATGTGACAACGTGGAGAGAATTACCCCAGAGGGACCCCACCAAGGGATGATTTACCGCATATACTTGTTATGATATCCGGGTGTCCTCGCCAACCCTAACTCCGTTGTCATCGAATGGGATTGGTGGCTGCGTGCTAGTGCTAGGCTTCGCCTATAATAGCCGCGTTCGACAGAGCCCGTTAGTCAGGCTCCGCCCCCGATGCCACCAGGTCTTGAGAGTTGACAACGCTGCCACCAATGTCAAGGATGAACAAGGGGATGACTAACTACCCCAAGAAGGCGAGGTCACCCTTGCTCTGTAGCAAACAGGGTAGACGTAACAATACGTAAAGATGTAACACAAAACTATACCAAACAGGTGTAACAATACACAGAGGTGTTTCATCAGAATCAAGATACGAGTAAGGGCAGTCTGGGGGTAGACCCCACTTATCTGTGCTCCGAGGAGACAACGGCAGCGGGAACCAGGGTACGGACAACTGGACAACGCACGGACACCAGGAGGACAAGAGACAGAACGGAGGACACGGCTGGGAATCAACGACAGGACGCAGGACGACTGGGAACAGGAACCAGGAGCAGTGGATAAGCGGGAACCAGGAACACTTGAGACCCTGAGGTGCAAAAGCTATAACCGGCGCCTGTCCTGGGCAGACGCCGGCTCTTTATTCAAAATCCCCGCTGACGCTGACGTGCGCCGCACTGCCGGGCGCATGACCTCAGCGCGCCGGCACGCCGACGGAGACGCTCGGGGACGTTGCCCGGCAACGCCCCGATGCCTGCTGACGATGCCGTGGGGACGGAAGCCAGGGGCGTTGCTGCGCGACGCCGCTAACGTCTCCCCCGGCACTCGTCTACACTGTCTGTCCCGGCGGGTCCGGGACAGAAGTGTAACAGTACCCCCCCCTTGAGGAGGGGTCACCGAACCCTTAGAACCCGGTTTCCAGGGAATTTTTTTAAAAAACTCCGCTCTTAGCCTGGGCGCATGCAAAAACTTTTCTGGGACCCAAGATCTTTCCTCATCTCCAAACCCCTTCCAGTGGACAAGAAACTTGAGCTGACCCCTGACTACCTTGGAATCCAAGATATGTTCCACCACATACTCCTTATGCCCTCGAACCAAGACAGGTCTTTGAGTACGTGTAGAGCTGGATGGAAGGGTTCCGATGACAGGTTTGAGCAGGGAACAATGAAAGACATTATTGATGCGCAGAGACCTGGGAAGCTGAAGTCTGAATGCCACCGGGTTGATTTGTCCGATAATCGGAAATGGACCGATAAACCTGGGACCCAACTTGGGACATTGCTGTCGAAGTCTAATATGGCGTGTGGATAACCATACTCTCTGACCCACTTTAAAGAGACACGGTCTTCTGTGCCTATCAAAGAAAATCTTAGACCGGGCTGAGGATTGTCTAAGGGCTATGTGTACATTCTTCCAGGCTTTCCTAAAAAACGAGACAGTGGACGAGGATCTTGACGGATCAACCGGGGGCATGAATGAACTACATTTGGGGTGCAAACCTGAGTTGCAGAAAAAAGGAGAGCTCTTGATAGCTGAATGATAAGAGTTATTGTATGCGAACTCTGCTAATGGAATAAGCTCAGCCCAATTGTCCTGGCACTTTGAAACGAAACAGCGGAGGTATTGTTCCAAAGCCTGGTTGACCCTCTCGGTCTGTCCATTCGACTGCGGGTGGTAGCCAGAGGAGAGACTGACCTGAATCCCTAAGGCTGCACAAAACTGTCTCCAAAACCTGGCCACGAACTGGGAACCTCTATCCGAGACAATATCGACCGGGAGTCCGTGAAGCCTAAAGATGTTGGTGATGAATAAATTTGCTAGGATTTTAGCAGTAGGGAGCCCATGTAATGGAGTAAAGTGAGCCATTTTGGAAAATCTATCCACAGTAACCCAGATGGTGGTGAACTTGCTAGACGGAGGCAGGTCAACTATAAAGTCCATAGAAATATGGGACCATGGTTTTTTTGGAATGGACAAGGGAAACAGCGGCCCAATAGGAGACTGTCGAGACGATTTGTGTCGCGCACAGACCAGACATGAGGCCACAAATCTGTCGACATCTTGCCTCATAGAGGGCCACCAAACAGTCCTGGCTAACTGTTCAAAAGTTTTGGCAATACCTGGATGCCCGGAGCTTTTTGCCGAGTGAAAGTCCCTGAGAACCGCCTCCCGTAATTTCTGGGGAATAAATAAACGGTCCTGTGGGGTCTGTTGAGGAGCCGACGCTTGGGCAGCAATAACTAAGGTGGCTAAATCTTGGGTCAGGCCCGCCATGATTACTGAGCAAGGGACAATGGGAGATGCTTTCACCTCAGACCCCTGGAAAGTCTGAAAACTGCGGGAGAGGGCATCCGCCTTCACGTTCTTAGATCCCGGCCTAAAGGTGATGATAAACCGGAATCTGGTGAAGAATAGTGCCCACCGAGCCTGTCGTGGGTTGAGGCGTTTGGCGGACTCAATATAAGAGAGATTCTTGTGATCGGTGATCACGGTGATGGTATGCTGAGCTCCCTCAAGCCAGTGACGCCACTCCTCAAACGCCCATTTGATGGCCAATAACTCCCGATTGCCTACATCATAATTTCTCTCGGCTGGAGAGAATTTGCGGGAGAAGTAAGCACAGGGATGAATCTTTAGATCCAGTGGCCCCTTCTGAGACAGGACTGCTCCAGCACCCACATCAGAGGCATCGACTTCGATTAAAAAGGGTAGCCTGGGATCTGGGTGGTGCAGAATTGGGGCTGAGCAAAACGCCTTCTTTAATTTTTTGAAAGAATCCATCGCCCGTTGAGACCATTGTCCTGGGTCAGCCCCTTTCCGAGTCAAGTCCACTATGGGTGCCACGATGTCCGAAAAGGAGCGGATAAATTTGCGATAGTAGTTAGAAAAACCAAGAAATCGCTGAATGGCCTTGAGCGTGGTTGGGCGAGCCCAGGATTGAATGGCCTGAACCTTAGATGGATCCATGGAGAAACCTTGAGGGGAAATAATATACCCTAAAAAAGTCACTTGTGACACTTCGAATTCACATTTTTCCAACTTGGCATATAGATGATTCTCCCGTAGCTTCTGCAGCACCAGGCGGACGTGCTGCCGATGTTCAGGAAGAGATTTGGAAAAAATGAGAATGTCGTCCAAGTAAACTACGGCAAAACCCCCTAAAAACGGTCGAAGGACTTCATTGATAAAGTCTTGGAAAACTGCCGGGGCGTTAGCTAGACCAAAAGGCATCACAAGATACTCAAAATGCCCCGAGTGGGTATTAAACGCGGTCTTCCACTCATCACCACTTTTAATTCTGATTAAGTTGTAGGCCCCCCTGAGGTCTATTTTGGAAAAAATCACTGCCTCCCGAATCTGGTCAAATAATACGGAGATGAGGAGTAATGGGTAGGAATTTTTTACCGTAATTTTGTTAAGGGCTCTGTAATCAATACAGGGCCGTAAAGACCCATCTTTCTTCTCAACAAAGAAAAACCCCGCCCCCACCGGTGATTTTGAGGGCCGAATGAACCCCTTTTCAAGGCTTTCTTTAATGTAGAGGTCCACGGCTTGGGACTCAGGTGCGGATAACGCATATAAACGACCCTTAGGAAGTCTGGCATTAGACACTAAATCAATGGCACAATCAAAGGGGCGATGAGGAGGCAAGGTGTTGGCTTCCTTTTTAGAAAAAACATCTGAAAAATCACGGTACTGAGGAGGGAGAGCTTGAAGATCAGGGTGCATCACACGGAGAGGGAGAGTGAGACAAACATCCGAACAGGACCCTCCCCACCGAGTGATCTCACCAGTTACCCAATTAAATTCAGGGTTGTGTTTTTTCAACCAGGGCAGCCCCAGGACTATAGGAGTGAGAGGACAGTGAAAAATAAGAAAGGTGATATCTTCGGAGTGAAGAGCCCCCACCGACAGACGAAGGGAGGGAGTCCTAAAAGATATACCGCCTTTAGACAGTGGACGGCCATCCAACCCACAAACAGAAACGTGATTGGCCAAGGGTATGGGCATAAGGCCCAATTGTTGCACCAGGCCTTCATCTATAAAGTTACCGGCCGCCCCACAATCCACAAAGGCAGATCCGTTCCAAGAACGGTCGGTAACAGAGACTGATACCTGAATTAATACAGAATCTGAGGGAGAAAAGCTCGACAGGCCCAAGTGAACCCCCCAAGTATCACTTAGGCCCTGTCTTTTCCCGCCTTCAGCGGACAAGCAACAGCAAGATGACCGGGACCCCCACAATACAAACAGAGGCCCTTGAGACGTCGGCGGTTTTTTTCGGAGGAAGATAGTCGAGTGGCCCCCAACTGCATAGGCTCGTCTCCGGGTACCTCGGTAGACTCGTCTACAGATGAGGAAGGCAACACTCCAGACCGTCTCTCTCTCTGCCGCTCCCGAAATCTCCTATCCACCTTAATGGCTAACTGCATGATCCCATCAATGTCTTTGGGAGTGGGGTACTGTACTAATGCATCCTTAAGGGATTCGGATAAACCAATCCGAAACTGACTACGAAGCGCTGGGTCGTTCCAGCCAGAATCAATAGCCCAACGTCTGAACTTAGTACAGTATGCCTCAGCTGTGTCCTGCCCTTGACGCAGGGCCCTAAGATTTGACTCGGCCGAGGCCGCCCGGTCCGGGTCATCATATAATAACCCCATTGCTGAGAAGAATGCATCCACTGAAGAGAGAGCCTCAGCACCATCTGGAAGGCCGAAGGCCCAAGACTGAGGATCTCCCTGCAGGAGTGACATAACCATTCCAACCCGTTGAGCCTCAGAACCAGAAGATCCTGGGCGCAATTTGAAATAAAGCCTGCATGACTGTTTAAAATTAAAAAACAAAGACCGGTCACCTGAAAAACGGTCAGGGAGATTTAACCTGGGCTCCAGACTCCCACCGGAGGAGGAGCTAGACTGAGACCGTTGCTCGTGTGAGTTTACCCGTAGGGTGAGCTCTTGCAATTTCTGCGTCAGCGTGTGCATCTGTCCTGCAAGAGAGTGGGCAGCAGCCTGCTGTGAGGGATCCATGATTGGGTTTCCCCACGACTACCGAACCTCTGAGCTGTAGGGGCAACAACAGTCCCAGAGTATGGTCTGGCCGGTTATAATGTTATGATATCCGGGTGTCCTCGCCAACCCTAACTCCGTTGTCATCGAATGGGATTGGTGGCTGCGTGCTAGTGCTAGGCTTCGCCTATAATAGCCGCGTTCGACAGAGCCCGTTAGTCAGGCTCCGCCCCCGATGCCACCAGGTCTTGAGAGTTGACAACGCTGCCACCAATGTCAAGGATGAACAAGGGGATGACTAACTACCCCAAGAAGGCGAGGTCACCCTTGCTCTGTAGCAAACAGGGTAGACGTAACAATACGTAAAGATGTAACACAAAACTATACCAAACAGGTGTAACAATACACAGAGGTGTTTCATCAGAATCAAGATACGAGTAAGGGCAGTCTGGGGGTAGACCCCACTTATCTGTGCTCCGAGGAGACAACGGCAGCGGGAACCAGGGTACGGACAACTGGACAACGCACGGACACCAGGAGGACAAGAGACAGAACGGAGGACACGGCTGGGAATCAACGACAGGACGCAGGACGACTGGGAACAGGAACCAGGAGCAGTGGATAAGCGGGAACCAGGAACACTTGAGACCCTGAGGTGCAAAAGCTATAACCGGCGCCTGTCCTGGGCAGACGCCGGCTCTTTATTCAAAATCCCCGCTGACGCTGACGTGCGCCGCACTGCCGGGCGCATGACCTCAGCGCGCCGGCACGCCGACGGAGACGCTCGGGGACGTTGCCCGGCAACGCCCCGATGCCTGCTGACGATGCCGTGGGGACGGAAGCCAGGGGCGTTGCTGCGCGACGCCGCTAACGTCTCCCCCGGCACTCGTCTACACTGTCTGTCCCGGCGGGTCCGGGACAGAAGTGTAACAGTACCCCCCCCTTGAGGAGGGGTCACCGAACCCTTAGAACCCGGTTTCCAGGGAATTTTTTTAAAAAACTCCGCTCTTAGCCTGGGCGCATGCAAAAACTTTTCTGGGACCCAAGATCTTTCCTCATCTCCAAACCCCTTCCAGTGGACAAGAAACTTGAGCTGACCCCTGACTACCTTGGAATACTCGAGTATAAGTCGACCCAAATATAAGCCGAGGCACCTAATTTTACAACAAAAAAACTGGGAAAACGTATTGACTCAAGTGCGACCCTCACTCGAGTATAAGCCGAGGGGGGGGGGGGGGGGCCTGCAGGTGAATAGGGAAGGGCTCTAGGCCCCATATTGTGGTTTCCGGTGGGTGGTTGGGGTTAAGAGGTGGACGTTTTCCGCGGCAGTCCCCTTCTGGGTCCCCAAGTAGCTAACCGGAATATTTTAGAGTGTGCATACGCTGGCCAGCTCTAGGTAGGAAGGAAGTGTAACACCAAAGGTTAGGCTCTGAACGTGTCTGGTGTTTTTGTCTCCTTACTGGGACCTGCGAGGAGAATCAAGGGGTGGACGGCTAGTGTCATCTTGTCCATCTGTGTGTTTGTTCCTGCCTTTGTCCCTTTCCTCCTCAATCCAGGGTGTACGTGGACCTCGCATCTCCGTGCGAGGTCCAGGCCTCACCTAGGTGCGCGAGTGCCAATAGGTGACACTCCGGGCTTCATCCAGGAGGAACAGCTCTCACCTACTCTCCTTCCTCCTAGGTGTTCGTGTCCGGGTGCCGGAGAATTCCAGGACCGTGGTTTGACACGGCCTGAAGGTGAGAGTGTGAGGTGCCAGGTAAGTGGTCCAGAGACACCTGCACGGCAGCAGGCACCACACCGCACCGCCCCAACACCCCTCTCACAATGTCAAAGTACAGTATTTGTATTTTCTTTTGTTCTGTTTGTATGCCAATATCCTGTTTCATTTCTATGCATCTGTCAGACGGAAATGCACCTGAGACAACATTTCCTACAGACATGAGTCATATGTTCCTACACAGGTTGTGCAAAGGCACCCTAGCAGTAAACAGGCCAGCACATACATTCTTACAAATAAACGGTAAAATTTCCTTGTGCGTGTGTTACAGGTCAGGTTAGCCAAAGATAGAACAAACGGTTTGTTGATTTTATATTTGACATAAAAGTGACAGTTTGTTCTGTACATTGCAGAAGTATAATGTAAACCTAGCTGTCATTCCAGCCTCCCTGGGAAACGGTCATTGGGTCACCAGCATGTTGGTCGACAGTCATTAGGTCGACACATTAGGTTGACATGCATTTAGGTCGACATGCATTTAGGTTGACATACAGGAAGGTCAACATGACCGTAGGTTGATATAAGTTAGGTCGGCAGGGCCATTAGGTCGACACAAGCATTAGGTCGACATGGGGCTAGGTCGACAATCAAAAGGTTCTTCACATTATTTTGAGCCAACATGTGCCGACAGGTGGTATCTCATGCCTTACAATCCACTAGGGCCTGGTGGGAGAATAAAATAGTGCCCGAAGCATGTCGAGCGCAGCAAGCCATGTGAGGGGTGCTACATTACATGATGCCGTGCTACGTTTCAGTGTCCATGTCGACTGTGTCGAAATTTGGGACAAAAAATGTAAAAAAAAAACCTGTCGACCTTTTGACTGTGGACCTACCCCCATGTCGACCTAATGATTGTGTCGACCTAATGACCCTATCGACCTAACCCATGTCGACCTACAGTTATGTCCACTTTCCTGCATGTCGACCTTAATGGGTTGACCTAAATGCATGCCCACCTAATGGTGTCGAACTAATGACTGTCGACCAACATGACCTAATGATCCATACCCGCCTCCCTATGCAATACTCATGAAAGGTTCAGAGATGGCAATTAGGGGTGTGCACTGGGCAATTTTCATTTTTCTGTTTTTGGGTCTGTATCTCCGGTCGTGTTTTGGATCTGCATCTGTTCCAAAACACCACCACTTTCAGGTTTCGTGTTTTTTGTTTGTGTTTTGGATCTGGAGTTAAAAAACAATTATTATTTTTTTTTGCTCCTATGCTATAATTAACCTCAATAACAATAATTTTCAGTCTATACTGACACCTCACATCTCACAATGTTGTTTTTAGGACAAAAGGTTACACCGAGGTAGCTGGATCATACTTGCCTTCTTTTGCTGGCTGCCTTCCGGGAGAGGGCAGCCAGCTCTGTTGTACAGGGGGCGGGGCTATCGCCGGGAGCTAAAAAGCGGCAGATTGGGGCGGAGCCACAGACGGGCTTTCCTTTGGGGGGCGTGCCTACAGTGAACTCGTCATTTTAGCCACGCCCCCCGCCGTGCAATGCCGGTATTTCAGGCATTGCACGGCGGGGGGCGGGGTTAAAATGACGCGATCGCGTCATTTTACTCACGGACCCCCCCGCCGAGGGGCGGATCGCGGGGGATTGGGGTTAATGCGGGAGGGTTGCCCCCCTTTCCGGGGGGCCGGGAGGGGGACCCGATTTCCGGGACCCTCCCGACCATTCCGGGAGGGTACGCAACCCTGAGCTGGATGCCTATAATAAACTACATATGTAGGCAGCACAAACACATGCCCCATCTAGGAGTGGCACTGCAGTGCCAGACAGGATGGCAGTTTGAAAAACTAGCCCCCAAAGAGCACATAATGCCAAATATAGAGGTGCAAGATTGAATTGTACTTGGGCCCTCCCACCCACCCTTTTGTTGTATAAATAGCACATGCACACTGTTGTTAACAAACCAATAATTTCAGTGACAGGGTGACAATCTCCTGACCAGCAGGTCTCTGCATTGCTGTAGACTTACATACACTTCAAACCGAGGATCAACCACGGTGGCCAGAATGTATTCCTCTGAATTGAATAGACTGACCTCCCTTGTATCCTGGCAAAGCATATTGAAGGCTTCATCCACAAGCCCTACATGCTTTGCGGAATCGCTACGCTTTAACTCCTCCTTCACTTTCTCCAGCTGCTTCTGCAACAGTCTCATCAGGGGAATGACCTGAATCAAGGTGGCAGTGTCGGAACTGACTTCACGTGTGGCAAATTCAAATGGCTGGAGAACCTTGCACAACACAGAAATCAGTTTTCAATGCGCTTGAGTCAGGTTCATCCCCCCTTCTTTGTCTATGTCATAGGTGGCTGTCCAGGCTTGAATGGCCTTTTGCTACTCCTCCATCCTCTGCAGTATATAGAGGATGGAGTTCCAGCACGTCACAACCTCTTGTTTGAGGTGATGGAAGGGCAGGTTCAGGAGGGTTTGATGGTGCTCCAGTCTTCGGCAGGCAGTGTCCGAATGCCAAAAGTGTGCCGCAATTTTGTGGGCCACCTCAAGCATCTCCTGCATGCCCCTGTCACTTTTTAGGAAATGCTCCACCACCAAATTTATTGTGTGGGCAAAACATGGCACATGTGGGAATTAATCCATATGTAATGCCCGCACAATGTTACTGGCATTGTCCAATACTCAGGGCTGGATTAAGCCTTCGGTGAACGCGGGTCACTTTAGACAAGTGGGCCCCCTCCCACTCATTATTACTGGCCACAAACTGTACGGGAGACTGTTACACTGTCAAAACATGGAGTGAAGGCCAGATAAACTTGGTCAATGGGTAACTGCAGGTGGGGGATTAATATAAATATATATATATATATATATATATATAATGGAGGGTGAAACTGGCACTCCACAAACAATGCAGGTGCTGCAAACAACAAGTATGCACGGGGGTTCTCACAGCAGCACTCGCACGGATTTCAATGAGACAACTTCAAACAAGATGTACTGGTGACGTTTCAGATTTTACTCCTTCTTCTAGACCAAATAACCAACAAATGAATGTACAAAACATACCTATATAGTGGCCGCTCCACTCCCCCTCGGTGTCAGACAGCCTCCAGCAGTTGTTGGCTTCCCCAGCACTTCCGGGTCCCGTGTACCACATACCCGTTCACGGGTCGGCGGGAACGCGTTTCATCATAGACACCCCTTGATGAAGTCCTCCTATTTCGAAATGCGTTGGGTGTGGCTTCAACTGTCTGACGTGAAGTCGTATGCTGTGTTCCCCGGTGATCCGGAAGAGTGGCAGCTGTGCTGTGGAATGAGTGTGTGAGCGTCTCGCCACCGTCTGCAGTGTTGGATTAGCGGCGCCTCCCCTCTATTTGACCATGCTGTATTAACAACTGATACTGTGACAGTGGCAAGCATTTATATCCTTACCTCGATGTATGTGAGCAGTTATTTCTTTTTGTAAAATACTATATATATTTGCTCATTTGGTGCATTTCTCTCTTTTTTTATCTATATATATATCCCTTGGATATATATATATATATATATATATATATATACACAGATGTAGCCCCTGCCATCCTTGGCCGGGGCATGCCAGACCCTCCCCGCTGGTGAGCGCTGGCAGACAGGGGCTACACTGAACTGGGACGTGCGTGCATCTTACACGCACACGTGTCCCAGTCTCTCGGCAGTGACGCTGCGTGTCTCTCCCCGTCTCTGCTTAGGGAGATGAGCAGGGCTAGGGGGGAGCTCGGGGCGGTGAGGGGTACCTGCGGCGACGGCGGGGGAGGCGGAAGGGACCAAAAATACAAAAATTAAAACAAGTATTTCATAGTAATTCCTTGTCAGAGGATTTTCTCAAATAGTAGATGAAAACATGTGTTTGACGCGTTTCGTCTCATTACGAGACTTCATTAGGGGTACATTATATAAATCTTCAACAATCTTTGTGGGATTCCTATTGATTCACAAGTACATGATTTCCTGTTATATATTATTGTTTATGAAAAACATAAATTCTCCACTAAGGTGTGGTCCCACTGTGGTATAGGATCTTTATAGTTCGATTTAATAAATTAGAGTGGAACATAAAGCATCAGTTATCTCGCCAACTGAGATTGAAAGAACATTTCTCTAAGATTTTGCCTAATCTTACACCACCACCACCATTACTGCCACAATTACAAAAAATACAACAAATATCAACAATCCTTTAATGTGTCCAATAAGACGTACATGCGGATGCTTAATGATAAAGTTGAAGGTGAATTGGCCGGATTTAACTCTCCTCATAACAACTTTAGCCACCTGGAACATCTGGCGTTGGAAGAGCTCGCTGGAGATCACTCCCTCGTATTCCGCTCAGCGGACAAAGGAGGTGCATTAGTCATCCAAGATCTGGACAAATACGATGCCCAATTGATGGTGCACTTGAATGTTGTTACAATATATTGAATTCTACCCTCTGATCCTACGTTTGAATTTAAAACTGAACTGACAAACCTCCTTCAGAACGCAGTGGACTCGAGGTCTTTACATGCTTCCACCAAAGATGCACTACTACCTGTATACCCTTTGGTCCCTCTGTTCTACACTATTCCAAAGGTCCACAAGGTGGACCCCCTGGGGAGACCCATTATTAGTGTCAGAGGATCCCTGTTCAAACCTTCCTCTATCTTTATTGATTGTGCAATGCAACCGTATATTCACCAACACCCACGCTATCTGATGGACACTACTTCTCTGTTGCAAAAGCTGGCTGAATTACTTAACTTTGATGGTGAAATCTGGTTGTGCTCTTTTGATGTATACAGCCTATACATTATAATCCCAATGGCTGCTATGAGACATTTTCTTGATAAAGAGCTCAACTATCAGGGCCTGATGTGAATTTGTTGATTGGTTTGTTAGAATTGGTTCCTAAGAGGAATTTCTTCATTTATGGTAAAAGGTTCTTCCTCCAGACCACTGGTTGTGCGATGGGGGCGTCAGTAGCCCTGTCGTACGCAAACATTTTTATGTTTGAAGTAGAGGAACAAATTTTATTCTCTGATAGGGACATTTCTAACCGTAAATTGTTCTATACGAGGTACATTGATGACCTCCTTCTAATTTGGAGGGGTCCAGTTGATGACCTTTTGGCCCACATTGAAACTCATAATGGGGGAGATAGCCTAGTAAAACTCACCAGTGCAATTAGCAAGGATGAGATCAATTTTTTAGATGTCATTGTCAACATCCGTATATAGTAAACCATCAGATAGAAATATCATTCTACATTATACCAGCTGCCACCCCGTCGGCCATTCGTACTTTGCCACACTCTCAAATGATGCGTGTGAAATGCATTAATACAGATCCATCAAAGGCTGAAGAACAAATGGGAGCCATGGTCACTAAATTTATGGACCGCGGCTATGATCTAGTTGAACTTGAACAGGTCAAACTAAAGTTTCAATGTTGGATAGAGCATCGCTACTTACAAAAAAGACCAAAATTGATACCAAGGATGCTTTTTTACCTTGGGAAAACACCTTCCACCAAGCCAGTCCTGTCATTAATAATACTGTATCTTTATCTTTAAATCTCTGGCCTATCATACAGTCTGACCCGGATTTACCGTTGCATTCAACTAAATTACTAACTTGCTATAAACGTGGATACACTTTAAGGGATAAATTAGTTAAATCTATCTGCTCCCTTGAAACTACTCTCAGGACTCCTAGAGCTCTAGGCTATGTGAGGTACACTTGCACCACTTGCTGTTTCCTTATTCCAGGCAACACATTTTATCATCCCCATAACGGTAGGGCTTACACTATTGATCATACATTAACTTGCAATACTAAATTTACTGTTTACCAAATTATCTGTCCCTGCGGGCTTAGCTATATAGGGAAGACAGGCTTTAAAGAGAGAATGGCAGCACACCGGTCTACCATTAAGGCCGCATTTCTGAAAGGTACCAGTGACCAACCCATCGCCAGACATTTAAATGCAGCTGGCCATAGCATTGCATCACTTAAGTATAGAATGATAGACCTATATATATATATATATATATATATATATATATATATATATAATAAATTTATAATAAAAGTCCATATGTGTCCATTAAAAATAAAGTAGAAATTCTTCAAAGAGAAGTTTTATTGAATTCTTCAATGAGAAGTCATGGATGTTATATCAGTACAGTTATGTCCCAATGCGTTTCGTCTAAATAGACTTCATCAGGGCAACAGTTAACATCTACAAATCTAAACATTGTTTAAATATACAATAATAGCATATGGTCTACATACAGATTATACATTATACATTGTTACGTTGTTTTGAAAGAAAAATGCTGAATCCAAAATAGAAGAAAAAAAAAAGAAGAAGGAAGTGGTGGTGAACCAGACCAGAAGAGCAAGAATATAACCAGTTTTGTGGGTTTATAATGTTAATTATACCTTTTATTGTGCTTTTATTTTCTAGGCAAATACAATTTGCTGGAAATCCTTTTTCTTTGGTTGAGATAAAAGATTCTCCTATTTCTGTGGGATTAGGACATTATTATAAGATTTTGTAAACAGTCTACTTTGTGACCCCTAGTGAATATTTTTATTTGCTACATACCTAAATACTAAATGGGAATCAATCAAGTTTTCTGATATGATTTTACCAGTGAGAATAACAGTTATAACCTACTGTATAAAGAAAAAAATGTTTTAAGGAATATACAGTATGGGGATTTTATACTGTAGGATTCAAGTGAAATATATCTATGTACTATATAAGCTCATAGTACTCCTCGTACACCCTCCATGTTGGTCCTCTATCAGAATCTATACACAGTTAGGGTCTATTCAATTATTTAACTATATAGTGCCTTTTGAATGTGAGAATTTGTGATGAAAATACTTTTTATAAACACATAACAATTTTAAGAATGATAATCAATTGCTCCTGTATTGATGGCAGCAATTTAGAATCTAAACATTGAAGAATATAGTATATAAATAAAATGTCAATACATAAGTGCATAGGCATATACACAATACAATTTTAAAATTATTCCAATACATTTTATTTTAGTCCAACAGGCATCAATTTTGTATGTGACCTTACCTCTCTCTGGGACCTCAGTCTCTTACATGGAGGGCTAGCAGAATGAATGAGCGAGTTCCTGGGTCTCCTCTTATAGGGAGTCATGTATGACATCACTTCCTCTAATTTATCATTGGTCCATTACTAAATGGTAATGATATTATGCTATAAAGAATTCATAATGGTTTTATGTGAATTTCTTATTAACTTAGATAAGTATAGCTTTAATTAAATTCAATTATATGCTTAAAACATTAAATATTTGGGCTGAATTAGGGCTAATTAGAGATAGTTTCCCATGACTCCATGGGGTACCCACAATATCCGATAAACGGGCAATATGTTAGTTATATATTATATAATACAATCCACCCATATTTTGGGTTCCTTTTAGTGTGAATAATGCATTGGTGGCAGTGGGTTGTATGTCTCTTCTCTGATCACTGGGGTGCGGTCCCGCCGAGCCGTTAGCGCACTCGTTCATGGGGACCACGCCACCCGAAAGTGCGGTTCAAATAGCCGCCACATTGGGAAAGCGGTTCTTTAGGATATATCGCCATAAGAGTTTACAAATAAAACTAAGCACTTAAAAAATACATTTCAATAAAAATAAAGGCATAAAAAAACCGAGCATATATATTTACATGATAATAGGTTATGACCTGAAGAAATTGCTCAATAAAGAGCAATGAAACGTTGTCTGATCACGTCTGACTAAAGTGTCTTCATTGTAAGTTGTTTGGAGTGCTGCCTCCCCCCCAATTGTTCTGTTTGCATACCTCATGGGGGAACCCAGCGCAACATTGGAAATACAGGGAGAGCTGGATCCCCCCCATTTGTACTACAGGTATATGCATATATATTTGCAAGCAAGTGGATGTGTATGCTTACACATACCCTCGCAAGCGGCCACACAAGCGAAAGACCATTTGATGGTCACTTACCATCAAATAATTTTTCCTTAGCTGTTTATATGTGCGTGGAGGATGATGGGTCTTAACACAATGGGGTTCCAATGAGTAAATAAATTTGTGAATAAAATATTCATTACATACCATGAGCTGGCAATAACCTGTCGCATAAGAGTTTTTGATGAACGGAACTTCCCTCAATGAAGTGCGGGAAACAAAATCCCCCCAAAATACTGATTTGTTCAGTGCCTATGAAAAAATCCCATGCACATGATTGTAACATACTGAATTGGTATTCTGTCATATGTAATAAAATTTTGCACCATAAAAACAGTATTTTTCAAAACCTTAATCAGATGTAGATAGTAATTACTGCAATGTAATTTCGAAGAAATGCTAAGATAATATTCATTCTCCAAACATAAGTACAATTTCAAAGAAGTACAAAGATAGCATCCAGTTTTCAAAAATGATATAGATACAAAATTCAGTCCAGAACTCCGTACATCACAACGCAACCTTACCTGGAGACAGTGACTGCTCAGGGAGACCTCCAGCTGACTGAATGCCAGTGTGTTCAGTGAGCCCATATATAAACACAAAACTAATTAAACAATTAGGGAACAGTGATCACAATATGGTTTCACTGGAAATCAACTTCAGTAAATTACATCAAAAAGGATCTGCAAAAATACTAAACTTCAGAAAAGCGAACTTTGAATTATTCAGGGAAGCCCTAACAGGAATTGGGTGGGAAACGGTTATGGAGGGAAAAAATGCAGAGGAAATGTGGGATACTCTAAAAAAGGTGCTTGATTTACTAACTATTGAATACATTCCTAAAGTAACTAAAGGTAAATTCAACAAAAAAAAGCCACCATGGTTGGACAAAGAAGTAAGGTCAGCTATCAACAATAAAACCAGAGCCTTTAAATTCTATAAAAATAACTTGAATGAGGAGGCGTTCGCAAAATACAAAGAATCAAACAAAACTTGTAAAGGGGTAATCAAAGCAGCTAAAATATTATATGAAGAGTGCATAGCCACTGAAAGCAAAACCAACCCAAAGAAATTTTTTAAATACATAAATAGTAAACATTTAATTAAGGAAAACATAGGCCCACTAACTGATACTAGTGGAAAAAGTGTTACTGAGGATAAGGGAAAAGCAAAACTGTTAAATGAGTTCTTCTCATCAGTATTTACTAAGGGAGAGCAGACTTTGGAACGAACATTTACCACAAACGGGACAAATAAGCCAGATCTCATTGTGGATTTCACGCCGAAGGAAATAATACTGAGGCTAAGCAAATTCAAAACAAATAAATCACCAGGGCCAGATGGGATTCATCCGAGGGTATTAATGGAATTAAGGGATGAACTAGCTACCCCCCTACATTATATCTTTAGCAAGTCACTATCGTCAGGTATAGTACCAAAAGATTGGAGAATAGCAGAGGTAGTGCCATATTCAAAAAAGGAAAAAAGGAAGATCCTGCTAATTACACACCCGTTAGTTTAACATCAATTGTGGGTAAACTATTTGAAGGATTTTTAAGGGATGGTATCCAGGAATATTTAGATCATCACCGTCTACTCAGTACTAACCAACATGGGTTTGTGAAAAATCATTCATGCCAAACTAATCTACTAGGGTTCTATGAAGAGGTTAGCAAAAACCTCGATAATGGAAATGCTGTAGATGTGATTTTCCTAGATTTCGCTAAAGCATTTGATACTGTCCCACACAAGAGATTGATTAATAAAATGGAGAACCTAGGATTGGGTGAAAATATCTGCAGATGGGTAGGGAATTGGCTATGTAATAGAGAACAAAGATTGGTTGTAAATGGTGCCGTATCAGATGTGATAGTGGAGTGCCCCAGGGTTCGGTTTTGGGGCCCATTTTGTTTAACATTTTTATTAACGATATTGGGATAGGGTTACTCAGCAAAGTATCCATCTTTGCGGACGATACAAAACTTAGCAAAGTCATCAAATCATCAGAAGATGTCACCATGCTTCAAAATGATCTTGCAATTCTAGATGAGTGGGCAAAAAAATGGAAGATGAGGTTCAATGTAGATAAATGTAAGGTTATGCACCTTGGGAGACACAACCAGTGTGCAAGTTACAACCTTAGCGGAGAGGAACCGGGTAATTCCATACTCGAAAAGGATCTAGGATTTCAAATAGACAGCAAACTGGGATGTAGTGCTCATTGTAATGTAGCTACAAAAAAGGCCAACAAAATTCTGGCATGTATTAAGAGGGGAATGGAAACTAGGGACTCAAGGGTAATTATGCCACTGTATAAAGCATTGGTGAGACCTCACCTCGAGTACGGAGTACAGTTCTGGGCCCCACACTATAAAAAGGACATCATAGAATTAGAAAAAGTCCAAAGGCGAGCAACAAAGCTTATTAGGGGAATGGAGAATTTAAGCTACAGGGAGAGATTAAGCAATTTGGGACTATTTACATTAGAAAAGAGACGTTTAAGGGGGGACATGCTCAACATGTACAAGTATATCAAGGGCCAATATAAGGAACTGTCACACACCCTCTTTTCTACTAGAAAGGAATCTAGGACACGAGGGCATGAGTATAGATTAGAAGAAAAAAGATTTCATTCAGCTAGTAGAAAGAATTTCTTTACGGTCAGAACAGTCAAACTCTGGAACTCTCTTCCCAGAGAGGTGGTAACGGCTGGCTCATTAAATGCGTTCAAGGCAAAGTTGGACAAACATTTACTGGAGAAAAACATCCATGGGTACAAATAAGAAATATAATTTGTCTGTAAAATACCAGAACCTACCAAATCAGCAATGGATATCTATACCAGGTTGAACTAGATGGACGCAAGTCTTTTTTCAGCCTTACCTACTATGTAACTATGTAACTATATACTGACAGCTTAATGATGTCACTTCCGGTTAAGGAGGAATAGAAAAAAAGTGGATATGTTACCCTAATAGTGATTATCACTGTCTAAAATACGCTAAAATAGCCCCTTTGGGATCCGTATAATCGGCAGGGGGGAAAGAATTTTTTTTCACTAACCAGGATACTGTGGAACACACAGAGAAACGCCGTGTGCGTTCCATCTATGAGGTTCAACGCATAATTACAATGCGTACTTCCATTTCAATCCAGCCCCTAGAGGGAAACGGAAGTCTGCATTGTAATTATGCGTTGAACCGCATAGCTGGAATGCACACATTGTTTCTCCGTGTGTTCCGCATCATTGTTTGAACCACTACTGTTTTTCCTGGTATGTACTAGTATTACCATCTGTAATCTTGCATATGTTAAAATACTGATGTTCAGTATGACTTATGTTTGGCATTTTACCACCTGCAGTGTATATAAAAAAAAACCTTGATGAAGTATTTCTAAAAGATGAAACGCGTTGGGTTGTCACAACATCTTGAAAGAAGTGAAGGAAAGCAACAATGGATTTTCAAAGAGAACTTTTTAATAAAAGCTTTTATTTTATTACCAGAAGTTGTACACACTTGTATCATCTTTTGAAAATTGTGGTTCTATGAGGTGGTGGAATACATCAGTGCTCTCTATATATTCCTGTGTGTGTATATATATATATATATATATATATATATATATATATATATATATATATATATATATATATATATATATAGCAGTCCAGGGGTCCGGCACTCGCTTGAAGTATGCAACTGGGTCCGGGTGCCCTCCTATGCCAAAACACAGATATTCACCAGATGGGCGGCACTCGCGGAAATAACATGCAAGACACACTGAGTGCGCTTAACGTTTCAATCTTTAACAGATTTTCATCAGAAGCGTTACATATGTGTAAAAAGCAGAAATAAATACCTTCACCAGCCCCGTGTTCAGCACAGTCCCCGCCTCCGGCCCGCGTTCCCGCTCACCTGCACGTTGACACATCGCACACCGAGTGACGTCACTGGCCTCCGGTTGCTAAGGAACAGCCAGCCGCTTGCGGATCACAAGCAACAGCTACTTCCCACATCCGGTCTTCCATGTCGTCCAGTCAGCAGCACGACGTTGTCATGGTGACGGCGTTAGCTTCTCGCGGTTGCCTAGAGACCGCAGCACTGTGAGAGACAAAAATACCTATTAATTGCATGTTGAAGGCAAAGGTTAAATACAAATAACAAATAACAAGAGAGAAAGGGACAAGAGCGAATAAGACATAACTGATTAGCATTGCAAAAAAGAAGCAACCGTCAAAAGACAAAAGGGGGTTATAGAAAGCAATTTAAATTAAGCTGCTCATTCAGACCAAACGGGCTGATGGTATTCAGCACATATGTCCATCTGGCTTCTTTCTGAAGGAGCGCCCTGGCTCTATCCCCCCCATGGATGTTGGGTGGCACACTGTCGATGATTTTATATCTTACAGCGGATTCGCTATGTTTCATGTTCTTGAAGTGGCGTGCCACCGGTTGATCAGTATCTCGTCCTGCCAACGCTAGATGGATGGCACTTCTGTGTTGTGCCATCCTCTCCTTAAATTTGCAAGTGGTTTTACCCACATAATCAAGGCCACATGGGCACTTGATTAAGTAAACAACATAGGAAGAATTACAAGAGTACACCTGTTTAATCTTGTATATTTTCCCAGATCTGGGGTGCGTAAATGTATCCCCCGTCTCCAAGAAATTACACGTTGTACAGCCGAGACAACGATAGTTGCCCGGTTTCTTGCTGAGAAAGTGTGTTTTCTGGTCTGTTTTCGTTTTCATTGAGTTAGTATTGACCACCCAATCTCTGATGCTGCGGCTCCGTTTGTAACACGGGATAAGGGTATTATCCTTTAGCAAAGGCAGCTCAGGATCTGAATTGATAACTGGCCACAGACTTTTAGCTTTCCCAATGATATTCTTGCTAGCTGTAGAAAACTCTGTGACAAAGATGGTGCTTCTGTCAAGACTTTTTTTTGGTTTGGCCACTCGCAAATCATTCTTAGGGATAGTTTTGACCCTATCAATTGCTTTGTTAATGGTTGCAGAGGTGTATCCCCGTTCCAGGAATTTGTCAGCCATATTTTTGATTTGAGATTCCTCCTTGACTTGATTGCTACAGATTCTTCTGACCCTACACATTTGGGAGAAAGGTAGGGCATCTTTGAGGGGCTCCGGGTGGAAACTAGAGGCCAGAAGCAGTGAGTTACCATCTGTGGGTTTAGTGAAGAGTGTTGTTTGTATACTTCCCTCACCCAACAACACTCGAACATCCAGAAATGAAATGTCACTAGCACTCACATTGTAAGTGAACTTGATATGTTCATCCTGGGTATTGATTGTTTCCATGGCCTCTATAAACTCATTCTCGGACCCGTTCCATATCACAAAGATATCATCTATGTATCTCTTAAAGAGGACACATCTCGGGGCAAAATCAGGATTCTCAAAAAACAAATATTGTTCAAGATTGAACATGAAGCAATTCGCATACGTGGGTATGCACCCATTGCACACCCACGCACTTGAATATAAAACTCTTCCTGGAAGATAAAGTAATTCCTGGTTAGGATGAGCTCAAGGAGATTCAATGTCAGGGCAATAGCTGGGCCTGTGTACAGGGGGTTATTTTCCAATAACCTTCTGGTAGCCTGTATACCTCGATCATGTGGTATACTTGTATACAGGCTAACCACATCTATTGTGCAGAGCAAATGGGTACCTGTAGATAAGTCCAGTTGGTCTAATTCATTTAGGAACATTGTGGTGTCCCTTAAGTATGTTTTCTCAGCCTGTATGACTGGCTGTAAGAAAGAGTCCAAATATCTGGAGACATCATACAGGTAGGACCCCCTCCCCGAGACAATCGGTCTCCCCGGTGGTTTAGTTAGCGATTTATGTATCTTAGGGATAAGATACAAAACCGGGGTGAGCGGGGTTTTGTTGACCAAGGATAAATGCACTTTTTTTGTGATCATCCCCTCCTGTTCAGCTGTCTCTAGGACACGGTCCAGTTCGGTTACAAATTGCTGGGTAGGGTCTGCAGATAATTTATGGTACACTGTGGGATCACTTAATTGGCCATAAGCCTCCTTTAAATAATCATCAGTATTCAACACTACAATTCCGCCCCCCCTTATCGGCGGGGCGGATTGTGATCTCACTACGTGTAGCCAGACCTTTCAATGCTTGCCTCTCTTTGAAGCTAAGATTGCTACGACCTTGATACTTTTTCTTTGCCGTAGTTTCAATGGCATCCACCATTGAGGTTGTGAAGGCCTTAATTGACGGGCTATTCGTGGGAGGATCAAAAAGGGTTTTTGATTTGATTATAGGTAAGGGAGCAACAGTGTCCGTAACGGTCATGGTGTCCTGATTTCCAAAGAACTCCTTGAGTCTGAGCTGTCGATTAAATCGACACAGGTCCACTCTGCTCTGAAATGGGTCAAATTGGTTGGTTGGGACGAATCCTAATCCTCGTTGTTGCACAGCCAATTCAGAATCGTTTAGCTGGCCACTCGATAAATTATATATCACTTTTTGCTTTTGTTGATTGCCTTTTGCCTTTGCAATGCGTTGGCTCTGTCCCGCTCTTCTTGTATGGGATCTATGAGAGGGCCTCCTTTTGCCCTCGTGGACACCCTCGTGGACACCCCTAAAGGGGGCCTTGCAGTTGATGTAGTCCCATGTCGACTTTCTCCCTCGCTGTTAGATGATTGGATTTCTGATGTGTCCGTATCCAAAGGGAACTTTCTGTTTCCCTTCCTGCGGTACCTGTTTGGACGAAAAGTGCGTGTAGCAGTGTTTGTCCACTGGTATACCGTCTTGTCTTCAAAATCTTTATTGACCTGGGCCAATTTCTTCTTTTTAAACGTGACAAGTTCCTGACGGTATTTATTAACTTGCTGTTCCAGTTTCTCCACGTAATTCTCTGTGGTATCAGCTTTGAGGGATTCAAGATGTGTAGCCTCATATGCGTTGATCTTGTCTCTTGCCAGCTTGTACTCCCGTGTTGACTCTTCTATTACTAAGAGTATGAGGTCATAGGACGCCCTAATCAGTATTGCAGCCCACTTCCTGCAAAACTCTCTGTTATTACGGCCAATTGTGGGCGAGTTTTTAATTCGAAAACCTCTTGGAATCTTTTTTTCGGTGTAGTACTCTGACAAGGTGATACTGGGCAGGTCAAAGTCTACCTCTCGTTTTCTTAGACGCAGGAGATTCTGGAAAATGTGTTGTGTCGACACATCCACTGTCAGCAAGCATCTTTCTTTCCTTACAATATTGTCAATCTCTGATTCAGAAAATAGGAAAGTGTCCCCAACAGGCAGATCAGTTTCAAATAAGCAAGCAGAAGCAGAAGCTCCTTGTTTTGCCATCTTGTCCACGTAATTAGGGTAGGGTAGGATACATTTACGCACCCCAGATCTGGTAAAATATACAAGATTAAACAGGTGTACTCTTGTAATTCTTCCTATGTTGTTTACTTAATCAAGTGCCCATGTGGCCTTGGTTATGTGGGTAAAACCACTTGCAAATTTAAGGAGAGGATGGCACAACACAGAAGTGCCATCCATCTAGCGTTGGCAGGACGAGATACTGATCAACCGGTGGCATGCCACTTCAAGAACATGAAACATAGCGAATCCGCTGTAAGATATAAAATCATCGACAGTGTGCCACCCAACATCCGTGGGGGGGATAGAGCCAGGGCGCTCCTTCAGAAGGAAGCCAGATGGACATATATGCTGAATACCATCAGCCCGTTTGGTCTGAATGAGCAGCTTAATTTAAATTGCTTTCTATAACCCCCTTTTGTCTTTTGACGGTTGCTTCTTTTTTGCAATGCTAATCAGTTATGTCTTATTCGCTCTTGTCCCTTTCTCTCTTGTTATTTGTTATTTGTATTTAACCTTTGCCTTCAACATGCAATTAATAGGTATTTTTGTCTCTCACAGTGCTGCGGTCTCTAGGCAACCGCGGGAAGCTAACGCCGTCACCATGACAACGTCGTGCTGCTGACTGGACGACATGGAAGACCGGATGTGGGAAGTAGCTGTTGCTTGTGATCCGCAAGCGGCTGGCTGTTCCTTAGCAACCGGAGGCCAGTGACGTCACTCGGTATGCGACGTGTCAACGTGCAGGTGAGCGGGAACGCGGGCCGGAGGCGGGGACTGTGCTGAACACGGGGCTGGTGAAGGTATTTATTTCTGCTTTTTACACATATGTAACGCTTCCGATGAAAATCTGTTAAAGATTGAAACGTTAAGCGCACTCAGTGTGTCTTGCCTGTTATTTCCGCGAGTGCCGCCCGTCTGGTGGATATATATATATATATATATATATATATATATCTCACAAACTTTGTAGCACTTCAGCCTTGAATGAAAAAATCTATTAAAACATCAGCCACTCCCTCAGTGTGCCTACAGGGACACCTTCTGCCGTTTTTGGACTCCATCCAAATATTGGGATTACAAATACAGTGTGGACAGTGCGGGATCCATCATTTCCTCCACCCTGTTTGGGGACTGGCCGGAACGTGAGATCTGGTTCCATTGTTTTTTAAGACAACATTTTTATACAATTTTTTTGCTACAGTGTACACTTTTATATGTGTTATATGTGCCTGATATAATATATGTGCAACCCATTATGATATAATAAATTGCTTACATTTTAGAAAAAAACTTGAATCACTCATTAATAAATGTGAGCGCTGCTTTTTCTTGTTTTTCTTCATATGCAGCCTAGTGAACAGGTCTGAGCCAGGCCGTTAATTTTGAGATAGTCTCATTCAGGGATGCTCCTCAGATTCTGGAGCCCCTAGACAGCTGCCTATTGGTAGAGCTAATGGTATAACTGAACTAAAGATTTCATAGAGCTCATTCCATAATTTATATCTGGCTATCCCTGATTGGGAAGAAAATGTTATTTGCAAAGTATCCTTTGGCTCAATACGGACATCACAAATGAAATCCACATCAGCAGCCGTGTCACAGAAAATAGCGATAATTGACAGCAGCTGGTAGACTATAGAAAAAATATATTTTTAATAAATGATATTTATAGTTACATATCTTTTCCAAAACTGACCAGATTAATGACATTAGAAAAAAATAGGGAACAGCTGCATTTAGTTGGCTAACTGATCAGTTGGGACGAGGTCATCTGAACTGCTGCTAAAAAGCTATGTTCTCACACTGTCAACAAAGGATTTATCATTTAATACAATATATTCAATTTTTTCCAAATAGAACATTGCTTTTACTCCATTTAGTGCAGTTATTCAGAATAATGATTTTGCTAAAGCTACAAGAACAAGTGTGTTTATTTTATTTTTTTAACTAGGATCTATTCTACAGTACAGTATATAGTGAGTATATAGTGACAGAGCAGGGGCAAAAACAAATGGCAGTTACTTTAAGTACCGTATATAGAATATATCTATGAAACAGCGTAAAAACTATACAACCATAGGCAAAAGCAGGGGGGGGTTCTGGTTGCCCGGAAACCCCCCTCCTCTTCTCAAGTGTCTTAAATTATGCCAACAATAGCACTGGTATATAATATGATTAACAGCGCTACATCACAGCATGCAGTGTAAGGGACAGAGCGGAGCTGCTGCCCATGCCCAGTGTACCAGCTTCTTATAGCACATATACTGTATGTGTGGATCTGAGCCCTCAAATATCACAATGGACCAAACAGTAGGAAGAGACAGGAGGCTTACCATGAAGTGGGAGATTGTGAGCTTATAAAGTGCAGTACTGGTTCTATTATGTTTTTGTATTTATTTATTATATGTTTAACCTTTTCCTGACCACTTATCTTATTTAAATGTGTGAAATAGCCCATACTATAGACCAAGGGTGGCCAAACCGGTCCTCAAGATCTACCAACAGTCCATGTTTTCCAGATTACCTAGCGGGTGCACAGCTGTAGTCATTACTACCTGTCACATTTTCAAACCTGCTGCAATTATACTAGATCAACAGGTTGCCTGAAAAACATGAACTGTTGGTAGCTCTTGTGGACAGGTTTGGCCACCCCTGCTATAGACCACCTGTAATGTTACATATTAGGGGCCAGATGTATAAAGCTTCAAAAGTGATAAAATGGAGAGTGATAAACAGTCAGCCAAACAGCTCCTACCTGCCATGTCACAGACTGGATAATGTTACAGTCTAAGTGGCAATCAACCACAAAGTCTGCTAAGGGGCGCAGCTGTGCTCAATCATGCAAATACCAATACAACTATGTAAGTTCATATAAACTTTTTTATTATTAAAACATGATAGGCAAAATATACAAATTTCATGAAAGTGCACTTTACAAGGAATATACACATAAGACAAACAAGACTCACAACATGTAACACTTAAAAGTCATTGATTAAATGGCTGAGGCTATGAGGCTAGAAATGGCTCTTTATCCCTTTTGGGCATAAGTATGCAGATATAATGAGGTGAATGCCACCTTATATTTACCAGTCCCGCTCTTGGTGGATAGTCCTTGGCATTAATTTGTAATCCTGTATAGAGTGATATATCAGGTTTGCAGTTTCCTTATCTTTACCAGAGTTGCGCTCCGGACAATGGAATTGTGGGAGGTACTCCTGCACCAATAGGACTCCAGCAAGCCACAATAGGATACCTTAGCAAGCGGTTTTCTAGCAGCAGTATTCTGGATATAAGACACAGTCCAAAACGCGTTTCTCCGCCTATGTAGAACACATCAGCGGCTTCCTCAGTTCACAGACTGTGATGGCAAAATGTCAGACAGAAGCTTGATACATCTGGTCCTAATACTGTAATATTGTATTACATATATATATATACTGTATAAAAAGACCAATTTTCAGGGCTGTTACCACTCCCCCAGACTCCCGTGCTTAGCGCAATGCGCTGCAGAGTGGGAGATTTTGAATTACATTTGGAAACCCCCCTCTAAAAATCCTGTATTTGCCACTGACAACCCCATAGAAATAATGTTTTCAAAAGAAGAGGACACACGGCAGTACAGGGAATTAGAGGTAGAGTAGAGTATGTATCTAGTGGAAGGCAGGTGAAAGAAGCAAGGATTAATTAGTTAGTTAACTTAATTGTTTGTTTGATTGAATAAAAACATTTATGAGGGAGTAGGGAGGATAGTATGGCCGGCATTTCATCCTCCTACATTCTGTAACCCTAGTCGAAAATCCTTGACTATTTTCATTGCTCTTCAACCTTTGTAGAGGATACTTGTCAGGAATTATAAAATTTTATTTTATTTTAGTTAAAAACATGTTTCAAACTAGTAATGTAATAGAGGAATACTGTATAAAATTATTTGCCTATTCTGCCCAGTGCCCGCTAAAAATACAGCCCATTCTGAAAATAAAGTGGTGCAAGATGGAATTGTTAAAAGGACATGCACAGTTTACTACAACAAGAACTTCAACAACAGGGACTGACATTTTTCTGGATGAAGTGCTTGGTTTGTTTCCCCCACAATTTTGGGGGGAAAGACTACCCCCCAATACTTAGGGCCAGATGTATCAAGCTTCAAAAAGTGATAAAATGGAGAGTGATAAACAGTCAGCCAATCAGCTCCTGCCTGTTATTTTTCAAACCCAGCCTGTGACATGGCAGGTAGGAACTGATTGGCTGGCTGTTTATCACTATCCATTTTATCACTTTTGAAGCTGATACCACATTGCTTGTTATTAAATACTTAAATACTTAGATTTCAGGTGCCCTTTCTTAAACTGTCTACCACTAAACCACCTTTAGTAGATGTTGTAGTACTATCATGACTGGCAGAGGCCACATCACTAGCACTTACTCTTCTATTGACTGATTCATATCCACAGCATTGATTTTTTTTCAATGCAATGTTAAAGTAACAGATGGGTGGCACCTACAGAACATTAGTTTTTGAGTACAGTGCCTGAACAACAAAAACAACTCACACACACACACTCATTTTGTATGATGATTGAACAACAACAACACACTCACACACACATTTTGTATGATGATTTTCCTAACACTGACTCAGTGCTGATGCCCACAGCCCTTAACTGATCAAACAGAGGGCGGGATTCTCTAAAATCCGCAGCCCTCTTCGCCGGCCACCGCATTTCTAATGACCGCATATTCTCTAAAATATGCGGTCATTAACGCAAGGGACAGCTCTTGCGGTAAGAGCTGTCCCTTGCGATGCGGCGCCGTTGCTGGACTTCTGGGTCTATGACCCGGGAGTCCGTCTGCGCATGCGCAGACTGACGCGCCGGCCGCAGGGCATGCTGGGAGGGATCCGTGACGGATCCCTCACACACCGCTGCGGTAAGAAGCCCATAGGCTTCTGCAGGGAACCGCCAGCTTTTGCTGGCGATTCCCTCCGCAGCGATGACACTGCGGAGGGGGGTTAGAGAATACAGAAATGCGGTAAAAACCCAGATAACGCGGTTTTTACCGCATTTCTGTAATAGAGAATCTCGCCCAGAGTCTGAGAGTGACACTGTATCCCACTGCCCTTAATCACATTCACAGTATCCTTTAATCAGACTGCAGGTCTTCCCACATCCTCTTTCGGCATTCTGTTTAAAATGGCGCCTCAACCACAAAGTAGAGACTTTTATCAAATTCAAAACACACAATATATTTTACACAGAGATGACATTTTGCCTCATTTTTGTATACAGGTCTTGCAGGAAATACTGAGCCAGTACTTGGAAATACTGGGAAACTGGTCTGGGTGATTTTGGTTCCAGCTGTAAAACTATCAGTGAGTGTACAGGGTACCTGAGGCTCTGCATTGTATATTGGACAGTGGTGGGGGCTCTGCATTGTATATTGGACAGTGGTGGGGGCTCTGCATTGTATATTGGACTGTGGTGGGGGCTCTGCATTGTATATTGGACAGTGGTAGATTGATAGATTGAGTGATGGATTGATTGATGGATTGATTGGAATTGAATTATGTATAGCCAAGGAGCAGCATATGATTTGCGCAGCACTGACATCTGCTACAAGCTTCCAACAGAATTGCATCAACTTTCTGTTTTACAGCAAGTTAGGCAAGACTTACAACCAGACTTACAAAGTGTAATACAAAATAAGCCCACTATTTGGCTGTATCGTCCAATGTCTACTTGATTGCTGAAAGTACTATGCTGGAAGTCTTACACGTCTTGGCTCCTACTAGAGGGAGGAAGATTCAGGGGAAATTTGAGGAAGAATTACTTCACAGAAAGAGTAGTAGATAAGTGGAATAGCCTACCATCAGAGGTGGTAGACGCAAATACAGTAGTACAATTTAAAAATGCTTGGGATAAGCATATTGATATCCTTACAAAAAAATAAGGATCAAATATGGGGGCAGATGTATTAAGCCTTAACAAGAGATAAATGCAAGTGTGATAAGGAGAGATAAACGTCCAGCCAATCACCTGCTAACTGCCATGTTACAGGCTGTGTTTGAAAAAAGTCAGTAAAGAGGTGATTGGCTGTACGTTTATCTCTCCTTATGACACTTGAATTTATCTCTTGTTAAGGCTTAATACATCTGCCCCATAGTTTGAGGTAACATGTTTAAAAAAAGGGGCAGACTAGATGGGCCAAGTGGTTCTTATCTGCCGTCAAATTCTATGTTTCTATGTGGTGGAGGCTCTGCATTGTATATTGGACCTCTAATGGTGCTATGGAACAGTTAGGTATGGCTTCTTGATGTTTAGAATGTTGACAAGCAAAACAGGGCAGGTACAGTATGTTGAACCTGAAGTAAATCATCATGTTTAAAGTGGTAAAGCTGAGACAGTAGAATGATTTGCAGCAATTTACTACCATGTTTAGTATTCCAAGAGGGAGAGTGAGACAGGTATTGATAACCTGTGTCCAGGCTTTATGGAGGGGCACAGCGTGGACCTCGGTCAGCTTGTAAGGGGGTTAAAATGCATTGTGCTTTTTACCCCTTTGGATAGTGGATAGTGCCTTATTTATAGGTGAAAGTGGGTGTATGGCCACACCTCCTGAATTTGGGCCCTCCCCAGTACACAGGCTCTTTTCAACTCTCAATGGGTTCAACATATTGCTGTCCCCCATGAATGCATACTGGAACAGGAAGTGAGAGCTGTCCATAGAAAATGTGATATTTTTACATTACTGAATTTTATACTCTAGGACTTTTGATGGAGAACCTTGGCACTCCAGCTATAATTGAACTATACATCCCAGCATGCCCTGCAACAGTTTTGCAGTTTGTCCATGCTAAAACTGTTGCAAGGCATGCTGGCATGTGTAGTTGAACAACAGCTGGAGTGCAAAGGTGCTCCATCGCTGCTTTAGGACATTAGAGTAAGTCACTGTATTGTAGGTTAGTCACATGATGCTCTGTTGTGATTATAGCCAGTGTTATTGGTGTTACTCTGTGTTACTTTGATTCTTTTTTCTTTTACTCTATTTTCTCAAAATCCTTTAATTAGTTTTAACTCCAGGAAGAAATCAATGAAACCTTTCAGAAATGAATAACAATAAGTATCTGCACACATCCAGAGATCTTGGATCAATGTGCAACGATCAGTGAATGTCATCATGGTTAGAACAGTATTGGATTATGGCTTGTGTTAATTATAGAGTTATGTATTACAGTAGGTTTACACCTAGAACTTGCATTAAGGGATGCTAAAGGCTGTGTCTCAGGCCGATTCTACAGCTGTAATGTAGTCATTATGCTTAAGGTTTGAACTAGTTCTACTTTGATTGACAGTTTTGTTTTTAGCCAATCACATATCAGTTTGGTCCGGGTTTTGGGAAGTTATTTATTGGGTAGATCTTATTTCATTTTTTGATGGAAAAGTTAGATAAAAATTCAGGTAGGAAGAATTGGGTTACGTTTAGGATTGAGGTATTATAAGGATTTTGAAAAATGGTTAAAGATGCTGACGAAGCGTGATATTGGGCAGAATATTGCTTAACTGCTCTGCATGTGATTCAGAGGTTGAAGCCATGGGTGCTTGCTCCAAGAGGTTTTCATGATTGCCACATGTACTTTACTGTACCGGTGTTCTAACTGTGGTGAGGAATGAGTCAGGAGGGAGTTAGAAGTTAGAACCAGTGGGCTTGAGAGCACTAACTGCTGAGTAATAAGGCAGAAACTGGGATACAGTGACATCTCTAAAATGTGTGTGTAGGTGCTAAACCAAGTATTGTACTTCAACCTGTGATGTGACGAGACTTGCACAATTAACTAAAAATAGTTTTTGAACTGTTTTTCTTCTCATCTAAAGCTATAAATCATTTCTAAAATTGCTCGGCTCTTGTCTTATTATAAATGATTCACTGAATTCCTATCAAATAGCATAATTACAACTTTTTTCTTCAGGACATTATGTTTCACAGCTCATCTACAGTATAAGGTTTTCTCTTTGTTTTTATTCAGTGCACTATAATCCATGTCAAGTAATGTCTACCATTACTGACTTACACACTGAGCAATTTTGTGCTATTTTCTAAGCAATCTGACTAGATTGCTTAGAAAGTAAGCACAGATCTCTCCGTGTGTATGCCCCGAGAGATTAATTATCTCCTGCTAACTAGGTCAGTGAATTCAGTCAAAATCTAGTTATAGTTGCTTAGCAAGTGAGTGCAAACCTCTCTGTGTATATAGAACGAGAGATACTGATCGCAATCTCTCTATTCTGAACCACAACCCGGCTTTTGTTTGCATAAGTAAAATCGCTTAACACAAATCTCTGCATGTGTATGCCCCTTTACTCTCAAAGCACAAAGAAGGTCTGATTCAGAGGTGGGCACTAAGTGGACCCAATGGCGATATTGGTGGAGTGGAGCAATTATTTGATGCTTAGCATTTGCAGATTACTCAGAAAACGCCTAAGGTGCAAGCATACAACTGAGTGTATGCATAACAGTCCTGTTGCAATTGGTTGAGCTGCCTGAGGGATGGCCTCAAGTGAGTGGAAAAATCTTCACACGTGGCCGTGTTACCGGAGAAGGTAGATTAGTATTGCAAGACAAATCCATATAAATAGTGTACAGTTGACATTTTAATCAAAATTACCCGTGCCTGTGACAGAGCTAGTAAGTCATTCAGTTATTATCCCAGCCCACAGAAGAGCTGAGGATGCAGCAATGCAGTGGTTTGGTCATACTGTACGCTTTATTATATAAAATACACTATCCCATGAATTTGGGCCTCTACTATAATTCAAATCTGCCTCGTGGGGATAATTAATTTAATGTCCCTTCCTTCCAGTATAAGGAGGCATGAGACAGCTGACCTGACCTTAGGTAATTGAGATAAGGGAGTTGGGTGTAGCATGATATGGGGGAATATTGAGATACTGTATCATAAAGAGAGAGAGAAAGATATGACAGAAACAGAGTTGCATGCTGGAGTGCAATTTCCCTCCTCAGATTTCCCAGCTTGTACTCCCTATAGCAGTGATTTTCAACCTTTTTCAGGTCGCAGCACACCGGACAAGACTTTAAAATCGCCAAGGCCCACCAATGTGCTCAAGAGAAAAACTATTTAAAAAATTTGCTGATATGCCCACAATGCTCAGTGTACCACTGCTTTTCGGAGCAGTCTGGACCCTGCAGAGCCACTACAAAGCACACACACTCCCTCTTAGCCCCTTTTTATTGTTTATTAGCTAGTACACACACTCACCCACAATGTACCACAAAGTCTATAGCCCCCCTTTTTTATTTTTAAATCTGTCCTGCCCTCACAATTTTACCCCAGCGCCCTCACTCCCTACACTCCCGACACTACTCTTTACTTAGCTTTGGTTCTTGTCAGATGTGCAGTCCCAGCGTCGGCTGTCCCTGCTGCACCTCGCTCCTGCTCACTCGCCTGCTGCCGGTCCCAGGTCACTGCCTGCTTTAACTTAACCTGCAGGGGCATAACTAGAACTTTATGGGCCCCATAGCAACATTTTGAATGGGGCCCCCCACCATTGTCACTACAATGCCCCTTAAAGGGGCAGAAGAAAGAGTGAGAAGAGTGAGGGGAGTGAGTAGCAAAGGCCATGATGTATTAAAGTAGAAATGCATTAAAAACCCCGAAATTTCTAACTCATTAAAGCCCCTTCCAAGGAGTCTCCGCTGTGGAGGGTAAAGCTAGCTGTAACTGGCATTACCCATAGAAGTCTATGGCTTCTCTCTGCAGTTCTAGGTGAGGGATCTGTCTTAGATCCATCCTAGCATGCCCTGTGGCCACAGGCTCCTCTGCCCACGCGTAGACGGACTCCTGTGTCTTAGACCCTTAAGTCTAGACAGCTTTAGGGATCACAAAGGGCAGCTTTTACCAGGAGAGCTGCCCTTTGCATTGTTCATCACATCGTGATGGGCCGCGGGATGTACCAACGCTGCTTTGTAGATCCCGCCCGAAGAGAGTGTCAGTGAGAGAGAGAAAACAAAAAGAGAGGAGTGAGAGAGAGAGAGGGAGGGGTAGTCAGGGAGAGAGGAGGGGCTTCATGGAAAAAGAGTGAATAAGAGAGGAGCGAAACATAGTGTGTCAGAGAGAAAGGGGGAGGAGCAAGAGAGAGAGAGAAGTGTGAGCAGGAGCGGCAAGGGAGAATGTGAAAAAGATGGAGGGAGAAAAAGAGAGGGGAGATAGATGGGACAGAGGGGGAGTGATACAGAGAGATGGAGTTTGACAGGAGGAAAGGGGGAGAGAGAGGAAGTGAGATAGGGGAGGTAAGAGAAGGCAAGTGCGATTGTGGAGACAAGGGAAGAGGGGGAGAAGAGGAGAATGGGGGAAAGAAGGAGGGGGGGAAGAGAAGGAGGGGGAGGGGGAGAGCAGAGGGGTTTGGAAGGGTTGCCAGGCATCACTTTGATTCCCCCCACCAGCCAGTTAGTAGTATATTACTTGTTTTAATGGCATTTCAGTGTACTGGCAACTTTCAGTGTACTGCAGGTTTTTTTGCGTCGATAGCTGTCACACATCGACAAGGTAACTCACGGTCTGAAATGAAGGAGCTTGCACTCCTTTCTCCTGTGCTTCAAAGCAGGGTTGGCAATAGCTGGCGGGTCCGTACGGGCGGTACTGAGCCTTGGTGTGATCCGGTGTATTGTGAGCCTATACTTGAATGAGCGGGGAGGGAGGAGAGCACCGGCGGGCAGGGACGGCAACAGAAATCTTGGGGCCCTGTACAATGATATTTCTGGGGGCCCCACCAAATCCACACAACTCTCTTTTGCATGAGCCTCATTTAACCTTTTGCTGCTCCAGAACCTGCTTTCAGGTGCGGACATCTCTCGTTTACGTCCTGCTGGCTTCTGGCTGCTGCTGGCCTGTCACTTTTACAAAAGAATGCCTAGCACTACGAGCAGGCAGCGCAGGTCTTTCACAGAGTGTGGAACATACGACCCATGCATGCGCAGTAAAAGTACAGGAGCCAGAGACTGAGGCCACAGCACCAGCGGTGGGTACGGCTTTGCGCCTGCAGCCCCAGGCCATGCGCACACACACAGTAGATGGCTCTGCGCACCGAGTGGCAGGGTGCACACACAGTAGACGGCAGTGGCACACAGTGAGTCAGTCAGACTCAGCCAAAAACAGATGGTGCACAGTAGACGGCCGGGCCCCAAAGGTCACTGACAGGCCAGCTACTACAGGTAGTGGCCGTGCTGGGTCATGGAAATTCTGGGGCCCTAAAGATCTCTTGGGCCCGTCACACTTGTCCCCCTTGACCCCCCCTGTCGCCTGCCCTGCCGGCGGGTCTCTTATGCAGCAACAGCTGCAGCAGTCAGATTGGACCAGTGTGTGTGTTTGTTCCCTGGCGCCGGCTCCAGCAATCACGGTGGTGGTGGGTGAGGTCACGGTGTACTGTGTCCTGGCGGGATTACAGTGCGCCAGCTCCTTGTCATCGGCGGCGGCGTGAAGTAAGGCAGTGATGTGTCACTGAAATGGTTGAGGGAGAGCATGGGACGGCAAAGCGGCAATATAATTTTCTGTTAACCTGGGTTTCACAGCAGTGCCTCTTTTCTCACACCACGTCCCCTCTCACACAGGCGCCACACACGCCGCATCCCGCCATGACCTCTCTCTCAGTGTCTCAGCGTCTCCTCGCAGCCTGCTCACGGCTGCACAGCCTCTCATCACAAGACACCTCACCTTTCTCACAGAGGCGTCCTCTCTCCTGTCCCGGTGAGTCGCCGTGACCAGCTGTCTCGCGGCACACCTGTGAACTGGCCACGGCACACTAGTGTGCCGCGGCACACTGGTTGAAAATCACTGCCCTATAGGAATGTGCAGCTTATGACTATGTATTTAACCTCCAACCACCTGAGCATCACGTGCCCCTCAGAAAACCTGTTACTTCATCACAGAAATGGGCCAATTAACACTGGGGCAAATGGATCTGCAGATCCAGGCCCCTACATAAAAATAGGCCCACCATCATAACAGCATAATGATCACCAGACAGAAACCAGCTGGCCACATGGCTGTCCCTAAAGGATAAGCATTACAATTGCATTCCTATTTACACATTTATGCTATTTTTGTACTTTTACATACAGTATCTAGGGAGACATTTGAGCTTATAGTATATGGGTTCTACATGGTACATGGCATTGCCCTCACCTCATCCACTTCTCATAATAGACCCTTGTGCATTTCCAGCTCTAGGCCCATTAGGCCTTTTATCCAGCCCTGACCACAGAGGGGTGTCAGAGTGTAAGTAATCCTCCATGAACAAAGCTTTGAGAAAACATGATCTAAAAGTTACATAAATATAAAAATTTTAGATGAATACGACCATCAAATGAATCAATGTCACTACACTACAGGGCCGGTGCTAGGGTGTCCGGCGCCCTCCTGCAAACCATACATTTTGCGCCCTTTCACATTGCCATTGCAACAAGCTGCAGCCCGATTGTGGGAGTGTATGCAACATGCGATCCTACTGTATGGAGGATATCGGGTACATGTACTGTACATTTTGCATACACCATCTCAGTGCTGTGTCCGCAAAATGTTGCAGGCACTAAAGGTGCCCATACACGCTGCGAGAATCGCATACATTATGGGTTAGATCGCATTGCACGGCATGCATGCAATGTGTGTGCGATGCGATCCGAAAGCAGTACAAAAAGTACTGTATGTGCAGCACTCGTGACTGAGGGGGAAAGGAGGGGAGACAAGGAGGAGATGGAAGAAGGGGGGGGGGGGAGAGGACTGGCACTGGCACTGGCACAGTACACTGAGAAGAGGGAAGGAAGGGGAGGCGGCGCTGCTGCCTGTTCGTCATTTGATTGACAGCTGACAGGCGCAGGGAGCAATAGGTAGGGGGCAGATCCGCACATGACATGTCATCCAGGCATTCACAGACAGCGCTACATGCCTCAGCGCAAGTGTCCGTGAGGAAGGTCGCAGGAGGAGGACAGTGTGTGCGCGGTGCAGGGAGCTGCTCAGCCTCTCCATACTGCCGTCCGCTGTCAGACAGGCACTGTGGGCGGCGTGCAGGCTGTGTGCACCTTCGGTGCATCGAGCAGCTGTTTATTCTGCCGCCCGCTGTCAGACAGGTGCTGCGGGTGGCGTGCAGGAGGCAGTGACAGTGAGGGCTGAGGCAGCTTTAGCAGAGCAGGGAGGGAGACAGCGCCTTTTCAGCATGGCGCCTCCCTGCTTTGCAGGAGCTGCTGAGTGGGTAGCGCCGGCCCTGCTACACTACAAACACCACAAAAGCATTCCTCAGGGTTGCCGACTTTTGTAATCTCCCCTCCGGGAGAAGCCCGGAGAGGAGACTCTCAGCAGGAGTTCGGGGCGGGGTCTAAGCGTGCCTTCATTAAGCCTCACCCCCATGATGAAAACTGACCTGATTTGCCGATTTCCTCTGAGGGGGTGGGGCTAAAATTACACAATTATGCCACTTTAGCCCCACCCCCTGCACGTAGATCGGCAGATCTGGTTATTTAAATGGCGAGGTGAGGGGGAGGAAGCCGCGATCAGGGGGGGAAGCGGGGGGCCCCCCCAGAAACCGGGAGGGTTGCCCACCTTTTCCGGGCCATTCCGGGAGGGTAGGCAACCCTGGCATTCCTGTGTATAATAATATACACAGTTGGTCAAATGTAAATGCATCCTGCACGGCCGCCAGTATCGGACTCGTTACATTTGGGGCTGTGAATGGTACCTCTAGCAAATGAGATCTGTAAATCAAATTTAAATGAGTGACAACTTCTTGACAGAAAAATGGAGTAGAGATGTTATGTGTATAATAGGCCTTTGTTATCATAGTGCCCCATTTCCCCCTCCCCCAGCCTTTGTTATCATAATGCCCCATCCCCCCACACCTGTCCGATAGGTATCTAAATATCCGCAAGTTGCAGCAGCAGATAACAGCAATTTAATAAAGCCGCTGTCCCCACAAGAGCTACCACTTCACTTCTGCCACTAATTGGTAGTGGTGACAGTTTACACTGCCAGGTTTCTGTTAACATATGCGCAATACTGAGAAATGGCACAGGGCCAGAGGGCCAGAGGGGATAAAGGGATCCTCACTGTTGATATATGATATCCCATTCTGGAGATCCCTACAAGGAACCTTTGCTCTCAGTGCTGGAGATCCCCATGGATTAATGAGTGTGGATCGTATTGTCGACCCGACTTAGGTCGACAGTCATAGGTCGTTGGCTGCACGGTTGGGTCGACAGGCTGCAAGGTCGACAGGGTTCTAGGTCAACATGGGTGAAGGTCGACAGGTGTCTAGGTCGACATGGGACAAGGTCGACATGGGTTTAGGTCGACAAATGCTTTAGGTCGACATGGGTTAGGTCGACAGGTCCTGAGGTAGACAGGTCGCGAGGTCGACATGGTTTTTTTCACTGTTTCTTTACCTGAATGTCGACATAGTCAACATAGACACAGTTGGAAGTCAACCGCAGCCCCTCGCATCGCTCACAATGCTTCGGGCAAAGTGCTTAGCTGCGCTCGGCACACTATATTATTCTCCCACCACACCCTAGTGGATGGTAGGGCATGAAATACAGCATGATAACATGTATGTATATATATATATATATATATATGTGCCTAGCAATCCCCCGTCCACTACATGGACGGCGCTGCAGCCATCAATGGATGTAACCCTCTCCCCCTTGCCCCTTTACCCTAACCCTCCCTTGCAGCAGCCTAACCATAACTCTCCCCACACACACACACACACACACACACAAAATATGATTTTAAGTACCACCAGTAGCACCTAAACCTAACCCCCCTATCTCCGGCCTGATCCTAACCCTTCCCACATACTTACCAATCAGGATGCAGACTTGGTATTCCGGTGCTGATCCTTTCGAGCTTCCAGCATCGGTCTTTTGACCGCATCCCCCTAACAGATACTTTTTTAACCCAGACTCCTTTCCATAGGAGTCAGGATTGCAAAGCTATTTGTTTTTAGACTTTGATGAATGTTGGTCCATTACTAGTATATGGGGACTTTAGGCAATACCAGGAATACAAGATAAGCAGGACCTATCATTGATAACTCCAGTGTTACCTACAGTATATTAAGGATTAGTCCAATATTTAATTTCTTCAAAAGTAGGTGAAAAAAATATTTTCCCCTACATTAAGGAGACTTTCTCCCAACTAAAGGGGCATACACACTGTGAAATTCTGGTTGTGGGAGATATTGACTATGCGATTTCCCCTTGATGTGCATGGAGCCGATTTTGGCTACATGCACTTGCGATTTGACTACAGTATGTTCTATTTGGGCTATGGCCTATGGTCAAATACATTACAAGTGACATAGTCAAAATTGGCTTGCCTGCACAGTCTATTTAACCTTGAGATACCGACCTCACGGGGGAAACAATCAGGGGAAACACTGTGAGATTATAGTCAAACTTGTTAGCCAAAATATCCCCTTGTGTTGTGGATTCACCTTAAGGGGTAAATTTGCTAAAGATTCTAAAAATTAAAAAGAGGTCTATCATCTTCTAGGATGTAATAGGGAAACGATGGACATAAAGGGTGAAATTTACTAAAGGAAATTTGTAAAAAATAGGTGTATTTGTATCCAGAAATATACTTATTTTTGCCATTTACTATCCCGAACATACGGCAATTCTTATTCGTTTTGATAGCACATCAATACGAATACGAATTGCCGTATTTTCGGGATAGTAAGGGGGACATTTACCAAAATGGATTCGTAAAAAATAGGTGTATTCGTAGGCAGAAATACACCTATTTTTTACACATTTGCATTTTCGGGATTTACAATCCCGAAAATACAACAATTCGTACTCCTAAAGATGGAACATTCGTATTTGTATTTACAAATACGAATGTCTACACCATCGATGGGATACGACAGAAATCACCATTCAAAAGAATGGTGGTTCCTGATGTACTAAGCAGCCGTACTGATAATAGGGCTGCTAAGTGGTGTAAAACACCCACTCAAATACGACAGGAAAATACACCCTGCTTTCCCTGTCGTATTTGCTTTAAGCCTGCACGGATCAGTCAGATCCGTGCAGGCTTCAGTGTAAAAAAATAGAAAAAAAAATAAATATTAAAAAAAAATCGGCGTGGGGTCCCCCCCACAGCTATAACCAGCACCAGGCTGAAGGAGCCGGGGCCGGTAATTAAAAATCAGGGAACCCGACAAATAGGGGTTCCCCGATTTTTAACAACCAGCCCCAGGCTCCAGGTCCGGGGCTGGTTCCCAAAATACGGGGGACAAAATGACTAGGGGTCCCCCGTATTTTAAGAACCAGCCCCAGGCCAAACCAGCCAGCAGGGTAATGCCACAGCTGGGGGGAGACTTTTTATACAAGTCCCCCTGGTCAAAGCATTAACCCCCTGACCAGTCAGCCTGGCCATGGGCCCTGGGGGAGTGGGGACCCCCCCAATAAAGGGGTCCCCCCCCTCCAGGACTTACCTGACCAGGCTGAAGCCTGGTGCTGTCCTCGATGCCCCTGGGCGGTGGGCATCGAGCTGATCTTTGTGTAAAAAATAGAATAATCTATTGTCTAATACTGGGGCACTATGAGTCCCAGCAAGCCTCCCCCGCAAGCTGGGACTTGGAGAACCACAAGTCCCAGCCTGCGGGGCATTAAAGGGCCCGCTGGGTCTTGTAGTGCCACAGTATTAAAAATAGTACAATAAAACACACTGACACACATTTAAAATAAAACTTTAATACATACAAAGCCCACACATACTGATACTTACCTATCTTCTTCCCGTAGGTAGCCCTGGTCCTGTGTCGTCTTCTGGTCCTGTGTCGTCTTCTGGATCCATGTCGTCCTCGCTGTCGGTGGTCCGGAGTCCGACGAAATCCATGTGGGAAGCTGTGGAAGGAAACCATACTCACCTGTCCCAGGGCAACGTAGTCCAGGTAAGGGTCTTTGCAAAAAAAACAAACCGAGAACGCGAAACCAGCCGGACAGATGAGCCGCACGGTGTTTGTGTACATCGTGCGGCTCCGCCTCCCGAATGCCCAATCAGGAGCCGCTAGGCCGCAAGGCGGCCAATAGCGGCATTCGGGAGGTGGAGCCGCACGATGTAAACAAACACCGTGCGGCTCCCTGCTGTCCGGCATGTTTCGCGTTCTCGGTTTGTTTTTTTGCAAAGACCCTTACCTAGACTACGTCGCCCTGGGACAGGTGAGTATGGTTTCCTTCCACAGCTTCCCACATGGATTTCGTCGGACTCCGGACCGCCGACAGCGAGGACGACATGGACAGCGACGTCGTTATGGATACAGAAGACGACACAGGACCAGAAGACGACACAGAACCAGGGCTACCTAAGGGAAGATAGGTAAGTATCAGTATGTGTGGGCTTTGTATGTATTAAAGTTTTATTTTAAATGTGTGTCAGTGTGTTTTATTGTACTATTTTTAATACTGTGGCACTACAAGACCCAGCGAGCCCTTTAATGCCCCGCAGGCTGGGACTTGTGGTTCTCCAAGTCCCAGCTTGCGGGGGGAGGCTTGCTGGGACTCATAGTGCCCCAGTATTTGACAATAGATTATTCTATTTTTTACACAAAGATCAGCTCGATGCCCACCGCCCAGGGAAATCGAGGACAGCACCAGGCTTCAGCCTGGTCAGGTAAGTCCTGGAGGGGGGGGACCCCTTTATTGGGGGGGTCCCCACTCCCCCAGGGCCCCTGGCCAGGCTGACTGGTCAGGGGGTTAATGCTTTGGCCGGGGGGACTTGTATAAAAAGTCTCCCCCGGCTGTGGCATTACCCTGCTGGCTGGTTTGGCCTGGGGCTGGTTCTTAAAATACGGGGGGACCCCTAGTCATTTTGTCCCCCGTATTTTGGGAACCAGCCCCGGACCTGGAGCCTGGGGCTGGTTGTTAAAAATCGGGGAACCCCTATTTGTCAGATTCCCTGATTTTTAATTACCGGCCCCGGCTCTGTCAGCCTGGTGCTGGTTACAGCTGTGGGGGGGACCCCACGCTGTTTTTTTTTTTATTTATTTAATTTCTCTATTTTTTTACACCTTGCAGCCTGCACGGATCTGACTGATCCGTGCAGACTGCCTCTACTAATTCGTATTAGCAGCCGTATATATGTGCCGCTAATACGAATGGTTACACCGTCGGAGGGTTACAAAGCAGTCGTATATGACTGCTTTGTAATTTCCCCTCCGGAACACGACTTTGCATACGACTGAAACAGTCGTATGCAGTCGGAGGGGAAATACCAATACGTAAAACTAGGTTTTTCATATTGGTAGATTTCCCCCTAAATGTCAAAAATAAGTGTATTTCTGGATACAAATACACCTATTTTTTTTTTACAAATTTCCTTTAGAAAATTTCCCCCAATCTGTTTGGTTACTATGGCAAATCAACACTTTTCTTTTTTAGAAACTTTTGTAAATTTAGCCCTAAGAATCAGTCCGAGTCTACAGTCACAGTGTGGCTTTGTGATGCCAGCATGTTGCAAAAGAAGATTCTGAAGCCTCCAGTAGAAGTTAACAGCTGAAGATTTGCTCTGAATACATTTCAATAGTAAATATTGAGATTTATGGGTCGGTGTTTTCAGGCTGAAACTAGTTTATTTCTGTTTTTTTGTTTTTTTTAACTTCAATAAATTTTTATTGAAAACTTTTCAGCTTTTACAAATGAAACAAAAACATTGAACATGGGTTTTTAAGACACTTGCTGCTGTATACTCACTGTCAAGGGGAAAGCTGATCAAACGTAGATCTAAATCTCTTTTTTTTTTTTTAAAGAAATTTTTATTGAGTTTTTTCATGTCAAGAATACAGAACAGTCAAAACCAATAATACATTTAACTTGGTGTAAACAGATTGAGTACGTTTTGGTTTTTGAAGAGAAGTCCATACATCAACTCGAAAGAGCTATAGTGCAGCTACAGCGAAGGATAAATGGACTTGGAGGGTGCATAATGAATGGAGGGAGAGGAGTAGGAGATAATAGGGCGAGGAGAGGGCGAGAGGTATGAGCGGCAGGGCCTGGGGGAAGGGATGGGGATAAAGATAGAGATCTAAATCTCTTTTATTCATGTTGTCTTTGATTTATCTTATGCTTCTCGTTATGGATGTTTTTACTAAAAAAAAAACAACAAAAAAAAAAACCTTATAAACATGTGATTAAACAATTTAGTAGAATGTGACATTTCATTTTACTGGGTCTCCTTGTTCTCTACACTAATATCAAATGGTATTTAATTTGCCCAGCAGCACCACTGAGGCGACACACCTAATACAGGGTCAGCAGACTCAGAGTTCCAGACTCATGTATTTCATGTTATTCCAATGTAAGCAGATTGCGTAAACAAAACAAGATTGTATTAACATAAACCCTAAACAAAATTACATTTAACCTCAGATGGAATTTATAAATGATATTGAGATTACCTGTAAAAATGGGTCCGGTATGAAATCCCTGCAGTCGAAATCCCGGCGGTCGAAATACTGACGCCGGAATCCGACCGCCGCAATGCTGACAAGGGGGGCCGTAGATCTTTCCCCCCCCCCCTGCAGGCTCGCTACACTCGGCACACTATTTTATTCTCCCTCTGTGGGTGTCGCGGATACCCATAGAGGGAGAAAGTGCCGGCATTGCGGCGGTCGGGATTCCGGCGTCGGTATTTCGACCGCCGGGATTCTGACCGCCGGCATATTGACCCCATCCCGTAAAAATGCCAAGTCTATCTGTTGTTACCCGTGGTTTTTTTTATCTCTGTTTACAATTGCAAAGCACAAAATAATCTACTGCACTATATAAGAAACTGTAAATAATAATAATAATCTGAAGGTTTATCTAGATAGATCCTGGGCAGATAGTGCTACACACCCATAGCACTGTATATCCATGACTGTAATATAATAAATATCTTTGATCTAAGTTGTGCTCTATAAGAACACAAAACAGCACGTCAAATAACTTGTTAAGTCAGTCTAGCATGTTTGTAGACCTAACGACCCTACCCCATTTGGGGTATGGATCATGGGATTTATTTGTTTATTTATTTACAGTTACTTATATAGCGTAGCAGATTCCGTTGCGCTTTACAAATGTTGACAACACTGAAAAAACAAACTAGGTAAAACAGACAGACATAGAGGTTAGAGGGCCCTGCTGCAAGCTTACAATCTATAGGGATATAGGAGGGAAACACAAGGACAGGCACCAGTAATAGGATAGCAGTCCCACCAAGTTACAAGTCCAGAAGGGAAGCTATATAATACATAAGTGCAGGGGCGGATCCAGGATAAAATGACAGGGGGGGCACCATGATAAAAGAGGGTTTAGGTGGGGGAGGGGCGGTGTTAGTGGTGCCAGTGTACATGCTAAGAGAGTGGCAGAGAGAGGGTGGGAATGGGATTAAAAATAGGCCCAGGCATTTAAAGTACGCAGGCCCACCATAGCGACAAAAGTGAAGGATGTAGTTGTGCGCGCGCCGAAGGCGCGCTCCGGAAAAGGGGGTGTTGCCAGGTAGCGTGTCCTTGAGTGTAGTGTACCACACCATATACAACTTCTACACATTATGCAACAAAATACTAGACCCCATTATACTTGCCCATTACACATGATGCCAAATGGAATGAGCCAAAATTCACATAATGCCACATGGATTGAGCCAAAATTCACATAATGCCACACGGATTGAGCCAGAATTCACATAATACCACACAGATTAAGCCAAAATTCACAAAACGCTTCATAAACAGGGACATTGTCCACCAAAGGCGCGCATTAAACATTTACACCATAATATCCATTACACGTTAAGTTACAAGCCATTATGTCCATTATGTATTATGCCAAACACCATAATGCCTGTTAAAAATAATGCTACATAAGTGCTGCTTATCTACATGCTCATTGTCAAGGGTTCCATGCTCATTGCCAGAGGTTCCATGCTCGTTGCCATGTGGGATTACATGCTCATTGTCAAGGGGGAGCCTTACTGTATTCAGAGCACTGCAGGTCCTGGCTATTTTGAATAATACCCCTTTCACACCAGAAAATGCATTCCCAGGTTGGCCCCTTTTACACCAGCCTAGTCCCTGCATTTTCTGGTGTGAGGGGGAGAGAAAACCACCCCTCCCCCCCTTTAACCAGTTATCTCATTTAATCGGCTATATCTTCGGAACCAACTGACCCATTTACATGAGACAAGTACCATATTGAAGAACTTTTGAGTGGGCTTTGAATGATTTTGGTCCAATGAAACTGGAACGTTTGGTTCCAGAGTAATCTGCCCTCAAAGAACATGAACAGCCATGAAACTACATTTCGAAAATTAAAAAATCGGTTTACACGCAATATCTCTGGAACCGATTGACCGATATGGACCAGCCTTGTATCATATTGAAGGCCCAAGCTTCTGTGATGCCAGGGGGGGAACTGGCAGCCATCGGAACCGGGTGGGGGTCGGAATTGACGAGTCCCATATCATCCTATGGGAAAAAAATGTTACAGCTTTGCCAGACGATATCTCCGGTTCCCGGGGGGCTAGAGACACGGGGCTGGGCTTGTTGGAAAGCCCTGGTCCTCAGATTTTCAAATAAAATAACAGGGGGGGGGGGGGCACATGCCCGACTGACCCCCCCTGAATCCGCCACTGCATAAGTGCCTCAGAGGGTTATGCGTGTGGTACTTAAACATGATAGACTTGCCTGAAGAGGTGAGTTTTCAGGGAACTCTTGAAAGTTTGGTGGCTAGTAGAGAGTCTTATTGTGCGTCGAAGGGCATTCCATAGGGTGGGAGCAGCCCGATGAAAGTCCTGTAATAGTGAGTGGGAGCTAGTGAAGAGAGACACAGATCCTGTGCAGAGCCGAGAGAGCGAGTAGGGAGATATTTTGCCAACAGGGTCATTAGGTCGACATGGGGAAGGTTGACAGTCAAAATGTCGACGCGACACTAAAAAGTACACGGTGTTCCCTTGCATGGCTCATTGTGCTCGACATGCTTTGGGCATGGTGCCTCGCTATGCTGGGCACACTATTTTATTCTCCCACCACATCCTAGTGCAGTGCTTCCCAACCCTGGTCCTCAAGTACCCCCAACAGTGCATGTTTTGCAGGTCTCCACACTGAATCACAAGTGCTATAATTAGCTCCACCTGTGGATCTTTTCAAATGTGCCTGAATAATGAGTGCACCTGCCGGGTGAACTGGAAAACGTGCACTGTTGGGGATACTTGAGGACCAGGGTTGGGAACCACTGTCCTAGTGGATGGTAGGGCATGAAATACTAACTGTCGGCTCAAAAACAAAAGTGAAAAACCCAATTTCAACCTTTTGAATGTCGACCTAATGCTTGTGTCGACCTAACCCATGTTGACTTCAGCCATGTGGACCTTAATGCATGTCAACCTTCAGCCATGTGGACCTTGATGCATGTCAACCTTCAGTTATGTCGACCTTCATGCATGTCGACCTTCAGTGGCCATTTGAAAGTAGATATATTTTATTCATTCAGCAGAGGAGTTTTCCAAGCCTGACCTTTACCCTATTTTCACCAGTTATAGCATAACAGTGACTGACTGTTCTCTACTAGAAGTAAAGCAGTTAGATGGCTATGGGTCACTTGCTAGATTAAAGCAGTTACTTTATCATCTTATGCAATGATTTGGAGATTCCTGCTCGCAGACAGTTTAATAGCTGACCTTCTACAGATTACTTTAAGTGTATTGTCATTCATTTCAAACATTTTTAACCCCATTACGCACACAGATATATTTCTTATGCATCTTGTTACTCAAGCACTACTTTATCTTTATGACATTTATTTATTTATTTATTTATTTACAGTTTCTTAAATAGCGCAGCAGATTCCGTTGCGCTTTACAATGGTAGACAGTGATAAGACAAACTGGGTAACAACAGACAGACTTGGAGGTAGGAGGGCCCTGCTGCAAGCTTACAATTTCTTCTTTTAACTTATTATGTTTCTAATAAAACACTGTACCATTGTCTTATTATGTTTTGTTTCAAAGGCAACATTTTTCTTTCTAAAGTCATTGTCAAATTAACTATTGGTACATATCAGGCAATCCGATGAGTCAAGAGGTACAATATAAGGTTTCTTAATATATGGTACATCTCTATATCCAGAGTTTTATCAGGGCAGCACGGATGGTGTAATGGTTAGCATTACTGCCTCACAGCACTGAGGTCATGGGTTTGTTTCCCACCTTGAACCTAACTGTGCGGAGTTTGTATATTCTCCCCGTGCTTGCGTGGGTTTCCTCCGGGTACTCCGGTTTCCTCCCACAATCCAAAACTATACTGGTAGGTTAATTGGCTCCCAACAAAATTAACCGTAGAATGTCTGTGTGTGCGTGTATATGTGGTAGGGAATATAGACTGTAAGCTCCACTGGGGCAGGGACTGATGTGAATGTTCAAATATTCTCTGTAAAGCGCTGCAGAGTATGTGTGTGCTATATAAGAAACTGTTAATAAATAAGTAATAAATAAGCAAATGAAAAGTCGGGGGCAAGGTTACTGCCGTATCTGATGTTGGCATTGGTGTCATTCGGGGTGAATGTCACTCTCCCACATACCTGCCTCAATAATATAAAAAATAATTCACCATGAGGTCCACGGGCTCTTATATTTTTCAAATATGGTTGTCCAATAAAACACACTTTCTCAATGTTCTTTCCAATCTGGGTACCCAAAAAGGAAGCGTGCAATAGTGTATTAACATACCTCCCAACAGTCCCGATTACAGCGGGACAGTCCCGATTATCAGGGCCTTTCCCGCTGTCCCTCCCGCGGGCGGCAGTGTCCTGCGGTGAGGGGGGCTGTTGGGAGTCCCCCCTGTCGGCTGCTAAGCAGCGGGGAATAAACGCTGTGCGCATGCGCACAGCGTCTATTCCTGTAGCCAGGGGGCTGGGGGCATGGCTAGAGGCTCACAGAGCCTCTAGGTCATGCCCCCATAGCGGCAAAATGGGGGCGTGGCCTCGCGGGAGAGCCGCGAGTATAGGCCACGCCCCCAAAATTAGGCCAGCTACGTCCCTGCTCGGACTCCTCCAAAGTTGGGAGGTATGTATTAAGTGTATACAGTGGCGTAGATACCGTAAGGCAGCCCCTGTGGCTGCTTGGGGGAGCGGGGTCTGCGTGGGCGCCGGCACACTGAGTGAGTCTGTCACACTACCAGTGCGAATTCCAAACTGGGAGCCGCAGCGCTCTGACAATGGTGCCGCGGCCAGTGTAGCGTCCATAGCTGCAGCCTTTCAGACAGCAGCCACATGCAAGTCAGCACCAGGAGGCGGCGGGGAGTGAGCGCCGGGAATTGGTTGAGGCGTGAGCACCGGGAGGCAGCGGGGAGTGAGTGTGAGTGCTGGGCGAGTACACGCGGTTGGAGCATAGTGGAGAAGCATACCTCCCAACTTCTGTGCTGATGAACCGCGCGAGCGCCCGGAAAGGGGGAGGGGCGTATGCAACTGAGGGTGTGACTTATGCTAATTAGCCACAACCTCATTTTCATACGAGAATAGACGCTGTTCTCATGCGCACAGTGTCTATTCTATTAGATTGGGGGGTCTCCCAACTGCCACCCCCTGCAGCGGGACAATGCCTGCCGCGGGTGGGACAGCGGGACAGGACCCAAAAATCGGGACTGTCCCGCTGTAATCGTGACAGTTGGGAGGTATGGCAGCCACTCTTACCTTACCGACCACCAAGTACGCTGAGACGCCGGCGCAACTATCCCGCCGAAGACTGAGTGAGCCGCGGCGAAGTTATAGCAATGCCGCAAGACCCGACAAAAGACTTTCGGCACCTCCCGCTGTCAATCAAAGACATGGGAAAGGAAGCCGCGCCGCAAGGTAACAGCCTCAGAGTTAACAGCAGGGATAGTTAGGTGGCACCGGGAACTTCAATACCTCTAAAAAGAGTGTAAATTATTTTAATAACCCAAATCCCTTACCCACAGGTCACATCTCTCTGGTCAATTTCGTTTTATATTTATTTATTTATTTTTTTTATATTTATTTTTATCTCCATTTTATTTTTTATTTTATTTATATTTCTTATTATTTTTATTAATATTTTATTTCAATTGTTTTAAATTTTGTTCTTTTTTTCTATTTTATTATTTTTATTTTTCAATATTATATATTCTTAGCACTCCTCATATACAAAAACGATACACGGAGTGGGCACGCAGTGAGCGCCGGGAGACAGTGGGGAGTGAGGGCATTATTCTGGTCGGAGCGGCCAAACGTGCGTACGTTCGCCATTACCGCACGCTAGCCGTACGCGGCCGTTAGGGTTAAGTCCACCCACAAATCAGCCGCTTACGTACGGCCAGAAATACCGTAGAAGGGGAGTGGCGTACAAATGAGCGTACGGCAACGTACGCGGACGGCTCAGCCCTTGCACTCCGACAACAGGCGTACAACTGAGCGTACGGCGCCGTTTACGGCCGTCTTTCCTCGGTCTCCCCACCGACTTCTTGCGGAGATCTGAGCGTACGCCAGTTTGCACGGACGGGTCCCTATTGTTTTCAATGGAAAACTCAGCTTATGTCACCGCTCGTGAGAGTGAGCGTACGTCCGTGTACGCTGGCATACCCTTCACATATATGGACCTGCAAATCTTGCCTCTCAACTACTAATCTGACAATTGATTAATTAATCTATTTGTTATTCAATTATTGTTTTCTATTAACTCAATTGTCTACCTTAATAAAGACCTAATAAATCTACATTTGAACCCACATTACATGTATATTTGTTATGTTCTAATGTGGCATTTTAATCACTATCTATGTGTCCCCATATTGCTGTTACTTTTACATCAAGTTATGTTGGTGTTTCTGTATATGTACTAAATTATGTCCATAATTACTTTGTCCACAATGTGTAACATGTATACCTACCCTGATGTTATGTGTGATGTTTTAATCTAACAACATTAAACATTCATGCATTTTCACTATGAGTTATTTTACTCAAAAACACACACATTCACACATCAATCATTACCCCTCACCTCAAATTACAAGTATAACTTACAGTACACATCTGTATGTACCTACCCTTACAAGCCCTCTAACATATTTATTAGTAAAAACACAGGCAATTTCGAACTGTACATAAACTTTTATTTATAACACAAATAATAAGGGGGGGGGGGATAAAAAAAAATTAAATGCGGGCCTCCAGAAGGCCAAACAGGATCTGGAGGTACAGGAGGGTGAGAACAATCTCCCGCATTAGGGCTGCCACCTCCTCCTGCTGCTGTTCAGTGTCTGTAATGAAGGGATAAAACAAAAAATTAATATATAACATACACAAATGTTTGTTGTATTTGTACATAATAAAAAGTTCAGAGTTATGTGTGAAGGCCACATACATTTAGAAACTACATTGAAGATGGGTCTGCTGTAAACACAGTACTAAAAAAAAATATGTTAACACACACATACTGTACATAGTAAATAACATTAATTCAATTACTCCTTCATCGATGAATGTATGCTGTATCCCAATTGGTACTTTGGTTTTGGGGGACTGTCCTCTAACCTCACAATTAGCCTGTGCTATTTAAGGGTTATGACATTGTTGTGGCTTAAGCACTCCTTAGTATTTTAAATTTAGGACATTGCTGTACAAATTATAGGCCTACAGCTATGTTTGTAAAGCATGCATCCGCATGGCCTCACACACTATTACCAAAACAATCTCTACATTTAAGTTGCACCAGTGGCAGATTAAGCCTTTGGGGGGCCCGGGGTACTTTAGAGCGGGGGGCCCCCTTGCACTTGTCATTACTGGCCGCACACTGCATGGGCGAATATTATACTGTCAAAACATAGAGTAAAGGCAGAATAAACTTGGTCAATGGTTACCTGCAGGGGATATATATATATATATATATATATATATATATATATATATATATATGCGAAGAAATAGGAGATGCGCACAATGAGCAATAAATTCAATTCCTTTATATAATAAAACAATAGCTCACGTACAGATACGTGAGCTATTGTTTTATTATATAAAGGAATTGAATTTATTGCTCATTGTGCGCATCTCCTATTTCTTCGCATGTACTGTATTGTGCCGTGGGATCGGCCATCGGAGAAGCTGCACCGTACAGTCTGAAAATATATTGAAAATATTGGAAGGACTAGCGCGGCCTATATCTCTTCCTATATATATATATATATATATATATATATAGACAGGGGGTTTGCGGCACTCGGAATAATAATAGACACCATATATATATATATACACACACCACATGAAAAGCCTGTGTTTGTCCCTCTGCCCCTTACTCTGGAGGAGACCTCACAGTCCTAGTGCTGCCTCTGATTAAAAACCCTCCTATGACTAAGCTGCTGCTGCTGTTCTCCATGGACCTGAGAAGCATGTAATGAGCTCCACCAATCAGAGCTCAGCACAAACTTCTCAGCCTCTGTCCTCTGGTGCAAAGTGTCATGGGACTTAGTCAACTCCCAGAAATGCACTGCACACTTGTGCAATCAGTGTGCCTTGGCTCCCGATGCTCAGCACCATAAATCATTGTTACATTGGCAGATAGGTGAAGCTGCAGCACTACCCCACCCATGCACAAAACATTTAGCTAAAAAAAAAAACATAACTTAAACATTTTATTTTTAAAAAATACATGACAACCACAGGGGGCCCCTAGCTAGAGGGGGGCCCAGGGGCACTGACCCCTTGCGCCTCCATTATAATCCGGCCCTGTGTTGCACATCATGCTGGGAACTGGAGTTACCCAACAACTGGAGCCACATAACTACCACACCACTAATGTCGGATATCTCATTGGATGTACTGTTATGTCAATTATTCAAGGGGTGAGGCATGGCCACACTCCAAAAAACCACCAAGGGGAGCCTTGTTCCTGGAGAAGGACAGGACACACCTCATGGTCGGCCTGCAGTGATATGTTGCAACTAATGTTGATGTTGGATACACATATGTGGTTGTTGTGATTGTTTATGTGTAGAAATGTGTAGGTCAACATTAGACACATTATTTACTTACGGCTACTTGAGCCATCCTGGTCCCCGCTGGTTGGCTGTGCAGTGGTTGGGGGGGGCAGGAGCAAGGGGGATGGTCCTGGAGTTTGGCCCGAGGTAGTGGGTGTGAGTGGGGAGTGGAGAGGTTTGGGGGTGGGTGGTGGAGAGGTGTAGGGGGGTAGGAAATGGGGTGGGGAGGGGGGGGTGGGGGTTGTGGAGGGGGTGGGGGTTGTGGAGGGGGTGGGGGTTGTGGAGGGGGTGGGGGTTGCGGAGGGGGGGGGTTGTGGAGGGGGTGGGGGTTGTGGAGGGGGTGGGGGTTGCGGAGGGGGTGGGGGTTGCGGAGGGGGTGGGGGTTGCGGAGGGGGGGGGGTTGCGGAGGGGGTGGGGGTTGCGGAGGGGGGGGGGTTGCGGAGGGGGTGGGGGTTGCGGAGGGGGTGGGGGTTGTGGAGGGGGAAGGGGATGGGGAAATTGTGTGGGTCCAAACTGCACCCAGTGTCTCCTCTTCTTCCTCCTCCTCTTCTTCCTCCTCCTCCTCCTCTTCCTCCTCCTCTTTCTTCTCCTCCTCCTCCTCCTCTTCCTCCTCCTCTTCTTCCTCCTTCTCCTCTTCCTCCTCCTCCTCTTCCTCCTCCTCTTCTTCCTCCTTCTCCTCTTCCTCCTCCTCTTCTTCCTCCTCCTCCTCTTCCTCCTCCAGGGCTGCCTGGTCCCGGGCTGCCTGCTCCCGGGCTTCCATGCGTGCCCTTGCCCGTGCTGAAATGTTCATGTTGATGGCATCGAAATCGAAGATTGGGTTTCATAAAAAAGGGGGAAAGAAAAATTCACATTAGTCATGCTCATAACCTTCAAAATTATCATTGCTGTGATATTTCAGACATTTATCATGCAAACTATTTGATATCCTACACCCAAAAACTGATCAACTACTTAAACCCCCCCCCTATACACCCCCTATACACCCATATACACCCCCATATACACCCATATACACCCCCATATACACCCATATACACCCCCATATACACCCATATACACCCCCATATACACCCATATACACCCCCATATACACCCATATACCCCCCATATACACCCATATACACCCCCATATACACCCATATACACCCCCATATACACCCATATACACCCCCATATACACCCATATACACCCCCATATACACCCATATACACCCCCATATACACCCCCATACTCAGGAACATATTTATAAAAAATACACAAAACATTGCTAAAAAACGCTGACATACTAGTAATCAAAACTTACATCGGGCAATATGGCGGCGAAGGCTGCTGAGAAACACCGGCTGACGCCTGCGCAGGTCTGACCAGCGCCGCTCAACCTGCGCCAGGCTTCTGCGGACGCCGGTCGTCGAGAAGATCAGGCGGCGGGCAGCAGTATACGCCCGCCGCTTGTCCGCATTACTGACATATGGGCCCCTGGGCCCCAGGTGACGGTCCATAACTTCTACCAGGGCCAAAAGCTCTGAGGTGGAAAAGGGCCTAGCTCGAGGACAAGTCATAGTGGCAATGGCGCAGTTATTAATTGCAGGTACATATATCACTTTTGGTGCTTGCTGATTGGTCGAAAAAATTGTTTGTTTGGTATTAACTTTATTAATCCCTCTTACATTAACAAACTGGATGCGAATAGAAACTTACGCGGACCGTTCCGATATACACACACCACAACCAACAGCATGCATTCAATGAAGAGAGAAGTACTGTATTTACAGTGTGCGGAAAATAATACACGCAAGCCTCTACTTATAACTACGCTGCTTAAAGGGGGCACGATACACCGATATGCATGGAGAGGAGTACTGTATTTACAGTGTGCGGAAAATAATACACGCAAGCCTCTACTTATAACTACGCTGCTTAAAGGGCCACAATGCGACATGTTGCTGTATGACAATTTCCTACACATTACATATGTAAGGAAAGCATTGTAACGTGATGTTTTGAAATGTGACTCACAAGGCATACACGAACTCCAACAGATACCAGCTGACAACACTCATCATTGGAATGACAGGTGCACACATTTCACGATGTAGCCCACAATACTCCACAACCTGTGTATGTGCATATACAGGTGATTGATCAGGTGCGTTGAGACCTGCGTAATTTAAGCGGGAATTATCGGCGGGAAATATCGGCGTAAATTTGCATCTACATTGCGGGAAAAAATATACGCCCCCTTGTTCATGGCGGGAGATTAACATATAAATATTCAGTCAGATGCAGCCCACAATTGCTGCAAACATGTCTGACTCAGACGATTCTGCAGCTGAGGACGCTCTGCAGAGAGCTACAGCACAATCCCTGCTTGATGCACTGAACAAGAGGGAACAGGAGCGGAGAAGGAGGGCCCAAGAGAGGAGTAGCCTGCAAGATCAAGCGGGCTCCTCAGTAACAGGCCCTGGTGAACCTCCACCAGCTCCACAAGGGCCAAGCAACCAGCCAGAACAAGAGGTTGCATCTCTCCAAACAGGTGTGACCCAGCAGGTGCATGGTGAGAGAACTGGGGCCACCAGAAAACAGGCTGCAACATCTAGGGTGAGGACTGAGCAGGATACCACCACCAGAAAGAGAAACCCTGCATTTGTAGAGGCCGAAATGCGAATTCTAGTGCCCAGGGCACGCGAATGGATTGAATTGGCAACCAGGAAGCCGGGTGCCAGTGCAAGGAGAAACCTTTGGGACAAGATCACAGAGGAAGTGAACCAGGTGTCACCAGTGGTCAGAACTTGGGACGCGGTGAAGAAAAGGTTAGTGTGTTTGTCAGGGCAATTTTTCAGAAGTCTCCAGCAGGAACTGAGGCCCTTATTCTAGTTCACTCTTTCTGGCCAAATATTTCTTAGATAGACAAAACCATGTGCACTGCAGGTGAGGCAGGTGTTACTTGTGCAGAGATAATCAGATTTGGGTGGGGTTTTACACCTGCCTCACCTGCAGTGCACATGGTTTTGTCCATCAAAGAAATATTTAGGCAGAAAGAGTGAACTAGAATAAGGGCCTCAGTTCCTGCTGGAGACTGCTGAAAAATTGCCCTGGTCTTTGTCCCCCTGATAATGTCATATGTGTGTACATATGTTACATGTATGTTTTGAGACTAATAGAAAGGTGTGTTTGTAGATAGTGCTACACTTCAATGTCACATGTGAACACAACCATGTCTAATAACCCACATTGATATATGAAACATGCACCATTGGTGTGATGTGAGGTTATGGGCACAGTTCTGCTCATGTGAAGTATGTGATGGGACAAGAGAAAGTGTGTTTTTGAAAGAGTTGTTGTAACATGTTCCATATGATGCTACTGAAACAAGAATGAGCAAACTGTGCACATGTAGCTGGTGAGAAACTACACATCCCAGTATGCCTTTCCATAGTTAAATTACTCCATAATAACCACATTGTCAAGCTATGGTGGAATGTGTAGTTTCACACCAGGTGGAGGTGCCTAATTTGGCCATGGATGATGTCATTTCTGCATAGTGATGTATGTATGTGCATTTAGTGGCCTAATGAATGAGATGAGACACTGAAATGCCTCCTAATTGAGACATGAATGTGTGTGTGGGACACATATGGCAAAAAAACATAAGATCACCCACACTAGGAAATGTCACATAGCGAGGGGTACCACATAGTCCCTTTAATTCCGGACACATATTAATTACACAGGTTCTGTGGCTGGCTGACTTCAAGACTCCACTTCACCTAATTTTAAACTGCCACAGAACCTGTGTAAGTAACATGTGTCCGGAATTAAAGGGACTAGGTGGTAACCCTACACGTAGCACAGTGGTGCACATATCTCATGGTGATATTTGTATTTTTAAACTTGTAGGTGGACTGACTTCAAAAGTGCACTGAAGAGGAAGATGACTGACCGGTACAACCACAGCATGTCCACCGGGAGAGGTCCTATGCCTGACCATTTGGAGTATACCCCCCTGGAGCTGGACTCCTGTGACGTGATCGATGTGGGGGAGATCAGGGGGATCTCCAATATGGACAGTGAGCTCCAGGCGGAGGTCTTTGATGCTGCGTTTGATGGTAAGTCACAGTAATGCATTGTATTTAGAAAGATATTTTTTATTGCGTATGTGATGGTGACATTGTTTTCAATTCTTATCCTAGCAGAAGCAGAAAGCCAGGATGTACCGGCAGCATCTTCCTCTGCAGAGCCACAGGTGGAGCAAGTGGTCCAGCCTCCACCAAGACGTCGCCCCCAGCCCCAGCCACAGGAGACATGGAATGAGAGCCTGTTGGTGACGCTGGACAGGATCGAGCAGCAAGGGGTGGATGCTGCGATCCGTCAGCAGCAGGTGGCGGATTTTCTGGCGGAGTGGAAGGCCACAAACCAGCTGCAGGTTGAGGCCTTGAACCGCATTAATGAAACTCTGGCGGCTGGCATGCTAAGCATTGGCCAACACCTCAGCCGCCAGAATGAACTTCTTGCGGAGCAGCTGTCCACCGCCAGGTCCCTAAGGGACAATCCCCCATCTGCTGCCCCACCCCAAGCTGCTCCCCAACCTTCCACCTCGGCTGACCCTCCTGTGTCGACTAGGGGAAGACGCCGAAAGCCAGCTGAGCCAAAGGCCCCTGTCCCCAAGGCCCCATCTAAAAGGGGCAAAAAAGGGCCCAAATGAGACCTGGTTCACTTCCTCTGTGGTTGTAGCCCAAAGGTTTAAATTGCACTGGACATCCGCTTCCTGAGTTGCCCATCGATCCATTTGCGTGCCATGGGCATGAAAGTTCGTATTTTGACCTCTACAAATGCAGGATATTTTTTTTTGGTGGTGTGTATCTTGCTTAGTATTCACCCTGGTTGTTGCAGTACGTATTCTGGTGTCCCCATTTCTTTCACCATTGCATTTGCAGGGTAACACATGTTTGGAGATATGCAACCTCTTGTTCTGGCTGTTTTATTATTTGTGTGTCTATTTTATTTGTTTATTTGATTTCTCACATTAAAGTGTCAAGCTGTGATGCTGAACAGCAAATAAATTTATTTTACAAATTAAATCTAAATTGTGGTATGTGTCATTTCTTGTGTGAAACAAATACTAGATTTATGTGTACTTACTGACCAGGGTATTTTTGAACATTTGTTGAAGTGTGGTCGAAGTTTCCCATGTGTAACCCTCTCCATGGCCATTCCCATGTTCCTATCCAACTTTTCCCTGCTAATTAGTTTGTGTCAGCACATGTGCAGAGCAACTTAATAGGTGAGAAAGCAGTTTGTGTGCAGGTGAGGTAGCTCCTACAGTAGTAGGTAAAAGCAGGTCCAGAACAATGCTTTCCTCATGGAGTGGGTGAGGCAGACAAACAAGGGTGAAAAGGTACATTTGTGTAGGAATGCATATGTGTCCTCCCTAAAAAAAGATGTGTGAATGGGCCAAACATGATAAATTAGCTTGTGAACAAACATGCATAACTGTTTAAATATATATGATTTGACAGTGTCATAAGCAGATGTAGGAATCCTTTGTTAGAGAGATGAGAGTGCAATAATGTGATTGGTGGCATCTTACATCCAGAGTGTAGTCAAATCCAAATCATAGCAGATGAGATAGTGGTACAGGTCATTATTTTGGGTACTATACAAAGATTGTGTGGAAAATAATGGTCATGGGCTTCAAACATTGCTGAAACATCCTTTGTAGGTGTTAGATGTGGTTTATGTTATTGTATCCTAAATACAAAACCTATGTTAGTATTAGAGTGAACACGTTGACACATGTCGACTTGTGTAGATTGAGTGTGCTACTGCGTAAAGTCTATGAAAGCACGTAGTGAATGTGTCTAACTGTTTAGCAAATACCTACCTTAGCGTATAAAAAGATTCTTACCTTAAATTAAACAAACCTTTAAATGTGGAGAAGTATAGAAACATAAGCTTCCAATGTGTTTGCGTGCTGTATGTGTGGCTTGCAGGCAGCGAAATCATGGTTTGGAGTTAATAGACTGCAGCATTGCTTATTACATTCAGGTGTATGTGTTTGAGTAGTAATCAGCGTTAATTAGCCAACTCAGGCGCACGCTGGCATGCGGTATCTGTAGGGGTGGTTTGAGCTGGCGGTTGGCGGCCGCCTGTTTGGTGTCCGAAATGAACGGTGCCTTAGTCGATCGTGCGGTAGTAGCACCGCTCATTTTTGGTGCACACCCCCGTGTACGCCCATATTTACGCCCATTTTCCCTCATTATTTCGGCCGCTCCCATCAACACGCCCCTATGCCGCCCCATTACCCGTACACTCGCGTACAGGTTTTTTCGCACGTTGAGACACCGGCCGTAAGCGTTGTGGAGTGTTCGCGCCGGCGCATTAGCGTATCTGCACATGCGCAGATCGTGAAAAACCCCGGGACGTACGCGTACGGCCCGGACGCTCCAACCAGAATAAGGCCCTGAGTGTGAGTGCCGGGTGGGTGCACGGAGTGAACGGCTGGAGGGGGCGTGGAGGGAGCGCCGGGAGGAAGCAGTTACCGAGCATTGGGGCTGATGCAGGGAGTGAGAGGCTGGAGGGGGCAGGGGACTGTGAGCATATATATATTTAGATTTAAGTAGTGTATTCAAAAAGTTGACACCAACGTTTCGGAGCGTGATATGCTCCTTTGTCAAGGTTTGTAAAACAGTGAATAAAGAAATACATACAGTGTCTTACCTTAAAAAAGGTATAACCAATTAAATAACAAAAGAGATAGAGATGTCCTGAGACTTGTGTGTGGTCTAAACGCCACCCACTGCCCGCAGTACTGGCCACCACCGGCTCTCACCCGGTGAGCTGCGAATGGATGAATGGGGGAGGAATCAATTGCTCGCAGATCATATACACCTCTATGGTGTCTCTGATCTATGAGTGCCCTGTGCGGGAAGCAGGCGGGTAGCTGACATACGCTGACGTCCCCTGCACCTGCGTCATGGGGCGATTAGCATGGGAATGCCCATAAAACACTGGCCGTTCCCATGGGCTGTGCCCCCGCCCGCAGTGCTAAGTGTGAGCGGGATAGCGAACATGTAGTTCGCCGTGCACTCTCGCACCCTGTGCCTGCACATGCGCAAAACATCGCGCCCGCACTGGGGAATGAAGAAATTAGACTAACCCCCCAAGTTTCGACAAATCTTGGTGACTAGTGGTTGAACCATATGAATCAAAATAACAATACTAGACACAATCGATTATTCTTTCTGTCTTTCAAATATGTCTACGCATATCATGATATGCAAGTATCAATCATTGTTCCTTATTCAAGTCCTAAAATCTCTCTCAGTAATCCCATAATAAGGTTATGTGTGAAAAAGAATTTTAATTTTACTAACTATTCCTCACCTCTATGAGGTGAAGTACCGCAAGTGACCACTTGAGGCCACTTGACAAACCAAATTACTCCTTTGTGTGCTAAAAGATGTCATCACAGAAAGTGAAAGCATTTTTTTGCAGGGACACTGATCTGTTTCAAACTTGCTGGATATGGAGAGAGGGAGCTGTGAAGACTGAGATTGGAGGTAGGAGCAGATAGGGACTGGGGGTGGGTTGGAGAGTCTGTGGGCTAATAACATTGCAGTAGCTGTAATTTTGAGGGTTTTTTATCTAGTATTTAATAAAACAAGAGCACAGTATATTTGTCCTGGCATTCCAGTTGAGCTAAAACAGTGACATGTCTGTTAAACAAATGGTCTCACTCGTCATCTCTAAATATAACAAGTGTTAAGCATGGTACAGTCTGGCCCGCACTGCTGTATCTACTGTATCTTGAGAACCGGCTTATCATTTTTAAGTGTGTCATGGCATATCTTATATTTTGGATACACTGCCACTGTATAACTAACATTCTCTATGCTGCAAGGATAAGTGTTGTTGCATATCTGAGCTATAAGTAGAGCTAGATTTCTTTATATAGTAAGCCATCTTTCACTTGCTGTATATTACATTATGGCACATCATTTACCTTTATAAATACTGTGTAACCTACCATTCTATACATGATGTTGTAAAGATCCCATGAAGCTGCCTCACATCCAGGGCTTAAAGTGGTCATGGAGAGGTAGTGGAACTCAATTCTCCTGCCATCGACCCCCCCCCCCCCCCCCCTGCTAATTAGGGGAACTTGGGCCAGTGCCAGGGTTTTTGGCACACCCTGCAAACTATAAATTTATTCCCTACCTCCCATTTCTTGGTCATACAATTGTACTCTAGTTACAATTATTTCACACAGTAGCACAATCGCCTTCACATTACACTACATGTAATGCCCCTTACTCACTTTTCATGTTATGCTGCACAGTAGTACTCTGTATACATGTATGCAACACAGTAATGTTGCTTATACACAATGCCCATAGTAGTACAGCCACTTCCACATAATGCCCACAGCAATAATACCTTGTGACAGCTTGAAATCACATACGCGGTGCCAGAGAAGAAAGCTGCTAGGACAGTCTTTTCTGTTGGAATGACTGTGCAGGGCTGTGCTGGAGGTGGAACTAGTTCCCCCTACCATTATAGGTGGTGGAACTCAGTTCCCCCCAGTTCCCCCTCACTTTAACCCCTGCAGTCACATCTATGTACATGCCTGAATAAATGATAAGCTAGAGGCCCCCGAACCAAGGCGGTCATTCTAATACATTTTCTACCCTGCACGTTTGCACAGGGGAGCGATGTTTAGAGACTGTGCATGCACATAAGCAAGCACCATAGAAATCATTTGAAGGTTGATGACCATCAAATTATTTTGTACTGGCTCACAAGCTGCGAATGAATGTTTATGCAAAACATCCATTCTCATGCGCGCGGGAGAAATGTGCGTGCTATGGGCGGTCGTTCGTGCAGACGTCGTTTACTTGACTTTCAAAGCTTTGAATTTCGCAGTTTTGCAAGTCAATCAAAATGACCTTCCAATTTTGATGTGACTATACTCAGTTGCAGGGGTGGGATGGGCCGGGGGTCAGGGTGCCACATGCCCCCCGGGCCGATATGTAGTGGCTGGGCTGGGCCGTCTGTGTGGATTGCCGGCTGCTGCTGTCTCCGGGTCCTGCTGCCACACACAGGTGACAGTCTCCATGTATGGCGACGGCCCCTTCAAAAATGGCCTCCGCCTTGGAGGAGACAGACACTAGAGGTACTGCTTTACCCAGGGCTATTTTTCAGCAGGCTCCAGCAGGAACTGAGGCCCTTATTCTAGTTCACACTTTCTGACAAAATATTTCTTAGATGGACAAAACCATGTGCACTGCAGGTGAGGCAGGTGTTACTTGTGTAGAGATAATTAGATTTGGGTGGGGTTTTACACCTGCCTCACCTGCAGTGCACATGGTTTTGTCCATCTAAGAAATATTTTGTCAGAAAGAGTGAACTAGAATAAGGGCCTCAGTTCCTGCTGGAGCCTGCTGAAAAATAGCCCTGGCTGTACCTTTAGTGTCTGTCAGAAGATGACAGCGCGGCCAGCGCTACCCGGAAGTGCGGCTTTGGGTAGCGCTGGCGCACTGTTTAAAAGGAACCCCTAGGCAACGAGCATTTACCTAGGGAGGGGGGAGGGGAACCGGCCGGGGCCCGGGAACAGTTTACCTGCGGAGGCCGCCGGCGGGAGCGCGGGTGGCACTGCACCAGATCTGCCAGGGGAAGCTGCATGTAGTGAGGGGGCCTTGGAGGAGCTCATGGAGGCTGAGCTTGAGCTGACCCTGCTAAAAAAAACTGCCTGTCTTGTAAGTACATTGCTCTATGTATGTGTGTGTGTGTGTGTGTGTGTGTACACATACCGGTAATGAACAAACAGTGGCTCTCCACGGATTAAAGCAGGCAAATATATGTTTATTGGGCATAACAGTGTGTTGCAATATGTGTAATGGGCATTGCGGTGTTGGCATTATGTGTAATGGGCATTGTTTACTTGGCATTACGGTGTGTGGCTTTATGTTTAATGGGCATTACGGTGTTGGCTTTATGTGGAATAGGCATTACATTGTAAAATTTTGCAGCACGCCTGCGGTGCGCGCTGTCCCTATTTCTGGTGTGTGTGTGTGGGGTGGGGGGGGGGTGATTGTTTAATAATTGCTCCATACTAGATAGAGGGGAGAGGGTAGGGCGGTGAAATGATGGTGATGGTGGTGGGCCACTTGCTTGTGTTGCCCCCCAGGCTGAAAGTTGCCAGCCAGCCCCTGCTCAGTTGTACATTATATTTACACCGACTTTTCAACCACCCATTTTTCCTGTGTACTATTTCTAGAGGGGCTTGACAACCCCTCCCATATACAGCAGCTACTAAACAGCGCCCAGTTATCCATAGCGGTGTTGTTTGTCCACCGTACCTTTCTGTCTGTCTGTTATTGTCTTGTTTGGTGACTCATTGCACCCTTTATAGATATGCCTACTGCTGTCACTAATGGGGGTTCGGTGCTCGGAGCGTTAAAGATAAGTGCATATGTAATATGACTGATCAGGAGGGGAAGGGATGAGGTCAGAATGGGGTTTGTATAATGAATAAATTTAGATAAATAAACAAATAAGCATAATTAAATAATAAAAATAAAAATAAATTATATAAATAAAAATAAAAATAAATAAAATAAAAAATAAAAAATAAAAATAAAAATAAATAAATAAAATAAAAATAAATGTAAATAAATCAAATGAAAATGAGGGTGACAAAGAGAATGAAGAATATAAAATAAGAAGATGTGGAAAGTAAAAATAAATACAATAGAAATAAGTGAAAAATGATGTGAGCTATTATGAAATAAAATGATGTGTGCTGCTGAATTAAACAGTTGTGCTGGCACAAACTATAGTGTGACCTGTAAGAAAAAAAGGGGGTTAAAACAATGTTTACACTCTCTTGGAGTGTTGGAGAGTCTTTGACCTATCTATCCCTGCGGATTCAGTATGAAATCCCGGCGGTCGGGATCCCGGCGTTCAAAATCCCGACCGCCGAAATCCTGACAAGGGGGGGACGTGGATCGCCCCCCCCCCCTTGCGGGCTCGCTGCGCTCGCCAGGCAGCGGGCCCGGTGCCTCGCTACGCTCGGCACGCTAATTTATTCTCCCTCCAGGGGTGTCGTGGACACCACGGAGGGAGAAACTGTCGGGATTTCGGCGGTCGGGATACTGAACGCCGGGATCCCGACCGCCGGGATTTAAACTGCATCCCATCCCTGCTATGCGGCTGAAGTTACCTTGTGCCGCGATCTCCAAGCCTGGAGATTGGCGGCGGGTGTTAGTTGCACTGGAGCAACTTTGAGAAGTCTTGCCACCTACACCTACTACAGCGGCACACAGGGACGCCGGTCCACCCTCCTGAAAGCCGAATTCACCCGGCGAGTGGAGCCGCGGCAGCAGAACACAGCCGCGAGTACAGCCTCCCGCACAGAAGTGCAACTAACACCCGCCGCCAATCTCCAGGCTTGGAGATCGCGGCACAAGGTAACTTCAGCCGCATAGCAGGGATAGATAGGTCAAAGACTCTCCAACACTCCAAGAGAGTGTAAACATTGTATTAACCCCCTTTTTTTTTACAGGTCACACTATAGTTTGTGCCAGCACAACTGTTTAATTCAGCAGCACACATCGTTTTTATTTCATAATAGCTCACATCATTTTTCACTTATTTCTATTGTATTTATTTTTACTTTCCACATCTTCTTATTTTATATTCTTCATTCTCTTTGTCACCCTCATTTTCATTTGATTTATTTACATTTATTTTTATTTTATTTATTTATTTTTATTTTTATTTTTAATTTTATTTATTTTTATTTTTATTTATATATTTTATTTTTATTTTTATTATTTAATTATGCTTATTTGTTTATTTATCTAAATTTATTCATTATACAAACCCCATTCTGACCTCATCCCTTCCCCTCCTGATCAGTCATAATACATATGCACTTATCTTTAGCGCTCCGAGCACCGAACCCCCATTAGTACCTTTAGAATTGGAGCAGCTGACAACCAGAGCGCGGTCATTAAACAAAAACTACTGTACTGCTGTCACTGTTGGAAAACCGACCCAATATAGCATTTGTCGTGGCTCTTGGTGGTTTATTTACTAGGATGGTAGTTTTATTTCAGATGTGATGTTGCTAGGGCAACCAATTCGATTCTATCTTTTATCTTCTAGAAGGTGCTAAATAAATTAGAGGTAGATTCTGATTGGTTGTCCCTAGCAACATCCCATGTGAACTAGGACTCCCTTCTTAGTGAAAAAAAAAACAACAACTTTGAATCTCTATTATTATTATGCAGTGTGGGCTACTAATGTTTTGGTTTTACAAAAAGTTGACAATCCCATCTAACCAGCTCCAAGATCAATAGATGTTTATATACTTTGCAGGCATGCTAGTTTGTATGCAAACAGCATGACAAGGTATTTTTATTCTTTCCATAGTAAATGATCACCATGGTCTGGAGACAGACTTTCAATGTCTTTGCTTTACTATTCTGTGAAATGTTTCTACCACAGTGTACTTGTAAATCCACATTTCATACCTCCCAACTTCTTGAAGGACAGAAGCGGCGAAAGGGGATGTGGCATATGCAAATAAGGGCTGTATCATATGCAAATTATGTCATGGGCCACACACCCTTTTTGTCCTCTGTATTGCTGAATAGACCGCACAGCATCTATTCCTTCAGGAATAGGAGGGACTCCCTGGGGGGGGGGACTCCCAACTGCCCCCCCCCCCCCACACCGTGGGCCACTGCCGGCCCCAGGAGGGGAGCAGGACTGTTGAAAAAAAAAAAGGGACGGTCCCACGAAAAACGGGACTGTTGGGAAGTATGACATTTTGCCGCATTTATAGGGCCTGATACACAGCTGTACACTAGACTAGGCTCATTTATGGCATGAAAATGTTTGCGCAAAAATATCGCATTTACTCCAATTTGTTCAGAAGCATGGGGCCAAATGTAATAGGGTGAGCGTTTCAGAAAGTGGGAGACTTTGGGAGAGTTTTCCCATTTTTTTTAAAGCAGCAATCATTTACATGGCAAAATCAACCTGGTTTTGCATTGACAATGATTGCCACTTTAAAAAAATGGGAAAACTCTCTCACTTTCTGAAACTCTCACCCTATTACATTTGGCCCCTGGTGTCTTGCCATCTAAATGGCCCTCCTGAAATGGCCACCGCTGTTTTGTGACTGCATGGTTTATCCACCCCTAGATTCTGCCCTGATTAACACCCCCCCCCCCAAACCCTTATACTCCTCCAAGTACACTACTCAAAAATCTAAATGTAAATTACTGTAACATTGAGGTAGAGAGATAGGGTACATCTGACAACCAGTTCTCCGTGCTGAGTAATGTAAAGATACAGTATATCTGCGACATGTCAGAAATTATTCTCAAAGATCTCTACTGTATGAAAGATGATAACATGTCATGCTGAAAAGTTTCCACTTTCTGTACCTGGTTAGCAAGTTATTTTAAAAAGTATTAATACTTTAAAAAAAAGAGTTATAAGTGAAGTTCATGTCATTGTGCAGGATACTCATTAATAGGAGGTAAATTTCTACAATTTGTTAGGACTCTGAGCCTAAACTCTTTTGCCTCTCCCCGCGGTCGGTGGACACGTGCGTTGCTAAGCTTCACCTCTAACAGCCGTGTTCGAAGGAGCTGGTTATGCCATCTGCAACCCCGATGCCGCCACACCTTACGTGAGACAACGTGTCCACCAAGGCGGAGAGAGTGCAAGAGGAAAGCTAACTAAAGAGACAAACAGGATGGGGTACCCCCAAAGTCTACTAAATGCAGGGAATATTCCCCACGGGTGCAGCAATGCACTAAGGTGGTAAATAGACAATACAAGCCCAGACTACTGCACAAGGAAGGAATGACCCCTAGAGGGCAAACCAGACCCCTAGTGCGAGCTGCTGCAACAATGCAGAGATGGTACCATACAATATAATAATAAAAGCAGCTGCAGGGAGAAGCCCCTGACTTATCTGCAATGATGGTATAACAGCAGACAGATCTCAGGAGACTGCAGCGCAAGCAGACAGATCTCAGGAGACTGCAGTGCAGGCAGACAGAACTGCTAACTGGGACCAGAAACACGGACACTGTAGCACAAGCAAGACCTGGGGCTCAGGATGCTCGGCAGGAGTACTTGCTGGAATACACAGGACAGTATCAGGGCTTTGACAGGACTCAGACAAGACTAGAGAGAACTCCAATAGAAACTATAACTGCAGGGCAGTGCTGGGCAGAATGCCTTATGAAGGGCTCAGGTGATCAAAACATCTGTGACAGATCCAGCCCAACTCCCAAGCTGAGATAACGAGGTCCTTAATTCTAAGGCTTGTGCATAAATCAGCTCACAGGAGATTGAGCTGCAATGGCACAGACCCACCACTGGAGGCCACCAGAGAGTCAAATACCAGGCAAAAACCACAGAACTGACAAGACAGAAATGAACCATTTATAACAGCTCTTAACACAATTGTTTATGATTTAACCCTTGCCTTGTAAATATGAAGTTTTAAGGTAAAAAATAAGGGGTTAGTTGACCAACGTGCTTCGTATACCTGATTTGATCACTTTGTTGCTGCTGTTTCTTGCTAATGCAATAAAAACAATGAGGTATTGTAATCACTGAAAAGTGATCACATCTTCAAGAGACATTATAAGGGCTTCAATTGTTTTTTCAAACTTGTTACTAAATTAGCATCTGATAGAACAATTCAATTGTTACTCCAATCGGGTGCCCATTAGCCATGGGCTAACCCTATGCTTTGGGGTGTGTCAACAGCAATATGCGCCCCATCAGAGCAACATAACATTTCTCAGATGGGGGGCCTGATAAAAAAATTGAATCTACAGTACCTTTAGGAGAATGAGGATGATACTATGAAAAATGAGGTAAGGTGATAACTATACTAATGGGCCCCATACATCAGCAATCACAATTTATGGATTTCCAGATACAGGGATTTTTTGGCCAGATAAATGGATTTTACAATCTATCTGACTTTGCCCACACATTACAGATTTATTTCAGTGATCGGCAGATTTTTCCATCTAAAGATTCTTATATCTTCATATCTGGAAATTGCCCAATCGATTGCTGTTCATAATGTAAATAGATGAAGAAGACGAATTGGGAATGCCCACACATATAAAAAAGATCTACAGATAATACCAGATTATTAAACATGTTTAAAAACCTGATTAAGCAATCGATTGGCGATTTTGATTGGGATTGCCAAAAGGGGGAGCCCACACATCTAAAAATAATTGTGGCAATCATCTCCAGATCTGAAAATTGTCACAATTAATTGCTGATGTATGGGGCCCTTAAGAATAATGAGGTGAAATAAGAAAATAATAAGACTCAACAGGAAAGTGATGACTAATATCAGACATTTTATCTGACAGATAGCTGGGACATATACTGTGACATCTCTGGCAGCATATGTCACAGACATGGTTTGATGAGTTTGATGTAGAAAAACTTGACTGGTCTGCACAGAGCTCTGACCTCTACCCCATCGAGCACCTTCGAAATCAACTGGGAAACCTTTGGGATGTGACTGAGAGACCTTGTCAGGAGAAACGGCTAAGAACATGTCTGATGTCCCAATGTCCAGTGTCATAGCTTGTAAGCAGGGTAACCAGGTAGCCAGGGGAGGCCCCTTTCATTTTGGCAACACTCTTGACCCTGTATTTTGCACATGCACAGATCTCCATTACATGGCGACCTGGGCCTTGTTCCTGGAACTGTACATGCCCAAATCATCTGGAAAATGGCTGCTGCATAATTTTCCCGGTGATTCATTCTGCTCTGCAGAACCAGCTGATGTGGGACTCTGGAGCGGATGCTGTCAACAGTACAAAGGTCGACAGTCAATAGGTCAAACAATATTGGTTGACAGGCCAAAGGTCAACACATGAAATCTGTCGACATGGTTTAGGTTGCCATAGTCAAAAGGTTGACAAAAATAAAAGGTCAACGTGGAAAAGATCTCTGTGAGGTTTTCATGATGAAAAAAAAAAGCTTTTTCGTACTTTACTATCCCAATGGGCACAGAGGGAGAATATAATAGTTTGCAGAGCACAGCACACTCAGGGGAAGATTTATTAAGCTTGGAGAGGAGATAAACTGGAGATAAAGCGGAGAAAAGGTAAAAGGAGATAAAGCACCAGCCAATCAACTCCCAACTGTCTTTTTCAAACACATCTGATTGGCTGGTGCTTTATCTCCTTTTACCTTTTCACCGCTTTATCTCCAGTTTATCTCTTCTCCAAGCTTAATAAATCTGCCCCTAATTTATTATCAGCCGAATTTGGCTTATTTGCCGTATTTACATATGGCAAGCTCAGCAGAATTCTAGTGTAGGATTATAGACCATTGTGGGGGAAATTTACTAAAGGAAATTTGTAAAAAAAATAGGTGTATTTGTATCCAGAAATACACTTATTTTTGACATTTACTATCCCGAAAATACGGCAATTCATATTCGTATTGATAGCACATCAATACGACTACGAATTGCCATATTTTCGGGATAGTAAATGTCAAAAATAAGTGTATTTCTGGATACAAATACACCTATTTCCTTTAGTAAATTTCCCCCTGTATTTGGTCATGAGTTCTAAGGTATGCTCATTTACAAACATTCATAATGCTGAATTCAGCTACAAATTCAGCAGAAATATAACTGGAAAATACTAGTAATTTTCCAGGCATATATGACTGAAGCCTGCATGGATCAATTTGATCCATGCAGGCTTCTCTTTGTATAAAATCGATAAACAAATAACTTTTTTTTTTAAATGCAGGGTCCCCCACCCGATCTGGTTTCAGAAATACAGGGGAAACAAATCCAATGGAGTCTCCCTGTATTTTTATAACTAGCACCAGGCTCTTGGCCAGGTCCTGCCGGACGTACACGTAATCAGTATTAGTAAATTTCCCCCTTTGTGAGTAGAGGTCTTTAACAATTTTTACGTAATGCCCATTACACATTGTGCCACACACACTGTAATACACATTACATATTATGCCACACACCATGATGCCTTTTCCCCATTATGCCATACATTGTGATGCCCATTACACATTATGCCACATAAGTGATGCCCATTAAACATGCCACACACCATGATGCCTATTACACATAATTCCACACACCATGATGTCCATTCCATATTATACCACACCATAGTGCCCATGACATATTATACCACACACCATAATGGCTATTAAGGTACCTATTAATAGTACTGATTCACATTACACCACACAGTAGTGCCAATTATACACATTGCATCAGCTAGCACCCTTTAGACACATTGGGGGAAATTTACTAAGAAAAGTTTGTTTAAAAAAAATCGTATATTCATAGTAAAATACGATTTTTTGGTGCGTATTCGTATTTTTGGCATTTACTATGCCAAAAATATGATTATTCTTATTCGTATTGATGGGTAATTCGTATTTGTATTTACAAATACGAATGAATACACCATCGACAGAATACGAGTAGGAATCACCATTCAAAAGAATGGTGATTCCTAATTTACTAACCGGCTGTATTTTGAATACGGCCGGTAATTAGTAGAATACGGCCGCTATTTACCGGTAAAATACGCCTGGAAAATACACTTAATTTTCCTGGTGTATTTGGCTTCAGCCTGCATGGTCAGATCCGTGCAGGCTGCAATGTGTAAAATATATAAAAGTAAATAAATAAATTTAAAAAATGGTGTGGGCTCCCCGGGGTCTTGGCAAAAAAACAAACTGACTACCCGAACCAAGCTGGACTGAGCAGGAGTGGCACAATGTCTTAGTTTACATTGTGCGGCTCCGCCCCCGAATAGCGCTATTGGCCAGCTTGCAGCCTAGCGGCTCCTGATTGGCCGCTAGGCGCCGCAAGCCGGCCAATTACAAAAAAGCAGGCAGCCATTACAAAAAAATCTTTTATCAGGTTATATTATGTGACATTTATTATAAACTAGGTGATTCATCGCCCCCTTAATTTGTGAACGTTTGTATTGTGAGAAATATGGTTAGAATTGTATGAAAGATGGCCTGTATTGCAACTTAAGTTATAGGTGAAATGTGTTAAATAGAGAGCATATGATTTGGAAGGGGGTGTGTATTGTTTTGTTTAATTAAAAAGCGGTTACATAGCAAGATGTACATTGATAGTGTGGATAGTACAGTGACATTTGTGGGTGTGGGGGGGGGGGGAGTGTGCGTGTTGTTTAGGTGTGTGTGTGTGTGTGTGAGCAATAGTATAGTAGGGTGTTTTTGGGTCAGCGGCTCCCCACTGGCGGAGGTCACGACACAGGAAAACAGGAGGCTGGGTAGTGATAGGGGTGTGTGGGCATAAGGGGGACTAAAGAGGAGGGTGGGGGACACTGTGCAGCTTCTGCCAGTGGGTGAGGGTCCAGCGTGGCAGCACAGGAGTACAGGACGGTGACCCTGAGTCAGTGTCTCCTCCTACTGGGTGGGAGTTATGGTGCATGAGAGCAGGAGGCTGGGCTATGAGGCAGAACGTTTTATACACAGGGGATGTGACAGATCTGGCTAAATATATAAGAGATAGTGTATTATGTATTTATGGGGTGTACACAACCACATGGCTCGGACCATGCCCACACATCCCTAGTCATGCCCACCAAGCTCTGGTCCCTACTACACAGCACTCATTGTAAGGTATCTGATTCTCATGGTAGGCCCTTGGACATTTTCAGCTCCAGGGGCCCATGTGACCTTTAGGGTGAAAGTTAATAGGATGAGAGATTCAGAAAGTGAGAGATTTGGTAAAAAATCTCCAGTTCTGAAAAGCGGCAATCATTGACACTTTAAAATCAAACTGGTTTTGCAGTCTAAATGATTGTCGCTTTAAACAAACAAATTCTTACCAAATCTCTTACTTTCTGAATCTCTCATCCTATTATATTTCCCCCTCATGCCCTTATTCTGGTTCACTTGCAAACTCAAATTCCTTCTCAAATGGACAAAACCATGTGCAAAGCAGGTGGGGCAGATGTTACTTGTGCAGCAAGAATTAGATTTGGGTGAGCTATTTTGTTTCTGTGCAGGGTAAATTCTGACTGCTTTATTTTTACACTGCAATATAGATCTTACTTTGAAGTAAAACACCACCCACCAAGTTGAAATTCAAATAAACAGCCAATATAAAACACTTACCAACTTCTACATCTGTATTTAAACGTCAACAGATTTCATTAATATTACAAAGTGTGAAAAATCTTACATTTATCATTCCATTGTTTTATTTTAGTTTTTGGACAATTGCACATTTGGCATGCCATGTCAACATTGAAATGTGCTTTTCTTTACAAAAGGTAACATTTTTATGTAAGAGAAATTAGAAATGAAGATGTTAAAAGTGTTCTAACTCTTCATCATTATATAATGCTGTAGCCTTCGGTAAAGAAAATGCCCTCACTAGCACCCAGTTAACCACACTGCGAATCATTGTTCCAGCTACTGTAGATGAAGAATAGATTAATGAGGGAACATTTTCAACAGCTGCTAAATAATATATTACAAATATCTAATTATATGTGAGACAGCAGCATAATATAATGTTCTACTTTTATAGTTAACTCAAATAGTACTGCCAGTGCTGGTATAATAATTGTAGGAGATAGGTTATCATAGACACCTAATGGTGGCTCACGGAAGTGCAGATAGATTCGTATTCGTATTTTCCCTCCGGTTGCATACGACTGTTTAAGTCGTATGCAAACTCGTGTTCCGGAGGGGGATTTACAAAGCAGTCAGATACGACTGCTTTGTAACCCTCCGATGGTGTAATGATTCGTATTAGCGGCCGTATATACTGCTGCTAATACGAATTATTTCTAGCAGTCTGCACGGATCAGTCAGATCCGTGCAGGCTGCAAGGTGTAAAAAAAAAATAGAAAAATAAATAAATAAATAAAAAAAAAACGGCGTGGGGTCCCCCCCACAGCTGTAACCAGCACCAGGCTGAAGGAGCCGGGGCCGGTAATTAAAAATCAGGGAACCCGACAAATAGGGGCTCCCCGATTTTCGTCTTCTTCCTCCATGTCGACCGTCGCTGTCGCCGTCCGGATCCGACGAAATCCATTTGAGAAGCTGTGGAAGGAAACCATACTCACCTGTCCCAGCGCGACGTAGTCCAGGTAAGTGTCTTGGCAAAAAAACAAAACGAACACCCGAAACCAGCCGGACACGGAGACGCACGGTACTGTGTGTACATCGTGCGGCTCCGCCTCCCGAATGCCGCTATTGGCCGCCTTGCGGCCTAGCGGCTAATCAGGAGCCGCTAGGCCGCAAGGCGGCCAATAGCGGCATTCGGGAGGCGGAGCCGCACGATGTAAACAAACACTGTGCGTCTCTCAGTCCGGTCTGGATTCGGGGTGTTCGTTTTGTTTTTTTGCCAAGACACTTACCTGGACTACGTCGCGCTGGGACAGGTGAGTATGGTTTCCTTCCACAGCTTCCCAAATGGATTTCGTCGGATCCGGACGGCGACAGCGACGGTCGACATGGAGGAAGAAGACGACACAGGACCAGAAGACGCCGACACAGGACATCAGGGCTACCTACAGAAAGAAGATAGGTAAGTATTAGTATGTGTGGGCTTTGTATGTAATAAAGTTTTATTTTTAAAGTGTATCAGTGTGTTTTGTGCACTATTTTTTTAACTGTAGAACTACAAGTGCCAGCGGGCCCTTTAATGCCCAGCAGGCTGGGACTTGTGGTTCTCCAAGTCCCAGCTTGCTGGGGAGGCTTGCTGGCACTTGTAGTGCCACAGTAAAAAACAATAGTTTAACCTTATTTTTACACCATTTATCAGCTCGATGCCCACCGCCCAGGGGCATCGAGGACAGTACCAGGCTGCAGCCTGGTCAGGTAAGTCCTGGAGGGGGGGACCCCTTTATTGGGGGGGTCCCCACTCCCCCAGGGCCCCTGGCCAGGCTGACTGGTCGGTAGGGTTAATGCTTTGGCCGGGGGGACTTGTATAAAAAGTCTCCCCCCGGCTGTGGCATTACCCTGCCGGCTGGTTGTGCCTGGGACTGGTTCTTGAAATACGGGGGACCCCTAGTCATTTTGTCCCCCGTATTTTGGGAACCAGCCCCGGACCTGGAGCCTGGGGCTGGTTGTTAAAAATCGGGGAGCCCCTATTTGTCGGGTTCCCTGATTTTTAATTACCGGCCCCGGCTCCTTCAGCCTGGTGCTGGTTACAGCTGTGGGGGGGACCCCACGCCGTTTTTTTTTTTTTATTTATTTATTTTTCTATTTTTTTACACTGCAGCCTGCACGGATCTGACTGATCCGTGCAGGCTAAAATGCAAATAGAACAGGAAAATGGTGTTCTATTTTCCTGTCGTATTTGCGTGGGTGTTTCACACCACTAAGCAGCCGTATTGTCAGTACGGCTGCTTAGTAAATCAGAAACCACCATTCTTTTGAATGGTGATTTCTGTCGTATCCTATCGATGGTGTAGACATTCGTATTTGTAAATACAAATACGAATGTTCCATCTTTAGGACTACGAATTGTTGTATTTTTGGGATTGTAAATCCCAAAAATACAAATTCGTAAAAAAAAGGTGTATTTCTGCCTACGAATACACCTTTTTTCTACGAATCCATTTTGGTAAATGTCCCCCTAAGTATCTGAGGGTGCCAAAACCTAAAATAATAGTACTGTGTTATCAACTACCTTGGTTGTCATTATCTAGAATAAATACTCTAGTAAACAAAATACATAATTGCCTGATAGGTGTGGGAGCAAAGCTTCCATCCATTCATTATGACAGGAAAAGTAGAAATTATGGGGGAAATTTACCAAAATGGATTCTTAGAAAAAAGGTGTATTCGTAGGGAGAAATACACCTTTTTTTTACGAATTTGTATTTTCGGGATTTTCTATCCCCAAAATACAACAATTTGTAGTCCTAGGGATGGAACATTCGTATTTGTATTTACAAATACGAATGTCTACACCATCGTTAGGATACGACAGAAATCACCATTCAAAAGAATGGTGGTTCCTGATTTACTAAGCAGCCGTATAGAAAATACGGCTGCTTTTGTCCACGAAAATACGGCAGAAAAATAGAACACCATTTTCCTGTCGTATTCTCGTTTTAGCCTGCACGGATCAGTCAGATCCCTGCAGGCTGCGGTGTAAAAATAAATAAAATAAAATAAATAAATAAAAAAACGGCGTGGGGTCCCCGAAACAGCCGAAAGCAGCACCAGGCTGACAGAGCCTGGAGCCGGTAATTAAAAATCAGGGAACCCGACAAATAGGGGTTCCCTGATTTTTAACAACCAACCCCAGGCTCCTGCTCTGGGGCTGGTTCCCAAAATACGGGGGACAAAATGAGTAGGGGTCCCCCGTATTTTAAGAACCAGCCCCAGGCAAAACCAGCCAGCAGGGTAATGCCACAGCCGGGGGGAGACTTTTTATGCAAGTCCCCCCGGCCAAAGCATTCATCCCTACCGACTAGTCAGCCTGGCCAGGGGCCCTGGGGGAGTGGGGACCCCCCCAATAAAGGGGTCCCCCCCCCTCCAGGACTTACCTGACCAGGCTGAAGCCTGGTACTGTCCCCGATGCCCCTGGGCGGTGGGCATCGGGCTGATTCAAGTGTAAAAAAAGATTAAACTATTGTTTTTTACTGTGGCACTACAAGTGCCAGCAAGCCTCCCCAGCAAGCTGGGACTTGGAGAACCACAAGTACCAGCCTGCTGGGCATTAAAGGGCCCGCTGGCACTTGTAGTTCCACAGTTAAAAAAATAGTACACAAAACACACTGACACAAATTTTAAATAAAAGTTTAATACACACATCACACACACACTGATACTTACCTATCTTGATCCCGTCGGTAGGTCGCTGGCTCCGGTGTCGGCGGCTCCGGTGTCGGCGGCTCCGGGGTCGGCGTCCTGTCTGCAGAAAATCCATGGTGGACCTGTGGAAGGAAATCCTACTCACCAGGTCCTCCATGGATGGTCTTGTGTCTTCTGTCTTCTTTTCTAGGGCTTATTTCTTTATCTTCTTTCTTCTTCTTTACGCTGCCGGCTCCCGGGACTTTCAGAGCTTCAGAGATGTTTCCTCCTCGACGTCTGGACTAAGAATGAATTCTAGCCAATCAGGAGCCGACTTTACTGGCTCCTGATTGGCCGCTAGGCGGCTCCTGATTGGCTAGAATTCATTCTTAGTCCAGACGTCGAGGAGGAACATCTCTGAAGCTCTGAAAGTCCCGAGAGCCCGGCAGCGTAAAGAAGAAGAAAGAAGAAAGAAGATAAAGAAATAAGCCCTGGAAAAGAAGACAGAAGAAACAAGACCATCCATGGAGGACCTGGTGAGTAGGATTTACTTCCACAGGTCCACCATGGATTTTCTTCAGACAGGACGCCGACCCCGGAGCCGTCGACACCGGAGCCGCCGACACCGGAGCCAGCGACCTACCGACGGGATCAAGATAGGCAAGTATCAGTGTGTGTGTGATGTGTGTATTAAACTTTTATTTAAAATTTGTGTCAGTGTGTTTTGTGTACTATTTTTTTAACTGTGGAACTACAAGTGCCAGCGGGCCCTTTAATGCCCAGCAGGCTGGGACTTGTGGTTCTCCAAGTCCCAGCTTGCTGGCACTTGTAATGCCACAGTAAAAAACAATAGTTTAATCTTTTTTTTTGCACTTGAATCAGCCCGATGCCCACCGCCCAGGGGCATCGGGGACAGTACCAGGCTTCAGCCTGGTCAGGTAAGTCCTGGAGGGGGGGGACCCCTTTATTGGGGGGGTCCCCACTCCCCCAGGGCCCCTGGCCAGGCTGACTAGTCGGTAGGGATGAATGCTTTGGCCGGGGGGACTTGCATATAAAGTCTCCCCCCGGCTGTGGCCCTGCTAGCTGGTTTTGCCTGGGGCTGGTTCTTAAAATACGGGGGACCCCTACTCATTTTGTCCCCCGTATTTTGGGAACCAGCCCCAGAGCAGGAGCCTGGGGCTGGTTGTTAAAAATCGGGGAACCCCTATTTGTCGGGTTCCCTGATTTTTAATTACCGGCCCGGCTCCTTCAGCCTGGTGCTGGTTACAGCTGTGGGGGGCACCCCACGCTGGTTTTTAAAAAAAATGTATTTAATCTTTCTATTTTTTTTACACCTTGCAGCCTGCACGGATCTGACTGATCCGTGCAGACTGCCTGTACGAATTCGTATTAGCGGCCGTATATATGGAGGGTTACAAAGCAGTCGTATATGACTGCTTTGTACATTCCCCTCCGGAACACGACTTTGCATACGACTGAAACAGTCGTATGCAGTCGTAGGGGAAATACCAATACGAAAAACTAGGTTTTTCATATTGGTAAATTTCCCCCTATATTTGAAAGGTCACATACCTACCTCTAAATACAAAAATGTTATTATAAATGTATTTTTTCACCAATGTAGGGGGTGGGTGCTACTAACATAAATATATAACTTATCATAGGGATGGTCAGAAGACCAAGAGCGGCATCCCGATGCTCAGGATCACAACATCTTTTACGTATGTATGCTATCCGCCCTAACCCTCCATACCTTCAGCCTAATCCTAGCCCTACAACTCCGAATTCTAACCATACCCATACTCCCCCCCCCCAAACAGCCTAACCCAACGGTACCCCCTTAGTGGCTTACTCTACGCATGTTTTTTAATTACCTAACACTAATTCTCCTCCCACCGCAGCCATACCCTAACTCCCTACAACCTAACCCTAATGCTCCCCCTAACAATGAAGAAAATGCTTGGCCGAAATGTTATAATGCAGATACCTTGGCAAAGGCCCAGAACAGGGACTGAAATGTTGTCTTAAACGGTGATACTATGGAAAATATGTGAAAGTGAGGTTCCACAGATGAGTTACTTATATACATCAATAGTGACCTGCGGTGAGGTCAAGGGTTAGGGAGGTAGTCTCACTATTGCAGCCAGGAGCCAGTGAGCCACACACGCTGTGAGGCATGCCTCACTTGGCTCACATTCTTTGCAATGTTATTGGTGGCCCCAATGTGGCCCCATCCCACCATAAAGGCACTAACTATCTACAGTATATGCACGCATCCCATTATATTTTAAAATCCAAATCCAGTCACAGTGATTTGGCAAATCCAAATTGAAATCCAAAGCTGGACGATAAATCAGAGTGAAATCCAGCAAAAATGGTAAGCGCTAATATATATAGGGATGAGCGAGTTTGGATCTTCAAGATCCAAGCCCTCCGCCAATTCCCGATCCAAGGCGGTATCCGAATACATATCGGGTTTTCCCCGCCAGATCCATGATCGAGGCAAAATGTCATAATCATGCAACCAATGTGAACCATCTTCTCTCCAGCATTGGAGGGTAGAGGACAGACCTCTGGCTGTCTGTCTTTAGGTGGTGTGGGGTGGGTGCTCTCTTGGAGTGCTGTATTGGGGTGCAGTCTTGGGCTGTACAATGTGCTGCTATCCTCCAGTCTGGGTCTCTGCTGTGTGTAGGGGTCTTGTGCTGTGCTGTACACAGTGCTGCTGTCCTCCAGTTTTGGCCTGTGCTGTGTATAGGCAGAGCCGGCCCTAGGCAGTGGCGGAACTCCCGGAGGCAATGGAGTCATCTGCCGCCGGGCGACAGCCTCAAAGGGGGCACTGTCTCCATTGCCTTCTGTTGTTCCGCTCAGTAATGCTTTATTTAGAAGTGCTTCCCGCAGCCAGGCGGTACTATTCTATGCAGCAGCGGGGCCCGGGCCAGTACCGTTATTATATTCAGCAGCCACGGCCGCAGCACCCCCGTTCAGTCTCCCTTCCCTGTCACCTGGCTGCTCACTGCTCTGCGGAAGTCGCCTCGCTGACATCCGCCCACAGCCTGAGAGCAAGTGAGAGCCAGGCCAGCAAACAGTGACGAGGAGCCAGGAGTCCGGCGTGAGAGTAGCCACTGTCTCCACTCCACACACAGCCAGTGCGGGTGAGACTGCAGTGTAGTCTGAAGAAGCTTTGAACCGGGAGCCGGGTGGAAGACGCTGCAGCAGCAGCCTGTGTGGGTGAGAGACAGTCCCGGGATTCCGCTTCCAGCGCAAGTGACGGCAGCATACTCGGCTACATAGCCGGGCCACGCTGTAAATAAATACAAATATGTACATGTGAGCAGATTTATAAATCTGTAAGCTGCTTTGACAGAATAGTTTTTGCCCAGACAGTGCGCATTTCTAACTGTAGTGTGTTTTAGATATTTGCTTCACATATGCTTACCTGCATCTTTTATGTCAGGTTCTTAAAACTTTTTTCACTGCTCATATGTACATGTTTGTTTTTGTTTACAGCGTTGCCACGGCTATGTGCGGGGGGGGGGGGGGCAACAACATGTATCTTGCCTCCGGGCAATTGGGATGAACTTACGCCACTGGCCCTAGGCATAGGCATACTAGGCCATTGCCTAGGGCATTGGCCTGTGCCTAGGGGCGGCAGCCTCCTTTACCATTCATGATCATTGAGGGCCGAGAGCGCATTGCGCATATCTCCTTCCCTCACTGTGTCCCTGTGACAGAGCTCGTGGGCCAGCTCCTGATTGGCTGCCAGCCCATGAGCCAATCAGATCTCATAGGCGGCCCACGAGATATGATTGGCTGACTTCCCAGTCACAGGGATACAGTAAGGGGAAGAAGATACTCACAATGCACTGAGCGCTATCCTCTTCTCTACTCTCCTCCCCTCTCCTCTTCTCTCCTCTGAAGGGAAGTGGCAGCAGGGTCAGCGGCGGTGGGGGAGACAGACAGCAGGACTGGGGTGAGGGCAGGAGAGGCACGTGCTGCGCCCCCCCCCCCCCCCCCCAACAACAGGTGGGTGTTGCTGACTGCTTCTGGGATCTGTGCTGCTGAGTTATGTGTGCTTTGCTGAGTTATGTGTGCTTTGCTGGGTGATGGATGCTGGGTTATAAGTGAAGCTGGCGGCAGTGCTATTGGGCACCAGCCAAAATTTTGCCTAGGGCATCAAATTGCCCAGTGTGTGTAGGGGTGTTGTGCTGCGCTGTACAGGGAGCTGCTGTCCTCCTGTGCTGTACTGGGATGCTGTCCTGTGTGCTGTAAAAATAAAGGGACACTGTCCTGTGTGATGAATATATAAAGGGGTGCTGCTCTGTGCGCTGAGTAAATAAAGGGACGCTGTCCTTTGTGCTGTAAAAATAAAGTGGCGCTGCCCTGTCCTGAAAAAAATAAAGTGGCGCTGCCCTGTGTGGTGAATAAATAAAGGGGTGCTGTCCTGTGCTCTGTAAAAATAAATGGTCGCTGCCCTGTGTTCTGAGTAAATGGAACACTTTCCTGTGTGCGCCGTAGAAATAATAATACAGGATTGCTGTCCTGTGTGCTGTTCTTGTAATGGGGCGCTGCCCTGAGTGCTGTAAAAATAAAGTGGTGCTGCCCTATGTACTAAGCAAATAAATGAGTGGTGTCTTTTGCTGTAAAGGGGTGCTGGTCTGTGCTGTAAAGGGGTGCTCCTGTCATGTTCTATTAGTTGTGCTTCTGTCCTGTGCTGTTATGGGAGCATTACATCTGGGCAAACTCCAAAACATCCCATGTTTTGGTCACACAACTAATTTGGTGTTTGCAGTATTTTTTATTTAAATGACAGGGCCATGCAGGAGATACTGTTGGTGGCATGAAAAAATTCAGGCCACTTTCGACATTCAGCGACTGCATGTTGAAGACTGGAGCACCCTGCCATCACCTGAACCATGAAGTAGTAACGAGGTGGTATTCTACCCTCTACTGTACATGCTTAAGAGGATGGAGGAGCAGCAAAACGACATTCAAGTGTACACAGCCACCTATGACATAGGAGGGGGAATGCACCTGAGAAGGATCTCCATGTTGTACAAGGTTCTCCAACCCTTTGAACTTTCCACACATGAAGTCGTGACTGCCAGATTAAATCAGGTCATGCCATTCATCAGACTTTTGTAGAAGCAGCTGGAGAGAGAAGTAAGTGAAGGAGGAGCTAAAACAGAGCGATTCTGCTAAGTATGTGGGATTTGTAGATGTGCCCTTCATTCCCTTTGCCATTATTCAAGGGTGATCACTCTGTTGAAATCAGAACACTACATTTAGGTCACCGTGCTTGATCTTAGGTTTAAGGCCTACATTATTTCTCGCTTTCCGGCGGACACAAATCTGCAGAGGTGCATAGACCTGCTAGTTAGAAAATTATTAGATGAAGCGGAACATGATCTGACAACAGCTCCTCCTTAAATTCTTGCACAACTGGGGCTGCGAGGAAAAACTGCCTTTACATAGGAGTACCGCTGGTGTTGATGCAGGGCTGTCAGGAGCAAGTTTGGACATCTGGCTCGGACTGAAGGAGCTGTCTACAATTACTGACATGTTTACTGTCACTGCATATGATGATGTCACCATTGAAAGAAAGGTGGAGGATTACATCAGTGATAGCATCCAAGTAGGCATGTCAGACAGTCCATATCTATATATGGGCAATTTGGAGGCCCTTGTACACAGGGCCGTCTTTTCGTATGGGCTTAATGGGCACTTGCCCAGGGCCCAAGGTGTATAAGCTGAGGATGATAGCTGAGGATCCCCTTTTTCCAGGGATACCAGAATTTTGGAAATCGGCCCTGGGAAACTGGAGATATCCAACTTCAAAGCAGCAGTCCACATTTGACCTGTTAATATTCCCAGTAATATTTCTCAGGTTCTCTCTGACTTAGTGTTTTTCTGAGAGTATATTCCAAAAGTTAGAACTCTCCCCTTTCTGCCAACATAAGTGGCTTGTGTCTATCATGCCCAGAACCAGAGATATCAGCCATGTTAGTGTTCTCCCTCCCACCACCTGTGCAGTAAAGGAGTAATTAGCAGAAGTTACTGCTCCAGGTCCTACATGTTGAGTGGAATATAGAGCCCCCAATGCCACCCGTGGGACATCAAAGCTGCTGCTGATAGCACCCCCACCCTTAGGAGGGGAGAATGGGTAAGCGCCCCAGTGCATTGCTTTGCCCAGGAGCCCACACTGCTGTTAAGATGGCCCTGCTTGTACTAACTGATTTTATATTACCTAAGATGTCCCTCATCCAGTGTGTACTTTGAAAGAGATATCATTGCAACCGGGAACCTTGTCAGCTATCGGCGTATAAGGTTACTTCCACACAATGTGGAGAAAATGATGTCCATCAAAATGAATTATAAATTCCTCCAGAAAGAATAGCAATTGCCTCCAAAAAGGGACCTGTGATGGTGAATTCTAGCAGGAACTAATTAATACTCTGTGAGGATGTACACACTAAAGGGGTGAGGAATCAGAGGATGAGGAGGACATCTTGCCTCTGTAGAGCCAGTTTGTGCAAGAAGAGATAGATTACTTGCTTATTTTTTTATTCAACATTTTTGTTAATCAAGTGTGCTTGTCCTATTTATACAACATAGAGGTAGGTAGGAGAGCCCAAGGAAAATTCCATCTTGCACCTCTTTGGGTTGTACCACCCACTTGTGTCACAGCTTAGTCATCAAACTACATCGGTGTTTTGTCCCTAGAGTAATATTAACCTCAATAACATTAATTTCCAGCCCTTTCCAGACAATTTTGTCCACTTTAGACCTTACAATATTGTTTTTAGGGCAAAAGGTGGCACCGAGGTAGCTGGATAACTATGCTAAGCTACACAAGTGTGCGGCACAAACACGTGGCTCATCTAGGAGTGGCACTGCAGCAGCAGACAGGATAACAGTTTGAAAAACTAGTCCCCAATAAGACCCCTATCTGGCTTGATCGTGTTTACGATGTGCAGCTGAGGAGCAGTGGGCATTTCGTGCAGCACTGACTTGTTCTGCAAGTGTGTAACTGTTTTTATCAGTTTAATACCCAAAAAGCCGCCTAAAAAAAATAAACTAGGCCCCAAAAAGCACATAATGGCAAAAGAGGTGCAAGATGGAATTGCCACTAAGCCCATGCACAATAATAGAAGCAATGATCCAAAAAAATAGTGCATCATTCATATAATAATTTAATTTCATAACGAAAAGTCATATAATAATCTCATTGCTCAGCTCTGTGAGTAGCAGACAGGATGGCAGTTTGAAAAAGTAGGCCTCAAAAAGCACATAATGGCAAAAAAAGAGGTGCAAGATGGAATTGTCCCTGGAACTGCCCACCCACCCTTAGGTTGTAATAGGACATTGCGCACTTGACAAACCATTCATTTCAGCCAGTGGGACTGCCATACCTGTGACTGAAATGACTGGTTCGTTTGGGCCCCCACAATAACAGAAGCAATGCTCAAAATAGCGCATCATTTAATAAGAAGAATCTCAAGAAAAAGAAGAGGTGCAAGATGGAATTGTCCCTGGGCCCGCAGCCGCCCACCCACTGTTAGGTTTTAATAGGACATTGCGCACATGACAAACCAGTTATTTCAGCCAAAGGGACTGCCAAACCTCTGACTGAAACGCAAGAAAAGATACCTAGGTATTTGTAAGGGGCACCAATATGTGTATGCTCTGTCAAGCTGCAACCCGAAAAAGGGATGTCACACCCTTACAGAGAAAAGAGAAATGTTGGGTGGTTGCGCTAAGCAATTAAATTCAATAATACATGGATTAAAACATGGGTATTTATTACAATAAAAAGAGAAAAAATAAATAAAAAATTAATTAAAAATATACAATTTTCACAAGATAATGTTAGTGCACACTTATTTAGCCTACGGCTTTAAGAATAGCATTAAAGAGTATAATTGCATACTAATAGAAACTACAAGAGATTGGTTCTGCTCTATTCTGTAAGTGGGGATGAAAGTCCCAAAAAGGTCACCTCAATTCAGCTGTGTCTTGTCCTCTTTTGGGCCCAAAAGGAAATTGTACCTTAGTGATGGGTTGGCAGTGGAATCGGATTGGTGTGCCACTGTATTATCTCCGTGATGGTTTTAAATCGGAGTCTCCCCAAAGGTGGTTATGGATGTGGGGTCCTGGTTCGGCAGTATTAGAGAGGTGGCGTTCCTCCACAAAGATGTTGTTGCCCGTCCTAGGGTCCCGCACTCCAGAGGTTTTTTTTTTTTGGGTAATCCCAATGGGGATAGAGTTTTGAAATCTCTGCTGGTCGACACAGACTGAGGGTGACGGTTGAGTTGGAAAGCAGCTGAATGGGTGTACCAAATTTCCAACGCGTTTCGCTGCCCCTGCAGCTTTTTCAAGGTGTTTGCTAGGTACAGAGTCTGGGTATAAATACCCTCAGTGATTGGGGAATTGTGCACATCTGTGTTAATTCAATTAAATTATTGGTTTCACAAAACATATTAAAAATTAAGGCAGCATGAGTAGGAGACAGCTCTAGACATTTAGATAATTACAAAGTTAAAAAACGAGTATTCCAAGCAGTATAAAACTCACTTTTTGTCTAATATTGAAATGAGGTATTGTAGTGGCGTTTCCGGACTTCCGGTGACGCACTTCCGGCTCAGGTGGAACGCAGGTGACCCGCATAATTGCGTTCTGATATTTAAGAAAACGGAGTGTTACACACTCATTTGCAGCTGATTGTTGTATGCTGCGGCGTCTGTGGCTTGTGTGTATTTCTTCTGTGCCACATTAGCGCAATTGCTATTTCTCTGTGTATTAGCACAGGGTAAAGCTCCGTAGTTACTTCCTGGGTCACGTGACCAAGAAGGAAATATGTACAACCCTGCGTTCCATTGAGCAGGAAGCTCTGCTCATTCTCTAATGTTTTGTAATGACTGAAACGACTGGTTTGTTTGAGCCCCCACAATAAGGTACAGACTGACTGATGTCATCATTCGCCATCCTTATCTTCACTCTCATCAGTCTGTACATCGTTGGAGTCCTCATCATCAGACAAAATCAGTTCATCACTGCTGGAATCCTCCACGAGCAATATCTGTGTTTTGCAATGTAATTGGTGGGAAAGGTCTTCCTTGTGAAAGTTGTAGTTCATTTTTATGAACATCATTTTTTCACCATTGGAAAGACAAAAGGAAATGTCTTTGGCGCTAGGGACTATAGTGGTGTATTGTGTCACCCTGCAGCCACCACGCTGGAGGATTGCCGACCTCCAATTGTTAGCACAAAAAAAGAAGAAAGAAGCGTGGGGCGCTCAAAAGGTACACAACTCCCAGAATTAGATCCCATCCACTCAGGAGATGCCTCATATATGCACTAAGCTTCAAAAGTAATAAAATGGAGAGTGATAAACAACCAACCAACCAATCAGCTTGTACCTGACATTTTTTAAACACAGTCTGTGACATGGCAGAAGCTGATTGGCCTGCTGTTTATCACTAGGAATGTGTGCCTATTCCCTGTTCCGAAAGCCCTAATAACAATATACAGTAGAACTGTGGTATGAAAGGCCCACAGGGGAATATTGTATTAGGGAGCCATTCTTGTGACCAGATACAGAGGGGGTGTATCCAGTCACCAGAGAGGGTTAGACAACCATTACAGACAGGGAAGGCGACAGGGGGGGTCAAGGGGGACACATGTACTGGGCCCCAAGCTTGTGAGGGGCCCAAGGTTCTGAGGGGCTCAGGGTCTGTAAGCCTGGTTGTGTCAGTGCAGTGCCTAGCAATGGTTTAAAAAGCACCTGCCTGGATTCCTGGGTACTTGACTGGATCCCCCCCCCCCGGTATTAGTAAATATTAATTCTATTTCTTTTGTAACAATAAAAAAACACATTTAATATGCAGTGTACTAACAATGTTTTTCTCAAGGGGGCGGGGTATTGGGCCCCCTAGATATATCAGTGTACTAGGCCCTAAGATTTCTGTTGCCAGTCCTGATTACAGAGGATATTGCATGCTGAGAACATGGATACTAAAGTGCATGGTCTGAGACTATTTATACATTTATATATTCAGCAGCCAAATCTGATATTTCATGCAGTAATCTACCAGATTATGCACATTAGTGAATACACCATAGTCCTGGGAATGCAGTAAAAATAAAAATAAAAATAAAGGGTACTTCTTTACTTTCACGGCGCCAGCATGGCGCCGCGCGTACTTCCGGGTTACGCTCGCCACAAACTAAGTAAAATAAACGAAGTTAACGCCATGCCAACATGGATAGTTCATACCTCCACTATCCATGTTGGCATGGAGTTGATTTTAATTAGCGTGGCGAGCGTAGCGAGCCACCGAGCCCGCAGCGTGGGCGAGCGAAGCGAGCCCCGTAAGGGGACTCTGACGCGCGGCGCCATGCTGGCACCGTGAAAGTAAAGAAGTACCAAATAAAGTAATAATATTATAATATTAATAAGTTGCAATATGCTATTATTTTAGATGTTACTTTCACACAATACATTAGATCTGTTAACCCAACCACTGATTTTGATTGGTAGGCAGGACATATCTTGGGGTAGTTTCTATAGAAACAAGCAAAGCACCCTTGTTCACCGCTCTACCAGGTAACTGACCCTCTGGACAATCAGGATCCCGACAGTCAGTATACTGACATTAGAATCCTGATTGCCGGTGCCCCAACAGGGGGGCGAGTGCAAAAAAGCCCCTTGCGGGCTCGGTGGCTCGCTTCGCTCACCACAGATTCTGTTCTCCCTATGTGGGGGTTGTGGATCCCCAGAAGGGAGAATATCCCTTGTAAGTTGGGATCCCCCTGTCGGAGCACCGGCAGTCGGGATTCCGATGTCGGTATAATGACTGCCTGGATCCCAATTGTTGGGCAGCCATCCGGCAGAATCTGATTCTGTAAATCTGTAAAATTATATAATTAAGCTGGCTACATGGTAAAATGGCTATCTGAAGATAAAGTTACAAATGCCAAATAATAGGAAATACCAGCTAAGGAAGTTCAATGAGGAAATGCATCTCTGTAAGGACGGCCCATAGAATGTGATGAATAAACCAGAGAATAATCCTGAGCAGTGGGATGAAAGAAACCCATCGTCTAAAGCAGTAGACAGGTTACAGGTGGGGAATTATTTACAGATTTAAGAAATAAAACACATGAAAATGTTTGTAGAAAAATTCTGCATAAAATGTCACATCCAAATAGTGAACTGTACCTGCTATGCAAATGAGGCAGCGTGAGCCTTCATAAGCGCCAGGAGATGCCAGAGCACACAGATGCCATGCTGCAGACTGGACAGCAGCTGAGAAGAATCGGAGAGACATCAAAGACACCAATATCCAAGCTCTATGCACACATGGAATTTTAAATAAGGCCACTGCAGCTAAAACAGAATCATAACTCACTATATCAAAGATCAATTGATGAATATAATCATATGAGAAGAAAATAACTCCTAAAGATGGTGGAAATATAGAAGCCACATCATATTTCAAAGTATGTTTTAATTATAAACTAAACTAGGCCATTCAGAGAAAGTCTATTTTATTTGAAAAACGGAGCAGGCCGTTACTGTCAGGAAAACTAGCTAATTGTGACAGCATACCCTCCGACATGACCCATTCCATTAGGTATAAAATGCTCTGTTCCTGGACTTCCCTGCCAGTCGCAGTTACAGAGGTTGGACTCCAGCACAATCCAAAATTCAAAGAGGTGGGTCACATCCACTGTCAGTGAATCCAGGACAGTGATGCTTGGGGTGGCATTAGGTGTGGCTCCCCTTTTTGAATATTGGACTGTGCTGCAGCCTCACATCTGCAACTGCCACTGGCAGGGAAGTCCAGGAACAGAGCATTTTGTACCTAATGGAATGGGCCATGTTGGAGGGTATGTGAAAGTGAAGAGCGCCCCTGCTCAGACTCCATATTGGTTCTCCAGTGAGGCTACATTTCCAGACCAGTGGCAAATGCAGGATTTCTAGAGGGGGATTTCCAGATACAGTCCACAATCTCCCACACTGCAGTTTATTGGAGCACTATGTACCATTGCTAGTTTTGTTATCATAATGTGAGCCACATACCAAGAGAAGTGGGGTTTCTAGGCAACTGGGAACACTCCCCCCCCCCTTCTCTGCATTTGCCGATGAAGTTGGACACTGATTTAGAAAGCAGACATGCGCTGCACCATCCTGTCCCTGTGCCAAAGCATCCCACTGTATAACAGCAATAAACAACTCCACTGCATAAGTACCTGGGCTTTTCATAGTGAAAAAGCATCCTTTGGTGAGAGCAGGAACTCTGCCACTTTATCACACAAATTTCCAACACCAATAACAGGAGCTGATCACCAAACACTGCTTGAGGTGTGACAACTTAAGTCACGTGACCGAAGGGAAAAGGGTTTTCCATTAAGTAATATGTGATTTGAATGGACAAAATGTTCCTCGCAAATAGGTAAAGTGGAGCTGTGAAATTAGTTCTGAAAAAAAGACAAAAACATAAGAGAAGATTGTCCCATGCATGGGTTCAAACACAGACAAGCTAAAGTTGTCTCGCAATAGTAGAACATTTATATTTGCAGGCAGGTTCTGGCACTCAAGGTGTGGTCAATGGTGGTTGGGTTGTGTGGCCATAACTGCCTCAGTATCTTCTACACTGGTATAAATGTGTCCACCACGCAGACTGGTCCAGGCTTGGTTAACCTGTACCATCACCTCTCAGCATTCCTGTTGGTATGTTCCTGTGTCACACAAAACATGGCTAATAGATTAGCTATATATTTATGGCATTTAAATGTACAGGATTACTAAGCTATGTAGAGGGAAAAAAACACACATTTATTGACTTGGATCCATAGTGATGTTATCGGTTCAACTGGCACAGGAACTCCATATAGAAAAACATCATTCTTAGGAAGCTAAGAAACTGGTAGTAGCAGCTTACTTCCAAGTGGAGTACAGTAAGCAGGGCTAAATGATAAGTGGGGTGTCCTACTGCTGGGAGTGTCGCAATGTAGTGCATTGTAGCAGAGTTGTGTACCTGATGTACAGTACTACAATGCAACACTGCCAGTAAGAGGGTGTGATTGCACAGGGGCCACTGCTGGCCGAGTTGCAGCACTCTGCTGTGACACTGCAGGTAAGAGGGTGGGATTGCGCAGGGGCCACTGCTGGCCGTGTTGCAGCACTCTGCTGTGACACCGCCAGTAAGTGAATAAGGGTGGTGGCAACTAGTTCCTGCACAATTTCGGAGCTTTGAGGCCCCCACAAGCCTTAATCCAGCTCTGACCGTATGGTGAAAATTCACTAAAGCTTCTAAAAATCAAGAGGTGATGTTGCCCACAGCAATTCTGTCTATCATTTCTCTGTTGCAACCTAGAAAATGCTAGTAAGATTCTGATTGGTTGCCATGGCAACATCATTTTTAGAAGCTTTAGTAAATGTACCCCTAAGGGTGCGCAGATGTAAATTAAGCATGTCACTTTCAGAAACATCTTATCTTAGGCTAAGCATAGCCTTTAAATCCATTTCTTACCAAACCTAAATTTCGCCCGACAAGATGGTGACATTTCAAGCATGAATCATGAAAGTGCGAAAAATCACTTTTATCCGATTTTCACACTAAATGATGCAGTCGCAGTTTGTGTGATAGCGGATTGTGGTGATAACAACAATGTGGCATTAGGGGGGACAACACAATTTGTGGGACTGTGATGTCACACGTAGGGGGCTACCTTAGCGATGCAATTGCATTACATTCTGTGATCGCATTTACAGTAGTCAACAGTTGGAATTCCAATGGATCGCAGTGTTTTTACCGCAATCCTAAACCTTACCTCACTCTCCTGCAACCTTAACCTTTCCCACCATCGTAGCCGAGCCCTAAGCCTCTACCTAGTGCCTAACCCTAGCAGAAGAGGCAGTTCTTCCCTTATGTCAGGATTCTGACTGCATTCCATACACGTTACACTCTTCAGTGTTTACTGACAGAAGACAATTTAAATATGCATTAATAATTGCCCAATAGAATAAACAATGCAGTCCGCTTAACAATAGTATAAACTGTTGGAAGGACACATAATAGTTTGTTTATTTATGCAATGGAAAACACTCTTCTAAGATCAATTTCATGTAACATTATAAAGAGCAACACAGATCTCGGATTAAACCTTCTGACAGGGAACAGAGTATCTGGCAACTCATTTGTAGCATATTGCTCCATACGGACTCATAAAAGTTTCAATTTAAAGTTTATCTGCTGTGATGCCAAACACTTTTCTGGCGAATATACTTACAGGCATAGCTAAGATAAACAGCTTATAAAGGCAGCAAACAGAAGAAGAACTCCATTTTTTTCAGGTGTGGATTTAAAGGTCCATTCTGTCTAGGTCATACACATAACACAGTGAAAATTTGATGTCACTGCCAACACTTGTCAACATGGACCCACATAATTGTAGTGCGTACAGGCATGGTACCCCACTGCATCAGCACACTTTACCATTCCCATTCGGAGTCCATGTCGATGTTAAGGTATGATAAAAACTTAAAAATATGAAAGAAAAAATATAAAAAAGCTCACAACAACCTTTTTGAGTGCTGACCTTTTGTCAATGTCGACCTAGTGCATTTTGACCTAGTGCATCAACCTAAACACTGTAGACCTATCCCTTTTTTTCATCACAGCAGCCTATATTGGAGAATTTTCATGTTCATTAAAAATGCATGGAGAGTGAAAATAAGGACTGGTAGCAGAAGTAGTACTCTCCTGTTCTTGGCTGTTAACCCCCATCCCAGTTGCCACTTTCCTCTTTTTACTGGGAGCGTGAAGATTGATTAACTCATCATAGCCAGGTGTCACACTTCAGTTCCAGCATAATGCTGACATGTTGGAAGGTGCAGTAGCCTTAAGCAGGGGCGGATTGGCCCCCGGGAAGCCGGGCCATTTCCCGGTGGGCCGGCCCAAAACTCATTAAAACCGGGCAGGCCGCGCTCCCCTCCTGCGGCCAAAATGGCCGCGCTCCCATCCTGTGGCCGCGCTCCCCTCCTGGCCGCAGGAGGGCGCAAAGCACCTCCCATGGGCCTTCAAGTGGGGTGGCAGCGAGCTCCCAGACGCCGTTCCCCCTCCGCTCGGCTGCAGAAGCTCCGCCCCCTCCACTCGGCATCTGTAGCCAGCAGAAAGCAGCAGGTGAGCCCCCCCTGCATTACATACAACGCCGCCACCCACCTATTTACATACACTGTCGCACCCCTCCCCCCCAGGCTGCTGCAAGATTTTTCCCGGGCTGGATTCAAGTCCCAATCCGCCCCTGGCCTTAAGTATTGCATGGCTGATTCTCATTAATATGAGATGCCATTGTTCATGCTCTATGGCTCCTAGTTTTGCATAATGATAGTGCCATACCTGTCAACCGTTTATTCAAGAAGGTTGATATGTGAGAGAGAGAGAGAGAGAGAGAGAGAGAGAGAGAGAGAGAGAGAGAGAGAGAGAGAGAGAGAGAAAGAGAGAGAGAGAGAGAGAAAGAGAGAACGAGAGGGGGATAAAAAGATATATGTATCAAGCTTCAAAAAGTGATAAAGTGGAGAGTGATAACCAGCCAATCAGCTCCTACCTGTAATTTTTAAATCCCAGCCTGTAACATATCAGTCAATTTTTTTAAATTTGATATACCTGGCCCAAAAAGAATGAGAGAAAGAGAAAGAGAGATAGAGAGAAAGAGAGAGAGAGAAAGAGATAGAGAGAGAGAAAGTGAATATAGAACACAGACATATTAATTATTAGGGATGTGCACCGGCCACTTTTTGTTTTGGGTTTTGGGTTCTGATTACCTTGAGGTTTTGGGTTCTAATGGGTTTTGCCAAAACACCTCCTAAGTGTTTTGTGTTTGATTTCGGGTTCTGATTTTTTTGTTAAAAAAGCATAAAAACTGCTAAAATCGCAGAATTTGGTTTTTGTTTTTTTTGCTCCTACGCTATATTAACCTCAATAGCATTCATTTCCACTCATTTTCAGTCTATTCTGAACACCTCACACCTCACAATATTGTTTTTAGGGCAAAAGGGTTGCACCGAGGTAGCTGGATAACTATGCTAAGCCACACAAGAGTGCATGGCTCGTGTAAGAGTGGCACTGCAATGGTAGATACGGCAGTACTAGGCACCAGACAGGTAGATACAGCAGTACTAGGCACCAGACAGGTAGATAAGACAGTACTAGGCACAAGACAGGTAGATACGTCAGCAATAATAGTATTGTGCACCAGCAGAATTTATAATAATTAATTTTATTATTAGGTACTGCTTGGCAGTGGCACTCAGTGGCACACGTCAGTGCACCAGCAGCATGGAATTATTTTTTACAGTCCCACGCAGCACAAGTATTATTTTTTAATTAAATTATATATAGCAGCCTAGTATGTACTAGGTAGGTAAACTAGGTAGGCAGTAGCACTGCCAGTGGCAACAGTGGACTGAGTAACTAAATAATACTGGCAGATTCAGTGCAGGCAGCACCAGTGGACTATATATATAATATCATTAATTATTCATATAATATATATTACAGCACAGCACCAGAGGTAGGCCCCAGCACAGAGGAGACAGTAGTACTACAAGTATGCAGTTAGTCTGTCCTCCTTGCTAGGTAGAGCCCACCCTAAGCAGAGGGGAGAACAGAGTGCACAGCAGCACTGAGGGAGACAGCCCCAGTGAATAAAATAATTACAGCACAGCACACCAGAGGTAGACTGCACAGAGGAGACAGTAGTACTACAAGTACAAAAAAAAATATTGTGTTCAAGGTCAAGCTCAAGTTTAAGCCCCAGCAGCAGCACCAACACACTCTCTCCCAACCCACTACTAGACTGGAGTGAAGATGGCGGGCACAGCAGCCGCTATTTAAAGCCTCGCGAAATCCGGCGCCGGGAGATGACGTTCTGACCACGCGGACGGACCAGAGTCAGGCGGGAATCTCCGAGCGCTGCTCGGAACCAGGCTCGGAATGATGACTTCCGTGGGGGCTCGGATCTCTGAAATCCGAGTCTGCACATCTCTATTAATTATAGAACAGTGCCCCCCTCCCGCATTCTGTCTACTTCCAAGAGAAGTGGGAAGAATGAGGAGATAAAGGGCCAGATGCATCAAGGCTCAGAAAGTGATAAAATGCTGAATAATAAAGAATCAGCTCCTACCTTAGTGTAAGTAACCTATTATTTTACAAATATACATTATTTGTATAGTGACATAACAACTACGGCTATTGGGAATTATAGTGTTCTAGATGCAATCATTTTATAAAGTAATCGGTTTGGTAATGTCAATCATTTTTTGGGGGATAAGTAATCTTCAAACAAAAGTGATCTTATATAAAATAAATAACAAACACTGACTTAGCTTTAATGAGTTATTTGTAATGACAGTCACTTGTTACATATCAGAGAACAGAAAAACAGGATGTTAAATAATACACAGGAAATTTACACAAATTATGTAAATTGTTATGATGTTGAAAATAACCCTTGGTCCAGATATGTTCCTGGGAGATTGATGGTTTACTAGTTCATAATAAAAATGAAGAAACCTAAATAAAGCAAATGGGGGCTTATGAGGAGTTAGGTGGGATTCGCATCAGAATTTTACAATGCTCCCTGGCAAAAGGCGCATTTGCTTATAGTGCAGAACTGGCTTGATACCCTGATGTATCCAGATGGTAGCATACAGTATGCGTGTCAAGAGACCAGTAGTACATTGTACAGTATAAGGGCCTAGAGTGTGGCTTCACAGTGATAGTAGTAACTACTAAAAGTTCAGTCTATACTATAGTACATATCTGGAAGTCTTATCATTCACTGATTAGGCTGCAATTTACCATGTAAAAGTAATTAGCACAAGACACAAAGACAGAATTAAAATATTACATTTAAATTCCATTTACAAATTCATAGTCTACCCCTTTAAGAGATATAAAAGCAACTTTATTGCTGTGCACTTATTACAAAAAAAGCACTGTATTAATGTGACTACAGCAGCCAATTACTATAGGATTTATATAAGTGGGAGGGATTCAGACACATTCAGCCAATCAGCACTGCACTAGGGGTTGAGCACCTAATGCTATTGATTTGCCTCCAAACAGGCACATATGCCTCTGCATTTACTCTACTTTGGGCACACTTGTCTTCTTCAAGCCCCATTCTGATTTCCTAAGTACAAATTGCATTGTGCAAGGACATGTAAAAATTGTTGGTGCGTATGTGCAGTTGGAAAAGGGCTCAAAGTTCATTTATGTCCAACTGTACATAACTCATTTTGTAGATGTTGTCTTTTGGTTATCAGTAGTATATAAACATGAAAACAAGATCACTCACAGAAACATACATACACCCATATCTACGAAAAGACGCACAAGCATACATGCAGTTACAACAGGAAACAAACAGACTTGGTGATACAAGGATGGGAAGTCTCAATGCTAATTTCCTGACACACGTTTCTTCACATCAATTCTGTTCTTGGCCTTCACTTCCCTTTGGAGAATTCTCATCTGTAGCTTCTCCAGACTCCTAGAGAAATACATCATGTGGAAACAGTAATGTTATCACACAGGATACAAATAAAACAAAAGCTTAAAATGATCATTAAGCAATCACAGTATCTTTGTGTCCTAGCATTGTACAGATGGAGCAGCCTCATCTAGCCATCTCTGGATAGCCATGGGGAGCCACGCTGAGCCAAGGGCTTGAGACACAAGTGACGTCACTAGTGGGCGTGAGATGCGGAAGTGTCGCGTTCGCGCCTTACCCGTACATCCACCAGCCAGCAAATGAAAAGGAGGCTTGAGATGCAAGGGACGTCATCAGTGGGCGCGAGATGCGGAAGTGTCCCTCTCACGCTATTAACCAAGATATGTGGGCCTACTTAAAGGCGTTAAGCTCATCTATTGATCATACTGTCTCTGAGGAAGCCGCTGATTGTCTACCAGGTGGAGAAACGCATTAGTCCCTGTTCTCTGGTAACAGTTTTTCCTACTTGGCGATTTGACTGTGGACGGACCCTGATATGGTGAAGTGGGAGTGCTAACCCATCAAGTAACCGGGAGCCAGGAGCCTTCTATCTCATCTTGTCCATCTACCAATGTCTACTATTCTCTGGATAACCCCCCCCCCCCCCCCCCCTGGGGTTATAGGATCAAGCATTGCCTCAAGAATGTGGTATTTATACCTCTTTAAACTGCTTGCACATACGAACTGTGCTCTCTTGCTAAAAACTACTCTAATACATCTCTACAATTGCTTGCATTTAAAAAGACTGTGCTTTTTTGCTATCATCTACAAACTAAGGAACTCCCCTTTCCCTGATTACTAACAAGCCTCATTAATATTCAAAGTTGCACAAGAGATAAGCATCTTCTAACAAGTTTACTAACCTCATTTGAGATAATCTATTAACAAATCTCTCAACAGTATACCTGGATAAGCTCGGTCTCTTATTTTTATTGGTTATAAACTTTTTGATTATGTGTATGTTTTCTGTCAGCGTTAGATTTTAATGCCTATAAATATTGATCTATAGGGGGAAATTTACTAAAGGAAATTTGTAAAAAATAGGTGTATTTGTGTCCAGAAATACACTTATTTTTGACATTTACTATCCCGAAAATACGGCAATTCGTATTCGTATTGATAGCACATCAATACGAATACGAATTGCCGTATTTTGGGGTTAGTAAATGTAAAACATAAGTGTATTTCTGGATACAAATACACCTATTTTTTTACAAATTTCCTTTAGTAAATTTCCCCCATAGATTAGGTATTTTGCATGTGCTTGATTTTATTTTATACATTGGTTTATATATGTTTTTTAAGTCATATTAATTTTATTAAAAAATAGTAATTCCTTTATAGCGCAGTGTGCATTGTGTTCTTTTCTGTTTTTCATCTGAATGTGGGTTGGGAGCCACATCTCACTGCAGCTTTAAGAGGAATTATCTAATGCATTATTTACACACATTGATTTTTCTAGCACACAGCCTTCTATCTTTTTTCATGCTGAGCCCAAGGCCTATTGTTCTCAGCTGCAATGCAATACATAGAACAATACAGTAGGGCTATATTGTTCATGAGCCAATGTGAATCGCCCCCCTAAGTGGGATTGTTAGATACATTAAAACTCAATGTTTTGTTTTATAACCAGGTCATTTATAAAAAACTGTTCCATGTTTTGGGTTTTGCGAATGGATCTGCATTGCTATTTGAACTCATTTTATGAGGAAGCCACTGACACCTTAAAAAAAGGCGGAGAAACGCGTCATTTGATTTATCATACTGAGCAACCATCTTCTTTGCAGCACAGGGGATCTCCTTCATGCCTGCACCTTCTTTAATAGCAAGAACTGTCACCTTACTGCCGATACAATAAGAGGGCTGCCGGCAGGCAATGGGATGTGTTTCCCCTATATTTTACCTTTACTTCTTATTCTGTCTAGCCAGACAGGGGACAAGATAACTTTATTTTCTTTCACCAAGTGGACCTAACATCAGCTATCCACTCCCTAACAGGACCAAACAGATTTCTGGACATCTATGTTCCCCTACACAGGTTCCTTTAACTACTAAACCAGTTGGAGCATTAATTACCACAGCAATTAGCAGCTCACTTAAGAATATGAATTCAATAGAAATATTATCTGTTGTGGCTATTTTAATTTCATTGTGAATTGTTTGCATCACTGGCCAATGAATTGCAGCAGTTTAATACATTTTATTGATTTTTTTATATACATTGTTTCTAGCACGGTATTGTATATACTTTCGGTACTATTTTCTTTATTTCTGAGCATTTACCTATCTAATTGCATTTATACGCAGCTGGGTGTATATTCTAAATCCAAATAATTGAAATTGAATTAAATAATTGAAATGAATAGGATCATTTTGTTGATTGGACCAAGTGTATTTCTGTTCCTTGTACCTATTTGGGATGCATTTGCAATTTTGCAAGGCCGGCAAATTTTTGATCATAGACAACTACCGTATATACTCGAGTATAAGTCGACCCGAATATAAGCCGAGGCACCTAATTTTACAACAAAAAACTGGGAAAACTTATTGACTCAAGTGGGACCCTCACTCGAGTATAAGCCGAGGGGGGCTTTTTCAGCAAAATGGTCTGAAAAAGTAGGCTTATACTCGAGTATATATGGTACTCTTTTCCATAGTGCTCAACAGGGCTTTCCTACTGTGGGAAAAGCATGGGTGGACTTATTTTGCAAGTTTGCTGTAGGGTGAGCTCCCTGCAGCTCCAAACTTCATTGGGAACCAGGTACAATATTAATCTAAAAATGTTCATGGGCTTTAAGATATCAAAATAGGATCTGTCCATGATAGAATATGGGGAATATGTATGAAATCGTATAGAGGAGAAGTGGAGAAGTTGCCAACTATCTAGCTACTATTCATCAAGCACATTTTCTAAAATGATAGGGGGAAGCTGACAGAGGGTAGGGCCCGGGCAACTCTATCCCCGCAGCACGCAAGGCCGCCAGCACCCCCTTTTACTAACAGCTGAGCCCGGCCCCCTTCCCCCACTTAACTGCAGCGGGCCGCGGGTCATCCGCAGCCCTCCTGCTATCTTTAATAGTGAGAGGCTGCTGCCTAGGGAAAGACCCCCCCACCTTGCGACAGGCCCCTCAAAGTGACGTACTGACGTCATCTCACCGCGGTGCCAGTCGGAGGAGGATGAGGAGCCATCCCGAATATCAGAGAAGGGAGAGCTGCATGTGGCCCTCTGTCTTCCCGCCTGTCTGTGTGTGATGGTAATTCATGATTTTAATACTCACAGCAGGGAGAGGGGGGTGGGGCTGCCTGCAAACACTTGTAAAGTCCCAAACACACTGCATGATATTGGTCACAATGTCTATCAGAAAGGGCTCACTGACATTGTGAACAATATCGTCCAGTGTGTACACTGTGCATCTTTAACAGTGCTCACACAGGCACCTCGATAACGACCCCCTCCCTCGTCCAGCATATTAGGATGAGGGAGTACATTGTGAACAATGGCCATGATCGTTGTTCTGCTGCCGCTGTCTACCCACTCGTATGCGGCATGGACAAGAGTGTATGCACTTGCTGATGCCGCCTAATCTCCCCCCCCCCTGACGGGATCGCTGTAGCATGTATGGCCCTTAATGCTGGGAGACCCTGCCTATTTTGTCAGTCCTGGGCCCCACAGTTTCTGATGGCAGCCCTGCTTCCCAAGCAGTTTTTAATACTTTATATAGTTTATTTTATCCATTGTTTTCCTACAGTAGCATTATTCTGCTGACATATAAGTATCTTGTACCTGTATCCCAAATTCAAAGTTGAATTTTCTTTTCAGACCAAAGCCATTATTTTATCTTATCATGAGGTTAAGTTTTTGTACATTAATGTTCCAACCACAGCCAGAGTGGCCATTTTTCATGCCTGACAAATGCAAGATGGCTTGACTCTGTAGCTCCGCCCACCTGCGATCTGCTTGGCTGGCTTACTGTGACAGGGTGTAGCATGTGTTAGTAAATGATTCTTACCTGCACATTACTTTCCTCTCCTGTGCCTGGCAGGGACTTCTGTGTGGTATGGAATGCCTAAGAATGAACATAATGAAATATGTAAAGCACATGATATTATTTATATTACCTAGGGGCCATGTCCAAAGTTTTGAAGGCCACACAATGCCCTCTTCCACCATACATGTTAATCTTATTACTCATGCTGTATAAAAGATTTCATAAAAATACAACCTCTAACCTCTAAAATAAAGGATATCACATTTTAGTGGAATAGTGTTATTAAGCTGTTTTGATGTGTGCACTGATAATGCTTACAGGTAATTCCTCACTACATCTTGAAATGTATCCAATTGTACAGTATAACTAAAGTTGCTAAAAATCAGTTCAACAAATTGCATAGAGTGTTCTAAGAACTGACGCATACACCCTAACAGTCCTGAATTTTATAGGACAGTGCTGTATTTTTGTGTCAAACAGGCAGGACTATATTAGAACACAGCAGCTCATGAGTAGCAATCAGAGCCGGCCTTAGGCATTTTGGAATGCCTAGGGGCATCAGCCACTTCTGCTGATTAAAATGATATGTAGCATGCCTATATTCTGTGTGTGAGTGAGGCTGCATATGAAATAGCGTATTCATGGAAATCACTGTAACATAGCATTCCGTATGCATGTACAATTACAGTCGCACACAGAATAGAGGCATGCCGCATATCATTTTAATCATTGGAAGCTCCTTGTGTGTGCTGGTCATAACAATGCAAATAAGATGAATTTTCATCAAAAAAGGCACCCAACGTTAGCAGAACTGGCCAGGAGCTGCATGGCTTATTGAGTCAAGATGTATGAGGAAACATCTGTATCCAAGCAGAGGCAGAAGTCACAGTGTTAGCGGCTGTGCGAGTGCTGTCTGTGGGTGGGTTGCTTGTGCAATAATGTTCGGCATATGTGTAAGGGGCATTATGTGTGTCATGTATAAATGCATTAATAATGTGCAACATATGTGTAGTAGGCATTATGTGTGTCATGTGTATAAATGCATTAATAATGTGCAACATATGTGTAGTGGGCATTATGTGTGTCATTATGTGTATGAAGGGCTTTAATAAAGGTTGGCATAATGTGTAAGGGGCATTATGGTTATAAGGACATTAATACTGTGTGTCATGTGTAAGGGGCATTACTGTGTGGTATTATCAGGGGTACAGAGAGAAAGGGGTAGGGGGTACAAATTACGCAGGCCAAAGTCTAATGGAAGGGCCCAGTGGGGGCCCTGGGCCCCCTCTCCTTAAGTGACAGCAGCAGCTGCAGCTCTTCTCCTCTGCCCAGCACACACTGCTTTGTGCTGGGTTGCAGTGTGGCCATGGAGGTGCTTAAAATACAATATTTTATCAGGATTTTTTTCTAAGGGTATAATGTGAATAATGTGAGGAGTAATGTATATAAGGTAAAGTGGTACTACTGTGTGATGTAATGTGAATAAGGGACATCATCGTATGATATAATGTGAATAAAGTTGCACTACTGTGTGGCATAATTTGAACTGGGGGTACTATTGTGTGGCCATGCCCCTTCCCAGCAAGAACATACCCCTGTTTGGGCTGAGCACCAAATGTGTGCACTGTTTCTATTAAAAATATTGCGGGTAGGAGCACCAAAATGATTACTGCTATGATGAGGGTTAATGGTGCTGGGAAAGGGGAGCAGGGTCAGAGGCGGAACTAGTGGCGGTGCTAGGGGGCACCAGACAAAATCTTGCCTAGGGTGTCCTTTATGCTAGGGCCGGCTCTGGTAGCAATCTGCAACCATCCACTTCCACATTTTGTACGCCAGTTGTACAGTGGGGATGCAGTTAAAATCCCGGCGGTCGGGATCCCGGCATTCAGAATCCCGACGCCAGAATCCCGACCGCCGAAATCCCGACACATTCTCCCTCCGTGGGTGTCCACGACACCCCTGGAGGGAGAATAAATTAGTGTGCCGAGCGTAGCGAGGCACCGGGCCCGCTGCGTGGCGAGCGCAGCGAGCCCGCAAGGGGGGGCGATCCACGTCCCCCCCTTGTCGGGATTTTGGCTGTCGGGATTCCGGCGTCGGGATTCTGAACGCCGGGATCCCGACCGCTGGGATTCAGTACTGAATCCGTATAGTGACCTTAACACTAGTCTTAACGTACGCTACCGCTCAAAAGTTTGGGGTCTCCCAGACAATTTTGTATCTTACATGAAAACTGACTTTTATTTATGGAATGAGTTGCAAAATTATTATAACATATAGTCAACATTGGCAAATTAAGAAATAATGATTTTTATTTGAAATAATAATTTTGTCCTTCAATCTTTGCTTTCGTCAAAGAATGCTCCTTTTGCAGCAATTACAGCATTGTAGACCTTTGGCATTCCTGCTGTTAATTTGTTGAGGTAATCTAAAGAAATTTCACCCCACACTTCCTGAAGCACATCCCAAAAGTTGGATTGGCTTGATGGGCACTTCTTGTTGTGCTCCTACAACAGCTCAATGGGGTTGAGATATGGTGACTGCGCTGTCCACTCCAGCTGCCTGCTTCTTCCCTACCTAGTTCTTGCATAAATTGGAGGTGTGCTTTGGGTTATTGAGGAATCCTGTTGGAGGAGGAATCAAATGCTGTCCACAAGGTATGGAATGGCATTGCAAAATGGAGTGATTGCCTTCCTTATTAAAAATCCTTTTTATCTTGTACAAATCACCCACTTTACCAGCACCAAAGCAGCCCCAGACCATCACATTACCTCCACCATGCTTGACAGATTGCATCAGGCCATCTTCCAGCATTATTCCTTGCATTTAACAAATGTTCTTCTGTGAGATCCAAACACCTCAAACTTCGATTCGTCTGTCGATAACACATTTTTCCCACTCTTTCTCTGTCCATGCCTTTTACTGCCCAGTCTCAGATATGGCTTTCTTTGCTACTCTGCCTAGAAGGTAGCATCCGGAGTCGCCTCTTCACTGTAGACATTGACACTGGCATTTTGCGTGTACCATTTATTGAAGCTGCCAGTTGAGGACCTGTGAGGCATCTATTTCTTAAACTAGAGACTCTAATGTCTTCTTGCTAAGTTGTGCATCAGGGCCTCCCACTTCTCTTCATACTCTGGTAAGAGCCTGTTTGTGCTGTTTTCTGAAGGGAATAGTATGCACCGTTTTATAAACATTTCTTGACAATTTCTAACATGGAATAGTCCTAATTGTGAAGAACAAGAATAGACTGTCGAGTTTGACATGAAAGTTCTCTTTTTTTAGCCATTTTGAGAGTATAATAAAATCCACAAATGTGATGTTCCAGATACTCAACTAGATCAAAGGATGGCCAAGTATATAGCTTCTTTAACGAGCAAACCCATTTTCAGCTGTGCTAACATATTTGCACAAGGGTTTTCAACAGTTTCTTAATCACCCATTAGTTCTCTAACACGAATGGCAACAAAAAATACCATAAGAACAATGGAGTGATGGCTGCTGGAAATAGGCCTCTATACACCAACATTCCTTTAAAAACAGATGTTTGCAGCTAGCATAGTCATTTACCACATTAACAATGTATGAAGTGTATTTCTGATTATGTTATATTCATTAAAAAAAACCTGTACATTTGTAAGTGACCCCAAACTTTTTTAAATGGTAGTGTACAAGTACACTAAGCAGCTGCCCAAGGTCCAGGGCTTAAAGTGGTCATGCAGAGGTGGGGGAACTCATTTCTCTATGTCACCCAATTAACCCCCCCTCCCCTAGGCAGAGACAGGGCCAGTGGTAGAGTTTTTTGCACCCCCCTGCAAACTAGAATGCTTTTATGTGAGAATTACTGTTCAGGGCCAATGTGGAGGTTAAAATGTTCCACCTCACAATTAGAGGTGGTGGAACTCAGTTCTACCCCGTTCCCCCTCACTTTAACCCCTGAGGTCCCACAATTCTAGCAGCCTTTTAGCAGGGATGGGTGGTGGGTACACATTCAAAGCAATGAGGCAGCATTCTCTACCTGCATCCCAGCCTGCAGCCAAATAATGAATGGACCATGCCTGAAGTATGGTGTCCTTGTTGACATGTTTTGACATAGACACCAAAACCCGTAAGAAACTCATTCCGACCTTATTCATGTCAATGACGACAATAAGCTTGTGTCAATGTTGACCTTGGGTATGTTGACCGTTTCAAGGTGTCGATCTAGTCACTGTTGACCTTTTATACATTGACTACCATTTATACTATAACCACTGAAATGCTGGTAAGGCTGCTAAGACTGCCCTGTCACAGGTTATTTCCCTAGGATTTGGGAAATATGCCCAATATTAATTTATAGTAATAAGTTGGACTGTATCCATACAAGCTGCGATGGCATTTAATTGTAACATGCCTATATTATACATTTAGGAGTCTATTTTGAAAAATATCAGAAATGTGAAAATAACATTTTATTTTATTATATTTATTTATTTGTGGAGAAAAAAAGTGATATTTTCACCTTTTTTGCTTGCTGTATCTCTTCTGTGGATTTTGAGCGCCCCTTCACAGCATGCTTCTGCGGAGATGAAGCCTGTGTAGAAAATTAAATGTTATATGCATGAAACAGCATGCACACATTGGTCTAAAATCTAGGTTACGTTGATAAATGCTGTTAAGTGCTGTTATGTATTTTAGCCTGTATGTTAAATACACTTCATAGCCTGTGTGATGTTTATGCCAAACGATCCAGGGTCCCTTCCAGCAGTCAGTTAGCAATCACCCAGAAAGAAAATCCTGCCAACTCTCCTTGGATTTCTGTGTCTCATTTATTTGGACTCAGAGTCCTCGATGTCTTCAGCGGCTTCCCAGATATTAATGGAGTATTATTGCTGTTAAAATGTACTTTCCCATTGAAATTACATTTTTTTATGTCTAGTTTTCCCAAATGTAACCAGCAAACATCCCTTGTTTATCTGTTGTAAAACATTATTAAACTGAACTAATAAAAAATGTAATGTTTTATGTAACACAAGGAAATTAAGTGCTATTTGCAAAAACTTACCAAAACAAAAAAGGGTACTTGTGTATTAGCAGGGTGCCCGACTATGCTACGCTGACAACGTACCTTAGGCAACGTTGTCAGCGTAGCCAAGCCAGGCGCCCTGCTAATATGTTCCTTTATACTTACAGCGGCGGGGCTTGAGCTGTGGACTCGGCGGGCTGAAGGGCAGGCGGCGAGGCTTGAGCAGCGGGCAGGCGGAGGGGGAAGATACCGCCAGCACCCGGCGGACACCAACACCCGGCGGGTGGAGACGTGTCCTGGGGCAGCAGCAATGTACCTAATTCAGCGTACTGGGGGGCACTACACTAATTGTGTACATTGTTGCCACCGGGGACTGTCATGGAGGAAGCAAGTGCGGGGAGCCGAGTGCCGGAGGAGGGGAACGCTGGCACCGGGGACATCGTTGAGGGTAAGTATAATGCACTACACACACATACACAACACCCACTAACACAATCATATCCCCACTATCCACGTCATACCCCAGTGTCCACGTGGGCGTGGAGGTAATAAAGTGTGGCGAGCGCACACAAATACCAGAAAGTCCAGTGGCTTGATGGTCCGGTCCAGCCATACATAGAGAACAGGACTCTACCTACAGCTCTACCTCCTGATGCACTACTCTAACGTACAGTATACAGAGACTTGGGTGCATGCACACAGTACCAGGGCTGTCAGACCATCTATGGTTTAATTTAGGAAGATTATTAGTTTAGTTGTAGCATGTGATCCGTAATCCCTGTACAGATATATCTTGAGGAAACTTGGGGGGGGGGGGGGGGGGGATTTACTAAGGGAGCTATAGTTCAGACTGGATGTTATTAAGGGGAACCAATGAGACACTACCTGTATCTATTATCTTCTAGAAGGTGCTAAATAAATGAGAAGTATATTCTGATTGTTTGCCTATAGAAACATTCCTTGTGAAATAGAACTGCCATATAAGTAAATTCCCCCCTTGGAGTTGCCCCAGTAAACTCGGAAAATCATAGCAATAATTTGTGCCATGCGATGTTTTAGGAAGCAAGTACAACATGGGTTATTTATTCCTTATATGGATTCAAACTAGAATCTCACACTTTACCGCAGATCTGTCCTCATGAACAATATGCTTTCCTCAGGGTCACTGTGAATGCTGTTTGTCAGTAAGTAGTGGAGAGCGCACACTGCAGCTCTGCACACCGCGTCCTTCATATTCTGCATGTACAGCAGGAAGATGAGAAGAGGAACAATTATGCCTCTCTGGCAATCATTTACTTGTAATAGACTACAAGCTGATGTGAAAAATAGAAAGCCAGGATTATTCCAACTGAAAATGAGAAAACGATGAATTATTATACTCTTGAATATACTGTGTAATGTTTTTATTATTATATTTTGCTTAGAAAGCCCTAACATTTATTTTAATTACCTGAGAATTACTTGTTAGACAGAAAACCACCTACAATGATTGAACAGAATCCTGAAAAGCAGTTCCACAGCAATTTATACTGTATATGTACACACGTATTTATGGGGTGACTCTAATTTCCTTGGAATGGGTCAAATTTGGCCCCATCCGATGGTCGGGGGCCGTGCATGTGCATGGTCTTTTATGCGGATGTGCAGGTCCCCTTTGTGAATGGCTTTGACCAATTGCCAAGACGTTTGAAGGGATGGGGGTGGGCCTGTGACCGATGGTGGCGGGGTCAGTTGTCACCCATGGGAACGCACAGCATTTCACAGGTGTTCCCATAAATTAACTTTTGGGGTCTTTTCTTAGATGTAAGACCCCGCAATTGGAGGTAAGAAACAGACTAGGTCCCCCTGGTTCTAGTACCCTCGGCTGTGGGACCTGGATCGGGTACATTATAGTTACTGTGGGGCTGAGTTATTAGCATCTGCATCCTCAGATGTGGATGTGCTGTTACAATACTGTCAGTGTGATAATTGATTCCATCACACGGATTTATCAATTATAGCATGCTCCTAACTGTCATTTTCAAGCACCGCCTGTAAAGTGACAGAAGCTGTTAGGTACTTTGGTGTTTATGGGAATGATTCAGACCTGTTCGCAGTCTGGGGCAGGCAGGGGGCGTTCGCTGGGGTCCATCAACTTTATCTCTCTCCAATGCTTAGTAAATAGACCCTTAAGTACCAGACAACTGTCTCATAACGGACATTTTTCAAACCCAGCCCCTAACATGGTAGTTAGAAGCTGATTGGTTGGCAGGTTATTTATCTCCAAGGCTTAGTGCATCTCCCCCTGTGTTGCTTCCTGTGCAGGTACATATTACAAACATGCAAGACACAATCTGCAAAAAGGTCTGTGTTCAACTCTATACTGTATGTTTTACTAGGCATGTACAGTACAGTATATCTGACTGTACATTTCATAGTGACTGTTAAAAAAAATATTCCATATTTGTGTATACCATAATACTCAAGATAATGTAGTTTATTAAAATGTTCATGCAAATAAAAGCAATATGCTATATGAAGAAAAAATATTTATATAGTATTTACCATGGCACAGAGGGTCTGATTGCATGGGAGCAAATTCTAGCATTCAGATAAGCCGCCGCCCTGCTAGAGTGAAATCCTGCCTTGCAAATTAATGTTCTCACTGTGCTAATGGCATAGTTACCTACCCTCCTACATTCTGCAGGAGACTCCCTGAAACAGCAGCAATCTCCCTCTCTCCCTCATTAGTCTACAAATCTCCCTCATTTCACCTAGCCCACATTACACTGTCACATTTTCGGGGAAAAAAGGAATGAGAGACAGATACATTTACATTGAATAATCAGCGCCATTTCCCAGCACTTTACCAAGTATAGTAGCTCTTACTAACTGCTTTGGGGCTCATCTACATTTGTATATAAGTCATTTTAAAAGATTCCTCTCAGATGTAGCAGTACACACCCACGCTTCTAGGTGCCACGTTCACAATCTCTTTTCACAATCTCTCCATAATATGGAACTAGTCATGCCCTTTGGCCAGTTTCCACCCACAGACACCTACTTCCTGTCAATCACCTTGCGACCAGCATGTGTACAGAATTTCTTGCAGTATTTCATCCCAGGGCGGCCTCGCGTATGACTACTGAGATCCATGCGTGCCTACTGCGAACCGTACGCATGCGCAGTGTATTAATAATTGTCCGCCGTCGGAATTTGCTGCCGCACATTGAGGTCAGAATTGGGCCAAGAATGAGCAGCATATAGGGCAAGTGTTTACACTATTGCCATTTTCTACAGTATATGCAGCCCAACACTGGGAGTGTTCCAGTTTTAGAGTTTGAAGATAATTGAGCTGCCTGCATTATTATTCTGCTGCTCCGTATCTTAAAGAATAAATGAGCAAACACAGAAGTAGGGCTCCTGCTGCAATTCCATTCATGACAAATGAGCAATACTAATGACTGCAATTACCAGCTCAGCAACCAGGAAAGTGTATCATCTTCCATATTCCATCTGCCAAGCTTTCAGTGTATGATAAATGGCTTATTTTTTAAAAGATGAAACATATGAAAGGTGTACAGCCATCTCTTAGCCTATTAAACATATTGGTTAAACGTTACATTCCAAATCACCTCATACAACAATATAGAACATTACTTACCAGTGGCGTAACTAAAACTTTTGCGGGTCCGTGCGGCGCGGAGGTACCTGTATTAAAGGAGAGCCTGGAGGTCCCTGCGCCGCCTAGTATGATGCTGCCGGGGTCCCTGCGCCTACGGCGCTGAGTATGATGCTGCCGGGGTCCCTGCAGTGAAGTGGAAATAACGCGCTATCTCCGGAGATAGCGCGTTATTTCCACTTCACTGCAGGGACCCCGGCAGCATCATACTCAGCGCCGCAGGCGCAGGGACCTCCAGGCTCTCCCTTAAACAGGTACCTCCGCGCCGCACAGACCCCCCTGCCAGCTCCCGCTGCACCCACATGCAGTGGGGAGCTGGCGGAGATCCACCAGCGCCCGCAGCCCCCCGGCGCCTCCCCGCCACCGCGGGGGCTGCGGCCTAATTGTTACGCCACTGTTACTTACTTAATATGCGCAAATGTGCAGTAAGTAACCAATAATTGTCAATAGACCAGTAAATCCATCAACAGACCATTGCTGATTGGAAGCCACAGATTATTAAACCATTTAGTCCAGCAGATGTTGCAGATTACAGTTTGAAGGCCATCAATTTAAACACATGTATGGGCAAATGCAGTAGCCCCTGCATTGCAGGCACGTGAAAGTTTTGAGTGATTTAGACACTAGACTTAAAGCAGCAATAATTTAAAAAGCAAAACCAAAATGGATTTCTATTTTAAATGAATGCTACTTTAACTCTACTGCATACCTCCCAACTTGTCAAACGTGCAAAATGGAACTCTGAAATTGCCTGAAATTGGGGGAGTGGCCTAGCAGTAAGGGTGTGTGGCTTATGCTTGCGGAACCCCTGCAAGGCCACACCCCATTTTTGCCGCTGTGGGGGGCATGGCTAGCAGCTTTCAGAGCTGCTAGCCATGCTCCCAGCGCCTCTGTTTCTGGAAATAGACAGCAGAGCAGTGCCGGGCTGGCGTTCTCCCATCTGCCACCCCCCTACTACAACTGCCAGACACTGCAGTTGTAGTTTTGGGAAGATTTGCAAAACTACAACTGCTCTCTGTAACATGGTGGGGCCATCCAGCACTGGGCAAGTTCGCCCCGGGACCAACAATTTGTAATTACATCGCTGTTATGCAAGTGCTTCTCTATACAGCCAAGCACTTGCATGCTAATTGTAGCCCCCTAGCTGTGAAGTCACACAGCTGCCAAGGCTTGCTGTGCAAATGATCCTGACATGCCAGCATTGAATAGAATGTGCCCCTGCAATGCTGTGTAGACGCCCCCACAATATTGTGCCACTCCCCCTCCCCCTCAACCTTTAGACGGAGACCACAATTTAAGGGGTCATGCATGCAATGAATTAGGCCCATTATCCTAACTGTATGTGCATCAGTAAAACACATTGTTGACATACAGTTGGCACATGGGGGCAAAGGCAATTTGAGTGCAATTTGTGCAGTGCACATAGCCCTCTGGATCCAAGGGGCCCAAATACACACCCTGCAGCCGTTTAATTACTTACCTCTTATCAGTCCCAAGTTGGTGGAGTTGGACATGATTTGTCTTTGGGAACATGATGGGTGCCATGTTTTTGTAGACCTGCACATACGCAATACATTCGTCATCAGTAACATGGCAGGCACTATGTTTCCAGGGACCTACAGTGGTGCATACTGGAGTGGAACTGCATGGGGGTTTTAAAATTTGTATACCTTATGTTACCTCAGTGTCACATTTTGTTACTACAATAGCTGCTTCTCTATTAAGCAGTGAAAAGAGTGGATAAATGGACCAGTGGAAAATGTGCCCATAGCCACTAATTAGATTTTTCCTAAAGAATGCACTTCATAAAGGCTACCTCAAAGCTTATGGGATGCTATGGGAAACTTTTCCACTTATCTGTTTCTTTACCCTTTTCACTGCTTGATACATCAACCCATGGTTATGGAAGCTTTGTGGTGTATGCACATATACCCTCCACACCTGATTTTCTAGTTCTCGAACTGACTGACAGATGTATATAAAAACACACAGAATGTACAGTCATTAAATATTTAAAGCAAATTAGCTGAAGAATCAGCTGGAATTGAATTCCTTCATTAAAGCTCATTAGCCGTAGAATTATGCAGAGATGATGATTCCCTGTAAAAGATTACTGTAGGTAAAGCCTTTTTAGCATTCTGCCAATGTATAATACATGTGCGGATGTTGGCTCCTTTGTTACGGGAATAATAGCTGTGACCTATCTCACCTTTGGATCCATTTTCTAGCCGTCAGTCTCACAATGGAGGCAATTATGTGACCGGTTTGACTTTTCTTGTCCAGACGAGGACCTTTTCCTTTCAATAGGAAAAAAAAAACAGAATAAAAACAAAAACAAGATTTAATTGCAATGACACTATGAGGTGGATTCTATATATCATGCTAAATAACAGCAATGGAAATAAGGGGGTTATTTTGGTTCATTCTTTCTGACAAATTCCTTCTTAGATGGACAAAACCATGTGCACTGCAGGGGGGCAGATGTAAAATGTGCAGAGAGATTTCGATTTGGGTGATTTATTTTGTTTCTGTACAGGGTAAATACTGACTGCTTTATTCTACACTGCAATATAGATCTCACTTTGAAGTAACACCCCACCCAAATCTAACTCTCTCCACACAAGTTACATGTGCCCCACCTGCAGTGCACATGGTTTTGTCCATTTAAGAAGGAATTTGTCAGAAAGAGTGAACCAAAATAACCCCCTAAGTCATTATTAATAATAGTCTTGACCATTTAGAGACTGTGATCATTGACTTCTGTGCACTATTATTTAATTTATGCTATAATTTACACTTACAGAACTTAACAATTTTGTAACGAAAATACTAATGCATCTTACAAAACTAAAATTTCAGCTACATCCCTTTGTAATGTACATGGGCTGATGGTGTGGTGAGGGGAAGAAAGAGCGGGAGCTAGCGGTGTCTCCTGTCAGGCTGGCGGAGGATGTTGCTGATGACACGTGGGTGCACGATTCATCAACAACAAGTGCACACTGGATGATATTTATATCTTCAGAATCTGCAAATTCCTTAGGAATATTGTCTAATGTTTACATAACTAAAGCTTATTTCTGACCTAGTCACTTAAATCCTGTTACACTACACATTAGGGGCGGGATACACTAACGAGAAAATGCGGTAAAATCACCATTATTGCATGTTTACTGCATTTTCACATACACTAAAGCCTGTATGAGCAGCAGCGCTGTGGGGGTATCATCAGAAAAAGATGGCGATACCCTATAGAAGCCCCAGGGCCAGCACTGTCACTCAGATCCAGAAGTCCAGGGACGGCGCCGCATTGCAAAGGACAGCTCTTTTCGCAAGAGCTGTCGTTTGTTTTAATAATCGCATATGTCAGTGCATATGTAATTATTATGGATGCCTAAGCCAGCGGATGTCAGCTGAGTGGGGACACAAATGTTAGCAAATCCCACCCTAAGCCCTATAGGGTGCACTTAACACCTTCAGTGGCTGTCCCCGAAATTTTCCGGGCCAAGGTGCGGTGCCGCAGCAGGCAGTCCCGGAATATTTCCTGTCATGCCACAAATCTACAGGTGTGCGCCAGTGGTGCCTGCAGGTGTGCATCACTTCACCAGCGACCCCCACTAGGCCTCCCTCCCCACCTCCACTGTTGTGCAACCCCCCCCTCACCTTCGCTCCAGTGATCGCATGCCAGAGCTCGGCTCGGGGGACTCGGGATCGCTCGGGTGTTCGGGCGCCCGAGTCCTCCTAAGCCGCCCTGAACATCCCCGAGCCTGCCGCCTGCTGCCGGTCAGTGTGCTGTTATGATCGGCAGCTGCCGCAGAGGTCTTTCAGTGGTCAGCCTTTGTGTAGGACAAGAGACCAGTAACAGCATGTCTCGCAGTTATTTTGGGGACTCTATTCTATTTGACAAGTTCCCAGAATGTATTGTATAGTATTATTCACTGTACAATACACACAAACACACACACATACACACACAGTGTTTGGTGATGAAGCACAAAATTGGGCACAAAAATGAGTTCTTTCTATCTGTGGCCTCTACTGTTATGGCAGAAATGAATCCTGCAAGGTGTCATGGAGCTCAGAAACATCCACAGATGGGTATGCGGTCATTAGGTTATAGTCTATAGGTATTAGTGTATAGGTGGACAGTCAAAAGGTCGACCACTATTGGTCGACAGGTAAAAGGTTGACACATGAAAAAGTCGACATGCGTTGGGTCGCCGTGGTCAAAAGGTCGACATGAAAAAAGGTCATTATAGAAAAGTTTTTCATGATTAAAAAAAAACGACTTGTTCACACTTACTGTCCCCATGTTGACCTGTGTCGACATAGACACCAAAAACTGTGAAAAACTCACATTTAACTTTTTCCATATCAACCTTTTGACCACATCAACCTAATGCATGTCAAACTTTTTCATGTGTCGACCTTTTGCCTTTTGACCAAAAGTGGTCAACTTTCTGATGCTACACCTAGACACTATGGACCAAATGACCCATAACCCACAGATGTTGCACTTGTTCATTAGCCAGTAATGATTGACAAGTGGCTTAGAATTGAGCAACATACACACTAGGCGATATTGTAAGCAATATCGCTCGGAAAGGGGCATCTGAGTGATATTGTTCACAATGGGCGGTATTCAATGAGCCTGATTCGCCATGTTTTTATGGCGAATTTGTGCTGTTTGGCGAATTTTTGACAAAAACGGTGAATCACCCTATTCAATGAGCAGATGGCGAATACATTTCAAGGTTTTTTTCGCCATGATTCACCGAGTAGCAATCGCTATCTTTTTATGGTGAAGTGGAATGTGAACTTTTAAAATAAAGTGTTTTGTTTTTTACATTTGGTGTAAAAAAATCAGGAATTTTATTCTGAGGAGGGGCATGCTATTTTTATTCATGTGCTGTAAGCACATGAATATATATTTAATAAAAAATTTTTTTTTTTACACAGCAGCCAGCAGGGGGCGCCAGAGCCGAGCCGCTCATTAGATATTCATATATTCACTGCACCCGATCGTTATCGGGTGTCGTGAATATACCCGGTCCCCTGCTGGCACCCCCGGGGGGCAGCCTGTGCTGCCTGGCACCCGGGGAGCCCACCTCCCCCCCACATACATTCTGGGGCAGGCAGAGAGACTTCCATCTCCCTGCCTGCCACCGTCCTAAGGCTCCCTGCGGCATCGCCCCAGGAGCACAAATTCGCCAGTCAGGGGCAGTGAGCCCCTGACTCGTTGAATACCGGAGCCGTCGAGGCTCCGGAACATGGCGGGCAGTGGCGAATGTGCAGCGAATCCTAAACAGGATTCGCTGCACGTCGCCGGTATTCACATTGATAACCGCCCAATATGGTCTAGTGTGGACACTCAATATCGGATCCTGCGGTCCGTTAACAATGAGTGATACCTGCTGAATATATGCAGGTCAATTTGTCAATATAGCCAGATGACCTGCATGTTTAGCAGGTCCCGGCTGATACCATTCGATGTGTATGGGCAATATTGTCCGCCCATGGTTAACTATATCACCCACGGCCACGGCCGTGTAGTGTGTATGATGCTTAAGCCTCAATCCCGCGGATGTTTTTTATATGCGTATGAACACTTTGTCCATTTGTTATTAGCATTTGGAGATCATATCTCCCCAACCTGTCGTTATACAAAACCAGGGCAAGCTGTGTTCATAAAACCAGACAGCTATACTAATAAGAACAGCAGAAGGTATTTTTACAGTAAAAAAAAAGAAAGTTCATAATTCTAATAATCTCCACTGCATACCTCCCAACTGTCACGATTCCGTCGGGACAGTCCCGATTTTCGGGTCCTGTCCCGACGTCCCACCCGCGGCAGGCATTGTCCCGCTGCGGGGGGTGACAGTTGGGAGACCCCCCAATCTAGTAGAATAGACGCTGTGCGCATGCGCACAGCGTCTATTCTCGTATGAAAATGAGGTCGCGGCTAATTAGCATAAGCCGCGCCCTCATTTGCATACGCCCCGCCCCCTTTTCGGGCGCTCGCGCGGCTTCGCCGCGCGAGTGTCCCTACTTCCTCCGGCCAGAAGTTGGGAGGTATGCCACTGTGATCTTTCAGATCTGCTCAATGATCAAGTCACTCCCAGCTCATTGTGCTGTCAGAATAATTATGATTGCTGTTATTTTATAATCACATTGACTACACATTTATTACAAATAAACTATTTAAAATCCTATAAAGAGTTCATCAAATCAAAAGGACATTTTATTCCAAAGTGTCCTCCTCTGCAAACCTCTACAGAAAACCACAGGCTTGCACTGAGTTGTTACATTATTCATTACATCAAGCCATGGATGCGTACTTGTCTTACATGTCTGTGTTTTTTTAACCAAGACAGGGCTGTGGGCATGAAATTCAGATGTTTCCACAGAGAATTTATTCCTTAGCATTCATCAGCATCTCAGCTGTAACCTTGCTAGACTTCTGAATGTTAAATCTGGCAGCTGAATGCATCGTATATGCATGCAGATGGAGTGTGTTTAATTCTCACAGTGTGATATAGCATTATTTCTCCAGCATGTCATCAGATGCACTTCACTTACATAGGTATTAGCCTAATACACTTGTGTATTAGCAGGGCCGTTTTAGTGTCGTGCCATGTGATGCGATTTTCCTCGCTGCGCTCGCCACACTATATAAAATCAACTCCACGCCGACGTGGATAGTGGGGGTATGAAAAGGTCGGGAGGACGCGTTTCGCCGCCGCTCGCCGTGCTTCGGGGTGGCGTGGATAGTGGGGGGGGGGTTGCCTAAAACCTCATTGCATGTCATACAAGTGTATAGCTAATGTAATGGCATTGCACCCTATAATATCGCATATGATTGCATGCGATTTGTGGGAGATGTGATGTGATCCACCTGGGCCAAGAGAGCAGTGAATAAATTACATAGGAAAATCGCATTGCATCGCATTGCATGGCACTAAAACAGCTTATGCAATGCGATTTCCTACGCTAGCGTACGTATGCTAAATGGGGGGCCTGCTAATACACAAGTACCCTGACATATACCCCATGGGCCAGATTTTGAGGGAGAAGAAAGTATTCTTGAAATAGAAGATTTGTTTAGATCGTGCTTGGAAGAAAACACGACCACCAGAAGAAGCAATACCACACAACAAAACAGAGAGTCACAAACACCCAAACAAAAGAGGCAAGGGCGTACCTACCATAGGTGCAAGGGGTGCAGCTGCTATGGGGCCCATAGCTGAAGGGGGCCCATCTTTGCTGTCTAAGTATATGTTTTACATACATTTATCACCATCAGTTGCTAAATAGAGGGCCCTTACAAACTTTTGCTATGGTGCCCACGATTATCTAGGTACGCCTCTGAAAAGAGGCAAAAGAGGCGGAAGAAAAATAAAGAAACAGACATCTAAAGAAAACCATCTAGACATCCCCAGGGAAGAAGAGAAACAAACTATCTTCAACCTCAGCAAGAGGGAACTCAATCAAGACGAAATCAATTTATTGAAAAAAGGTCTAAAATTTGCACCACATTCAACATAAACAAATTTGACACATTCTTCGACACAGAAAAGTTTGTTCGAAAACTACAGTATGTATAAAGAAATTCTTTGAAAAAAATCCCACCAAAGAATCCACACAACCACCACAAGAATACCAACATACAGATCTAAAACCATCATCTACCTTCTACCCTGCATACATAAAGGGACCACACATACAGGAAGAACACTGAGACAATTGCCAGACAGAGGAAAAATTCAATACAATTTATCCAATGAAGAAAACAAAGCCTTGAAGATATTGAAGGAAGAAAAATCAATAATCATCAAACCAGCTGACAAGGGGGGAGGTTTGGTAATTCTGGACAAAGAACAATATGAGAAAGAAGCAAACTCCCTCCTAGCCGATGTAGACACATACAAGAAAATAAAATCTGACCTCACTCAAGATTTCAAAAACAAACTACAGATACCTCTAGATGAAGGACTATGGGAATCCTGACTAAAAATGAACATCACATCACATCACAGTCATACACCCTATCATACAAACCTTTTATCAACTACCAAAAATCCACAAGGATCTCCAAAACCCACCCGGACGTCCCATAATTTCAGGAATTGGATCACTAATGGCAAATTTATCAAGATATATTGATCAATTTATCCAACCAACAGTCAAACAACAGAAAAGCTATTTAAAAGACACTCTACATATTCTCCAAATTCTTAACGGAATTCAATGGAACCAGGAATACACACTATGCACTAGTGACGTCAAGTCACTATATACCTGTATACCTCATTCATGAGGATGCACTGCTGTAAGAAATTCACTAATATTCCAAAACAATATACCCAACCAATAAATCAACTTCATTATGGAACAAATAGAATTTATCTTAGAAAACAATTACTTGTGGTATGACGGAAAATTCTACATACAAACCAAAGGAACAGCAATGGGGACATCATTTGCACCCTCTTATGCAAATATCTTTGTCACAGAGTGGGAGGAGTCATGTATCTGGAACAATAATTGTGGATTGACACTTAAACATCAGCTATCAGCCACAATCAAATCCTCATTCTTTCATCTGAGGAACATAGCCAGAATCAAACAGTTAATCCCATCTGAAGATCTGCCAAAAGTCATACATGCATTTGTATCATCTCGTTTGGATTACTGCAATGCCCTTTACCTTGGTCTACCAGCAATCGAACTGCACCGATTACAGCTGGTACAAAACACAGCTGCCAGGCTGTTAACTAACCAGCCCCGTTCTAGCCACATTACTCCCATTCTCTACTCCCTTCACTAGCTGCCAATAAAAGGGTGAATCATTTTCAAGACCAATCTACTGAGTTTCAAAGCCCTACATGACCAAGGACCAAGGTACCTGAAGCAGCTTCTGATTCCATACTGTCCCACCCGATTACTGCGGTCTGTAGATTAAGGACTTTTAGCAGTACCTAGGATCTCCCGTAATTCATCTGGGGGTCGAGCTTTTAGCCATTCAGCCCTGACTTTATAGAACTCACTTCGCCGCACTGTTCGAGAGACCCCTACTCTAGAATGCTTCAAAAACAGACTCAAGACTTTTCTATTTACTCAAGCATTTCCTTCAGTCCCTTAAATATTGTTTATGAAAAGCTTTTCTGTACTGTATTACATTCATTCTATCTGTTAAGTACCTTGAGTAATATTGGAGAAAGAGCGCTATATAAATAAAATTATTATTATTATTATAATTATTATTAATTATTATAATCGATTTTTGGAGAACATTGTTTGTTGGCATAGATATATCAACAATCTATTCTTTATATGGAAGGGCACATCACCAGACCTCGACAAATTCATAGAACATATGAACGCTAACCAAAGCGGACTGGAATTCACCACAACAATAGACAAGCAGAAAGTAGCATTCTTAGATTTAGAGATCTACATAAAAGACAATAGCCTCATGACATACATCAAAGAAGTTGATGGCAACAACTTCCTACCGTATATAAGAAACAATCATAAAAATTGGAAGAAAAACATCCCTTGGGGCCAAGCAAGAAACCGCACAGAAGAAGACAGCTATAAAGAACAAAGTTCAGAATTGAACTCTAAATTTCTAAAGAAAGGATACCCTGAACAACAAATTGATGATGAACTCCACAAGGTACAAACGTTAGAAAGAACAAACCAACTACAATACAAGGACAGAAACCAAACAGAATCTGGAAACAACGTAACATTCATCATCACCCAATACAATTCGAACCATAGACAATTTGAACAGATCTTACAGAAACACTGGAATATACTCATGCTTGACACAGATCTAAAGAATATCTTACCACCAAAACCTAAAATCATTTACAAATGAGCAAAAACCCTGAGACAAGAACTGACAAGCAGCTACATACTGATAACAGAAGAAAAGAAAGAACAAACAAAAGGCTTTTTTCCATGCTTAAAATGTATAAGCTGCAAAAAAACTGGAACACAAAGCACAAAACAATTAATAACATTCCGCTCAAGCCAAAATTCAAAAGAATATAAAAAAAAAAAAAACTCCTGCGCAACTAAGGAAATGATCTATCTACCTGAATGCCCCTGTCTGGTCTGCAGTATGTGGGCCAAACAAAAAGATGCTTGAAGACCCATACAGAATATATAACATAAAAAAGGACTGCAGACACACAGCCTATCCCTACACTTTGCTGAATGCCACAATAAAGATCCAAGTCTACTGAAAATAAATGCAATCGAAAGAATCACACCAAATCGGAGAGGAGAACTCAAAAAAAGAGAATCCAAATGGATATGTATGAACTGAGGACCCTACAGCCCTCAGGACTGAACATAGACTTTGAACTATCCGTATTCTTAAAATAATAGAGAATTAACATATCATTAGAAAAACAGACGTTATTTAAAATACACATACCGCCCTCTTTTATTTTATTTTAAACAATATATTTATATAATTTTTTTATATATATATTTTTCTATTTTTACTTACAAAAAAAACCCCTCAAATATCTTAAAGAAACCAATACACAGAATAGTAACATGTGCATGCCGCCAAAAATGTGCTCAACTTCCGTTTTTTGAATAAAGTTTTTTAAAGAAAAAAATTCCTAATCAGTATAAAGGTATAATTGAAGACTCTGGAAGTAACCACCCATCCTTGACAAAGATGCTTTGAGCTTCGAAACGCGTTGAATGAAACAGGGGACAGAACAGAGAATGCCGCCATAAAGCCGACAACACGCTGAAGCCGCTGACCGGAAGCACCAACCCGAACTTCCGGTATCGAGCGAGGGAGCCAGTCGCGCTGACAAGAAAACTGCAAATGAAGGTAACAGTTAGGGACAGTTAGGGATTATACCTCCAAGCAGCAACACTGTCAGTGACAAAAAACCCCAATAACATCCCGGCCACAGAAACTCATCTAACCCCACCAAATACTCCACAAAGGAGCTGTAAACATTTCATGGTACTTGTGTATTATCACGGCGCCCCCGATTTCCATCGCAGGGCATTGTACGATGAAAAATAGCGTTGCATCGCATGCGTATACCTGTGAAGTAATGCGCGTCCCCTCGCGGAGCTCGCCACGCTTCGGGCTCGGTGGCAAGCTGCGCTCGCCACACTTTATAAAATCAACTCCACGCCAACGTGGATAGTGGGGGTATGAAAAGGTCGGAGGATGCGTACCGCCGCCCCTCGGGGGCTCGCTGCGCTCGCCATGCTTCGGGTTGGCGTTGATAGTGGGGGGCCGTTAACAATGTGGGGGCATTTTACATATTTATTACCCATCAGGGTGGGTATACAATTAAAAATTGGGTCTGGGGGTGCCATTTAACATGGGACTGAATGGGAAATCGTGTTGCATCGCATCGCATGCCATTGTAATGACATGCAATGTGACACAATTTTAAAATTGTATACTCAGCCCGGGAAAAGGCTGAAATCGGGTCCATCGCATGCCATCGCATACTTTAATTAGTGGTATGCGATGCGATGCGATGGGCGCCGTGATAATACACAAGTACCCATTTCATTCAAGGTGATATGTTTTTTTTTATATTTCTTTTCATAAATGTTAATGGCATGCTACATGTTGCATTTTATATTTTAAACTTTATACACACATATACAAGCGCTCATTTCTCTTTTTACTTGATGCAGCTGAGACGGCCTTTTTGCTACAGTAGCATCTTCTACTTTTTCTAATGCATACTTGCGTACTGTCCCGGATTGGCCAGTAGGCACCCGAAATTCAGCGGTCCTCTCGTCCCCTGAAAATGTAGGCAAGTCTCCCTAAGCCAGTCTAAACCCTTGTTAAACTGGGTACACACCCACAGATTTATCTGCCCAATCTGTCTGGGGTATGGGTCATTAAGTCGACCAAATTAAGGTCGACATACATTGGATCGACTACTGAAGGTCAACAGGCCTTAGATTAACACAGACAAAGGGTAGATTTGTTTAAGTTCTACAGGGTCAAAAGGACGACATTGGCAAGGTCGACATACGAAAGGTTATCATGGGTTCTGCTTTTTTGTCTCAAATGTCGACGTGGACACCATATTGGTATCGACCTAATGCATGTGTCAACCTTTTGACCCTCTCAACCTTTTGTCTGTGTCGACTTTCAGTGGTCGACCCAATGTATGTCTACCTTAATTGTGTGGAACTAACGACCGTGTCCCTATGTTCGGTGGGAACAAAAACCTGCTAATGTATGGGGAGCATAGGATGATCAACCATTTGCTCAAAATTTTTTGAAAAATAGATAAAAACAATTGTTCTGATAAATTTGTTAATTCAAATGGATTTAATCAATTTGTCTGAACGACCATTGTCTGTTTTCCAGTGTTTGGGAGCAAATGTTCGAATCTCATATGCTCTCATACTTTACCAAATTTTCTAAGAGTCATGTTTCATTATTAGCAGCAGGAGCCAGCGCTACGGGACCGTGACGGCATGGCAGGCAGGTACCGCAGACAGCAGCGGGTGGGCAGGTATGGGCATGTGGGAGGGGGGGCTGCCAAGGGGAGGGGGAGTGGGGGTGAATTTTTTTTAGCGGCGGGGGGGCGCATAATAAGTAGCTACGCCACTGACAAACAAAATTAGAGACCGTGTGGTGCTTAAAAATAGGCACTCCACTGGCAGCATTGTTGTCCCAGCTCCAACTGCCAACTGCCACCGAATGCTCTCACCGTGAGCACATCTGGTGCCGTGTGAGGATGGTAGTATTATAGGAGCGGCTACCTTGCTTCTGCTCTGGAGCACCAGATGTGCCCACGGTGAGAGCATTCAGGGCAGGGTTAGGGGGATGCAAGTGGGGTGGGGGCAACCGACAGGGAGCTCTGTTGGAACTAGGGGCGCGAGCGGGCCCCTTCCAATGGCTGGCGGGGCATGGCGGCTGGCGTGAGAGGGGCTCCATCTGTATAACACCTGCTCTGCCAGACATCCCCTATTACAAGGCAGTGCTATATGAGCTCAACACATAACCTATGTGAACATTAATTGATACCCCTTTTACACCGCCGAAAAATCCGGGTCAGCGGCGGGTCAGACCCGGATCATCGGCGGCGTAAATGGGGTATATCCGTGTCCATTTACACGGGTCCTCTACCCAGGTCCTGACCTGGGTAGAACCCGGATAGGACCCGTGTAAATGCCGGTGTAAATGGTCCCGCTGCGGGTCCAGGCACCCGCAGCGGGTCCACAGCGTGCAGCGCTGGGGAAGCTGTGCCCAGCTGCTGACTGTACATTCGCAGCAGGAACTTTGCGGCTGGGGGGGGAGGTACAGCAGCGGCGCACATCATCACCTCCGCTCTGACCTCAGGCTGACAGGTATCCCCCCCTCCCCTCAGCAGCCACAGGGACAGGTACCCCCCCTGCTTTCTTTCATAACATTATCATTTTTTGTGGTCTAGCAAACTCACAAGAAACTCCCAAACTCCTCCCAGCACCCAGGAACAGCACCCCCCATCTACCCCCACAAAAATGTTATTCCAGCAGTAGTAATTATATATATATATATATATATATATATATATATATATATATAATATTTAAGACAGGGATGACCCAGGTTCAGTGTAAATGGTGCAGACCCAGGTCCGACCCAGGTCAAAGTGCTGTGTAAATGGGGTATAAAGCAGGGTCAGACCCTGGAAACTCCAGCGTTCAAAGACCAGGGTCCGACCAGGGTTTTTGGTGTAAAAGGGGTATAACTCAGAACTTTGCAAATTATCACACTTATACCCCTTTTACACCAAAACGCCGGGTCTCACCCGGCTTTTTTAGACCCAGGTTCAAGCCGGGTGCGTCCCGGCGTTTTGGTGTAAAAGGGGTATAAGTGTGATAATTTGCAAAGTCCGCAGGTTGTACGGTCCGCAGGTTGTACGTTCCCCATTCATGTAAATGGGAGCCGGGTCATCCGACCCGGCGTTCCCATTTACACCGCCCTCTACCCAGGTCCTAGCCGTGTTCTACCCAGGTCAGGACCTGGGTAGAAGTCCCGTGTAAAGGGACACGGCGTTAGGGATTTACACCGCCGAAGATCCGGGTCTGACCCGCCGCTGACCCTGATTTTTCGACGGTGTAAAAGGGGTATAAAGGAGCCCATACACGCTCCGTTGTGTACGGCTCCGTTCTGTACTATGCGATGCGCTCTCCCGCGCATCACATAGTACGGTACAAAAAGTATGTGCTGCACATTTTTTTTGTTCTAGGTACACATCGTATCGGATCGCAGTGCATGCACACTGCATGCACTAGGGATGCGATCCAACACAATGTGTGCTGCTTCAGCACAGAACGGATCCGTTAAACGGACCGTGTATGGGGGGCTTAAGGCCTTTTTTCAGATCTGATCGCAGAGAGAGTTACATTTGTGTGAGTAATTTTGTTTCTGTGCAGGGTAAATACTGGCTGCATTATTTTTACACAGCAATTTAGATTTCAGTTTCAACACACCCCACCCAAATTTAACTCTCTCTGCACATGTTACATCTGCCCCACCTGCAGTGCACATGGTTTTGCCCATTTTCCAAACAAATTTGTACTGTAATCAGATCTGAATAAGGGCCTAATTGGTCTTTATTGGGGTTTCCCCCTGGCATATCCGTATCTCCTGCACCACATGTTGCATGGAGATAATCTTCACGGGACTTGAATGTTAAAAGCTATCTGTGGGCACCATACTGCTATTTTGACTTAATAATCCTATATCAATCAAGAGCAACTAATACTTCGCTACCAATATAACAAATTTTCATAAACTGGAACACCAATAAGCAAATGCTATTAAGCAAATGAAGTATGCATTTTAATTGATACCCCCGGGTGGTTATTTACTTTTATATTGATTTGTTGTGCCTTTTAGTACTGTATCTTACACATTTGTATCTAATCTTTTTATTTTATTTTTTTAATTGTTATTGTTATTTGGTTTTTACTTTATTTGGTACTTATATGTTAGTTGGGCGCCCACTAAGCTATTTGCTTAGTTTTACACGTCCCCTCGCGGGGCTCGCCTCGCTTCGGGCACGGTGGCTCGCTGCGCTCGCCACACTATGTAAAATCAACTCCATGCCGACATGTATAGTGGGGGTATGAGCGTACCCTTTAATTATTCATTTTCTTTTACCGTTATTGGTCATTTAATAAAGTAATTATTTTTACTGAGATTGTTTAATATGTATTTTTAAGCGCCACACGGTCGCTCTTTTTCACTTATTATAAATAAATGTATTGTTCTTTAACATGTAAAGGCATGTACTGTAAGTGCATAATCCTTAATCATGTTTATTGCTTAGTTTGTGGCTCGTAGCTAGCCATAAAGCTATGCCCCCAAAAGGTAGTCTTACAAGTGTATAAGTGTGCTCAAGATATGCTAAGGGCAATTATGTGTCAGTCACTGTGTCAGTCATTGTCATCAAACTGACCTACATGCACAATCCTTCCATCTCCATCGTCCTCATCCTTCTTGCAATCACTGTAAGGGTTCAGTGTATGCAGGGGCGTAGCTAAGGGTTCATGGGCCCTGGTGCGAAAGGTCAGCTTGGGGCCCCCCTACATACAACAAAATTAAAATCTCGGTCTGTTTATATTTTAATACATCAAGTATATTATGTTAATAATAGAACTAACATTTAAACAAAGGATAGTAGTTTATTTAAATAAAATATTAAAAGAACAAAGATGATAAAACTGGAGAGGCCCAGGTTACTGGAAGCTATGGTGTGCTAGGTATTAATCTACAAGGCCCAAAGGATTATATTATGATACTAGTGGCCATGATATCTAGATGTGGCACTACAAATCCCAGCACATCCTCTATCGGCAGAGCATGCCGATGCCCACATCGGCACAGCAAGCTGGCAGGGAAGGGATATCCCCAGCACGGCTGTCTGTAATCCCCATGGCATCTCCTTCCTATGAGTCACCCAGGATGAGCCCCCCACCTTCCCTCTCCCCACTGCTTTTTGGAGATCCCCCCACCCCTCCACTCCCCACCACCAGGGTTTCAGGTTTCCATGCTGCAGCTTCATAAAAATTGATCCTCTCCCCCTGCTTCATTATTGTTAATTTTCCCCCCTCCTCACTGCTTCCCAAAAAATATATGAAGCAGTGAGGAGAGGAACCATTTTTATGAAGCAGAATCGTGGGCAGCCATGGGGAGAATTTTTATAAAGCTGAACTGCTGGGGCAGTGTGGAGGCCTGAATGAGGAAGCTTTTTAAATCAGCGAGGAGCGGAGGGAGTAAAGGCATTTTTAATAATCAATGAAGCACAAGCTTAGAATCCAGTCTCCACGACCATCCACCAATAAATAAACCTCACCTGCTGCCGCTGCTTCCGCTCCCTGTGCTGCGCTGCCTGTCACTGTATAGTGCAGCTATTTCCTACTGTACTATACGCTGCAGTACAGTCACCACGGCACTCACCAACAAATGTCTCCCGCAGAGTCGCAGATGTTCCCGCTGGCTGTACTGCGCTGCCTGCCTCGCCCTGTGTAGCTGTTGTCGACAGCGCTCCCCACAGAGCCCCGCGGCGGCCGGCATTTAATTGGACAGCCGCGATGTCATGACGGGGTACGTCATGATGTCGCGCTTACAGAATCCACCGTCCCCGGTACTTTGGGACTTCTTGCGCATGCGCATTGTGCGTTTCTCGGTAGATCTTTAAAAAAAAACGGGAGGATCAGGCCAATTTCCGTGAGACGGGGAGAAATCATCAGCAAGCGGGAGACTGCCGCAAAATGCGGGAGGGTAGGCAACTATGGGTTACAGTGGCGGGGGTTGGGCCCCCCTGGCTCAGGGGCCCGGTCGCAGGTGCGACCGCTGCGACCCCTGTAGCTACGCCACTGAGTGTATGTCACCCTCATTCATAAGGCTGACAGTCAGGAAGGGGCAGTCACGTGTGGTTTATCTAATTGAGGTTCTGTTTAAAGTTTATAAAAAATATCTGAAAAATCATTATATCTAAGAACTATAGTCAAATTCACATACCTTCCAGCCTGACAAGCCCAAACTATTCTTGTGAATGATATAAAATACAGGGAGCAATATACAATTAACCAAATTATAGCACCTCACCCAGCACCTTTAATGTCCACTTCTCAAAGAACCCCCTCCCTTCATTTTACATTGGGCGACAGTGCCCACCTGTAAGTAGCCTCTACTGTGGGCAGCCATATTTGTTAGCGCCCCGCTGCTCAGCTAGATCGCTCCTCTCCTAACACAGACAGGGGGTTACCCATGTTACAGCATAGAGCGGCCAGGGAGCACTTTGTCCCTTGATCATAAAAATGTTAATAGCCCAGGAGTAAGGTGGCACCATGCCCCCTGTCCCAACCCACTGCAAATGCAATTTGCAGCAGTGTACCAATGCTGGCTTGCCATAATGTTTAAAATTGTGAAGCAGACATTGGGCCTTATTTTGGTTCATTCTTTCTGACAAAATCCTTCTTAGATGGACAAAACCATGTGCACTGCAGGGGGGCAGATGTAACATGTGCAGAGAGAATTAGATTTGGGTGGGGTTTTACTTCAAAGTGAGATCTATATTGCAGTGTAAAAATAAAGCAGTCAGTATTTTCCCTGCACAGAAACAAAATTACTCACCCAAATCTAATTCTCTATGCACATGTTACATCTGCCCCCCCTGCAGTGCACATGGTTTTGTCCATCTAAGAAGGATTTTGTCAGAAAGAATGAACCAAAATAAGGCCCATTGTAACAATATTGGAGATCACATTATTGACATGACATCGTGCAGGATTTGGCAACTTTGTGAATATCAATAATATACCGTAACTATATCTCTGCTGAAAGCTTGGAATCCCCATCCAATCTCAGGCCAGGAGACTGACAAATGAAAGGTTTGGGCATCCATATCACTGCATCTTCTTGGTCATTTTGCCTCTCTCTTCTTTTACTCCATTGGAATTGCAGTCATCTATCATTCTCCTTATCCTGTCTTCCAATTGTTTAATATATTTGCAGCATGGCTCCTCTGTTTTTATTCCCTCCCCTTCACTCAAATGTATAGTGATCTCAATATCCATACTGATAAATCACCCAACTCCGTCACTGTCAGACTTCTCTTCTTCTCACCATCTTCTGGCATCTACCAATGGGATTTCTGCTCCACCCACTTCCATAATCCTTCTTCAAACTTTGTACTATCTCCGGCTTCTACAATTAAACCTTCCCTTTCTTGCTCCTGGAACAACATGTTGCTCTCAACACCCGAATCACCTGAACACAACTCAATCTATTGGTCTTTGTGGCCCAGTTGGCTCCTGGCTCACTAGGAACCTCTCCGTCAGCTCCTTCTCTGGCCTACCTCCTGCTTCCCCTCCACTTCCCCCGCCTTTTTAGTGCCATAAGTCTCTGTCCTCCATTGTTTTAACTGCACATTTCTTACCTTACTGAACTAATCATATACTTTGGCCTCTGCTATAATGATACTGAAATCTACCTCTCCTTCCCAAATCTCTCCCATTCTCTCCTTTATCCTGTAACCAGCTGTATACAGTATCATCCATTATGTCTGAAGGCAAAAGCTCAACATGGCGAAAACAGCTTATTATATTGCCCGCACGCAGTTTAAAATCTTTTCACATCTGTCTTAATTTTTCTACGGCCTACTGTATGCTCTGCTTTGATATTATCCCTTTAATTTCCAACATCAATACTCTCTCCAAAGATGGTTCGTTTTAGGATTGGGACTTTACCAGGATTAAACCCTTCCTGACCTGAATGTCATCCAATCTCTCACCATCTCCTACCTTGATTATAGTAACATCCTCACTGCCTGGCTTCCCTCTCACTTGACTCTACACAATTGCAACCATCCCCAATGTCACAGATTGATTTTCTGCCACTATGCTGTTGCCACCAAGATCTGCTATATAACATTTTCGTGTTACAGAATCCACTTTAACCTATGTATGTATAGTCTCCCTCATCTACTGTGCAATGTCCTTAGTTATTATTACTCCCACCACTCTCAAACTCTAATTTCATATATCTCAACTCCCACAGGTTCTGTATGACACATCTTCTGTACAGTAGTATGCTTTTGAAAAGCCCAGTACATTGCCTTTTGGTTCCCTACATCTCTGTAATATAAGGTCTGATTAAGACCTGACCTCACAACTGTGAATTTGCAGAGCGCATGATTATCGATGAATTACGCATGCGCGTTAGAAGGATGAAGTCCTGCTACTAAAGCATTTCTATTCACAAGCCATTTGCTAGGGCATTGAAAGGAAGTAGGTGTCTGTGGGTGGGAACCAACCGTTTCAGGGGAGTGCCCAAGACTGGGAGTGTCAGGGAAAACGCAGGCATCAAGAAGCATTTTAGGAGTGATGTCAGCAGCAGGCCGGATATGCCTGTATTCCTCGCAGCCGCTGGGTAAGTCTCTGGCTACTCTGAGCCTGCAATGAGTGGCGCACCGTAGAAAAATCATTCGATGGTGATGGTGAGCCTCTTTTGAAGAATTTGGGACATACTCGCTAGACTGCAAAGTCTTCACACTGTGTACACATCCATTCGCACATTAATATGCAAGGTGGGATTTCACTAAAGCAGGGCGGCGTCTACCTGATTGCTGGCCGCTGCACATGCGGCCATGCGATCAGGTCTGAATTACCCCTATGATACTAAGCGGTTGTATGGTGCAGCAGATTTTTGTGACACATCTATATAAATAAAAGGCTAACTACTCCTCAGCTCTATGAGTTGAAGTACCACGAAATGCCGCTCAATGGACCAAATTACTCCATTTTGTAAAAGTGAAAGCAATTTTTGCAGGGACACTGATCTGTTCCAAACTTGCTGGATATGGAAAGTGGGAGCTGTGGAGACAGAGATTACAGGTAGGAGCAGATAGGGACTGGGGTTGGGGTGGAGAGCTTGTGTGCTAAAAACTGTCACCGCTCAAAATGAAAGTAAAAACAGTCACAGTTTAAAGTGAAAGTAAATCCCATTTTGACAGGCTTTTAACTAATTATAAGTAAATAGTAAAGAACAACTATCTTGCACGTGATAATTTCAAGAAGTAAAACATTTCTCAATCCAATACAGATTAGCCTTACCTAGGGTTTATATTAATTTGGGCTGCTCCTAATACACATGCTGCTTTTCTCTGTTTGGAGATTGATTTTATATAGGAAGAGTACACCAAAGCTCGTGCTTTTCCGCCATGCAGCTGGACATGTACTTTTTTTGGTGCCAATTTTTAGATGCCAGCACATGGACCCCAAATTAGTGTACCATGCTTGTGTCACTCGCCATGATTTGCGCAATATGCCTCAAGGTGCCCATACACGTTACAATTATTGTATACAATATTGTATACAATATCGCATCTCATCGCATCTCGGGTTTGTGATGAGAACAGATAAAATGAGATCTAGTACAAAAAGTATGTGCTGCACATACTTTTTGTACTAGATCTCATCTCATCTGATCTCATCTCAAAACAGAGATCGGATGAGATGCAATATTGTATACAATATTGTATACAATAATTGTAACGTGTATGGGCACCTTCAATCATGTCGTTTTCAACAGAACTTGGCAAAGTTTACCATTCTCAATCGGAACGGTAAAGTATGCCAAAGTTAAAAAAATTATAAACTTAATTTTGATATTTCCATTGCCATGTTGACCATTTTACCATGTCAACCTTTTGTCTACAGTATGTAGATTTTGTGCATGTCAACCACATGGTGTCCACCTATCATCCGGATCCCCATCTGGACATTGCGTGCTGCATCCCAAATCCCAGTCTGCTCAGATGTCGTGTAAAATCCCTTTGTGAAGTGGAAACGGATAATAACATTTTGTGTTATGTATTTATACCAATCACATATTGGGGGTTATTCTAGTTCATTCTTTCTGACAAAATCCTTCTTAGATGGACAAAACCATGTGCACTGCGGGTGGGGCAGATGTAACTTGTGCAGAGAGAATTAGATTTGGGTGGGGTTTTTCTTCAAAGTGAGATCTATATTGCAGTGTAAAATAAAGCAGTCAGTATTTTCCCTGCACAGAAACAAAATAACTCACCCAAATCTAATTCTATCTGCACATGTTACATCTGCCCCCCTGCAGTGCACATGGTTTTGTCCATCTAAGAAGGATTTTGTCAGAAAGAATGAACTAGAATAAACCCCATTGTGAGGACATAGTATATGGCTTGGACATGCCATGTTTTACATTTTAATCATTTTAAAAACCTGAACTCTCAGACACCTACAGCATTCTTACCTATACAGCACCACATGCTACTATACAAGCAATGCAAATACTGCACTACGGACCTGATTCAGGGATGCCACTAATACATTCACATCTGTGATCCTGTACACAGCTCATGTGCAAAAATATGCTAATGCTGTAAGTGCCTGGAAATACAATGAAAAGCCCACAATCAGCTTAGCAAATCCAAGTGACTGCTTATAAACAGTCGAATTCCCTTCAATAATTGACTTTGTGAGTAACCATATGGCCATTCAGAATGGGCGGGGGGGGGGGGGGGGGGGTCAGAGATGCTGGCACCATGTTTTCTGTATACAGGATCACAGTTGTAGGCAGAGAAAAGCCGACACACCCACCACTCCCGTTATCTCCCCCAAATGCTTCCTGACTGTCAATCACTTTGTGAAGAAATCTACTCTGTGAGCAGGGCCATCTTAACAGTAGTGTAGGTCCTGGGCAATCCAATGTACTGGGGCTCCTACCCACCCATCAATAGTAATTTTGCTTCAAAACAAATCAAAACATGCCCCTCCTGCAGTCCTGCACATACCTCCCAACCGTCCCGGATTCGGCGGGACATTCACGATTTACGGCCGATGTCCCGTCGTCCCGGTACTGCTTACCGCAGTCCCGGCTTCCCGAGACAGTTGGGAGATATAAACCACGCCCCCACGCTCTCTAGGACGTCACTGTGCCTCCAGCGTATGTGCGCAAGCTGCTGGGCGGTCACAGTGACGTCCTCTTCCTATCCAGCAGCTGCCATCTCTGCGCGTCTGAGTGGAGCATCCGAGCATGAAGTCCTGCAGAGCCAGCGAGCGGTAAGTACGGACAGACGGGCGGGCGGGGGGGGGGGGGGGGGTTGGTTGGTGTGTGTGTGTGGGGGAATTGCCAGTGCCTCCTAAGAAGCGACGAGGCTGAAGTTATATTACGACGAGCGGCGAAAACAGGGGCGTGGCCGGATTTCGCGTCACCCCGTGAGGCCACGCCCCATTTTCTCGAGGCCACGCCCCCTTTTCGGATAGCCATTCACCATCAGGCTGCAGGAAGAGATTGCTAATTGGCCACTCTGATATTCTCTTCTGCCTCCCAAGATTCTCAGGGGGCCGATCCGCACAGCCCAGTCTGCCTTTGCTCTAAGGCCACTAGAATTGGGAGTCCTTTGGGCTGCTGTCCATTAAGCCTATACACTAAGATAGCCCTGTGGCTAGGGTGCCTTGGCACTTGTGCAGTGCAAACATGACACATGCACAGTGGAACCATAATCAATCAACTCCATAAATATCGGCATGGTGTACAGTACATCTCTGAATCAAGCCCTATATCAGCCATCATAGCCCTGGGCACGTTACATCAGTCTGTTGGGGCATCTACAAGCACCACATCCCCTTTGGATCTTCCGTAATTCCTAATTTAAGCATTTACAGTTATGATTTTGGCAAAACCAGTTGTAGTTGATTGGCTAAATCCTACTGCTTTCATAATCTCTGTACCTGTAACAAAACTTCCTAAAGCACCTTTGGACTTGTCTCAAAATGTTTAGGTAAACTTACATAGATACATGCCTAGGTGCATAAGATACAATTATTTGCAAAGTAGTATCGACAATGTAGGGTTGTAGAGTTTGGAGCGCAGATTTGTTTATGGGTCTTCCATGATATTCAGAGGGGTGTACAGCCATTCCAAATCATATACAAGGTAACCATCAGACCTATCAGAGACCAGGTCTTATCCTATACTTTTAAACTCTGTAAACATTTGCTTAAAAGCGCATTTTCACGCTAAAGCAGATGATTTAAAAAAATAATAATATTATTTATTTCGGCCCTTCTGACCAGTAGCGTTAAAAAATCATTTATTGATGATGATGATGAGGCATGTCCCCACAAATCAGTAATGCCTCCCCGTCGTCTGCTGCATGACTATATCGTCAAGACATTCAGAAGTGGGGGCGGGTGCTGTCACTGATGATATTGTTTAATAATATTGTTTAGTGCGTACACACAATATCGTTCGCACAGGTCTAGTGTGTAGGGGGCTTTACTCTCAGCATGCATAAACAACACAACACACACACACACACACACACACACACGGTTATCTGTAATGAAGAATGCCCTGATATTTCCTCATTCTCATGATCATTGATTGAGGCACACTGGTGCAGAAGACTTCTTCTGGCTATAATTGGCGTGTGCTTTGTAAATGACGTAATATGAAATGCCATGTTCATATGAGCAAGTGATGCTACTAGGGATGGTACTACTCAGTAACCAAAGTGGGGGGAGGACTGTAATTAGCTCCTACACCTGGAGATTCATTCAATATGCCATCAAAATGTTGGGGCTTGGCCTTGATTTCTCAACCCCCTTAGAAATATCTAGGGCTAGAACATGTGCTGAGCATGAAAGCAAATCAGATTTTACACTGTACTGCAACAGCCTCTTTTACTCTGCAATTATAGTGAATTCTACAACAATGAAAATGAATCATTTTGAATCCTGAATTTACCTTCAGACACAAACCCACCTTTACTGTAGATAAAAGACATAATGAAGATTGCTATAGAATTCTTTACACTGAAGAACAAACTAGATTCTGGCTTTTCGCTCATTATGAAGGTACAGTAGTATGCTTTTACATACAGTGTAAAGCCAAACAAACTGCTTTACATTACATTAGCATGGACGTGTCGCTTAAAAAATAATCTCACTTTAAAAGTAGAATTAGACGGAACCTTCCAGAATATTAATGGAGGTTTTGTTCTTTGATTCTGACCAAGTACACATACAGCAGCAGCAGCAGCAGCAGCAGCAGCGCTATCACTTGTACTAATGGATTGGCTGCTTGTTCTACATAAAGACCAGATGCTTTCTGTGCTAATATATCACAAGGGGAACAGTCTGAGAGACTCAAACAGGGCTTTGCAGAAATGCAGTAATAGAAAATATGGATACACACATAAAAGAAACTAAGTCCGAATAAATATAATTACACATTTACCTTTCAATTCATTTACAGAGGTTTTTTATGAATAACATTGTATATCTCTGACTCAGCTCATTATTCAATCAGAATGATAGGAAAATGTAACTACAGATATCCACAGACAATACATTGTAATCCCAGCTCAGATGTAACAATGCTGTAGCAGGTTGTCTCTGTATCTGCACCGTATATCCTAGGTTAGAACCATATAGCATCCTTACCTGTCAGTGAGCTCTTCCTAAGGTTTCCTGGTGGTTCTGCATTCTTGTTGCAGATTCCTATGCACACAGCTAGCAGAGAGCACAGGCAGGTTCTCGGCTGTCACATGTGTACTCAAGCCAACCAACTGAATAGGCTTTACTATTATTAACACTTGCACTGCTGGCAGACCTCATTGCACACTGTCAGACAATGCATTTCAGTTTGGTTTTTAATAGGAAGACACTTTTATGGAACATGGAGTTGTGTTATCAGTAAATGCACGAAGCTGTTGGCAGTTCCATTTATGACACTTCCAGATGTGTGCCTGGCTAATTATTTATTATTTATTTATTTATTAACAGTTGGTACTTATGTAATATCTGGGCACCCGTTTTTCCAAACCTGGGCACCCGTTTTTCTTATGAGACCGCGTCCGCTCGCCACACTTCGGGCACGGTGGCTCGCTGCGCTCGCCACACTATATAAAATCATATCCATGCGTAGTTGGATAGTAGGGGTATGAAAAAATGGGGTGCATTTAACATGGGAGCCCAGATAATACATAAGTACCTAACAGTTTCTTATATAGCGCATACATATAATGCAGCACTTTACAGAGAATATTTGACCATTCACATCAGTCCCTGCCCCAGTGGAGCTTACAATCGATATTCCCTACCACATGTACACGCACACACAGACATTCTAGGGTTAATTTGTTGGGAGCCAATTAGCCTACCAGTATATTTTTGGGTTGTGGGAAACTATAGAAACTCCACACAGTTAGAGCCATGGTGGGAATCGAACCCATGACATCAGTGCTGTGAGGCAGTAATGCTAACCATTACACCATCCGTGCTGCCAAATGGCTAAGCACATGTTATCACATACATACCATCACCTATAATGTACTGGATTTTATAGCAGAGAATATAATTTCATAAAACCTCTACTAAAACCACAGTTTTATTATACATTATGTTCATAATTTACAGGAAACATTTCATAATAGCATATTGTTACAAGTAGTTAACCCAGTCAGTCCTTACCCATACTTCCCAACATTATCCATTGATCTATGATTGCAATCACCTGTGTTGAAATTCCTCTATTATAAATTAAATATTTCAACACAGGTGACACTGATTATTCACAGGGCCATCTTGACATATGGGCTCACTGTGCCCCAGCCCAGGGGCCATTGATTCTACGGGGCATTTGAGCTGAGGCATTTGCCCCAGGCCAGTGCCTCCAGAGTTTATTGGTACACTGTCTGACTGCTCTGATTGTGATGGACACAGAGTGACCGGCCAGCTGTCTTTACCTGACTCCTAGTTTCCAACCAAACAGCTAATGACTGTTATGCTGGGTACACACCAGGACGATACGGCCCAAAACTAGCCAATTAAGATACAATCTCAACCGATTGTATGTAAATCGGCCATGTTTTGGGCCATTTCGCTGCCCTTTTGATGTGACCCACCCCGATCCGATGTGCGGATAGGATCTGAGAAACGACCATTGAAATGGGTGCGGGTCGCGATCGGATCGCAATCACATCAGGGTTTTTTTTTGTGCCGGCTCCTTCAGCTCGTGAGCGGGTCGTACGTTCCTGGGACGACCTGCTCACGAGCAGGATCGTGCTGGTGTGTACCCAGCATTAGAATGCTGATTGGTGGATGGCTAGAGTTATTCACCAATCAGCCATTCACTGTATGCAAGCATGTGGAGAGGGGTATGGATCATTAGCTCACCAGCATGTTGGTCGACAGTCATTAGGTTGACATGTATTTAGGTCAACATGCAGGAAGGTTGACATGAGTCTAGGTCAACATGGAGAAGGTTGACAGGGTCATTAAGTTGACATGGTCAATAGGTTGACATGGGGGTAGGTTGACAGTCAAAAGGTCTACATGTTTACAAATGTCGACACAGGTGACATGGACACTGAAACGTAGCAACACGTGCCTCGCATGGCTCGCATGGTACATGGTATAGCATGTACACCCTTGATATACCTCTCCAGGTGTATGGGGCTGCAGTACAAATTACTTCAAAGCCAAAACCTGGCCACAGTTTCTGTATTCATAGTGTGGCAAAGCTGCATTTTGCCATGAATCAGCTTGACAAGTTCAACTACATCTGGGCTCTTGTTTATACTCTCAATAATAAATAGGCCCACAATTGTCAAAAGGCAACATGATGTAGTAGCTGCAATTCAGTTTTTGCAACTGAAGTTTATACCATGGGATCTCTTGGGTATGGGTAAACACAGGAACCAGACAGTAGCCTGGAACGCCAGACCGGACAGGCTCCATTCATCAATCTCTTTCATTCCAGAGCTTGTAGTGTCCGGTCCGGGGGGTGCATGTCCAGGGGTGTCCTGTCCGGTGGGGCTTCCTGTGACACCTGTAACCAGGAAGAGGAGGAGGGAGCGAATAAAGCCTCCCTGTATGGTCCAGGGATATAGTAAAAACTGGACATGAAACCCCCCGGACCAGAATGCAAAGTTTGATGTCTGGTGTGGCGTTTCATGGTCCGATCCGGTTCTGGTTTTTACTTAGTCCCTGATCTCTTTATTTGATCGTCATATTTATGTACGTTCTGAGAAGTCCTGAAGACTAACATCTTTTTTCGGTGTCCCCTGGACCATGGAAGAGTAAGTGATCTAAGCTATAAGGAGCAGAATATCACACAGTGCCCCCTGAGCCACAGCCCAATTGACAGAATTGGCCATTTGGGGCAGAGGGTGGCAACATTCCAGAAAACAGGTGCTTCATCCTCATTTATTAGGCGTGGGGAGGTCAGAGTCTGCGTCCTTGGATGACCTTCCCTCTACTATCCTGACTCCTAAGGTCTTGCAGAACACTGCCAAGGGAATAGTCCACAGTGTAAAATTTCAACACTGCCACATATCTTAATTAAGTCTTTATTCATATTTTAGCATTACTCAATTTATTTAAAGATCTGGGTCTGTTACAATGTATCTGTTGAAGGCTCTTGCTCATATGCCTCACACAGCAATGAAATAGATATTTAAACCATTCTGCCAGCTCTAGGAAATATCCAGCTGGCTCCTTATCAAAATCACTGCAGACACTTTGTCATCTTCACGTCCGACTTTCCCAGTGTCATTACTGCTGTCTCTATACTTGTCATGTGACCTGCTGGCTGACAAGCTCATAGAACATAAACAGGCAATGGCATGAAGAAATGTGTTAAAGTGCTCTTACACAATATAGTTTATATTATAAAAATATGTATAGAAGTAAAGTAAGATATACAGTATGCTCTCATAACATAGCAGTTGAATTTAATTTGTTCCCATGTTTAATTGTAATTTACAAGTGCCATTCACATTTATTAATAACCTTGGGGGTAATTCAGCGATGGACACAGTGCAGTAGCAGCTGCAATGGTTGCCACTGCCGCTATTGCTAAATTATGATGCTGACACAAGAGCCATCCTTTATTATGAGATACCTCCAGCATGCTTGTGCAATCATTTGCCGTGTTCAAGGATCGCTTGCATGAACATCTGCTGTCTGAGTTACGGCATCTGTATGATAGCATACCTCCCAACTGTCCCGCTTATCGGGGGAACGTCACGTTTTTTTTGGGACATTCCAGTGTCTATTCTTGCAAGCAGAGGGGCTGGGGGCACAGTCAGCAGCTCTCTGAGCTGCTGGGCATGCAACCAAAGCGTCAAATTGGGGGCGTGGCCTAACGGCCAGGGCCGGCGCCACCACTAGGCAGCTTTAGACATTTGCCTAGGGCACCTGTAAGTTGCTGTGGGCGGTGGAAGTGCCGCAGGTACCCCATAGACCGATTGGACCCTCCTGCTGCATATAGCCCAACAACTCTTTAAAAATCTCAATGGCTGCCGCATTATCATATTGTCTCGATATTGCTGCATACAAAGAAGCAGTCAAAATTGGATTTTCAGAACTCTCTAATTAGGCCTACGTCTTTGGCATGACTCTTCAAATGGCTCAGCAGCACCCCACTCCCCACACTGTCTACTCTATACACCTCATGTCTCTTACAAAAGCCTACTCTCCAGCCAAAGCAGGGATTGACAGACCTGTCTATAAGCTCCTCAGCTATCATGTTCTGGGCATATGTAATAGGGTCAAAGTTTGTCATAGGTCACAGTTTGGTGAATAAACACTCTACTTCTCTGTTTCTGACTAAACCTGGCTCTACAGTGTCTCAGCCCTTGTTCACATCAATCATCCTCAAGTACCTCCCAGATAGAGCAAATCTCCAATTTTAGTCCCAGTTTGTATATATAACTCCTGTGATCTCCAGGACACTGTTGTTGCATATATTACTGTTGCGGAGAATGGGGTCATTTTAAAATGCAACCAGTTTGGTATACAGATGTAAAGTATGGCACTGAGATTAATGATGGGTACTAATAAGCCATTCTGGGACTTGTTACTGCCAAAGAGGCATGGACAAGTAATCAAGATGATGCAGCCACAACATATGTAATGGTGTCCCATTTTTATATGACAGTATAGAATCCACAATATGTCATACCCCACACACTTAGTAATGCCCCCTGTACAGCGTAAAATTACATATGGTGGCATCGTTCAAATAAAGTTGCATCTTTGCCGCTTGTGCTTTTGACATAAAAGGTGTCCAACGGTACATGATATTGCCACAATGTCTCAGAGCATTAGGTATTTGGCATTCTTTTGCTATGTAGTTGTGTGTGATCTGTTATATTCTGGTGTTCGGCTATTCAGACTAAGTAATTGCAGCTTCTTTTATAAAGGGTCTGTTTACTGAAGAAGTATTGTTTGTTGGTTTATATCAGGGTCGCATACCTACCAGGGGTGTAGCCGACGGAGCACAAGCTCCGGGCGCCGGAAGATCAGAGGGCGTCGGAGCCGCGCCTGCACTGCCAGCTCACCTGCTCGCGGCTCCTCGCTGTGCCGTATGACGAGTTTTCCCCCGCTACTATTTTCAATTCATGTCTCCCACTGGACTGCAAGCGCCTATTGGCTAACAGTCCAGCAGGAGACTTGAATTGAAAATATCGACGGGGAGTCAGGCTCAGCGGGGAGCCAGGCACAGCGGGGAGCCGGGAGCTGGCTGCTGCACAATTCAGTCCCCCTTGGCAACGAGAAATTTTAGTCTCCCTTGGCAACCAGCAATTTCAATCTCCCTTTGGCATCGAGCATGAAGCCCCTGGAATCGAGCATGAAGTTCCTAGCAATGAGCATGTAGGTATGTGGCACTTATGTGTCAAATGTGTAATTAGCATTATGGTTTGTTATATAGTATGTAATGGGCATGTGTGGCCTTATGTGTATGGCATTACAGCATGTGGCATTATGTGTAATTGGTATTTCAAAGTTCGCTAAAATGTGCAACGAGCATTACAGTATGTGGTATAATGTTAGGCTGCGCCCCCTTTTCACCACGCAAGAGCCCAGCCTACTACAAATTGGGGGGACACACACAAAATATACCCTTGCTCCGGGCACCGTGGCCCCTAGCTACACCACTGATACCTACTGTTGGGTAGGGGCCACCCTTAATGTTGGAGGAAAAAGTTTAAAAAATGTTATTTAGTGGCAATTTCTTAAGAGACATTTACTTGTTAAATTTTGGACAGAATCTTGGCTGTGTATTATTTGTATGATGTTTCCATCTTTTTATGGATTGTAAGGTGGAAATACCCTGCTCAAAAGGGAGTATGCTGGGGGACATACCGCGCGGAGTTTAGCCCTTTCAGTGGAAATCCCGAGAATTTTCCAGGCTATGCTTCAGTGCCCTGACTTGCAAGCCCGGAAAATTCTTGGGATTGCCAATGTTTAGCGACGGGAAGCGCTGCTGAGTTGATCACTGAACTGAGACAGCTTCTGTGCTGCCCGACTCTCTCCGCAGCGCCTCCTCCTCACCCCCCCAGCTGTTGTGTTACAGCCTGCAGTGCCGGGTACTGACACGACGGGTTGCCGGGGGCAGAGGCGTGTCGACGGGGCAGGGCCAGGCAGAGACTGACATAGTGCTCAGCAGTGCTGCCCGGCCCTGGGAGACACGCTGTCTCCCGGGGCTGGGCAGCGCTGCTGAGCCCTCCCCCTAAAAAACTAGCCCAGTGGGGAGCGCTCCCTTAAAAAAACACTGAAGGGGTTAATATGGGGTTGCTTCTCCCTGTGGGCTGGGTCAGGGAGGGGTTTTTCATTATAGGATTTTTTTTTAGGTATGACACTGATCCCCTCAAGGGAATAGGTTAAAATTGGCTACATTATTACAGACCTCAAAAGAGGCTAATCATGTATCTTCTTTCAAGTTCATCTCATGGAATGTGGATGGCCTCAATACCCCTAGAAAGAGAAAAAGGGTTACTGCACATTTGAAAAGAGCAAAGGGTCAATTTTATTTTCCCAGGAGTCACATTGGAGAGCTGGAGATGATTCAACCCTGAGGGATAATTGGATACAGGAATGTATTTCTGCCCCTTTTAGATCTAGGTCAAGGGGAATGGCAATACTTTTAAGTCGTGATTTACATGATATTTTATCATATCAATATCTATCTATGTTTTTAGATATTGTTATCTCATGGGTAAATGTTTATGCCCACAATAGTTTTTTTCTGAGATTTCACAATTTTTGACATATAGGTATACATCGAATCTTATAGTAGGGGGGAATTTTAATTCAGTGGATGATCCTAATAAAGAAACCCCACCCCCCCCAGGTAACCTTTCTCCAATGTGGAACATAGTGAATAGATTTAAATCTTTAAATGGCTTGTTGGAGATTGTTAAATCCCTGTGATAGATCATATACTCATCTATCACCGGTACACAGAACACTGTCAAGAATCGACTATATTCTAATAGAGGGCTCTATGCTTTCACAAATTCTGGAGTCGTCTCTGGGGGACATTGTGGTATCGGATCATGCTCCTATCAGTATATCATATCGATAGCCTATCCCTTACTTAGACCCTCCTTAATTGCCTGGCGGTTCCCAACATATTTGTCACAATCGGAAGACTTTAAACTATATTTGTCTCAGAAATGGAATGAATCTCTTGATGATAATATTCTTTTAGATAATTTGACATTATTTTGGAAAACGTCTAAGGTAGTGATGAGGGGGCATATTATTAGTTATATTTCAAATAAATGTAAAAAAGAAAGAGCTAAAGTTAGCATTTTCCAGGAGGCATCGGCCTCCGCCTTTAAACAATATGTGGATTTTCCAACAGAAGATAACTTTATCTTCTATAAGCAGGCCAGACTTCTTCTGAAGACTTACTTGTTGTCCCAATCTAAACATAAATTGGATTATATGAAAAATTTTTTTTTTTTAATGGGGAAAGAAGCCAGGTAAATTGCTAGCCAATATGTCCAAATTAGGCCAAAAACTGAATTCTATTTCTATGATCAAAAACCCCACAACATGTATTATATACTCAATCTTCTGATATCTTAACTAATTTTCAATCGTATTACGAGAGTCTATATAGTTCATTCCCAATATCTGATCAATTATTTTGAATAAAGCAAACCTACCCAAGTTAACGGAGGATCAGATGGGTATACTAGTTAAGGATATATCTATGGAGGAACTACAAGATAAAATCTCAGGCCTGGTAGCCAATAAGGCTCCGGACCAGCATGGGTATACTAGCGAATATTTTAAAATAGTTAAACGTGATCGTTGTCCAATTTTACTTAATTTATATCATTTAATCCATAGACAATCTCCTTGTTACCCAACATAAATTATTTTTCCAGATTTGCTAACCCCCAATCAGCTTGGTTTTGTTAAGAATAGACATTTGGCATAAGAACGGCAATAGAAGCCACAATTTTTTCATCACAAAATTTTAATAAATCTAATATGCTATTAAGTTTAGATACTCATAAAGCCTTCGATAGTATATTATAGCAGCATTTATTTGAGATACTGCAACATCAAACTTTCGGACAGGACTTAATTGGGTTGATCTGATACTTTTATGACTCCCAGAGATGACTTTCTTAGGAAATGGTCAATGAGGTCCGAGTTTAGAATGGACAGAGGCACTAGGCTAAGATGTCCTCTGTCCCCAATGCTATTTAAATTAACCCTCAATCCCCTATTGCAGTTAGTTCAACAGGACGATGATATCCATTGGGAATAGGATTGGATCTCAGGAAATTAAGGCCACTGCATTTGCGGGTGACATTTTGATGTACATGTCGGAATCTAAAACGTCAACATCCCATCTTATGTCGTTAATACAAAATTTTGGAGACATCTCTGGGTTCAAAACTAACCGAATAAATCAGTTTCTCTGTATCTAAGACCAGGAGCTTATCGTCCTTTTGGGTAAGCAGGTGTCCCCTTTGCTTGGTCTAGGGGCAGCCTAAAAAACCCTTGTTACTCTATAAAAATAATATATCGACAGCTATTCAAATCCTGCTAAAAGATTTAAGTGGATGGGATCGTCTCCATCTCTCATATACGGGCAGGACCAGTCTTCCCAAAATGGTATCCTTTCTGAGATTATCATATTTATTTCAGTCCCATCCTTTATTGTTTATCAAGGAAGATACTAAATTAATTAAGTCCACATTTGTTACATTTATCTGGAATAAAAAAGACATAGAACAGGCTACAACAACCAGTGTCTAATATGGGTATCAATTTCCCAAATCGAGCACTTTCTAACCATGCAGCACTGGTTACATAATACTAGTATCTACACTGATTCTGTATTGGAGGGAAATTTTTTTGCAAGTCTTAAATTCAACTTATTTTCTTCACATGCATGATCAAGAGATATCAAGGAAAATGCAAGACAATCCCTTACTGTGGTCTACCTGCAAAATATGTCATATTTTGAGACATAAGAAAGGGTTAAATGCTCACACATCTTTATTCCTTACATGCATACATAACCCAGACTTTCAACATGGTAAAGCAGGGAATCTCTTTCACCAATGGTCTGCTAGTGGGCTTAATTCTATTGGATGTATGGTTGATGGATCTACCAAAAAAGCCCTTACATACCAACAGGGAATTGAGAAATGTGAGTTTTTGGCAGCATATCCTTTTGCTTTCTATCAAGCACAACATTATGTACACCAGGTCATTAGAAATTTTGCAGATCAGGCACAGTACATTTAATAGGCGTTTATCTACCTTCCCATCTGAAAGTAAGGCAATATCTAGACAATATAAAGGGTTAAGAGACATAATTGAATATGAAAACATCAGGACAGGTCTACCTCAATGGGTAAAACTCTTCTTAGACTTAAAAGTGAAATCCTTGTTGAAAAACTTGCATAGATCTTATTTTACAGAAAACTATTTTCATCGACGCACCCAAGTTATATCGTAAGTTTCCAATAAGAATATAAGGGCTGCCTATCACACACTGCTTCCAGTTGGCATGAAAACCACAGAAATACTACAACAAAGACGTGATGGCGCCACAGGATGACTTCTTACACTATAAAACCTTCTAGGGTTATCTACAATAATAAAAAGTTCCAAAAGTCCTTGAAAATATTTATTTTCATAAAAGGTTCTTAAAAGATAATAACATTTTCACTTTACAGTCGATGCTTTGTTATGATGTTTGCGACACTTGTTTACAGAGCTGGATTATTTTCACAAAGGAGGAAACCGAACGCGTTTCGTCAACATGTGACTTAATCAGGGGTTGTTCAGTTCTGACATTGTAACAAATCAATCAAAGTGCTTTTTTCACAAGTCATAAATGGGAATTCCATGTGATTTTTTCAACAGTTTCTTTAGGTCTGTGACGTAGTAATCAATGTCTAATGCAGTGGTTCCCAAACTGTGTGCCTAGGCACCCTTGGGTGCCTCAGGACACTTGCAGGGGTGCCTTGGGTTGGTGGATCAGGATCAATTCATATTATTTATGGTCAATGTACCAGGCAAAACCAGTGTTGGTGACTGCCAATCATAATATATGTGGACAAACAGAAGCAAATCCTGTCCCTCACCAGTAATTGTGACATATGAACACAATGCACTTAATTTAATATATTTTTTTCTGAATTTCTCGATAAGAAGCATTAAGCCTAGGGGTGCCTTGAAAATATTTTGATGCTCTAGGGCGCCGTGATTCAAAAAAGTTTGGGAACCCCTGGTCTAATGGACAAAAAAGAGGCTTCGTGTGATGACCAAGAATTCACACACGGCTAACCATGTTCAGGCAGAAAAGTTATTGGGGCAATTATAAATTATAGTTATTGGGGAAACGTTTTAAATGTTGATAACCTGGTTAGTGCATTTCATGAACCAATCCAGTACTTATCTTGTGTTGCCTGCTCTACACTGGAATGAGCTCTACACTCACTGCCTGACCTTGCATTGCCCTCAAACGGGCACTGAAAACCCACCTGTTTATCAAAGCGTAACCACATAACCTTTTCAGCAAGTCTCTCACCCTACCCTCCTGCCTCTGACATATCTACCTCCTATACCCCTTAGCTTGCAAACTCCTATGGTCCTCCTCTCTCCTGTTCTCACAGCCTTGTTCTCTAGCATATCAGTTACAGCCTTCACCTATGCACTGGCTGTGAGAGACCAGAATGCCCTATGCTTGCCGCAGTTTGATCTTATTCAGAAGCTTTAATAATCCTACCAGTCATGCAGTCACTATTGGAAAAGGTTCCTTCACTGATTTCTACTTCGCTCACCTTGTTTCCCAACTGTATTGTGTACTTAGAACTATGGTGCTAATATTTACCTGTGTTTTGTTTAACGGTGCGTACCCACTTGGCAAGAAATTGATTTCAAGAAAGTGTCTATGTATTAATGTATCTGTACACTATTTAATCTGCTTCCACAGGGTCTACTTTGATTCTGAAAGTTATATAAATTATTTGCAGCTGAGAGCTGTGATTTGGTTACAGATATCTAGAGATATAAGTTATTTCTACTTTTACAGCTCCAGTAAGAGCCGTGTAGAAATTGAATACAATGGTTATGTAAAATGTTTATTTATATGCTACCAAAAGAGGTCACAATACTGCTCAACAATGGGTACAAACTCGAAAGCACCTATAATAATCTCTATATACAGTAACTAACAGTAAGCTAACTGAAAGAATATTCTGAAATATTGAACAAATATATATTTTATTTAATAAAACCCATTTGGGATGGTGAGTTTGTATTTTCTCTTCTTTTTAAGAAATATTGACGATTAAATTTAAAAAAAACATTTCTAACCTTACAATTCCCCATTTAAAAAGAAATACCGTATATACTTGAGTATAAGATGACGTTTTCAGCACATTTTTTATACTGAAAAAAAAACAACCCTCGGCTTATACTCGAGCTATGGTCCAACTTACTTGTTCTCCGATGCAGTGAGGGTGTTTTCCGGTCTCTCCCGCTCATCTACGGCCGCCTGCAACCTCTCTTAGTGGTCCAATGACTGCTGAAATCACCGCTCTTCTTTACTCCTGCACGCTGGCAGCTTCTGTGTGCAACCTACTGATGTCTCAATTAATGTAATTTTATTGGTATCTATTTGGTTTTTTAAATTTACCAGTAACTGCTGCATTTCCCACCCTAGGCTTATACTCGAGTCAATAAGTTTTCCCAAATTATTGTGGTAAAATTAGGTGCCTTGACTTGTATTTAGGTCGGCTTATACCTGAGTATATATGGTAAATAGCAGCAGCTGACTAACATGAATAAACTCCACCCACTCCCCTTAAAGAACCACCAACCTGCTATTGTATTGGCTATATTCAATGACAGGGATATTTAACAACATGGAATAGGGGCAAAGGCAGAAAAGCAAAAAGTAAGCAAGAAGAGTGGGGGGAGGGGCAAGGAGGAGAGGCAGAATAGGGGGAATATTAGCCATAAATAATAATCATATCCTGACTGTATCTAGGGGGGATGGCAGCAGGAATCTCCAATACCTGCTGCAATCCCTCCTGCCCCACTCACAGCCACATCCCCCATAGGTGTCTCGGTACAGCACTATTTTTAACAGTCTGTACTGGCAAATATAGATTGTACCGAATGTACCTCTTTTTTCCCCATTGCAGCGGTCAGTCACTCACTGTGCGCATAATCATTCCACCTGGCTCCCGGGCTCTGCTCCATGTCAGCTGCCTGGTACGCAGGCTCTCCCCCTCACTTGTTCCCAGGAGTGCATTGTGGGCTGGTCCCGTGCGTCATGATGTCACGTGCCGGCACGCGCACCCTGCGCACTCAGGGAAAAGGGCATCGTCTCAGCCCTCAGTCTCCGCATGTGCAGACTGAGAAACTGTGGATGCCTATCTGCCTGAGGGCTGAGAGGGGTGCGGTGGCCAGCCCCTTCATGCGTGATGGGGGGATCATCATCTTCGCATAGGGATGGAGCCTGTCACTTCAGCACATCAGACTTGAGCACTGTACAGTGCAGCAAGTAGGTGTCTCAGGCTGCACTTTGAATAATCTCCTCACTTGACTCTTATCCATCGTGTGACATGCATCATGTACACCTGCTGCCTGCAGCTCATGTCACATGGTGGCTTGGTGGTCTGCTGGCATATTAAATAAGTATATTTATATAAATATACTTATTTAATATGCCAGCAGACCACCAAGCCACCATGTGACATGAGCTGCAGCAGGTGCTGGGCCGGGGGCAGGGTGCCTGGGGACATGACCATGCCCACTTTACCCAAGGTCACGCCCATGTTTCCCATGGCCACGCCCCTTTGTAAATGGGGGTTGCAATGCTTCCTGAAGTACCAGTATCAGGCAGCATCACATCAGGTCCCGATACTGACATTCTGAGAGGGCAGTAGCACATTGTAGCCTATGGGCTACTTCCTGCACTGCTGGTGGGGCAGCGAGGTCAGCACTGACATGCAAGGGTGATAAACGTCCAGCCAATCAACTCCTTACTGACTTTTTTCAAACACAGCCTCTAACATGGCAGTTAGGAGGTGATTGGCTGGACGTTTATCTCTCTTTATCACCCTTGCATTTATCTTTTGTTAAGGCTTAATACATCTGCCCCATTGTGCCAAGCATAGCAAGGCACCATGCTCAAAGCATCACGAGCACAGCGATCGATGCGAGTGGATGTGGTGCACTTTAAACTGTGTCCATGTAGACAGTGTCGACATTCAGGTAAAAAAACTGTGAAAAACCCCATGACGACCTTTCGACTGTTGACCTTGTCCATGTCGACCTAATGCTTGTGACGACCTAATGACCCTGTCGATGCTTGAACCTGCATGTAAAGTGCTTGATGTAACGCTTTGTACCTTACTTTAAGGAACATTTTTATTTTTCTCACACAGTACTAATCTGTTTTAGTTCGGCACCAATTCCTTTTTTATCTGTTGGGACCACAGATATATTTTTAGCTTATAAATCTTTTAGGAGCAACAGAAAAATGTTGGCTCGTTGGTTTTATCATGTTTACAGCAATTACATTTTGGAATATCTCCTAGAATTAGAGTAGAATGAAGACAAAATAACACTCAATCAAGTGGAAATAAAGATAAAGCTGCCAGAAAGTTTGTTACTTGCTCAAGAAACTACACATTTTGGACCAAAAACAACTGAAAAAAGAGTCAGAATAAACAAAATCAGAAATTTGTGACCATTTTAATGCCTTTACCTCCATTTTTTTTTTATCTTTCCACATCCTTTATTTCCTACTCAGAAACAGCAATATACATTGGCAGACATTCAATCCTTTCAGACTTAAAATACTTAATTACATTTATAAATACAGATAACCTTTTATTTGTGCGAGACAGTGAAAGAAGGAATAACACAAATGTACTTAATAATAACTTTATAATGTGTTGTTTGCTTTCAGGTAATAGTGAGAACAGTAGACGTAGCTTTCTTTATGGAACATTTGTAAGGGGAGATGTATCAAATGTTCTTAATCCTTTGATTGACAATATCTCTGTGAGAGAGGTGAGAGATGTGCAAAAAATTGCCTGCATCTCACAGTTGTATAAATTCAAATGTAAATGTGTAAAAAAAAAAGATTATATTTCCTATATAAGGTAAACATTCTAGGTCATTAGGAGGAATAAAAATGTTTGCTTGGCAATTTTCACACCTATTTTAAAAATTTCAGTTGCCACTCAAAGTGTTAAGAACAATTAATTTATATCTATCATTTAACTGGCGCTGTCCAGAGCCGGCCCTAGCCTAAATGACGCCCTTGGCAAGATTTTGGCTGGTGTCCCCTAGCACCACCACTAGTTCGGCCTCTGACCCTGCTCCCCTTTCCCAGCACCATCAACCCTCATAATAGCAGTCATCATTTTGGTGCTCCTACCCGCAATATTTTAAATAGAAACAGTGCACACATTCGGTGCGCAGCCCAAACAGGGATGTGTTCTTGCTGGGAAGGGGCATGGCCACACAATAGTACCCCCAATTCAAATTATGCCACACAGTAGTGCAACTTTATTCACATTATATCATGCGATGGTGTCCCTTATTCACGTTACATCACACAGTAGTACCACTTTACCTTATATACATTACTCCTCACATTATTCACACTATATCCTTAGAAAAAATATTGAGAAAATATTGTATTTTAAGCACCTCCATGGCCACACTGCAACCCAACCCAGCACAGCACAAAGCAGTGTGTGCTGGGCAGAGGAGAAGAGCTGCAGCTGCTGCAGTCACTTAAGGGAAGGGGGCCCGGGGCCCCCACTGGGCCCTTCCATCAGACTTTGGCCTGGGTATTTTGTACCCCCTACCCCTATCTTTCAGCACCCCTGATAATACCACACAGTAATGCCCCTTACACATGACACACATTATTAATGTCATTATAAACATAATGCCCCTTACACATTATGCCAACCTTTATAAATGCCGTTCATACACATAATGACACACATAATGCCCATTACACATATGTTGCACATTATTAATGCCCTTATACACATGACACACATAATGCCTGTTACACATATGTCGCACATTATGAATGCATTTATACATGACACACTTAATGCCCCTTACACATACAGTATGCCGACCACTATTGCACAATCAACCCACCCACAGACAGCACTCGCACAGCCGCTAACACTGTGACTTCTGCCTCTGCTTGGATACAGATGTTTCCTCATACATCTTGCCTCAATAGGCTCCTGGCCAGTTCTGCTAACATTGGGTGCCTTTTTTGCTGAAAATTTGTCTTTTTGCATTGTTATATGATCAGGACACACAAGGAACTTCTGATGATTAAAATGCAGCATGCCTATATTCTGTGTGCCAAGGAAAAAAGACAAATGGTGTGTGTTGCGCATTCAATAGCCGCTGGTACAGGGTTTGTCAGACCCTAATTTTAAAGCAGAAAAAAGAAAGATGTGTGCCAGCGTTTGCGGTTTCAATAATTACACGGTTCTCTAAAATTGTTATTTAATAAAAATTATATGTTAATTTTTATGTATTTATATGTTAATTTTTATTAAATAATTATTTTAGAGAACCGTGTAATTATTGAAACAGCAAGCGCTGGCACACATCTTTCTATATTCTGTGTGCGACTGTGGCTGTACCTGAATACGGAATGCTATGTTACAGTGATTTCCATGAATACACTATTTCAAATGCAGATCCAGCCTCACTCACACACAGAATATAGGCATGCTGCATATCATTTTAATCAGCAGAAGCTGCTGGTGCCCTTAGTCATTCCAAACACCCTAGGCATTTGCCTAGTTTGCCTATGCCTAGGGCCGGCTCTGGCGCTGTCTATAAAATGACAGTCTGAAGAGGATTGGATGCTATGGACCACTTTTCCACTTTTCTTTTTAAGAAGATTTTATAATTGTATCGAATACCATAGGCCTCTATGGTGCTTTCCCAGTTGTATTGTGGAACCCAGTATGCCATTGAGCTACCTAAGGCATTATTTTATACTATTCTTTTTGTTAAGTGGTTTATCAGGTTTAGTCCAGTGATATAGGAAATCAGGCCTGTCCAACAGAGGCATGCTGGTACCTCCGGGGCATCTTGGGAGGCACACAATCAGTTGTCAATCAGCATTCTCTACCTACCTCCCATCTCCTAACCAGACAGTAAATGGCTGTCGTTCACTGTATGGAATTATGTGGAGATATGGTATTTGAGGAGGAGTAAGTTATGATTTATGATTTTATTTACTCCAGTGAATGGGTAAATAGGGGTCCCAGTGCAAAGCTCTTGCCTAGGACCTACAATGCTGTTAAGAGGGCCCTTTGGTAGCCACAATGAGTAACTGACCCCCAGAATTGGCTGCCACGACTGATTCAGCTCTCTGTCTGTATGGGTACATTCGCACGGTGTGATTTTATCAATGGTTGATTTTGAACATATGATTTCCCCAAAATTCAAAAAAGAATACAGGTGTATAAAGCAGTGCTAGTCTTGAAAAAGAAAGCTTAGCTATCAAAACGCATTGGTTAAGGGGGATGTGCTATATACACCTGTATACTGCTTTCTTGTGGTTAACAGGGCCAGCAGCTTAAGGCCACACACCGCGACCTCAGATAACCATTTTGATTTCCAGTCTTGCACCTCAGGTGTTAATGCACGACTATCCCTTGCTATTTTAAGAAAATACATTTTGTATAATTGAGTGAAACGCCTCCTTTCATCTGTTTTCCATACCACACATTGATTGAGCTGTATGGATACGGAGCAACCACTCTATTGACATATCGAGTAAAAGATACCTTTATGGGGAAGTCCTGTCTCGCAACATCTACCTAGAGAAATTGCTGCTAAGGATATCAGCAAATAATTGTGCCTTCTAAAAACATGGTATCACAAATCCCCAAGGAGAGTCCAAGGGTGTTAGTGGTTGCGATGCCTGACCTTCCCATCATTGTACGAGAAAAGGTGTCTCCTTGCAACATTTGCATGCCTTCGGCATATGCTTGAAGGATTGCCCACAGTACAGTTCCTGAATTTGAGATTGAAGGTGTCAATGTTGTACACCAGGAGGAGGATATTGATGCAGCTGGCGCTGAAGAGGAAGTTGACAAGGAGGATGCTGCTGATGGTGGTTCACTCAAATGAGGCACCGGGTGAGACAGTTGTTGTTCGTGGGATGCAAAAGGTCATTGCCATGCCTGGGGAGAAGACCAAAAAAAACAAGTCTTTGGTCTGGAATTTTTTTTTATTTAGATCCAGACAACAATTGTCTTGCCATATGTAGCTTATGTAAAGCTGCAATAAGCATGGGTAAGGACGTTGTCTGTGGCTATGACCATAAGCAGTCCAGGGACACCTAAATCCCTTGATCCTGTTGTATCCAAATGCCTGAAAACCACACCAGCAAGTCACTCCTCATCAATTTCCTCCTTGATCAGAATCAGAGGTAGTCCTGCACGCCATGTCACTGGCATGGTTGACTCCTGTTCTATCCGGGATTCCTCCATGGGATCTTACAGTGTTATGCCTACTACTGCTGCAGCTGCTGGTAGTCGTTCATCATCTCAGAGGGAAAGTTGGAACACCACTATTTTTTTCACTAAGCAACTGACCGTCCAACAGACGTTTGCGATAAGGATGAAGTACGGCAGCAGTCATCCTATGGAAAAGCGGATAACTCAGGCATTGACAGCTACGTTGGTGTTAGACGTGCGCCGGTGTCCGCCATTAGTGGAGTGGGACTTAGATGACTGATGGAGGTATTGTGTCCCCATCTAGTTTCTACTTCACTAGGCAGGCGAGGTGCAGCAAAAGGCCATCCAAGCCTACACAGCCACCTATGACACATGCAAAGTAGAAGGGATGCACCTGACTCAAGCGCAGTGGAGACTGATATCCGTGTTGTGCAAAGTTCTCCAGCCATTTGAACTTCCCACATGTAAAGTCAGTTCCAACATTGCCAGCTTGAGTCAGGTCATTCCCCTTATCAGGCTGTTGCAGAAGCAGCTGTAGAAAGAGAAGGAGGAGCTAAAGCGTCGCGATTCCCCAAAGCATGTAGGTCTTGAGGATGAAGCCCTTCATACGCTTTGCCAGGATAAGGGTGGTTACTTTATTAAAGTCGGAGGAATACATTCTGGCCAGCATGCTCGATTCTCGGTTTAAAGCATTATGTTGTGTCTCTGTATCTGGCGGACACAAGTCTACAGCAGTTTAAAGACCTGCTGGTCAGGAGATTTGTCTTCTGAAACGGACTGCGACACAGCAAAAACTCCTCCTTTATTTTCTCCCACACCTGTGGCTGCGAGGAAACAACTTAGATTTCCTACCCAATCCGCTATCGGTGATGCAGGGCAGGCAGGAGCGAGTGTAGACATCTGGTCCGGACTACAAGACTTGCCAACAATTGCTGACATGTCTACTGTCACTGCATATGATGCTGTCACCATTAAAAAAAAATGGCGGAGGATTACTTTGGTGACAGCGTCCAAGTAGGCATGTCAGACAGTCCATAACTGTACTGGTGGGAAAAAGAGGCAATTTGGAAGCCCCTGTACAAGCTGGCTGTAGTTTACTTGAGTTCTCCCCCTCCAGTGTGTACTCTGAAAGAGTTTTAGTGAAGCCAGGAACCTGGTCAGTGAGCGGTGTAGGCAGTTGCTTCCACAAAACGTGGAGAAGATGATGTTCATCAAAATGAATTATCAATTCTACAACAAAGACCAGCAATTGCCTCAAGAAACTACAGACCTTGGGCATGAATTAATAATCTGTGATAATCTGAGGATGTACACATTGAAATGGGTGAGGAATCAGAGGATGAGAACAACATATTGCCTCTGTAGAGGAGGTTTGTAGAGGCAGAGATGAATTGCTTCTTTTTTTGTGGGGGCCCAAACAAACCAATCATTTCAGCCACAATTGTGTGGCTGACACCGTCACTGAAATGATTGGTTTGTTAAAGTCTGTCCTATTTATGCAACATAAGGGTGGGTGGGAGGGCCAAAGGACCATTCCATTGTGCACCTATTTTTTCTGGTATTATGAGCTCTTTGGGGCCTAGTTTTTCAAACTGCCATCCTGTCTGCCGCTGCAGTGCCACTCCTAGATGGTGCACGTGTTTGTGCCACCCACTTTTGACTCGGTGCAACCTTTTAGCCTAAACACAACATTGTGACCATTGTGATACAGACCCAAACCACGAAAAGGGTGTTGTTTTGGAACAGATCCAGATCCATAAATACGGGCAGAGATACAGACCCAAAACATGAAACCCGAAAATTGCCTGGTGCACATCCCAAACAATAAACAAGCGGCATAGATAGTGAGGACCAAGGGTTGACCTGTTTATCAGACTGGCTCACCTCTGTTTCTTCCTCTTCCTTCGCTCCTCTGATATCACATTCACATCAGGAGCCAAGTTTTCTAAATGTTTGGGTGTGCCCACAAGCAGCCACAGAGCTGACACGCACATTTTTCTTTGCAAATGTAAAAAAAACCATAATATTTTGTGCTATTAACCACATTATTGGAAACAACTTTCATTTGATTAATTAGATTCCAAGGCAGTGATGGGAACCTGATAAACTTCAGGGGCAGCCGTATAACCCTTCAAAGGAGCAGCACATTTCCTTTAATCTAAGTAATAAATTAAACACATGTAATCATATACAGAGACATTTATCAGTAATAACAGCAGGCATTTTAAATAAACAGTACAAGCAACGAAAGGTACAGGAAGTATAAACTGCGCTAAATAGAGAGAAACAGTGTATAACATAAAAATGTACAGTTTAATATATGAAATACATAAAAATCAAACCAATATCAACAATGAAGCGGTAATGATATAAAATGATTAAAATTACTGCAAATCAACAATCACTCAGTACATTGGACATGAGTGTATGGATAGTCGTCCTTCCTGTGTGGTCCACCAGTACTGGGGGAGTCCTTTTGGATGTGGATTATATTGTCCAGTAAATGGGAAGTGGGGGTCTCTTCCTCTCCTTTGCCAATGTGGAACCGGGTCTATTAGGAGGTGACGTTCCTCCAGAGGTGATGTTGCCGCGGTGAGTTTGGAGAGACAGGCCACTTAGTTCGATAGTTGTAGTATTAGCCTCCACTAGAAAAGGTGGTGCCTGAATGTTAGTGGGCAAAGTGGGTGGTTTATCTAATGATGCAGTACAGGTTTTTAAAGATTCCTACGCGTTTCGCCGCACAAAGCAGCTTTTTCAAGGACAAGCAACGACAAAGTCGTTGCTTGTCAATAAACAAGTAAAGTTGGAGGCTTGGAGGAGGCCCTATAACTGCGCATGTGCAGACGTTTGGTGCAAGCGGGCATGACGAACGGCATGTTCACCATCCTGCTCACACCTAGCAGTGCGGACAGGAGGCGTGGGGTGGCGGCAGGGGGCACAGCCCATGGGCGATCCCATGGTAATGGCCTGGTGATGCGGGTGAGGGGAGCGGGAAAATGATGTCAGCGGATGTCAGCTGCCCGTCCGCCTCCCCACACAAGGCACTCGGAGATCTGAGACACTATAGAGGTTTCTCAGATCTGTGAGCCCTTGAGAAATCATTCGATGGTCGCTGACCATCAAATGATTTCTCGCCCGCACCCAAGGCTGCGAATGGGAGGGGGCAGGCGGCCATGCAGCCAGCAGGCATCGTCTGGGGGATCCGCAAGGCAGCAAAATTCACATGTATTGTATGTGGTTCAGCTGCCCGGGATTGGCGGAGTATCGGATGTGAGGTATTGCATGTGATATCTTGTGCTAGTGGATGGTAGAGTTTCTTGATGGATTTTACCATTAAACACCCACCATCATTTTATTGGAATGTCAATGACCTTAACAATTATTTGAGATTAAAGTACATTTTCTTTGGCATATCAGGGTTTAAAAACAATTGTTACATTCTAAAAATGCAACAAAAAATTAAATTTATATGGGTAATGCACAAATAATTTACTAAACATGTCAAAATGTGACAGCCTAGCAATGACAATATTCCCAGCTCATGGCTGATAAAAGCATTCAGCAGTGATGGGGTTTCATTTAATGTCAGGGCTGGTTAAATGTGAATGATATTAACTTAAAGTGAGGGCTGGATTAGGGGATGGAGGAATATTTATTGAATGTACATGTTAAGGGGTCTACACACGGGGAGATTTCAGGGCATTCTCACTAGATCACTTAGAAAATGCCCCTACATCGCTCTGTATGTAGGAGCCATAGCGTTATTACCTGGCGATTAATATCCAGCATGCTGGATAAATCTAGGCCCTGACAGATCTCTCAGCACACATCGCTTACACATTGCTGTGCAGCGCTGTATGAGAGCGATCTCAGTGTCGCCCTGTGTGTAGGCCCCATTAAAATATTAACTTAATGTGCAGCCTTGTTGTTATTCCAGGTGTTTTTTACTGACTTTATGTCTTTGCTGGTTGGAGAGAGGCTATCGAGAGAGTTCACTTATTGCATAACTTTCCAGTAAGTAAATAGTATCCATTCCTTTTTCAGAATTTGGGTTCTGATTTTTTTGTTAAAAAAGCATAAAAACTGCTAAAATCACAGAATTTTTTTTTTTTTTTTGCTCCTACGCTAGATTAACCTCAATAACATTTATTTCCACTCATTTACAGTCTATTCTGAACACCTCACAATATTGTTTTTAGGGCAAAAGGTTACACAGAGGTACAGTAGCTGGATAACTATGCTAAGCCACACAAGTGTGCGACACAAACACGTGGCTCATGTAAGAGTGGCACTGCAGTGGAAGATATGGCAGTACTAGGCACCAGACAGGTAGATAAGACAGTACTAGGCACCAGACAGTTAGATAAGACAGTACTAGGCACAAGACAGGTAGATACGTCAGCAATACTAGTATTGTGCACCAGCAGAATTTATAATAATGAATTTTATTATTAGGTACTGCTTGGCAGGGGCACTCAGTGGCACACGTCAGTGCACAAGCAGCATGGAATTATTTTTTACAGTCCCACACAGCACAAGTATTATTTTTTTATTAAATTAGATATAGCAGCCTAGTATGTAGTTGTACTACTAGGTAGGTACACTTAGGCAGTAACACTGCCAGTGGCAACAGTGGACTGAGTAAATAATACTGGCAACCTCTATTCACAGTATTCAGTGCAGGCAGCACCAGTGGACTATATATAATTCAATTAATTATTAATAATATAGCAGCCTAGTAGGTAGCACTGCCAGTGGTCACCACAAAAGGTAGTTATTATATTACACACCACCAGTAGCTTTATGCAGTGCACCAGCAGAATTTATATAATAATTAATTTTATATTAGGTACTGCTTGGCAGTGGCACTCAGTGGCACATGTCAGTGCACCAGCAGCATGGAATTATTTTTTACAGTCCCACACAGCACAAGTATTATTTTTTAATTAAATTAGACCTAGTATGTACTAGGTAGGTACACTAGGTAGGCAGTAGCACTTCCAGTGGCAACAGTGGACTGAGTAACTAAATAATACTGGCAGATTCAGTGCAGGCAGCACCAGTGGACTATATATGTAATATAATTAATTAATAATATATAATATAATATTACAGGCACAGCACAGCACCAGAGGTAGGCCCCAGCACAGAGGAGACAGTAGTACTACAGGTACACAGTTAGACTGTTCTCCTAAGCAGAGAGGAGTACACAGCAGCACTGAGGGAGACAGCCCCAGCGAATAAAATAATTAATTACAGCACAGCACACCAGAGGTAGACCGCACAGAGGAGACAGTAGTACTACAAGTACACAGTTAGACTACAAAGCAGCAAAGAAATATCAACCGAGGTTGATTAGGAGCGCTTAGCACCAGCTGTCTCACCAATAACAAAGCGGCTGCTGAAAAGGGAGTAGTCAGCTCCCTCATAAAAAAGCACAAGAAAAAACAGATAAGCAGCGCTGTACAATTATGTCAGTTAGTAACAAGTGAATCCAATTCGGCTAGTATTATATAGCAAAATTTAATGACACATATAAAATATATAAAATAAAATAAACAGTCACTCCAATTGGGAATGAAAGACAATTAAAAAATTGTGTTAAGATCAAGGTGTGGTGGAATTCCACCACACCTTGATCTTAACACATTTTTTTAATTGTCTTTCATTCCCAATTGGAGTGACTGTTTATTTTATTTTATATATTTTATATGTGTCATTAAATTTTGCTATAGACTACAAAGCAGCACTGAGAGACAGCCCCAGCGATTAAAAAATATTGCGTTCAAGGTCAAGCTCAAGTTTAAGCCCCAGCAGCAGCACCAACACACCCTCTCCCAACCCACTACTAGACTGGAGTGAAGATGGCGGGCGCAGCAGCCGCTTTTAAAGCTTCGCGAAATCCGGCGCCGGGAGATGACGTTCTGACCACGCGGACGGACCCGAGTCAGGCGGGAATCTCCCAGCACTGCTCGGAACCGGGCTCGTAATGATGACGTCCGTGGGGGCTCGGATCTCTGGAATCCGAGTCTGCACATCTCTAATTCTAGCTCATGCTGCTCTGATTATGAATGGATAGTTGCATACAACTGACAGAGGGGCATTCAACATGGCTTGAATGTTTGAGTAGTAAAGGAAGCGATTGGAGGGCATCCCATCTTATATGAAAAGGGAAAAGCTGATCCTCACCTCTACAGGGTTTTACACAGGGTTGCCTATTCTCCCGGAATGGCCGATAGGGTCCCGAAAATAGGGTCCCCTCCCGGCTCCCAGGAAAGGTGGGCAACCCTTCTGGATATTGGCGGCACTCCCGACTCTCCCTGGCCAAGGTGTTAAATTACCATGATTCATGGCTTTTTGGGGAGGGGGTGGGGCCAAATATGCAAATCACATCATTTAGCCCCACCTCCTCCTTGGAGACCCGCAAATTGCAGGATTTGCAGTGCTGGGGGTAGATCTTGATGAAATCTAGATCAGGCCCAGCCCCCTGAAGTGCTGCTGACAGTCTCCTCACCAGGCTTCTCCCGAAGAGGAGACTTTAAAAGTAGGCAACCCTGGTTTTACATCAACTGTTTTACTTGATGGCACCCGACAAAGCCATTCAAGTGTTGCTCCATTCAGGCACGCACAGCTGCTGGCAATGACAGAACATTTATGCTGTTCTATCTTTTTTGGTAACTAGTCATTGTATAAAGTAAGACTCTCTTTGTAATCACACAGCTTAAATGTACCATTATTATTATTAGTATTATTATTAGTATCATGAATTTGCAAGATACCACAGTAGTTTGAAGCAACATAGAGTAGGTAAAAACCATAGACACTGAGACAATGGGCTGTATTCAATGCTGCCGGCAAAGGGGTTTCTGCGGCAAGGGTGGCTTGTATTCGGCAAGTTTGACCTATGCTATGTTCCGGGGAAATTCCCCCGAGGGCTAGGGTTGGCGCCAATGCAGTGAGCCTGCTGCATATAGCAGTGGCCCTTGCCTTATTGACAGCCGCAATCACCGTTTCCACCTCGCTGGAAAAACCCTGCAAGGTGAAAACAGTGAGTGCAGGAGGGGTCAGTTGAATACTGACCCATGAGCTGTCATGGCGAGCTACCAGCACTGCCTGCCATCACAGCTCACCAATGGACATTGAATATACCCCAGTGACATAGAGGTAGACAAAATAGAAAACAGTGAGATTCCATTGTAATTGGAGTAGAGATTGATGTAAGGAGGGGAGATTGGTGCAGTGGGGTGCATTAATGTGAGTGGCATAGGTGGGAGTAGGGTTTATTATAAAGATGGTTTTCATAAACTTTTTAAAAATGTGAAGGCTGTGGTGGGCAATCTGATTGGGCATGGTAGGGAATATTGTTGGCATGACATTTGGCCCAACATCAGCGAACACATCCAGGAGTATAGCTGTCATTGACTATATCCTCAGATTAAGCTGCATGTACAGATGATAGAGAACATTGGTAATAACCCGCAGGAGCTTGCATCGTTAGCTATATAGTGCATACACACTGGATGATATGCATGAACTGGTCGTTATTGTGCATAGCATTTAAAAAAAATTGTAGTGTGTATGTAGCTCAGCAATGAAGCTAGGATAGATGGACGAAGGGGCTGCCAGATAGAATGAGATCACAGTAGTCAATGTGTGGAGAGAGTGCATGGAAGTTTTGGTTGGATATCAGGTTAGAATTAAATGTAAAACCGACAAGTAGTGATGTTATCCATTGCAACCAATCCAATTCTAGCTATCATTTCTCTTTTGCTTTGACTTGCACCTGATTGGTTGATACGGGCAACATCGCTACTTGTCTGCTTTAGATTCTTTAGTAAATCTACTACTGTGTGTGACACCATTTGTGACACCATTTGTGACACCAAGGCAGACTTAGGAAATTGTGGTGCTATTGATGGTGAGAGAGTCGAGGTGGGAACTGTAAGAGATGGACAGAAGATTAACTCATGGCCATGGTTGGTCTTAGGTAGCATTGGGACATAGAGCAGAAAGGCAGTTTGCTACACAATATTGCATTGAATGGGAGATGGTCATGGAAAAATATGTAGATTTGTGCATTATCTGCTTAAAGGTATTGCTGGATGAATGAGCACATTAGTCAACCAAGAGGCAGCGTTCGCAGTGAGGAAAACAGAGCATAATGGAACTCCACAATATAGTAGTAGTGGAGGATGGGTGCCAGATGACCCCACAATATAATAGTAGTGGAGGATGGGTGCATATGTTACATCTGCCCCACCTGCAGTGCACATGGTTCTGCCCATTTGAAAAGGAATTTGCTTCTGCGAGTGAACTAGAATAAGGGCTAATGTCTGAGCGTGCAGGGCAAAACTGGGGCATAAAGCAAGGCCACACACCCTCCCCAAAGGGCTAGACCCTTTTCATGTGGCCACACTTTTTTTGACGCAAGCAAAAGAAATGAGTGGGGGCGCAATTTTAATTGTTCGCTTTCGGAGCCAGATAGGCTAGAAATGGCCCTGCACTGAAGATACAGTTCAATAAAAATATGAAGCAAACACAGAAAGAACTGTAGGCCCAAAAGGTGCTGGAGTGAAAGGTGGCATGAGAAGCAGGTGCTCAATTCTGCTGAAAGCAGCGGAGAGGACCAGAAGGATGCATACTGTATGGAGAAATAACCATTACACTTTTTAGATAACTGATCAGTTTGTGTATAACGATAATTGGAAGTGAAAAACCCCACGTGGACCTTTTGACTGTCGACCTTCCCCATGCTGACCTAAAGCTTGTGTCGACATAATGACCCTGTCAACCTAACCTCATGTTGACCGTCAGTCATGCCGACCTTCATGCATGTCGACCTAGTGGTCTTGACCTAATGCTTGTGGACTTAGTTGCTGTTTATCCCACGATCCATGCCCGTTGCACTGCAGGTCGGGCAAATGTACTGTAACATGTGCAGAGGGATTTAGACATTAGAGAGCTCCAAACTAAATTCTAAATTGCAGTGTGAAAATAAAGCTGTCCAGCGTGTGTGGGCTACATGCAAAACAAGACAGTGATAGTAATTGTACATGTTTGCACCTCTTGCACTGCAATAAGGTTTGTCCAGTGCAGTTTTTGTTGCTTTATTTGCTTTGATCCCAACTCAGCGGGAAATTTACTAAGATGGGATTCTATTTCAGATGGGATGTTGCTATGGCATACCCCCCAACTGTCCCGTTTTTGCCGGACCGTCCCATTTTTTGGGATGGTCTCGCAGCCGGCAGTGTTCCATGCCGGGGGAGGGGGAGGGCAGTTGGGAGTCCCCCCAGTCTGAAAGGAATAAATGCTGTGCCCTTCAGAGGGTTCAGGAGTTGGGAGGTATGCTATGGGCAACCAATCAGATACTCACTATTATGTTCTAGAAGGTGCTAAATAATTATGTAGATTCTGATTGGTTGCCCATAGCAACATCCCATATAAGTGAAATAGAACTCCCATCTTATGCCGTGTTATGCGAGTGAGTAAGACACTGCTTTTACCCAGCATTAAAATGCCGGGGACTGCCGCGCTGGATCCCCGTTCTCACTGCACGGCAAATTCCTGGATGAAGAAGTTCTACCCGGGAATTTGCCTTTAAACACAGGTTTTTCGGCAGTGTGAACGTGTCAACCCGTGTCTGCATACCCGGATCTCAGACACGGGTAAAAAGAAGGGTTTTACCCATGTATGAGATCCGGATATGCGACCCGTTCACACTGCCAAAAATCCCATGTTAAAAGGCAAATTCCCGGGTCCACATGCTAGACCTGGGAATTTGGCTGCAGTGAGAATGGGGTATTAGTAAATTTCCCCCTCAGAATCAGCCAAAGAACAAACTCTGAAATTATTTTAATTTTCATCCACCAAAAACAAACAGCAAAAGTAATCATGGTACTTATGTAGTATCTGGGCGTCCGATTTAGAAATCAGATCGGATCGCATCGCATCGCATCGCATGCGACCAAATCGTATGCGATGCGATGGTCAAGATTTTTCCATAGGATTCAATGTTAAAATGGTCTGAGTCCATTTTAACATAGAATTCAATGGGAAAAAGGGGTCCTTTTCCTTTCCCCCCTATCCAAGTGGGCATGGAGTTGGATATAAACCTGTGGCGAGCGTAGCGAGCCACCGAGCCCGAAGCGTGGCGAGCGTAGCGAGCCCCGCGAGGGGACACAGAATACTTTTTAAGAAATATGCGTCCCCTCGCGGGGCTCGCTTCGCTCGCCACGCTTCGGGCTCGGTGGCTCGCTGCGCTCGCCACGCTATATAAAATCAACTCTATGCCCACTTGGATAGTGGGGAAATGAACAGGACCTTCTTAACATTGAATCCTATGCAAAATCACATCGAATCGCATCGCATCGCATCTGATTGTATGCCTTAAGGTAAGGCATACAATCACAAAATCGGCAGCCCAGATACTACATAAGTACCGTAATCATTTTTACAGACGTTACCTAAACAAAAAAGGCATGTGAGCATGCACCTATGTACACACAGGCTAATAGACAGATTTGCACGTAAACTTTTAATTAACCATCTTCATTTTTATATTTATGCAACATAGCAGAAGTAAACACAGGAACATTGCCAAAATCACTGTTTGTTACATCAATGGAAAATCGCCCACATTGTAGACAGCAGATTACTTTGTTAAGAACGCTTGCAGTGCATGATGTTACTGCCTGGATGCTTCTGTCAGTCCCATCGCTGTGTGTGTTGTCAGCTGTCCTATGCAAGGAGGAATCATTTCTGTTTGTTATGAGGAATAAAATTATTCATATTAGCCAGAACAAGGCTTCACACTATGGAGTCTATTAAACCATCACAAACCTCATTAATCCAACCATTGTCATTTCCTAAGGGAAGTCATTCCAGAGCTCTATTACTTTCACTTCACAAGCTCTTTCACGGAGATAGAATCCCATTTAATTTAAGGCACACTTGTTGCAGATCTCTGTACAGAATGATAAATGTCATTCCTTTTCTGAACTGTCTGGTGATGGAACGCTATTGTCTTGTGCTGGCTCCACTGAAACAGGCTGGTATTATGTGTGACACATCAGAGTTGCTGGAATTATGGTTTACATGGTATATATTGCCTGCACCACGGAACCGTTCATCCACTGTATACACGTAGTTTATGGTTTGCAACCTATAATATATACAATGAACCTTTGTATAAATACAGACACGACAGGTTGAATTACCACAATTACTCTGTTTTTATACTAACGGGTACATTTACAAAGATGCGAGTTCTATTAAAGATGGATTTTGCCCAAAGCAACAAATCAGATACAGTCATCATTCATCCATCTTCAACAGAATTCCCATCGTAATAAATTTACCCCATAGTTTTCGTAAGTGTTTTGATTATTATTATTATTATTATTATTATTATTATTATTATTATTATTATTATGTTGAATATGGAAAGCAGAGGTTTCATTACCTTTACTAAGATGGCTGTCAGTTTTAGTCCTATGCATGCACAGTGCCATCTTGATAACTGTGTTGCACCACAACAGTGGGACACAGAAGTCTTCCACTTGGAGCCTAGTGTAGACCTGATCACAGGTCAATTTTGTTCTCAAAATGGGAAAAGCCATGTGCACTGCAGGTGGGGTAATTGTTACATGTGCAGAGAGAGTTAGATTTGGGTGGAGTGTGTACAAATTGAAATCTAAATTGCAGTGTAAAAATAAAATACCCAGTAATACCCTGCACAGAAACAAAGTAACCTACCACAATCTAACTCTCTGCACATGTTACATCTGCCCCACCTGCAGTGCATATAGTTTTGCTCATTGTGAGAGCAAATTTGCACTGCGATACGGTCTGAATTAGGTCATATCTCCTCATAGTTGCCTACCCTCCTGCATTCTGCAGAAGCCTTCCTGAAATAACAGCAATCTCCTCTCTCCCTCAGTCTACCAATCTCCCTCATCTCACCTTGCCCACATTACACTGTTACATTTTGGGGGGAAAAAAGGAATGAGAGACAGATACATTTACATTGAATCTTCAGCACCGTTTTACAGCACTTTAGCAAGTATTGTAACTCTTACTAACTGCTTTGGGGCTCATCTACATTTGGATATAAGTAATTTTAAAAGATTCCTCTCAGATGTAGCACACCCATGATTCTAGGTGCCAAATTCACAATCTCTTTTCACAATCTCTTCATATATGGAACTAGACAAGCCCATTGGGTGGAGCATGACACGCCTCCAGTGGCGTAACAATAGCTCCACAGACCCCGCGGTTGTGGGGAGGCGATGTATAGGTGTGGGCGCCGGGGCCTGCGGGGCTATTGTAATGCCGCTGCCACTGCTGGGAGCTCACCTGTGGTCGGAGCCCGTAACCCGCAGAAGACTTTGCATACAAAAGGCAGTGGTTAGTCTTTTCACATTTCTGGCGCCCAGCCACTGGTGCTTTCCAGATATTTGCAGCCTTTCCAAGGACCACCTCTCCGGATATCAGGTGCCTCTGTCTCCTGTGAATAGACAGTGTGCTGAGAACAGTTAGTGACAGTAAGCCACACAATGGCAAACACTACCACCACCCCAATCTCCCTCCCCTCTACAAGGGATACTGCTGACCTTGGGCGGGAAAGCGGAACAGTCCTAAAGAAATGGGACTTTCTCGCAGAAGTTAGGAGGTATGGCTGAGGTGCTAGCTGCTTCTCCTTCATGTCAGCGGCCATTGCTCTATGTGGTAGAGCTGTGGGAACACCTGAACCATTGGAGCCCTAGGTAACCACTTAGAGTGGCCTAATAGTAGCACCATCCCTAGGTTGTGTTAAAAGAGGATTTTCAGTTTACCAGTTGCTCACACCTCAAAACAATCTGGTCTTACATGCATGGCACAATCTAAGAACATTTACTACAAGCCTATTCTAACTATAACATGAAAAGAATGGGATAATGCAAATGTACAAATCTGCCTGTCAGGAAATATATTGCTCCTGCATAAAAAAAGATGCTATAGTCATATAACTGAGTTGTCAGTGATCCCTACAACCTTACAAAATACGGCTCAATTCAGTGGGAGTTATTGGAAAAAAAGCGAAAATAAATAGTAACCTAAGACAGCCAATCAGCAATAAGTGCTGAACAACTTATTGCTACAAATAATGGAGTCTAGAACAGTAATAGGCAACACAACACACTTATGGGGTCCTATTGAGTGGATTAATGCTCAAAAGAACCGAAAATTCTACTTAATCTTGGTATTTAGTGCAAACAATACATTAAATAAAGAGAAAGGTAACTTTCTGTAATAACATATTAACTTAGCAGGTGTTACATAGTATGAAAAACAAATAATGTAATGCCTGGTACACACCAGGACGACTAGGGCCCGATCCCCTCAATCTAGATCCAATTCCGTCCAATTGGATGTAGATTGTGTGGTGATTGGGCCCTTTTCTGTCCTGGTGTGGACCGATACCGATTCGATGCGCGGTCCCGCGGGTCGGTCGGTCGTTATTCAGATCCTACCTGCTGCAGGTAGGATCTGAATAACGACCATACTGCCGGGTGCGGGTCGCCATTGGATCGGACCCGCTCACGGTGCACATCGTGAGCGGGTCGTGCCCCCCCCCCGCGCATCATCGTGAGCGGGTCTGAAGAAACACTGACGACCCGCTCACAATGTGCATCGTGAGCGGGTCGTCGTGGTGTGTACCCTACATAAGCTAGAGCTGGGTACTACAAGTGAAGGCAGTGGTGGAACTTGTGGGTTGTGGGCCCAGGTACAAAAATATATTTTAGGCCCTCCTCCACTCCAACCCAAGTTCACATTAACTCCTTGCTGGTTTGGGAAGCAGTGGGCCCCTTAGTCATCAGGGTCTCCGGTGCAAAGAACATAAAATGGTAGTTCCGTCACTCAGAGGCCTGTCTTGTGGTAGTCACTAATAGGAATAGGGAGCACTGATGATATCAATATTATTATTAGATTTGTAAGGTGCCCAGTGCCATACAGTAGGCACATATATTTAATAGGCACATACAAGGTCAACAAACTGCTGACATGAAAACGAATGGTAGGGAGGGCCATGCCAATAAGAAAACACATTACATTCTAACAGGAACAGGACATGTGGTCATAGTGAACCATGCATGGTGTTTGGAGAATATGCAGCAATGGTTTACTCAGTGACGGCTTTAGAGGTGGGACTGCAGCACAGTCCAAAGTACATAAAGGGAAGCCATCAACTCCCACTCAAAATATTGCTGCCTGGAACTCACCGGCAGTGGGTTTAAGTCCCCTATTTGAATTTTGGACTGTGCTGCAGTCCCACCTCCGGAGCCTGCACTGGTTTTACTACTTTTTTATGTTTGTTTTACATAACTATGATGCACAATGTAATTGCAAAAGCTACAAAAGTGCCTCATTGCAGCATGTTGTGTTTTCTTCCATGCTGTACATGACTGTATTGTACTATTTCATATGCAGTGCTTTTGTATCTTTAAAACGGGGAAATAATTTTTTAAGAAAATGTATAATAATAGACATTACTGCTGTATATTATATTTTCTTTTGATGATTTTGTTTAAAAATAATTCTGTCATTTATAGTGCATTTAACCATACTTGTTGTAACATATTTTTTTTATACAAGCCCCATTAATTAACATAAAAGGTGGTGACACTACCAACTCGATAGGCAGCAGTGTCAGTGAGGTATAAGCCCAGGTGCAAAGATATAATTTGGGGCCCCCTGCTCCATCCCAAATAAGTTCACAACATGCAACAACCAGTGGGTGACAGGGAGATGCAGAGGTTGACAGGGAGAGGCAGGGGGAGGCAGAGTGTGACAGGGAAAAACATTGGGTGATAGGGATAGGGAGACAAGGGCAGCAGTGAGCCCCTTAGTCCTCAGGGGCCCCGGTGCACTGCACCTATCACACCAATGGTAGTTCTGCCTCTGATAGGCAGCATTCATTAGAGCTGTTTTGGCTCTAACAAAATTCACATTTAAAAGTCATATTATACTGACTGACAGGGCCGCCATTAGGGGGGTGCTGTGGGTACAGCTGTCCCGGGCCCGGCCTGTCTTAGAGAGATGGAAGGGCAGAGGCAGCTCTTTTTGCCCACCGCACTGTCTCAGTACACTGAATGAAGCAGGTCCTGGAGCGCAGGCTTCTTCACCGGAAGTGGTAAGTGAAGTGAGGAGGGAGGAGGAGGAGGGGAGGGGGGCCCGGACTGGAAATCAATCCCGGGACCCAAAATTCCTAATGGCAGCCTTGCTGAATGATAGCCACATAACAATACGAACTTTACCCAAAGTTTCTTATATTATTTCCTTTTCTACTGTGTATTATCCCCCTCCGTTTCCATGTGTACTGTATGTTGCCAGTAGCAAAATAGGCTTTCAATTATAGAAATTATTGAACACATATGAAAAAAGATTTAAGGCATCAAATAAAGGTTGTAATAGATTTCTTTATGCAGATTGTACACAGATGTAAATTCAGCGTATCAACAGCGAAATTGCAGCCGGTATGTTTACAATAACAATACAAACCACAACTGATGAGGTCTCCTTGACTTACATTTGTTTTATATTTGACTCGTTATCCATCTGGGTTTTCATGCTGACTAACAACATGCATTTCAAATAAAAAATGCTGTTGTGCAATGAAGCCCTAAAGTGTGCGTGACTAAAAAAAATACTTGCTGATAAATCTCCATAGAGGTCACCCTTTTTTAGTTCCAGTTCTAATGATAGTTATTATTATCCTTTATTTATATGGTACCACAAGGGATCTACAGCACCCAATTACAGAGTACATAAATAAGCAAAACAAGAAAACAGTGACTTACAGTACAAGACAAAATGGGACAAGTACAGGATATATAAACTAGTGGTCATTTTTTGATGGTGGAAATCTTTGGGACCGGATGAAATACCCTCCCTATAGGGTATCTGTGAGGTCCTGGTTCAGGTCTCTTTAAAGTATTTGGATGGATCCGATAGGTCAGTGGATTAGGGGTCCAAAACTGATGCGTTTCACTGGGCAGACTCCCAGCTTCTTCAAAGGTCTAGTTACCTCATGCAGTACCTATATTTATACCTGGACCAATATGGATACTTAAATGTTACAGCTGGTTCTGATTAAAACAAATGCTTGTAATAATTAAATTTACTTAATAAAAAATAGAAGGCAGACTAAGATACAGCATACATATAATAAACCTCTTTGTAAAAAAACAGTATATTACTGTCATCAGTAGGAATCCCAAAGGATTACCACTCCGAAGAGGACAATGGAAGTGATTCAGGTTGGTTTGCAGAAGCAAACTCCTTCTATAACGGACAAAACCAACTGCATGTGACATGTAACTCTCTCTGCACATGTTACATCAGCCCCACCTGCAATGCACATGGTTTTGTCCATTAAAGAAGGAGTTTGCTTTTGCAAATCATCCTGAATCACGCCTAATATCATTGCCAGCACAGTGCCATTGACCGACAGAACTAAAGGACCCTGTAAATCATGAGTGAGTGTTGCTAACATTTGGGAAACTATAACCTTCATATACTAACTGGGTCCTTTAAAGAGGTCCAGAATAGGAATGGGAGGAGTCAGCATATACTGAGAAGGGGCCCATTGTCTTGAAATGGCCTATAAAAAAAGCGTTATATTTGTTCGCCAATGTTTTTTATGGTGATATACACAGGCTTGGTGATAAATATTTACTTACTAGGTGATTCATCGCGCCCTCCGGGCGCTCTTCACACCGTCGTGAGGGGCTACGCCCCATTAGAAGTAGAAATATATGTGAGTGTGAGATCTAGTGTAATTGAGATAGAGATCGCAGAGAGAGATAGAAAGGGATCACAGAGAGAGAGAGGGATCGCAGAGAGAGAGAGGGATCGCAGAGAGAGATAGAGAGGGGTCGCAGAGAGAGATAGAGAGGGGTCGCAGAGAGAGATAGAGAGGGGTCGCAGAGAGAGAGAGGGGGGTCGCAGAGAGAGAGAGGGGTCGCAGAGAGAGATAGAGAGAGGAATAGTCTCACTTTGCGCTGATAGTACTGTCCCAACAAAATAGGTATGAGTCCACGTAATTTCCAGTAGTTCTCTCCAAAGATTTTTCAATGTGGAAAAAACAGAAGGATAATGCAACAATATTAGGATATATTGCAATAAATGGCAGTCTCTCTCCAATAGTGTGAAGGGGACTATGAGGAATCAGTGCTCCCACAACAGCTCCCAAACGGTCCTGGGGAAATATAGGGTCACCTCACTCGTGAAAAGATAAGCGAATGCTTACATGTATGCTTACATGTGATAATGCAGGTGACTCATATCAAGGTTTCTTTCAACAGATGCGAAGTCTCACCATTTCATTCCAATAAAAACGGTATTTATTCAATATAAAACGGTGTAGGATCACAATTCATACAGCCAATGTACCATACTTGTTGGAACCCGGGTATATATGATGCAAATGATACTGAACGAAAAGTACTCCAAAATCACCGAACAGGATAAAAAGACACTTAATATATTCCTGTATATTTCCTCTTTGAAGAACAATTTCGTCTTAGACGAGTAAACTGTCCTTTAGGGACATTGTTAAGCCAGGTGTTCAGGTGATTACTGGTCTTGGGAATATACGTGTTGCAATCTGTCGGCTTATTGAAAGTGCAAGTTTCTATATTACCATCAATAATCTCTATTTGTAGATCCAAAAAATGGACTGTACTTTGGCTAATGTCAAAACTTAGTACAATATTTGCCTCATTATTGTTGAGATATGTACAAAACTTTTTAAGATCTTCCTCACTCCCCCGCCAAATAAATAAAATATCGTCGATATACCGCCACCAATGCACCAGGTCCGCACTCCAGCCATGCCCCGTCCATACGTGGGACTCCTCCCATCTTGACATGAACAGATTAGCATAGCTGGGCGCGAACCTGGTGCCCATGGCGGTACCGACTAGCTGTTTGTAAAAAGAGCCATCAAAATTAAAATAATTATTTTCTAAAATGAAGGAAATTCCCTCTACAATAAAACCTCTCATATTGGCATCCATATTACTGGTAAACAGGGTTTTTTTGATAGCCTCTATACCCAAATGGTGTAAAATAATAGTATAAAGGGATGAGACATCCGCTGTCACCAAAAAGAAATTGTCACCCCATTGTACTTCTGTAAGACGATTTAAGATATCTTTCGTATCTTGTAGGTGTGATCTTTCTACCGTTACAAAAGGTTGCAGTTGATGATCTATATATGCTGAAAGATTTGCCGTGATGGAATTGGTGGCCGCCACAATCGGCCTCCCTGGTGGCTTTTCAGCATTTTTGTGAATCTTCGGTAGAAGATATAGAACTGGAGCTGAAAAATTCTCATTAATCAAAAATTCTTTAACATTTTTGTTAAATGTTCCTTCTTCAAACCATTTTACAACAAAGTCTTGGTACACTTTGAAGATACTATTAGATGGGTCACTTTTAAGTTTCTTATATGTGACTCCATCATTGAGTCTTCTTTATAAGAAGCCAGATCCATGATTACAATGCTGCCCCCCTTGTCCGCAGGCTTAATTATAATGTCCTTATTTTTTTGTAAGGATAAGAGTGATTCACGTTCTCACTTGGTCAAATTATTAGTGTGGTTAGGGGGCAGCATTTTAATTCTGTTAAGATCCTCCAAGGCACTCTTCTGAAATGTTTCCACACAACACCCTCTGCTGTGTGTGGGATTGAATACTGATTTTTTCTTGAAGGGTTCTGAGATAATTTCATTACCGTTGTCATTAGTATCGTCGAAAAATCTTTTAATAGCCAATTTTCGCACAAATTTCTGTAGATCAATGTATAAATCAAAATGATTTATGTCATTTGTTGGGCAAAATTTCATGCCCTTTTGCAAAACCTTTTGCTCAATCTCATTTAAGACATACGAGCTGAGGTTGAAGATTTTAACACCCTTTTCTTCCTCAGTCTCGAAGGGACTATTATTAACAATAGGATTATCAGAAAACGTTCTTTGCTTCTTTTTCTTTTTATTGTTTTTGTTGCTTCCCCCTCTCTTGCCTCGTTTCGATCTATGTGGGCGGGCCTTAGTTTTTGTTTTTTCTACAACTGTTCTTTCTATTTGTTGATTACTCATTTTATCAAGGTTTAATTGTCCCTTTTTCTGAATCGTCCTCTCTCTAAAAAAGGCTTACGGGTTAGAGGCGTGTTATAACCATCCTCTCTTTGTTCATTGAGGCTCTCGAATCTGTTATATGTCTCAAATGTAGGTCTCGGAGCTTTTTTCCATTTTTCATTGGGGGAATCTGTTCTTACTTCAAAATTACGATTTCTTTGTCTGTTATGAGGAGGAACATAACTATTAAATGATCTATCCCCATCATGCGGTTCTCTCCGCCAACGGGACCGTTGGTTCAGAAAAGGTTCCACACGGTGGAAATTATCTCTTTCATCTCTATTTTTATAATAGTATTTTGAGCCTTGATATTTACCTGGAGGGGGTTTATAAGAACTTGAAAGTGGTGGAGATTCTTTTTCAGCGTTGTGCTGTTTAAATTGTTTGTTCCTAGGGTAATTTCGATTTCTTTTGTTAATAACAACTCGTGGGGTGCTAATTTGTTTAGCCCTATCTTCACATATCCTAGTTTGTACTTCTGGATGATCTCTCCTAAATTTTTTTGATTTTTTTAAGCATGAGGTCTCTCTCATTCTTTTTGATTTTTTTCCACTGTTCCCATCTCTAATTGTTTATAATCCTCCATGTCCACAAAAGGACCCACTAGTTTTTCATACTCATGTATTTGTTTTTCCAATTCCTTTAATTCTGTCCTTCGTTCGACTAGAATTAGGTCTATGAGTGCGAATGAACAATTATTTACAATTTCTTCCCACTTGGTCTTAAACATTGTAGAACCAGTATCAAAGGATGCCTTTTTGTCAATCCTGAGGCCTTTAGGTATAATATTTGCGGCTACATATTTTTTAAGACTAACGATCTCCCACCACGTCTTGTTCTCTTTCAAGAGGACATTCTCTAATTTATTCATAAGTCCCTCTAGAGTGGCATCTTCTAGATCTACATGGTGGGTATCGTCATTGAACGAAAAAGCATCCTTGATCAGTCTGTTTCTATTAACTCTATGTTGGAACATACTGCTGTCTAAGTGAAATAAACGGTGAAAACACAAGATATACAAAAGCAAAAAATTCCACCTTTGGCGCTGTATGACTTATAGCTGCAGGAGACTATAATGTTGGTCACCGGACCACACTAGATAGACAGAAAAATACAAAAGAAATAGTCTCACTTTGCGCTGATAGTACTGATAGTACATTTGCATCACACAGTATATACCCGGGTTCCAACAAGTATGGTACATTGGCTGTATGAATTGTGATCCTACACCGTTTTATATTGAATAAATACCGTTTTTATTGGAATGAAATGGTGAGACTTCGCATCTGTTGAAAGAAACCTTGATATGAGTCACCTGCATTATCACATGTAAGCATACATGTAAGCATTCGCTTATCTTTTCACGAGTGAGGTGACCCTATATTTCCCCAGGACCGTTTGGGAGCTGTTGTGGGAGCACTGTTTCCTCATAGTCCCCTTCACACTATTGGAGAGAGACTGCCATTTATTGCAATATATCCTAATATTGTTGCATTATCCTTCTGTTTTTTCCACATTGAAAAATCTTTGGAGAGAACTACTGGAAATTACGTGGACTCATACCTATTTTGTTGGGACAGTACTATCAGCGCAAAGTGAGACTATTCCTTTTGTATTTTTCTGTCTATCTAGTGTGGTCCGGTGACCAACATTATAGTCTCCTGCAGCTATAAGTCATACAGCGCCAAAGGTGGAATTTTTTGCTTTTGTAGAGATAGAGAGAGGGATCGCAGAGATAGAGAGGGATCGCAGAGAGAGATAGAGAGAGGGATCGCAGAGATAGAGAGAGAGAGGGATCGCAGAGAGAGATAGAGAGGGATCGCAGAGAGAGAAAGAGGGATCACAGAGAGAGAGAGAGGGATCGCAGAGAGAGAGAATCCCTTTCGTGGGCACCCCTCCCCCCACCCGAGACCCCCCTCCCAAAATTCGCGGGCACGCCTCCCCCCACCAGTGACACACACACACCCCAATTCACGGGCACCCCTCCCGTGACACACACACCCCCCAATTTGCGGTCACCCCTCCCCCCACCCGTGACCCCCCTCCCGAAATTTGCGGGCACCCCTCCCCCCACCCGCGACACACACACCCCCCAAAAGCCAGGCACCCTTCCCGAAATTTGCGGGCACCCCTCCCCCCACCCGTGACACACACACACCCCCAATTCGTGGGCACCCCTCCCCCACATGCGACCCCCCTCCCAAAATTGGCGGGCACCCCTCCCCCCATCCGCGACCCCCCCTCCCTAAAATCGCGGGCACACCTCCCCCCACCCACGACCCCCTCCCCCCACCCGCGACCCCCCCCCTCACGAAAGTCGCAGGCACCCCTCCCGAAAATCGCGGGCACTCCACCCGCGACCCCCCCTCCCGAAATTCGCGGGCACCCCTCCCCCACCCGAAATTCGCGGGCACCCCTCCCCCCACCCGCGACCCCCCCTCCCGAAAATCGCGGGCACCCCTCCCCCCACCGCGACCCCCCCTCCCGAAATTCGCGGGCACCCCTCCCCCCACCCGCGACCCCCCTCCCGAAAATCGCAAGCACCCCTCCCCCACCCGCGACCCCCCCTCCCGAAAATCGCGGGCACCCCTCCCCCCACCCGCGACCCCCCCTCCCGAAAATCGCAAGCACCCCTCCCCCACCCGCGACCCCCCCTCCCGAAAATCACGGGCACCTTCAGCAGGGGCTGTACGCTGAGTACAGAAGTACTCACTGTGGATGTCTGACCAGGGAGGAAGGAGCTGGCAGGAGGAGAGTACACATGAGCCACTGCAGCAAAGGCATCCTGGGTCACAGTCAGTGTGCTGGGGTGGAGGGGTTGGTGTTCAGCCGTGGGGCGGGGTTTGGGTGGTATTTGGCCAGACATGGGGAGTGGTGGGAGATTAGGGGGCAGGAGCTTTGTGTAGGACATAGGATGTGTAGAACTTGTAATGCAGGTTCTGCAGTGTGGATAACGGTGGATGGGCCTGTCAATCACCCGTGGAACCCCGCCCACCATTACCTACACTGCTTTTGAGTGACGGATCTGGCTAAATATATAAGAGATTCTTTTTCTCTTTAAGGCCAACTACCCTCTTCTGTTCAGGATTAGGGATCTGGACTTATCTCAGTGGAAGAAATATTATATATGTTGGGTGGCTCACATCAGCAAGTTAAGATTGTTCTAGCTTAACTGTTATACTGCATTTTCCAGCCCGAGTACTTAATACTCTCCATTTCCATTATGGTAAATGTATCTGGAATGATTGGAAGCCCAATATACATAGGGGATATTCTGACTGAGAAGTCTACTGATGGGGTTTTGGGACCTCAACATCTTTCTAATATCAATTTTCGGTACTTGTGTATTATCTGGGCTCCCGATTTTTTCATTGCATGCCACTACTTTTTTTTCCATTGTAAAGACCTGATTTTTAATTGTATAGTCAACCATGAGTGATTTCATACCCCCACTATCCAACTACGCATGGAGTTGATTTTATATAGTGTGGCGAGCGCAGCGAGCCACCGAGCCTGAAGCGTGGCGAGCGCAGCGGGCCCCTCGGATTACTTTACATGTATTCTGCATCCCCTCACGGGCCTTGCTGCGCTCGCCACGCTTCGGGCTCAGTGGCTCGCTGGTCTCGCCACGCTATATAAAATCAACTCCATGCGTAGTTCGATAGTGGGGGTATAAAATCACCCATGGGTGACTACAATTAAAAATCTGGTCTTTACAATGAAAAATCGCATTGCATGAATTGTATGCCACTATATTGCATGCAATGCGATGCAATGCAATGCAATGCAATGCAATGAAAAAATCGGGCGCCCAGATATTACACAAGTACCCAAACTTCTTGACGTATGGCCTTATTCAGACCTGATCGCTGTTGTGCGAATTTGCAGAGGCCTTCAATCAGATAGCCACTGCTCAGAAAGAGCCCCTCACCCCCATGCAAGTTTATGAATGACTTGCAAATAGATTGCTAAACAACTTATCAACTTGCAGCTCACTCATAGAATGATTTTCCCAGTCTGTGCAAGTGTGTGATAGAGACAGGCTTATTGAGGCCAGAGCTGACGTCACAGACCCCCCCCCCCCCCGGCACATCTGCTTTTATCTGACACTCCCAAAAAATGTCCAGTTGCCACCCACAAATGGTAACTTCCTGTTAGTCAAACCGAAAAGATTCATCACAGTTTTTTTGTTCTTTGGTTTCGTATGCGCACTGCGACCTGTAAGCATGTGCGAATTCGCACAACAGAGATCAGTTCTGAATAACCCCCTTAGTCAAATAGTTGCTTGGCACTCTGTAGCGCAGGAGTCGGGAACCTCAGGCCCGAGAGCTGTATGCGGTCCCCATAGCCGGTCTGGGTGGCCCTACCACCCGCCCGTCAGCTTCGCTGGGAGTAAAGTACAGGGGAATTCTTGCGAGAGGTCGGACGTTCTCGCGAGATTCCTCTTAATCAACAGCAACCAGAGACTGGGAGTCCTATTCAGCGGCAGCCGCCGGAGTGTGGGACGGCTGCAGCAGGTCAATTTGTAAGATAAATTTTTACATATGGCCCCCGAAGGATTTTTTTCCCCATACAAATGGCCCTTGGCACAAAAAAGGTTCCCCACCCCTGCTGTAAGGAGAACACTGGGTGGACTTGAAGGTTGATCTCTCTGAGGTGGACTCAGTCTCATTGCTGCAATGGCTGCAATGCATAAATAGACCCGGTTCTGCTTCCTTCATCTCTATGGTTGCACTTACAATATTAACCTGGAACACTTTTATTACATAATATGCCCTTTCTAATTACCCCTCTATTCAAATTACCTTATGGCAGCATCCCTCCTCCCCCCTGGCCAACCTCACCTATCTGGCTGCTGCTGGTGTAACCTGGTTTCAACACATTTTTTAGCAGGTTAATCCCACATTCCTTCTCGTATATACAGGAAGATAAAGAGTTACCCAGTCATTTTTTTATCAATACCTTTAAATTCAGCATTTTGTCAGCTACACTCTACCCTCCCCTGTTTGTCTCCGCAAACCCACACCAATGGAATGAGTTTGCATATACTGGTCCTCTCAAAAGGGTAACATCTATTACTTATATCATTCCATTGACTTTAGATTCCTTGTCCTTAACTGCCCATGAGTTAGTGGGGGAACAAGATTTCGCCTCTCCTCTTGGTAGGGAGAAACCTATGTTTACACCTGGTGGCATTTTGTTCCTGAGCATTACCACCAATTTACCTCAGTTCTGATGACGTGATTTAATGTGGATGTGGTCAAGTCTGCACTTTCTTCCATGTTTGGTGGACTTGTTCACGGATTACATTGTTTTGGTTGATGGTCCAGTCGCTTATCCTTCCTCACACCCGACAACATTGCTTCTGTGTGCCACAGTCCACCAGGCATGTAAGCATGTTAATAAAGTACACTTTCTGCTTGAGCTTAGAGACAACCTGAGTCTCCTTCTCACAGGATATCCTCAACAGGGTCTGGTTTTGTGCAAGATGGGTCTGCATCCCTTCCTGGTTTATCCTGATTAATTATTCCTCTTTCCTTTTTTTCTGGTACCTGCCCCACTTCCTCCTGATCCCCTTTTTCTGTTTATTCTTTTTTTATGCTCTTTTTCACTCCTGGCTCGCAATTTACTTTCTTATTTGCTCATCTCTGTTCATGTGCTCTTTTACTCCCCCCTCTCAACTTTATTTGTCCATCTCTTGTTGTTTAGTATTATGTTTACCTCACAAGCCCCCTATTACCTGGTACAACTTCCTTTCACATTGTAGGACATTCTCACACCATGGGTCTAATTCAGCATGGATGGCTAATCAGAGAGTTTGCAAATCCATCTATTACCAAACAACAGCGCACATGCAGCGTTCGCATCAAGTATGCTTGGGGTCAATTCGCAAAAAAATATCCCTACACATAGAAGTCACAGAGTAGGTGATGCTTTATTGACAGGGAGCTGGTGTTTAGGGGCGGAAACATGGTGTTTACTGGGTGTATTTGTGAAAACATAGGCATGCCCAGGCGTTTTTCGGGTGGGTCTCTGATGTCAACATTGACCACTTTCAACCAGATTTTTGAGCAGATTAGTGATAGCCCTAGACTGGCGCAGATGGAAAAAGCTTTTAGTTGGTTTGGTTAATGAATACATTGCTATTTGCGATGCTTTGGCAATTTTGCATGCGGTGTATTTTCATTCTGTCTCAGTGGTGGTTTTCTGCAATTTCTCTGATTTAGAGATCCATCCTGCATTAGGCCCCTGATCATCTGAGGTTATGGGTTTTGTCCATCCTGGTCACTTCCAGTGGATTGGTGCATTCAGTTTGCTGTCCTTCTTCATGCTTTGGATTCCCTAGCCTACCCAGCCTTAGGTTTTGGTTTTCAACCATGTGTGAATATTTCTTGCTTCTAATTACTTACTGCTGTGCTTATAGGTGTGTTTTCAATTATATCCTTAGTGCACAGGTTCTCAAAGTCGGTCCTCAGGACCCCACACACTGCATGTTTTACAGGTCTCCTCACAGAATCAAGTGAAATAAATAGCTCCACCTGTGGATCTTTTAAAATCTGTCAGCCAGTAATGAGTGCAGTTGTCGGGTGACCTGGAAAACGTGAACTGTGAGGGGTCCTGAGGTCCGAATTTGAGAACCACTGCCATAGTGTATTGTTTTTAATCATTGTACGCTTTCTGTCATATTGATACATCCATAACAAAACTTTATAATTTAAAAAAAGTCCATCCATAGTGTTCTTATATGTAATTGTGGAAAGCACAAACAATTGCTTTGAGATGTATACTTCTTACAATGTCCTACATCAATCTTAGGGAAGCTCTGTAAAATATATCATTTTATTCAGTATGCCTTCTTTCTTCGAAGGCACAGATATGAAGAAATGGAAATAAAGTTAGTGTTTGTAACTTATACATGAATAAGATCGCAAAAGAGATTACAGCCATATATGAATAGAATTCTAGCAATTATCCAAGTAATAATATGGAGTACGCAGCCTTTGTCTCAGAATTTTGACATGAGTGAAGAGGAACCACTCAATGTCAGCATTAGCTGCCATTAGACAAATATATAGCGTGTATGCCTCTTACATCTGTGTACAGATCTTCCATATAATTGTTGATTAGTCTTGTTCACAGGAAACAACAGGTTTGATCCAACCCTCACTCAATATATACATCAGCAGCAAATCGCTGCATTTTCCTGGATCACTTGGGTGAGTCACACATTGTATCCTTCTCCTGGCAGAGAAATAACATGATAAATAGAAAGCACTGTCCATAATTACAACGCACAATTTTCATCCTCTGTACAAATTTGGTCATTGCTGACTCCTGGATCAGAGTTCCTATTGGAAATAGTCACTGTCGGAACTGTGGTACTGTTATCAGTGGACTCAGATGTGGAATTACTTGTATCACCTGTGTGAAGACATGGCAAGCATCTTGTTTCTGTAGACGGCAAACTGGTGTCTTGATTTTGCTCTTGGTAGCATGCATCAGAAACATCTGGACAGGATGAGGCGGTCTTCAGAAGCTCTGTAGCATTTTCCGGGCAGGCCATGTGGCAATGATCACATTTGTCATCTGTCTGGAGTTTCAAGAAGTCAGGTAGAACAAGGTTCTGCTTACACAGCAGCCCACGCTGGTCATCTGCCCGGCTGCTCTGGACTCTGTTAAGCATTTCTACTAATCCTATGGAAATAAAATGCCAGTTAGAGGTTAAAGTTTGGTTGGCTAAAGGCAATCATCCGTTATGTATTGCTTTTAATCCTATAGTATATACATCATATCCAAATTTTTCCTTACATTTAACTTTCATCACTATGCAATATTTTAATCCATAAAGTAATCATTTTAAACATACCCTCAATGTCATAGTTGTTCGGATAAACTTTGTGTTTGACTTGTGGAAGTCTGATAGGCCTGTCATTCACCTTGATAGATTCTGTATGTGTCTGATGCTGAAGGTCTGACCTTGCCATATGTTCTCCAGGTTTTTCATTCACAGATTCTTTCTGTATGAATTTTAGAAGAGGTTGAGTTTGGTTTGGTATATACAGGTTGAGTCTCCCATATTTTGGGGCCAGAAGTATTTTAGATAACAGAAATGTTCAATATTTTGGAATATTTGCATACTGTAATGAGATATCTTCTGGATGGAAGCCAAATCTAACCTCGAAATGCATTTTTTATGTTACATATTACCTTATACACAGAGCCTGAAGGTAATTGTTGTATACAATATTTTTCAACTTTTTTTTGTAGTTACAAATACGCTACCGTTCAAAAGTTTGGGGTCACACAGACAATTTTATGTTTTACATGAAAACTGACTTACAGTATTTATTAACCCCTTCCTGACAGAGCTAGTTTTTGCGTTCCTGACAGAGCCATTTTTTTCAAATCTGACATGTCTCACTTAAGTGGGGATAACTTTTTTTTGCTTTTACTTATCCCAGTGATTTTGAGATTGTTTTCTCGTGACACATTGTACTTCAAGTTAGTGGTAAATTTTCGTCGATACAGTCTGTGTTTTTTTGTGAAAAATACCAAAATGTCGGAAAAAAATGGAAAATTTTGCGATTTGCAAAATGTTAAATTTTCTGCTTGTGAGACAAATAATCTTACCACTCAAAATAGTGAATAACTAACATAGACCATATGTCTACTTTATGTTGACATCATTATTTCAACTTCCTTTTAATTTTTTGGGACTCTAGGAGGCTTACAATATGAATAGCAAATTCTCAAATTTTCAAGAAAATTTCAAACACTGATTTTTTTAGGGACCAGTTCAGTTCTGATGTGACTTTGAGGGACTTGTATGTGAGACACCCCCATAAATGATGCCATTTCAAAAACTGCACCCCTCACAGTATTCAAAACAGCATTTTGGAAGTTTGTTAACCCTTTAGGTGTTTCACAGGAATTAAAACAATGTGTAGGTGAAATTTCAAAATTTCTTTTTTTTTGCAGAGTTTCAATTTTAATACATTTTTCTAACGAATACAGTAGATTTTACTAGAGAAATGTGACTAAAAATTGATTCCCCCAATTCTTTTGTTTTCATAAATATCCTATATGTGGCCCTAGTGTGCACGGTGACCAAACCACAGGCTTCATAATAGAAGGAGCACCTACTTGATTTTGGAGCCTCCTTTTTATGAGATTATTTTTTAGGCACCATGTAGGTTTCTAGGCACCATAAGATGCTAAAAGTTAGGAACCCCCCCACAAGTGACCCCATTTTGCAAACTACACCCCTCAGGGAATTCATCTAGGGGTATAGTGTACATTTCAAACCCCCAGGGGTTTCACCAATTTTGATACAACTGGGCTGTGAAAATGAAAAAAATTAATTTTTCATTTTCACAGCTCAGTTGTATCAAAATTGGTTAAACCCCTGGGGGTTTGAAATGTACACTATACCCCCTGATGAATTCCCTGAAGGGTGTAGTTTGCAAAATGGGGTCACTTGTGGGGGGGTTCCACTGTATAGGTGCTTCAGGGGTCATTCAACCAGAATCTGTGCTGCAAAATCCAAAAATCACTCCTTCCCTTCTGAGTCCTGCCATGCACCCAACTGGTATTTTTTGGTCACATGTGAGGCATTGCCGTACTCGGGAGAAATTGGGGCACAGATTTTGGGGTGCTTTTTCTCCTTCATTCCTTGTGAAAATGAAAAATTTTGAGCCAGATCTGCATTTTTGTGTAAAAAATGTAATTTTTCATTTGCACAGCCCAGTTGTATCAAAATTGGTGAAACCCCTGGGGGTTTGAAATGTACACTATACCCCTAGATAAATTCCCTGAGGGGTGTAGTTTGCAAAATGGGGTGACTTGTGGGGGGGTTCCACTGTATTGGTGCTTCGGGGGTCTTGCTAATGCGACATAGCACCCACCAAAATTCCACCAGAATCTGAGCTGCAAAATACAAAAATCACTCCTTCCCTTCTGAGTCCTGCCATGCACCCAAATGGTATTTTTTGGTCACATGTGAGGCATTGCCGTACTCGGGAGAAATTGGGGCACAGATTTTGGGGTGCTTTGTCTCCTTCATTACTTGTGAAAATGAAAAATTTTGAGCCAGAACTGCATTTTTGTGTAAAAAAATGTAATTTTTCATTTTCACAGCCCAGTTGTACCACAATTGGTGAAACCCCTGGGGGTTTTAAATGTACGCTATACCCCTAGATGAATTCCCTGAGGGGTGTAGTTTGCAAAATGGGGTCACTTGTGGGGGGGTTCCACTGTATTGGTGCTTCGGGGGTCTTGCTAAAGCGACATAGCACCCACCAAAATTCCACCAGAATCTGAGCTGCAAAATCCAAATATCACTCCTTCCCTTCTGAGTCCTGCCATTTTTTGGTCACACATGAAGCATTGCCGTACTCGGGAGAAATTGGGGCACAGATTTTGGGGTGCTTTTTCTCCTTCGTACCTTATGAAAATGAAAAATTTGGAGCCAGAACTGCATTTTTGTGTAAAAAAATGTAATTTTTCATTTTCACTGCCCAGTTGTATCAAAGTTGGTGAAACCCCTGGGGGTTTGAAATGTACACTATACCCCCTGATGAATTCCCTGAAGGGTGTAGTTTGCAAAATGGGGTCCCTTGTGGGGGGGTTCCACTGTATAGGTGCTTCAGGGGTCATTCAACCAGAATCTGTGCTGCAAAATCCAAAAATCACTCCTTCCCTTCTGAGTCCTGCCATGCACCCAACTGGTATTTTTTGGTCACATGTGAGGCATTGCCGTACTCGGGAGAAATTGGGGCACAGATTTTGGGGTGCTTTGTCTCCTTCATTCCTTGTGAAAATGAAAAATTTTGAGCCAGAACTGCATTTTTGTGTAAAAAAATTTAATTTTTTACACAAAAATGCAGTTCTGGCTCAAAATTTTTAATTTTCACAAGGAATGAAGGAGACAAAGCACCCCAAAATCTGTGCCCCAATTTCTCCCGGGTACGGCAATGCCTCACATGTGACCAAAAAATACCAGTTGGGTGCATGGCAGGACTCAGAAGGGAAGGAGTGATTTTTGGTGGTGGAATGAATGGCGGGTGCTATGTCGCATTAGCAAGACCCCCGAAGCACCAATACAGTGGAACCCCCCCACAAGTGACCCCATTTTGGTCACCAGCTTTGGGAGGGGGGCTGGCGCTGCGGCTGGCGGGGGGGTGGGAGGGGTGCTGGCGCTGCGGCAGCCGGGTGGGTGGGAGGGAGGGGGGCTGCCGGGTGGGAGGGGGGGGGGGGGGGCTGGCGATCGGTGCGGTATACGCACACACACACACACACACACACACACACACACATATATATATATATATATATGTGTGTATATATATATATATATACATATATATACATATATATACACACACATATATATATATATATATATGTGTGTGTATATATATATATATATATACACATTTGCCCATTATTTTTTATTTTATTTTATTTTTCACTTTTCCAGCAGCAGCATGATGCTGCTGCTGCTGCTGCTGCTGCTGCGGGGGGGAGGGGGGAGGAGGGGAGCGCAGCGTGCGCTCCGGACGTAGCAGTGGAGCCGCTGGAGCTGCTGCTGCTGCCGGGTGAGTGCCCGGCGGGTGGGAGGGGGGTGCTGCCGCTCGGTGGTGATCGGTGCTGCACCGATCACCACCGTTTTCTGTGTTACCGAGCGGCTTAGCCGCCGGTAACACAGGAAACGCTGTGATTGACTGTTCAGATTTGAACAGCCAATCACAGCGATCGCCGACCGGGGGGGGCACCCCTGCCCCCCCTGGGCGGCGAGGGGGGATGTCTGCTGTCAGGGACAGCAGACATCTCTTAACTGTCACCGCGTCTATAGACGCGGTGACAGTTAGACACCATGACGTACATTTATGCCATGTGTCGGGAAGTACTTCCCGACCATGACGTAAATGTACGTCAAATGTCGGGAAGGGGTTAAATGAGTTGCAAAATGAATATACAGTAACATATAGTCAGGGCTATTTTTCAGTAGGCTCCAGCAGGAACTGAGGCCCTTATTCTAGTTCACTCTTTCTGACAAAATATTTCTTAGATGGACAAAACCATGTGCACTGCAGGTGAGGCAGGTGTAAAACCCCACCCAAATCTAATTATCTCTGCAGAAGTAACACCTGCCTCACCTGCAGTGCACATGGTTTTGTCCATCTAACAAATATTTTGTCAGAAAGAGTGAACTAGAATAAGGGCCTCAGTTCCTGCTGGAGCCTGCTGAAAAATAGCCCTGCATATAGTCAAGACATTAGCAAGGTTAGAAATTCTGGGGGAAATTTAATAGGATGAGAGATTCAGAAAGTGAGAGATTTGGTAAGAAATCTCCAGGTTTTTTTAAATCGGCAATCATTTACACTGCAAAACCAGTGTGAGTTTGCAGTGTAAATGATTGCCGCTTTAAAAAAACTGGAGATTTCTTACCAAATTTCTCACTTTCTGAATCTCTCATCCTATTAAATTTCACCCAATGATTTTTATTTTAAATAGTTTTGTCCTTCAAACTTTAAAGAATGCTCCTTTTGTAGCAATTACAGCATTAAAAACATTTAGCATTCTAGCTGTTAATTTGTTCAGATAATCTGAAGAAATGTTCTCCATGCTTCCAGAATCACCTCCCCCAAGTTGGATAGGGTTGATGGACACTTCTTGCATACCGTATGTTCAAGCTGCTACCAGAAGAAGCCAGTGGGTGACCTCATCATTAACAGCTGCAGACTCTCGCAATCAGTCTTCAGAAGGAACTTGGCTTGCTCTCCACCTTAGAGACAGGGTAAGCTAGGGAAACTGTCCTAACACTGCACATCCCTGGACATATATAAAAACTAGTGTGCTCCAAACAAACAAAACATTCCTAAAAAGGAGTGTAAACATTTTTTGCAATTAAATTGCAATTAAAAAATATAGATCAGTATAGCGGATAACTCTAATTGATTTGAGTGTCAATCCCCAGAGTTTGATATCTATCATTGTTTATGGTCGTGCGATATGATACAATCCTACTGGCTAGAGGTTCAGAGTTATATCAATAATGTCCTAAAGATACCCTTTACCATGACACCCTCCTGGGCTTTGTGGAATATACACCCACAGGACATGCATACTCCCCTCACTCGAGGCAGTAAATGCCTGTTGGCCAAAATCGCAGCTGCCACAAAAAAAAAAAAACCTATTCTTTCTCAGTGGATTCACTCTGACACTATTCCCCTACAACTCATGGTCCCGAGATTAAAATACTTGTTTCAGATGGATTGGATTGAGTGTGTCCTTGACGCAGAATCCAGAGCATCAAAATTCTTTAACACTTGGCTGCCGTATATACACTCCCTTGCTATCCATGAAAAACACCATATCAGACAAGCAGTTCAGCTCACCACTTGGTATAACTTGGCTACTCTGGAAAGGGGACACCCCCCCCCCCCCTTTTAATAAATTGCTCGATGATAGGCCTTCAATGCCTGATTATTATCTATGTACATAGATGTACTTTGTTGATGTACCCACCATCCAGATCTCACCATGCCTCATGCTCAGATCATTGTCAAGCAACATTATATGTTTATTTGGCTTAAGTCCAATGGTCCATGTCACCTTAACACCTGATTGCCACCTAATTGTATGCAGACCTGCCTTGTGGTTGTGTTCCTTACATTAATCATATTGTGCCTCTTTTCGCAAACTACTGTAAAGCACCATATCGTGTCTCTTTGGGCCTTATTTTGGTTCATTCTTTCTGACAAAATCCTTCTTAGATGGACAAAACCATGTGCACTGCAGGGGGGGCAGATGTAACATGTGCAGAGAGAATTAGATTTGGGTGAGTAATTTTGTTTCTGTGCAGGGAAAATACTGACTGCTTTATTTTTACACTGCAATATAGATCTCACTTTGAAGTAAAACCCCACCCAAATCTAATTCTCTCTGCACATGTTACATCTGCCCCACCTGCAGTGCACATGGTTTTGCCCATCTAAGAAGGATTTTGTCAGAAAGAATGAACCAAAATAAGGCCCTTTGTCACACGCTTAATTGTCAAAACCAATGTACCATATGTGAACCATTGTTTTCTCACTTTAATAAAAATATATCTAAAAAAATATATATATAGATCAAGAAAAAAGACGGTTGAGTTTCACATGAAAGTTCTCTGTTTCTGGCCATTTTGAGAGTATCATCGAACCCACAAATGTGATGCTGCAGATACTCAACTAGCACAAAGTAAGTCCATTTTTAAGCTTCTGTAAAGAGCAAACTCATGTTTAGCTGTGCGAACATAATTGCACAAGGGTTGTCAAGGGTTTTCTAATCATCCATTAGTCTTCTATTGCGAATAGCAAACACAATGTACCATTAGAACACTGAAGGGATGGTTGCTGGAAATGGGCCTCTATACACCTATGTATATGTTTCTTTAAGAACCAGACGTTTGCAGCTAGTATAGTCATTTACCACATTGACAATGTATAGAGGCTCTTTCAGATTAATTTAATGTTATCTTCATTGAAAAAAAAACCAGTGCTTTTCTTTAAAAAAGAAGGACATTTATAAGTGACCCCAAACTTTTGAACGGTAGTGTATCTACTGTTAGTGCATACGATCTACCCCTTTGTGGCAACACAAAATTACTGACTCAATTTAGGTCAACATGCATTGGGTCGACCACTTGTTGACCTTAGCCATGTCGACTTGATTCAGGTGTATTTAAGCCCGGTCATCTTTCATTGGTCACCCAATGCATGTCGACCTAAATAGGATTGACCTAGTGACCATATCCCAAATTTACAACAGCAAGGAGGGGTGGCTCAACCCAGTGGTTGGAGGGTGTAAATGCACTGAGTGACAGACACCATGTGATCTCATAACCAGTTTGCTATCATAAGCCTAAGGGACAGATGCACTAAGCTTCAAAAGTGATAAACTGGAGAGTGAGAAACAGCCAGCCAATCAGCTCCTGCCTGACATTTTTCAAACACATTGATGTAGGGGGAAAGGGGGAGGACCATTGCACAGGTTTGGATTTAATCAGTCTAACAAATCCACAATTAGATTGTATGTAGAGAAGGTATTTCCAAACTGCGGCCCTCCAGCTGTTGTGAAACTATACATCCCAGCATGCCTTCCAATCATTTTAGCATTCCTAATAGCAAACATGTGGCAAGGCATGATGGGACTTGTAGTTTCACAACATCCGGAAGGCCATAGTTTGGACATGCCTGATGTAGAGGGAAGAATATTCTCTCTGGTAGTCAAAAATGTGGAGGTGCACCCTTGAGAGTAAGGTAAGTATTTAAGAAAATAGGGAAAAGGACTCTCTTTTTGTTGGGGCACTGTAGGGTCCTTTCTCTCTTTTCCTAAATTTTTTAAGCACAGTCTGTGACATGGCAGGTAGGAGCTGATTGGCTGGCTGTTTATCACTTTTGAATCTATTAGTGCATCTGGCTCTGAATCCTTAATCCATTATAGGCTTGCCCAATGACTAGCATATAAAGTGCTAACTGCACTGTTTTAAAATAAAAATATCTTTATTGAAATCCATGTTTCCAGAAACAATAAGGCATTTATGCTATGAGTCATACATCACTTATGAAGCCCACTGTACTTTACCTTAGTTTGTAGTTCAGCTGTGTTTCCTTCAGTGACTGTAATGTCTTTCATCTCTGCATGTGAAAGGAAAGAAGATTATCGGCCTTTTTCAACTGCAGTGAATTCCTAAATTATGTATGTGTAGTGATTCTTATCCCATTGCTATAAGCTTGCTGGTTGTAACTCTAGGCTAATAAATATCTAATTATAATACCCCGACAATTGTAGATAATATAAACAGTACAAGCAATAAAGAAATTACAGGCAGGCAAAATGTACAGAGTTTTTGTAGCTGAATAGAGAAAATAACATTATGTCAAGAGTGCCAACGTTGCCGTGAGAGATGGGCAAAGTATCTGATAAAAATGCCAGCCTCGCTCACAGCAATTGTTTTTTTGGGGGGTACAATATTTAACGAAACTTCTATGAACTGATCATTTGCCGGCAATAACTAAAGTGATTCATATTCCTTGACACTGGCATTTTTGGCAGATATTTTGCACATCTATCACAGCAATGTTGGCACTTACAGGGTTAAGGACTGAGGGGCCGTTTTATCACCATCTGTATCTGTGGATGCTAATGTGATAAAATTGTCCCAATTAACAATGCGACAATTAATTACCTCATACGGATGTATCAATTATCACTAATGCTGCCAGCGGATTCCCCTCTACTAGTCCCCCTACGCTGCAACCACCTCACTGCTGCTTATACTCACTTACACCAAGAGACCAGCGATAGGTGCTCCAGAAGGGCTGCTGGGGGTCATGCAGTAGCACAGGAAGACCCGATACAGCCCTCACCAGTTGTTAGGTCAACAGCAATTAGGTCGACAGCCAATAGCTTGACATTCACTAGGTCGATATTGACAAAGGGTCCACACAATCAATAGGTCGACACTTGATAAAGTTGACATGAGTTTTTCACAATTTTTTCAGTCAGATAACTTGTTTAAACTACTTTATGATACACAAGGACTATATGTTGGAACGTTAATGTGATAGGTTATTCAATTTCGCTCTCCATGCAAGGGTACGCAATATTTGAAGTAAACTACGGCCTAATATAGTTACATGGTCACAATTCTCCTTGCTAACTTTTAATATCTTTATAATTTAATAGAGGGAATAAATTATATATATTCTATGGCACAGTTTCTTACTCTCCCAGAATGCCTGAGAGACTCCTAAATACTCCTGGACTCGCATCAGCCTAGACTGGCCTCTTGGAGTGATCCATGAGCTTTATGGCACAACAAGTGAGGAATCGCATCCCTACTGTCTGATGCCACAAATCACATCACGGGGGAGGGGGAGGGGCCACCTTCATGTGAGGGACTTTCCCACACATCTGTCAATGCCTTCTCCTGCCCATTCTAAACTCCTAGATGGATTTATTAAGAAGCAAACTCTTGGGATGGATGATCTTACCAGTAAGGGTTTTCTGTAACACAAGCGTCTGTCCTGCCACCTGATTCACAGAGTTGCTTTCATCTATAGCCTGTAATTCGCCCACCTGTTAAAAGAGAAATCATGTTGCAAAATCCTAGATACAATTTGAATTTCTGATTAGACGGCCACACAGATAATCAGCAGATGTAAAATAATACAATTTGTTAGGTGTACATTTTGCAGTTTGTGCTAATGGTGAATATTTGGAGTAGACTGCACAATGTTGACTATATTTTTTTATAGTCAGTTTATATTTGATATACAATGTGTCAAGCACATTGTATGTTACATCCTTAATTATGATTCTTTATAAAGGTATATGAATACTGAAACTGTACAAATATATAGAGGTTCACAGAAGAGAAAGAGAATGAAGGGAAGATAGACTAACTTTAGGTGACATTCTAAGCCTGTTTGCTGTTCCATATGCCTTGCAGTTACTGTTTTACTGATTTTACTGTTATTTTCCATTTATAACGCTGGAGGTGACAAACAGTCCAGTCTTCCAAAAGGGAATTCATCCTTTAAGGGGCTTGCCACCTAGCAACAGCTAGTGAGCATAGGCAACAGGCCTTGGTAGAGGCGCTGTTATTTTTCAAACCAGATATGGCAGATATGAGCTGATTGGCTGGCTGTTTATCTCTCTCCATTTTAACACTTTTGAAGCTTGCTACATCTGGCCCTTATTCAGAGAGGTCAGACATTTACACCCCTCTCGGTACTTATATGTTAGTTGGGCACCCACTAAGCTATTTGCTAAGTTTTCCGCGGGGCCCGCCACGCTCGCCACCTACAGCATGTGCTGTGCTGACTGCAGGCTCAGCATGAGCGTCTCACTGACAGCATGAGAGGTCATGCTGAGCCTGCTGTCAGCAAAGCACATGCTGTAGGTGTGTGCTGCTGCTGCTGAGGGGGATGGGAAGACAATATGAACAATCCCCCTTCGACGTTAGTTTTTTCACCACCTCCAAAACATTTTGGGGGCTTGGTCGAATAGCGCTAGGTGTCACGCTGGAGCCAGCATACCTCTCGGCCCTGACCACATGTACACGCACACATACCTCCCAACTTCTGTGTTGGGGAAATAGGGACACCGCGAGCGCCCGAAAAGGGGGTGGGGCGTATGCAAATGAGGGTACGGTTTATGCTAATTAGCCGCAACCTCATTTTCATACGAGAATAGACGCTGTGCGCATACGCACAGCGTCTATTCTATTAGATTGGGGGGTCTCCCAACTGCCACCCCCGCAGCGGGACAATGCCTGCCGCGGGTGGGAAAGCGGGACAGGACCCGAAAATCGGGACTGTCCCGCTGTAATCGTGACAGTTGGGAGGTATGCGCACACACAGACATTCTAGGGTTAATTTTGTTATGAGCCAATTAACCTACCAATATATTTTTGGATTGTGTTAGGAAACCGGAGTACTGTGTCTTAATTAAAGCAATTTTCAGAGACACATTAATAACTGGTAAAACACTTATTTATGTCATTAATACTAGATAGGCTTACTAAAGCAGGTATTTTGGGGAATGCAACCTGCTTTATAGAATTTCAAAACTTAGTGGACACAATCAATATTGCACGGTCAGAAATTATTTTGCAGATTTTAAAATAAAAACCCAGAAACACAAGCAGCCATTTAACACAGGTGGGACATACGTCCAAATCTTGACTAATGCTGGCCACACATCAGACCAACTTTCTTCCAACAATCCAACTTGTTGGTTGGTTGGACTGAAAATCTGGTACTGTATGGGGGCAAATGCCAATGCTCACAAATTCAGGAAAATGGACAAAAACATTCAATGAAATTGTTTAAATCAAATAGGTCCAACTACAGTCCTGCAGACCTATTGACTGTCAACCTAGACCATGTAGACCTAATGATTGTGTCGACCTAATGACCTGTTGACCTAAAGCCATATCGACCTAGAACCATGTCGACCAACCATGTTGGTCTGATGTGTGGCCAGCATTATGACCTAACTTTAATTCAAGATTCTCCAGAACTCCAAGAGGAGCCACACATGCAGACTGGAACTTCTCGAACAGGTCTCAATCCAGATAACGTTCTCATTCACTTAGTTCTGTCTCCTTTCTCTCAACCTTTAGTGACAGATTACTTAAGGCAAAGAGCTGTATAGAACAGTTCAATTTGGCCTCAGCTTGCCACCAAAACATTTCCATCACCAAAAATGTGTAGTCACAGGTCAGATGAAGCCATAAACATAGTCCTGGAAGGCAAGAAAGACCGTGCAAGCTCTCTGCAGAAAGGTTGGACCAGTCAGATATTTTCCATAAGATGGTTCCTTCAGACCCATGTTATAGTTAAAAGCTTTAAATCTATATCTGGAACCCAAAAGGTTCCACAAGTATAATTTTTTACTTCAGCAGAATAGTTACTACAGTATATAAAACTAGATCTAAAAGATGCTTTCCGAAAACATACAGTAGATCTAAAACACTGTCTCCTGAAAATCACACAGGTTCAGTAAAATCTGTGTGTTTCGGCCATCTGCAGCAGCCCCCATTTTCACTATGAATGTCATAAATAATAAAATCCATTATAAGCTGCAGGATACACTAGTTTATTGGGGCTAAATGGATTGCCAGTGATCAATAATAACAGGTAATTGGAAATCCCTTATTGTATTTTCTCTTATCCAGATCTATCATTTCAAGTATCAAAGCTGTTTCAAAGATGCCTCTCCACGAGCATAAGCATTTGCTGCCATAGAAATAGAACTCACCATAACTAATATATTTCAGTCCTTGGGTAACACAGACCTCTTGGGGATACCACATAATTCCAAAAAGAGCACACCAAGACTTGTCATCTACAGAATTCCTTAGAAGAAATCAATTTCAATAATGATGATGAACAACCGAACCATTGCATAGTAAATTGCCTATTTATCTACCTTTACTTAACTTAGAATATCAGGTAAGATATTAAACTACTGTTCAGAACAAGTAGAAAGCCTTATAACAAAACCCTTAACTATTACAGACTGGGACGAATACTTTTGAAGAACATTAATGAGGTGCAACAGCTACCGAAGCACCTTCTAAATAGTTACCCCTTCATACTATCATGCATGAAGCATGCTATGCTGGTCATTAGTACATACACATACAGTATACAAAATACTACTAGAGAGCAAGATATCAAGACAACACTGAGTTCCTCTGGAGTTATCTCTCATCCTCTAGATTTGACCATGCATGGCTGTGAATTGTCTGTTTATTTGGTCCTGAAGTGGACTGAAATGTTGACCAACCATGAATATGTCTAACTACCTGTGATCAAACCTTCAGTAACTATTATATACTTTGGTGAGTGCCCATTTCTTCGATACTTTATCTTTGGATGTCAATCATCTTTAGTGGAGCACCCTCTGGTTGTGAGTGCAGACACTCTGGATAGATTATATATTCCCCAGTATCCAGCTATTATATTACTATGGGGAAGAGTTATCAAAACTTGGAGAGAGCCAAAAGTATGAGAGACGCCAACCAATCAGCTCCCAACCGTCATTGTTCAAACACAGCCTGCAAAGTGTCAGAAGTTGATTGGCTGATACTGTACAGTGGCCCTTATTCAGATTTGATCACAGTACAAATTTGTTCTCAAAATGGGCAAAACCATGTGCACTGCAGGTGGGGCAGATGTAACATGTATAGAGAGAGTTAGATTTATGTGAGTTATTTTGTTTCTGTGCAGGGTAAATACTGGCTGCATTATTTTTACACTGCAATTTAGATTTCAGTTTCAACACACCCCACCCAGATGTAACTCTCTCTGCACATGTTACATCTGCCCCACCTGCAGTGCACATGGTTTTGCCCATTTTGAGAACAAATTTGTACTGCGATCAGATCTGAATAAGGGCCATTGTCTCTTACAATTTTATCTCTCTTTTTGCTTTGATAAGTACTCCCCCCACCCCCATATATGGCGAATTCATATAGTGAATTCCCATATAGAGACACTATACATATTCTGAGATGGTCATAAGGCTTCATTTGTTATTTTATAGTTTGTGATGGCACTACCTATCTCACCTGCGTAGCTGCAGCCTCCATGACTTGTGACAGCCTGTAGAATAATCCTCCTCCCCTGCCTACAGGACTGTAATGCTCTGATTGGCTGCACTTTGGCCAATGACTACTACATAAGGGTGGAGTTATATTTGATGCTTTCTTACTACATACTACCTTTAATCATAATCCCATGATCCCAAGAATGGATCTCAGAAATCCCCAGATTAATATGTCTAGGATTTCAAAATGTGATTACAATCCTTAGCACAGGGACAGTAGTGCTGCCCACATACGTTTTCTACCAACGTGTCACACTTTAAGTGATGCAGAAAAAACAATGGTATTGAAAGGAATAAATAAGCTAGACCTAGTTTCTATAAAATGATTCACTTTTGCTGAGTTTGTTTTGCCCTTTTTTCCTCCCAACAGTAAATGAGGTGCACAGTATATAAGTCATAACCTCTGCTAGCTACTGACGCAGGTCCTGTCAATGCGGACGCAGGCATCATGCCTGTATTAGTAGGTGTTATGCTGGTAAAGTCTTGTGCGTGGCTGTGGACACTTGCCACAAATTAAGGCCACATGAATATATTGATATATGGCTGGACGCGTCAATTTTTAAATAGGGTGTTATTTTCTGCTAAAGTCAATAACGGACAAAGCAATAATGCCTATTTATACTAAGAACCTCTTAAAGTAATGTCCCCTCCATAATGTGTTATATATGTAAATATTACTCAGCAAACTTCACAGTGATTTCTTCATAAGGTTTACATTAAAATACTTAAACTACAGACCAGACTGCATGTTATATATAATATACAGTACTGTATCTGTTTATACATGGTGTTTGGTATTCCTGTGATGTGATGGAGCCTTTTATCCACAGCTGGCATCTATTCTACTGTACATATCAATTTCAGTTTCACAGATACACTGTTTTACGTGGACTTGAGTAAAATAAGTTAAAAGATTTGAGGGAAACACAGGAGGAGACGATTGGAGAAAAATCAAAAAGAAATGTACAGATGGAAATATTATTGGACTAAAGCCCCCATACAATACTGTGACTTCTACCCTGGAGAAGTCGCAGCCGATTCCCCCATATATCGTATGCGATCCCATTAACAACCGCCGAGAGGCTGTATTAGTCAGTGGTTTGTAAGCAGGTCCGATCTCCAACTCCAATACGCAGAGGACCCCGTATTGGATCGGAGCAGAAGTTAAACACCAGCAATTTGGACATTCTTCGCCCAATTTCTTGTCTCCATTCATCTGAATCGGGTGAAAAGTGGCCAAAGCCGTCAAGTGTAAGGCCAGCTTTAGTGCTAATATTAAGTAAACAAAATGCTGAGCATGAGATATAAGTCCTGGATAAGTCACGTTTTTAAGGTTTTAAGGAGCTGATGTGTCAAAAAAAATAGCCATCAATCATCTGAAAACATTATTACTGCATTAACGAAGTATCTGGGCTATGTAATAAAGGGATTCCCAGAAGAAGATTCTTTGTTTAATTAATCACTGTCATTTTCTTTCTTTTTGCATGTACAGATTTAACAAATACTAATTACTCCATTACACTAGGGGATGCAGTTAACATACTGGTAGTTCTCATTTCAGCAGCCAAAATTCAGGTGCTGGAATCTTGACTGACGAGCAGAACACCAGCGCCAGAATACCAACATTGCTATCAATGCCAATGCCTGAATCCAGGTGTAGGTGTCCTGATCCTAAGTATGTTAGTGATAGGACATGGGGGGGGAAAAGGGGGGGGGGGGGGTCAGTGCCAGATTAAGCCTTAGGGGGGTCCGGGGCACTTTAGACAGGGGGGCTCCCTTGCACTTGTCATTACTGGCCGCAAACTGCATGGGAGAATATTGAATATTACACTGTCAAAACACAGAGTAAAGGCAATATAAACTTGGTCAATGGGTAACTGCAGGGGGGTGTATAATATATATATATATATATATACCGTATATACTCGAGTATAAGTCGACCCGAATATAAGCTGAGGCACCTAATTTTACAACAAAAAACTGGGAAAACTTATTGACTCAAGTGGGACCCTCACTCGAGTATAAGCCGAGGGGGGCTTTTTCAGCATAAAAATTGTTCTGAAAAAGTAGGCTTATATATATGGTATATATATATATATATATATATATATATATATATATATATATATATATATATATATATATATAGATAGATACACACATACATAAATAAATACATACATACATACATACATACCACATGAAAAGCCTGTGTTTGTCCCTCTGCACATTACTCTGTAGGACTGTAGAAGACCTCACAGGCTCAGTGCTGCCTCTGATTAAAAACCCTCCCATGACTAGGTTGCTGCTGCTGCTGTCCTCCATGTGCCTGAGAAGCATGTACTGAGCTCCACCAATCAGAGCTCAGCACAAACCTCTCAGCTCTCCATTCTTGTACAAAGTGTCATGGGACACTCCCAGTAATGTACTGCAGTCAGTGTACCTTGGCACCTGATGCTGAGCACCATTAATCATTGTCACATTGGCAGATAGGTGAAGCTGCAGCCCTACCCCACTCCCATGCACAAAACCTTTAGTTAAAAATATTTTTTGTTTGGCAGCGGAAAGGTGGGGAGAAGAGTTAGATTTAGGTACTAAGGACGAAGTTAGGGTTAGGCTATGGGGGTGGAAGTTACTTATTTGGGATTCTAAGCATAGGGGTGGCACTGTCATTCTTTTGATTCCCAATTGCCAGCCTCTAGTATGTACAGTATTCTGCCACTAGTCTAATATTAAATGTGCCCATTCCAGTACCCATAACTGGTTTTAGCACATATAACAATTGTGAATATATATTTATTGGTTGACTTTATAGATAACCCCAGAGGATCCATATTGATTGTGTGGATTTTTGTGAAACAGAAAAATATCACTAGAACAAAATCTAAATTCTTGGTAATAATTGTATGACCCGAGGTTTTGTGCAAGATCTGTTATAATGCCAATTGAGACTGCACTGTTGGATCCTTATCAAGAATAGATTAAGTCCCTGTCGGCTAGAAACTTGAAGGTCATCCTTTTGTACTGACATTTATTTATCACCATGATATCCTTTTGTACAGATATTTATTTATTATCATAATATTACTGCCCTTATCTGAAGACTTTATGTTGATGGCATTGTCACTACTGAAGTAAAAAAAAAAAACAGCATTTCTCCTTAGACTATAAGTGGACTTTGCAGATTTGTCAGATTTGTTCCTTTTCCTTGCTGACAACACTCACAAGTCCCTAACGGGCTACTAGATTTTTAAGTCAATATAAGAACAATCACCTGGGGGTTAAGCATCTCCGTTAGAATCTGAGCAGGGAACATTACAGTTGTCAAATGGGACTTACTCAGAGTAGCTTGTTCATTCCTTATCTAAACACTACATTACCAGGCCTGGCGACAGGGGGGCAAACGGTACACTAGTAAGGGGCCCCACAGGTCAGAGGGCTCCCAAGAATCACAGACACAATATGAGACAAAAGTTCATATTAATACATTTTGTAGTGTCCGCTCCGCTTGTCAGCTAGTTAATTTTCAAATTAAAAAACGACGATGTTTCTGAGCTATGTGTTTTAGAACTTCGGGAGAATTGTATTGCAAAGGGGTCACTATTAACGGGCCCTCACAGGTCAGAGGGCTCCCAAGGATCAGAGACACAATAGGAGACAACAGTTAATATTAATACATTATATACTCACTTCCTCCACCCCCCCCCCCCCCCACCATATGTCACAGCCAGGGTGGGTGTTAGGGTGAGAATCACGCCTAACCAACCGGGTTTGTGGACTAAACCCAGAATCTGCTGCACCATCCCCAACACCCCACCCAGGTAGAGCACAATACAAATCCATCTCCTAACATTTATGGGTGCTAGGGTGTTCATGGCTCCCCTACAAGCTTTAAATTTATGGCCCATCCCACATACCCATGAAAAGAATAATGTGGGCTACATAATACCACCCCTTATTCAAATTATGCCCCACAGTGCAAAACAACCCAACACCTAAAAGAAATGGAACAGTGCACGCCAAAGAGCATGGCTTTGTGGGAGATGGAACTATGCACACTGTAATGCCCATTATGCATGCCACACACACTGTAAAGCCCATTACCCCATATGCAACACACGGTAATGCCCCTTACATGCTATGCCACATAAGTGACACTTACCTACATGCTCATTGCTAGGGTTTCTTGCTCTATGCCAGGGGCTTTCATGCAGAGTAAGAAATATGGAGTAAGATACAGCGCTCGGGTTTTTCTGAATTTATTACAATATTAAAACATGATTATGAACAATACATTGGCTGCGGGTTCCAGGGGATCCAAAGTGATGTGGAGCAAAAACTGGTCCGGGTGTAGTGTCCTCCGCAATTGCAAGGAGTAAATGGAGATGTGTTGGAGCTGGATGGCTATCCAATGAATGCTGGAGCAGGGGTATGGGCTCAACGCGTTTCAGCGTGTTCACACGCCTTCATCAGGAGCTGGAGGCTCCAATATTGAATGCTAGCAGGCAAACCCCTTTTAATATATTTTTTATCAGCTTTTTCATTTTTTACCTTTGAGAATTCTCATATATAATGTATTGTTCATAATCATGTTTTAATATTGTAATAAATTCAGAAAAACCCGAGCGCTGTATCTTACTCCATATTTCTTACTTTGTATCTTTTGGGAGCCTTACACCCTCCCGATACAGCAGCTATAGTTACATTGGTGGTTACCTTTTCTTTTAGCTTTCATGCAGAGTGCCAGAGGTTACATGCACATGCCCGGGGTAACATGCTCATGCCAGGGGTAACATGTACGGTGCCAGGGGTTACATTACATGTACAGTGCCAGGGGGAAGCATTTGCACTACACTCCCTGTGTCGTAAAGGAGACAGCCGGGCAGAGCAGTGGAAAACCCGTCTGTCTCTCTGAGCATGTCCATCTGCCCGTGTCTCTGCAGTGGGCTATTTAAAATGACGTGCCGGGCCCAACCAATTAGGCAGCAGTGGCTCCTGATTGGCCACCGGGTACCAATCTATGATTGGTTTGCAAGCCGCGAGCCAGGCCCGATGCGTAATAGCAGCACCGCAGAGTTGCAGACGGATGGACCTGCTCTGAGAAAAACAACTGGGTTTCCCACCGCTCTGCTCAGCTGTCTCCTTTATAGCAAAGCAGCCTGCAGCAGGCAGGGACAGACAGCGGGGCAAGGTCAGCTGGCAGAGGCGGAACCATTCTGCCTCCAAATTGGAACTGATGGAACGCTCCATTCCGGCTCACTCTAGTGTATTGGGCCCCAATATTTCTGTTGTGAACCCTTTACAGTACGGGATGCAGTCAGCATGCTGGCAATCGGGATGCCCAACCGCCGGTCTTCCATATGTATTTCTACAGTACAGATAGCTCTCCCTGTTCTACATCTATCCAAATTGCTGAAACTATGTTTACATGAAATAAATTCTGGTTCTATATCTGCACTTGAGTTGAACTGTAGCATTCCTCTACTTGTACTGTTTTATAAACATCTCATTTAGGCCACAAAATAGTCATAAATGAACAGATAATAAATAACAGTAGTGAGTCCCGTTCCCATATGCGACCAATGCACCATGGATGCTGACATTATAAATAACAGATTCCAGCTTATATTACTATGTGACACCATACCCCCTACGGTAATACATGGTTGTCAAGGTCCATTATAAACAAGAAAGGATCTTTTCAACTATGCCACCAGTAAAAAAAATATGCTCATTGTAACGCTGAATAGCATGCTTTCCCATGTTATCTTTTTATTTATTTTTTAATAGTAATGGCTGCAGTTTGTTCTAAACAGTTATTTACTTCTTCGTATTGCAGAGCACTAGATTTGCATTGAATCAGATACTGCTGAATAGAACGGAAGGGATACATATGGCACCTGGCACTTAGCATGCCGTTAATCATAATACCGACCCTGGCATCCTGATAGTGAAAAACTGGACAAGGGCTCCAACGTCTCCCTAACCCTCTCCCTTTCCCCCCCTAACCTTTCCATGTAGTAGCTATCCTAACCCCTCCCCCGCACAGCCTGACCATAACCCTCCATGCTAGTGCCTAACTCCCACGTCAAGCAGCTTGAACCTAACCCCCCCCCCCCCGCCTCCCCTTATCCTAACCCCTGGTCCCCCCACTAATGCCTAAAACTTAAACCACAAACCTACTGATTGGGATACCAGAAGTCGGAATGCCAGGGACGGTATACTGAACTCCTGAAATCCTGATTGCTGGGATTCTGATTGCTTCCCGAATGGAAGACTTGTACAGCACATGTTAGTAACATAACAATTATATTTGTAATACCCCATAGAAAATGTATTTTCTTAGAGTCTTGCTTTGGAGTTGTACAACTGTCTGCAGCAATGATTATACAGAAACTGTGTACCGAGAGCTATAGAGATTTGGGGGGAGGGGACATTACAGCACTGCTAGCAACAAGACTTGTGTGGCATAAATAATACCACCAACAGGTAAAGCTAGCATCATTTTTCACCTCTTAAAATAAATAAGAACATGGCGCTAAATTAAATAATTCCCCAAAAATTCAACATATCCAGCTATATAAACCATGTAGGACTCAGTTCAATCACCTGTGAGCAGGAAACATAAACAGCAGCTGTACTTGCCTCCTCTCATGGCCCTAATTCGTCCCAGGTTCATGGAGTTTTGTATGCAGACAAGTGCAGCAGTACTGTAACTTACATGCACCACTAGAGGACTTGTAGCTATTTGGATTGAGGCCATAGATTTCCACATAGGCAATAATGATGAGTAAATTGTTATATTAATTGTAAATAATACAAGCCGACATACTGTAAGCTATAATAAAATGCTTCTACTAACAGCAATAAATAAAAATAAACAGTGAAACTGAAATGAGTATAAAAGGTGAGTATTTGATAAATAATTGAATGAACTTGTATTTTTGAAGAGTTGAAATAAGGATTTGAGAACAGTATTGAAATGTATGAGACCACCACTTATATATAGGGATGAAAGTATTTGAATGAAAGCTTTTATATTGCAAAAAAACATAATTGTTCCATTCATAATGTATAATGTGTTCCAGCTCACAGGTAACTAACATATCTCAGCACAAATGGTTGTATTAACCACAGCCTCTACAAATACATGTTTAGATGTTCTACACATTATATCCTGAGAGCACCATTAGTAAGGAAAAATGGTTGTATACAGAATGTGGCTGCATCTCGTGATGTCTAGAAAACTGTGCATGGTGCGTCCTAGATACACAACGTAGACAGAGCATGTGCTATTGATTTTGGGCCAGCTGCGCTAAGATCCAAAAAGTGATGGAAAGTAATAAACAACCATCCAATCAGGTCCAGTCATTTTTCAAACACAGCCTGTAAAATGACAGGTAGGAGCTGATTGGCTGGTAGTTGACCACTTTCCAATTTACCGCTTTTTGACACTTAGTAAAGGGGCTTTCACACAAAGGGTGTGTCATGGGCGTATAGACCGAATTGCAACCTATTCTGTACTGACTGAGCATACAGTATGTAGACTTCTGCACAAGCATGGGACAGATGTAAATGCCATTACTAGTGATAACAGATGTTCTACTGGTTGCCTGAGCTGCTTAACACCACAAAGCATCTAGTCATACCTTTTTTAGTACAAAATTCTGGTTATCGAGTCCGTATTTCTTCAAAATGGTCTGGAGAGCCTCTCGGATGGTCTTCGAGGGCTTTGCCACAATACGTAAGCTTTTATTCAGTGGTTCAATCTGTAAACTGAGAATGCACCAAAGAGAAACTGCATAAGGTTTGTGTTTAAACACATTTAATACCCCATAATTCTTCAGCACCCACTAACCTTGAAAGGACTGCAATAGTAGTCACAATTATTTAAGTGAGTGGGACATAGGGGAGATGTATTACAACGGCACAATACATCATTACCGAGGTGAAGCAGGAAGGTACGCCGACGTGTAATATTAACATCTTGACCGCCGGTCCCCCATCCGGTGAATCCCCCTTGAGCACACAGCGCATCTGCTAGCACTACTCACATGAAATATCCTGCTCAGCCTCAAGCCGGGGACAGCGCTTTCCCTACTGTGGAGGTAGTGCAAGTGTCGGAACAGCCAGCACTGCTTACACTGCCCTGTACAGAGGCGAACTAGCATTGGTGCAGCATGTGCAGTACACCTGGGCCCCTGAGGAATAAGGGGCCTACTGCTGTTCCTGTGCCTCTCTGTCACCCACTGTTTTTCCCTGTCACATTCTGCCTCCCCTGCCTTTGCCTATCACGCTCTGCCTCTCCACGTCACCCACTGCCATGTTGCATATTGTGAACTAGGGTTGGGGTGGAGGAGGGGGGCTATCTATTATATAGCTTTGCTGATAGATAGCAGCACCCCTGTCATTTATCAAACATGGGCCCAATCATACAGGGGGATAATCTGTATAAGCACACATAGCTTGATACCACTTCTCCCCCTTAACATACAGTAATACATCTACCCTCTAAGGGCCCGATTCTCTGAACTTCAAAAGTGATAAAATAGAGCGGGATAAACAGCCAGCCAATCAGCTCCTACCTGACATTTTTCAAACACAGTCTGTGACATGGCAGGTAGGAGCTGATTGGCTGGCTGTTTATCACTCTCCATTTTATCACTTTTGAAGCTTAGAGAATCTAGCCCAAAGTCGGTTATGTGCTACATCGCTTGGAGTTAGGGAGGATTAAGGGGGAGATTCTCTAAGGTAAAAATGTGGTAAAAACCCCGTTATCAGGGTTTTTACCGCATTTCGGGATGCACTAAGCATCCCCCGCCGGGTTACCTTGGCGGGGAAGGCATCGCCAGAAAAAACTGGCGATGCCCCATAGAAGCCAATGGGCTTCTAATGTGAACCCACCGCCGCCCCGCACGGACCCCCGCCACCCTGCATCGCCCGCTCACCTGTGTCTGGGCAGCACAGAGCTGTGCTTCCCGGACCTGTGACCTCCTCCCTGCACTGATCCTCTTCCGGGTGCAGGAAGGAGGAGAGCCCGGCGCAGCCGCAGCAGCGCAGGGTGTGGAAGGGAGGGGGGATCCGCCGGGACCTGCTGGGACCCAGCGACTCTCACAGCAAATGACAGCTCTTAACGCAAGAGCTGTCCTTTGCTATAATTATCGCACATGTTAGTGCATATGTGATAATTATGTATGCAAAGAGAGGCGAAGGGGGTGGAGCTGAGCGGCGAATATTAGAGAATCTCACCCAGTTTGTAAATAAGATATTGCAGGTGAATCTCTAAGACTTATTGAGCATTAATACTGTATGTGCTGCCTGTCCTCCTCCTACACTCTCCACAGTGATGCATGATAGAGAGGTTACATCCCATAAATACCTCCCAGCTAGATTTGAAAACATTTTATGGCCAATTTACTTGTGAGCCTCTGCACGAAGCCTCATTACAACAATGCCCAGTGGTCCGCATTGCATGGTATTACTGTAGTTGTGGAACTGGGAGCACTGAAATTCCCATCAGGCTGTGCTTATTGTTATTGGATGGAATTATTGATACTTTTTCACATTTAAAATGTAATTTTTCAACAAATAACTGCGTCATGAAGCCTATAAGAATAAGAAGCAATGGTATGGTTTACATCCAATCTGTAAAAAAATAAATACAAATAAGAATGTTCCCTGTGCAGTTTGTAAATGTTGAAAAGTGGGGCATTTCCAAATATGCATCGTCAATACCTTTGATTTTGATTTAGGGACAGATACCAACTATGATTTCAGTACAATGGGGCAGATGTATTAAGCCTGGCGAAGCAATAAACTGGAGAAAAAGTGGAAGAAGATAACGCACCAGCCAATCAACTTCCAACGGTCATATTTCAAACACTGCTGATTGGCTGGTGCGTTACCTCCTTCCACTTTTTCTCCAGTTTATCTCTTCGCCAGGCTTAATACATCTGCCCCAGTATTACTTAGCCCCTTGATGGCTAACCTTGACACTCCAGCTGTTGTTGAACTACACATCCCAGCATGCTCTGCTTCAGTTTTGCTATTTGGCCATGCTCAATCTGATGCAGAGCATGCCGGGATGTGTAGTTCAACAGCTGGAGTGTCAAGGTTAGCCATCAAGGACTTAGGCAATAGCAATGTGCCAGTATGGGGCACAATGTTATACCAGAACTCATCAGATGTTTTACAGATGGACTGAACGCTGCATAGCTACTCTCTCTTGGTATCATTAAGCACCAATCAGAACAGGTACACAGGCTAGGCACTGTACTATGGTGAGGATAATGTCTATTGCAGAGTTTCCCACACTCGCCATTTCAGTCCAGGTTTTAAGGATATCCATAAAATGAATTCAAATTGACAGAATTGATATTTGGTGAAGAAACTCTACTTACTGAAAACTGATCCTGTTCTCCAGCATCACCTCCTGGTCTGTAAGAACCGTACACTCTTGATCCAGAGCCAGAGCCTTCCGCTGGAGACAGGTCAAGCACAGATCATTATGGATGTTAACAAAAAGGGTACACTACTAAAGACTGTACTCATAAACGATAATGTACATAATAACTGTTCTGAGTCTTGGGTCATGGCAATGTAGGTAGAGATGTAATAGGAGCTGATATTGGTCTGATTTAGTGAAATGTCTACATTTTCCACAAAAGTCGACATTTTGCAAAGTCAGCCAATGTAATAGCATCCAAGTTTATTAAGTTGAATGTTTTTGGCTCCAAATAGCAGTCGTCAAAAAGTCAGACCCAGATGTATTGCCCATGTAAAAGTCAGAAACAAAAGCGGTCTATAAAGTCGTACATAATTAGACCTGTTTTACTGGGGGGGGGGTTGTATTCGGCAATGTTCAAAATCAATTACAATACACAATTACAACGTTAACATAATAATTTGGTATGTAGACAAGGTAGCATACAATGATATGGGGCATGACTATATTCTGTGTGTAATTGCAACTGTATATGCATACCAAATTGTGTTAGTGTTTGGCTGAGCAACACTGTAGCATAACATTTTTTCATGCAGATAGTCACAATAATATATAGAATGCAGGAATTCTGCATATCATTTTAATCAACAGAAGCTGCTTGTGCATGTGAATAAGATTACATTTAGGGCAAAATGTGCAAAAATGACATGCCAAGTATACTTCTTGACCCTTGTCAGCATTTCCTACTTCAGGATGCCGACATTGGCATTCTGGCAACCAGCATCCCCATCTGGTCAAATGTAAGTATCCCATATATGCTTGTGCCTTTTGCTTAAAAAGGAGTAGTAGAATATTGAGATGCTTAGCTCCTTGGAGAACTTAATGGAAATACCAGCGCTAAAATGCTCTTTGCTGCTGTGCCCCCCCCCCCTAATTCTTATCCCACCCAATCCCCCTGTGTGCTCCAAAATAACTGCCATTAACCAGAACCCCAAGCGCTGGGAGGGTAGGCGGGATTATTTGAAAGCCAATCCTCCACTGCATTGTAATTGTAGGTGCTGGAACAAGGAAGAGCGCACACAGCGCCTGTCAGAGAAGTGGTATGAATCACACACCTGATTTTCCCACCCAGTACGGCCATACCATTTACACTACCCTTCTTATGACTCTCAGACACGTGATCTACAAATGTGTGGAGAATCGTTTGTAGGTGCTCAACTCCTTTTGATGATGATGTGGGCCGTAACTGTGTGACAGCAGTGCCTTGTACACAGTGCAAATGCACTGTGGGAACACCGCTGGCACACACCTAGTATGCCGGCTGGGATTAGCACATGCTTATGATTAGCTGATTGTAACTGGCTAATTGTAAATGGCTGATTGTAACCAGACTTAAATCTTTAGTGTGGCTGCTTTTTTATATGAAATTGTGGCCATCTATTCAAATAAGCCTAATGGATATTTTCATTTGGACTGCAACAGGAGAGAAACTTCCAATTCTTAATTTAAAGTAAGACAAATTATTTTGCATCTATACTGTTAATTAGTCATACTTACATGGTAAATACAACATTCATATTTTTTAATAAAACTGTCTCTTTTTTAGCATTGATATAGACATCACCACAGTATCACATTATATTATTTTGGGTACTGTTGCTTTAGTATTTACTACTAACATTTGTCAAAACACATCTCTATTCTTTTGTCACTCCTGGCATAAACATACACCTGGCACATGTGGTACTGTTTTAGAGATGGGCACATCCTGCAATGCATCTGACACAGAAATGTGTCCCTTTTCTATTAAATAAAATGCATTAAGCTTAATGTTCCAGAGCATTGAACATTTAAATAGCAATTTCACAGACACTTGCTGGACAAACGCACCTGCAGAACAAATATTACACACTTTACTCTTTCAAGGTCAGAGAACAAACTACTTTTTTACAGCACATGGCCCCTGGACATCTTACAATATAATAATTATAATGTATTTTCATTTCTCACTTGAAGTCATTGTTAATTTATAGAGCTTCCAGAAAGCACTGATCCTGAGGATAGCACTGGAAAGGTATATTGCTGCTGTGCATTTGGCATCATTACAGCGATGTAATGGGTCGTTCGTATTAGCCGTAATTAATTTGCGAGTACGAATCATCGCGGCACTGGACGCACTTTACGGCAGACTGAATTCATCAAGTGCTCGCTGCACATGAGCAAAATCTGGTGCCATTGCCAGGAATTTAAATGCTGTTAGAATTGAATTGCACACTTCGCAATTATTAGTATCACCACCTCTATGTATGGACTCTAATAGTATGAAATAATTACACTAAAAGATTCATACAGTAGCTGCATAAAAACTTCACTCAGTACATGGACTGTGTTCTATACTGTATAGTTACATTATGTGTAGTTACACTATACTGTATAGTTACATTACCTGTTTATCTGTATTATACTAATACAAATGTATCTTACACTTATAGTTAATGGAACTATACAGTATAGAACGCACTCCATGTGCTGAGTGACATTGTTATGCAGGTACTGTATGAATCTTTTAAATGCCCAATCTATGTTGTATGTGTAATTAAGGACACATAGGGCTCCCTCATGCTCAGTAATGTGCTTGAATAACTCAGGATGGGTGCATACTTTCAGATGCTTTCATAAAAGCCAATGAAATAATTATTCTGGTTAGTCTTCCTATTTTTTTAACAGTTTGCCCGTTGGATGAATTGTCCAGTTCAATGTTGTACAATAATGACCAGATGCGCTGAATTCCTTCTTTTGTTCAATGCATTATATGCAAAACTGTCCACATGTTCTAAAGGTTAATTAAAATACTATTCAACTATGTAATGTCTTTCCTTAGATTTTTTTTATATATTTAAAATACTATACAATTGTCTAATCATCATTGTGTGTGTGAATGTGTAAATGCATACATCAGTGTGTATTATATGTACGGACACATTTTATTAGCATGTATGAAGTATTTTGTATTTAGATCTTAATGTGTAAAAATTCAAACTCAGACCAATAAGGACATCTAGTGGTCAGATCACACATTACAGAATGCTGTCTGTATTCACAAAGGGCCTTATTTTGGTTCATTCTTTCTGACAAAATCCTTCTTAGATGGGCAAAACCATGTGCACTGCAGGTGGGGCAGGTGTTACTTGTGCAGAGAGAATTAGATTTGGGTGGGGTTTTACTTCAAAGTGAGATCTATATTGCAGTGTAAAAATAAAGCAGTCAGTATTTTCCCTGCACAGAAACAAAATTACTCACCCAAATCTAATTCTCTCTGCACATGTTACATCTGCCCCCCTGCAGTGCACATGGTTTTGTCCATCTGAGAAGGATTTTGTCAGAAAGAATAAACCAAAATAAGGCCCAAAGTTACATATATAATCTTCGGTGTAATTGCCTTAAGGTGCGTATACACACACTAGACGATATCTTAAACAATATGCACGATAATGACCAGTCTTAACGACATTTTTCCGTATATCGTTCAGTGTACACACTTGTTGCTAAAGATGTGTGCTCCGCAAGTCATTAGCAATGTCCTCTGTCATCTGCACTTGCAGCTCAGTGTGAGGATTATCGACTGCTATAATCCTGGTTGTGGCCACTGACAGTATTGTTTGTGAACCCCAGGGCCGGCTCTACCACTAGGCAGCTTTAGGCAGCTGCCTAGGGCACCAGGTTCTAGGGGGGCGCCACCAAGTCCGCCTATAAAAAAATCAAGGATGTCTGTGAGGATCCTTGTTGTACTTAATGCAGGTGGTTCAGGTGGAACCTCTACGACCTCACCTCCATACTTTCTCATGAGACATACTTCCTATGTTGCTGCCCTCTCTTCCTGTACTCTGTTGTGGGTGGCAAAGGGGAGGGTGCTGGGGGCCTCCAGAGAAAGCAGGGGTCCTGCCCACCTACATGGGGGGCTGGGAGGACCACTGAATTTTGGGAGGCTCCCTACCATTCCAGGATGTTAGGCAAGCATGCAGTAAGGGGTTGGAAAATGGTTATTGGTGGCAGGATGGGGGGGGGGGGGGGGGGGGCAGTAGGTTGAACCCACTCAGTGTATATACACACATTATAATTTGTCCAGGAGTTTATGGGAGTTCGAGGGAAATCATGAGCGATATTGTATCGTTTGCATTGTCATCTATTGTATACCCAGCATAAAAAAACATCGACAAAGATGCTTAATCTGGAACCCTATAGCAGGACCAAAATAAATGCACTAGACATTTACACAGTAGTTACATTATGTTACATTTCACAGTGTATACTTGTATCAGTTACAGCATTCTTCCTTTTGCTTATAGCATTTGTAGACCATATATTCTCTAAATTCTCCAGGAATCTAAGCACTAGTCACAATATGCTACTACTCCTTTATTAGCACAAGTATATATATATACTTGTCATGGCTCTTAAGAGATTTTTCAGAATGTTCCTCCTTTACCATCCTTCCTATATACAGTTCAGCCAGGGTCCTTTCCCAGGAACTTCACGGCTAACAAAGGCAAGCTTTCATCCTCCCAGACCCGGGAGCAGCAGCATTGTACCAGGCTGCTTTAATGTGTGACCTGTCCATGGTATTATGATGGTGACACATGGCAGACAGTACCTAATGGACACCATATACTACCTTGGACCTCACTGTAAGTGCAGCACTTCTACTACGGACATCTCTTTGCCAGTCCTCACTATTGTACTGGGCCATATGTTGGATAGTGAAAACATTTTAAAAATTAAACAACTCTTATAGGAGAACTTTATTCCTGCAAATCATTTTTTATAGGAACAAATTTGGTGCCCATCTGCCTGTCATTCACAATATTAATTCATATTTTTTATATATAATGAATAATGCCCATAGAGAGAGATGGCGCCATTGATCGTTTTGATCATTAAAGCATTTCCCTTTTGTGATGTATAATTTCATGGTCTCCATTTAATGTTAGGAATACCTGTGGATTTCCTGCTAGGTATACTTTCACATCTGCAGGACTGTACCCTCGCTTCTCACAGACCCCAGCCAGCATCTCCCGGATGGTTATGCCTGCTCTGACAGCTGTGAGCGAGGCAGTGCCATCTGGGAGGTAGACACAGCAGTATTTGATTTGCTTGGTGTCGGCATCATGTTCCATATTACTTAGGCTGCTGCTGTCATTCTGAAAGGAAAAGGACAAAGCATGATAAACTCTTGAAGAACAGTGGGGCAGATTTATTAAGCTCGGTGAAGTGATAAAGTGTCTGGTTTTTATCACCGGCCAATCAGCTCCTAACTGTGAAGTTACAGGCTTGGTTTGAAAAATGACAGGTAGGAGCTGATTGGCCGGTGATAAAAAACAGACATTTTTTCACTTCACCGAGCTTAATACCTTGTAAATCTACCCCTGTATTAGAAAATAGAAATGCCAAATACAGCATGTAAGCATGAGTGTGAGCAGATATCTTACAGTTATTAATAACAGATATACGTGTTGAGTAGCTTCTGTATAGAAAAAGCCCACTGTGTTATAATAGCCCGGTTGGATGACTTCAGCCTCTGCCAGGTGCTAAACATACGGGGCCAAATTTACTAGGGTGTAAGAATCAGAAAGTGAGAGATTTTGGGCGGGATGTATTAATATACATTGCCGCCCTTTGCCTGCCAGCCGCCGCGATGCTACCGCATATGTACTAACATATGCGGCTAGCATCGGGTTGCGGTGATGGAGACCCCCGCGATACCTGTAATGTGGTGTGCAGGGGTCTCCGTCACATCCCGGCGGCTGTCAGTGTCCCCCTGCGTCTCCTCCTCCCCCTGCAGCCGGATGTCCTCCCGCTTGTGACACCTGCTGGGGGAGGAGGAGACAATGGGGGACGGGAGGGGGGGGGGCGTGCGGACGGCGGGCGGCGATAGAAGCCAATAGGCTTCTATAGGGTATCGCCACCCAGAGGGCGAAACCCTGCCCGGCGGAGATGGGACGGGGCGGACGGGTAATGGTATATAGGAAAATGCGGTAAAACCCCTGTTTTACCGCATTTTCCCTTTAGTACATCTCTCCTTTTGGTAGAGTTTTCCCATTTTTTTTGAAAACAGCAATCATTTACATGGAAAATTAGCCTGGCTATTCAGTGTAATAGGAAGCCAATGGCCTGCCAGTCACTTCACCCAATACAATGCAGAACCCACCACATACATTGTAACCTTGACACAACCCCCATCCCAGCACCCTGCTCACTTATTTCTTTCTTTTTCTGTCTCAGGTATTTGTCCTCTTTAATGATCACTGTCTTAAAAAGAGGACAAATACATGAGACAGTTCACAAATCCACCGTCATAGGGTCCACCCGATTAAGGTCATCAGTCAGTAGGTCGACAGGTCATAGGTCGACGCATAGATCAACATGAAAACGGGCGATATGAGTTTCACGACGTGGACACCGTATAAAGGTACCGCCTCCCTCGCATGCTCACCATACTTCAGGCACCATGTCTCACTACGCTCCGCACACCATTATATTCTCCCTCTATGTCCACGTTGATAGTTAAGTATGATATAACACCTGTTCTGGAATGAAAAATCATGAAAAACTCACATCGATCTTTTTCATGTCAACCTAGTGCACGTGTCAACCTTTTGATCATGTCAACATAAGGTATGCAATACCTAAGGTATTTTTCATGCATCAACCTATGGCCTGTCAACCAACAATGGTAGATCTATTGACTGTCATCCGATTTATTGTCCACCTATCTCCAAAATCCCGCCAACTCTAACAGATCAGAAAGCAAGGAATATTTGCCACACACATGGGCACGGTAACATGCTCTATACCTCTTTGCCAGAGAATGAAGAAATTGTGCTTAGGTCCAGGCTAGCTGGGGAGTTCAGTGACCCTTCAGACTTACGGCGAGACCAGAGCTCATTGCTGGCTATGGCGTCTGTGGATATAAACGTAGAAGGGTTATTTATTCTGAGTAGGACATTTATTTTAGAGCGGGAATGGCAATTTATGTTTTTGTCATATCGAGATGTGCAAGCGTACAAATCCTTTGCTCGGCGGGGGGGGGCAAACATTCGGCCTGGCGACATTTACCTGTTCTCTAGGGTGCGAACATATACAGCCTAGCAAACTGGTCTGAATCAGGCCCTGTATATGAAATGCTACAATTCAGTAGTAAGACATGGTGTACATTCTGTTTCTATTAGGATACAGTGCAAGAAGGCAAAAGGTTCCCTACGCCAGTGAAATGTGTTTTATATTAAAGAGTAAAGATAGATAATGTCTCCCTAGTGTAAATGATAACGGCATTACAAGTTACTAAGGAATTCTGTAACCATATAAGGGCACATAGCCGTAGGTCATTTGTGAAAAACTAAATCTGAGGTGAGTATTCATATTCTAAGCTTACGTTAGTGGGTACAGTATTATTAATGGGCAGTACAATTAGCAGTGCTGCCATTCCAACCATTTCTTCAGCACTTTGCTTGTCTTTGCTCCCCCTAGGAGTACTGTAACAAGCTGTGATGTGTATAGTCACACTTCACACTGTACATGGGGGTTATTAAGATGTGATGCTATTTTGCAAGGCGGACGATAATTGAAAGACTACGCATGTGTACAGATCATAGCAAGCGTGAGGCCATTTTGAGAAAAAATCCAACTTCATTTCTGATTCCAAGCCTTTCACAAGTAGATAAACAGGAAGCCAACGTTTGTAGGCAGATGTTTTCTGGGAGGGCGTGTGACGTCAGCTCCGGCCTCGATCAGCCTGATTCTATAGCACATGCAGAGTAGGTTCTGGGTTACGCACAGACTGTACACACTGGAAAAATCATTTGATGGTGAGTGAGTTGCGAATGGATTTGCAGCTATTCGCTGATCAGCATTATTTGTGCAAGCCATTTGCACCCTTGCACAGGGCAGGTTCTCATTGTGATGCGGAGGCTGTTACCGGACGCAGGGCTCTGCTAAATTGCCCACTGCGGACAGGTCTGAATAGTTCATCGCTAATTAAACTGCCCTGTAAGTGTTTTCTGAGTGGTCATCGCACTGGGCATCATTACCTCACCTGTGAGGTGAAAACAATGATTGCAAGACTAGAGTATACACACTGTGAGATATGTTCCAGTTTTCTATTCGACCTTACTTATAGGATCGAATAGAAAATCGAATGGGCATTGAATGGTTTTTCTACATAGTGTAGTGTAAAATCGGTACTTATATGTTAGTTGGGCGCCCACTATAGTTAGTACGCTCATACCCCCACTATCCATGTCCGCATGGAGTTGATTTTATATAGCGAGCCACCGAGCCCGAAGCGTGACGAGCCCTGTGAGGGGACGCAGAAAACTAAGCAAATAGCTTAGTGGGCGCCCAACTAAAAATGTAATGGTAGATAGTACAAATCTAATGGTAGATAGTGCAAATCTAATGTGTTCACTGCAGCATTCGATTCGATGTCCATGTCCTGCCTGAAGCCAGTGATCTAATAGCAAATCTAATAGAACATCGAGTAGAAAAAAACTTCAGAGCAGGTCGAATAGTCCATATCTAAGAGAGATTGACTAGAAAACGGAAGTGAACCTTGTGTACACGCGCCATTAACATTATTTTAGTCAAGGGAGTAGTAACAGCAGAATAGAAACCTCTCCACCGTGCGTAATATTGGTGAGAAAATAAAACTGCCTGACTTCTCCAGCTCTCGGTTATGTGTTTACTCTCTGGGGAAGTGGTTGAATGCAACAAGTGAGAGAACCGGTTATGTGAGTAACTGGAGACCAGATGAAAGATAGAAATTTTAAAGCTGTGTTTATATAAATAAAAGTGTTAATACTGATAGAGCTGTGCCCTTAGAAATATTATAATCTGACACTGAGATATTCATAAGAGGTTTTAATTGCAGCTAATTTACATAAAATGCTACCCAGTCCATGCAGCTAAAGCCCCATACACACAGGGTGAGTTCTGCCTAGACTACATGCTGAGTGATGTAGGCTAAGCAATTTCTTCTGGTCATTCCAATGGCTAGAACGCCCATGCACACATTGTAGCACACATGGTAGCAGCAAGCCCTTATGTATGCAAATCCTATTATACTGCAAGCCACAGGTTCTAAAACACGGTCCTCAGGACCCCACACAGTGCATGTTTTGCATGACTCCTCACAGAATCCCAAGTGAGATAATTAGCTCCAACTGTGGATCTTTTAAAATGTGTCAATGAGTAATGATTGCACCTGTCCGGTGACCTTGAAAACATGAACTGTGTGGGGTCGTGAGGACCGAGTTTGAGAACCCCTGTTATCAGCTTGTTGATAATTAGAATAGGTACTTGTGTACTAGCACGGCGCCCATCGCATCGCAGACCATAAGGCACACGATGGCATGCGATGCGATGCGATGTTACGTGATGGCAGGCGATGTTATACAATTTTAAATTGTATGCCATTGTATCACATATACAATGGTATGCGATTTAAAATTGTATAAGCACCCTAATGGGTTTTTCAATGTTAAAAGTGCCCCCTATAAGATAATTAAACGTGATGGGTGCTTAGTATGTTAAAAGCACCCCCAACTGTTATGATACCTGCCGAGGTACTGAGTGGAACTATAGGAGGGAAAGGTTAGAAGGTCAGGCGTGAGCCCGTAGCTGGGACCGCTGTTCAGGACAGCCACAGCGAAACCTACACTGACTCTGTTGAGTCCCCCGGGCAGATGGAACACCCCTGCAGTTGCTAGGCTTCGCCTGTAGCCGCCGCATCCGAAGGAGCCGGTTAAGCCTGCTCCAACCCCGATGCAGCCAGGAGTTAGGTAAAGACAAGGGGTGAGCGATCGTCAGGGGGTGACTCAAAAGGATATTCTGACTACAGGGCCTAGCTGGAAAAGTACCCCTGACTACAGGCACCAGGCCAAGGACGGGAATAGCGACCCAGTCGCAGACACCAGAGATGGGAATGGGGATAACGGAACTGAGGTACACAAAGGCAAGAGATTCCCCAAAGCAGGGTACAGATAGAAAGGGGTGGACCCCTGCCTAACGGGAACTAGGAAGACAGACAAAGGAAGAACCGGAAAGGATAAAGGAACAGAAGGGACCGGAAAGAACTGCGGACCCACGTAACGAGAGAGAAGCCACGGAGGGATATAGAGGGAAATGCAAAATACCCGGGCTCCACTGGAGGACTTACGTGACCCACGGAAGGATGGAGAAAGTGGATCAACTGCAAGGAAGGCCCAGGAAGGATGGAGCTATCAGCAGCCACGGAAGGATGGGAATGGAAGAAGGTGCAAGCACAGAACTGCAGGGACACAGCTCTTCCAGGAAACAGGAGACCAGGAACGAACTCTCAAGGAGCAGGGGGCTGAGGTGCTGATGACCGAGGACACCAGGGACCGGGAGTTTACAGCAGGAGCTGAGAACTATAACCGGCGCCATGTTGCCTGTGTCCATTCCTTAAGAGGAATGGTGCAGCCAATCATTGCGCCGCCTTGCAGGGCCGGCCTCCGGAAGATGAATCTATCAGGATGGCCGAGGGCGCGATTCCCGGCGTCCCCTGTTGCCAGGCAACCGCTGAGTGGCTGCAGGGGAACGCCGGGAGCTGGGTGCAGTGCATCCTCGCTGGGCGGAAGTTACGTCACCCCGCCTGGCGGAAGTGACGGACGGACGCTCGGCTGAGCCGGGCAGAAGTGCCGTGTGCACCCTCTGTGCACTGGCCCGCGGCAGCCGAGCGTCCGAGACGCTAACAGTACCCCCCCTTGAGGAGGGGTCAACAAACCCCTACCACCGGGCTTGAATGGAAATTCCCGAAAGAATAGCCTCTTAAGATTGGGAGCATGCAGATGCCCATTGGGCACCCAAGACCTCTCTTCTGGACCGAAACCCTTCCAATGTACTAAAAACTGAAGGGAACCTCTCCGAAATTTGGAATCTAATATCCTCTCCGAAATTTGGAATCTAATATCCTCTCCACTTGGAATTCCTGCTGTCCCCGTACCACCACTGGGGCAGACCCAGGGTTAATCCTGCGGGGAAATTTTCGTGAGAAGAACACTGGTTTTAGCAGGGAGGCGTGAAAAGTGTTGGCGATTTTGAGGGACTTGGGCAGCAAAAGTCGAAAGGCCACCGGATTAACCCTCCTGGCAATCCAAAAGGGACCGATGTATCTTGGCCCTAACCTCGCTGAATGTTGGTGAAGTTTGATATTACGGGTGGATAACCACACCCAGTCACCAACTTTAAACTGGCAAGGACGTCTGGACTTGTCAACGAACACTTTCTCTTTAAAGGCTGCTACCTTGAGAGCCTCATGGGTTCTTCTCCAAATCACTCTGAGATGCGAGACGGAGGAAGAAGAGGATCTAGGGGCTTCTGGTTCTAGAGAATTGGCCCGTGGATGAAAACCATACACCACAAAGAAGGGCGAGGCCTTCGACTCTGAATGGTAAGCGTTATTATACGCAAATTCCGCCAATGGTAGGAAGCTCACCCAATCATTCTGTAACTTGGACACAAAACATCGCAAGTACTGCTTAAGGGACTGGTTCAGTCGCTCAGTCTGTCCGTTCGACTGTGGGTGAAAGGCCTAAGTTAAACTGGTCTTTATTTTAAGAGAGGAACAAAAAAGTCTCCAGAATTGTGCCACAAATTGTGGACCTCGATCGGGCACTATGTCGGTGGGCAAACCATGGAGTCGAAACACATGTTGCAGGAATAACCCAGCCAACTCCTTGGCAGAAGGCAACTGCTTAAGAGCCACAAAATGTGCCATCTTAGAAAATCTGTCGATAATGACCCAAATAACTTGGCACTGAGACGATACACAGGTAACCCAACTATGAAATCCATGGCTAAATGCGACCATGGCCTGAAAGGAATGGACAAGGGTACAAGGACCCCAAGGGGTCGAGACCTGGGGACTTTATGTTGGGCGCAAATCGGACAAGACAGAACAAATTCCCTGGCGTCTTGTGCCATTCCTGGCCACCAGACCACCCGGGATAAAAGGTCTAAGGTTTTGGTGACTCCAGGATGACCTGCGATTTTAGAATCATGCAGATCAGACAATACTCTGCGTCGCAGAGACTCAGGTACAAATAGTTGAGTGGCAAGTGTTTGGGTAGGAGCCTGACTCTGGGCTTGACGAATCAGGCCCTCCAAGGTCTGGTTGATTCCTGCATGGATACAGGATGGTGGTAAAATAGGAATCTTACTTGTCCTGATCTCGTGCTGGGGAAGAAAACAGCAAGAAAGAGCGTCAGCTCTACTGTTCTTAGAACCTGGTCTGTATGAGATTAAAAAATTAAACCGCATAAAGAACAAAGCCCAGCGGGCTTGCCGAGCATTGAGCCTTTTGGCAGTTTCGATGTACTGCAGGTTCTTATGATCAGTAAGAACTAAAATTTGATGAACAGCTCCTTCCAACCAGTGACGCCATTCATCGAAGGCCCATTTCACCGCAAGTAACTCTCGATTACCCACGTCATAATTGGCCTCGGCTGGCGAAAATTTCCTCGACATATATGTGCAGGGATGTAACTCCAGGGATTTAGGATCCCTGTGGGACAAAATTGCTCCGGCTCCTACCTCGGAGGCATCCACTTCCACTATGAAGGGGAGATCAGAATCTGGATGTCTCAAAACGGGGGCGGAGATGAAGGCCTGTTTTAGGGCTTGAAATGCCTGCTCAACTTGAGGTGACCAATTAGCTGGGTCGGCTCCTTTCTTTGTTAGTGCAACCAGAGGTGCTACTATAGAAGAAAACGAATGAATGAAGCGTCTATAATAATTAGCAGATCCAAGAAATCGTTGTATTGCCTTCAAGTTGGTGGGCCAAGACCAATCCACAATGGCCTGGAGTTTCTTGGGATCCATTTGGAATCCTTCGGAGGAGATTATGTACCCCAAAAAAGAGACTTGAGACACCTCAAATTCACATTTCTCAAGTTTAGCAAATAACTGGTTTTCTCTTAACTTTTGCAGGACTTGTCTAACTTGGTCCCTATGCGATCTGATATCTCGGGAAAAAATCAGAATGTCGTCTAAATATACGACAACAAATCGGCCCAAAAAATCACGGAGGACGTCATTAATAAGATCTTGAAAAACGGCTGGGGTGTTGGAGAGACCAAAAGGCATTACTAGATATTCATAATGCCCAGACTGAGTACTAAACGCCGTCTTCCATTCATCGCCCTCCTTGATTCGGATGAGATTGTAAGCTCCCCTGAGATCAATTTTAGTGAAGATGGTGGCCGACCGCAATTAATCAAAAATTACTGAAATCAAAGGAAGGGGATATGTATTTTTCACCGTGATTTTATTGAGGGCCCGAAAATCAATACAAGGCCTGAGAGAGCCGTCTTTTTTTTCCACAAAAAAGAAACCGGCACTAAGGGGAGATTTAGAGGGTCGGATGAACCCCTTCTTGAGGCTTTCTTAGACGTATTCATCCATGGCCTTGGTTTCAGGGATAGACAAGGCGTACAATCTTCCCTTGGGCAGAGGAGCATCGGGAATGAGCTTGATGCCACAATTGTAGGAACGATGTGGTGGAAGATTGTCTGCTTTCCCTTTAGAAAACACATCGGAAAAATCTACATACGGGGCAGGAATCTCGGAAATGGACACTGTAGCCTGAACCAACGGGATGTGAACACATTGTTCCGAACAGTAAGGACTCCAACGAGCAATCTCTCCGGTACTTCAGTCAATGACGGGATTGTGTTTTACTAACCAGAGGTGACCTAATACAATAGGAACACCTGGACAGGACGTAAAAAAAAACGTAATTTCTACCGAATGAAACAGCCCTACGGTAAATCGTACCAGGGGAGTTTGAAAGGAGATAGCTCCGTTAGACAGCACATTCCCGTCTAAACCCCTTAGGGTGATAAAACCATTCAGCTTGAGGAAAGGAATACCTAAACTACGGGCTAAGGAAATATCAAGAAAATTTCCTGCAGCACCATTATCAATAAAGGCGGTACTTGAAAAATTATTTTCTTGAAACGAAATACAACAAGGAACTAATAAAGAATCTTGAGAGGAAAAAAGCTGAAGGCCTAAGTGAACCCTCTCCTTGTTCACTTGGCCTGGGCTTTTACTGGCCTGACAGGACAATTACGGAGGAAATGTCCTTTGCCTCCACAGTATAAGCATAAGCCAGCACTGAACCGACGGGCTCTTTCTTCCGAGGAGATGCGGGTCGCCCCTACTTGCATGGGTTCTTCGCTGTCCTCGGGGACCAGGGGAACAAATGGAAGGGGATGTATTTGAGCCCCTCGTTCCGACCTTCGCTCACGGAGGCGGCGGTCAATTCGGATAGCCAATTCCATGAGTTTATCCAGGGAAGTGGGTACTGGGTACTGAATTAGGCTATCTTTAATGGCGTCAGAAAGCCCACAACGGAATTGGCTCTGTAGAGCGGAGTCATTCCAGCCGCAGTCATTCGACCAACGGCGAAACTCCGTACAGTAAGCCTCTGCTGGGTCCCTTCCCTGTTTTAAGGCCCGGAGGTGGGTTTCTGCAGAGGCTTCCCTGTCGGGATCATCATAGAGGAGACCTAGGGAGGAAAATAAATTCTCCACTGATGACAAGACTGGACTGTCGGCAGGGAGACCAAATGCCCAGGTCTGAGGGTCTCCTTGCAGGAGTGACATTACTAATCCCACTCGCTGAGACTCAGAACCGGAAGACCGAGGCCTAAGTCGAAAATACAGTTTGCAGCTTTCACGGAAGTTAAAAAAAGCCCTCCGATCTCCTGAAAAACGATCAGGCAAATTCACTTTTGGTTCCTGAACCACTGGCTCTGGAGATCGAACCCTTTGCTCTTGTGAGGCAACTTTTAGAGACAATTCTCGAACCATTTGTGTCAACCCCTGGACCTGATCTGCAAAAGTCTGAGGTGTGGGATTCATCTCCACACTCAGCCTGAATTTTGCTATATAAATAAAAATTTATATAACCTGTATGCCCGGTTATAATGTTATTATACCTGCCGAGGTACTGAGTGGAACTATAGGAGGGAAAGGTTAGAAGGTCAGGCGTGAGCCCGTAGCTGGGACCGCTGTTCAGGACGGCCACAACGAAACCTATGCTGACTCTGTTGAGTCCCCCGGGCAGATGGAACACCCCTGCAGGTGCTAGGCTTCGCCTGTAGCCGCCGCGTCCGAAGGAGCCGGTTAAGCCTGCTCCAACCCCGATGCAGCCAGGAGTTAGGTAAAGACAAGGGGTGAGCGATCGTCAGGGGGTGACTCAAAAGGATATTCTGACTACAGGGCCTAGCTGGAAAAGTACTACAGGCACCAGGCCAAGGACGGGAATAGCGACCCAGTCGCAGACACCAGAGATGGGAATGGGGATAACGGAACTGAGGTACACAAAGGCAAGAGATTCCCCAAAGCAGGGTACAGATAGAAAGGGGTGGAACTAGGAAGACAGACAAAGAAAGAACCGGAAAGGATAAAGGAACAGAAGGGACCGGAAAGAACTGCGGACCCACGAAACGAGAGAGAAGCCACGGAGGGCAAAATACCCGGGCTCCACTGGAGGACTTACGTGACCCACGGAAGGATGGAGAAAGTGGATCAACTGCAAGGAAGGCCCAGGAAGGATGGAGCTATCAGCAGCCACGGAAGGATGGGAATGGAAGAAGGTGCAAGCACAGAACTGCAGGGACACAGCTCTTCCAGGAAACAGGAGACCAAGAACGAACTCTCAAGGAGCAGGGGGCTGAGGTGCTGATGACCGAGGATACCAGGGACCGGGAGTTTACAGCAGGAGCTGAGAACTATAACCGGCGCCATGTTGCCTGTGTCCATTCCTTAAGAGGAATGGTGCAGCCAATCATGGCGCCGCCTTGCAGGGCCGGCCTCCGGAAGATGAATCTATCAGGATGGCCGAGCGTGCGATTCTCGGCATCCCCTGTTGCCAGGCAACCGCTGAGCGGCTGCAGGGGAACGCCGGGAGCTGGGTGCAGTGCGTCCTCGCCGGGCGTAAGTTACGTCATCCCGCCTGGCGGAAGTGACGGACGGACGCTCGGCTGAGCTGGGCGGAAGTGCCGTGTGCACCCTCTGTGCACCGGCCCGCTGCAGCCGAGCGTCCGAGACGCTAACACCAACGGCACCCCCACTATCAATGACAACCCGAAGCGTGGCGAGCGCAGCGGTACGCGTCCTCCGACCTTTTCATACCCCCACTATCCACGTCGGCGTGGAGTTGATTTTATACAGTGTTGAGAGTGCAGCGAGCGGACGCGGAATACATGTAAAGTAAAACGCGTCCCCTCGCAGGGCTCACTGCGCTCGTCACACTTCGGGCTCGGTGGTTCGCTGCGCTCGCCACACTATATAAAATCAACTCCACGCCGACGTGGATAGTGGGGGTATGAAAAAGTCGGAGGACGCGTACCGCCGCCCCTCGCGGGCTCGCTGCGCTCGCCATGCATCGGGTTGGCGTTCATAGTGGGGGTGGCGTGAGGGTGCATTTAACATTGTACGCCCCCATTAGGGTGCTTATACAATTAAAAATCGTATAGGGGCTTATACAATTTAAAATCGCATCGCATCGCTGTGCATCGGGTGTATGGCATGCGATGGCATGTGATGCGATTATATGTCGTACGACTTAATATCGTGGGCGCCATGATAATTCACAAGTACCTTAGAATATATTAATTTTAAAGCTATTTCCTTTCGAATACAGTTAGGGCAAGGACATTCACCTGTGATGTTTCCTTTCTTATCCTTCTTCTTGAAAGATCTCCTATTGGGTTTGGTGCCATCCGTCAAGTTGTCTATTCCAGTTGCCTCAACTCCAATGGGCAGAGACTTCCCTGATCTCAGCTTCTTTTTCTTAAGAGAAATACGCTTCATTATGATTATAGCACAGAACTACATTATTGAGTATCTTTCAGACATGTAAAGTGTCAATTTTAGATTGTTTGAAATAGAAGAATAAATAAACCTGAGAATTGATTGCATGTAATTTATTACTGAGATATAGCATAGTTTTTCAAATTTCCTCCTCGGACCACAGTGCATACCTTTCAGGTCTCCTCACAGAGGGGGTTATTTTGGTTCACTCTTTCTGACAAATTCCTTCTTAGATGGACAAAACCATGAGCACTGCACAGGGGCAAACGCAGGATTTTCAGAAGTGGGTTTCCAGAGGGGCGGAGCAAAGCACGGAGATGGACACTTGGCCGGGTCAGTTAAAGTATTATAGGTAGACCAAATATATTTAAATAATAATAATAATAATAAAAGAATTATATATATATATATATATATATATATATATATATAAAAACGGTAGTGGGTGGGAGTAGCACTCCATACGACTTAAAAAATAAACTCTTAGTAGACTGCTTGCAGACAACGTTTCATCGATCTTTAATGATCAATTTCCTCATTCAAGATCGATGAAACGTTGTCTGCAAGCAGTCTACTAAGAGTGTATTTTTTACGTTGTATGGAGTGCTACTCCCACCCACTACCGTTTGTATCTTCTATCTATGGAGCGGGCACCCAGCGCAGCTAAAGACTAACAGTGAGAGCCGGATCCCCACCCTTCTTGTATATATATATATATATATATATATATACATATATACACATACATACATACACACACACACACACACACATATATATATACATATATACATATATATATACATACAGGGGCGTCAACATCAGTGTAGACCCCTGGGCATAGCAATGCATTGGGGACCCTACCGATCCTCCAGCGGTAGGGGTAGGGGAAGCTTTGATGTCCCGCGGGTGGTAGGAGGTATTATATCAACCGCTGAGCGTGTAGGGCCTGGATCAGTAATTTCCACTAATTACCCCTTTACCGCACAGATGGTGGGAGATGGGGTGGGAGAAGGGGGCATTGGGATGAATGAAGGGGCCCTGATACATAACTTCCAGGGTGGTAGAAGATGTTTAATACGCAGAGGAGGGGTGTATAGTGGAGTGGGCTTATTATTCATAATTTTCTGGTGGGAGGACAGCTTGCTTGACTGCAGATATCTACAGTTCCTGGAAATAGATTTCTTAGATTTGGTACTTGTTTCCTAGCACGGCCACACCGATTTGCATCGGGGTGATCGTGTCGGAAAAATCGCGTCGGTCGCATCGTATGCGACCGACCCGATTTTTACATTGAATCAAATGTGAATAGAGCCCCTGGGACCCTATTTTACATTGGATTCAATGTAAAGTATTCCCCAGACCCCCAATTTTACCCCTCAACGCCACCCCACGATTGACGCCAACCCGAAGCAGGTCGAGTGCAGCGAGCCCGCGAGGGGCGGCGGTGCGCGTCCTCCGACCTTTTCATACCCCTACTATCCATGTCGGCGTGGAGTTGAGAATATAAAGTGTGGCGAGTGCAGCAAGCCACCGAGCCCGAAGCGTGGCGAGCGCAGCGAGCCCCGCGAGGGGACGCGTATAACTTCACGCCGACGTGGATAGTAGGGGTATGAAAAGGTCGGAGGACGCGCACCGCCGCCCCTCGTGGGCTCGCTGCGCTCGCCACGCTTCGGGTTGGCATCAATCGTGGGGTGACGCTCACAATGGGGTTGCGTAACCCATGACGGGGCCATATACAGTACAATGTGAAATGGGTCATATTGGCCCATTTCACATTGTTTCCTATGTAAAATGGACTTAATCAAGTCCATCTCATCTTGTGCCATTATAGTGGCACAAGACCGACGCGATGCTCCCCATTTCAATGTTAAAAATATTTTAACATTGAAGCCTATGGCAAAATCGGGGGCATTGCGTCGGTCGCGTCGGGGGCCATGTTAATGCACGCGACCGACGCGATGCCCCTGATTTTGCCTTTGCCGGCAAAGTGGACCTGATTTCAAAGGAAATCGGGTCCATCGCGTCCATCGTGTACCTTAACTTTAAGGTACACCTGATTTCAGGCCCGTGATTGTGGCCGTGCTAGGAAACAAGTACCTTAGATTTTAATGGAATTAAAAACTAGAGAATCCCACCTACCAAATGGTACTGGGGACTATGGGATCAGAGTTGAGTAGGCAGAGCAATCTGCCAATGAGTATATAAACTACATACCAGGTGTGTGGAGCTGGAGCAGTAACCAGCTGCTGGAAGGCTGATATCTCTGTTTCTGGGAAAAGTAGAGACAAGCTACTAGTGTCCATCAAAGAGGGAGAGTCCCAGCTTTTGGAATATACCCTCAGAAAAACTCAAAGTCAGACAGAACCTGAAATATCTAGGCTTGGATGGGGACCACTGCTTTGAAGTCAGATATCTTCGGTTCCCAAGGGCCGATTTTTAAAATTCTTGTACCCATGGAAAGAGGGGACCCTCAGCTTTCAGACTAGGACCCTTAGACTCCTGTGGGGTTTCTGGGTACTCAGAACCCCCCCTGCGTGCGCTACTGCTGCAGGGGGGGCAGATATAAAATGTGCAGAGAGAATTAGATTTGGGTGAGTTATTTTGTTTCTGTGCAGGGAAAATATGGACTGCTTTATTTTTACACTGCAATATAGATCTCACTTCAAAGTAAAACCCCACCCAAATCTAATTCTCTCTGCACAAGTAACATCTGCCCCCCCTGCAGTACACACGGTTTTGTCCATCTAAGAAGGATTTTGAAAGAGTTCAAGAAAGAGTGAACTAGAATAAGGCCCAGAATCACAAGTGAAATAATTAGCTTGCTATCTGATAAACATAAACAGCTCATTTTTGTCACATTGTGTTATGTTCAATAAGGGGCAATATTGATTAATACAAAACAATAGGGGCAGGTGCTTCATTACTGTGCACACCAAAAACAATATTGATTAATACATCTATGGTTACTCTCTGTACTATTACAACTTATAAAATGATCTGACCAAATTTGCGTTAAAATTATAAAATATTCAAACATACAAAAGGGGCTAAGGGGTGATTCTGGTTAGCTGGAGCGCCTGTAACGCAGCCCCATCAAATGTCCCCCCCGCCACTGAATACCCACGTTAATATGCAAGGGGATGAGTGTAACAAAGACACAGCCCCTCGCATGTCTCCGGTACAGGAGAAATCATTCAATGGTCGCTGACCATGAAATGATTTCTCCTAGCTTCGCAAATAAGTTACTGGGAACTGACTTTATTTGGCGAGTGCTGGGCTGAAGATGGGGCGGTTAGCAGAAATCCTGTGACGTCAGCCACCCACCACCGGCAGACATTGTCCCACCCACTTAGCCATGGGAATGCCCAGCGTTTTCATGGAGACATTCATAAACCACAGGCTCGTTCCTAATGGGCGATCCCTGTCCCTGCCGCCATTCTCCCCGCCCAAATGTATGCAAATGGCTCGGCGACTGTGCAAGTCACTGAAGCCATTCGCTAAAGGGGCCTGCATATGCGCATAATAGACCATTCGCATTCACAGTCCCTCACCAACAGAATTACCCCCTAAGTACTCTCATTGACCTGCACATTAATTATATCGTTTAGGCTTCCAACCATATCCATCTAATAAAAATGGCCTAACAAAAAGGTGAGTAAATGAGTTAAACTAATATAATTATGTAGTAGACAATAGCAACAGTCCATTTGACATTGCTTCCTTCTTACCCTCACTGCTCCAGTGGTTACAGCAGAACAGCTGGAGCTCCAACCTGTAGGATCGGAGGTAAGGCTTGGCAAAGGGCGTCCCTCCACCTCTGACATCATGCATTCTTGATATAGAGGGGACTTTACAAAGCGAGCATAGCTGTCAAACTTCATTAGGTTGTATATCTAATGGGATAAAATTATAGCGTGAGCATTCACACAATTTTATTTGCATTTCAAACAGACATGTATCTACCGTATGTCCCGTTTATACATCTGCACATTAGAGACTGTGTGATGCAGTGATAAGAAGAAAGTGAGCCAGAGGAGAAGTGGTCTATTGGCAACCAATCAGCGGCTCTATATAATTTTATATTATGTAAATTATAGATGTTACTTCAGTGCTGATTGGTTACCATGGGCCACTTCTCCTCTGGCTCACTTCTCCTCTATTATCACTGCTTCATACATCTACCCCTGAATTCTCAAGGGGCAAAGACAGATTATTAAATTCACTTCACATCATGGTGTAATGATAACCTAATGTATACACAATTTACTAGTGATGTGGGTGTGGGCATGACCAGTGGTGTGGTTCAATCACCTCAAACCATACTTTGTAATTTGACTTTCCGGGAGAAGCCCGGAGAAGACAACCAAATCTCCTGGTCAGGGGGCGGGGACAAGACTGAAGACTCAAAGCTCTGCCCCAATCCACCCAAACGCCACGATTTGCTGCTAAAATTATGCAATTTGCATAATTTTTTCACCGCCTGTTCTGTGTCCCATGCAGCAACTTATGGAGATCTCTGAAAAGGGCTCCAAATATGAGAAAATATAAAGAAGAAAATAAAAATTGTGTCGGGGATCCCAGGGGCAATTCTTCTTTTCTTTCTCCTGAGGCTCACAGAGCCTCTGGCCCATGCCCCTACAGCGTCAAACCGGGGCGTGGCCTCACAGGAAGTTGCCTGTATAGGCCACACACCCTTTCTGGCTAGCCACGCCCAATAATTTTGGGCGCGCACCTGTGTCCGTATTCAATGAACATGAAAGTTAGGAGGTATGCACTAGACCTGGGGTAGCCAACCCTAGACCTCGAGAGCTACCAACAGTGCATGTTTTGCAGGTCTCCTCACAGAATCACAAGTGAGCTAATTAGCTCCATCTGTGTATCTTTTAAAATGTGTCAGTGATTAATGAGTGCAGCTGCAGCTAGGTTGTCTGAAAAATGTGAAATGTTGGTATCTCTCGAGGGCTAGGGTTGGCTACCACTGCACTAGACATTTTATATATATATTTTATATATATATATATATATATATATATATATATATATATATATAGACTGCTTAAGCAGGCATGACTGAACACGTGACCCTGATGTACAGTATCTGTAACATATCTATTGTGGTGTCATAGAAATGAAGATACAGCATTGTAACCTGTAGTTGTTGTGCTTTAAAAAGATTAGGAGATGGATTTTCCAGCATCTCAGCCGTGATAAGGGCCTGATGATCCACATTGACTGGACACAAAGAGCTACTTGAGAGATATTCATTGTAGATCTGCCGAGACTCCTGCAAAAGCTAACACACAACAGGTGTATATCAACATGGGATTTCTATGACCTGCTTTTATAGTCTACAACATAATGTTACTGCTAATCACACAGTGCTATTTAATATAGTGGGGTGAAGAAAAAGGAGCCTGTTATGTTGTTTAATAACCTGTCATTTAAATATATCCCTGTTAGGACCATCTGTTATTCAGCAGAGCGATATACAGTAATAGTGTGTCTAGGTGTAAGATACTGTAATTGGAGAAAGAGTCAACATTCTTGGTACCGCACTGGCAATGTAGCAGTGGCCAAAGCCATAGAGGACAACTCAGTTGTGGTTATCGTACCTATGGGCTGCAGGCCCCAGGCAGGGCCGCCGATAGGGGGGTGCTATGAGGACAACTGTCCCGGGCGCTCTGACAGAGGGGTAGGGCCTGGCCTGGCCCGCTGTATCCCCGCAGAACCCCCTGCTTCTTCACTACAAAGCTGCCGCTCGCCGCCAGGTCCTTCCCTTTGGTTGGCGGCCGCCATTCCCCCTCATAGCGGCAGGCCACAGTTTGTCTGCAGCCCGCCGGAGGACACGCTATCCTTAGGACACCCGCCCCATGTCAGAGACCCGGGATACCAGGCGGCGCCAATCAGGACATCCCAGCAGTTCCCAACCAGCAGGGGCATAACTAGATATTCATAAGCCCATAGCAAAAGTTTGTAAGGGCCCCCTATTTGGCAATTGATAAATCATGTCCACTACATCCAACTGGTCTGATAAGGAGGTATGTGAGCTCCTGCAAATCAGGGCAGATGAGGAATTTCGGCTTTAGATGACCGGCACCGTTCGGGACGTGGTGGTGTATTGCAAAATTGCGGAGTTACTGGAACCCAGAGATATCCATTGCACACAACAGCAGGTTGTGAATAAACTGAAATCTCTCTGGAAGCAGTTCACCAAAGTGAATGACCAGAAGCGCAATAAAAGCGGTGCAGCTAGGCCCAATTGGGTGCACTATGACCTGTGCTACAGTGCATTTGGAAACACGGCACTCTGCAACCCAGTAGCCCTGTCCTCCTCCATTGTACCGCATTGCAGCCAGATGGACAGTAGCCAGGACAGCCATGACGTAACGACTAGCCAGGCTTCCCAGCTGTCCCCATCATTGTCACCGGCTTCTGAAGCCACGCAGATGACAGCACACATGAGCCCGGCTTCACCGCTGCTGTTTGGTGATGATGATGGATTCTTTGATGCATTCTGACAGTGTCCAAACAGCCATAGATGATGTCGTGGAAGCAAACAGTCAGAAGGCGCACCCCAATCAAAGCACTCCATTACGCTCGAATTGTAAGTAGACATTTTTTATAATTACACCCATTTCCCATAGTAAAATAAAATACAACCTGTGGTTGGGGTGGGATGGGATGAGGCCCATTATCTGTTGCAGAATGGGTACTCTTTACCTAGTAGGGCGCCCACGATTTTGATCGTGGGCATCGTTAGTAAAAAATCGCGGCCATCGCGGGCATCGCATGCACTAAAAAATCGCATGCGATGCGACCGACGCGATGCCCGCGATTTCCCATAGGGAACAATGTTAAATGTCCCAATTGACCCGATTTTCCTGTTCAATGTCTCAATTGACCCGATTTTTCCATAGGAAACAATGTTAAATGGCCCAGAGAGGCCAATTAGGCACCCTGAAGTGTGAAATGGCCCCCACAATTGTTAACGCCACCCCACGATCAACGTGAACCCGAAGCGTGGCGAGCGCAGCGAGCCCGCGAGGGGCGGCGGTACGCGTCCTACGACCTTTTCATACCCCCACTATCCACGTCAGCGTGGAGTTGAGAATAGAAATTGAGAAATTGAGCCCGAAGCGTGGCGAGCCCCGCGAGGGGACGCGGACAGCTGTGAAGCCCGCGAGGGGACGCGTATACCTGTGAAGGTGTCCGCTGCGCTCGCCAAGCTTCGGGCTCGGTGGCTCGCTGCGCTCGCCACACTTTCTATTCTCAACTCCACGCCGACGTGGATAGTGGGGGTATGAAAAGGTCGTAGGACGCGTACCGCCGCCGCTCGCCACGCTTCGGGTTCACGTTGATCGTGGGGTGGCGTTAACAATTGTGGGGGCCATTTCACACTTCAGGGGGACTATTAGGGCTCTGTGGCCCATTTAACATTGTTTCCTATGGAAAAATCGGGTCAATTGAGACATTGAACAGGAAAATCGGGTCAATTGGGACATTTAACATTGTTCCCTATGGGAAATCGCGGGCATCGCGTCGGTCGCATCGCATGCAATTTTTTAGTGCATGCGATGCCCGCGATGGCCGCCCTTCTAGGTAAAGAGTACCGCAGAATGTTGCTAGCATGCAGGTGGAAGAAGGCCACTAGCACATTTAGGCAAACAATACTGCTATTTTTATATAACACTTGGCATGGAAGTGTCTAATGCGATTGTTTTTTTTTGGGCACAAAGTTTTACAATTGTTCTCTTTTCTCAGTTGGACTCTCACATCTTTGTCTTTCATTATGAATAACATCTATATAAAAAGATGTCAAATGTATGTACAGTTTGGTGCATTTTCATTTTAATAAAGCAAACAACTGGAAGATGAATAACTGCTTTTTATTTCAAATCATTGAGGGAAGGTTTGCTGCAATGGTGGCCCTGATTCTTTCTGCACTGTAATCATGCTCACCATCATAATCTGCTGCTTCAGGTCTTTTGTATTTCACAAATGTTATGTAGAATACAGCAGGTTGCAACTACGCGGGGCATCAATTGTAGGTCCACATAGTTCCTCTTCATCAGGCAACGCCAATGTCCTTTTAAACGGCCAAAGGCGTTTTCCACTGCCATACGAGCAGAAGTTAGGGTGTGGGTGCAGGTGATCTTTTCTGTGGACAACTCAACATTTTGTGTGTATCCCTTCACGAGCCAATGTAGTAGAGGGTATGCAGCTCATCTATGAAAACTGATTTCTATAAAAAAAAAATAGAGATTGTCACTATTAATACAAAGGAGCCTTAAGTGTATAGTTACGATAAGCAATATATCACGTCTAAACCACACTAGAATAATTGCACTTTCCAAAAATACATGGGTCCATCACATACTTGCCTACCTGACCCTCTCCACGTATGATTGCCATCACCTGTAGTGAGCTAATTGTAAATGCTAAAAAAGGTGTTTTACCACAGGTGAAGGCAATCATACATGGAGACAACCAGGCAGGCAAGTCTGGTCCATCAGAGAAAAAAAAATGTGTACAATATATTTTTACCTGTCTAGGGAACAGCCATCACCCATGCTTGTCCTCAGCAATCTCATACAGCTGAGAGTTAGCAAACACTCTAGCATCATGTGCACATCCAGGCCAGCCAATAAAGACATCTGTAAAACAAATAAAAAATTTTTTAATTGTTATAGCTAAAAAAATACATTTACAAAGGTTCCTAATAAGCAAACAGTAAATATGTCCTTACCAGTATTGGTGGTCCACAACAGCCTGAAGTATAACAGAATGCCACCCCTTTCTGTTATAGTAGTCCGCGAGGTTGTCACGTGGAGCAATGATGGGGATATGGGTCCCATCTATAGCACCTGCACACTGCGGGTAACCACGCCTCTGGAAGCCTTGGATGGTGGGTGCTGTCCTTCCGGCAAACAGATGAACTGCTGGTACAGGGTATCCACAAAGGCCTGTGTCACCTGGTAAATGATCCTGCAGACCTTGCCAATCCTGACTCCAAACAAACAGGAGAGTGTGCAGTACTCTCCAGGGGTAGCATACCACCAAAGGGCAATGGCTACAATGGCATTGGGGTGATGGGCTGACAGTAGTGGGTGGTCTGCATTGTCAGGACTGGTCCAAGTAGATCCAATATATAATAAAAGGTAGCACGTGACATCCTGAAGTGGGCCATCCACTGCTCCTCCTAAAAAGATTCCACGGTCTGCATGAAAGCATCTCCGTGGCACCGGTCTCTGACCCAGATCCTGCAATCCCGCATGGTTGTCAGCCTCAAAAAGGAGGTAAGGCTAGATGATATCAGCGCTCTCGTACGGCACAAATATTGGCGGTCGAAATCTAGACCTCTCAGCCAAGAATTGTGCTCTCCTCCTCCAAGTCTGCAGCAGGTAGCACAGTGTGAGAAGCGGCTTCAAACTTTCTATTGCTGAAAAGTACAGCACTAAGTGAAACACAGCTACTCCGTCTGCCATCTTTGCTGTAATGCTGGGAGCAGACCCCACCTCCTACCTTTTCCCTTTCTTGTGACCTCATCTCAAACAGCCCAAAAGGGCATTACACGGGAATAACCCGGATTGAAATACAGTGTAAATGGGGTCTGAGGCAGGGCATGCCCTGGCAATTTCCTGTGTTCAATTTCCCTGGTCCTACCCAGCATTCTGGTGTAAAAGTGGTATACGCTGTATTGGATATACAATATTTCATATGCTGATATCATCTGCGGTTGTGTGAACCGCCACATGCGGTACGTTATACCCGCTCCTATGTATTCCAGCTTGGATTTTTAAGTATTAAAGCAATTTTATAAAGTGATTACTACACCATGGAGCGCTCCTTTTTCTTGTTGTTAAAAAAATATATATATATGTGTGTATTTATATATATGTATATATGTGTTAGACAAAGGCAGAGGAGCGCTTCATAGTGTAAAACTGTATTTAATAAAACATAACACATTGTGACAGCACATATGGTTAATATAGACTCGTACCGGATAGGTAACTGCTGTGGGCTGGTTACCACAAGTTTCAATATTGATAGCCCCGGGCAACACTCCTACCACCATCCAGACGCCGCAGGAACACGGAAACACGCTGACTACACAAGCAGTGAGAGTGGCTTGCCGAAGACTCCAAGCAAGGATAGACGCGGTTGGGAGAGCCGGGCACAGGTAGAGCTGACGTCACCAACCCCGCTCTAGCACGTTTCATATCAAACTTCGTCCTCTGTTCTCTGCCTAAGTGAAGCCAGATGCAGTCTGTGAGATTGCTCTGGCTTCACTGTGACTGGCAGTGACGTCCTATTGGAAGTCCGACCTGCCAGTCACTCAAGGACATCCCATTGGGAGGTGTTCCCTTCCCCCGGGATGCCTCTCTATGAGCCACTGTGGGGCAACCCCAAAAATGGGTTCTGCGCATGCGCAGTACCATGGGATACTGCGCATGGATGATACTGCAGGGATTCATTTGCGATGGTGACAGCGGCCAGAAGCACAGAAGCAGCGGCAGCAGATGGGGGGGGACACATTGTGGCAGCTCCCCTCCTCCACAGAACCCTTTTAAATCTAGAAGCACAGTCGCACCCGGGATTTTGTACCCAACTCTAACCCGGTAGCGACCCAGCTTGCGACACCTAATGCCAGAAAAGAGACATTACCGAAGGCAGGTCATGAGCATCTCCCAGCACCCTCTATTGCAATGAACAGTACCTGGGTCCAGCCCTGCTTACTAGAATTTACAGCTAAGTAGTGTAGTAATAAAGTGAGAAAAATATATAGGCATCACAAACTTAACCAGAAAAAAAAATCAAAAACATCAATTTGTACCATCAGCCTTTTGAGCAGGTCTGTGTTGTCTCAGACTTTGCGTCTCACCTAAGACACCCGACCCTCTCATGTAGGGGTGAGCAGGTTTGAATTTCCGAAATCCAAATACACCCGGACAGAGTACATACCCGAGCACTGTTCAGGTATTCCGTTAAAGTCCAGTGGTACTGCCATTAAAGCCCAGTCCAGTGGTTCTGCCTTAAAGTCCAGTCCAGTGGTACTTCTGTATAAATCCAGTCCAGTGATACTGCTGTATAATTCCAGTCCAGTGATACTGCTGCATAAGTCCAGTCCAGTGACACTGCTGCACAAATTGAGTCCAGTGGTACTGCTGTAATAGTCCATTGTTTCTGCCATTAAAGTCCAGTCCAGCGAAACTGCTGTATACTTCCAGTGGTGCTGCCATGTGTTGTATATAATTCAGGAGTGCTGCCATATAATTCCAGGGGTGCCTCATGTGTGCCGTATAATTCCAGGGGTACTGTCATGTGTTGTATATCATTCCAGGGGTGCTGCCATACGTCATATATAATTCCAGGGGTGCTGCCAAGTGTTGTGTATAATTCCAGGGGTGCCCCATGTGTGCCATAGAATTCCAAGGTTGCTGCCATGTATCATGTATAATTCAAGGGGTGAGCCAAGTGTATCATATAATTCATAGGGTGCTTCCCTATCAGTAAAGAGGAGCTTCCCTTTTTTTATTAACCCCTTCCCGACAATTGACGTACATTTACGTCATGGTCGGGAAGTACTTCCCGACACATGGCGTAAATGTACATCATGGCATTTAACTGTCACCGCGTCTATAGACGCGGTGACAGTTTCAACATGTCTGCTGTCCCTGACAGCAGACATGTCCGTGCATGCCCAGGGGGGGCTGCGATGCCGCCCCCCCGTCGGCGATCGCTGTGATTGGCTGTTCAGTGTGAACAGCCAATTATAGCGTTTTCTGTGTCACCGGCGAATAACGTTCGCCGGTGACACGCGATCGGAGGTGATTGGTGCTGTAAAGTACAGCACCAATCACCGCGGGGTGTAAGGGTGACACTGGTGTCACCCCACCTCACCCCGCCCGCCCCCAAAGGCCGTGATTGGTCCGTCGGACCGACGGACCAATCACAGCCATGGAGGGGGGTTTAAACTAACGGTGACTGCACTGCAGACGCCATTCCGGTCTGGAATTGCGTGCAGTGCGGTCACCGTGCCTAGCTGCCGCGATATACTGACCAGAACCTTGCAAAATACTTACCTGATCCTTGCAAATATCTTGCCTGCTTCATCACTGCTTGTAGTGTGCTGGATGCTTCCTGGATCCTGTTACTTGTGACTTCCTGTGTTGTGAACTTGTGCTGCTGCAGTGTAATAGCGTTAGTTAGATAGAGAGAGATAGAGAGAGATAGTGTCAGAGAGTGCTATATTTTGTGCTGCTGCAGTGTGATATAGTTATAGAGAGAGAGATAGAGAGAGATAGAGAGAGATAGAGAGAGATAGAGAGAGATAGAGAGAGATAGAGAGAGAGAGATAGAGGCCTAGTGACAGAGAGTGCTATATTTTGTGCTGCTGCAGTGTGATAGTTATAGATAGAGAGATAGAGAGAGATAGAGAGAGAGAGATAGAGATAGTGACAGATTGTGCTATATATTTTTTATATAACTGACTGCTGCCCCCCCTTTTGTGCTGATCAGTATAAATTAACTGATCAGCAACTTTTTGGGGGCGCAGGTTTTTTTTTATATATATATATACCTGTCACTGCTGCTGCTGCAGTGTCATAGAGTGTTAGATAGTGAGAGATAGAGAGATAGAGAGAGATAGTGACAGAGAGTGATAGAGAGTGCTAAATTTTGTGTCTGCTGCCCCCGCCTTTTGTGCTGATCACTATATCTGAGGTGATCAGCAACTTTTTGGGGGTGCAGAGGTTTTTTTTTTTTATATATACCTGCCAGTTGCACTGTCAGTTGCACCAAAGGTTGTGCACCTGCTGCCCCTCACTGGTAATCAGTGTCGCATCACTGATCACCTTTTTTTTTTTTGTGTGTGCTGTGGGGTCTTTTTTAAATTTTTTTTTTTACACACACTGTGATTTTGTGGGTGTCCTGTGGCCGCTGTGCGCTGATCAGTGACGTACATCACTGATCATCTTTTTCGGCACAGGTTTGATCTATTTTTTTTTTTTTTGATCAAATTCCTGTTGCCTTTGAGCGCTGTTCAGTGACGGACGTTACTGACCAACATCTGTGCTCAATTTTTGGCGCAGGACCTTTTTTTTTTTTTTTTTTTAACCCCTTCAAATTTTTTTTTTAACCCCTTCAATTTTTTTTTTAACCCCTTCAATTTTTTTTTTTTTTTAACCCCTTCAATTTTTTTTTTTTGTATAAAGTATTTTTTTTTTCTGCACTACATACACACTACACACTACATACCCCCCGGGTTGAAATAAAGTTTGTACCCCCCCCTACACTATACACGTGTTGAAACATTTCACTACCAGTAACACAAAAATAAAAATGGCATCCCAAATGTCATCCCAAATGTCATCCCAGTCATCCAGAAGAATTTATTCAGCGGAGGAGGCATATGCCATGCTTGCTTCTGACTCTGACACAGCCAGTAATGCAAGCGGGGAATTTGAAGGATTCGCCTTAAGCTCCTCTTCCTCCTCTGGTGATGAGGGACCCCCTCAAAGACGCCCCCGTAGAGCAGCTGAGACCCCCCCCCCAATAATTGATCTCGTATGGACCCCACCACCAGACAATTTTGAGCCCCAGGTTCCTGAGTTTTTGGCCATGCCAGGAATCCAATTTGATTCCACAGGTCTCAGAGAAATTGACTTTTTCAAATTATTTTTCTCTGATGATTTTATAAATTTAATGGTGGACCAAACTAATTTATATGCCCAGCAGTTTATTGCTCAAAACCCCACGTCATCATTTGCTAGGTGGACCCCTGTAGATGCAGTAGAGATGATGACGTTTTGGGGTCTGGTGTTTCATATGGGCATAGTAAAAAAGCCAGAAATTAGGCAATATTGGAGTACAGATGTTCTGTACAGCACCCCATTTTACCGTATGGCCATGCCCTGGGCTCGATTTGAGACGATCCTTAAATTTTTGCATTACAACGATAATGCACAGTGCCCACCCAGAGATAATCCCACCTTTGACCGGCTATTCAAAGTCAGGCCGGTCATTGATCATTTCAGTGCCAAATTTGAAGACATGTACATCCCAGATAAATTCATTTGCATAGACGAGTCCCTTATACATTTTAAAGGAAGGGTTAAATTCCGCCAGTACCTTCCCAGTAAGAGGGCAAGGTATGGCATAAAAATGTATAAGCTGTGTGAAAGCACCTCAGGGTACACTCACAGGTTTAGGGTATATGAAGGGAAGGATTCAAGAATTGAACCGCCAGAATGCCCCCCCTCCCTCGTAGGTGTTAGTGGAAAAATTGTCTGGGATTTAGTGCACCTCTTCCTGGATAAAGGTTATCACCTATATGTGGATAACTTTTACACCAGCATCCCCCTGTTTAAGGCCCTTGGTTCAAGAGGTAAAGCAGCTTGCGGTACTGTGCGCAAGAACCAAAGAGGCCTCCCAAAAACGCACATTGCCCAAGTAATGAGAAGGGGTGAAAGCAGGGGAATATGCACCGAAAATATGTTGTTGGTCAAATATAAGGACAAGAGGGATGTCCTTATACTGACAACAATTCACGGAGACAGTACCACCTCCGTCCCTGTACGAGGTACCAGTACCCACACCTCAAAACCTAATTGTATCCTGGATTACAATAGGTACATGGGTGGAGTGGATCTTTCAGATCAGGTACTGAAGCCGTACAGTGCCCTGCGGAAAACAAAAATCTGGTACAAGAAGCTGGCCGTGTATATCATCCAGATGGCACTGTATAACGCTTACGTGCTATTCCGTTCTACCGGCCAGAGGGGGACATTTATGCACTTTCAAGAGGAAGTCATAAAGGGCCTAATATTTGGGAACCAGCAGGCAGAGGGCCCCAGTACTTCTAGTACTGGCCCCCGTATTGTACCAGGGCAGCATTTTCCTGATGAAATCCCCTCCACTGGAAAAAAGGGCAGGACACAAAAAAGGTGCAAAGTTTGCTATAAAAAGGGAATAAGAAAGCAAACTATTTTCCAGTGTGACACTTGCCCCGACAAACCCGGCCTATGTATAAAGGAGTGTTTTAAAATATACCACACATCTATGGATTATTAGGTTCATAATTTCACCGTGCTTCGGGGGTCTTGCTAATGCCACATAGCACCCACCATTCATTCCACCAGAATCTGAGCCGCAAAATCCAAAAATCACTCCTTCCCTTCTGAGTCCTGCCATGCACCCAACTGGTATTTTTTGGTCACATGTGAGGCATTGCCGTACTCGGGAGAAATTGGGGCACAGATTTTGGGGTGCTTTTTCGGTACTCTTTACCTAGAACGGCGCCCACGATTGAAATCGCGGGCATCGCGGGTAAAATCGCGGTAATCGCGGGCATCGCGGGTAAATCGCGGGTACATCAAAATCGGGTACCCGCGATTACCGCGATTTTCCCATAGAGAACAATTTTAAAAAGCCTGATTGACCGCGATTTTAGCGTTAAATGCCTCAATGCCCGCGATTTTCCCATAGGAATCAATGTTAAATGGGCTACAGAGCCCAAATAGCCCCAATTAACCCTTAAATGTCCCCCCAATTTTTGTACGCCACCCCACGATCCACGCCAACCCGAAGCGTGGCGAGCGCAGCGAGCCCGCGAGGGGCGGCGGTACGCGTCCTACGACCTTTTCATGCCCTACTATCCACGTCGGCGTGGAGTTGAGAATAGAATAGTGTGGCGAGCGCAGCGAGCCACCGAGCCCGAAGCGTGGCGAGCGCAGCGAGCCCCGCGAGGGGACGCGGATACCTTCACAGTTATACGCGTCCCCTCGCGGGCTTCACAGGTGTCCGCGTGGCCACGGACACCTGTGAAGCCCGCGAGGGGACGCGCTTACCTGTGAAGGTATCCGCGTCCCCTCGCGGGGCTCGCTGCGCTCGCCACGCTTCGGGCTCGGTGGCTCGCTGCGCTCGCCACACTATTCTATTCTCACACCACGCCGACGTGGATAGTAGGGCATGAAAAGGTCGGAGGACGCGTACCGCCGCCCCTCGCGGGCTCGCTGCGCTCGCCACGCTTCGGGTTGGCGTTGATCGTGGGGTGGCGTTAAAAATTTGGGGGGACATTTAAGGGTTAATGGGCTCTGTAGCCCATTTAACATTGATTCCTATGGCCAAATCGGGTGGATTGAGGCATTTAACACTAAAATCGGGTCCATCGCGGCTTTTAACATTGCTTCCTATGGGAAATCGGGAGCATCGCGTCGCGGGCATCGCGGGTACGTTTATGGCCGGCCGCGACGCGACCGACGCGATTTTTCAGGTTTAACATGGTTTTCAATGGGAAAATCGCGGGCATCGCGTCGGTCGCGTCGCGGGCAGGCATAAATGTACCCGCGATGCCCGCGACGGGCGCCGTTCTAGGTAAAGAGTACCGCTTTTTCTCCTTCATACCTTCTGAAAATGAAAAATTTTGAGCCAGAACTGCATTTTTGTGTAAAAAAATGTAATTTTTCATTTTCACTGCCCACTTGTATCAAAATTGGTGAAACCCCTGGGGGTTTGAAATGTACACTATACCCCTAGATGAATTCCCTGAGGGGTGTAGTTTGCAAAATGGGGTCACTTGTGGGGGGGTTCCACTGTATTGGTGCTTTGGGGGTCTTGCTAATGCGACATAGCACCCACCATCATTCCACCAGAATTTGTGCTGCAAAATCCAAATATCACTCCTTCCCTTCTGAGTCCTGCCACTTTTTGGTCACACATGAGGCATTGCCGTACTCGGGAGAAATTGGGGCACAGATTTTGGGGTGCTTTGTCTCCTTCATTCCTTCTGAAAAAGAAAAATTTTGAGCCAGAACTGCATTTTTGTGTAAAAAAATGTAATTTTTCATTTTCACTGCCCACTTGTATCAAAATTGGTGAAACCCCTGGGGGTTTGAAATGTACACTATACCCCTAGATGAATTCCCTGAGGGGTGTACTTTGCAAAATGGGGTGACTTGTGGGGGGGTTCCACTGTATTGGTGCAACTTAGCACCCACCATTCATTCCACCAAAATCTGTGCTGCAAAATCCAAAAATCACTCCTTCCCTTCTGAGTCCTGCCATGCACCCAACTGGTATTTTTTGGTCACGTGAGGCATTGCCGTACTCGGGAGAAATTGGGGCACAGATTTTGGGGTGCTTTTTCTCCTTCATACCTTCTGAAAATGAAAAATTTTGAGCCAGAACTGCATTTTTGTGTAAAAAAAATGTAATTTTTCATTTTCACTGCCCAGTTGTATCAAAATTGGTGAAACCCCTGGGGGTTTGAAATGTACACTATACCCCTAGATGAATTCCCTGAGGGGTGTAGTTTGCAAAATGGGGTCACTTGTGGGGGGGTTCCACTGTATTGGTGCTTGGGGGGTCTTGCTAATGCGACATAGCACCCACCAAAATTCCACCAGAATCTGAGCTGCAAAATCCAAAAATCACTCCTTCCCTTCTGAGTCCTGCCATGCACCCAAATGGTATTTTTTGGTCACATGTGAGGCATTGCCGTACTCGGGAGAAATTGGGGCACAGATTTTGGGGTGCTTTTTCTCCTTCATACCTTCTGAAAATGAAAAATTGTGAGCCAGAACTGCATTTTTGTGTAAAAAATTTAATTTTTCATTTTCACTGCCCACTTGTATCAAAATTGGTGAAACCCCTGGGGGTTTGAAATGTACACTATACCCCTAGATGAATTCCCTGAGGGGTGTAGTTTGCAAAATGGGGTCACTTGTGGGGGGGTTCCACTGTATTGGTGCTTGGGGGGTCTTGCTAATGCGACATAGCACCCACCAAAATTCCACCAGAATCTGAGCTGCAAAATCCAAATATCACTCCTTCCCTTCTGAGTCCTGCCATGCACCCAAATGGTATTTTTTGGTCACATGTGAGGCATTGCCGTACTCGGGAGAAATTGGGGCACAGATTTTGGGGTGCTTTTTCTCCTTCATACCTTCTGAAAATGAAAAATTTTGAGCCAGAACTGCATTTTTGTGTAAAAAAATGTAATTTTTCATTTTCACTGCCCACTTGTATCAAAATTGGTGAAACCCCTGGGGGTTTGAAATGTACACTATACCCCTAGATGAATTCCCTGAGGGGTGTACTTTGCAAAATGGGGTGACTTGTGGGGGGGTTCCACTGTATTGGTGCAACATAGCACCCACCATTCATTCCACCAAAATCTGTGCTGCAAAATCCAAAAATCACTCCTTCCCTTCTGAGTCCTGCCATGCACCCAACTGGTATTTTTTGGTCACATGTGAGGCATTGCCGTACTCGGGAGAAATTGGGGCACAGATTTTGGGGTGCTTTTTCTCCTTCATACCTTCTGAAAATGAAACATTTTGAGCCAGAACTGCATTTTTGTGTAAAAAAATGTAATTTTTCATTTTCACTGCCCAGTTGTATCAAAATTGGTGAAACCCCTGGGGGTTTGAAATGTACACTATACCCCTAGATGAATTCCCTGAGGGGTGTAGTTTGCAAAATGGGGTCACTTGTGGGGGGGTTCCACTGTATTGGTGCTTGGGGGGTCTTGCTAATGCGACATAGCACCCACCAAAATTCCACCAGAATCTGAGCTGCAAAATCCAAAAATCACTCCTTCCCTTCTGAGTCCTGCCATGCACCCAAATGGTATTTTTTGGTCACATGTGAGGCATTGACGTACTCGGGAGAAATTGGGGCACAGATTTTGGGGTGCTTTTTCGGTACTCTTTACTTAGAAGGGCGCCCACGATTTTGATCGTGGGCATCGTTAGTAAAAAATCTCGGGCATCTCGGGCATTGAATGCACTAAAAAATCGGGTGCGATCAACCGACGAGATGCCCGAGATTTCCCATAGGGAACAATGTTAAATGTCTCAATTGACCCAATTTTCCTGTTCAATGCCTCAATTGACCCGATTTTTTCATAGGAAACAATGTTAAAAGGGCCACAGAGGCCAAATAGGCACCCTGAAGTGTATAATGGTCACCCGAATTGTTAACGCCACCCCACGATCAACGTCAACCCGATGCGTGGCGTGCGCAGCGAGCCCGCGAGGGGCGGCGGTATGTGTCCTACGACCTTTCATACCCCCACTATCCACGTCGGCGTGGAGTTGAGAATAGAAAGTGTGGCGAGCGCAGCGAGCCACCGAGCCCGAAGCGTGGCGAGCGCAGCGAGCCCCGCGAGGGTACGCAGACAGCTGTGAAGCCCGCGAGGGGACGCGGATACCTGTGAAGGGTGGCCATTATTCACTTCAGGGTGCCTATTTGGCCTCTGTGGCCCATTTAACATTGTTTCCTATGGAAAAATTGGGTCAATTGAGGCATTGAACAGGAAAATCGGGTCAATTGAGACATTTAACATTGTTCCCTATGGGAAATCTCGGGCATCTCGTCTGTCGCATCGCACCTGATTTTTTAGTGCATTCAATGCCCGAGATGGCCGAGATGGGCGCCCTTCTAAGTAAAGAGTACCGCTTTTTCTCCTTCATACCTTCTGAAAATGAAAAATTTTGAGCCAGAACTGCATTTTTGTGTAAAAAATGTAATTTTTCATTTTCACTGCCCAGTTGTATCAAAATTGGTGAAACCCCTGGGGGTTTGAAATGTACACTATACCCCTAGATGAATTCCCTGAGGGGTGTAGTTTGCAAAATGGGGTCACTTGTGGGGGGTTTCCACTGTATTGGTGCTTGGGGGGTCTTGCTAATGCGACATAGCACCCACCAAAATTCCACCAGAATCTGAGCTGCAAAATCCAAAAATCACTCCTTCCCTTCTGAGTCCTGCCATGCACCCAAATGGTATTTTTTGGTCACATGTGAGGCATTGCCGTACTCGGGAGAAATTGGTGCACAGATTTTGGGGTGCTTTGTCTCCTTCATACCTTCTGAAAATGACAAATTTGGAGCCAGAACTGCATTTTTGTGTAAAAAAAATAATTTTTCATTTTCACTGCCCAGTTGTACCACAATTGGTGAAACCCCTGGGGGTTTGAAATGTACACTATACCCCTAGATGAATTCCCTGAGGGGTGTAGTTTGCAAAATGGGGTCACTTGTGGGGGGGTTCCTAACTTTTAGCATCTTATGGTGCCTAGAAACCTACATAGTGCCTAAAAAATAATCTCATAAAAAGGAGGCTCCAAAATCAAGTAGGTGCTCCTTCTATTATGAAGCCTGTGGTTTGGTCAACGTGCACACTAGGGCCACATATAGGATATTTATGAAAACAAAAGAATTGGGGGAATCAATTTTTAGTCACATTTCTCTAGTAAAATGTACTGTGTTCCTTAGAAAAATGTATTAAAATTGCAAATCTGCAAAAAAAATGAAATTTTGAAATTTCACCTACACTTTGTTTTAATTCCTGTGAAACACCTAAAGGGTTAACAAACTTCCAAAATGCTGTTTTGAATACTGTGAGGGGTGCAGTTTTTGAAATGGTATCATTTATGGGGGTGTCTCACATACAAGTCCCTCAAAGTCACATCAGAACTGAACTGGTCCCTAAAAAAATCAGTGTTTGAAATTTTCTTGAAAATTTGAGAATTTGCTATTCATATTGTAAGCCTCCTAGTGTCCAAAAAAATTAAAAGGAAGTTGAAATAATGATGGAAACATAAAGTAGACATATGGTCTATGTTAGTTATTAACTATTTTGAGTGGTATGATTATTTGTCTCACAATCAGAAAATTTAACATTTTGCAAATTGCTAAATTTTCCATTTTTTTACGACATTTTGGTATTTTTCACAAAAAAACACAGACTGTATCGACCCAAATTTACCACTAATTTGAAGTACTATGTGTCACGAAAAAACAATCTCAAAATCACTGGGATAAGTAAAAGCAAAAAAAAGTTATCCCCACTTAAGTGAGACATGTCAGATTTGAAAAAAAGGGCTCTGTCAGGAACGCAAAAACTGGCTCTGTCAGGAAGGGGTTAAAAGAATAGAAAAGTTTGTTTTTATTTTTACTGCAGGAGTGTCGCCATGTGTACTGCCATGTGTATCATATCAGTCCAGGGGTACCACCATCTGTGCCATATAATTCCTGGGGTGAGCCAAGTCTGCTGAATAATTCCTGGGGTGAGCCATGTCTGCTGTATAATTCATGGGGTGCTGCCAAATGTGCCGTATCAATCCGTATAATTTCTATAGGCTTTGAAATGTGTGTGGGCCTGGTACACTCTCCTGTGCCGCTTGCATATAATAAATAACCCCAAAATAAAAAGGTTATTTTAATTAGAATAATGTTTTCAGACTTTGCCATGTGTGTGTAGTACACTCTCTTGTGCCGCCCGCATATAATAAATTAAATAATAATAAAAGGGTTATTTTTAATCCGTCTAATTTTTTCAGGCTTGGCCAGTGATGCAGGGCAGGCAGGAGCGAATTTGGAAATCCGATCCGGACTGAAGGACCTGCCAATGATTGCTGAAACATCTACTGTCATTGCATACCATGCTGTCACTATTGAAAAATGGTGGAGGATTACTTTGGTGACAGCATCCAAGTAGACATGTCTAGACCAGGGTTGCCGACCCTCCCGGAATTTACGGGAGTCTCCCGAAAATCGGGTCCTTCCTCCCGGCCCCCGGAAGGGTGGGCAACCCTCCCGGAATCAGGGGGACCCCCACTGAGCCCCCCGATCGCGGCATTTATATGCCGCAATCCGCGGGTCTCAGGGCAGGGGGCGGAACTAAAACGGCACAATCATGTCGTTTTAGCCCCGCCCCCTCCAGGGATATCAGTTATTTAGGCTATTTCCCGTAATGGGGGCGGGGCTTAATGACGTCACGGTTAAGCCCCTCCCCCCAAAATTCATACTGAAAGATTCCTCTCCGGGCTTCTCCCGGAGAGGATTTTTTGAAAGTCGGCAACCCTGGTCTAGACCTGTACTAGCAGAAAAATAAGGCAATTTGGAGGCCCCTTTACAATCTGGCTGAATTTTACCTGAGTTGTCCCCCCTCCAGTGTGTACTCCTAAAGAGTTTTTAGTGCAGCCGGTAACCTGGTCAGCGTGCAGCATAAGAGGTTGCTTCCACAAAATGTGGAGAAGATTATGTTCATCAAAATTAATTATCACTTCTTCAATGAACACCAGCAAATGCCTCCAGAGACTACAGAGGGACCTGTAATGTTGGATTCCAGCAGGACAAATTGAGAATCTGTGAGGATAAGTATGTACGTATTGAAGGGGATGAGGAATTGGAGGATGAGGATGACATCTTGCTCTGTAGAGCCGGTTTGTACAGGGAGAGATGAATTGCTTATTTTTTTGTGGGGGCCCACACAAACCAATCATTTCAACCACAGTCGTCTGGCAGACCCTGTTGCTGAAATTATTGGTTTGTTAAATTGTGCATGTCCTATATACATAACATAAGGGTGGGTGGGCGGGCCCAAGGACAATTCCATCTTGCACCTCTTTTGTAGGCATTATGTGCTCTTTGGGGTCTAGTTTTTCAAACTGCCATCCGGTCTGCCGCTGCACTACCACTCCTAGATGGGCCACGTGTTTGTGCTGCTTAGTATAGTCATCCAGCTAGCTTGGTGCAACCTTTTAGCCTAAAAACAACATTGTGAGGTGTGAGGTATTCAGAATTGACTGTAAATGAATGTTATTGAGGTTAATAATAGCGTTGGGAGCAAAAAAAAACCCTCAAATTCTGCAAATTTTATGTTTTTTTCAAATAAAATACAGATCCAAAACATGAAACAATAAACACTGAAGGGTGATGTTTTGGAACAGATCCAGATCCAAAACACTGCTGGAGATACAGATCCAAAACACGTTTCACAAAACACTAAAAGTGGTCGGTGCACATCCCGAATAAATACAAGTCCATTGAATAATCACCATTAAATAATTTGGGAGCTAAATAATTAATAATCTTGCATTCACTATGTATACCAGTATCACCATGTTAAGAATGCCCAGATTATAAAATTCTGCATACAAACTCATCTAGTATTAAATAAGACAAAAGTCTTTGCTCAAAGACTTCTGTACCTTATGTAATTGTGCACATCCTGTTTTATGAAATACAGCCACTTCCTCTACTGTATTAGATACGTTATGTAAAACTTGACACTAATGAAATAAACATATTACTGCTGCAAACATACAGTAGTTCTCTCTTGTCCACTGTTCAGCGTGCCATTAAATACAAAATCTTACTTTATACCTTTTCTCATTGAGAATATGCAATATAACCATTCAATGTGACCTTGGTATAAAGTTGGTGAATGCAAAGTACAGCAAAGCAAAGTCAGGAAACAAAGCAGATATGACAAATGTAAAAAAAAGCTTCTACAGTATGCCCCTTGTAGGTTCATTCACCCAGGGCAATCACACATGCGCCTACCAAATAAAATGAGACATACAGTGTGCAAAAGTCAACAATAACATCTGATGGCCCCTATCTACTACAGTCTGCAAAGGGGTCATTAACCCTTTGAGTGGCAAGTGAATTTGCCAAAATAGGTGTAAAAAATTGACAAGCAAACATTTTTATTTACCTTATATAGGTATAATATAGATATAATACAAAAATTTCATATTTTAATTTATATAACAAATGTGAGCAACGCTGGCATTGTCAGCAGATATTTTACACATCTTTTTACAGAGATGTTGCACTCAAAGGGTTAAACTAGTATAACATCCTTTGAAGACCTTTTGTATTGAGTATTGTTGAATGAATGTGCCTGTATTATTTCCCACCATCCTTTACTTCTACATGTCATATTAGTGTCCAAGAAGTGAGCAAACCTTAAGGGCTGTTTCACACAGTACGGTTCCTGCCGCACGGTGAAATCCCGTACGGCCAGGGAGCCGTGCCGCACTCAGCAGTTGTGAATGGACACTATTGTGTCCATTCACACGGGACGGCCACGGCCCGGCCGCACGGCTGCAGCCGGATCCCCCCACTGGAAGGGACGGCTGCCGGGCTGTGGCCATCCCTGCCATTATAAAATTCTGAGTGCGGCGCGGCTCCCTGACCGTACGGGATTTCACCGTGCGGCAGGAACCGTACTGTGTGAAACAGCCCTAAGTCTTAGTTATAGGATGACACAGTGGACACAAACACACTATACTGGTGTGCTGTAATGATGAATGTCTATATTAATTTGTAATTGTATCCTCGTAAATTGTGGCTACAGTAATGTCAATAGCCTCTCCTCCCCACCTTTGCACCAGGTAATGTCCAGCGCCGAGCTTCATATTCGATAAAAAATGGAGTATTAGGCGGGTATTCAATCCTGGGTCACGAGTGTCGGGATGTCCCGGTGGTCGTGATCCTGTCCAATTCTTGGCCCGATCGACATCAAATAGGCATGCAAGATTCAATGTGCCGCCCTCCGAGTGACAAAAAGGGGGGGTGGCCACGAGAAACGGCCATGGATGATACTTTTTGAATAAGGTACAAGGCATAAATTTCCTCTCATACATACATAATGGAGAAGTTCTGGGGTTGAGTCTTATAGTAAAACGCACTTATATTATAACTTTATAAGGTACTTGTATACTATCACGGCTCCCACGATGGGCATCGTACAGGAAAAAATGGTGATGCCATTTTTCACAGAAATCATGGACATGTGTTCAAATCGTGGAGTTGAGTATAGAAAGTGTGGCGAGCGCAGCGAGCCACCGAGCCCGAAGCGTGGCGATCACAGCGAGCTCCGCCAGGGGACGCGGATACCTGTGAAGCCCGCGAGGGGACACGGATACCTGTGAAGGTATCTGCGTCCCCTCGCTGGGCTCGGTGGCTCGCTGCGCTCGCCACACTTTCTATTCTCAACTCCACGCCGACGTGGATAGTGGGGGTATGAAAAGGTCGTAGGACGCATACCGCCGCCCCACACGGGCTCGCTGCGCTCGCCACACTTCGGGTTGGTGTTGATAGTGGGGGTGGTACAGTGTGAAAAATGACAATTGGGGTGCATTTTACTTGATTTGAACACATGTCCATGATTTATGTGAAAAATGGCATCGCATCGCATGCGATCACATGCGATCGCATGCGATGGCATGCGATTTTTGCACAAATCCATTAAAAGCCCAGTAAAATCGCATGCCATCGCATGCCATTACATATGGCATGCGATGGGAGCCGTGATAGTATACAAGTACCCTTTATAAGTATATGTACTGGATCTGCCAGGTCCTGCATTGTCATCTCAGACATTAGGACATCACTCTTTCTACAGGCATCCGGTTAGTAGTATCCATAGTATACATACTAATTTATAGTGGTCTACTAATGTTCTGTAACATCCAAACTCAAAGTACTATTTTAATTCAGGTAGATACAAATGTATTGGTCTCAAATTACCTGCTCAGAATCATCTGGTGGAATGGCCTGGAACTTTTCACAAGATATCCAGAAATAGATATTCTCAGCACTGTATTCTTTCTTTAGGAAATCCTGCAACAGAAAAGTAATTTGAATGAGAACACGAGCATTTCGGATAAGGGATTTTTACTGATGGTCCCACAGTGTCCTCAGCGTCCTCCGGGGTCCGCAGCGGCCTTCGGGATATTCTTCAGTGGTCCCAGGGTGCATTGCACAAGTTTGCAGGCGATGTCACCGGCGCGCCCGCGCACCCATGCAATGCCTTCCTGGGACCACTGAAGACGCTGAAGAATATCCTGAAGGCCGCCGTGGACATCGGGGGACTTGGTAAGTATGAAAAAAGGGGGCAGGGGGGGAATTCGAAATATTCTATAAAAACACGGTTTTTAGAATATTTCGGATAAGAGATCTCCGGATACGGGAGACTCTGCCTGTATATGTAAAACACAAAGGTAACAAAATGTAGACTGTCTACAATTGATAATTAAATTGAAAGTAACATAAGGATGGGTATTTTCATGCGTACTCTCACTTACGCTAGTGTAAGAGGGAAAATATGTGTAAAGGTATCGTTACAGTTGTCCAGGATTCACCACGTGCTGAACCAAATACTTAGGAATGGCTGCATACCATACTCCCTTTGTGAGTGGACTGTAACATACACATAAAGGTATCTTTTGAAGGATTTCAAAGGTCTTCAAAGATATTGGTCATACCAGTGAGCATAAAAAATGGAAGAGAAAGTCCTCTTTCAGTAAAAATCCAAACATAACTTTAATGAAAAAAAGAAAAGTACTTGTTTCCTAGCACGGCGCCCCCAATTTTGATTGTATTACATCTTATACAATCGCATCTCATCGCATGCAATATAGCGGCATGCGATGCAATCCGATTTTTAATTGCACAAGCAACCACATGGGTGCTTTTAATGTTAAATGCACCCCCATTGGCAACGCCACCCCCACTATCAATGCCAACCCGAAGCGTGGCGAGAACGCGAGGGGCAGCAGTATGCATCCTCCGACCTTTTCATACCACCACTATCCACGTCGGCGTGGAGTTGATTGTAGAAAGTGTGCCAAGCTTCGTGCTCGGGCACTATCTAAAATCAACTCCACGCTGATGAAGATAGTGGGGGTATGAAAAGGTCTGAGGACGCATACCGTCACCCCTCACGGGGTCGCTGCGCTCGCCACGCTTCGGGTTCGCGTTGATCTTGGGGGTGGCGTTGACTATGGGGGGGCCATTTAACATTGTAAGGACCCATCAGGGTGCTTGTACAATCAAAAATCATATACGATCGCATCACAGTACCTGAATGTGCGGAAAATGGCCCTATACCGCACAGTCGGTACCGGAGGGTAACACAATCACGGTATAAAACATAAGCTCCTCTCCTGCCAATGCAATAACCTATCTTTATCAAGGCCTGGAGAGGAGTGGGTAATAGAGGAGATATGTTTATCTCTCTAGGACAGCATAATTGATTGTATGATGGCTGAAAATTAGGTGCCTCACTTCCGCCGAAAGTGGAATTCCGGCACTCAATTAAATCCTAAATTTATGTTTAAATAACATATATACACACATTTATAATTAATATCTCCCTCTTCAGGAATTATCTTTGTGTGCGCCCCTATGTGTATAGACGGCAGCGTTTTTCATGGAATGCACCGCAATAAGCTTTGGAAGGCACAGCATCACTTCCGGCTTTCAGAGGCGGTGTTTGTTCCTAAGTTGGAATGCACCACCATTTTATTTTGGTGCTGGAACACAAGCCGTGTGATTGCTGGTATTTCTTGAATACTTAAGGGGATGCCTTATCGTTATTATAGGCTGCCAGTGGAACACAGTTTAATTATAATGGAGCGCACAGCCATATATTATAAAGGCTGCTGATGGAACGCATTTTAGTTATAATGAAGTGCGCTGCCGTATTATTAAAGGCTGTCGGTGTAACACAAACTTATTGTAATGGAGCGCACAGCCATATTAAATGTGGGCACATGTTAATGATAGATATTCAATTAAACTATCATTTAAAATGAGGCGCTCAACTATATATATATATATATATATATATATATATATATATATATATATATATATATTTCAAAATAGTCCCCAGAATAGTAAATAATCCCAAATTGGCGATCTATCAAAGAAAAATGATATACAAAAGAAGATTATTTTAAAATTGACCTTTTATTGGTATAAACGAAAAGGTTTTATTACGTGAATTTTTGAGATCTCATATGAAAAGAAGTATTAAATTATATGTATATGTATCAGTTTCCAGGCGGCAAGGCGGCGGGAACCCTGTCCATCTCCGCTTCAGGGAGACGGACAGGGTTAGGGGAGGCGGCGGGGGGAGCGGGGAGGCGGTGGGGACACGCACACATCTCGTGCGTGCGCGTCCCCTTTCGAAGATCAGATGGCGGCTGGCGATTCTGCCGCCATCCCCTGCAAAGACCAGGCCGGCTTCATCTGTATATATATATTACTGCACATATTGAACTTACTGTATAATAGTGCAAAATAAAATAGACTATATTAGTGCCTTCAGTGTATACTGCACTTTTACATTTATAAAGTGCTGGGTGCATATATGTAAAGTGCTGTCAATTGCACAAATATCTCCCTATTCTACATAGAGAAACAAAAATTACAACAAGAATAAGATCATATATATAAAATTTGTTAAAGGAACCATTTAAATTCAAAATCTGAGTTTAACCCTCGAAGGGACAGGGAATCTATGTCAAATATCCACCTCATTTCTTTTTTACCTAAAATTACATCTTTGTTTTTATGGCGCCAGTCTACTCATGCACCCCAGTTTTGTCTATAGTATACTATACCCCAATTTCTGTATATACCAGTGGTCGAAGTGGGGGGTACAGAAAATGTAATGGGATTTACAAGCGCGTGGTGGGAAAAAGGGTTGTGGCTATCCAAAAGTAGGCGTGTCCCTAAGAGGAAAGCTAATCTTACTTATTTGAAAAATCTACTACTTTTGAGACTATTTACTAATTTATCAGGGAAAAGGGGAACTGCCTGAACCAAATAATTAACATGAGAAGAACAAAGGAGAGAGTTATTACTAACACATTTATTGGAGAAAATAATGGCCCTATATAATACCCCATTCACACCGCACTTGATAAATGGTATATTGCCATTTTTTTTTTCATTTCAACACATTTAAGGCTGCAGTGGGAAAGCCGGTTAAAGATAACCGGTATTTCAAAACGTTTAAAAAGCAGAGTCCTACACGTTTCGGAGCCGGTTTTTATGCAGTGAGAATGGCTCTGAAACGGTATTTAGTAAAAATAACAGATTACAGACCTGTGATAGGCTGTCCCCTGCATTCTGCCTTGAAACGTGTTCAGGGGATTAAACTGGTTGTCTGATGTGAATGGTATTTAAACGGTATTTAAAATGGTAATCTACTGCAATGTGAAGGCTCAGACCCGTTTTAAATACCATTTAAAAATAACGGTTTTTAAAACGTTTAGGCAGTGTGAAAGTGGTATAAGAGACTGCAAAATCAAGTGATACATATGCAGAATTGTCAAAATCTCTGCAATGTGTCCAATTTTGAAACAATTACAATAACACAGTGCAACATTGTAACTGAGTAACAGTGGCACAAACTGAACAGATAATTTGTTTTGAATACAGCACAAGGATGCCTATCATTCTCTCACGTTGGTCTAGTTTTGCAACATTTACAATAAAAATTGAAACAACACAGTGTAATGTTGCAATAAAGAAATTGTGGCACAAACTGTGAACGGAGAATCCACCTGAAACCAGCATAAGGACACTCCAATATACGGAATATGGGCTTCAAGTGGTAACATAACCAATACAACTCCATATTCTACCAAGTCCTTTGTGCCACATACTATTCTGTGCTTATCAGACAAACTCATTTTTCTTCCTGGTTTTTCCTTGTGGTTTCGGTCCTAGTGCGATTTGTCTTTCTCTCTTCCTCATAGGCCACCAATAAGAAAGCAAAAAATCAAAAGAAGCAACACACAGCCATACATATACATATAATTTAATACTTCTTTTAATAAGAGATCTCAAAAATTCACGTAATAAAACCTTCTCGTTTATACCAATAAAAGGTCAATTTTAAAATAATCTTCTTTCGTATATCATTTTTCTTTGATAGATCGCCAATTTGGGATTATTTACTATTCTGGGGACTATTTTGAAATAAAAATGTTTTATAGTTTAATATTATTACAGTATAGTAGGTTAAGGTGAGGGTTAGGCTGCAGGGGGTGGGAAGATTGTTCGACATAGGTTGCAATGGGGTTAGGTATAGAGAGACTGTAAGAGTCAGGCTAAGGGGAGGGGCAAGATCCTTTAGCCCACTTGAATTAAAACTCAACCATGTTAAATCACAGCCCACCTTTTATTACTTTCTTTCTTTTTTTTTATGATGGCTGTGCCTGCTTCCTAGGTCTCCTCTCCTCCTCGAAAATCTGCACCACTGGTTGGCTGGATCAGTCAGCAGGACCCTGGACTAGGAGGCGCCAGTTGACACTGGAGAAAGGCAGCTGCATTGTAAACAGACAGCCGGCAGCCGTGCGAGATGGCCCCCCTACAGCCATTATTACCCTCTCAGGGCCTGCTAATCTTTCACCCACTGCATATCTGATTTCCTGCTTCCACCACTAAGCCCCTGCACCTCTTATACCCCTTTCATACCTCTTTCAGACATACTCCAGAATCCCAGGTTTTTGCACATGAACGCGCATCAACACAGGATTTTGGTATGTCTGAAAGGGTCAACCCGAGTGTTAAAATCCGGGTCTCCAACACTTTTTATCTGGGTTGAGGACCTAGGATTTACTACCTGGGTTGACCCTTTCAGACATAAGGAAAATCTGGGTTTTTCAGCAAATTACCAGGAAGAACTGCTTCACCTGGTAATTTGGTGCTGTAAGTGTGAAAGGGTGCAGGCTGCACCCAGGAAAATGACCCAGCAGTCAAAATGGCAGGTAATTCCAGGGTATAATGTCTAAAAGGGGAATTAGGTACACTAACTGGACCTGGGTTTAACACCCGGGTTAAACCTTTCAGGCATACCAAAATCCCGGGTTGATGCAGGTTCATGTGCAAAAACCTGAGATTTTGGAGTGTGTCTGAAAGGGGCATAACTCTTTCCATCCCTCCTGCTACACTAACTAGGGTTTATTTACAAAGATGGAAGTTTTATTGAAGATGGGATGTTGCTATGGGCAACCAATTAGAATGTAATTCTTATTTGGCACCTTCTAGAAGATAAAAGATTGAATCTGATTGGTTGCCCATAGCAACATCCCATTTTCAATAGATCGCTCATCTTAGTAAATAAACCCCTCAATGTCTGCTTCCCTCATATCCACTGCACCTCTTATTCTCTCCATCCCTTGGTCACTCCTTGTTCTAAGAAAACTCTCTCTCTCATCGCTCTTGTATGCAGTACAGCCTGTTTTAGCGTCATTCAATCTGACTGAACATGACACCCCCCCCCCCCCTACACACACATCCTGAATACAGAGGAGGGAATACTGTGCTCTGCATGTGAACTCTATAATCTGTCGAACGCTATAATCAGGAGCAGAGAAAGTCGGCTCCTGATTGGCCGCTAGGCGGCCAATTGAATCATTCAGGGGAGAGGTGCGGAAGATGAAACATCTATGCGCCTCTTTTCAGTCCGATGCGGGGAGCTACCCGAATCGCCGGCATGTGCCAGAAGACCAGGACTACGTCGGATCAAGAGGACAGATCTTCGCAGGAGGACCTGGGTGAGTTGGATTTCCTTCCACAGGTCCCCCATGGATTACTTCGGAGCCAGACCTGGACGCCGACACAGACGCCGCCGACATGGACCTGGAAGTTGCGGTGGGGACGCCGCAGGTACCTCTCAGACCACGAGGACCCCCCTGCTGCATATAGCACCCACGCCTGATAGTGCCGCAGGGACCCCTCAGATAGCATGGACCCCCCTGATGCATATAGGGAGAGGGGCAGTTCACCTCTGCTCACCTTTGCTCACTCCATCGGGGGGACTTGGGGGACATGGCTGCTCCGAACTGCCGCCCTCCAGTAGCCGGCGCCCTAGGCAAATGCCCTGCATAAGTATTTTCCTTGTATTTATTATATTAATCATTAATGACAGCGGAGGCACTGCCTCCTCTGACTGCACATCCCTGTAAGAGGATCAGGAGAACAAGTACCATCTCCTGGGGTAGATGGTAAGGTGTAGCAGCTGAGAGATCACAAATCACTGCAGTATTTTGATGCAACTGGCCTCAGCCAGTTTTATTAGTGAATCCAACAATACATCAAAACAAATCCTTGCTGTCTGGCTCTAACTAATACACAGGATAATCTCCTTACTCTCTAGAAAACATTATCAGATGCATACCAGTCACAGATTGTCTCCAACATAGAGCACTGCACAGTCTCCTTTCCCCAGACAGAGAGACCTCTCAAACTAGCAGCCTTTTCACAAAACTCCCACAAGTGGAGGTACTGATTAGCCTTCTGTGTGGCTAAAAGCCCAAAGACCCGAACTGGGCCTGGATGGAGAACCCTCTCTCTCTGCAACCATCCGCCCCAGGCCCTTATACCGGTTCATATAAAGAGCCCAATATCTCACAGCAGAACCATCAAATCTCCTAGGGTTTTAAAACACATATGTCGGAAACCTGGGGGAAATATACCTGCCCCCTGTCACAGTATAGAATCAGCCAGTCAGCTGCACACTGTCATGCTGTAGGCCGGGTCTCTATACTGATCACTGCTCTTCCAGCATGACCCAGGTACTGTCAACAGTTACCTCTTTTACGCCAAAATCTCTGGTCGGACCCTGGACTTCGAACATGGGAGTTTCCAGGGTCAGGCACGGGTTCTTAACCCTCCCATTTTCACATTGCAAACCCGGATCCAACGGGGAATTTACAACCCGGCTCCCACCCGGGTCAGACCCTTTTAATTGCACCTTTGACCCGGGCTATTGCCGGGTTGGCACCTTTTCAGTCATCCCTGGTCAGCCATTAAAACACCATGTATGTCATTTTAAATTAAATATTTTTGGGTTCAGAAAGATGACAAAGTCAGAAGGGGACAAAAGGAGAGGGTAGGGCCAGCTCACACACAGCACTGCAATAATTATGGCTGACAGAGCACAAGGCTGGAGCCGTCACTTCATGCTTGCTTCTACTTCAGCCAGTGAGAGCTATTTGAGGAGGAGGAGGTTACATCATGATTACCTACCTGACCCACTCCTTCAGGGAGAAAATGCTCTGTTCCTGGACTTCCCTGGTAATGTATGATTACCATCACCTGTGGTGAAACACCTTTCTTATCTGTGGATCAGATGTTTGAGCCCATGGTGTCTTCTCTAGTAGTTGGTGGACATTCAATCATGGTAGTGGAGTGAACAGGGGGACCGGAGGATGAGGCTGATTGGTAGCTCTCCTTAACACCAACGTGTCTTGCTGTCCTTCCCACAGCTTTTTCAAATGTGAAAAACCCCATGTTAACCTTTTGACTGTCAACCTATCACATGTCGACCAAAGCCCATGTTGACCCCAAGGTAGAGTCGACACTGTATGACAGTGTCGTATCAGGGCGCTGTGTGACAGAGCATTGTGGAATAAGCTTCTGCCATCACATATTCAGCAGAGAAAACAAGGTGATTACACCTGTGATTTCCACCTGCAGAGTCTCCTGCCTGTTACATCCGGCATCTTCTGAGAACTCCATAGGACGTGTAAGGGAACCCGGCGTCTGTGAGAGAGACGCTACCCCATAACATCAATAGCAGCACGGGTCTGGAGGGTAAGAGCGGGGACCAGTCACAACATCCATCTAGTCCACTCCCCACCTGCTACCGTTCCGGTGGGACACTCAGATCCAAAAGCCAGAAGCGCACAGAGGCGCAGGTGAGAGACGCGACACCACGCGTCCATATATACAAGTCTGTATCTATTTGCATTTTGAAAACAGTAACTGTATCTAAACCAACTAAAAGTGATAACTGCGAATGGAGACAGGACTAATTTCATTTAATTATGGACTTCTATTTGCAAATTTAAGGTGCACATTAAATACCTTTTAAAGCTAAAAATAATATGCATATTTTTATCCGATTGCATTCTATATAATGTGTATTAATGTGTTTTTTTATATATGTGTATAGGTGGCCACCTAAATAGTATATAAATATTTTTTTTTATTCTATCTCTAAATAAATATGATTATATACATTTAATCAATATAAAAATAACTATTTGTGTAAGTGTGTTTTTCCATGGTGCTTGATATATATTAATTAGCGCGGCTATCCAATTCTTTTTCGACCCCAAGGTAGTCAACATCCGGCATGCTAAAGGCCATGGAACTATACATCCCAGCAAACCTGGCCTGCTGTTATTTCAAAACAGTGATAGGGCATGCTGGAATGTTCAGTTGCACAGCAGCTTGAGTGCACTCCTAATTATATGCATGCAAAATAAAAAATGTTACACAGAACCTGTGATATAGATAGATAGATAGATAGATAGATAGATAGATAGATAGATAGATAGATAGATAGATAGATAGATAGATAGATAGATAGATAGATTTATATATTTTTCCCCAGCTTGAGTGGCACCATATGCCTATAAAGATACATGCGTAATGGCAAACATTTCAGACACAAACACACATGTACACGCACATACTCAATTGAAAATATTTTAGTATGATTTAAAAATACACTATATCTCATTTTGCATTTGATTACACTGTGCTGTCTAAGTTTAACATACCGTAAAATACTCAATTCCAAGTCTGTCTTTAAGAAGTCTGTCAAACGATACTGCCCAGCTGGCGACTGATCTCTCTGACACAAGTCCAGCACTCCGGACACTGGGTAAGCTGTTCAGACTTTGATCACTGCCCCGACCGTCTAAATCAGCCTTATTCAATTCTACAAAATAAATTGGAATGTATCACAGGACACATATTACAGCTATGCTCTCATTTCTATCTAAATATTTGAAATTTATAACATTGCTAAGGACACAGAGGTATGATCTCTTACCTGCCACTAGCTATGATCTCTTACCTACCTGTGTTCTTCTGGTGACTGTGGCTAAAGTTAGTTTCCAGAAACCCACAAAACACATAAGAGAGGATGGCATCATGGTTCTACTATTGATCAAATATAATAGATGTCATCCATTATTCTAGTAGCAGCTTGCAGAAACAAGCAACCATACAGTCCATTTTCAGTTGACCCACAGACATCTCACATCTGAGAAGGGCCTGTTTGTTACTGCTTATCTCCAAAACACTGTCAGGACAATGGCAGAGAGAAGAGTGTCTGTGCTTTCTGTGAGTTGGCTAGTAAGAATGTCACCTTAGACAGTAAAAGGGCCAGATGCACTAAGCTTCAAAAGTGATAAAATGGAGAGTGATATACAGCCAGCCAATCATCTCCTACCTGACAGTTTTAAACACAGTCTGTGGCATGGCAGGTAGGAGCTGATTGGCTCGCTGTTTTTTCCCTTTTGAAGCTTAGTGTAACTGGCCCAAAGGGTATTCAATCCCCGCCATAATTTCTTGACGGGGGAAATAGCAACGGCCCGTTTTGCCGTTAACAGTCGTGAATTGTTGCGATCACGGCCGAATCTTGTAAATCCTTGGCCGTTTATGCAGACAAGCCCCCATTCTCCAGAAAGGGGGGCAAGTCCCTTGCATTTGCGCCAGTCTCCGTCGAACCCCCCTTGGCAAATTGAGTCATTGTAGTCCCACCCACCACTGTGCAATGCCTGTAATACCGGCATTGCAGGACGGGAGGCATGATCACAATGACGCAATAATGCTGGCCATGCCCCCAAACAATACGTTTCTCATAGTTCCGCCGCAGCTCCCCATTTACGTCACGCTGGCGGCCCTGTTCCCTGCCTTAAGGAGCTGACTGCCCTCTCCAAGTGAGGGCAGTCAGAAAGTAGGCAACCCTGCCCTGCACCCTATAGTCTTACCCCTACAGTATTCATCCCATCTCCTCCTATTCTTACCTCTGTTCATCCTGTCTTCCCCAATTCTTCCCCCATTCCTCTCATCTTTCCTATCCCACCTATCTCCCCCTATTTCTCCCATCTTCCCCTATTCTTCCCACTACTTCTCCTATCTCCACAATACCACCTTATTCCTCCGGTCTTCCTTTATTATTCCCCCTATTCCTCCTGTCTTGACCTATTATTACCCCCACCCCCACCCCCATTCTTACCACTATTCCTCATGTTTCTCCCTATATCAGGTTTACTATATATCAAATTATATATTGTATTTTAATATCAAGGTTGTGACTCACCTCCATCAGACACAGCCAGCACCTGAAACAGGAAAATAACCGATTTAAAATAAATAAATATATAAACCATTGTCAGGGGCAAACACAGGAGTTTTCCGGAGTGTGGTTCTAAATAAATAAATAAACAAACAAACAAACCCCAAATGTTTCTATGGATGCTGCTAAGCAGTTGAGTTTACCAAGCTCTGCATGTGATAGGTGAGAGTATAGTAGTCTATACCTTTACCCAGCTCTGCATGTGATAGGTGAGCCTAAAGTAGCCAATGTTTACCAAGCTCTGCATGTGATAGGTGACCCTATAGTACAGTAGCCTATGGGATTACCAAGCTCTGCATGTGATAGGTGAGAGTATAGTAGCCTATGGGTTACAAAGCTCTGCATGTGATAGGTGAGCCTATAGTAGCCCATACACTATGACCTCCAGTTTGCAAATATTGATTATCATGAAGCTGAGCTGTAACCTTGGGCCTTATTCTAGTTCACTCTTAGAGGCCAATTCCTTCTTAGCTGGACAAAACCATGTGCACTGCAGGTGGGGCAGATGTAACTGGTGCAGAGTGAATTAGATTTGGGTGGGGTTTTTCTTCAAAGTGAGATCTATTTTGCAGTGTAAAAATAAAGCAGTCAGTATTTTCCCTGCACATGCATAAGAGTGAACTAGAATAAGGCCCCTTGTGTCAGCAGCATACATTACAGACATACAATAGTGACAAATCCTAAGTGATAGGATTCACTTACCAATCTGCCATTGGGAACTTCAAGAGATTTCATTTTCGCCAGCACCCACTCATACCCAATCTGCAATGGTTCCCATTTCTGAAGCGTTGCTGGGGCTTGGTGAAAATTGCTCCACCCAACTGAGCCCAGAACATCCTCAAAAGCCGCACTACCTCTTTCCATCAAAGCCACAGGAAGTGTCGCTATTGAAACCGACCACAGCAGGAAGTCGTGTTCTCACATGAAAAAGATATTCTTTTTTTTCATGAATAACAAAATCTAAGCTATGTGTAAAAGCAGCGTGTGCTCATGAATGTGGGCACAAGAGCAGCAGCTGCTGGTCTACTACGCCCATTGTGCATCTCACTTACTCTTGCATTAAGGTTTCAGGTGGATAGTAGTTGTACATTGGTGCTTTTGCGCAGCACCATATTATGGTCTATGTATAATTTGTTGCACTGCACATATACAGCCACTTACATAAGTCATAATGATTAATAAAAAAAAATCACCAGTCTCCTCTGGCTTTGTGCCCCCTTTGTTTCTGTTCTTGTAGGAGAAACTGGAGGGAGTGATCGCTATCACTATATATCACATCATACTGATGCAATATATAGCTGCTCTCAGTAGAAATTCGCTAATACTTACTTTGTCAAGTCAGAGGCGTAAGTTCGAGTTTAGTGCCCCCTCCTCTTAAGAAAAGGTGTGACAAGGGCTTGTAGTTCACGGTCAGATTCACAAGATTCACAGAGCATGTCATACCACCTGGCAACAAGCAAGTAATTCCCTTTTGGCAATAAGCATTTCACTTTTCCCCTAGCAATGAGAATGCAACTCCCCCTGGCAATGAGCATGCATCCCTCTGACAACAAGCATGTAACTTCCCACTAGCAACAAGCATGCAACTCCCCAGCAACGAGCAAGAAATCCCCGGCAAGGAGCATGTAACCCCTGTCTGTGAGCATAAAGGTAAAAAATCTATAATTATTGTACGGGGTAGAAGCCTTACTGTGAGGCATCATTTGTAAGGGGCATTTTGTGTGTGGGACACAAAATGGTGTCAGCAGCATAACTGTGTATGGCATAATATATAAATAAATAGGAATTACTATGTGGGGCATAATGTGTAATGGACATTTATGTTTGTGTGGCATAATGTGCAATGTGCATAACAGTTTGTGTGGTATACAGGATTACCTACCTGACCCTCTCCTTCAGGGAGAAAATGCTCTGTTCCTGGGCTTCCTTGGTAATGTATGATTGCCATCACCTGTGGGGAGCTAGGTCATTGATAAGAAAGGTGTTTCACCACAGGTGATGGCAATCATATATTACCAGGGAAAGCCAGGAGCAAAGCATTTTCTCCCTGAAGGAGAGGGTCAGGTAGGCAACCCTGGTGGTAAAATGTGCAAGGGCCATTACGGATTGTGTGGTATAATGTGCAATGGGGGATTTGTTTAGCTTATCGTGTTAGGGGCATTACGGTGCGTGGCATAATGTAGTGTGTTGCATTATGTGTAAGGGACATTACTATAAGAAGGAAAATTGGAGGGGGAGGGAAGCAAAACATACCCTTGCTTTAGGTACCATGTCACCTAGCTACACCTCTGAACAGGCAAAACACGTCTTTTCCCCTATTGCAGGTTTCAGCAGGGCACTTGGGACAGATAGAGAGCAGCCAAAAAATCTGTGATACTGGATTCTAGCACTGGTCACACTCCTCACATCACTAATCACACCCCCAGCAGCGGCACACAATAGACCCTTCATAGATTTCAGCGCTGGGCCTATGTGCTTCTTAATCCGGCACTGTTTGTGTGCTGCTTACAATCAGACCCATTAACCTCTTACAGTAATATGTGTAATACAAAACAAAATCAAATCAAGTTCTTCATAACTTGCACAACCGCAGTTGCTGCACAATTCTTGCTATATTAGCAGCAATTGTGGCTTTTTTAGTGAACACATTTTATGCCATCAATTTGCCACTCTACTACCCTTAACACTGCATCAGCCATTGAGTAGTTAATAACCATTAAATACACAGTAAGAAACAGTACTGATTAATCCATAGTCATAGTCTGGCCAGCCCCTGCAGCCCTGCGTGTGTCTATAAGAATTCTAACATGTGCATAACTCCCAAATGTCCTGCTTCTCGCAGGAACATCCTGTTTTTTTGGGACGTTCCCGCGTCCCTCCTGAGGTCGGCAGTGTCCCGAAGTGGGGGGGGGGGGGGCAGTTGGGAGTCCCCACCTGTCATCTGTGAATAGATGCTTCCATAGGGGCTGGGGGCATAGCCAGCAGCTCACGGAGATGCTTAGCATGCCCCCACAGAGGCGACAACGGGGTGTGGCCTCACGGCAGCATCGCGAGTGCAGGCCATGCCTATTTACGGTAGGCCATGCCCCTAAAATGTCCCTCTTGGCTTTCATCAAATGTTAGGAGGTATGCATGTGTCTAATGTTCATTTAGAAAGAAGAAACAGTGTGAGGACACACATACCAGCCTGTGATATCACGCAGATATAACGTTACAGCTTAATATGTTTACATAACTTGTGGTCTCTGATATTACTTACTGAGTACAAAGATCCTGAATGATTACATTCTAAGCAACGCAATATTTGTTTTACCAGAGCGATAGCTTGCAAACATTTGGACCTATTTACAACCTGCTTCTGCAATAATAAAAACATAGGTGATGCAACCTCCTGGAAATATCAGACATAAGTGGCCTGTACATCCTCAATCACACAAAAATATGGACAGATTCTGGGTGACATTCTATGGGATGAGATAATTAGACTTTGGCGAGTTGTTTCGCAAAAACGTCCGAAATCACAAGTCCCAGCATGCGGGGCATTAAAGGGCCCGCTGGCACTTGTAGTTCTACAGTACAAAAAATAGTTAAATAAAACACACTGACACCCTGAAAAATAAAAGTTTAATACACACATAACACACACACTGATACTTACCTACCTTGAGCCCGTAGGTCGGTCCCTGGATCCTGGGTCCGGGGTCCGGGGCTCCTGGACAGAAGAGTCCGGTTCCGGGGCCTTGGTCCTGGTTCCGGGGCTGGTCCGGGGTCCTGGGCTCCAGGGCTGATGTCTCCAGGGTCCAGGATCCGAAGTAGTCCAAAAGGGGTTCCTAAGGAAGGAAATCCTACTCACCTGGACCCCGGAGACATCAGCCCTGGAGCCCAGGACCCCGGACCAGCCCCGGAACCAGGACCAAGGCCCCGGAACCGGACTCTTCAGCCCTGGAGCCCCGGAACCCGGACCAGCCCCGGAACCAGGACCAAGGCCCCGGAACCGGACTCTTCAGCCCAGGAGCCAGGACCCCGGACCCCGGAACCAGGGACCGACCCACGGGCTCAAGGTAGGTAAGTATCAGTATGTGTGGGCTGTGGATGTATTAAACGTTTATTTTTCTGGGTGTCAGTGTGTGTTTTATTTAACTATTTCTTGTACTGTGGAACTACAAGTGCCAGCGGGCCCTTTAATGCCCCGCATGCTGGGACTTGTGGTTCTCCAAGTCCCAGCATGCGGGGTAGGCTTGCTGGGACTCATAGTTCTACAGTATAAGACAATAGTTTTTATTCTTTTTTTACACTTTTCATCAGCCCGATGCCCACCGCCCAGGGGCATCGGGGACAGCCCCGGACTTTCAGCATGGGCTGGTAAGTCCTGGAGGGGGGGGACCCCTTCTTTGGGGGGTCCCCACTTCCCCAGGACCCCTGCCCATGCTGGCCAGCCATGGGGATAATGCTTTGGCCGCGGGACCTTATATAATAAGTGTTCCCCTGCTGTGGCATTACCCTGCTGGCTGGTTGGGTCTGGTGCTGGTTCTTGAAATGCGGGGGACCCCTAGTCATTTTGTCCCCCGTATTTTGGGAACCAGCGCCGGACCTTGAGCCTGGTGCTTGTTTCATTAAATCAAGGGGACCCCTATTTGTCGGGGACCGTGATTTTATGTCACCAGCACCGGCTCAATGAGCCCGGGGCTGGTTATGCTCTGGCGGGGGACCCCGTGCAGTTGTTTCTTTTTATTTTTTATTGCGATTTCCTGCAAATGTGCGATTTTCAGACCTGAAAATCGCACATTTTCAGGATTAAAGAAATCGCATCAAATCGCACCTATTCGCACTATTTGGGCCGTTTTTCACATCTCATTAAATATGCGAAAAACGGCCCAATCTTGCGATTTTCAAAAGTGCGATTAGGTGCGGTAAAAATCATGCGTTTTTTACCGCTACACATAGAATGTCACCCTATGTGTGGGAAAATGTTCTAAATATTATCCTTATTAATGCAGCAGAAGCAGACAACCACCTCAATGTACAAAAAAACACTCGGTCAGTCGCGTCACAACGCAGGAGCAGGGGTGACACCAACAGTTTGATATTCTCCTGCACACCTGGCTCCTGTCACAGATGAAGAGCCAGGGATACACACGGCCCATTCTCTGGGAGCAGTTAGCATCTCCATTAATAAGGGACACGCCCTCAAAGTGATGGAAGAAAGATGAGAGGCCACGACCCGTTATCAAAGACCACATCCCCTTTCAACGCCCTGTTTCAGAAACACTTACAAATACCTCCCAACTTTGGACAGGAGGCAGGAGGGCCACTTGTGCATTCCGCAGTTTTTTGCTTTTGCTCTTGATGCAGAAAGAGTGACTTCATATCTAAAATATATGAAATTACCGTGCCTCCTTCATCTACAGAATTAATAGATTACCCCAGTGGTTCACAAAGTATGTGCCTAGACACCCTGGGGAGGCTTCAGTCATTTGCATGGGTGCCCTACGTTGCTGGTCCTGGCCCAATGAAAATTATTTATAGTGAATGTAATAGGAAAAAACTGTGCTTGTGGGTACCAATCGTAAATTATGTACACAAACAGAAGCAAGTGCTGTCCCTCATCACATAACTAAAGGGTGATATATAAACACAATTTACTGGATTAATATAAATCATTTGGCCTAGAGGTTCCCTCAAAAAAGTCTGATACTCTAGGGAGCCCTGATTCAAAAAGGGTTGGAAACCACTGGATTACCCTTTTACTATGTAGAGTGCAGATCAAACGCCTCTTGGTATTGAGTTCTCACCTCCCTCTTCTCCAATGAGCGGTTGATATAGAACGATTTAGAAGCTTTGAACTTTTTTCTCAACGTGGAGAGACGACTTTTCGTGTTTCTGACCTCCCAGAAAGAGAACTCCAAAAACTGAAGCGATCTCTACATATGAGAAAAGGGACATCGTTAGGATTATTGTCAGAGATATCACAATTATTATTATATACATTATTACTAGCAGTGCCTTACCATCATGGCCAAGTGATTATTAAAGTGATTATTAATTGTATTCATGATGCCAAGTGATTATTAATTTTATTCAATGATACATTTTTTTCTTTCCCATTATTATTAAGTTCATTAGTCTGTCTTTATATCGTCTTGTTATTTATTACAGTAGTGTATATTTAAACAACTAGCTGACCCACCCGGCGTTGCCCGAGATAACCTTGGGGTTTTTTTCATTACCAAAATTGCTGTCAAATGTAATCTTATTCATACTCAATACTAGTAATGAAATCAATTGTGGTGTTCTTCCTTCGTCATCTATTTCCTTGATCGTTGATTTTTATTTCAGATCATGAATCAAGGTAAAACACCTCAGTGTTTTTTAAATTTCTAAATGATATTTCCCAAATACGGCTTTGAGGTGCACACCATCGGGTACAGAGGTACCTTGTTGCTGAATTTGCTAGCTCTGAGTGCCACGGTGTGCCCGCAATGTGACAGACACGCACGCATATACTTCAACTTATTATATAGATTCTAACAACTAGCTGACCCACCCGGCATTGCCCAAGATAACTTTGGGGGTTTATTAATTTCCAAAATTGCTGTAAAATGTAATCTTATTCTTTGCCAAAGGCCCAAGACTGTAATTTTTTAAAGCCTACACCATAACGTTAAAATGCGTTTGCATTCATACTCAATACCAGTAATGAAATCAGATGTTCTTCCTTCATCATCTGTTTCATAGATCGTTGATTTTTTTTCAGATCATGAATCAAGGTAAATTGAACCTCAGTGTTTTAAAAATTTCTAAATCTACGCAGGGCTGCCATGGGGATGACTACGCTGACAACGTAGCGTAGCATGCTGCCTTGAAACTTCACAAGTACCTTTTTTGTCTGCTGCCCGGCTTCCCCTGCCCAGCTCCCTGGTTCCCTCAGCTGCCCTCTCTGCACCCACCGCCCATCTCTCTGGTCGCCTGCTGCCGCCTCCCACTCCCTGAGCCCCTCGCCGATGTCTGCTGCCCCCTGCTCCCTCTGCCTGCACCTCCCTGGGAGTTGCATGTGATAAATCGCATGCGATTTATCACATGCAGAACGTGGCACATGAAGTGCCTAATCGCATGTGACCCCTCCTGGGCAGCTGCCGGGGTCATCATGTCCGACTTGTGGTTAGGACAAGTCGGACTAATGTATAAATGCAGCACCAGCTACACTATCTATCAATAATGTTTTAGATCTGCTTCTTTCCAGCAACACTTATCAGTATTCTTATGAATAACAAGTGACATGTGAATTACCATACTGCTGTGTAATCCGGGAGGATGCCCCTGAATCCGGGAGGGTTGCCCACCTTTCCGGGGTGCCGGGAGGTGGACCCCCGGCCATTCCGGGAGGGTAGGCAACCATGAGATAAAAGGGACAAAGATATAGTAAATATTAACCAGCTCTTAACTTTCATTTTTCAAACACAGTCTGTAACGGGATCGGTATGAAATCCTGGCGGTCGGAATCCCGGCCGCCGAAATCCCGGAGGGAGAAAGTGTCGGGATTTCGGCGTCAGGATTTTGAACGCCGGGATTCCGACCACCGGGATTTCAACTGCATCCCCCTGTAATGTTGCAGTTAGGAGTTGGCTGGTTGATACTTTATCCCTGTTAGTTTATGTTCATGCAAGGCTTAGTAAATAGACTCCTTAGACATTCTTATGAAAATTAAGGTGCTTAGATGGCCTAAGGCCCCCATACACGCTGTACAATGCGATGAGTTATCTGCTGTATCGCATCGCAACGCATGTAATTTGCATGCGCTGCGATCCGCGGGCAGTACAAAGGTATGTGCAGCACATACTTATTGTACTGTGCGATGCCATGCCTGTGGGAGCGTGCATCGCATTGCGTGCCGCTATCACAGCATGTATGGAGGCCTTAACACTGCTGGAGCAGAGATTTTATGATTTGATGATGACTTTTCTTCTTTTCTTTCTTTTTTTTTTTACTCTTAAAGCATCAACGGATTCATACCATTGATAGTAAGATCAATTGTACCATTGGTTGCGATTATCAATGGTTAAGCAATGGTGGACATCTATCTTTTGTGATTCAGTAATAAATATCCTTCAATATTTTCATTGTATTGCACCCAGAAACTCCCCCTAATGGGCAGTTTTTCTTCTGAGACACACACAAGTTTTATTTACGTTTCCACACTGGTGAAGCCTGCCCCTGGGAACCCAGCCACATTCCGTTGGAAATGTGTAATTTTGCTCTGCTTCCTGTGCCCGTGAATCACAGCACTCACCCACTTCTGGGAGAACTTGAATATTTTCAGGGGAGTGGGGACAGTTGGGGGGAATAGGTGGTCACGGCTGCTCAGCTTGTGCAGAGAGGGAAGCTGAGAGCTGCTCAAGCAGCGTTGGACGTGTTGAGTGCGTGGTAGTATGGTAGTAGTTGCCACATACAACGTATGCATGCATATGCAATATGCAAACTGTATCCTGGAGTTTGACCCTTTTAGTCCATTGTAGGCTATGGGCCAGGGCTACATTGAATTATAAAAAACTACTACCAGGAAAGGGGCATTCACCATTAGAACATGCACAGTAGTGCACCCAGCTACTGAAGGGATCATGGATATTTTTGTGTCCAATATCCCGAACACAATTGCATATGCCCCAATATGTTTAGTATCTGGAGTAAAAGCGTAATAGCACACTTACTGTACATTTTGATGTTACATAACAAATATTTATTTAAATAATGTTTATATTTTCTTGGTGCTTTTGATATAATCTTGCCGGTGCTAGGCACCGGAGCGCTGCTACAGGGGGGGTGGATGATGCGGTTGCTCCACGGGTGGGTGCTGCCGCTGCATCGGGTGCGATGCTGCCACTGCGTCACTTCATACCAGTGTTGGGGTGGCGGGCGGGAGCAATGAGGCGGCAGCCGCCGAGTTTGCTGGGGGTGGGGGGAGCCACTCTCCTGCCGGGTGCCATATTGCTCCACAGCGGCATTGGCCGGGTGTGAAGTGATTCCATGGGGGGGAGGGGGCGATGCGGCGGTAGCCACCAAGGTTGCTGGGTGTGGGGGGGGGGGGGAGCCGCTTAGCCGCTTAGCTGCTCACCTGCATCCAGGGGGGTTCCTGGATTGAGGTTGCTGGGGCGGAGTGACAGGCAGCCAATCACCTCCATCCAGGGGGTTCCCTGCTCCCGACTACTGCCCTCCAGTGGCCGTCGCCCTAGGCAAATGCCTAAACTTGCCTAGTGGTGGCACCGGCTCTGGCCGCATCCACAAATGCAATCCATAGAGACTATGGGGTTAATTTATTAAAGCTTCCAAAATTTAACAGATTTGATGTTGCCCATAGCAACCAATCGGATCCTGTCATTGCTCTATTGCATCCTAGAAAAAGACAGAGAGAATCTGATTGGTTGCTATGGGCAACATCACCTCTTTTCATTTTTAGAAGCTTCATTAAATATACCCCTAAAGTAAGCTAAATATCCTCCTGATCAGCAGACCCAATGTACATTGGGGCCGATTCAGACCCGTTCGTAACTGGGCAAATTTGGCCCCGTCCCTGAAGGTTAGGGTTTCCGCAAGCGCAAGCCCCGGAAGTGAGCGACTTTGGAGAGTTTCACACCAGGAGGGACGGGAAGGGGGAGAAAGCAGGGGAAGCCCAGCGGTTTTTGGGCGTGCCCCTAAAAATGCTGGAGGTACCCCTGCAGACGCAGGTGTTTATATGCCTGCTTGCATCACATGACATTAGCACCCACCCCAAATTTTCCAATCTGCAGCCATAATAAAAGTCAGTCTAGACTGACATTTATTAGCAAACAGGTGAAAAATGATTTGATGGTTATGATTTTTCACCCGTGCGGCTGCATGCGAGGGGTTGTGTAAAGGGGCCCATACACTAGTAAGATTTATCTTCAGATCTGGCTGGTTGGGACAAAAACATGGTTATGGATGAGTGACAGTTTGTCAGTTTTCCAGCATTTCCAAGCAAATGGTCAGCTGTCATTTGCTCTCAACCATAACCAAGTTTTTGTTCCAACCACATACCCTCCAACATGACCCATTCCATTAGGTACAAAATGCTCTCTTCCTGGACTTCCCTGCCAGTGGCAGTTACAGATGTGAGCCTGCAGCACAGTCCAATATTCAAAAAGGGGAGCCACACCAAACCTCACTGTCCTGGACTCACTGACCGTTGATGTGACCACCCCTCTTTGAATATTGGACTGTGCTGGAGCCCCACCTCTGTAACTGCTACTGGCAGGAAAGTCCAGGAACAGAGCATTTTGTACCTAATGGAATGGGTCATGTTGGAGGGTATGCAACCAGCCAGATCTGAAGATAAATCTGCGTGTGTATGGCCACCTTTAGTGTACACATCCCCTCGCATGTTAAAGAGGGGATTCAATTGACTGGGGGGTTTCAGTTGGTGGGGCAGTGGGCGGCGTTTCATGGCCCTTAGTAATGTTTACATTAGAACTGATTTTATGGTGTATGGACAGCTGCTTTACATACATACAAATGTCCTCATTATATTCAGCAGTATCTTCAGACCTCCGAATATTTGCTACAATATTTATTAAAATAACTATAACAGCAGCCATCCAGCTGAGCCGTTTAATACTTCCTGTGACAGATAAACAGAGTCCAAGCAGATTGTCCAATATTTGCACAGGAAAGTTGCCATGACTACCCCGTCTTCCACATATCACGTCAGTGCATGACACCAGGGCCCTCAGCCATCTCTTAGTGACGGCCACATGGAAACCAACCATTGACAGGACATTGATATACTACAAGGGAGAACATGAGAAGCTTTGTGTCTGAATGTCTTAGTATATGGATCACAAGTATGCAAGTGATCTGTTAGGAATTCCTTCTATGCCGGGAATTAAGGATCAATGCTTAACATGGGCCACAAACACATTTGTCAGGAACGTATTATGTTTTATGTAAACTGTTATGCTAAGTAGTAGCATTCTTGTCTCAAAAATTGTATGGGACATTTATCAAACCTTCTAAAAAGAGAAGCACACATGTGGCTCATATCAACCAATCAGATGCGAGCTATCATCTATTAGTAAAGTCTATAAATTGACAGCTAGAATCTGATTGGTTGTTATCATCAATGGCTGGATTCCTCTTTTTTGAAAGTTTGATACCCCCCCATAAATATACCTATTATTAAACGATGTTGTTGTTGTTATTATAATTATTACACATGGGAAAAATAAACTTGCAAACCGTCTGATTTCTCGACAGGGCATCGGTTTTTGAAATTGCCTAATTATAAGACTGAATGCCCTTATTCTGTTTTTGACTACGTACTATAAATCACTAGAATTTATAGTATTGCAGCAATGAGTTTAAAGGCCCCCATACACTTTGCAATTATGGCCAGGGGCGGATTTTGGGATGACAGCGCCCCTAGGCACAACAATAACGCCGCCCCCCACCCCCTGTCTATTATTTTTATTGTTTACTTATAAGCCCTCATTTGATAATAGACAATATAATGGAGTTATAAAAAAAGCCACTAATTGACATGTTCTTTTATTATGTATACATATTTACTAAGTAGGACAGTTACAGGGGCAGTATCTGCATGTCCTATCCATTTACACTCTATTTTAGATGGAATATAGTACAGTACAGTGGATATTTTGCAGTTATTGGTACATTTTGGGCTGACAGTACTATCACAGGCCTACAAGTGCCGCCCCCAAACATGTGCCGCCCCTAGGCACGTGCCTCACGTGCCTAATGGGAAATTCGGCCCTGATTATGGCACGATTTCACCCGATTCAGAAATTGGCCCAAATCGCATCCTGTCCAACTTGATTTGCTAAAACTTATGTGCAGCCCAGAGCCGGGTGGGGGATGGCAGCGGGCGGAGGATGCCAGCGACCAGAGATCCGGGCTGAAGGAGCAGGAGGGCGACGGAGGCCGGGCAGTATGCACACACACACACACACACACACACACAAAACCATACAAATGAATGGGAAGCCACTGATTGGCTGAGACCTCTTAATTGGCTGAGAGAGGTCTCAGCAAATCAATGGCTGCCCATTCATTTGTATAGGCTTTTTTTTGGTACTTGTATAGTTTCACGGCAGCAGTTACATAGTCAGCGTAGTGTTCCTGTCAGCATCGCAGCCAGTGTAGTCAGCATAGTCAGCGCCCCATTCAGCATCAGCGTCGTGTTCCCACAGCCAGCGTAGTCGCGTAGTCAGCTTGTATCTGTGACTGTGTGTACATTCGCGGCTAAACTGAGCTTACACAGCGTAGTCAGTCAGCATTACACAGTTATCGTAGTCAGTCAGCGTTACGCAGTTAGCGTAGTCAGTCAGCGTTATGCAGTTAGCGTAGTCAGTCAGTGTTATGCAGTTAGCATAGTCAGTCAGTGTTTTGTCAGCGCTTATTACATTGGGGCAGATGTATTAAGCTTTAACAAGAGATAAATCCAAGTATGATAAGGAGAGATAAACATCCAGCCAATCACCTGCTAACTGCCATGTTACAGCCTGTGTTTTAAAAAAGTCAGTAAGGAGCTGATTGGCTGGACGTTTATCTCTCCTTATCACCCTTGCATTTAACTCTTGTTAAGGCTTAATACATCTGCCCCATGTGTGGGAACCATTGACCATTTTTAACCTGCCTAACATGACAGGTATGAATGTGTTCCTGAAACACCCCCACTATCCACATCAGGCCAAAGCGTGGCGAGCGCAATGAGCCCCGCGAGGGGATGTGGTACGCGTCCTCCCGACCTGTTCATAACCCCACTATCCACATCGGCGTGGATTTTATAAAGTGTGGCAAGCACAGCGAGCCACCAACACCGAAGCGTGGTGAGCACAGCGAGCCACACGAGGGGATGTGTAAAACAAGCGAGCAGACGCAGAATATTTCACATGTATTTCACATCTCCTTGGGCTCGGTGGCTCGCTGTGCTCGCCACACTTTATAAAATCACTATCAATATAGTGGGCGAATGAACAGATGGGGAGGACGTGTACCGCGTCCCCTCACAGGGCTCGCCATGCTTCGGGCTGGCGTGGATAGTGGGGGTTTGAAATGGAGGCATTTGCCAGTATGTAACATGGAGCACTGGCAAATGCATCCTTTATTGTGCATGAGACACACTTGCACACGCACCCCCCCCCCCTTTGTGCACGAGACGCACACGTGACCGAACCCCTAACCCTGACCGTCTCCCTAAAGCGGACACAGGCAGGGTTGTCGTACCCTGCCGCACAAATTACTGAGACACTCTTGCGTATGAGACGCTCGTGTGTCACAGGCAGATGGAGCGCCTCTCCGCCGGTGCCCGCATGATCGCCTCTCTGCTGTCAGGGGATCTGATGGTTACCCGCGCTGTGTGAGAGGTGCTCACTAGGCTTGCCAGGGATGCCGGGGACAGAGCTGCAGCTCGTGGGGACAGTATGGTGACTACGCTGCCTGACGGGGACACTACACTAACTACGCAGGGCTGCCGCAGGGATGACTACGCTGACAACGTATCATAGCATGCCGCCGTGAAACTACACAAGTACCTTTTTTTAAGTGCGTCTGCTACCCGGCTTCCCCTGCCGGCTCCCTGGTTCCCACAACTGCCCTCCCTGCTCCCTCCGCCCATCTCTCTGGTCGCCTGCTGCCATCCCCCACTCCCTGAGCCCCTCGCCGGCATCCCCCACCCCCTGTTTCCTCTGCCTGCAGCTCTCCGGGAGTTGCATGCATAGGCGAGCACACATAGAGTGTTAGGGGTGCACAGGCACCCCCTAATGCTGTGCCCTCACTTATATACTTTTGCTTTTTAGAACTGGTATTCCACTAAAACAAGCGCCCATCAATCAAGTATGTGTGTTTTGCATTGTTAATTGGAATAGACCATTGTCATATCACTACATACCTGCATCATTCATGTATGTTTATGACTTTATTTGCATTTACTGTTACGCAGAGTAATTAGAAGATTAAAACTGAACTAGGCAGAAGATTATGGTGCGGCTGAGAGATGTTTTATATTGTAGAGAGTGCGAATAGCTGATGGTAGACACGTCTGATTGGTGGTGTTAGACACACCCAATGGGCGTGTAAGACATCCCTTAATGAAAAGTACACCCCCTAATGAAATGTGCTGCGCACGCCTATGGTTGCATGTGATAAATCGCATGCGATTTATCACATGCAGAACGTGGTACATGAAGTGTCTCATTCATGTGACCCCTCCCGGGCAGCTGCCGGGGACATCATGTCCGACAAGTCGGACTGATGTATAAATGCAGCACCAGCTACACTATCTATCACTAATGTTTTTGTTCTGCTTCTTTCCAGCAACACTTATCAGTAATCTTATGCCCTAGTTAACAAGTGTCATATGAATTACCATACTGCTGTGTAAAATGCTGCTACCCTAGTGGAGGATACCACCTTGCTTCAGACAGTGATTTGGGGGTCTATTACTAGGTCTGGGAAGAAGATAAAGCACGGTTGTCGACTTTAAGAATTTCCTCTCCAGGGAGGAAGCCTGGAGAGGAGAATTTCAGCAGCAGTTCTGGGGGCGGGGCTTGAGTGTGGTGTCAATAAGCTCCACCCCCAGTATGTAAAATAGGCACATTCACAGATCTGTGTGAAGGGGGACAGGCTAAAATGACACAATTGTGACATTTTTGCTCCGCCCCCTCCTCTGAGACCCACGGATTGCGGCATTTAAATGCCGACATCGTGGGGGAAGACGACCGCAATCAGGGTGCGCAGTGGGAGACTTCCGGCCATTCCGGGAGGGTAGGCAACCCTGACATAAAGGGGACAAAGATATAGTAGATATTAACCAGCTCTTAACTTTCATTTTTGAAACACAGCCTGTAACATTGCAGTTAGGAGTTGGCTGGTTGATACTTTATTCTTGTAGACTCCATTGACATTCTTATGAAAATTAAGGTGCTTAGATGGCCTAAAGGCCCCCATACACACGCTGTGCAATGCGATGAGTTATCGGCTGTATCGCATCGCAACACATGCATTTTGCATGTGATTTGCATGTGCTGCGATCCGGGGGCAGTACAAAAATGATGTGCAGCACATACTTTTTGTACTGTGCGATGCGATGCCAGCTGGAGCGTGCATCGCATCACACTCCGCTATCACAGCATGTATGGAGGCCTTAACAATGCTGTAGCAGGGATTTTAAGATCTGATGATGACTTGTCTTTTCTTTTTTTTTTTTACTCTTAAAGCATCAACAGATTCATACCATTGATAGTAAGATCAATTGTACCATTGGTTGCGATCATCAATGGTTAAGCAATGGTGGACATCCATGTTTTGTGATTCATTAATATATATCCTTCAATAATTTAATTGAATTGCACCCAGAAACTCCCCCTAATGGACAGTTTTTCTTCTGAGACACACACACGTTTTTCCGTCTCTACACTGGTGGAGCCTGCAACTGGGGCCCCAGCCACATTCCGTGGGAAATGTGTCATTTTGCTCTGCTTCCTGTGCCCGTGAATCACAGCACTCACCCACTTTCGGGAGAAATTGAATATTTTCAGGGGCGTGGAGACAGTTGGGGGGAACAGGTGGTCACTGCTGCTCAGCTTTTGCAGAGAGGGAAGCTGAGAGCTGCTCAAGCAGCGTTGGACATGCCCCCAAAAATAATGAAAAATGTGGGGTCTCGTCACCAAGCCCGCCCCCTGGGCAAGTAGCTCTGCCCCTCCGACCAAAGCCCTGCTCCTTTTTGGGCTAGGTCTCGCTAGCCTTACATTGAAAGTTGGGAGGTATGATATACTGGGCCTTATTCTAGTTCACTCTTTCTGACATAATCCTTCTTAGATGGACAAAACCATGTGCACTGCTGGGGGGCAGATGTAAAATCTGCAGAGAGAATTAGATTTGGGTGAGTTATTTTGTTTCTGTGCAGGGTAAATACTGGTTGCTTAATTTTTACACTGCAATATAGATCTCACTTTGAAGTAAAACCCCACCCAAATCTAATTCTCTCTGCACAAGTTACATCTGCCCCCCTGCAGTGCACATGGCTTTGTCCATCTAAAAAGGATTTTGTCAGAAAGTGTGAACTAGAATCTACATCTACATATCCAAGTATAGAAGAAAAACCTCACAGCGTTTTCAATTAGAGATTGCAGGTGCTGAGTCACATAGTAATTATATATTGCATTTTTCCAAAAGGACAAGAGATCAGCACAACACACATTTTGAATTTTGAATTTTATATTAAAGTGCATTCAAAAGAAAGCAATGGTATACATAGCAGCATTTTGGAATCAACATGGCTACAAGTACTTATCATAGGTAGATCAGATGGTAAAAAGACAATAGGTAGCCAGCCTGATCTTTTTATCATAAAAATAATGGAAGAATACTCTTGTATTTATGACAATTACATTATTATACTGGATCCAAATAGGGTAAAAGTAAAACATAATTCCCACTAATTGCAGACTGTCCCTCCCGCGGTACACAGTGTCCCATGGGCAGGTGGGGGATGGGGGAGTTGAGGGGAGCCAGAGATCACTGCTGCTCTGAGATCCTCAGTGTGGAGAGGAAGCCCGGAGCTGCCCAGCCACACGGGGAGTGCTGGGCACATCCCCAAACTGCAGAGAACGGGGGTTGCTAGACCATGCCCCGTTATCAGAGACAATAGCCACTTGCCTTGAAGCCCCACCCCTTCTCAGGTTGAGCCTGCCTTCAGTGCAGCAGATCCCAGTTTCTAAAATACAAAGGTTTTTAGCATTTACACTATCAAGCTGCATATCTATTCTAACTCAGTGCTCTCTCCATGCCATCCTCAGGGCCATAACTTGGGTGGTGCGAAGTGTGTACGGGGCACGGTTTATGGCACGGGTCAATTTTCTGTATTAATCATTTTCAATTTTAGCATCCCTCCTCTCTGAAGTCCAGCATCTCCTGACCTCTCACTAATATATATATACACATCATCCATGTTCATACTTAACTTGAGAGCTGTTATTCAATCTGTTCTTTGTTACATTATAAAATGCTGCCATACCTGGGATTTAGACCCACAGTCTGTGGCATTGCAGTCAGACACTATTTATTGAGCTATCGAACCCTCCACAGCACTCTAGAGAATTCTAAGTATTTGAAGCTCACTTTGGGCGGGATTCTCTAAAATCCGCAGCCCTCTTCGCCGGCCACCGCATTTCTAATGACCGCATATTCTCTAAAATATGCGGTCATTAAAGCAAGGGACAGCTCTTGCGATAAGAGCTGTCCCTTGCGATGCGGCGCCGTTGCTGGGCTTCCGGGTCTATGACCCGGGAGTCCGTCTGCGCATGCGCAGACTGACGCGCCGGCCGCAGGGCATGCTGGGAGGGATCCGTGACGGATCCCTCACACACCGCTGCGGTAAGAAGCCCATAGGCTTCTGCAGGGAACCGCCAGCTTTTGCTGGCGATTCCCTCCGCAGCGGTGACACTGCGGAGGGGGGTTAGAGAATACAGAAATGCGGTACAAACCCTGATAACGGGGTTTTTACTGCATTTCTGTAATAGAGAATCTCGCCCTTTGTATCTTGTGAAATAAATAATCATAATTTTAGCTGAACAGATCTATGTAGTGTGTGATTGCCCAGCATTGGGTGTGTGGCTGAACAATACTAAAGGTACCCATAGACGGTCCGTTCCCGGACCGTCCGTTTTGTACTATGCGATGCGCGCTCCCGCGCATCACATAGTACGGTACAAAAAGTATGTGCTGCACATACTTTTTGTACTAGCTAAACATCGTATCGGATCGCATTGCATGCACTAGGCATGCACTAGGCATGCGATCCGATACGATGCATGCTAATTAAGACCCAAACGGATCCGTTTAACAGACCGTGTATGGGCCCCTATAGATCTGCTGAATTTCAGTGCTGTTAGAAATGTTATAGTTGTTGTCATGCAAGATCAAATCCCTCAGTGAGTAATGTGTTTGACTGGAATGCAACAGTTATAGTATATAATGTGGGAAGGGGCTTTCTCTGGGATCAGTTTTGTCATGAAAAGGGGTAGGGGCATGCCATTTCTCCTTCTGGAACAGGGCATCAAAAAAAGTCTAGTTACAGTTCTGAGTAAGTTGAGATATATACTTTCTACAGCTGACATTTGTCAGACACAGATGTTACTGTTATTGAGCTGACACATTTATATGTAAATACTTTTTTCTTCTTGTTTTTTTTTTTCCCAGCAGAGGCTCTGAGCACATACAGTATGTGTCCAGCTGTAAATGAGTCCTAAAGTACAGACGGCGTCTAATCACAAAAGCATATCTGGTGCTGTATGACATCAGAGCACCAGGTCAGTGTGCTCATAGGGTAAAACAATTGAGTGACACTTGGGGCATTCAATTGTGAGCAAGATTTAGCAGGGTAAAATACCCTTGCTTACCTCCCAGCCAGTTTTGGATAACCACAGGTAATCAGGCCCCCAATATCCAAGTTATCAATAAAAAAAAATGGTTGTGTGGTATTCGGCACTGAAAATCTTGCAGCACATAAAATAGGTTATAAAAAGAATGCTCACCTCTCTGGGGGTCTGCACTGGTCTCTGTGACTCCCGGTGGTCTCCCTCAATTTTCCAACTGAGGAGGGAACTGCTGTGAGTCCTGGGGGCTGCTGGGAGACTCAGGAGCTGCAGGGAGGTGCAAGGGCTCCTGGGAGAGGAAGTTCTGGGAAGGGTCACATACAAGGGGGTGATCACACATACTGGAGTCACATACACGGGTGTAGCTTATTAGATAGACAGTGTCTAGATAGACATTCAAATCACTGGGACAAATCACTTCACCTGCCTTACCTCACTGAACGTCACTGTAAGACATAACTCCCAACTGGCCTGATTTTCACGGGACAGTAGGGTGACCAACTCATCCCTTTAATCTGGGACACATATTAATTACACAGGTTCTGTGGCTGGCTTTCACCTGGTTTTAAACTGCCACACCTCAAGACTCCATTTCACCTGGTTTTAAACTGCCACATAACCTGTGTAATTAATATGTGTCCTGGATTAAAGGGATGAGTTGGTCACCCTACGGGACAGTCACAAATTTTTGTGACTGTCCTGCATCCCAACCGCGAACAGCAGTGCCCCGTGATGGGGGGGGGGGGGGGCAGCAGTTGGGAGACCCTCTGTCCTGTTTTGCTCTGCTGTTGAGCACTGGTGAATAGATGCACATCTATTAGGGCAACTAATATGGTGCATGGCCTACATCACAAAATGTACCAGGAAAGACTAAAATATATCAATATGTATACTTTAGAGCAGAGAAGGGAAAGGGGGGACATGATAGAAACGTTCAAATATATCAATGGTTTTAACAAGGTACAGGTGGGAGACATTCTTCACAGGAAGAGGAGCAACAGAACACGAGGACATGCACTGAAACTAGAGGGAGGAAGATTCAGGGGAAATGTGAGGAAGAATTACTTCACAGAAAGAGTAGTAGATAAGTGGAATAGCCTCTCATCAGAGGTGGTAGAGGCAAATACAGTAGTACAATTTAAACATGCTTGGGATTGGCATATTGATATCCTTACAAAAAAATAAGGATCAAATATGGTTTGAGGTAACATGTTTAAAAAAGGGGCAGACTAGATGGCCCAAGTGGTTCTTATCTGCCGTCAAATTCTATGTTTCTATGTTTTAATATATATTTAATTTTTTTTTTACACAGAGCAGCCAGCAGGGGGCCGGGAGCCGAGAGCCTCTCATTAGATATTCATATATTCACTGCACCCGATCATTACATATGCACGATCGGGTGCAGTGAATACCTGGTCCCCTGCTGGCTCTCCCGGGGGGCAGCCTGTGCTGCCTGGCTCCCGGGGAGCCCACCTCCCCCCCATATACTGCTCTGATCTTTTGCACAGCACTATCAGCACTTTTCTAAAGCACACGTCCTGAGGAAAAAGCCGACACGGCTTTGAAACGTCGACCATTCTTTGACTGCCTTGTATCACCATTTAACCCTTTATAAAATTGGATACAACCAACGCCCGTGAGTGCCGCCTGTCTGTTATAGGGGTCACACACTCCTGGGACAGCTGCCTACATACTACTTTGAGGAAGGCACCGGGGCACTTTAAACTATCGACGAGAGTGCCGGACAATCCATCCCCTTATATATATATATATATATATATATATATATATATATATATATACATATATATACATACACACACTAGCTAAGCCCGCTCGAAGAAAAAGCCTTGAAAGCTAATCTGCTACCTTGTGATTGCCTCTGTGTTTCTGTATGTGTGAAAGAGATGTAGTTTCACTCACTGCCAGCAGATGGCAGTGTTTCGGTTACAAACGGGCACTAGACATGTATATATGTCTAGTGTCCGTTTGTAACCGAAACACTGCCATCTGTTGGCAGTGAGTGAAACTACATCTCTTTCATACATATAGAAAAACGGAGGCAATCACACATACAGAAACACAGATCACAAGGTAGCAGACTAGCTTTTAAAGCTTTTGCATCGAGCAGGCTTAGGTTATATATATATATATATATATATATATATATATATATATATATATATATTAGTGGTGGGCAACGCGATTAATCTCGATTAATCTCATGACATTTTTGCGATTAACTGCGATTAATCGCGCTGATAGGCACATAAGTGCCGCTTACCTAAAATCTCCTTGCCAGGGGTTCCATGCTCGTTGCCAAGGGGGATTGTCACAGTGCCAAATACACATATGCCCCCACAGTGCCAGATATGCCCCCACAGTGCCAGAGACACATATGCCCCCCACAGTGCCAGAGACACATATGCCCCCCACAGTGCCAGAGACACATATGCCCCCCACAGTGCCAGAGACACATATGCCCCCACAGTGCCAGAGACACATATGCCCCCACAGTGCCAGATATTCCCCCACAGTGCCAGATACACATATGCCCCCACAGTGCCAGAGATTCCCCCACAGTGCCAGAGATGCCCCCACAGTGCCAGAGATGCCCCCACAGTGCCAGAGACACATATGCCCCCACAGTGCCAGAGGAGACACACATGCCCCCACAGTGCCAGAGGAGACACACATGCCCCCACAGTGCCAGAGACGACACACATGCCCCCACAGTGCCAGAGGAGACACACATGCCCCCACAGTGCCAGAGGAGACACACATGCCCCCACAGTGCCAGAGGAGACACACATGCCCCCACAGTGCCAGAGGAGACACACATGCCCCCACCAGCAACTCACCATTGTTGCTGGGCTGGGGGGTCCGGGACAGACAGCCCTCCTGCTCCCGCGGGCCGCTTAGCCAGTCACTGGCTACTGGCCGCGCTGGATCACCATCCACCTCCTCCAGGCCGCCCTCCTGCGCTGGCCGCGGCTTCCAGAGCACGGCCGCGGCTACAGGAAGATGGCCGCCGGCCTCCTGCACTGAGGATATGTACTCAGTGCAGGGGGCCGGCGGCCATTTTCCTGTAGCCGCGGCCGTGTTCTGGAAGCCGCGGCCAGCGCAGGAGGGCTGCCTGTGCCTGGAGGAGGTGGATGGTGACCAGCGTGGCCTGCAGCCAGTGACTGGCTAAGCGGCCCGGGGGCACATGGCACCCTGCCCCCCCTGCCCAGCCCGCCCCTGCCCGTCCGTTTCCCGGTACCCCAGCCCCGTTCCCCACTCCCTGCCGCTGCAGTGATTTCCCCCCCCCCCCTCACCCCGCGCGTTAACTGCGTTAATTTTTTTAATCTCAGTTAATGTGCTGACGCGTTAACGTGCCCAACACTAATATATATATATATATATATATATGCAAACAGGAAATCATCACCACTATAGCATATGCTAAAAGCCATCTAGTAATATATTTGCCCTGATAGAGAGGTACTGCATTCATTACAGAACACAGAGACTAGGGGGAAAACCTGAGGAATATGTTTTACCTTTCTCTCTGGCTCTGAGAACATCCTGGAAGTGACCTGTACAGGAGCTGGAGGAGGAGAAGTTGATCATCAGGATAGGAGCTGATAGAAGAATAAAGAGGGAGAGACTTCTGAACTATGGAAAAAATCCTCACAAATGCTGACGTCGGTAAGAAGCGTGCAAGCTCTCACTGTCAGGAAAGTAAACAACACTGTGATTATGGAAAGAAAGTACATTGGACCAAAACAAGCAGCAAGCATGTGCTAATGCAACGGGTCCTGTCAAGTGTTCTCTGAGTGCTGGGCTCTGCTGGGGAAACAGCCTTCTCCAGATAACAGTGATGCCTCATACACGGCATATGGAAATCTTGTAATAGTGGCAATTATTTTGAAAGATACAGTAGATAACTCATTATATATGAAATAAAAAGGTTTTCTTTTATTTTTCTATTTGTGTTGCTATTCCCTGGATCTGCTTATATAACGTTATTATAACTTTATTCCTTAATCCATGTACGGAGTGGTGGCCACACTGTGGCACAATATAAGAGAAAGATTATAACAATTCAGGCTGATCGAATCAAGCACTGACGTCCCACACTCTCCCTTAAATGCTTTGGCCAGTCTACGTTTTTTCAGAAACTCCTAGAAAACTGCAGGTGTCCACTCACTTCCTGTTCGTCAAATTGCTAAGGGAGCGCGATGAGATATTTTGGCTCACGTATGCACGCAATGATCTGTACGCATGCGCATTCATTCCATAATCTATAGGTTTGCGAAACCGCACAATAGCAATTTGGTCTGAATAACTCTGAATATTCCCTATCACAGGTGCTAAACAAACCATACATCGAGATCTACTAACAGTTCCCATTTTCCAGATAACCAAGCTGGTGCCCAGGTGTAGTCGTTACTAACTCACATTTTCAAACATGTGCTCAATTCATTCCTATCCGACACTATCAACTGTAGTAGATCTCGAAGACCAGTTTGGCCACCCCAGTCCTATCACATGGACACAAATACACACCAGAGATAATTCTTTGTACCTGCATCTATTGAATTGTGTGTGTTTGTGTGTGTGTGTGTGATTGTAGTGTGTAATAAACGTATTTACTATTCGTGTGTGTTTTTTTTTTTACTATTTGCATTGTTGCAGAGTTACAAGTACCAGCAGGCCCTTTAATGCCCCACATGCTGGAACTTGTGGTTCACCAAGTCCCTGCATGCAGCGCAGGCTTGCTGGGACTTTTACTTCCACAACAATGTACAATACGGCCGTATTTCATCATCTTACTAAATTTCCCCCATTGTGTCATTCAAAACAAGTCTAAGGCAACAATGCAATGGAAGCAGGACACACTGGAAGTGCTGGAGGGAGGTTATATTGCCAGCAGTTGGCCCTTCTGGTTGAGTTATGCAGAATTTCCCAAGTTAGAATCTCTGCATTCCGGGTAAGCATGTCCACCTCAAAAGGTTACCAAGGCACTGTAACGGTTAATTAAAATGTCATATATATATTATATTTTACATAAATTGTATTGCTGTTTGTGTAGTTGTTTTATTGAGCCAAGGAAAGCTGCAGGCTCCAGATGAAGTGTTGCCATCTGCCTTAAAGACCTGTGCTTGCCCCCATCTTCACCAGGATTTTTAACACCTCACTGGAGATGTGCAAGGTTCTCTCCTGCTATAAATGCTCAACAATTATCCTGGTTCCCAAGAACTCAACTGCAAAAGACTATGAATGTCTAATTTTTAATAAAACCAGTTGACAATGAGATAGTTACGCTGCTTCCATTACCTTAAAACTGAACGATCGTTACTCTTAGCAACCACAACCTTTTATCGGCTTTATACCCAGTCGCTCGTATGACAAAGCGTGTGACTCAGACGCTAGTGCGTCTGAGACCGATAGGAATATATATATTATAATTGCAATACGCTTCACCTCTTAGATCACCTTTGAGTGATACTTTACATTTGTACTTATCTTCACCTCAAATGTGAAAAACTTTTTAAGCGTCACAAACGCTTTATACTTATAAAGGAATTAATACGCAAAGACAATAAGTTATGGTGGGACCACGGATCTAACCCTGTGTCCTAGTATATTTCCATCCTTAATGGACAAGGGTTATAAGAGGGGAACAAACAATACTTTGAAAAATTCTACATTACAAAATATACAATGAATATGTATTACATAAATTATTTAAACAAATGCAGGTACAGCCAACACACAGCAACAAACACACATATAAGGATATCACAGATGCAGAGATGTGATCGCACGCACTCCCCCCAGGATCCCAGGAATGTGCTCTAAAAGATCACGTGTCAGCCTGGGCCCAGTGTAGTTCATTTTATATGCAAGGGGTTGGAGGGTCAATCTTGATGATCATTGGGTGAGACAAGGAGACAAGGCGTCTTCTCATTGGTTTCTCCTTTCTTAGGTTTCAGATGTCCATTTGGAGTCCTTCATAGTCACGGGTTATATCTGGTTCAAACCAGCTACATTTACGGCTCTTTTTCCTTTGTTTGAGGCTATTGACAAGTGTAGAAATATATATCTCTGGGGATGTGTATTCATTCGCATTGCTATTAGTTTAATGAACTTGCGTCTGTGACGGTGGTTTCAATAATATCAAACAATAAAGTATGGATGATCAAATTCCAATACTTTGGGTAATACATAATGTGCATATGTAAGGAGTACCGCAATGATTAGATATTAATGCATCACGTCCGTCCTCAATCTATTTAAGATTTTTTAAACTAAAACTACGCAAATAGCGTAGTTCAATGGCGTAGAGGACATTCGTAATACATTAATACCATAGAGGTGCAATTTCAACTTCCACAAGACCTGAACAACTACAGGCTGGTTGCACTGACATCAGTCATCATGAAAGCGTTTGAGCGGCTGGTGCTGAATCACCTGAGAGAGAAGCGACTTATGCTGTGTACACACAGTGAGATTTTACATTATATTTTGACTATATAGTCAAAATCACATGCAGAGCGTATGCAGATCGCACAGGTTTTTTACCTTGTGATCCCGATGCGCACTCCCGTGACAGCACAAATCGAAACCCAAAAAGAAAGGGCAGCAATGATTATATAGTGCAAATCTAATGCAGATTGTATGAATTGCATGTGAACAGTACAGAGTTAGCAAAGATTGCATAGCACTCGAATCTTAAGTACACTTCATAACACTCACCTGGACCCCATGCAGTTCGCCTACCGAGGGAATAGAAGTGTTAAAAATGAGTCAACCTAGAGCTGCACCATATCCAACAACACCTGGACTGTCCATGAACTTTTGCGAGGGTCCTATTTGTCAACTTCAGCTCAGCATTCAACACAATTATCCCATGCACCCTGCAACCAAAACTTCTCACCTTAGGGCTTCCAGAATCAACATGCTCCTGGATCATTAATTTCCTGACAGCAAGGAAGCAAGTGGTGAAACCAGCTCATCCTCGTCCCGTGTGTGCACAACCAGTATGGGTGCCCCTTGGCTGAGCAATCAGTAAAAATCATAAAAATGTGCATATGACACCACAGTCATCGGCCTAATCAAGGATATAAGGCATACAGACGCTAAGCGGCCCGATTAATACAATGGTACGGCAGGAACAACTTCAACCATAACCCCCTCAATACAATCGAGATGTGGTGGACTTCAGAAAGAATCCGAATGTCATGCACCTACTTGAAATAGCAGACAGCAATGTGTCTTAGGTCAACTCCTTTAAGGGTCCAAAATCTCCCGAGACCTCTGTGAAGATACGAGTTCTTCAATCACTCAGACACCGAGCAGATGAAACCAGAAGAACGGTTTATTTTCCACAGCACGCACAAATAGACAATAAACAGTGGCAAAGGTAAATTGCAGAGTAGAAAGATATTCAGGTAGCAGGCCCAAACAGACAGTCCTTGTATAGTCACAGTCCCAGATCAGTTCCACAGGGCAAACTATCACTTAATCCACACAGCAGTGATAGCCGAAACCTGTGTAAATCCACACAACACAGACGCTCCACACCAGAGCTTGGTAGGATGCCCCCTTCCCGGGCAAACGATGTGTTCCACAAGATCCAGTGGCAGAGTATCACCTCTAGCCAGGATTGCGACTAACATACTGAGCTGGCAGGTGTACAAGTCATTTTAAAAACTTCCAATTTCCAACGGGGCTTAAACTGCCAGGGGGCTGGTACTTGGTTCGGATTGGTGGACCCAAGAGTCAGACACATCCCCCCAGGTAATATCCAGCTGCCCATCTGCTGCTGCCCCCTCCCCCCCCCCCTGCTGGGGTCGGTTCCAGTAAGTCTGCAGAATAGTGTCAGCACAAGATACAATATCAACACAAGATACAAAACACAGTCTGATTACATTATGTGGTGGTCACCCCCTGTGGACAACCTTCCTGTTGATAGCAGGGGAATTTGATCACCCCCTGTGGTGATTGTCCTTCAGCTATCACCCTCATGTAAACAGCAGGAACAATAATCGGCTGATTACATTATGGGCTGATCACCCCCTGTGGACAACCTTCCTGTTGATAGTAGGGGGATTCGATCACCCCCTGCGGTGCCTGGTTCCACAAAGTCTGCTAGAGCCCAGAGGTTTACAAAGAATGGTAAACCCCCCTGTGGAGATTGCCAATGGTATCAATGGTATAATGCTTACATTAATAAAGTCTTGGGAAATATAGACATTACATTTCTGGTGGGATTATACAGCCTAATAATATATGATCTGGAACTACACACACATATAGGGGGAATATAGACATAAAGAGGGTACAGACGGACTAAAATAGTACATTAATTACTACACCTAATAAAATATCATAATTACAGTCTTACGGTCAGTTTGCTAACCTCACAACCTCAAATCCCAACATTGTGGGGGTGGTACAGCCTCAAAAATGACATTTGGGGGCCATTGAACATGTTTGATACTAATTTCAATGAATTTGGATGCATTTCTGTTAAAAATCGCATGCGATCGCATGCGTTTTTTTGCTATGCGATGGACATCGTGGGAGCCGTGATTGTACACAAGTACCTTCAATATCCCTCAGGAGCTACTGCTTATCTTCTATATAGCCATGGTAGAGTCAGTCCTATGCTCCTCGATCACAGTCTGGTATGGAGATGCCAACGAGAGTGACAGACGAAGGCTGCAAAGGGTAGTGAGGTCAGCAGAAAAGATTGTTGGGGCCGACCTCCCCTTCTCCAGTAACTAAACCTGTCCAGCGTCAAAAGGTGTGCAGGGAAAATCGCACACTGGCCACAGCCTGTTTAAAACGCTTCCATCAGGAAGATGCTACAGGTCCATCCATTGGAAGTCGACCAGAACCACAGAAAGTTTCTTCCCAATAGCTGTCCACCAACTAAACAATGTCTGTTATGAATAAGAATGCTTAATATGTTGAGTGTAAAGGCCCAAACACACTGGGCAGCTTTGAGCTGAAAATCGCTCAAAACAGCAGCTTTGAGCGGCTTTCAGCTCAATGACTCCCAGTGTGTATGGCCTGGCGATGAGCGACCAGCAGATGAGCGGCTTTCAGGACGGCTTTGCATAGCGCTCCGCTATGCAACGCCGTCTTCCCCCCTCCGTCGGCGCCGGGCAGGGGGAAAGCCTCTCAGTATGTATGCACTGAGCGTCTTTCCCTGCAGCGATGACAGCGGTCAACGCTGTCCATACACACTGGGCATAATCCCCCAATGTGTATGGACCTTTATGCACACATAGAGATGCATTGTCCACTTTGATCCTGAATGTGTATTGTATGTAATGTGTGTTATGTATTTTTATTTCCTTTCGTGTTCTTGCTTGGTGATGCAATGTTGCCCAGGCTTGCCTACCCTCATGGAGTGGCCGGGAGCCTCCCGAAAATCGGGTCCTTCTCCCGGCCCCCCGCAACGGTAGGCAAGTCTCCCGCTTTCTGGTGATTGCCCCCGCTCCCCCCTTGCCCGCTGGTTTAATTACTGTAAAATTGCGGGTCCGCGGGGAGGGGGCAGAGCTTAAATGACGTGATTGCTGCATTTCACGACATTTAGGCCCCGCCCCCTCTCCACTGCTCGCGAATCACGGCGGTTTCCAGCATGGGGGCGGGGCCAAGTGATGTCAGCCTTGCCCCCGCCCTCCTGACGTGTTGCCTCTCCGGACTTCTCCCGGAGAGGTGAAATCCAAAGTAGCCAAGTATGATGTTACCGCAAAGAATTCCTAGTATATGCGAGTATACCTGGCCGTTAAAACTGATTCTGATTCTGAACACTAGAGATCTGAATGCCACTGTTTTATATTGCATAATATATTGGTGCGTTCTTTGTGCGCATTTGAATTATGCTAAATGTTTTCTTATTGCTGCCAATAATTAGCATTTGATAAGACAAATAACTACAAAACAAACAAGAATGGTGATTAGTTTTCCTAAGTAGACATGACTGGACAGAGGACTGAATCAGTAGGGTTCTTTAGAAAAGCAGACAATTGTGTGGAAAGTGGTTCCCATAGTGACAGCAGCAGGAAGTAACACAAATGTCTCAAACACACATTGCTGCAGCATGGTCACTACATACTCTAGGGAGTAGGGAGCTATTGCCTGGATAACAGAGAGACACAGAGTGCACACTTTTTCTGATACAGGTAATGACATTTGTGGTAGTTCATTGATTTCCAGGTGGTGTGCAACGCAGATAAGTCTATTTTTGTCCATGATGATGTAACAGAGTAATATGTGCTCAAGAGATGGTAGTCACTAGTCAGGGGGGGGGGGGGGGGGGTTATGGTGAAGGGTGTGGATCAGTGCCTTTCATATGTTTGTGTCACTTTATAAATTATTTACTTAAATACACAGACTAGGGTTGTCACAAAGGAATATATTTACTTTTAAAGGCTAGAATAGTATTGTATGTGATTTCACGTGTGAATGATTTTTGGACAGAATAATAATAATGTCATTAACAAAAAAGACCATCACTAACTTTATTACAAACATTTGGCATCCGCCAATAGCTTTTCCAGTGGTCAGTACTAGAGAGCAAATCATCCAAATAGTGAACCGGTTTGTACAGTGCTCCTTGCCCCCGAATGTGTGTTTGCTTCTTGGGATGTTTGAGCCATACCACAATTGCTAGCAATACTGATTTACTAGACTACTACCGTTTTAGTTTCACTTCTGCTGTCTAGTGAGTAGCCACTGCACAATGTGTCTCTGACATGGATGGTTATGATCCGCACAGTCAGCATGTATGCATCTGAAACTGTAATATGTATCAATAGACTATCATCAAAGTACACATGTGCTTCACAATTTTAGTCTTTTTAGACATGCAAAAAATTAAATAAACAAATATAATTGAGATTGATCTTTGCAAATGTCCAATGAAGCATTTTTAGACCTTAGTACTTACAGTACTGCATACTTTTTTTTTCTTAAGAATATTATTTTGTGCACCCCTCTTTAACACCACTACTTCCTGCCCAGGAAAGGGCACAGAGGTAGGGGGCAGATACTATCCAGGCTCAGGCTGGTAGGTATGTCGGGCAGTGTCCTGAGCCAGCTGCAGGAGGGTACACTGTCCTGCTTTTAGTGCTGCATTAACACTACTCCTCTACAAGCTACTGCTGGCTACTGTATATCAGCATAGTGGCACAGCAGGCAACTGCTTAGTGGATGATGCCTATCTGTAATAGCTTGATCCCATAGCTCAGCAAACAGCAGCATACGCACAGCTGGAACATACTTGCCTACTTTTGAAAACTAGTTTCAGGAAGATTATTTTTTTTTTACTTCAAATCTTTATTTCTTTTATACATATAAAGACAAATAGAAAAAGACTTACAACACACAAACTTGTACGCATAATTACAGTTCAGTGCATCTTTGTTACATAGACAAAATAAAATACATTTTTTTTTTTTTTAAATCATTGCGCCGTCGTCCTGCTACCCTGACTCATGTTTAAAGAACAGTTTGCCCTGTATGGCAAGCGATGTCGGGTCTTTCCTCCCTTGAGTATACTTATTGACCTTTGTACTACCCAGGTCCCTTCATGGGGACTTTGGGACAGATTCTTATATTTGTTTACCACCTGGGTAGTTGTTTTGGGGGTTGACCAGTTGAGGGCTAGATGTCATGGGGACCCACCAATGTTGCTGATTGTTACTGGATCTATTCAAAAATTGATATTGTCCCCAGGTTAAGGTCAGGGTAGTGACCCCTGGATGTATAATCTGAGTTTACTTGATGATGGGTGTATTAGTTCCGACAGGATAGTGTTGCCTTACCAACCTGAGATTTCTACAATTTAGTGAGGATAAGTGCATGTGTATAGAATAGACTTATATAGTTACAGTGCGAGAAAGGAGGCGAGAAAAAGTGTAAAAAAGAATAGTTTATGGTAGGTCGCCGCTACAGTTTCCATTACGTACAGTGATACCCTATTATACTTCCCATTATGTGCTTTTACTATGACGAACAAACAGGGTTTAACTGTGTGCGATATCTTTTTAATTATTACCTCGTGATACCATTAATGATATCTAGTATATAATATTTATAGTGAATGTTCCCTTCCCACCCCATCCCCCCTCCCCCTCCCCCATTACTGTCATTTATATCTATCATTGTGACGTAACTGTGTAAATTACATTTGATAATATGTGGAGTTAATCCACTTGTGCCATATTAGTTTGTATTTTGCCAGTGAATTACGGTTTGTGTATACGGATTGTTCCTGTCTAATGATATAGTTTACTAATACTACCCAGTTGTTCAGCTCGGGTGGTGCTTTCGCCATCCAGTTTCTCCCAACTACGACTTTTGCCAGCGAGACTAAGTTATTAATATAGATTTTCTCGATACCGCTCACATTATTGCCCATAATGCCTAGTAGGCAACACTTAATGGTTAAAATCTCACTATTTAACCCGGTATCTACTATTACCTTTTTGACTTCTTCCCAGAATTTGGCGACCCCCTGGCACTCCCACAACGAATGCAGGAAGGTGCCCGAGGTGTCGCCACACCTGGGGCATACTATGGCGGTTCTGCCTGAGAATTTACTTAATGTTTTAGCTGAGAGGTACGATCTATGAAATATATATAGTTGCGTTAACTGAACCCGGAGAGAACTAGTGGCCTTGTTTGTAGACTTCATTGCTGATAACCATTCCTCATCACTCAATTCACCGATGTCTTGTACCCATTTCACCCGAAGATATTTCAGTCCGTCTTTAGACGCTTCTTTCCCCAAGATCTTATATTCCCTGGAGACTATTTTTTTTTTGTTGCTAGATTTTAATATTGTTTTTGTCAGTGATTCCCCAAATATCGGGGGGTCACTGGCAAAATATGACTGTATAACACTTCTCAGCTGCAAATAGCGATAGAAGTGCGTTTGAGGCAGATTAAATTCTGTTTTTAATTGAGTAAATGATTTTAGGCCAGATGCCGTATAGATCTGTTGGAGTTTGGTCACTTCATAGGGGTGCCAGGCTTCTATAATCTGTAAATTGGACGCTTCCTGGTCAGTGAGTTGATCTACAATTCGATGATCTATATCCATGAAGTCTACGCCCAGTGTTTTGTCAACCTCGCGCCATATTTTTATGGCCTGTATTACTAGTGGCGGGTCTGCACTAGTGAGTTTCCCCTGTAAGATTTTTTGTAATGGGTTAACACTAGCTTTAGATAAAGAGAAGATTATAGTTGGTAATAGAATTTTACACAGTGCCCCATTGAGGGGGCGTGTTATGCTCCACCCAAAGAGCGTGTCTAGTTCCATATATGGAGAGATTGTAAAAAGAGAGAGCAAATGCATCTGTCTCTCATTCCTTTTTTACCAAAAAATGTAACAGTATATTGTGGGCTAGGTGACATGAGGGAGATTGCTAGACTAATGAGGGAGAGAGGGAGATTGCTGTTATTTCAGGGAGTCTCCTACAGAATGCAGGAGGGTAGGCAGCTTTGAGCTGGAGTCTCATTTTGCAGTAGTGGGCAGACAGGTTTTACAGGTGGGCAATCTTGCAGATTTCCAACCATCCCGGAGTCGCCCTTTAGCTGAGCATGTGTTGCTACATAAAATTTGTTTATACATTGTTTGGGTAGGGGATGTGTCAAAAGACCCCAGATTATAAATGGCTTTTGTTCCTAAATAACCTGGAGACATTGGGATGGTAAAATTATCTTGAGCACCAAAATTGTAATTTTCTTATCTTGTTTCCTGAATACATTTACAATGACTAAAGTTGAACTCTTTGGCATGTTCTAAGGATTGTGAGCCAAGGCTGAGGCAGCCAGAGGGCATATTTCCTGTGGTCCCCACACAGAGATTGCACCATGGCAATGCAGAAACATCTCAGTGTCCGAGAATGTCACAAGAGATCCATAACAGCACTTGGATTCCACTCAGCAAGACGGGAATTTCTCACAGGGTTTGAAGGTCTAATATCCTCAATTGTGTAATTATATCAACCATTTGAATATGTTGGGAGTCAAATAACAACATTAATATGATTCCACCATCATTATGCCAATAAAGGGGAGTTACTTGTTTCCTAGCACGGAGCCCGTCGCAGGTGATCGCATACCTTAACTTAAGGTATGCGATGGACGCGACCGACGCGATTTCAGGGCTATTTTAGCCTTTTCCCCGACAATTAAAAAATCGCGTCCATCGCATGCCTTAAGTTAAGGCATGCGATGCGACCGATGCGATGGACGCAATTTTACATAGGGAACAATGTTAAATGGGCCAATGGACCCGATTTTTCATTGTATACCCACCCTTATGGGTATTTTACATGTGAAATGCCCCCCCCCCCCATTGTTAACTCCACCCCACGATGAACGCCAACCCGAAGCGTGGCGAGCGCAGCGACCCCGCGAGGGGCGGCAGTACGCGTCCTCCGACCTTTTCAAACCCCCACTATCCACGTCGGCATGGAAGTGATTTTATAGAGTGTGGCGACCGCAGCTCGCCACTGAGCCCGAAGCGTGGCGAGCGCAGCGTGCCCCGCGAGGGGGCACGTAATACCTGTGAAGTAATGCGCGGCCACTCGCCACGCTTCGGGCTCGGTGGCTCGCTGCCCTCACCACACTATATAAAATCAACTCCACGCCGACATGGATAGTGGGGGTTTGAAAAGGTCGGAGGACGCGTACCGCCGCCCCTCGTGGGCTCGCTGCACTCGCCACACTTCGGGTTGGCGTTCATCGTGGGGTGGCGTTAACAATGGGGGGGGGGGCATTTGACCCATCAGGGTGGGTATACAATAAAAAATTGGGGTTTGGGGGGCATTTAGCATTGGGCCCAATGTAAAATCGGGTCTCAGGGACCATTTTACATTGGTTCCGATGTAAAAATCGCATTCGATCGCATTGCATGCGATTTGGTTGAATGCGATGCGATCGACTCAATTTTTGGGGACCCGATGGATACAATAAAAATCGCAGGCGTCATGCTAGGAAACAAGTACCAAAGGGGATATAATTGACATCTGTAAATTTTCCTGTCGCATCAACACATTCCTATATATTATACTAGTCTTAAGGCCTGTCCGATTTTCTGAAAAGGTTTGTAAAGTGAAAATGTTTTTCATTTAATGGAGCCTTCTTATGGCTGCTTGGGGAGGATTGGGGACACTCGGGGAGGTTCGGCCATGCTTGGCCATTCGTGTGTTCGGAAGTCAAAACACAGAAATGCCTGAACAGACAAGCGGCTGAGTACCTGAACACCCGAGGGCTCCCGAGCCCACCCCCAAGTGCCCCAAACTTCTCCAAGTGGCCGCAAACAGCCAAAGCCGGCAGCAGAAGCCCCAGGGAAGCAGGGGCTGCTGCAGAAGACAGCGTCTGCCCTTCTGTGGTGAGCATTTTCCTGCCGTGGTAGGTTTGTCCTAGGAAAGGACAAACCCACCAGGAAAACCCACCACTCAAGGCGTTAAGGGTCCACTTTAGGCAGTCTGTTTATTGTGTTGTATTCAGTGCCCTCGAGGGGGGTAAGCTGTCCTACAACCTATCACAATGCATGAAAACAAAAGAAATAGCATGGACCCTTATGACAGCACCCTCTTTGAACTTAGATTGTCTTTTAAGATGATACGGTAGTGTGCAAAGTTTGAAGATAAATAGTTAAAGCTAGAGTTATCGTGGAACATCCATACACACACATACACATACACACATACACACACACACACACACACACACACACATGCAAACATCATTCAGTTATACTTATGTACTATGTAGATAATACATACTAAAATAAGATTTGTTGCTGCTGACAACCTTGATATTGCATTGAATTGAATTGAATAGTACAACATGGCTGAATATTGCATTCATGACTCATTTTCTAGATGGTGTGATAAAATGGTGGGACCTGGATACTGGTCATCTGTCTCAGTCAGCAGCTGAACACTCAGGAATGGTCACTAATCTTTTGTACTGGTCAGAGACAAAGCTATTGTTTTCATCTTCAAATGATGGTACTCTTATTGCTTGGACTTCTGGAGCAGTGGTATTAGATAAGATTAAGGTAAATAAGTAATGTTCTCCTCAATATTCCCTTATATATTATCTTTGAAACAACTGTCTTTGGTAGATTATCAAATGCACTATGTTATACTATGCATTAATTTATCTTTCAATCCTGAGGGCACTACCTAGATGTAAGAAGGTAGATAGTAGACACTTTACAATTTAACACATTTAGGGCCAGATTCTCTAAGCTTCAAAAGCGATAAAATGGAGAGTGACAAACAGCTAGCCAATCAGCTCCTGCCTGGCATTTTTCAAACACAGTCTGTGACATGGCAGGTAGGAGCTGATTGGCTGGCTGTTTATTACTCTGGATTTGATCACTTTTGAAGCTTAGAGAATCTGGCCCTTAGAGAGGTAACTACTTCTTTATCTCCTCTCACACATATATAAGGGAGGGGGAATAGGAGGGGAGGATAGCTTTCTCCTCTCCCCCCCCCCCCCCCCCCCCTTTCTTTTTTCTCCCTTTTCACGGTTAAAGCACTTTACAAATTCACAGTAAGGAAAGTAGGTACAGTATATCACAGTAAATATAAATATTATTTAGATAAGTCAGTATATTTCCCCCCCCCCTCACCCAAATATAAATTAAGTTCCAAAAGAATCTTATATAAAGGATGCAAAATAATATAAAAGAGACTACAAAGCACAAAAACAAGTATATAAAGGCTCAGATATTAGAAAATAGAAAAGGAAAATAAAGAGAAAATATGTTAATATCGATATGATAGTAATATCGGAAGAAAATATTAGCATTATTACATGAAGATATGTGAGAAAGATAAATCCCAGGTATTATAATGATTAGTATGAAGAACAGGTACAAGTAAGTCTAAGGATGAAATACAAGGATGGAAATCTGAGGAAGAAATGTATGGAAAGATGAATATATATAAGTAAAATGACAATGTGATGTAACATGATGAAGTAATGGTGAACTGAAACTGTAAATGATCATATTTTGTTTGTGTGTTTGTGAAAAATATTAACTAAAATTTTATTAAAAAAAAAAGAGGTAATATTTCCAAAAAAATGTTCACAGTACAATGGTTCCAACATTGGAACAAAAGGCCGTTTGTCCAGAATATCTGTACACACTGAATGGATGTTAATGAAGGACAGAGCGATCATGTTCCATCCTTCAGTAGCATACTACTATAACACAGGACAGTGCATATTGGACATACACACTGAGCGATCTGCCCAATATGTCATTCCGATTGGGCTGGAAATTACATATGTGGCCGATATCACTCCATTGTTTACCCAGCTATAGGTACGTGCCACAGTGGCACATGTGGGCATCAATTTAATCACTATATTATGCTCTAACATCCTCCAAGATATTCTATCTCTCACCATGTCTGAAGTGAACACATATGGAGGGCAAATTGAAACGGTGCACTCAGGTACTTGAACCCAAGGTAATTTTCTCAAATTGATTAAAGTATATTGTACTTCTGTCCTTCAGCTGGGAAGCCCTGTCTTCAGTATGGCAATAAACCTCCGACGTCATCTGTTGGTGTGTGGATTTAAGAAGCACATTTCTGTCTACCCGCTGGATGAGCAGAAAACCTGCGGCCATGTGATTAACTTGAACAAGAGCTTTTCTGATTACCAACATACCGACATTGTCTCATGTGTCATTGCCCAAGACAGCCAGATCTACACTGTTGGGTCTGTAAAAAAATCAGCTCCTAGACAAATCTTTATTGTACACCTGTCACTTATAGTGGATGTACCCAATTGGTAGGCTGATTTAATATTCATGAAAATCCAGCCTATCAATTCTCAAGGAACTAGTGTAACGTGCAGAGAGAGAGAGAATTAGGTTATTTTGTTTCTGTGCAGGTACATTTTGGCTGCTCTATTTTTACACTGTCATTTAGATTTCAGCTTTAACACATCACACCCGAATGTAACTTTCTCTGCACATGTTGCCGCCCCACCCTCCCGCGGTGCAGCATGGTTTTGCCCTTTTTGAGAACAAATTTGCTTTGCGATCAGGCTCGAATTAGGCCCATTGTCTCAGACATCCAGATGCCTCTCTGGTACAATCATTAATTGTTTTCATTTTTATAACTAGAAATAGGAAATATTCAGTAAAACATGATTTTAAAAATGACTTAAGTAATCGTCTAAACAATTATCCAGCGTATAAAGTTATTGTTAATCAACATTTAGTATCACCACACTTCATAGGGAAGATGTATTGCAGTAAAGTGCTTGGCAGTGGCAAACGCAGGATTTCTAGAGGCTGGCTTTCAAATGCAGACCACAATCTCTCACTTTGTGAAACATTCGAGCAAGTACAGGAGTCTGGGGGGAGCATAAGAAGAACCTAGTAGCAATCCTGGGCACTAAAGTAAACTTTGGTCCACACACTGCAAACTTTGCAGAAGAAGCTTCTACCACTGAGCATGTGCAGCAGCTCCGCTCTTTCACGTAAACTTCATTATGTGGTGGAAACTATCATATTCATTTTATATACCATTTGCCATTGGTGTCATAATTTGAGCCATTTGTCAAGAGGAGGGGGCGGTTTCTGGGCAACCAGTTGCACCATCGGACTTCTAAGCAATCTTATGGTTGTTCAGAATATCTGTCACAAGAAAGCTACAGGGTCATTTACACAGCATACAACAATGCAGTCACAGGTTGATACAGCTCCAAAACTGACTTTGAATTGTCATCCCAGTACCTCCCACAAACTACCACTGACTGACAAGTGATAGTGTGACTCTTCCACATGCTCAGTGCAACCATTGGTCAGAAATGCAAAATTCTGCTTTCACCTCAGAATCAAGGCCCACGTCTTTAGTTCACTGTTAGATTTGCTATTTATTTGACCGCTTTCTCTCTCATTTCAGGTATGACAGAAAGTTTTTGATATTTGACACCTACCAGACCCCAGAAAAGACCTGCATCAGGACAGTGCACTGTAACTCACGGGCCCACAATGCAGGGATCACCCATCTTCTCCTTGTCCGTGAGCGCGAGAGCACTAGGTAAGAGCACCATGAGCAAAAAGTCATACATAGGTTTGACTCAAAAACAGACTGTTCCTGTGACCCATCAGTCCTAAGCTTAAGAAAGTAGTCATCATTTGATAGCCATGTGTTGTCTTTTCTTAAAGATCTCTTTGAATTATTTTTATTCTGCAAAGAGGCAGAACTACTGTACCATTAGTGCAGCAGGTGCAGTGCACCAGGCCCCTGAGGACTAAGGGGCCCACTGCTATGCCTGTCACCCACTGTTTTTTCTTATCACACTCAGTCTCTCACTGTCATCCTCTGCCTCTCCCTGTCACCCACTGCCATGTTGCATATTGTGAACTTGGTTTGGGGTGGAGGAGGGGGCCAAATTTATATTTTTGCATCTGGGCTCACCACCCACAGGTTCTGCCACTGTATTGAGTTAAGGTGCGTACACATGGTGCGATTGCCTTGCGATTCGGTCCTGCTTCAATCAAATCTCACAGCAAGCAAGACTAATTCATTTTTGTCTATGTAGTACAGATCTGTACTATATAGTCTTGCCCGCACAGTCTATTTTTCTTTGTGATTTCCACTAAAGCGCGCATGAGGATCGAATCGGCATCGAAAGTGTCTGAAATCCATTCATATTCAATTCGATTTTGACTAAATGTTGTCAGAATTGCACCGTGCACTATGGAACGCCCTTCCACGCACCATAAAACTCTCCACTAGCCTCCAAACCTTCAAGCATTCCCCGAAAACTCACCTCTTCAGGCAAGCCTATCATATTTAAGTATCACACATAACCCTCTGAGGTGATCCTGAATCGGCCCCAAAATCTGGAGACAGGTGATTATAGAGGAGTAAAATAAGACTAGGAATTATAAATAGAATTCTGGAGACCATATTCGGGCAATATTATGATATTCAAATGGTCTCAGCATTGATAAAGCAACAAGTAATGAGCTGCAACCACAATGAAATACATCGTAGGTTTACTCTATTCCTCCATGCATTATCATATTTACATGTATGCATTATAACAATGTATAATAATAATATTGGTCCTTATTCTAGTTCACTCATTCTGACAAAATCCTTCTTAGATGGACAAAACCATGTGCACTGCAGGGGGTCAGATGTAACATGTGCAGAGAGAATAAGATTTGGGTGAGTTATTTTGTTTCTGTGCAGGGTAAATACTGACTGCTTTATTTTAACACTGCAATATAGATCTCACTTTGAAGTAAAACCCCACCCAAATCTAATTCTCTCTGCACAAGTTACATCTGCCCCACCTGCAGTGCATATGGTTTTGTCCATCTAAGAAGGATTTTGTCAGAAAGAGTGAACTAGAATAAGGCCCATTGTTCCATAGTAATGAGTTCATTGTTGGAATACTCAGAGCTGAGATGAGGACCTCTGTCCACTCTATGTAAATCAATCCAGTAAACGCGTTAAAAGTCTTTTCCATTATGTCAGGTTTTTGACAGGCTCCTTTGATGGAACGGTTGGCATTTGGTCGCAGGTTGGTCAACTAATCCAGAGGCTCCGACAGTTCTCTGGGGAAATCACTGGGATGTGCTATGTGGCATCAGTGAGGACAGTGTGGATTACAAGTGGTAATAGTCAACCACTCATTCTGGACCCACGATCTGGGGATGTTGTGAGTTATTTTTTGCCTTTTTTAAAAAAATCAGCATGAGAAACCACATGTAGAGGTAGAGCAATTACACTAATAAATGGCAGAAAGTGTAGTTAGACACTGTGGGGTATATATATTTACTAAGAAGATGTGAAGTTGCCCTTAGCAACCAAGCAGTCCTTAAACTGTGGTTGCATTCCAGAATGCAACTGCAGTTTAAAGGGTTGCGCATGTGTGCTGCCAGGAACAAGCTGGGGCTGATTCAGCAAGCCCCGCTAAAGAGCGTAAATCACTTATTATAGATTTCCACACTTTGGCGCATGCAAGTCCTGGCTGTAAAGCACTGTAAGTGATGTTGGTTCTGTATAAATAAATGCTGTAGATTATGCTGGCTCTAAAGAAAAAAATCTTAGTAAATTAATTCATTTAGTATCTGCCTGGTTTTCTCTCTCATAGATTACTGACTTTGTGGACACTTTCCAAAGCCAAGAGGACAGTCCCCAAATAAAACAACTGATATGTCTTCCTGACACAAGTCATGTGATCGGTGAGTAACCGAGAAAACTCCCTTGCATGCTTTCTTTTACTTTTAATCATTTTTAGATGATATTGTCATTTCCCAATAGGAAACACAATTAAAAGAATAATTAGAGAAGTAGAAATGTAACTGCATGTTCTTCTCTGATATGGCATGTCATTACTGTATATTATTGACCATTTCTGGGATATGAATGCAGATATATTTTTTGAGTATTAGTTTATATGGTAACCAATGTGCATTCATAACATGACATGGGGGGTTATTCTGGTTGACAGTTCGCAGTGCTGCGTGTCATTTTTCACCTACCGTTCGCAAATGTCGCTTCCCCCTGAATTCCCCCGCACGGCTGCGAATGGATATTTAGCATAATAATCCCAGACATCAGCAGAATGAGAACTTGCTCCGATACCTGCCCGATGTTCTTTGAGTACGCTAAAGCTGGGAACACATTGGCCGATTTATTTGCTGTACAATGAAATGGACGATATATCGTGGGCGCATTGGTGGGTGTGTGCCCCCCAAATGTCTGTGAACGACTATATTCACAGACATGTTGTCAGCTGGTACCCATGCTATAGGTGCCGCCAGTGACTGACAGAACAGCTGGGTAGCCACATGTAAACTCCCACCCAGTTGTGATGTCAGGGCCGATTTATCATTTAAATCAAGAAATAAGAAAAAAATATAAATAAATGAAACACTGGAGATGGAAAATGTTTCTTTGTTTTATTAAGGGTCCACAAAAAGCAATCAGACGATTGTGTGGAAGTATCAGAAGATGGCTTGCGTTACTGTGCTGCACACTAAGCACCCTGTGGAGTGTCTCTCATACAGTAAGTGGCCATTAGTTCCTATCCAGGCTGTAGCTTTGCAGCTGTTGTGGAACTGCAAGTATCAGCATGTTTATGCTCTGATTTATAGTTTCACAGCAGTGTGTGTCTGTCTATAATCAAAACACTCAAGATTGCCTTCTTTTGTTGTTATACATTGTGTATACATTATTTTTCAGCTGCAAAGACCTTGCTCTTACTTTTCACTGGTGACAGCAGTGGCATAGTGGACAAGTGGAAGAGAAATGATTTGTCCCCCTTTACTTTCAGGTATGATTCTATGTTAATTTTTATTATTATAAATTGAAAATATATATATATATATATATATATATATTATTTTTACTATCTTTTTTTCATTGATTGTGTCTGGTTGATGGCAGTTCCTTTTAGTATATGATAGAATGGCAGTAACTAGAAATAGATCAAAAAGTCCTGTATCTGGCTTCAGTGAGGTAAATGAACTAAGATATGGGTTCTTTTAAAGATGGAATGTTGTCATAGCCACCAATCAGATTCTAGTTATTTATTTAGCATCTTCTACAACAGGCATTCCCATCCACCGTCCTCAAGGCACACCAATAGTGCATGTTTTAGTGATATCCAGGCTTGAGCACAGGTGACTTAATTAGTACCTGAGTGATTCTGATTAAACCATCTGTGCTGAAGCCTAGATATCACTAAAGGTGGCCATACACACGCAGATTTATCTTCAGATCTGGCTGGTTGGAACAAAATTCAAGAGACGGAGAGAGAAGAAATGTCCTTGTTGGGTGCACCAAAAAGATAATAAAACTTAACTTTTATTAATATTTAATCTAAGAACTGCGAAATAAAACACAACATATAGTAACAAACAAAGGTGGGGTTCACACAATTTAAAAACTAGGCGGCGGGCAGATGTGGCAGAAACTTTATTCAATAATCAGTATGTTGGGACAGAACAGTGTTTTGATACCTGATTAAGATAGCAGGAATACCTCTGCTGTCAGTACAGGTTATTTGAATATGAAAAGCGGGTTTGTGCGAAAACCTCTTTATAATAGTGCTTTTCTGGACGCTAGCTCACATATAGAGTAAGTATCATTAATGTTCACATACATGGGGTATAAGCGTTATTGCTTGGATCTGTCCATACTGCAGTAATTAAACAGTGTGTACTCCAATGAGGGAGGGTCCTTCAAACACCGTGGTCTGAGCAAGTGCTTATTCCCCACACATGTACTGGGTGAGTATTTATTCCCAGATTCAGTCACAGGCAGATTACCTAAATGACAGTGGTACACTATCAAGCGTGGGAACGCTCCGAGGTCTAATAGTGTGTATTCCCAATGTCGGGAAAGTTGTGGCTGCACTGATTATAATGGCCAAATATATTGGTCCAATGGAGTCGCCTCCAACTGGAATACTGCGCTGTATTCAGTGCTTTAGTGGCATGATCGCCCAATGGTCAGGGTTGCCAGGAATATGCCACAGTCGACAAGATGGGAAAAACAGTATTACATTAGTGAGCGTGGAGACGCTCCCCGATCTGATGGTGTGTGTGCGTGCAAAAGACTGCACAGTTATAATGACCAGTAACCTGGGTCCAATGGAGCCGCCTCCAGTTGGACTGATAGACTCAAGCGTGAGCGCCTTAACCCCTTCCCGACATTTGACGTATATATACGTCATGGCCGGGAAGTACTTCCCGACACATGACGTATATATACGTCATGGCTTCTAACTGTCACTGCGTCTAGAGACGCAGTGACAGAGGGACGATGTCTGCTGTCCCTGACAGCAGACATGTCCCTGCATGCCCAGGGGGGGCTGCGATGCCGCCCCCCCGTCGGCGATCGCTGTGATTGGCTGTTCAGTGTGAACAGCCAATTACAGCGTTTTCTGTGTCACCGGCGAATAACGTTCGCCGGTGACACGGGATCGGAGGTGATTGGTGCTGTAAAGTACAGCACCAATCACCGCGGGGTGTAAGGGTGACACTGGTGTCACCCCACCTCACCCCGCCCGCCCCCAAAGGCCGTGATTGGTCCGTCGGACCGACGGACCAATCACAGCCATGGAGGGGGGTTTAAACTAACGGGGACTACACTGCAGACGCCATTCCGGTCTGGAATAGCGTGCAGTGCGGTCACCGTGCCCAGCTGTCGCCATTTACTGACCAGAACCTTGCTCAATACTTACCTGATCACTGCTTGGGATCTTGCTTCATCTTGTGACATCCTGTGCTGTGTTGTGCTGTGTTGTGCTGCTGCAGTGTCATCGAGTTAGAGAGAGAGAGAGATAGAGAGAGAGAGATAGAGAGGCCTAGTGACAGAGAGTGCTATATTTTGTGCTGCTGCAGTGTAATAGAGTTATAGATAGAGAGATAGAGAGAGATAGAGAGAGATAGAGAGATAGTGACAGATCGTGCTATATATTTTTTTATATAACTGACTGCTGCCCCCCATTTTGTGCTGATCAGTATAAATTAACTGATCAGCAACTTTTTGGGGGCGCAGGGTATTTTTTATATATATATATATACCTGCTGCAGTGTCATAGAGTGATAGATAGTGAGAGATAGAGAGATAGAGAGAGATAGTGACAGAGAGTGATAGAGACTGCTATATTTTGTCTGCTGCCCCCCTTTTGTGCACCCCCAGCAACTTTTTGGGGGTGCAGGGGTTATTTTTCATATATATAACTGTCAGTGCTGCTGCTGCAGTGTCATAGAGTGATAGATAGTGAGATAGAGAGAGATAGAGAGAGATAGAGAGAGATAGAGAGATAGTGACAGAGAGTGATAGAGAGTGCTAAATTTTGTGTCTGCTGCCCCCGCCTTTTGTGCTGATCACTATATCTGAGGTGATCAGCAACTTTTTAGGGGTGCAGAGGTTTTTTTTTTTTATATATACCTGCCAGTTGCACTGTCAGTTGCACCAAAGGTTGTGCACCTGCTGCCCCTCACTGGTAATCAGTGTCGCATCACTGATCACCTTTTTTTTTTTTGTGTGTGCTGTGGGGTCTTTTTTTAATTTTTTTTTTACACACACTGTGATTTTGGGGGTGTCCTGTGGCCGCTGTGCGTTGATCAGTGACGTACATCACTGATCATCTTTTTCGGCACAGGGTTGATCTATTTTTTTTTTTTTGATCAAATTCCTGTTGCCTTTGAGCGCTGTTCAGTGACGGACGTTACTGACCGACATCTGTGCTCAATTTTTGGCGCAGGACCTTTTTTTTTTTTTTTTTAACCCCTTCAATTTTTATTTTTTTTAACCCCTTCATTTTTTTTTTTTTTGTATAAAGTATTTTTTTTTTTCTGCACTACATACACACTACACACTACATACCCCCCTGGTTGAAATAAAGTTTGTACCCCCCCCCTACACTATACACGTGTTGAAACATTTCACTACCAGTAACACAAAAATAAAAATGGCATCCCAAATGTCATCCCAAATGTCATCCCAGTCATCCAGAAGAATGTATTCAGTGGAGGAGGCATATACGATGCTTGCTTCTGACTCTGACACAGCCAGTGATGCAAGCGGGGAATTTGAAGGATTCGCCTTAAGCTCCTCTTCCTCCTCTGGTGATGAGGGACCCCCTCAAAGACGCCCCCGTAGAGCAGCTGAGACCCCCCCCCCAATAATTGATCTCGTATGGACCCCACCACCAGACAATTTTGAGCCCCAGGTTCCTGAGTTTTTGGCCATGCCAGGAATCCAATTTGATTCCACAGGTCTCAGAGAAATTGACTTTTTCAAATTATTTTTCTCTGATGATTTTATAAATTTAATGGTGGACCAAACTAATTTATATGCCCAGCAGTTTATTGCTCAAAACCCCACGTCATCATTTGCTAGGTGGACCCCTGTAGATGCAGTAGAGATGATGACGTTTTGGGGTCTGGTGTTTCATATGGGCATAGTAAAAAAGCCAGAAATTAGGCAATATTGGAGTACAGATGTTCTGTACAGCACCCCATTTTACCGTATGGCCATGCCCCGGGCTCGATTTGAGACGATCCTTAAATTTTTGCATTACAACGATAATGCACAGTGCCCACCCAGAGATGATCCCACCTTTGACCGGCTATTCAAAGTCAGGCCGGTCATTGATCATTTCAGTGCCAAATTTGAAGAGATGTACATCCCAGATAAATTCATTTGCATAGACGAGTCCCTTATACATTTTAAAGGAAGGGTTAAATTCCGCCAGTACCTTCCCAGTAAGAGGGCAAGGTATGGCATAAAAATGTATAAGCTGTGTGAAAGCACCTCAGGGTACACTCACAGGTTTAGGGTATATGAAGGGAAGGATTCAAGAATTGAACCGCCAGAATGCCCCCCCTCCCTCGTAGGTGTTAGTGGAAAAATTGTCTGGGATTTAGTGCACCCCTTCCTGGATAAAGGTTATCACCTCTATGTGGATAACTTTTACACTAGCATCCCCCTGTTTAAGGCCCTTGGTTCAAGAGGTACAGCAGCTTGCGGTACTGTGCGCAAGAACCAAAGAGGCCTCCCAAAAACGCACATTGCCCAAGTAATGAGAAGGGGTGAAAGCAGGGGAATATGCGCCGAAAATATGTTGTTGGTCAAATATAAGGACAAGAGGGATGTCCTTATACTGACAACAATTCACGGAGACAGTACCACCTCCGTCCCTGTACGAGGTACCAGTACCCACACCTCAAAACCTAATTGTATCCTGGATTACAATAGGTACATGGGCGGAGTGGATCTTTCAGATCAGGTACTGAAGCCGTACAGTGCCCTGCGGAAAACAAAAATCTGGTACAAGAAGCTGGCCGTGTATATCATCCAGATGGCACTGTATAACGCTTACGTGCTATTCCGTTCTACCGGCCAGAGGGGGACATTTATGCACTTTCAAGAGGAAGTCATAAAGGGCCTAGTATTTGGGAACCAGCAGGCAGAGGGCCCCAGTACTTCTAGTACTGGCCCCCGTATTGTACCAGGGCAGCATTTTCCGAACGAAATCCCCTCCACTGCAAGAAAGGGCAGGACACAAAAAAGGTGCAAAGTTTGCTATAAAAAGGGAATAAGAAAGGAAACTATTTTCCACTGTGAAACTTGCCCCGACAAACCCGGCCTATGTATAAAGGAGTGTTTTAAAATATACCACACATCTATGGATTATTAGGTTCATCATTTCACCGTGCTTCGGGGGTCTTGCTAATGCCACATAGCACCCACCAACATTCCACCAGAATCTGAGCTGCAAAATCCAAAAATCACTCCTTCCCTTCTGAGTCCTGCCATGCACCCAACTGGTATTTTTTGGTCACATATGAGGCATTGCCGTACTCGGGAGAAATTGGGGCACATTTTGGGGTGCTTTGTCTCCTTCATTCCTTCTGAAAATGAAAAATTTTGAGCCAGAACTGCATTTTTGTGTAAAAAAATGTAATTTTTCATTTTCACTGCCCACTTGTATCAAAATTGGTGAAACCCCTGGGGGTTTGAAATGTACACTATACCCCTAGATCAATTCCCTGAGGGGTGTACTTTGCAAAATGGGGTGACTTGTGGGGGGGTTCCACTGTATTGGTGCAACATAGCACCCACCATTCATTCCACCAAAATCTGTGCTGCAAAATCCAAAAATCACTCCTTCCCTTCTGAGTCCTGCCATGCACCCAACTGGTATTTTTTGGTCACATATGAGGCATTGCCATACTCGGGAGAAATTGGGGCACAGATTTTGGGGTGCTTTTTCTCCTTCATACCTTCTGAAAATGAAAAATTTTGAGCCAGAACTGCATTTTTGTGTAAAAAAATGTAATTTTTCATTTTCACTGCCCAGTTGTATCAAAATTGGTGAAACCCCTGGGGGTTTGAAATGTACACTATACCCCTAGATGAATTCCCTGAGGGGTGTAGTTTGCAAAATGGGGTCACTTGTGGGGGGGTTCCACTGTATTGGTGCTTGGGGGGTCTTGCTAATGCGACATAGCACCCACCAAAATTCCACCAGAATCTGAGCTGCAAAATCCAAAAATCACTCCTTCCCTTCTGAGTCCTGCCATGCACCCAACTGGTATTTTTTGGTCACATGTGAGGCATTGCCGTACTCGGGAGAAATTGGGGCACATATTTTGGGGTGCTTTTTCTCCTTCATACCTTCTGAAAATGAAAAATTTTGAGCCAGAACTGCATTTTTGTGTAAAAAAATTTAATTTTTCATTTTCACTGCCCACTTGTATCAAAATTGGTGAAACCCCTGGGGGTTTGAAATGTACACTATACCCCTAGATGAATTCCCTGAGGGGTGTACTTTGCAAAATGGGGTGACTTGTGGGGGGGTTCCACTGTATTGGTGCAACATAGCACCCACCATTCATTCCACCAAAATCTGTGCTGCAAAATCCAAAAATCACTCCTTCCCTTCTGAGTCCTGCCATGCACCCAACTGGTATTTTTTGGTCACATGTGAGGCATTGCCGTACTCGGGAGAAATTGGGGCACAGATTTTGGGGTGCTTTTTCTCCTTCATACCTTCTGAAAATGAAAAATTTTGAGCCAGAACTGCATTTTTGTGTAAAAAAATGTAATTTTTCATTTTTACTGCCCAGTTGTATCAAAATTGGTGAAACCCCTGGGGGTTTGAAATGTACACTATACCCCTAGATGAATTCCCTGAGGGGTGTAGTTTGCAAAATGGGGTCACTTGTGGGGGGGTTCCACTGTATTGGTGCTTGGGGGGTCTTGCTAATGCGACATAGCACCCACCAAAATTCCACCAGAATCTGAGCTGCAAAATCCAAAAATCACTCCTTCCCTTCTGAGTCCTGCCATGCACCCAACTGGTATTTTTTGGTCACATGTGAGGCATTGCCGTACTCGGGAGAAATTGGGGCACATATTTTGGGGTGCTTTTTCTCCTTCATACCTTCTGAAAATGAAAAATTTTGAGCCAGAACTGCATTTTTGTGTAAAAAAATGTAATTTTTCATTTTCACTGCCCACTTGTATCAAAATTGGTGAAACCCCTGGGGGTTTGAAATGTACACTATACCCCTAGATGAATTCCCTGAGGGGTGTAGTTTGCAAAATGGGGTCACTTGTGGGGGGGTTCCTAACTTTTAGCATCTTATGGTGCCTAGAAACCTACATGGTGCCTAAAAAATAATCTCATAAAAAGGAGGCTCCAAAATCAAGTAGGTGCTCCTTCTATTATGAAGCCTATGGTTTGGTCAACGTGCACACTAGGGCCACATATAGGATATTTATGAAAACAAAAGAATTGGGGGAATCAATTTTTAGTCACATTTCTCTAGTAAAATGTACTGTGTTCCTTAGAAAAATGTATTCAAATTGCAAATCTGCAAAAAAAATGAAATTTTGAAATTTCACCTACACTTTGTTTTAATTCCTGTGAAACACCTAAAGGGTTAACAAACTTCCAAAATGCTGTTTTGAATACTGTGAGGGGTGCAGTTTTTGAAATGGTATCATTTATGGGGGTGTCTCACATACAAGTCCCTCAAAGTCACATCAGAACTGAACTGGTCCCTAAAAAAATCAGTGTTTGAAATTTTCTTGAAAATTTGAGAATTTGCTATTCATATTGTAAGCCTCCTAGTGTCCAAAAAAATTAAAAGGAAGTTGAAATAATGATGTCAACATAAAGTAGACATATGGTCTATGTTAGTTATTAACTATTTTGAGTGGTATGATTATTTGTCTCACAAGCAGAAAATTTAACATTTTGCAAATTGCTAAATTTTTTTCATTTTTTTACGACATTTTGGTATTTTTCACAAAAAAACACAGACTGTATTGACCCAAATTTACCACTAATTTGAAGTACAATGTGTCACGAAAAAACAATCTCAAAATCACTGGGATAAGTAAAAGCAAAAAAAAGTTATCCCCACTTAAGTGAGACATGTCAGATTTGAAAAAAAGGGCTCTGTCAGGAACGCAAAAACTGGCTCTGTCAGGAAGGGGTTAAAAAAGGCTATAGCGTCACTGTCACCGTCTCGATACAGAATCAAAATACATAAGTAAGAAAAGTAACAAAAGTCTGCCTACATCTGCCCGCGCACCGCTAGCCGGCACGCGCTTCGCAGATACAGCTTCCTCAGGGCCAATCTGATGGGGTGTCTGCTGGGGTTTATATACCTGTATAGTGGTATAATGCTCCAATCAAAGAGTTGGAGGCGGACGTGCCTCCGGAAATGCGTCCCGGAGTTAAATGTCCTATCAAGTGTCTCATGTACTGACAAGCCTCTGGACGGTGTCCAGTATGGTTCAATTTAGCCTAGGAGTTGCCATAGCAACTGGGATTCGCGTGCACGCTGTGTGCGTCTGCCCGTGTCAGTCAAGTAGCGGCATAGAGGTTGCCGAGGCAACCAAGATTTGTGTGAGCCTAGCGCAGGCATAACCGTGTTGGTCCGTGCCGATCGCGCTGTCGGATATCCACACAGTGCGTGGATCCTTTATGTAGTCCTGTATTGATCCCGTGGCGATCTGAAAGTGGTGTCGTCCGGGATGTGAGAGGACGCATAAGTCACCTTATGTGTGTATCAGCCTTCTCCTTATGACAGATCCTGTTGTCATGGTGATCGGGCCGCCCATTCGTGCAGGTATCGGTCTATTGGTCAGTGGCGTCACGTTGCCATGGTAATCCTGTCCACCTTCCAGAGGCATGCTAGGTATATAGTGGTTGCTAAGTATAATGAAAGATAAAACCATAATCGTGGATGGTGTTTAGCTAGGATGCCAGCATATGGGTGGGGGATAATAAATCCCTATTCCAGCTACTTCGTAGTACTGGAAAATTATAACGTGGCTGTCCATATTAAAAATTGCGATTAGTACGCTTGGACTGTCTTGTTGCATTAGAAGGTTGTAATGTAACTCTCCATATTAGGAATTGTGATTGGTGCATCTGGACTGTATACATACGAGATATTATATTTCGAGTGGGGAACACGGGGTTAATTTGATGAATAACATTGTACATGATAAGATTATTGAGTGAAAATTGGTGAACAAAATATTGTGTCTGAATGTATAAATTAACATTGGGAAATGGAATGGGGATGTGTGGGATAAGATGAGATGAAACTAACGAAGATTGCCCTTTGAGAACAATGCAAAAGGTACAGTGAGAACGAATTCTAATTGAAGTGTCAGGTCTGTCTTCCGCAGAACCCACTATCGTGATCAGAAAGTTGGACTGTGTGTGTGCAGTGTGTGCAGTATACAGGTTCTGCGGAAGACAGACCTGACACTTCAATTAGAATTCGTTCTCACTGTACCTTTTGCATTGTTCTCAAAGGGCAATCTTCGTTAGTTTCATCTCATCTTATCCCACACATCCCCATTCCATTTCCCAATGTTAATTTATACATTCAGACACAATATTTTGTTCACCAATTTTCACTCAATAATCTTATCATGTACAATGTTATTCATCAAATTAACCCCGTGTTCCCCACTCGAAATATAATATCTCGTATGTATACAGTCCAGATGCACCAATCACAATTCCTAATATGGAGAGTTACATTACAACCTTCTAATGCAACAAGACAGTCCAAGCGTACTAATCGCAATTTTTAATATGGACAGCCACGTTATAATTTTCCAGTACTACGAAGTAGCTGGAATAGGGATTTATTATCCCCCACCCATATGCTGGCATCCTAGCTAAACACCATCCACGATTATGGTTTTATCTTTCATTATACTTAGCAACCACTATATACCTAGCATGCCTCTGGAAGGTGGACAGGATTACCATGGCAACGTGACGCCACTGACCAATAGACCGATACCTGCACGAATGGGCGGCCCGATCACCATGACAACAGGATCTGTCATAAGGAGAAGGCTGATACACACATAAGGTGACTTATGCGTCCTCTCACATCCCGGACGACACCACTTTCAGATCGCCACGGGATCAATACAGGACTACATAAAGGATCCACGCACTGTGTGGATATCCGACAGCGCGATCGGCACGGACCAACACGGTTATGCCTGCGCTAGGCTCACACAAATCTTGGTTGCCTCGGCAACCTCTATGCCGCTACTTGACTGACACGGGCAGACGCACACAGCGTGCACGCGAATCCCAGTTGCTATGGCAACTCCTAGGCTAAATTGAACCATACTGGACACCGTCCAGAGGCTTGTCAGTACATGAGACACTTGATAGGACATTTTACTCCGGGACGCATTTCCGGAGGCACGTCCGCCTCCAACTCTTTGATTGGAGCATTATACCACTATACAGGTATATAAACCCCAGCAGACACCCCATCAGATTGGCCCTGAGGAAGCTGTATCTGCGAAGCGCGTGCCGGCTAGCGGTGCGCGGGCAGATGTAGGCAGACTTTTGTTACTTTTCTTACTTATGTATTTTGATTCTGTATCGAGACGGTGACAGTGACGCTATAGCCTTTTTTAAGGCGCTCACGCTTGAGTCTATCAGTCCAACTGGAGGCGGCTCCATTGGACCCAGGTTACTGGTCATTATAACTGTGCAGTCTTTTGCACGCACACACACCATCAGATCGGGGAGCGTCTCCACGCTCACTAATGTATTCCTGTTTTTCCCATCTTGTCGACTGTGGCATATTCCTGGCAACCCTGACCATTGGGCGATCATGCCACTAAAGCACTGAATACAGCGCAGTATTCCAGTTGGAGGCGACTCCATTGGACCAATATATTTGGCCATTATAATCAGTGCAGCCACAACTTTCCCGACATTGGGAATACACACTATTAGACCTCGGAGCGTTCCCACGCTTGATAGTGTACCACTGTCATTTAGGTAATCTGCCTGTGACTGAATCTGGGAATAAATACTCACCCAGTACATGTGTGGGGAATAAGCACTTGCTCAGACCACGGTGTTTGAAGGACCCTCCCTCATTGGAGTACACACTGTTTAATTACTGCAGTATGGACAGATCCAAGCAATAACGCTTATACCCCATGTATGTGAACATTAATGATACTTACTCTATATGTGAGCTAATGTCCAGAAAAGCACTATTATAAAGAGGTTTTCGCACAAACCCGCTTTTCATATTCAAATAACCTGTACTGACAGCAGAGGTATTCCTGCTATCTTAATCAGGTATCAAAACACTGTTCTGTCCCAACATACTGATTATTGAATAAAGTTTCTGCCACATCTGCCCGCCGCCTAGTTTTTAAATTGTGTGAACCCCACCTTTGTTTGTTACTATATGTTGTGTTTTATTTCGCAGTTCTTAGATTAAATATTAATAAAAGTTAAGTTTTATTATCTTTTTGGTGCACCCAACAAGGACATTTCTTCTCTCTCCGTCTCTTGAATTCTCATTTGCCATATGTCCGTGGTAGCACACCCCTGATAACAGTTAACAACGTTACTGTGTACCTATAAACCACTCTAGGGGTCCAACATATTATGTCTTGTGCGACCAACAAAATCCCCCTCCTCTCATGGTTGGAACAAAAACCTGGTTATGGATGAGAGAAAATGACAGTTGACCATTTGCTTGGAAATGCTGGAAAACTGACAAACTGTCACTCATCCATAACCATGTTTTTGTTCCAACCAGCCAGATCTGAAGATAAATCTTACTAGTGTATGGGCACCTTAAAACCTGCACTGTTGGTGTGCCTTGAGTACCGTGGTTGGGAATGACTGTTCTACAGTAAAAGATTATAGATAGAATCTGATTGGTTACTATGGGGGGATTCGGCATGAACAGCCGGCGGTCAGGATCCCGGCGTTCAAAATCCTGACGCCGGAATCCCGAACGCCGAAATCCCGACAAGGGGGGGACGTGGATCGCCCCCCCTTGCGGGCTCGCTGCGCTCGCCACGCTCGGCACACTAATTTATTCTCCCTCCAAGGGTGTCGTGGACACCCACGGGGGGAGAAAGTGTCGGGATTTCGGCGTTCGGGATTCCGGCGTCGGGATTTTGAACGCCGGGATCCCGACCGCCGGGATTTAAACTGCATCCCACTATGGGTAACATTATATATTCAATATAACTCCCAGCTGAGTATATTTGCCCCATTGTCTAGTAAATAAACCCAAAATATAAAAAAAAAGTTATAAATATATATGAGCAGTACAGATGGTGTAATGGTTAGCATTACTGCCTCGCAGCCAGTGGCGTAACTAGATACATGTGGGCCCCATAGCAAAAGTTTGTAAGGGCCCCTATTTATTACCTTATGCTGAGAAATGTATACAGCACATGATACTTTGACAAGCAAAGTGGGCCCCTCTCAGCTCTGGGCCCCATAGCAGCTGCACCCCATGCACCTATGGTAGTTACGCCCTTGCTGAGGTCAAGGGTTAGATTACCACCATGGCCCTAACTGTGTTAACTTTGTATATTCTCCCCATGTTTGCGTGTGTTTCCTCCGGGTCCTCCAGTTTCCTGCCACAATCCAAAAATATACTGGTAGGTTAATTGGCTTCCAACAAAAATGAACCCTAGAATGAATGTGTGTGTGTGTACATGTGGTAGGGAAAATAGATTGTAAACTCCACTGCGGCAGGGACTATAATTGAGCTATTTATAGATTTACAGTAACAAAGGCTGGTGATGCTGCATAAATGTTTATTTATGTACGGATATTTAGAAGAGGTATAATAATAGATGGAATAATTCTAGTTCCTGAAAAAGATAAATTTGTATATGATCTTATTCTTACATTTACACTGTATATTTCAAGCAAAGAGTCATACAACATGGAGGATACCAGGCCGGAGAGGAGAGGATTGCGCTGCCTGCAGCAGAAACAAACAAGGGATCAAAGTGGGAGACCCCAATCAAGGCTTCAAAGACCTAGAACAGCTGGGATTTTAAGAAAGGGCATAATACTTAACAATCAGAGAACAAGTAGCACACGGTCAAAATGCAGTGGCTATACAAAGTAAGTGTTATCATGCATACCACGGGGGAATTCACTGTGCCAGATGACTCATTCAAGGCTCTGTGAGTTAGCTCAGTGCACAAGTTTTCAAATGATAAAATATTGATATACACTGACACATATCAGCCTTCCAGTTAAGTTCCGATGCCCATCTAAAAGAAAAATAGAAACATTTTTATCTTTGTAATACACATTTCACACCAGAAAATGCAGGGACTTCGTATACGATCATACGATCTGCTCCCGATCCGATCTCGATCGGTACCCATTTGAAGGAGTCATTTTCAAATCCTACCTTCTGCAGGTAGGATCTGAAGAATGACCAAATGACCCGCAAGGCCGCACATCGGAATCGGATCGGAAATGGCACAAAACATCGGCAATTTACATACAATCGTTCAAGATTGTATCTAAATTGGGTGTTTTGAGGCCAAATCGTTCTGGTGTGTACCCTGCATTAAGCTCAACAAGTGCTTATCTGGATCCTAGATTGCTGGAGTTTTCTAGAACTCCACCTCTCCCCAACAAGCATCAACATTATAGATGGGTCCACCGTCTATTGTTGCTACAATGCATACATACAGGCAAATGCATCATTGTAAATGCTACGTACATGCAAGTGCACAGTGGTTTCACACTGCAGCCTGCGTTCATCATACGGTACCTCAGACGGGACCGGTGTGAGGTCCCACAGCAGCAGGCTCCGGCTCTCAGTAGCTGCTGGGCCAGTCACCGGTGTGGCGGTGGCGCAACATCACACAGCTTCATGCGGCTCCACTCCGGCAGCTTCTCTTCTTCTCTTCTCTCCTCTCCTCCTCAGGGTGGATGTAGCACACAGGGGTTTGTTTGAGGCCAGCTGCCAGCCCGTCCCACGCCCAACACTGATCTTTGCTGCACGTCCTCTCCCAGCAGCTCTCATACTGACATCAGGAAGTGCTTCCGCCTTGCGGTGTTTGTGTGGCTGCAGGAGAGCTACACAAAATGCATTGGTAGACGGCCAACAGCGCGCTCGTTAGCGAACAGTTCTGCAGAATTGATAGTACATTAGGTATCGGTTCTGCAGAACCGGTGCGAACCGGCTAAATCCCACCACTGCTTCTTTCCCTATAACTCGCACAACAACAAATAAATAGCAATCACATTTAAAAATAAATAAGAGTATACAAAATGTAATTATTTTTAATGTATAATGAATATAATAAATAGGGCTATTTTCCTAAATACACTCTGATGATGGTACATTATTATGATCCAACACTTAATAAAGTCACCACATTGAATTAATAGACCCCCACAATATATTAATCGCCCCATAGATAATAGTGACTATGGATGCCAGCCTTGGTGACAGGTAAAGCTCATAGGGGCATATGTATTAAGAATGGAGAAGAGATAAACTGGAGATAAACTGGAGATAAAGTAAAATGAGATAAAGCACCAGCCAATCAACTCCCAACTGTCATTTTCATTGGCTGGAATATCTCCTTCACTGTATCTCCAGTTTATCTCTTCTCCAGGCTTAATACATCTGCCCCATAGTTAGACAATGGGGCAGATGTATTGAGCCTTAACAAGAGATAAATGCAAGGGCGATAAGGAGAGATAAATGTCCAGCCAATCACCTGCTAACTGCCATGTTACAGCCTGTGTTTGAAATAAGTCAGCAAGGAGCTGATTGGCTGGACGTTTATCTCTCCTTGGGGTAGATTCTCTAAAAATCTCCGCCCCCCTTCGCCGCCCATCGCATTTATAATTATCGCATATGTTGTAACATATGCGATAATTATAGCAAAGGACAGCTCTTGCTTTAAGAGCTGTCCTTTGCAGTGAGAGTCGCCGGGTCCCAGCAGGTCCCGGCGGCTCCCCCCTCCCTCCCACACCCGGCGCTGCTGCTGCACCGGGCTCTCCTCCTCCCTGCACCCGGAAGAGGATCAGTGCAGGGAGGAGGTCACAGGTCCAGGCAGCACAGCTCTGTGCTGCCCGGACACAGGTGAGGGGGCAATGCGGGGCGGCGGGGGTCCGTGCGGGGTGGTGGGGGGTCGTTGCGGTGCGGCGGTGGGTTGCAGTAGAAGCCCATTGTTTTTACCGCATTTCTTGCTTAGAGAATTTTCCCCCTGATCACCCTTGCATTTATCTCTTGTTAAGGCTTAATACATCTGCCTCAATGTATTTTTTTTAAAATGGGAATTACTTAATTACATACAGTACATTTGGTGCAGGTGAGGGTCTCCATGTTCTGCCTGATTTGGTGAAACTCACATATATATGGGGCTATGACTGCTGGCCTATTTTGTGATCCTCCTAGCAGATGCACCTTTTGCATCTATTACAGTTACACGTCAGGTGGCAAATTAACTTAACACCTCCAAAGGCAATAAATATAGGAGCTAATACATACCTGAGGACATAAGGTCCTCATGCCTGATGGCTAAACTAAACAGCAGCCCATTAATATGTGTGCAGGTCATTGTTCACAGAAGAATTGGATCTCCTGGTTATGGCAGCAGAGAATGGGGACATGTACCTGTGGGAGTTTGATGATGTTTCGGGAGGATTTCCTGAAGATAGTGCCACCACAGATAATAACCAGCATTGTATGGAGGTATGCTTCATCAGGGATTAGTGTACAGAACTAATAATGTTATGTATAACTTTGGGTACATAGAATTTGATTGGTCTGCATTGCCAGCATATCCAATTGAAATAATAATGCAAATAAGGTAGGAGCCATTTCATGGAGCTCCACAACACCAAAAGCTTCATCATTACACCAGCTTAGAAATGGAGGAGAAAGGGTCGTGTCATTGACTTTAATGGGATAGCTCTTGAGGGAAATGTAATAGGATGAGAGATTCAGAAAGTGAGAGAATTGGTAAGAAATCTCCAGGGGTTTTTTAAAGCGGCAATCATTTACACTGCAAAACCTGTTTGATTTTGCAGTGCAAATGATTGCTGCTTTTAAAAAAATTTAGATTTCTCACCAAATCTCGCACTTTCTGAATCTCTCATCCTATTACATTTCACCCCTTGTGTCATCTAGCACCTTGGTGTAGTAGCACATTTTGAGGTACAATCTGCCTATTGTAAAAGTAAAAGAGGGTCTACCTGTAATAAGGACTGTCCTGGTGTCTTTCTTACATCATTTGAGCCATAAAAGAGCCTAACCATGGGTTCTGTTATGGAGGAAGCAGAAGAAGTTTCATTTAAGGAAAAGGGTGTTTCCAAAGGGGTAGGACGTTGGCCTATTGATGGGACATTGACCTATTGAACCTCTTGAGATTTTTAGTCTCCCATGAACCTACAGTAATTATATATCTAGTTTGTGGAAAGGTTTACCAAGGATGAAGAGTGGGCGTAGATCGGTCCCCCAAGAGCATGGAGTAGGAATGGAATATGCAGAGAACAGAGAATACGCATGGACTGTTTGGCTGAGAGCAGAGAGTAATGGGGCATACACACAGGGCGATCTAAGCTCCATGTCTAAGTGATCTAACTAGATTGCTTAGAAATATTTGTGTATGCCCCATAGCGATAGCGATGCCCAGTTGCCCCTTTAACTGTAATTTGAGGTTTTAAGACAATCAGGTCATATCTGTTTTGGGATCTGTATGAGTTTTGGAAGTAAGAGATGTTGCCCATAGCAACCAGTCAGATTTTAGCTATTATCCTCTAGAAGGTGCTAGATATATGATAAGTAGAATCTGATTGTTGGGCAACTTCGCTAACTTATACATACTCACACCTTAGTAATTTACCCTGTTTTATCTCATTATAAGAATTGTGTCTATGATCCTAACCGTTACCCTAAGTTACCTCACCCCATTACAGTATTCATGTATGTACAGTATTACCATTCCCAAAGAGACAATATGTTATGATATACTCTGCCTAAGCTGTTTTCCTTTATACAACTCGGTTATTTTTAAAAAATATTGTCATTTTTATTTCTTGCTTTACTTGCATATGTGGGATGCTTGCATGCATGTGTCATACACTAAGAGAAAAGTGACCTCTTCCAATGTCCTTGTGAGTTTGTGGTTGTACACTATCATTTTATCTTTTATGTACGCAGCAATATGACATTTTGTTACCTGGGAATTCAGTAGCAGAAAGTCTACTAACAGCACAAGACATGAATGGGACACTAAACAAGCATCTAGCAGGTGAGAACAATAATACTGTATGATGTCATCTACAGTAGTTCAGGTTTCTGGTGCGCACCAGCGGCGGTGACAGCAGCAGCGGGGAAATGGGCAGCAGCTGCAGGGCAGAAACAGCATCTACTCACAACCACCTGCTGACAAGAGACAGTTGCAGTATCGAGTGGCAGCACAGAACTGCCGGCATTTATGTGTGTGTCCCCCCCCCCCCAGCTACAGTGCCCCACCACCACCAGCACCATGGATGGGCACCTGGAGCAGCTGCAAAGTACTGGCCAGTGTTAATTCCAGGGGGGGGGGGGGGGGGCTGTATGAGGAATGGATGGTATGGATGTATGTATGTACAGTATGTATGTATGTATGAGTGAGACAGTGGATGGATGGTTGTATGTATGCATGTATGTATAGATGTATGAATGGATTCAGTATTGAATCCCGGCGGTCGGGATCCCGGCGTTCAGAATCCCGACGCCGGAATCCCGACAGCCGAAATGCCGACAAGGGGGGGACGTGGATCGCCCCCCCTTGCGGGCTCGCTGCGCTCGCCACGCAGCGGGCCCGGTGCCTCGCTACGCTCGGCACACTAATTTATTCTCCCTCCAGGGGTGTCGTGGACACCCCAGGAGGGAGAAAGTGTCGGCATTTCGGCGGTCGGGATTCCGGCGTCGGGATTCTGAACGCAGGGATCCCGACCGCCGGGATCTTAACTACATCCCGTATGAATGAGGCAATATATGTATATGTACTGTATGTATGTATGTATGTAATGTGAGCCCCCTTTCCCAACCATGCCCATTTCCATTTGACTCATGCAGAAGTCTACTTTGGGTTGGTGTGGGAGGGGGAGGAGGGGTGGGGTGGGGGGCTGCCAAAATCAATACCCGCACACCATAAAAAATGATCTCAGACCAGCCCTGGGGAAGGAAATAATGTTGATCTGACCGCAGTCCCAGATCCGCCACTGCCTGGGTGACAGCTCTCCTCAGTCACACCTGCACTAGCCTGGGCTTCACATTCCCCAGCCCCGCAGCCCAGGCTCGCAGTTTCCCCTGCAGTGCCTCACCAATCACTGTCCTCACCACACACCACTGGGGTGGAGGGATTAGGTGTAGACACTAAGATGGGAGGTTAGGGTTTGGGCTGCGGGGAAAGTTGGTTAGGGTTTGGCACTAGCAGGGAGGGTTAGAGTTAGGTTGGGAAAAGGGAGGCTTAGGGTTGGGAGCGGGGCAAGGGGACGATAAGTATAATTAATAGACCCCTGTCGGGATTCCCTGCATCAGGATGCCGGCTTTGGTATTTTAACTGTTGTCATCCCCACCGTTAGTCATCCCTATGTATTCCCTAGATATGGGCTACTTTCAGAGCCCCTCCATCTTATCTTTTAATACAGGGGTTCCCAATCTTTTTTGAATCACAGCACCCTAGAGTAGAAGAATTTTTTTCACGGCACCCCTAGTCCAAAATGTTTTTTTTCATTAGATTGGGTTTATATGCGATTCTTAGGGTCAGTTATGTGGTAAAGGGCAGGATTTGCTTCTGTTGGTACACATTTTATGATTGACAGCCACTAGCACTGGTTTTGCTTATAAATAATTAACCATTAATAAATTGAGTTGGTCCTGGACCACCAAACCGTGGCACCCCTGCACGTGTCCCGAGGCTCCCCAGGGAGCCACGGCGTACAGTTTGAGAACCACTGTTTTAATAGACTCATGTGTATCATGGTCGTATGGTTTTTATATGAAAAAATAAAGTAAAGTAGAAACATGAGTGAGATTAAGAAAGATTGGAGTTTTCATGCTTCTGTTTAATGTTGTGTTTCCTATTGCATCGGTCAGGTTTCACCTGTAAGAAGGTATTGACTGGTCATTTTAAAGCGGTCACTGCGCTGGCCGTGGTTGGGAAGGAAAGTGACTTCTCCACGGTGTATTTGGTGGGTATACTGTACATAGCTAGCAGTGATAATAATCATGTGTCCACCACCCCATACCCTGTTTTTATCAAGAACAAGAGGAAATATATTCTAATTTATGGAAAGTATTGTCCTTTGTGTACAAAAATGTAAGACCTATTTAATAAAGATTGGGTTTTAGACCTGATGATTATAATTTCTTATCGCTGCTTATCATGCTATTAACAAATGATGGGGTAGCTGTATGAAGCAGTGATAAGGGAGAAGTGATAAAGTGCCTGGTACTTTATCACCAGCCAATCAGCTCCTGACTGTCCCTTTTTAAACCCAGCCTGTAACTTAACATTCAGGAGTTGATTGGCCGGTGATAAAGTTCCAGGCACTTTATCACTTCTCTTCCCTTATCACTGCTTCATACATCTACCCCTGACTGCTTAATGGATGTGAGAGATGGCCGGGAGTGAAGTAGAGGATGCTGCCGGGCTGCTCTCATTGAGTTATCAAGCACAAAAAGGGGCCAGATAGGGAGAATCCACTGCTTGCTGACAGACATGCAATTGCAGGATAACCTGCAGCCCCAAATCATCAGAATTCTACTGCCCCCATACCCCCACCACAGCCTCAGGGTTTCTAATGTAATGCTTGGGGTAGTTAGCAGTAGAGCACTACTAAGTAACCAGTAGGGAAACTGGTCACTATATACTGTACTATAAGTGTTGAGTGCTGTTGGCCTTCTACATGTGTCCTGTGTAATTAATGACAAGGATCAGATTAACTATGGAGCAAATTGAGCTACAGCTCCTTGCCTCCACATAAAATTGGCTCAGCATTATCAGCATTAACATTGTAATTCTAGTTTTGCTTTACATGGTGATGCAACTTTTCTTGTGTTATGTATTTAGATAAACAATAGTGCTAGAGTGTATGGGATGTACTGGCGCACATGACACTGGCCACACCCACACAGCATTAGTCACAGCTCCTCCCCTTCTCATTATAGGACCTGTAACATTTCAGCCCCAGGCTTATGTGGCCTTTAATTCTGCCCTTTTTTAGGACATAATAAAGGATTTAAACAAATTACAAGAGAAGTGGCCAAGAGTTAAGCTTCCCAAACGGGAAGCAGGAGGCATTCTCTGTGCTGGCTCCCATACTAGATAGCATCTACGAAGCAATTACTGACTTTTTTGCATATCCCTGAATTGTGCAAAAAATACCATTAGGGATAATGTCACACAAGTTTGAGAACCACCATCTTAGAGACACAAATTATTCTATAGTGAGGAATTGTCAATGTGAGCAGATAGTGTATGTTTCCTTTTCTAGTAGCTGAGTAGTGGCTGGGACCGCAGACTGTGTTTATGGGACCTACAAACATGTTCCCTCATTGAGACGTTTTCCAGACCCGAACTGGACCAATGGAGTGATCAAAGAGAAACAGCCTGTGATGGGGTTGTAATGGACATGTGTTACTGTCCAAAGAGGTAGGTACATTTCGGAGTCTTGCTACCTATACTGGCTGCACATTGGTCACTCTAGATACTGGGCCTGCTGATTCCAATTTATTGCTAGACATGGGTAGCCAAACTTTATAACTTTCTTATGAGTTTGGCCATACAAGAGAAATGGGAATCTCTTATTGCAGTTGGCAGATGATCACACACTGGCTGACTTTGGTTATATAATAATCAGATTTTGGATATTGTGAAAAACCAAACAATAAGATTTGATTGGATTATATTGACATCATGTATATCTTGGAGCCACAAACACAGATTATGGGACAATCTGCTGATATTGGTTCTAATTCAGAGATAAAAATGATCCCTAATAACCATAGTATAACTAATGTGCTGCAGATGTTTTTGGGCAGTGCCAGGCAGCATTGCAGGAAATGGGCATGATGTCCAGTGGCGTAACTACAGTAGGTGCAGGGGGTGCACTTGCTATGGGGCCCGGCCGCTCCGGGGGCCCGCGGGCCCAGCAAGCAACCCCCTGCACTAAGTTTTCCTTCAAGATGAGGCAGAAGCCGGGCACGGGCGGCAGTGACAGTGTCCTCGCCAGGCAGCAGCGCGGTGCAAACGCAGCCTGTAACAGGAGGAGTGGAGACACACACAACCCGCCGCCGCGCCCGCCCATCAACAGCGCGCTTCCGCTGCCTGCTAGGAGCACCACGGCAGGGACAAGGCCCCTGCCCGGCAGCAGCGCGGTGCAGAAGGAGCTCTGTGACAGCAGAGTGGAGACAACCCCCCCGCACCAGCCCAGCAGCAGCGCCTAGGAGCACCACAGTACAGGCTGCAGTGACAGGGCCCCCGCAGCATTGTGAGCCTAGAGCTGGCCGTAGCAGCGGTAAGCTGACCTGTATGTCATAGTATTCGCTGGCACAAAGGGGTGGTGGTGGGGGAAATTTTGGGTATACAGTATATTGATGTAGTTAGTACTGTATATTGATATATATGGATTGATGGATATGGGAATCAGGGTATGTATGGATGTATATGCAGTATGTATGTACCGTTTGTATGTATGTGGGAGGCACTGTATGGATGTTTGTGGAAGGCTATGTATGTATGTATGTATGTATGTATGTATGTATGTATGGGGAAGGCTATGTATGTATGTATGTATGTATGAGGAAGGCTATGTATGTATGTATGTATGTAGGTATGAGGAAGGCTATGTATGTAGGTATGAGGAAGGCTATGTATGTATGTATGTATGTATGTAGGTATGAGGTAGGCAGTGTATGTATGTGGAAGGCAGTGCATGTATGTGTGTATGTATTTCGAAGGCAGTGTATGTATGTATGTACAGTATGTATGTATGTATGTATGTATGTATGTGGAAGGCAATGTATGGACGGGATACCTATGCTGTATGTATGAGGAAGACTATGTATGGACGGGATACCTATGCTGTATGTATGAGGAAGGCTATGTATGTATGTATGTATGTATGTATGTATGTATGTATTGAGGTAGGCCATATATGTATGTGAAAGGCAGTGTATGTATGTGTGTATGTATGTGGAAGGCAATGTATGGACGGGATACCTATGCTGTATGTATGAGGAAGGCTATGTATGTATGTATGTATGTATGTATGAGGTAGGCCATGCATGTATGTGGAAGGCAGTGTATGTATGTGTGTATGTATGTGGAAGGCAGTGTATGTATGTGTGTGTGTATGTATGTGGAAGGCAGTGTATGTATGTGTGTATGTATGTGGAAGGCAGTGTATGTATGTATGTATGTATGTATGTATGTATGTATGTATGTGGAAGGCAGTGTATGTATGTATGTATGCATGAGGAAGGCTATATATGTACAGTATGTATGTGGAAGGCAGTGTATGTGTGTATGTGGAAGGCAGTGTATGTATGTACTGTATGTGGAAGGCAGTGTATGTATGTATGTATGCATGTATGTATGTATGTATATGGAAAGCAATGTATGGACGGGATACCTACGCTATAAGGATGCTGGCGGTCAAAAGAATGATCTCGGCATCCTGAATCTGACAGGGGATCCGTAGCACCCTTCCCCTCTTCCACTACCCTTCTAACATTCCATTGCATCAGCCTAACCATCCCCTCCCCGAAACCTAACCCCCCTATGAAGTGCCTAAACCTTCCCCCGCAGCCTAACTGTAAGTCGCCCCACCAGTGGCTAAACCTATCCCCCTTTTCTCAAATATCCTGCTTACCGCATACTTTCCATTTGGGATGCCGTCTGTCAGTATTCCGGCCTCTATGCAGTTCCAGCGCCGGTCTTTCTGAAGGCAGTCCTGATACCAACATCGGTACACTGAAGTCTGGCATCAGGACCGCCAGGATGCCGACTGTAGGCATGTATGTATGTATGTATGTATGTATGTATGTATGTGCGTGTGTATGTGGGAGGCAGTGTATAGATATATAGATGGATGGATGTGTATATATATAGATAGATATATATATATATATCTATAGATATATATATATATATCTATATATATATAAAAGAAAGGAGGTGGATGAATGTATTTATGTATGTATGTATGTAAGTATGTATGTATGTATGTATGTATGTGAGAAGCAGTGTATGTAGGACCTGTATATATGAGAGCGGCAGTGTATGGATGTATACATGAGAGACAATGAAATACAAAAGAGAGAATGTGTGTAAAGGGGGAGAAATAAAGATAGAAATGCCAATGTGAGAGATTAGATAAATACATAGTCCTAACCCCTCTGCAAGTGGACTGTATTGGTATACAGTCCTGGTGACCCCACCACCCACACTGCCCCGCCAGCCAGCACTCGGGACACACAGAGTTTTACTAGAGGATAGCTATTGAAAAAAAAACCTTCACAAAGGAGTGTGTTGCTTGCTGTGCCAACATTAAGATGCTGGCGACACTTACCACACCTCTTCTGCGGCAATAGACATGCTGACTTTATTGGAGACCTGAGTTGGGGGGCCCCTTCAAAAAATTTGCTATGGGGCCCACAAAGTTCTAGTTACGCCTCTGATGATGTCCCTGGATGTGCTTATGCCAGTAACTGCATCCTCAGTCGTAGCTTCACTGTCTCGAACAGCATGATCTCCCTGGACATCCTGGGTAATCTGATGGGTACTCAGATGTCCAATGGGAAAGCAGATGATCGGATGCTACGTACTTGCATGCAGCAGTGGATCACAGAAGCCGGGAGTGGGCGTCTTTTAGCACAGCAGCTATATACAAAAATGTATTGGCTGTGCTAACTGCTCCCATCTCTAAATCATTCCCATTGTCAGCAATATATACAAATGTTTTCCGACTTTGAAAATAATGGACAGTATTTCTGCCGGGATGCGGTCGAATGGTCGACAGTGTCTAAGATGACACTCAAAAGGACGACCACTAAAGCTCTATAGGCAACGGGTCGATACACAAAAAAAGGTTAACATGCATTAAAATTAGATTTTCACTTTTATTTTTTAAAGAACTTGTTCATGCTTTACCATCCCCGTGGACAGTGGAAATATAATAGTGTACCAAGCTCAGCGAGGCGCGGTGTCTCGCTGTGCTCACCGTGCAAGGGGAAGCGGTACATTTACACTGTGTCCTTGTTGATATATTTTTTAAAGTCGACGTAGACATAAAAAAAGCAACTCCAAAAATGTTAACCTTTTTTGTGTTGACCTCTTCCATAGCGACATTTTCCTTATTGACCGTGTCGACTCAATGCATATCTTTTTGTGTGTCAACATTTTGCCTGTCGACCATTAGTGGTTGACCTTTTTGAGTGTCAACCATTTGACCCATACCCCTTTCTGCTATCTTATGCATGTCCACCTTCTCACTAGACCTAGACTGCAAGGATATTAAGTATAGAGGAAGAATGTACAGGGCATATATTGCATGTAGACATGGCAGGTTTTTTCAAATACTAAACTGTGTTTCTAGGAAAGAGTTTGCCTACTCCTCCAGTGATGGAGACACTTACATCCGCCACTTTGCAGCAGTCAGTTCTGAGATGACCCTTGTGAATATTCTAAAGGGACATGAAGCAGAGGTCACTTCTGTGGTGTGGCATCACCTGCTGGACAAGTGGATCACAGGCTCAGAAGATGGAACCATTCGTATATGGGTAACTAGCCAAGCAGATACAAATCCGGACCAAAGTGGTCTGCTATTAGCAATTTACGGTACTCTTTACCTAGAACGGCGCCCGCGATTGGCATCGCGGGCGTCGGGGGTAAAAAATCGCGGGCATCGCGGCCATCGCATGCACATAAAAAACGGGTGCGACGCGATGCCCGCGATTTTCCCATAGGGATCAATGTTAAAAGTGAGATTGGACGCGATTTTAGTGTTAAATGCCTCAATGCCCGCGATTTTTACATAGGAATCAATGTTAAATGGGCCACAGAGCCCTAATAGTCCCCCTGAAGTCTTAAATGGCCCCCACAATTTTTAACGCCACCCCACGATCAACGTGAACCCGAAGCGTGGCGAGCGCAGCGAGCCCGCGAGGGGCGGCGGTACGCGTCCTCCGACCTTTTCATACCCCCACTATCCACGTCGGCGTGGAGTTGAGAATAGAATAGTGTGGCGAGCGCAGCAAGCCACCGAGCCCGAAGCGTGGCGAGCGGACGCGGATACCTGTGAAGCCCGCGAAGGGACGCGTTTACCTGTGAAGGTATCCGGCTGCGCTCGCCACGCTTCGGGCTCGGTGGCTCGCTGCGCTCGCCACACTATTCTATTCTCAACTCCACGCCGACGTGGATAGTGGGGGTATGAAAAGGTCGGAGGACGCGTACCGCCGCCCCTCGCGGGCTTGCTGCGCTTGCCACGCTTCGGGTTGACGTTGATCGTGGGGTGGCATTAACAATTGTGGGGGCCATTTCAGACTTTAGGGTGACTATTTGGGCTCTGTGGCCCATTTAACATTGTTTTCTATGGAAAAATCGCGGGCATTGAGGCATTGAACACTAAAATCGCGTCCAATCTCACTTTTAACATTGATCCCTATGGGAAATCGCGGCCATCGCGGGCATCGCACCCGTTTTTTAGTGCATTCGATGGTCGCGATGGGCGCCGTTCTAGGTAAAGCGTACCCAATTTACTAATAAAGTGCTCAGAAAGTTTCCAGTTAGCTTCTGAGGAAACACGGCCATAATGTATAGAAAAATATTAGGTAATTGCCAAAAACATTTTACAATAAAAATGCTTTACAATGTTGCAAATCTGAACAGAAGTCATTCTGTACAGTGCCTTTCTTTCTTTGTGTGTTCTTTTTTTGGGGGATTAAGACGAGAGGGATTCTTGACGGATTAACCTTACCACTGACCCAATGTTCAACCCTTCAGCTGCTCTCCACATATTTGTTAGATAAGATACACGCAACCTCAAGTCAATATGCAAAAGCACATTCTCAAATTCATTATAATTTACAGCAATCACCTCTTCACAAACTCACTTCGGGTGGGATGTTTGAGGCAATACATTTTCCAATGAACAACACAAGACAGGCAGAGCATACTGATGCCATCCAGTATATACAGTAGTACTGGACATACTGTGGTACTGAACATCATCCAGCAATATATGGTATCACAGAGCACTATAGAGAGGATTATAGCTGTAGAAGCCTTAAAAGACTGGCACATTTAAGGTTCCCTACTAGCAGTGCACTAGAGGTAATACTCAGGATGAGGAAGGGCTACTGTAATGTATTTACCACATAGCTCATACACTGTCTGTTTTAGACCTATTGTCTAGGTGCGTCTTCATATTTATTTCCATGATTTTCGTCTCTTGTGTGATTCACTACTACTAAAAGATCTCAAATCCATCTCTTCCTACGATTGCAGAGTGAGGATGGATCACAGTGCGAAAAGATCCTGAACACAAAGGGAGTGACCACTTGTATTTGCATTGACCAGACAAATGGCTGCATTGCTGCAGGAGTACATGACACAGTCAGGTAATGGGGCATTTGATTGCAGATTATAATACATAATACACAGTGTGGTAAATTTACTAAGATGGGAGTTCTAGTAAAGATGTGATATTGCTATGGGCAACCAATCAAAATCTACTTCTTATTTATGAAGCACCCTCTAGAAGATAAATAGATAAAATCTGATTGGTTGCCCATAGCAACATACCATCTTCTATAGAACTCCCATCTTAGTAAATAACCTCCTTTATGTCTGACACAACTACAGTACAATTAGAAAAAAAAGCCTAACCCTTAGCCATTATGGCTATGCTTTAAAAATGAATTTTAATACAGTATATATTTTAGTATCTTGCTTATGGGCAAAGGCCAAATGATCTATCTATCTATCTATGTATCTAAAGCACTGTACACACACATCGATTTGCTTTTGATTCGATGTTAGATTCGATTTTCTATTAGATCTGGATTAGATTTTCCATTCGATTTGGCATTAGATCTGTATTTTTGCATTAGGTATCAAATTCAATATACATTCATGGTACATTGTACACATTCGATTTACTATATCGAATTCGATATTTCCTTGGCTGCACAGTAGATTTTTCTGTTCGATTTTGTGAAAACGGGAGCGCGCATCGAATCGAATGTAGATCGAAAGTGACACAAAAACCATTCAATTTCGTTTAGGATTCGATTCGATTTTGCTTCTATATCGAAAATAGGGAAAAAAAAAAAATCGATGCATGTGTACAGGGCTTATCTGTGATTTTTCAATTAATGTATTGATTTGGTAAAATCCTAGGGTTTATGATCCAGACTCTCTACTTCTGGTTCAGTGTAACGTGGGACATACAGACTTAATCCGGTCCCTTATCCACATTCCAGAGACGAAGCAGGTACGCTGAGGTCATAGTATATCTGGTCTTTCTATAATCAGTAGTATATGCACGTGAGCAAATAAAAACTGCATTAATGATTGCCTTTGTTTTTGCAGTATGTTTCCGTTTCATGGGACAGAACAGTGAGAGTATGGAAAGCCTACCACAAGACAAACAACCAGCACAATTCTTAAAATGCATCACATAGGAAAGAATAAATCCATTATAGATAAACCATCTTGTTACTCAATCATGCAGGATCTACCGCTAGAATAGTGGCCAGATAAGGATAAGAATTCACTTTCACTCTGGATTGTATAAATTCATAAATACAATAGCAACAATGCCGTTACACCCCCATAGGGACCTGAGAGGCAGGTATACTAAAGAGACGCATTTGGATCATGGGTTCAAACTGGACAGCCCAAAATATTATTTTGAGGTGATGACTGTTAAATAATAGAACAATGATCTCAGCTTATCAGAGACGATAATGGCATAGGATTATCAATCTAATTCATTTTTATCATTATAGTATTTTTTACTTGTTTACAAGTGTTTGTTAATAAAATGAACATGTGTTGTATATAACATTGTACAGCAATGTGTTTTTATCACTATTTTATTCTTACTATCTATTTCCATATACTTTATAATGAATGCCATTAAAATGAGAAAACTCCAGTAAGTATTAAATATAATGTCATGTTAAAACAATTCACAAATGAAACAGCATAAACAAATTTCATAGATTCATAAGTAGTATTTCTAAAATTAAAATAATATCATCTCTCATAGAAAATAGTCCATATAAACCACACAACATGTACAGATGTACATATACATATACGGGATGCGGTCATTCGTCAGACTGCACTTAGGTCTACAGTCATTAGGTCGACCCCACTAGGTCAACTGGCAGGAAGGTCGACCTGACTTAAGGTCGACATGGGCCAAGGTCGACATGACTTAAGGTCGAATTTGCATAAAGGTCGACATGAGGAAGGTCGACATGGGTTTTTCACTGTTTTTTGAGCCGACATGTGCCGACAGGCGGTATTTCATGCCCTACCATCCACTAGGGCGTGGTGGGAGAATAAAATAGTGTGCCGAGCGCAGCGAGGCACCGTGCCCGAAGCATCGCGAGCGAAGCGAGCGATGCGAGGGTCCGATTCTCATTGCCAACTGTGTCCATGTCGACTGTGTCGACATTCGGATAAAAAACAGTGAAAAACCCATGTCGACCTTATGACCAGTCGACCTTCCTCATGTCGACCTTTATGCAAATTCGACTTTAAGTCATGTCGACCTTGGCCCATGTCGACCTTAAGTCAGGTCGACCTTCCTGCCAGTCGACCTAGTGGGGTCGACCTAATGACTGTAGACCTAAATGCAGTCTGACGAATGATCCCATTCCACATATACACACCACTGTGCGATCCAGCCTCCCAAGCTTGTTTGTTGCACCAAATTCACACCTGCAGGGCTGAATCACCACACTGCGATATCACCACTCAATGCATTTCTATGAGCCGCGGTAGTGAATTAAACGCATACCATAGTGATGGGATCAAGCCAATCGCCATGAGAGATGTACATACAATATGACAGGGATGTGTCCAAAGTCAAAAGTGATAAAACAAACTTTAAAAAATGGTTCAGTACATGGCTTTATCCAGGTGCAAAGTGTTAGCCTTTTTACCCTATCATATATTTCCCGGGTTATTGCACGTAAACGTGCAGCATTCTGGGATGTTGTGCACTCCGCTGAAATTACCCAGGTTGAGCAACCCAGCATTTCAACCCAACTAGCGAGCAGGGTTGAACATGGGCATAACTTTTCGATTCTAGTCTGTCTTTCATAATTGAGGTTGCTGCCTCGGATGTAAAGTTTATCAGAGCCCTGCTCTAGATTGTAAACTCCACCCATGCACATACTGTACTGTGCTTTGTGCCTGCTGAGATGAATTTATTATGTGGCCAATAGTGAGCTGCTGGCTGCTGCAGTATAGAACCTGCCAGACTGAGCTTTGTTTAATGACAATTTAATTTCAACATTTCTTTTAAGCCAAGTTATAAGGATACTAACGAGCTGATTTGGGGTGGTAACAGAAGTGTCTGCAGCTACACCTATTGGCGGTTGCCAGCACTGGTTCCACCATAAGGCAGCTGCCAGGATGCTGGCATCTTGGTGGCACCAAGAGTCTGCTAGGATGTTGGGCACACCCTCTGCCTTCCCTCTGATACATTTAAAAGGAACTGCTTTCGCAAAAGGGGAACAGTCTCACAAGGAAGGGGCTAATTATTCCCTTATCTCTGCTCTAGTTTTCAGTTACTGTAATACTTAGTTCTCTGTACCCTGTATTGTTATAATGGGCGCCATATGTACCGTGCTGTGAACCACTTGTGGCAGTGTAGTAAGTGTAGTAATAATCTCCCTGCATGCACTGCATTTCCAGTACGCTTCTCCCTGCCTGCACCTGAAATTGCAGTGATGACTGATAATCCGGACCCAAGCTGTGTGTACACCTCCTGACTCAGCCCACTGCTGGAAGACTAGGCGGTTGGATTTTAGCATAATAGAGGCTGTTAAGTAAAAGCAGTAGGAATAATCCATTGAAGATTCCACAGGACATTCAATGCTTCCAAGGAAGTACAGGAATCCTTACATTACTCACATATACTCGTCAGAGGCAGATTTAGACCTCATGGGGCACTAGCCAAGGTACCAGTTTGGGGCCCTCCTCATTCTAACAGTGTATAGCAATATATTGTGATAAATTCTCAGCTGTGTGAACATGGGCATTGCGTATAAATCTGAATCAGGCTCTATGTCCTTTGGATGTTGGCTTAATACCAGTGTCACATTTAAAGTAAACGGACTGTCCACATACAGGGGATGAAACCCTTTTCTGTGTCATTGTTATCCTATCAAAGGGACTTTAGCAGGGTTGGCAGGTTCATGTGGTGTCCAGGACATCACACGCTAGTTGTGCAATGCTCTTCTGGGAACATTTTGGGAAGCCAGGATATCTTTATGTGGCCCCTTTGTACCTGCTGGGTCCTAGGCAGGCGCCTAGGTTGCCTTGTGGAAAACCCACCTCTGATACTCATATATCTACATCCATGATCTATGTAATGCAGCATTTTAGTTTGCAAGCTGAGATCAACAAAGCAGTGCTGGTAGCTTGGGACTGTATAGTCCAGGTGTGGCTTCTGAGTCTAAGATTGATTCTTGTCTAACCAACAATGAAGTGATGGCAGATGGCAGTGGGATTACACAGGTAATTATTTAATGCTGAGCCAAAAACAGCAGCTAAGTCTGGCTTCCTAATCCTTTCTCTAACCCTCCCACTGAACTGTGCTCAAGTCATATGGAGAAAGAAGACCTGGCAGAATTCTGCTATCTCTGTGAACTGAGAAGCTTTATCATATTCCAACCACTGCTTTCTTCACAACAATACACTCAACAAAGAATGTTGCATTATGGGTGAAGTGCAAAAGGTATGTGCACATTTGTCAAATGGCTCTGGGTATTGATGTATAGTTTATATGCAGGAATAAAATAGATACCTGGTAATTGCAATCATACAGTATCTAACACGTTCAAGAAAGATAAATTGGAGAAGGTGCCCATAACAATCAGTTTCTAGTTATCATTGATCTAGAACAGTTTAAATAATGACAGAAGCTGATTGGCTGGATTTGATACATCACAACCATAATCATTTTGTTTGCTGTAAGTACTGATTTCTTATTGTGTATATGTCCTATTGTTACATAGAGTAGTATTTTATTGTAACTAGATGATTGTACCGTAACTCAGGTGACAGGAACAACATCCCCAGGCTGCTAGTGCATGTAATATTTAGCCCCAATATTTGTTACTAAATAAAATAAAAGTATTGGACATTGCAATAGGAAGGCAAAAGCAATTGTTTTACATGGAGGGAAATACAGCCTTTAGTACAGCCAATCAGAGTTGCGCTCGGATACTTCCAGGATCGAATGCTGTATGCACGTTATAGTGTATCTCCCATGCATAACAACATGTTTGCTGTGGTGTACGGCTTTCATCTCATGGCCTGTGATTAGATTTCTGGTGTTAGCTCAATTAAATGGTGTTGTTTTTTTTACATTTAATTCCTCTCCTCGCAAATTGCATAACAGCAGCAGGCTCCTGAGCACTCTACCAATTTACTGGCTCCGCCTTTTTCATTTAACAGTCAGGGATCAAAACCCTGGAGAACGTTTAATGAATACTAGGATCAGTGCAAGTGTACAAGGTGTTGAGATGCTCACTGCCAACATATATACAAAGACTCAGCAGACCATCGGTCGGGCCATCTGATTCTGCATATCTGATGCTGAATATCTGAGGTTCCATGGCCACCAGTGTCAGCAGAACTGCCTCTTTAGATGCATTTTGGTGAAACCAACACACCCACAATACATCCGCCACCCCTCTAGTCACCGCCCAGAAATGCCCATCCAGATTGCATGGATTTCCATGTAATTCCAATCTGCTTCCCTGATGGTAAATGTACCATTGGGTCACGGGCTCCGGAACAAGGGCCTAATTCATGGGTGTATGCAATGCTGATTGATTATCATTAGACTACACTTGTGCCTTGTACACACTGTGCACGTGCCAAGTTGCCATTGGATCACATATATAGGCATCACGGTGTGGGGCATAAGGTGTAATGGGCATCACAGTGTGGGACATAATGAGCATCATGCTTTGGGGTGCATTGTATAATGGGCATCACGGTGTGGGGCATAATGTGTAATGTGCATCACGGTGTGGGGCGTAATGTGTAACTGGCATCACGGTGTAATTGGCATTATGGTGTGGGGCATAATGTGTAATGTGCAATATGGTGAGGGGCATTATGTGTAATGGGCATCACAGTGTAGGACATAATGTGTAATGAGCATTATGGTGTGGGGCATAATGTCTAATGAGCATCATGGTGTGTGGCATAATGTGTATTTAGCATTTCAGTGTGCGGCATAATGTGTAATTGGCATTATGGATAAACAGTGTATATTGATTTTAAGTAGCCAGTCATTGGGCTTGATATGTGTGATGTACTAGGTCACTAACCAACTTAAGAGTGGGAGTACAACGACCATTCCTGCAGAAATCAATGTCGGGTCACGCAGGTTGCAAAAGTGAGGTGTAAGTTTACTGTTCCCCTGCTAGACCACACCCCTTATATTAAGCCACGCCCCGTTTTGTGAAGGCAAACATAATTGATTCACTACTAAGTTATGCAGGGGGGGGGGGGCACATTTTTATTTCTTCGCTCTGGGAGATAAAGTGTCTAGAAACAGACCTGGTATAACAAAGACGTTTGGGCGTCTATTATTTTTATGGTTTATTTATATGGCACGACAAGGATTTCAAAGCCACACCTAACAATACATAAACGAGCAAAAATAAGAAAATAGGAAAATAATGACTCATCTTCTTTTCTGGGCATCACTTGCAACTCTGTAGCCTAAAAATTGGCAGCTGCATAGGCAAATGCGTGCAAACATGAATTAGGCCCTTACATTCAGACTTTTTTTATGGGGCTGAAAAGTTTATTTGCTGATTATGTTCATGGTGTTCTATACTAAATGGCCTTCTGTCACCGAGTATGTGTTCATCCTGTAAGATTTATTACAAAATGCTGTATTTAAAGCCCCATACACACCAGAGGATACTGTTAAAGATATTGTTTAGAAAAGGCTTTCTAAGTGATATCTTTCACAATATTGTCTAGTGTGTCCACCCAATATGGTTAACGATGCTTGCTCCAGCCCATCGCTAATGAGCCTTGCTGTCAGCTAAACAGGCAGGTCAATCTGGCTATATAACCAACGACCTGCAGGTTCAGCGGGTCCCGCTGACGTCACTTATTCAGGTCGTTCACCGATATCGTTCAGGGTGTATGCTCATATCAGCAACCCGCGGCCTCTATTGTTAACTATATCGGGAGTGGCCTTGATCTCCTAGTGTGTATGGGGCTCAATGCTACAGTGTGCACTTAGTAGGACTTTCCCATAGTGCCATTATGTTGTAGAAGTATCATTGTTTTGTGGCTGATACCTTACTCCGGGAAATTCCTTCCTCATTTTTTTTTATTGATGTACAGTATTTATTGTGTGTCCTAGCATTTATTTGCTATGGGTTTTCTTTATTTAAGAATCTTACTAAAACTCTGCTATATGTACACTCCCTAGTGATTATCCATTTATGATTTGCTTATTGTTAATATACTTACATCTCCTAGTAATTATTGCCAATGCATGATGCAGGATTATCTAGAAGAATCTGTTTTCTCACAATACTGAGAGCTTACTAGATGGAGAAACTGTGGAGGTGGTGGGATATTTCTGCTGGACATATGGACACTTTTGTTTCCCTTCTCTCCCAACTAAACCAACACTGAATTGGTCTTAATTAATTCCTGTACTAAACATTAATGGGCGGGATGTTCTAACATCCGCAGCGCTGTTCGCCCCCCCTTCGCTGGTCACCGCATTCTTAATGACCGCATATGCTCTAACATATGCGGTCATTAACGCAAGGGACAGCTCTTGCGATAAGAGATGCGGTGCCGGTGTTGGACTTCCGGGTGTGAACCGGGAGTCCATCTGCGCATGTGTGCAGAGCACGGCGCCGGCCACAGGGCATGCTGGGAGGTATCCGTGACGGATCCCTCACACATCGCTGCGGTAAGAAGCCCATAGGCTTCTGCAGGGAATCGCCAGCTTTTGCAGGCGATTCCCTCCGTAGCGGTGACACTGCGGAGGGGGCACAGAGCATACAGAAATGCGGTAAAAACCCTGTTAACGGTTTTTTTTTACCGCATTTCTGTTTTAGAGATTCTCCCCCAATGTATCTACATATTACATTACTATTCCAACTATATTACCTTAATAGCCCTCACACATTACATTAATGCCACACACAACTTTGCCCTTGTTCTAAGAGGAACAGCTGTGCACCTTGTGCATAAAATCAAGGGGCATCACCTCATGACTAGTGACCTCATGCTAAATGCTGTGTCAGTGACCTATGCCCTCTGGGAGCTGCAGGCCATGTCCCGAGGCCCTCCCGTAAATGAATGCTGCGCACATGCACAAAGCATCTATTCACTACTGACCAGAGCATTGACCCCCGACGCATGCTGCAGCCCATGGGTGGGTTGGTGGGACAGTGCCGCAAAAAATGTCCCACCACATTTAGGACAGTTGGGAGCTATATTTATATATTAGTACCATTATATTAAGAAACCTCCCAACAAGCACAGTGCCATATTTGGGCCACTTTTGGGGGGGGGGAGCAGGGATCGCGGAAAAGCCTGTGCAGTGTCTAAACCATACCCACGGGGAATACATATGGGGCCAGATGCACTAAGCTTCAAAAGTGATAAAATGAAGAGTGATCAACAGCCAGCCAAACAGCGACTACCTGCCACGTCACAGCCTATGTTTGAAAAATGTCAGGCAGAAGCTGATTGGCTGGCTGATTATCACTCTCCATTTTATCACTTTTGAAGCTTAGAGAATCTGGCCCTCAGATGGACAAACAGCGACATCACGATGGTAACTTCCTGTCAGGGACTTGGTAAGTATACTTACCCTCTTCCCCTACACCTCTCACCATCCCTGCCAGATGCCTAACCCTTCCCCTTCACAGCTCAATGCTTAGCCTTACGACATGGATGGGTGAGGTTAGGGACACGGAGGTGGAATTATAGGCTTGGACAGTGAAAGGGAGTTACAGGGAGGTTGAGGTGAGACAGTGAGGTGTAACTACATAGATGTGAGGGCAAGGACACAGAGGCAAAGTTACAAGGAGACTGAGCTCAGGGACACAGGGTGGGAGTTACAGTGAGGGTAAGGTCAGGGATACAGGGGGGAGTTAAAGGGAGGGCGATGGCAGGGACACAGAGGAAGTGTAGAACTGGCAGTGGGTGAGTGATTCTACCAAATTGTGATCCTGGCCAATGGGTAGACATGCCCCTGCTAATTACTATAATCTGGGACTGATGCACAGTTGCATTAAAGACCTTTATGTGGACAGGACTTGCATAGACATCTATAAGTAACTACAGGGGAGGCTGAGGCATAGGCACCACACTGGCATCTGCAGCTGTTGCTGAAGGAGCTGGGCAGCAATGAGGCATTGGCGCATAGGCCAGGCTGAGCATATGAAGCTTGTGCTATGCATAGTTGTACGTATGCTGAGATTCCTCTGATTTTGGGTGGTGCTATTGCAAGGGCATGCTGACTGTAATGGCGGCTATTTCCCCAAGCCAATGGATAGGAGCAGTACTGCTGCATGGATGTGTACACTTCTGAATGCAGGGCAAGTGCAATTATTGTAATTCATCAATAAAATCTGCGTATACTGTGTGTATTTTAATGATTGATTTCCTCTGAAGTACTGTACATATAGCTGCTTACCATAAATAAAGTTTTTAACTTTGTGCTGTGTTTCTAGGGTTTGTTGTCACTTGTAGAAGGGTTAAAAAAGGTTGATCATCTTGCCGAGAATGGGATAAGAATTGTACTATTAGGCCTTGACAATGCTGGAAAGACAACCATCCTGACCAGACTGGCCTTGGAGGAGGTCAGCAATATAACCCCAACACAGGTGTGTAAATGGAAATACTAAAATGCTTTATTGAATACAAGAGCAACAAACAATAACACTGATCACACTCTGTGCTCGACTGCATGCTCATCCAGCTCATGATTCCTACTATACTTTGCGAATATGTAAAAAATATATTTGGTTTTAAACATGAAAACAATGAGCTGGGACTTCAGGGTGAGTAGAAAAGGTTAGGAGAATTGTGTGGACACCAAGGGGTATATTTACTGGTTTTTAGAAGTGGAGATGCTGACTTGTACCACTGTTTATGACTGTACCACCTATAGCTGGCAATGTGAAAACAGCAAACTCTTACCGGTTATGCTGAGGACATGTAGAGTTGAAGATCAGTAACCCATTGCCGACAGTCAATAGTACAGCAGTATACTCTACAGTGGAGGAGGAAAACGGTAGTTAGTAGGAACATCATCTCAAATACCTACAGCAGTGGTTCCCAAACCTTTTTGAATCACAGCACCCTGGAGTATCCACTTATATTTGTCCACATAGTTTATGATTGGCAGCCACCAGCACTGGTTTTGCCTATTATTATGACCATAAATAGTTAGCATTGCTTCTGATCCACAAACCCGAGGCACCCCTGCAAGGGTCCCAAGGCACCCCAGGGTACCACGGTACACAGTTTGGGAACCACTGATTTACGGCAAACTCACAGTGATACTAAACAAAATACAGTATGCTGCCAATAACTAGTATCGTTGTTAACCGACCAAATTGTCAATATTTTTTCCAAAAATGCTCAGAAATTGCTGGGTTTTCTACAATTGAATTAGGTCAAGAACATTTATTTAAAACTTATCAAACACCACTTTATTAAAATAATCTTTTCTTTTGAATTCAGTATACATTAAAAATTACAATGTTATGGTATGGTGTTGTCACAGTCTCCCGGACCGCGGGAGTCTCTTACCGGGTCCGGGGACGTGGCTTCTGAGGGCAGCAGGCTGGGCGCTCCAGGCACTGGCTCAGGCAGCGCTCTGAGCAGACTGGGCGACACCGGTCTGAGGCAGGCGGTGGGCGGCGGTGTAACGGGCGGCTGGCGTCTCTCCCTGCACAGGTCCCGGCAGCGTGTCTGCAGCTTCCGGGTACGCGGGAGCGCGCTTACTAGGGGCGCGCGCCGCACGTTCTAATGTTTAAAGGGACAGGCAGGAAATTGAACTGCCTAGTCCACAGTATAAAGGAAGTCTCTGGCAGGCAAATCACTGCCAGAGTATAGGCTCACATCTACTCCAGCGTTACTGTGCTTAGTTCTTGTCTCCAGTGCTACTGTTATTGATCCGGCTTGTTACTGACGATTCTCCCGCTTAACCCCTTGTACTCCACTTGTGACCTCTCCGTGTATGACCCCGGCTTGCTCCCGACTATCCCTCCGTCTCATCCCAGTGTACCGCAACCAGTGTCTCCCGTGTATGACCCGGCTTGTCTTGGACCTCCTTTGCCTCTCCCCTGGGCTCCTAACTGACCGCATAGATACCGACCCGGCTAGACGACCGCTTCTCCATATCAACTACTCCCGGCCTTCAGCTCATAAAGGGAAACCTAATCAGAGGACCGCGACCGACGTGTCGAGTGCCGCAGAAGCCCAAATCCCAATTGGAGGGGTCACTGGCAGAAAACCCTCGGCACGGTTAGACTCCGCACCTCTGCATTAGGTATAGCCAATTCCCGAGCTGAATAGGCAGGTAGTCCAGTGCAACTTGTGACAGGTGTACTGTGCACAAACGTGAACGGTTGTCCTCTATTCATATCCTTGATCAATATTACCAGAATAAAAATGATTTTCTGAAATGAGTTCAACTATCTGTACACTTCATCAAGGTAATATATACCTCAATAATCCCATGGCCTATAGTCTGAGGATCAATCTTTATTGGGGAATGCAGTTGAAGGCCGACGTGCTGCTCCGTTTCTATGTCCTTGGCTGCTCCTCTCTGTAGCCACTGGGTTTTTGAACTGGGATATGGAGAAGCCAGCACTGAACTGATTCACATGAGTGCTGTGTTTTCAATTTCCCCAATGGGTGCTTCTCTCTGCAATTGCCAGGTGGTGGAGTGCTGCGGCTGCCCAGACACAGCAACTTGCAGTGATTGGGACACAGTGGGAAAGGAACCCAAGGATGCAGAGAAGTCAGATGTTCCTCTGGGTTTGTTAGAGGAAGCAGTGGTCTACCTGTTCTGGCCTCGTGGTTAATTATAATGAAATAGAGAACATTACACACGTGAGAGGTCTTGTTACCTTACTTATTGTCCATCGTATAATTGTTCTGTAATGCCGTCAATAGGCATAGAACATACAACAAGATTATATGAATACAAGGTGAACAGACAATTACAGATAGGTTCCAAATGTAGCATAAATTAGTAATTACATAATTAAGGGAAAAAAAGTTATGCTGTGTACACACGGGGGCGATAGAGGCTATAATCGCTGGGAATATGGTCGCAGGCGACCATATTGCCAGTGATGGAAGTGTGCCCCGGCGATAAATCGCCGGGTGCGCGCTCCCGTTTTCTGCGCCATTGTAATCGCTGGTCGCAGGAGCTTGCTCCTGCGACTAGCTAATTACCTCTGCGGCTCCCCCAGCCGAGGTTCCTTTTCATCAGCGACCATCTCTGGTCGCTGATGAAAAGGAGACACTGAGCAATATATTGCTCAGTAATATATTGCAAGCAATATATTGCTAGCAATATATCTCCCCCCGTGTGTACGCACCTTTAGAGCTTACATTGTAGTTTGAACAGATCGCACAGTACACATCACTGGTTAGTCCGCACATACACACATAGGGCCTTATTCTAGTTCACTCTTTCTGACAAAATCTTTCTTAGATGGACAAAACCATGTGCACTGCAGGTGGGGCAGATGTTACTTGTGCAGAGAGAATTCGATTTGGGTGGGATTTTACTTCAAAGTGAGATCTATATTGCAGTGTAAGAATAAAGCAGCCAGTATTTACCCTGCACAGAAACAAAATAACTCACCCAAATCTAATTCTCTCTGCACATTTTACATCTGCCCCCCTGCAGTGCACATGGTTTTGTCCATCTAAGAAGGATTTTGTCAGTAAGAGTGAACTAGAATAAGGCCCATAGTGATGTGTGTATGGGCAATCTGAGCTAACCCAGTGTTTGTTATACACATGCAGGCGATCTGACTAGTTATTGACTGCATGTGCTTACTATCTGAGCTGGGGGTGGCGACGCGTTGGGCCGCGCATCACCATCCTTATGTGAAATACACACAGAGCGATCCTTGCTTAGAGCAAGGTTCAGACCTGATTGCTGGGCTGCGAATCTTCATAGACCAGCAATCAGGTAAATGCCACCTCAAGATGTCCAGCACATGCGAATTCACACCCATGTGTACGGCTGCGAGTTCATTTGCAGCCGTGGCACATGATGGCAAAACCATAGGAAATCACTCACCATCAGATGGTTTTCCCCTCTGTTCACAGCGGTAAATAAGCCAGGACTGCGGTGAGCATGGGGAGAAGGAGCTGATGTTAGCGCCCCTCTCTCCCAGCGGCAGGGAATTGGCTGCATTTTCTGGGGCACTCCCTTTTCTAAGCGATCTAGACAAGAAAAGAGGCTTTTATCGCCCCGTGTGTATGCCCCTTATTAGACATTTAAAGTGATACAATTTTCTTTACCATGTCTTAACCCTACCATTTTTTATTTCAGGGCTTCAATATCAAAAGTGTCCAGTCTCAAGGGTTAAAATTGACAGTCTGGGACATTGGAGGTCAAAGAACAATTCGTGCACATTGGAAAAGATACCTTGGAAGCACTGACTTACTGGTGAGATATCTATCTTAAGGGTGTAAATGTAATGCGCAGTACATTTGTTAATAAAATTGACAACCCCCCTACATGAACATCTGAAGACCACCACTACTATGTCTATTCCCATATATTAGTATAAGTGCTTCAGTGCTAGATGTTGCTCCCCGGATGGATTTGCAGTAGTCATCGTGGAATTTGTTTGCTGGTCTTCGCCAATTGGATTAGTGGATTTTCCTGGTTGCAAACCACCAGCTGCTGAGGTTACTGGTCATCGAGATTCCCACTTGTTAAGTGGCCTTGCATAACATCAACGGTACAGAGTTGCAGCTGTTGTTGAAATGATACAGCAATTCCACACTTTGTGGCTTGACAGGCTAGGAGCTGTCCAGGCCGGCACAGTATTTAATGCAGTATTTGTTGGTTCATGAATTGCATATGGATTTGCAACTGGATAGCAAATGGCGATTTTCCGCCATTCATTTGCAGATTTGCGCGGGGCTTCTTTCCTTCTTCTCTGGATAGCGGCTTTTTACTTGCATTTATCTGCAACTTAGCAGATGAGCAATCAGGTCTGAATCAGGCTCTAAATACGTAGAATATTCCTCTTGCACTTAAATGTGGTAGTGCGACAGCTCGGGAGTTGCACCTAATTATAGACTATTTAATCACTTAAGTGCAACCAGTGATTTTTAATTAATAATATTACACACATAAGAGAAATACTGCAGTGGGTTTCATTACAGGTCAAGCAAACACTATATATGATGTCTCCTTATTGATTAATGCTTAATGATCCTTAATGATTGATTAATGGAAGTGTGTTGTTAAGGTTTATTCATTTCTATTGTATCACACAAAAATTCTGTGTTAGAACCCGAATTATACACATACCTGATCGAGCAGTTTCCAGGTCAATTTTGCAATTCCTTGACATCTTTGCTTCGATTCCTATATATTTCCTAAACAGTACTTTGACCTACTCACCCCAATGCTAGGTGGTTTCTACATTCCTTTGGAAATCCCACTGTCTCTGCTGCTTTAAAATTAATTTTGCTTACTTCCTCATTTGGTAATTCCCAGTCATCTCACACCTGGGCCCTTATTCAGATCTGATCGCAGTACAAATTTGTTCTCAAAATGGGCAAAACATGTACTGCAGGTGGGGCAGATGTGACGTGCAGAAAGAGTTAGATTTGTGTGAGTTATTTAGTTTTTTTGTGCAGGGTAAATATTGACTGCATTATTTTTACACTGATATTTATACCCCTTTCACATCGCACTTTTAAAACGGTATATTGCCGTTTTTTTCCCTTTTTAAAACGTTTAAGGGTGCACTGTGAATGCACCACAGGCAATTTACCGTTTTAAGTTAACTGGCATTTCGAACCGTGTAAAAAGCAGAGTCCTACACGGTTCCTTGCCGTTTTTTGTGCAATGTGAATGTGTGCAGTTTGTCTGAAACGGTATTTCAGGCAAACAACACAAGCACAAGCACTGATAGCCGCCCCCCCCCCCCCCCGGACAACATATATCCCAGCACTTGCCCCCCCCCCCGTTAAAAGACCTCCCCGGGAGCTGGCAGGGGGTCCGTGCGGCGCGGAGGTACCTGTTAAGGGAGAGCCTGGAGGTCCCTGCGCCTGCGGCGCTGAGTATGATGCTGCCGGGGTCCCTGCAGTGAAGTGGAAATAACGCGCTATCTCCGCTGGAGATAGCGCGTTATTTCCACTTCACTGCAGGGACCCCGGCAGCATCATACTCAGCGCCGCAGGCGCAGGGACCTCCAGGCTCTCCCTTAACAGGTACCTCCGCGCCGCACGGACGAGCACCGGGGATGGCGCTGATCAGTGCATTACACTCTGCCTTGAAACGTGTTCAGATTGAAACGTTTCAACTGCAATGTGTAATGACACTGAACCTGCTTTTAAAACGTTTAATCTGGCCACTATTAAGGCTCTGACCCGTTTTAATTACCGGTTTAAAATACCGGTTTTTAAAACGGGTCTGCGATGTGAAAGTGGTATTAGATTTCAGTTTCAACACACCCCACCCAAATGTAACTCTCTCAGCACATGTTACATCTGCCCCACCTGCAGTGCACATGGTTTTGCCCATTTTGAGAACAAATTTGTACTGCGATTAGATCTGAATAAGGGTCCTAATGTGATGGATGCTCCCTACACTTGATCCCATTTTGCTCGATACTTAGTTTGTCCAATTTGACTTATGATAGGTACACACCAGAACAATCATGATTGTGAGCAGATCGTATGATGATCGCACGATCTGTTGGAACACGCTATCTGCAAACGATCCGATCACGATCTGTATCCAGTTGAAGGGATCTTTTACAAATCCTGACTGCAGCAGGTAGGATCCCTAAAACGTCCATCAGGGACGCGCATCGTATCGGATCTAAAACATGCCCAATATACATATAATCGATCGAGATTGCATCGAAATTGGGGGAATTGAGACCAAATTGTTCTGGTGTGTATCCAGCATTACTGGCTCTCTGACCACAACCTTCTTCCCTACAGTCTCAAATTGTATTTCATGTTCCTCCTTCTGCACCCAAATTAATATGCACACAGCAAACCTTAAATATTCACTAATCAATCCTCCAAGCTTCATTAAAACTAGCCTTTTCTCCTATAACTACAATTGCCCTGATTTGGATTCCTTTGTACAACCAATTCTCAGTCATAGTCAATGATGCAGCTCAACATCAGTCTCCAGTATTCCAAACCTCTACCATTGCAAAGTAATTATACCTATCCAAAAGTTTTCCTACTCTGATGAATAGAACTAAGGTGGATCTCCAAAGCCAACCCACCACTCACAGCCCATGATTTTCCTGCTTACTGGTAGAGACAAATTTCAACAACATTCAGATCTCTTAATGGGCCCGATGTACTAAGCTTCAAAAAGTAATAAAGTGGAGAGTGATTAAGTATCATCCAATCAGCTCATCACTGCCATGCTACAGGCGTCTTTGGCAGTAGGATGCGATTTTATCGCACTTTTCAAAATCGCAACATATTGCCGCACATCGCACTTTTTAAAAATCGCAAAAAAGCGCGATAAAATGCTATATAGTGCGATTTTTAGTCTTGAAAATGTGCGATTTTCAGTCATGAAAATCCACACATTTTCAGACATGTGCGATTTGTGTACAAAAACAACAACAAAAAACGGCGTGGGGTCCCCCCTCCTGAGCATAACCAGCCCTGGGCTCAAAGAGCTGGTTTCATAAAACCACGGGGCAAAACAAATAGGGGTCCCCAGTATTTTATAAAACCAGCACCAGGCTCAAGGGCCGGTCCTGGTTCCCAAAATATGGGGGACAAAATGAGTAGGGGTCCCCCGTATTTCAAGAACCAGCACCGGGCCCAACCAGCCAGCAGGGTAATGCCACAGCCAGGGGAGACTTTTTATACAAAAAGCATTCAGCCCTCTGACCCCAGGGGTCCTGGGGAAGTGGGGACCCCCCCAAAGAAGGGGTCCCCCAGTGGCGTAGATAGCGTAAGGCAGCCCCTGCTGCTGCTTGGGGGAGCGCGGGCTGCGTGGGCGCCGGATGCTGGCACCGGCCACTGCCCTCCACCCCTCTCCTTACTGTTCCCTGGCCGCTGTCTCCCCCCCCCGCATCTGTATTCCGCCGGGAGTCGGGACCGCATATCTACTAATCTGCCCCTGCGTCCCGGCGCCTGGCTCCTTGAGTCAAATGTCCATTACAAAATGGCCTCCTCCTTACAGCAGACCATTTGTAAGAATGCTAGAGGAGGCAGCGACGGCCTCCTCTAGCATCCTTACAAACGGTCTGCTGTAAGGAGGCGGACATTTTGTAATGGACATTTGACTCAAGGAGCCAGGCGCCGGGACGCAGATTAGTAGATATGCGGTCCCGACTCCCGGCGGAATACAGACGCGGCGGGGGGAGGCATGGTAAGAACGGGGGGCAGCGCTAAATTTAGGGAGGGGTGGGCGCCTAAATTATCCGGCGGGGGGGGCGCAAATATTGGCGCTACGCCCCTGAGTCCCCCCCCTCCAGAACTTACCTGCCCATGCTGAAGCCCGGGGCTATCCTCGATGCCCCTGGGCGGTCGGCATCGAGCTGATAATTGGTGTAAAAATATACAAAAACTATTGTATACTGCTGTGGAACTATGAGTCCCAGCAAGCCTGCACCGCATGCAGGGACTTGGAGAACCACAAGTCCCTGCATGCAGGGCAATAAAGGGCCCGATGAGACTTGTAGTCCCACAGTAGAACAAATAGTTAAATAAATACACTTACACACTGACAGTAAAACTTTATTACACACGGAGCCCATTCATCCAATACTCACCTATGTTGCCACGAAGCATCGGTCCCCTTGTCCAGTAGTATCCACTCGGGTACCTGTGGAGAGAAAACATACTCACTGGACATCTTCAGGGCTTCTCCGGGACCTCTGCACCACTGTCACCACGCTCCGGTCTTCTGTTTACTTCTGGGGCTCTGCCCTCCGGCCAGCCCACCAGCCAATCCAGACCATGATTTTTACACACCTCAAACATGCGAATTCCGTTTGCGCATGCCATTAAATAAGCGATTTGTATGCTTTTCTATGCGAAAACATCTGGATGCGATAAAAATTTGATTTTTTTTCTGGCAAGGGAGAAAGTGCGAATTATCGCACAAAAAGTGTGATTTAGTGGACTTAGCGCACTCTATTAAATTGGCGATTTCAGAAAAAATGCGAAAACGCCATTTTGATGTCTATTTATCGCCAAAAAAGCAAAATCGCATTGTATTAAATGTTACCCTTAGCGTCTAATTGGCTGATACTTTATCACTCTTCAATTTATTACTTTTTGAAGTTTAGTAAATCTGACAGAACCTGCAAATCATGCCCACTGAAATTGATCTAGGGCAGTGATTCTGTGAGGAGACCTGCAAAACATGCACTGTTGGTAGCTCTCGAGGACAAGGGTTGGCTACCCCAGGATCTAGGGCCAAATGTGAGAAGCAGAGGAGCTGTGGCCAATGCTGTGTGGGAGTGGTCACTGTCGTGTTGGTGTACACCCCTACACTATTAGCCCCAATAAAAATAGCATCATTGTGTGAGGAAGCTAGAAATATGTCCTTCAGTAAAGACACTCCAGCAGACACTGGTCAGTAAATGAAATGTACGTATGATGTCTCAACATCTGTTTATTTCCTTTGTTGTAGATCTATGTAGTGGACAGCGCAGACCGTAAACGATTTGAAGAAACAGGGCAGGTATGATGTCACAAATGCTGGAGCTTCATTTTTTGGAAAACGTGTGTAAACTCTAGCTTTAACAATTCTTTCAACAAACATAATCATACTTGCCATTTGCCAGCCTGATATGGTGCCCATATTGCATATTTGTCTCCCAAAACCTAATAGGACAGGTTGGAGTAAACTGAAATCTTAACTTCACTAAAAATGAAACAAAAGTGTGCCCCCAAAAAAGAAAACCCTTTGATAAATGGATGTCTGTTAAGGTGCCCATACACGGTACAATTATTGTATACAATATTGCATCTCATCTCATCTCATTGCATCGCACAGGTTTTGCAATGCAATGAGATGAAATGAGATCTAGTACAAAAAGTATGCGCAGATCTCATCTCATCTCATTGCATTGCAAAACCTGTGCGATGCGATGAGATGAGATGCGATATTGTATACAATAATTGTACCGTGTATGGGCACCCGTGCCCCTTTCCCACTGCAGGTCTTATATTGCCGTTTTTTTCCCCCTTTCTAAACGTTTAGGAAAGCGCCAGAGTTGATTTACCAGTTAAAGTTAACCGGTATTTCAACACGTTTAAAAAGCAGAGTCCTACATGTTTCAAAGCCGTTTTTAGGCAGTGGGAATGCCTCTTAAGGTGCCCACAGACACATCAATTATCGAATGCGTGTTGTACTTTTTAAGCACAAATTGCATCCTATATACAATTATTGGATGGTGTTTATAGGCTTGTGCGATGCGATAAGCCCGATATTGTATGTCTAAAAAAGTATGTGCTGCACGTACTTTTTAGACTACATCTGAAATTTAACATTACAAACATGGGTTCATCACATGCATCCAAGTGCACATCTCATAGCAAGCTGGAAGAATAATTGTATAGAACCATTGTACAGTCAAAAACGCATAGCACAGTACAATTGTAGCGTCTGTGGGCACCTTTAGACGGTATTTAAGATCCTACACTAGTTTCTCCCCTCCCTTGGTACCTGTCCTGCCCCCCCTACCCCCCGTACCTGCCAGCTGGTACCCTCGCTTCCCCCCTTGCCCTGGTACCCCCCCCCTGCCCTGATACCTTGCTCCCCCCACCCTCCCCTGGTACCTTGCAGCTGGTACCTTGCATCCGGGCAGCATGGTAGGCAGAGTACGGGCAGCGGGGCAACATGGTAGGCAGAGTAAGGGCAGCATGGTAGGCAGCGGGCATTGAAGGGCTCCTAGTCGGCAGGTCCCAGACTGATTGCTGAAAGCATCATGCAGGAGAAGGCTGGTGCACAGACAGCGGGGGCACTATGGATCCGGGCAGCGCGTCCGTGCTCAGGAGGACGCGGAGGAAGGTCCATTAGGAGATTGTCATTTCATCGGCGAGGGGTCCCTGCTGCGAATGGGAAATAGCGGAGCAGTTAATTAAATATGTGCATATTTAATTAGCGGCTCATTAGATATATATGCATATCTAATGAGCCGCTAATTAAATATGCGCATATTTAATGAACAGCTCTGCTATTTCCCATTCGCGGCAGGGACCCCTCGCCGATCATTAAATATGGGCATAGTTAATTAGCGGCTCATTAGATATGCATATATCTAATGCGCCACAAATTAAATATGCGCATATTTAATGAACGGCTCCGCTATTTCCCATTCGCGGCAGGGACCCCTCGCCGATGAAATGACAATCTCCTAATGGACCTTTCTCTGCGTCCTCCTCCTGAGCACGGACGCGCTGCCCGGATCCCCAGTGCCCCCGCTGTCTGTGCACCAGCCTCCTCCTGCATGATGCTTTCAGCAATCAGTCTGGGACCTGACGACTAGGAGCACTTAAATGCCTGCTGCCTACCATGCTGCCCCGCTGCAAGGTACCAGCTGCAAGGTACCAGGGGGGGGGGGGCAAGCTACCAGGGCAGGGGGGGGTACCAGGGCAGGGGGGGGGGAAGCGAGGGTACCAGCTGGCAGGTACGGGGGGAAGGGGGCAGGACAGGTACCAGGGGACACGAGGGGTTTAAACGGTATAACTGCAATGTGAATGGTACTTAAACGGTATAAAAAGGTAATCTACTGCAATGTGAAAACTAATACCGTTTTAAATACCGTTTAAAAATACCGGTTCTTTAAACGGCTTGGCAGTGGGAAAGCAGCATTACTTACAACCATACATTTAAATTTGAGTAAACTGAAATCTGTCAAATGAATAGAGGAGGCCAAGTATAGAAATAGTGACAACGGACGTAAGAACATGGGCAGTGCCAGACTTACCCACAGGGGTACCGTAGAAATCTCAGATGGGCCCCACTATTGAGGGTCTAACCTCACCTCTAAGGATCAGGTTCCAAACTAATTATACCTTGGTCCTCTGTTTGCGACCTGGTCAAGCAGGACCAATGTTAAATACAGTAGGGGTGCCCGGTACACTTCTATAAAAACTAGGGATGTGCACCAGCCACTTTTCAGGTTTTGGGTTCTGATTACCTTGAGGTTTTGGGGTCTAATGGGTTTTGGCAAAACACCTCCTAAGTGTTTTGTGTTTGGATTTCTTGGGTTTTGGGTTTTGATTTTTTTTGTTAAAAAAGCATAAAAAACTGCTAAAATCGCAGAATTTGGGTTTTTTTTTTTTTGCTCCTACGCTATATTAACCTCAATAACATTCATTTCCACTCATTTCCAGTCTATTCTGAACACCTCACAATATTGATTTTAGGGCAAAAGGTTGCACCGAGGTAGCTGGATAACTATGCTAAGCCACACAAGTGTGCGGCACTGCAGTGCTAGGGACCAGGAAGGTAGATACAGCAGTACTAGACACAAGATAGGTAGATAAGGCAGTACTAGGCAGTGGGCCCTGTGAGGTTAGCAGACTGCCAGTAAGACTGTAATTATGATATTTTATTATTTGTAGTGATGAATGTACTTTTTAGTCAGTCTGTACCCTCTTGTTCTCTGCAGATGTTCTATTCCCCATATATGTGTGTGTATTTCCAGATCATATAGTATTAGGCTGTAGAACTCCACAGTAATTAATGTACATTTTAGCCCTCTTGTTCTCTGCAGATGTTTCTATTCCCCATATCTGTGTGTACCATAGTATTAGACTGTATGTTACCCAAATATGGTCGGACAGGAAATACCCAGAAAAGAACAGTGTATGAATTCACCAAAATGTTATGTCCAATTACCTTACTATTGTCCCTGCTATTTACAGGAGGGTGATAGCTGAGAGACAATCTCCACAGGGGGGTGATCAAGACATAATGCAATCAGACTGTGTTTGTGTCTCTATCTTCAGTTCCTTTGTGTAACGCTGGTCAATACCAGACTTAGTGGGACCGGGCACCGCAGGGGGTGATCAGCACATAACGCAATCAGCTGGTTATTGTTCGTTGTATTGATACTCCCTTGCATATCTCTGGTCACTAGCAGACTTACTGGAACCGAACCCAGCAGGGGGGGGGGCAGCAGCAGTAGCTGGGAGGGGGTGATACCTGACTCTTGAATCCACCAATCAAGATCCACTGCAAGCCCACTTTTGGTTTGTGCACCGTGGGAATTTAGAAGTTTTTAAAATGACTTGCACACAAGCCAGGAGGGAGATTTTTTGGACTGTCCTAGACTAAGAGGTTGTGCTCTGTCTAGGTATCGTGTGGACTTATCTGCTATCACTGCTGTGTGGAGGAGTGATAGTTTTGTGCTTTGGAACTGCTGCAAGGACTGCCATTGTGGACTGCTACCCGATAACGTTTATATGCTACATTTGCCTCTTGTTCCTGTCTTTATCTACATGTGTGTGCTGTGATAAAAATAAACCATATTTTGGTTTCATCTGCTCGGTGTCTGAGTGATTGAGGAACCCCGTATCTTCACATTTGGCGGCAGCGACAGTGGGATCATTCAGACACCAACCATCGAGCACAGAGAACAGAGGATCAGACCATATGTAAGGAAACGGAAAATGCAATAAGGGGATGTTCAGCAAGTGAGCAGGTGTCAGTCCTGTGAAAGGAAAAATGTTTCCAAAGAAAGAAAATCGATGCCTCAAGACCCCTGGAGCAGAGGAGCTCAGGGATGGAGGTTCTTCAGTGTATCGGCAGGCTGGGAAGCCGGATCTGTTATTTATTGTCAGAAAAATGCAGTATATCTGGGAGTACTGGGAAGAAGCTCAGCAGATGATCAGCGGGTGGAGAGTATCCAGCATACAGGACAAGTTGTGTTACCTGGGGGATGCATTCCTGCACTGTAAAGGTGAGGCCACCTCGTGGAATCTGCTGGGGGAGCCAGAGTTTGTAGAATTTACAGAGGAAGTGATTGCTACAGTTACCCAGATGCTACAAAGAGGACAATATTCTGAGGCTGAAGGACAAGTCCAGAATAAATTGATGCCCCAGATAGAACCAGAGGAAGGGTCCAGAAGGGGGCTACTGCAATCTGGGCAGACAACCGAGGGCTCTGCCACAGAATTATTTGTTACCACAAGAGAAGGGTCGTTGTCAGGGGGGCCCCTAACTGCCCTTGAAGAAATTAGTATGGAGGAGCTGATAGCAGAATGTCAGCTGCGAGGTATACCCATCCGATCCTGCACTCACGGGGAAATCCTTCAGCAGATTCTTCAAGATCAGGGAGATCCTACAAATGCATTTGCTGATTATCGGGCATGGATCCTCCATTTTGGTGCTCAGTTGAGTGTGTAGGAACAATTGTAGTGTCTGGAGGAGTGCTTCGTGGTGGCAGAGGAAGAGGCAATTGATCGCGGGCTCTTGGATACCCCAGCATGGCAAGATCAGTGTCGCAGGGGGCGTGATGAAAGTCACCGTTTGAAACTGCTTCTCCCCCATCCTAGGGAGGAAGCTGCTCAGTGTTCTCTGCAGGGGAAGGTTATCCCCAAAGTGAAGGAAGTGGGGCCTCTGAGCCAGGCACCCCGGGAGGAGCTGCACTACAGCTTCCCTTTTGCTGAGATGGAAGATGAAGAGCTATTATCCTGCTGCCAGGGGATCTATGAGGACTGCGTCCAAGAGGAGATCACCGTGGTTAGAGGAGTATCCGACAACATCCAGGCCACAAGCATACCAGTCGCAGATGATGTCTTGCTTCAGGCTGCCCAGCATATTCAGCTGGGGAAGGTGGTTATCCTGGAGACTGAGGACTGCGCAGAGGAAGCGGCAGGTGAGACCCAGGCTTTTGAGGGGGTAGGACTGGCCTTGGACCAGCCTGCCCTGCAGCCACCAGCGGAATGGTTTCTGATGGAGGGTCCCTCCTCAGCCCTGGACAGTGAGACCAAATGCTGTACTGAAATTTGCCATGCCCCTAGTTTGGGTTGGAGGGAGGAAGGATGTGACAGAGGGGCGGAAGTGCCAGGGCCAGAGCCCCGATATTGGGCTGCCGTTTGGCAGATGTTCCTTGGGCAAGAGGGGGAGGTGGAAACTGCTCCCTGCCCCATTGTGCCAGAGGCAAAAGTATTAGCAAACCCTATAGGTGTACCCAGTGTAAAAGGTTACAATGTTGCAGAGGGGGGGTACCCAGCATCTGAAGAGGAGGAATTGCTAAATCCCTTGTTAGTTCAAATGTATAACTTAGATTGTGATATTGCCCTTGCTGACTCTGCAAACCAGCCGCCTTTTACAAGATGGGTTTCGTATGATGTCACACTGTGGGACTCAGGTGGTGCGCCTCTAGCCCAGATTCTCTGCTCTGAATCACACTGCTCCAGGTTGCCGGAACAACTTGTACAGTGACTAAAGATGTAGGGGAAGGAGTGTGAGGTTAGCAGACTGACAGTAAGACTGTAATTATGATATTTTATTATTTGTAGTGATGAATGTACACTTTAGTCAGTCTGTACCCTCTTGTTCTCTGCAGATGTTTCTATTCCCCATATATGTGTGTGTATTTCCAGATCATATAGTATTAGGCTGTAGAACTCCACAGTAATTAATGTACATTTTAGCCCTCTTGTTCTCTGCAGATGTTTCTATTCCCCATATCTGTGTGTACCATAGTATTAGACTGTATGTTACCCAAATATGGTCGGACAGGAAATACCCAGAAAAGAACAGTGTATGAATTCACCAAAATGTTATGTCCAATTACCATACTATTGTCCCTGCTATTTACAGGAGGGTGTTATCTGAGGGACAATCTCCACAGGGGGGTGATCAAGACATAATGCAATCAGACTGTGTTTGTGTCTCTATCTTCAGTTCCTTTGTGTAACGCTGGTCAATACCAGACTTAGTGGGACCGGGCAACGCAGGGGGTGATCAGCACATAACGCAATCAGCTAGTTATTGTTCGTTGTATTGATACTCCCTTGCATATCTCTGGTCACTAGCAGACTTACTGGAACCGAACCCAGCAGGGGGGGGGGGGGGGGCGGTAGATACAGTGGTGTAACTATAGTCCCGCAGCCCCCGCGGTGGCGGGGAGGCGCTAAGAAGGTGTGGGCGCCGGGGGGTCTGCAGGGCTATAGTTACCTGCTGCTGTCCGCCCACCGGTGCTTCTGAGATCGGGGAGCCGGGCGGCTGGCTACTCCTGTGCCGGGTTTTCCGGCTAGCTGTCAGTGTGGCCAGGACGCTCCCCCTCCCCCTGCTGCTGCCGGCCACCGGGTAGGTGAGACGCGGCTCCTCTTTGTAAACACGCTCTCCACATTGGCTGCCCGGCTGCCAGCGATGCGCACCCCGCCTGCTGGTACCTCCTGCCACTGGCGTCTGTCGGGTCCTGGGCTGGCTCCAGCTGCTAACAGAAAGTGACACATGGAAAATGGCTGCCCCCATACCTCAAAAGCTGTCTACATTATGGGGGCAGCCATTTTCCAAGTGTCACTTTTTATTAGCAGCCAGAGCCGGGAAAGCCACGGGGACCCGTCAGAAGCGCCAGCGCTAGGAGGTACCGGGGGGGGGGTTTTGAGCTTGTTAACTGTCCCTGGGGGGCGGTAGAGCTTGTTAACTGTCCTTGGGGGTGGGGGCGCTGCCTAAATTTGTGGCGGGGTGAAAAATTTGTAGTTACGCCACTGGGTAGGTACAGCAGTATTAGGCAGTGAGCCCTAGACCAGATGGTAGATATGGCAGTATTAGGCAGTGAGACCCAGACCAGACGGTAGATACGGCAGTACTAGGCACCAGACAGGTAGATAAGACAGTACTAGGCACAAGACAGGTAGATACTAGTATTGTGCACCAGCAGAATTATAATAATTAATTTTATTATTAGGTAATGCTTGGCAGTGGCACTCAGTGGCGCACGTCAGTGCACCAGCAGCATGGAATTATTTTTTACAGTACCACAGAGCACAAGTATTATTTTTTAATTAAATTAGATATAGCAGCCTAGTATGTAGTTGTACTATTAGGTAGGTACACTTAGGCAGTAACACTGCCAGTGGCAACAGTGGACTACAAGTACTACAAGTACACAGTTAGACTACTAAGTACCAGCGAATAAAAAATATTGCATTCAAGGTCAAGTTTAAGCCCCAGCAGCAGCACCATCACACCCTCTCCCAACCCACTACTGGACTGGAGTGAAGATGGCGGGTGCAGCAGCCGCTTTTAAAGCCTCGCGAAATCCGGCGCCGGGAGATAAAGTTCTGACCACGCGGACGGACCCGAGTGAGGCGGGAATCTCTGAGCGCTGCTCGGAACCGGGCTTGGAATGATGACGTTCATGGGGGCTCGGATCTCTGGAATCTGAGTCTGCACATCTCTAATAAAAACGACACCAAGATTTAACCAATAGTTATCTATGATGGCTGGCCACACCCCTCTAGGGGGTCTCCACACCCCTTTAAGAATGGACTCAACCACTGCATTCTCCTGGTGGGCCCTTCATGCTCCAGTCCGACACTTAACAGGAGTACCTATTTGTATTTATTGGCATAAAGTGTATAAATTCTGCCAAAGAATTGCTGTAGGGGATGCAGTTTAAATGCCGGCGGTCGGGATCCCGGCGTTCAAAATCCCGACGCCGGAATCCCGAACGCCGAAATCCCAACACTTTCTCCCCCCGAGGGTGTCCACGACACCCTCGGAGGGAGAATAAATTAGTGTGCCGAGCGTAGCGAGGCACCGGGCCCGCTGCGTGGCGAGCGCAGCGATCCACGTCCCCCCCTTGTCGGGATTTCGGCGTTCAGGATTCCGGCGTCGGGATTTTGAACGCCGGGATCCCGACCGCTGGCTTTTCATGCCGAATCCTGCTGTAGAATTGCCTGCAGAGTCATAAACGTTGTGATCACTTATATTTCCAGAACACTGCTGTGTAAAGAGGAATGATTCACAGTGCAATATTTGAAATCTAAGCAAAATCGAATGCTTTTAGCAGCATTTGATCCCGATGCGCGCTTCCGTGTAGTGTAAATCGAATAGACATTAGTCTTGGCAGGCAAGACTATATAGTGCAGATCTGTACTATATAGTCAAAATCGAATGCAATTTGCTTGCCATTCGATTTGATCCCAATTCGATCCCAGGATCGAGTACCGTGTGTACCCACTATTATGGTGTATACACACGGTGAGATTTCCACTCGTTTTCTATTCAATTTTTGCTTATAGAAGCAAAATCGAATTTAAATCGAATGGGCATCGAATAGTTTTTCCACATTCCATGCAGAATAGATCCTGATGCGCGTTCACATTTAGTGGAAATCGGCAAGACTATATAGTAGAAATCAAATTGAATGTCAGATCTAACTGTGTGTTGCCACTATGAGATTGGGGGAGTTATTTTGTTTTTTTTGTTTTGTTTTTTGTTTTATTTTAGGTACTCTTTACCTAGCACGGCGCCCATCGCGGTCATCGCGGGCATTGAATGCACTAAAAAATCGGGTGCGACCGACGCGATGCCCGCGATTTCCCATAGGGACCAATGTTAAATTTCTCAATTGACCCGATTTTTCTGTTCAATGCCTCAATTGACACGATTTTTCCATAGGAATCAATGTTAAATGGCCCACAGAGGCCAAATAGCCACCCTGAAGTGTGAAATGGCCCCCACAATTGTTAACGCCACCCCACGATCAACGTGAACCCGAAGCGTGGCGAGCGCAGCGGTACGCGTCCTACGACCTTTTCATACCCCCACTATCCACGTCGGCGTGGAGTTCAGAATAGAATAGTGTGGCGAGCGCAGCGAGCCACCGAGCCCGAAGCGTGGCGAGTGCAGCGAGCCCCGCGAGGGGACAAGGATACCTGTGAAGCCCGCGAAGGGACGCGTTTACCTGTGAAGGTATCCGCGTCCGCTCGCCACGCTTCGGGCTCGGTGGCTCGCTGCGCTCGCCACACTATTCTATTCTCAACTCCACACCGACGTGGATAGTGGGGGTATGAAAATGTCGTAGGACGCGTACCGCTGCGCTCGCCACGCTTTGGGTTGACGTTGATCGTGGGGTGGCGTTAACAATTGTGGGGGCCATTTCACACTTCAGGGTGCCTATTTGGCCTCTGTGGGCCATTTAACATTGTTTCCTATGGAAAAATCGTGTCAATGGAGGCATTGAACAGTAAAATCGGGTCAATTGAGAAATTTAACATTGGTCCCTATGGGAAATCGCGGGCATCGCATTGGTCGCGTCGCACCCGATTTTTAGTGCATTCAATGGCCGCGATGCCCGCAATTTTTTTACCTGCGATGCCCACGATCAAAATCGTGGACGCCGTGCTAGGTAAAGAGTACCATATTTTACTTTCTTTCAAAATTCACCATTATATAGTTTTATTTTGTGAATTATTTAGTGTATTTAATATATTATAGATTTGTATTTGGGACCAATGATTAATTGCTCACAAATATTGTACATACAACTATTCACATATTGGTTTCTGTAACATCACTGGATGTTTTGGGATTTAGTCATTGAAACAGTGGAGACTATAGACAGGATCATAGGATAGTTGATTTGTTTTATTATAAAATGTAAATTGCATTTGACTAGAAGAATAAATTATGAGCAGCACAAATGCCAAAAGCAGAGAACAGGTGGATTTTGATACCTTGCTTGGATTGCTGACCTTAATATGTCAATTGTATACTTTTTAAAATGGTATCCGGAGGATAGGTCAAACCTGATTAAGTAGTGACAGTCAAACCCATGTGGTCGACACACATTAGATTCACCGGTTCAAAAGGTCAGCATGGCCATTAGGTCAACAGGTAAAAGGTCAACTGTGTCAAAGGTTGACAAAATGTCGAGAGGTGCAAATGGTTGACATGACATGGTCAACATATATATACAGTATGTCGGCACAGCATTTAATAAAAAAAACTATTTTTTTTTACTTTTTCACACTCTGCCATCTAAGTAACCCAAAGCATGGCGAGCAAAGCAGTACACGTATTGCATACCTCCCAACATGACCCTCTCCAGGAGGGACACAATGCTCTGCTCCTGGACTTTCCTCTTAATGTATGATTACCATCACCTGTGTTAAACAGGTAAATTGCTAAGAAAGGTGCTTCAACACAGGTGATGGCAATTATAAATTAAGAGGTAAGTGCAGGAACAGAGCATTGTGTCCCTCCTGGAGAGGGTCATGTTGGGAGATATGGGGTAGAAAAAAAATATTTTGTTTTCCTGTTGACATAACTGCACTTTTGACTGCAAATTTAATATGGGTCAATCCATTGATCCATACCCATTTAACACTTAGGTTATCAAACTCAACCCTCAGGACCCCAGATAATTAATGTTTACAAGGCCTCCTCACAGAATCAAAACATAAATAATTAGCTCAACCTGTAGATCTTTTAAAAGTGAGTATTGAGGGCACCTGTGCATCTGATAGGTGACCTGGAATACAGGTTTGGGGTCCTGACAACTGAGTTTAAGAATTTCTGATTAACATACTTTTTGTACTGGAACACTGATAACTGGTATCCATCAGCATTTCACTATGCACAGCTCAAAGATAATGCACAACAGTACACACCTAAAGTTTTGTCTGTCCAATCTGTCTGGTGCGAACAAAAACCTGGTAATATATGTGAGCATATGAGAACTGAACATTTGCTCCCAAACACTGGAAAAAATTACAATAAATTGGTTAAATCCATTTGATTTAACATATTTTACCAAACAAATTTTTTTGCCCATTTTCCAGTATTTAGGGAGCGAATGGTTCACTGTAATTTGCTCCCATGTATTACCAGAATTTTGCTCCTACCAGACAGATAGATCTATAGGTGTGTACAAAACTTCAATAAGTCTATGTAGCTGCATAGCGCAGCAAAGCAATAGCCTTTTCGTTCTTCTGGTGTGTATGGGGAGCAGGTGACATGAAGATAAATTATCACTACTTAGTACTTTTTTACTAGACATCTAGAATAATATCACCTTGCATGTGCCACTGATTAGTATACAGAATAATGTATTGTGAATGCCCACCTTGATTATGACCAGGTCTTGTTTTCAGGAACTGGCTGAGCTGATAGAAGAAGACAGTCTGATTGGCGTGCCCCTGCTGGTGTTTGCCAATAAGCAAGATTTGCTCACTGCTGCCCCTGCGTCAGACATCGCTACTGGGCTGAACCTGCACACTTACCGGGACCGCACGTGGCAGATACAAGCCTGCTCAGCACTCTCAGGTGAAGGGATCCAGGTAATGTCTTTTCACTGTGCCCTGAAATAGTATTTTTGCTGTATATCTAGATCTATCTATCTATCTATCTATATATATATATATATCATTTGCTTACAAAGTATAAAGTGACGACGGTCTGTCTGAACCCGGTAATCTTGTAAACCTCTGGATGAATTGTTTTGCAGTTTTCAGTATATGTGCTGCAGTTTCCCCAGAAGGGGATTTATCTAAATTGACTATTTCCCTAAACTCTATGGACACTGAGCACTTAATTAAGTTTTAAGTTTAAGTTTTTCAGCAGGGAACAACTTCGCACAAGACCATGTTGCTGTACCCCACACACTGTGTAATACCCCTTTCACACGGAACATCAAGTCATACCTCCCAACATGACCCATTCCAGGAGGGACACAATGCTCTGTTTCTGGACTTCCCTCAATGTATGATTACCATCAATGTTTTGAACAGGTGAATTGATAAGAAAAGTGTTTCACCACAGGTGATGGCAATCACTAATTTAGAGGGCAGTCCATGAATAGCTATTCTGTCCCTCCTGGAGAGGATTGTATTGAGAGGTATGATCATATTACCAGGTGAAGCAGTTCTACCTGGTAATTTATTGACTGTGAAAGGGTCAACCCGGATTGCCAACCCTGCTTTTTACTAGGGATTGTTGACCCGGGATTTTGGACCATTTAATTCAGGAATTTTCCGTGTTGACATTTTGTAACCTGATAATTTGCTGGTCATTTTAAAAAGGGGTCAGACTGCACTCGGCAAAATGTCAGGTTAATGCCTGGTTGCATGTCTGAAAGTGGTATCAGTTATACCTCATTGCTAGCATTACAAATTACATTATGCCTGCATCCATTTTCCCCACAGGCAGTCTTACCTAAGCTCTGTAACGTGCCTTGTCATATGCCATCCCCACGGTGTCGTGATACACTTTGGCATTATGTGTGGGGTCTGTAATTCAGAACTGTGCTGGCTGGTCACAGGGCCCATGGAATAGGGACTGTGTTATGGCAAGCAGAGGGTATACATACCTCCCAACATGACCCTCTCCAGGAGGGACACAATGCTCTGTCCCTGGACTTCCCTCTTAATGTATGATTGCGAGCACCTGTTTCACACTGGTTAATTGATAAGAAAGCTGCTTCAACACAGGTGATGGCAATTATAAATGAAGGGAGAAGTGCAGAAACAGAGCATTGTGTCCCTCCTGGAGAGGGTCATGTTGGGAGGTATGGGTATATGATAGGTAGAAGGGGCATAGACTGGGTTGGCTGGCGAAGGGTGTGTGTGTTAGGTGCATAAGACCTAACACGCATGGAGTGGGGAGGCTGGTGCAGGAAGGTTAGCATTGTCTATTTACATATCTGTCTTTGCTTGTTGGCATTGGTTTGGTTATACTCCTCTTTGGGCTTCTCCCATAACAAATACTGTTCAAAGTAAATAAGTACAGTATGCTTATTTCAGAGAAGACAAGACCCACTCAGGTATAACTATTGCCTTACTGGATTGATATGTGAACATAACAGATTGGAGTATAGCAACAATTAGTCAAAGCACACCTGATTTAGGGGGTTATTCCGGTTCACTAATTCTGTCAAATTCCTTCTCAAATGGACAAAACCATGTGCACTGCAGGTGGGGTAGATGTTACTTGAGCAGAGAGAATTAGATTTTGGTGGGGTTTTACTTCAAAGTGAGATCTATATTACAGTGTAAAAATAAAGAAGTCAGTATTTACCCTGCACAGTAACAAAATAACTCACCCAAATCTAATTCTCTCTGCACATTTTACATCTGCCCCCCCTGCAGTGCACATGGTTTTGTGCATTTAATAAGGAATTTGCCAGTAGGAGTGAACCAGAATAACCCCCCTAGTTAGGAAGGGCGGGGGGTAACTGGTAACCATATTGATCTGCAGGAGCAGCAAAGCAAGATTTGCCCATTAACCTCCAATCACCCTAAAGCCATTACACACTAGGCCAGAGGTTGCCAAACTTGTCCTCAAGATCTACCAACAGTTCATGTTTGTCAAGCAACCTGTTAATGTATATTAGGAATGAATGCAGCATGGTTGAAAATGTGACAGTAATGACTACAGCTGTGCAGCAGGTAGATAAACTGGAAAAAGTGAACCATTGATAAATCTCGAGGACCAGTTTGGCCATCCCTGCACAAGGCGATCTTGTGAACATCTCTCAGAAAAGACCTAGTGTGTACACTCAATATCGTTAAAGATGCACGCTCACACACATTGTTAATGATCCCCTCCATCATTCTTCATATTCAGACAAGGGAGGTCCTTGTTAGCAACAGCAACATAGCCGTCTCTCCCCCACCCCCCCCACCGCCACCAATATCAGTATTGGCCGGGAGTTTGCATTAACCATCTGTGCTCACCTATAAACATATCCTTAAAACCTGGACCATTGGAGTCCCTTCAGGGCCATGTTTGGAAACCCTGGCATAAACACTGACCAAGTCAATAATAACATTGTGTAATCTGCTTTCAGACTCATTAAAGACCATTTTTGTATATATTTCTCTTTGCATTCAGGATGGAATGAACTGGATATGTCAAAACATCACTGCAAAGAAAAAGTAAAAAATATATTTAAGAAAGGAAAGAAACATGGAAGAGAAGTCAGCTAATGCATTATTCCTGATGCATGTAATGCATATAATTGTGACTACAGGATTGGCAACAATGTGACTGCTGGAATGCAATAAAAACACTTGTACCTTACATAATGCAATAAAAACACTTGTACCATTCTGTCCATATGTTACTCCAATAGTAAAAGCAGTTTATTCACCTTCCTGCTTCTCACTGTTCGCTATTTCTGTTGAAGTATTAAAGGACTTTTTTAAGCAAGATAAACATACAAGACACTCAATATATCATTATATTAATATTAAGCAGTATATCCCAGTGTGTACACCCCCACATCGCTATAGGGTGTACACATGGGGCGATATGTGCTTAATTTCAAAGCGATCTAGTCAGAGCCCTTAGAAATAGCACTAAAATCGCCCCATGTGTATGGGGCTTTACACACAGGCTCTCCAACCCCTCCATCTGTGCCCCATTCACAACATTGAACATGGACTTTACGGAACAATGGGGAGTTTCCTATTAGCTGCAATCATTTTTTATTAATTGGACACCATCCAAAGTCTGAATTTATGAAAATTAGCTCAAGTGATGTTGGTGCCTCGTCCGGGGCGTCCTGTAAAGTCATTGTGCATGGACATGGAGTTCTCACTAGTGATTTGTGTAGCTATTACAACAGTGGTTCTCAAACCCGGTCCTCAGGACCCCACACAGTTCACGTTTTCCAGGTCACCCGACAGGTGCACTCATTACTGACTGACACATTTTAAAAGATCCACAGGTGGAGCTAATTGTTTTACTTGATTCTGTGAGGAGACCGGAAAAACATGCACTGTGTGGGGTCCTGAGAACCGACTTTGAGAACCTGTGTATTACAAAAACCAGAAGAATGCAGTAAAGCCATACATAATAGCCATAAACAAAGCTGTGTGGAAACTGTGGGGCAGATGTATTAAGCCTTAACAAGAGATAAATGCAAGGGTGATAAGGAGAGATAAACGTCCAGCCAATCAGCTCCTTACTGACTTTTTTCAAACACAGCCTGTAACATGGCAGTTAGCAGGTGATTGGCTGGACGTTTATCTCTCTTTATCACCCTTGCATTTATCTCTTGTTAAAGCTTAATACATCTGCCCCAGTGTTCCTAAAACAATTGATCCATGTTTAACCATGCATAAAGCTATATATTTTTTGCAAAAATGTGAAAAAAATCTCAACCAACTTTTTTAAGAAAACTATTTATTGTATAAAATTATAACTATAGAACAGTACTGCAATGCTGGTATAAATTATCCTTGGGAAACCGTTTTCTTTTCGAAGACAGTTTGAAATGTCTTACTTGTTGTAAGGTCGACAGTCAAAAGGTCAATGGTGAAAAGGTCAACACATTAAAAAGGTGAACGTGCATTAGGTGAAAAGGTTGACATATGCAAAAGGTCGACATGGAAAAAGGTCAACATAAGTTTTTCACTTTCAGGTGTTTAACCCCTTCCCGCCGCAGCCTATTTTTGCCTTCCTGACAGAGCCCTTTTTTTCAAATCTGACATGTATCACTTAAGTGGGGATAACTTTTTTTTGCTTTTACTTATCCAAGTGATTTTGAGATTGTTTTCTCGTGACACATTGTACTTCAAGTTAGTGGTAAATTTGGGTCGATACAGTCTGTGTTTTTTTGTGAAAAATACCAAAATGTCGTAAAAAAATTGAAAATTTAGCAATTTTCAAAATGTAAAATTTTCTGCTTGTGAGACAAATAATCATACCACTCAAAATAGTTAATAACTAACATAGACCATATGTATACTTTATGTTTCCATCATTATTTCAACCTCCTTTTAATTTTTTTGGACACTAGGAGGCTTAAAATATGAATAGCAAATTCTCAAATTTTCAAGAAAATTTCAAACACTGATTTTTTTAGGGACCAGTTCAGTTCTGATGTGACTTTGAGGGACTTGTATGTGAGACACCCCCATAAATGATGCCATTTCAAAAACTGCACCCCTCACAGTATTCAAAACAGTATTTTGGAAGTTTGTTAACCCTTTAGGTGTTTCACAGGAATTAAAACAAAGTGTAGGTGAAATTTCAAAATTTCATTTTTTTTGCAGATTTTCAATTTTAATACATTTTTCGAAGTAACACAGTAGATTTTACTAAAAAATGTGACTAAAAATTGATTCCCCCAATTCTTTTGTTTTCATAAATATCCTATATGTGGCCCTAGTGTGCACGTTGACCAAACCACAGGCTTCATAATAGAAGGAGCACCTACTTGATTTTGGAGCCTCCTTTTTATGAGATTATTTTTTAGGCACCATGTAGGTTTCTAGGCACCATAAGATGCTAAAAGTTAGGAACCCCCCCACAAGTGACCCCATTTTGCAAACTACACCCCTCAGGGAATTCAACTAGGGGTATAATGTACATTTCAAACCCCCACGGGTTTCACCAATTGTGGTACAACTGGGCTGTGAAAATGAAAAATTACATTTTTTACACAAAAATGCAGTTCTGGCTCAAAATTTTTAATTTTCACAAGGAATGAAGGAGACAAAGCACCCCAAAATCTGTGCCCCAATTTCTCCCGAGTACGGCAATGCCTCACATGTGACCAAAAAATACCATTTGGGTGCATGGCAGGACTCAGAAGGGAAGGAGTGATATTTGGATTTTGCAGCACAGATTCTGGTGGAATGTTGGTGGGTGCTATGTCGCATTAGCAAGACCCCCGAAGCACCAATACAGTGGAACCCCCCCACAAGTGACCCCATTTTGCAAACTACACCCCTCAGGGAATTCAACTAGGGGTATAGTGTACATTTCAAACCCCCAGGGGTTTCACCAATTGTGGTACAACTGGGCAGTGAAAATGAAAAATTAAATTTTTTACACAAAAATGCAGTTCTGGCTCAAAATTTTTCATTTTCACAAGGAATGAAGGAGACAAAGCACCCCAAAATCTGTGCCCCAATTTCTCCCGAGTACGGCAATGCCTCACATGTGACCAAAAAATACCATTTGGGTGCATGGCAGGACTCAGAAGGGAAGGAGTGATATTTGGATTTTGCAGCACAGATTCTGGTGGAATGTTGGTGGGTGCTATGTCGCAGCAAGACCCCCGAAGCACCAATACAGTGGAACCCCCCCACAAGTGACCCCATTTTGCAAACTAAACCCCTCAGGGAATTCAACTAGGGGTATAGTGTACATTTCAAACCCCCAGGAGTTTCACCAATTGTGGTACAACTGGGCAGTGAAAATGAAAAATTAAATTATTTACACAAAAATGCAGTTCTGGCTCAAAATTTTTCATTTTCACAAGGAATGAAGGAGACAAAGCACCCCAAAATCTGTGCCCCAATTTCTCCAGAGTACGGCAATGCCTCACATGTGACCAAAAAATACCATTTGGGTGCATGGCAGGACTCAGAAGGGAAGGAGTGATATTTGCATTTTGCAGCACAGATTCTGGTGGAATGTTGGTGGGTGCTATGTCGCATTAGCAAGACCCCCGAAGCACCAATACAGTGGAACCCCCCCACAAGTGACCCCATTTTGCAAACTACACCCCTCAGGGAATTCAACTAGGGGTATAGTGTACATTTCAAACCCCCAGGGGTTTCACCAATTGTGGTACAACTGGGCTGTGAAAATGAAAAATTAAATTTTTTACACAAAAATGCAGTTCTGGCTCAAAATTTTTCATTATCACAAGGAATGAAGGAGACAAAGCACCCCAAAATCTGTGCCCCAATTTCTCCCGAGTACGGCAATGCCTCACATGTGACCAAAAAATACCATTTGGGTGCATGGCAGGACTCAGAAGGGAAGGAGTGATATTTGGATTTTGCAGCACAGATTCTGGTGGAATGTTGGTGGGTGCTATGTCGCATTAGCAAGACCCCCGAAGCACCAATACAGTGGAACCCCCCCACAAGTGACCCCATTTTGCAAACTACACCCCTCAGGGAATTCAACTAGGGGTATAGTGTACATTTCAAACCCCCAGGGGTTTCACCAATTGTGGTACAACTGGGCAGTGAAAATGAAAAATTAAATTTTTTACACAAAAATGCAGTTCTGGCTCAATATTTTTCATTTTCACAAGGAATGAAGGAGACAAAGCACCCCAAAATCTGTGCCCCAATTTCTCCCGAGTACGGCAATGCCTCACATGTGACCAAAAAATACCATTTGGGTGCATGGCAGGACTCAGAAGGGAAGGAGTGATATTTGGATTTTGCAGCACAGATTCTGGTGGAATGTTGGTGGGTGCTATGTCGCATTAGCAAGACCCCCGAAGCACCAATACAGAGGAACCCCCCCACAAGTGACCCCATTTTGCAAACTAAACCCCTCAGGGAATTCAACTAGGGGTATAGTGTACATTTCAAACCCCCAGGAGTTTCACCAATTGTGGTACAACTGGGCAGTGAAAATGAAAAATTTAATTATTTACACAAAAATGCAGTTCTGGCTCAAAATTTTTCATTTTCACAAGGAATGAAGGAGACAAAGCACCCCAAAATCTGTGCCCCAATTTCTCCCGAGTACGGCAATGCCTCACATGTGACCAAAAAATACCATTTGGGTGCATGGCAGGACTCAGAAGGGAAGGAGTGATATTTGGATTTTGCAGCACAGATTCTGGTGGAATGTTGGTGGGTGCTATGTCGCATTAGCATGACCCCCGAAGCACCAATACAGTGGAACCCCCCCACAAGTGACCCCATTTTGCAAACTACACCCCTCAGGGAATTCAACTAGGGGTATAGTGTACATTTCAAACCCCCAGGGGTTTCACCAATTGTGGTACAACTGGGCAGTGAAAATGAAAAATAAAATTTTTTACACAAAAAATGCAGTTCTGGCTCAAAATTTTTCATTTTCACAAGGAATGAAAGAGACAAAGCACCCCAAAATCTGTGCCCCAATTTCTCCCGAGTACGGCAATGCCTCATGTGTGACCAAAAAATGGCAGGACTCAGAAGGGAAGGAGTGATATTTGGATTTTGCAGCACAGATTCTGGTGGAATGTTGGTGGGTGCTATGTCGCATTAGCAAGACCCCCGAAGCACCAATACAGTGGAATCCCCCCACAAGTGACCCCATTTTGCAAACTACACCCCTCAGGGAATTCAACTAGGGGTATAGTGTACATTTCAAACCCCCAGGGGTTTCACCAATTGTGGTACAACTGGGCAGTGAAAATGAAAAATTAAATTTTTTACACAAAAATGCAGTTCTGGCTCAAAATTTTTCATTTTCACAAGGAATGAAGGAGACAAAGCACCCCAAAATCTGTGCCCCAATTTCTCCCGAGTATGGCAATGCCTCACATGTGACCAAAAAATACCATTTGGGTGCATGGCAGGACTCAGAAGGGAAGGAGTGATTTTTGGATTTTGCAGCTCAGATTCTGGTGGAATGAATGGTGGGTGCTATGTGGCATTAGCAAGACCCCCGAAGCACGGTGAAATGATGAACCTAATAATCCATAGATGTGTGGTATATTTTAAAACACTCCTTTATACATAGGCCGGGTTTGTCGGGGCAAGTTTCACAGTGGAAAATAGTATCCTTTCTTATTCCCTTTTTATAGCAAACTTTGCACCTTTTTTGTGTCCTGCCCTTTTTTGCAGTGGAGGGGATTTCGTTAGGAAAATGCTGCCCTGGTACAATACGGGGGCCAGTACTAGAAGTACTGGGGCCCTCTGCCTGCTGGTTCCCAAATATTAGGCCCTTTATGACTTCCTCTTGAAAATGCATAAATGTCCCCCTCTGGCTGATAGAATGGAATAGCACGTAAGCGTTATACAGTGCCATCTGGATGATATACACGGCCAGCTTCTTGTACCAGATTTTTGTTTTCTGCAGGGCACTGTACGGCTTCAGTACCTGATCTGAAAGATCCACTCCGCCCATGTACTTATTGTAATCTAGGATACAATTAGGTTTTGAGGTGTGGGTACTGGTACCTCGTACAGGGACGGAGGTGGTACTGTCTCCATGAATTGTTGTCAGTATAAGGACATCCCTCTTGTCCTTATATTTGACCAACAACATATTTTCGGTGGATTGTGCCCTGCTTTCACCCCTTCTCAGTACTTGGGCAATGTGCGTTTTTGGGAGGCCTCTTTGGTTCTTGCGCACAGTACCGCAAGCTGCTGTACCTCTTGAACCAAGGGCCTTAAACAGGGGGATGCTAGTGTAAAAGTTATCCACATAGAGGTGATAACCTTTATCCAGGAAGGGGTGCACTAAATCCCAGACAATTTTTCCACTAACACCTACGAGGGAGGGGGGGCATTCTGGCGGTTCAATTCTTGAATCCTTCCCTTCATATACCCTAAACCTGTGGGTGTACCCTGAGGTGCTTTCACACAGTTTATACATTTTTATGCCATACCTTGCCCTCTTACTGGGAAGGTACTGGCGGAATTTAACCCTTCCTTTAAAATGTATAAGGGACTCGTCAATACAAATACATTTTTCAGGGATGTACATCTCTGCAAATTTGGCACTGAAATGATCAATGACCGGCCTGACTTTGAATAGCCGGTCAAAGGTGGGATCATCTCTGGGTGGGCACTGTGCATTATCGGTGTAATGTAAAAATTTAAGGATTGTCTCAAAACGAGTCCGAGTCATGGCCATACGGTAAAGTGGGGTGCTGTACAGAACATCTGTACTCCAATATTGCCTAATTTCTGGCTTTTTTACTATGCCCATATGTAACACCAGACCCCAAAACGTCATCATCTCTACTGCATCTACAGGGGTCCACCTAGCAAATGATGACGTGGGGTTTTGAGCAATAAACTGCTGGGCATATAAATTACTTTGGTCCACCATTAAATTTATAAAATCATCAGAGAAAAATAATTGGAAAAAGTCAATTTCTCTGAGACCTGTTGAATCAAATTGGATTCCTGGGATGGCCAAAAACTCAGGAACCTGGGGCTCAAAATTGTCTGGTGGTGGGGTCCATACGGGATCAATCATTTGGGGGGGGGGGTCTCAGCTGCTCTACGGGGGCGTCTTTGAGGGGGTCCCTCATCACTAGAGGAGGAAGATGAGGTTAAGACGAATCCTTCAAATTCCCCGCTTGCATCACTGGCTGTGTCAGAGTCAGAGGCAAGCATGGCATATGCCTCCTCCGCTGAATACATTCTTCTGGATGACTGGGATGACATTTGGGATGCCATTTTTATTTTTGTGTTTCTGTAAGTGTAATGTTTCAACACGTGTATAGTGTAGGGGGGGTACAAACTTTATTTCAACACGGGGGGTATGTAGTGTGTAGTGTGTATGTAGTGCAGAAAAAAAAATATTTTATACAGGAATTTGATCCCAATAAAAAAAAAAAAAAATAGATCAACCCTGTGGCAAAAATGCTGATCTGTGATGTACGTCACTCAGCAACTTCAAGGCAGCTTTTGGTACAACCTTGAAGGGGTTAAAAAAAAAAAAAAAAAAAGGTCCTGCGCCAAAAATTGAGCACAGATGTTGGTCAGTAATGTCCGTCACTGAACAGCGCTCAAAGGCAACAGGAATTTGATCCAAAAAAAAAAATAGATCAACCCTGTGCCGAAAATGCTGATCAGTGATGTACGTCACTGATCAGCGCTCAGCGGCCACAGGACACCCACAAAAGCAACGTGGGTGTAAAAACAATTTAAAAAAAATAAACCACAGCACTCTCCAAAAAAAAAAACAATTTAAAAAAAATGCAGAAAAAAAATTATATCAACCCTGTGCCAAAAATGCTGTTCAGTGATGTACGTCACTGATCAGCGCTCAGCGGCCACAGGACACCCACAAAAGCAACGTGGGTGTAAAAACAAAACCCCACTGCACTCTCCAAAAAAAAAAACCTGCAGATCAGTGATGCAGTGATGCAACACTGATTAGCAGTGAGGGGCAGCAGGCACACAACTGTGGGTGCAACCTGACAGGGTATATATAAAAAAAAAAAACCTGCACCCCCAAAAAGTTGCTGATCAGTTAATTTATACTGATCAGCACAAAAGGGGGGGCAGCAGGGGGGGCAGCAGTCAGTTGCACAGGCAGCACAACCTTTGGTGCAACTGACAGGTATATATATATAAAAAAAACCCCTGCACCCCCAAAAAGTTGCTGATCAGCACAGATATACTGATCAGCACAAAAGGGGGGGCAGCAGACACAAAATATAGCACTCTCTATCACTCTCTGTCACTATCTCTCACTATCTCTCACTATCTCTCACTCTATGACACTGCAGCAGCAGCACACAGGAAGTCACAAGATCCAGGAAGCATCCAGCTGCTGGCAGCACGCTACCAGCGGTGATCAGGTAAGTATCAGGCAAGGATCAGGTCAGTATATCACGACAGATTGGCACGGTGACCGCTCTGCACGCAATTCCAGACCGGAATGGCGTCTGCAGCGCAGTCACCGTTAGTTTAAATCACGCGCCATGGCTGTGATTGGTCCGTCAGTCCGATCCCTGTGTTACCGAGCGTCTGATTCGCCGGTAACACAGGAAAACGCTGCGATTGGCTGTTCACATTGAACAGCCAATCGCAGCGATCGCCGACGGGGGGAGGCATCGCGGCCATGACGTATATATACGTCAAATGTCGGGAAGGGGTTAAGTACTGAGTTCGACACCCTTTTTAATGCTCCCTCTATGCCCACTGGGATGGTAACGTATGAACACGTCGGTTTAAAAAAATCATGAAAACCTCATGTTGACCTTTTTTTACGTCAACCTTTTTTATATGTAACTATTGACTGTCAACCTAATGACTGCATTCCTGCAGCATAATGTGCTACTGTCAAATCGCCTTACAATCAGCCATGGCTGACGTTTAATGGGATACATTTTGCTCCTTAAGCCAGATACACACTAGACCAGGGGTCAGGGAACTTTTTTTAACTTTTACCTCAAAATATATTTATATATGCTGACTTGCTGTGTGTGGTACAAAATTTGTATAGATTCATATGCATGCCCGGATGTGTCTCAGCAGAGCGAACGTCCAATTCCCACAGGGATTTTATTTTTACCCCATTTGAGGTAAGTTACCCCTGTTTCCTGACCACTGCAATAGACAATTCACTCCTTGAGGCGATATAATCAACTATTTTCCTTGAACTCTAGGCAAACGATATAGTGCATACAAACTAAACTATAATGCTAATAATATCGTTCAGTGACATCATCGAAACCCTGTTACATACATCCAGTCGTTAACAATATAATCAAATTGAGCTGCATGTACAGATGACGGAGGACATTGTTAACAACCCGCAGGAACGTGCATCGGTTGAGCACACACACTATTGCTGGCCATACACTGAATGGAGAAGTTGCCCGTGACCCCACCTTTAAGACACTGTGACCTTCCAAACGGCAAGATCGCATGCGATATATCATATGCAGTCTTTTTGCACACAATATATCGCATACGATCCCAGCCAAGCCTGCCTGGCAGATCTGGTGGTGCGACTCACAGGCTCCAATGCGATACGCAAGGAAGATGCACCACTGGCCCTGCTGTCAAATGCATGCAATTTGGATGTTTTTTATGTGATCGATAACTGCAATTGCATAAAAATTGCCAAGCAAATATTTTTATTCATTATAATGACCTGTAATGCTTACCATATATAGGAAATATAATCTTTTTTGCACAAAATTATTTATTTGAATTTATATAACAAATGTGAGCGACGCTGGCATTTTTAGCAGATATTTTGAACATCTCTTAAGCTGTGTACACACGGGGGCGATAGGGGCTAAAATCGCTGGAAATATGGTTGCTGGCGACCATATTGCCAGCGATTGGAGTGTGCACCGCTGGCGACCATATTGCCAGCGATTGGAGTGTGCACCAGCGATAAATCGCCGGGTTCATGCTCTCGTTTTTAGCCCCTTTATGATCTCTGGTCGCTGATGAAAAGGAGAAACTGAGCAATATATCTCCCCCGTGTGTACGGGGCTTTACAAAGAATTTGGAACTCAAAGGGTTACGCATTAAAGGGTTACGGGGCTTTACAAAGATTTTGGAACTCAAAGGGTTACGCATTATTACACACAATATATCTCAGAAGTGCTAGTGTTTAAAATATTACTAAAGCCCCGTACACACGGGGGAGATATATTGCTCAGCCATATATTGCTCAGTTTCTCCTTTTCATCAGCGACCAGAGATGGTCGCTGATGAAAGGGAACCTCTGCCTGTGGTGCTGCAGAGGTAATCAGCTGGTCGCAGGAGCAAGCTCCTGCGACCAGCGATTAGAACGGGGCTGAAAACGGGAGCGCGCACCTGGCGATTTATCGCTGGGGCACACTCCCATCACTGGCAATATTTCCAGCAATTTCAGCCCCTATCGCCCCCTTGTGTACACAACTTTAGTGTGTATGGGGCTTTATACTATAAGAAGAGAATTCTGCAACATTGGTTATTCACATCTCATATGTATCACCCAACAACACATACAAATAATGTTTCTACTTAAATCCAATGGATTCAATAAATCTGCAAATTGATAGGCAAGTAATTTATTTATTAACATTATTTACATAGCACCTCATTATTATGTGGACCGTGCTCATCTTACAACTACAGAATGATCCAAAAAGACACCTCCATGACTGGATATAACATAATGTTCTCACAAATATATTGAGTATATATTTGAAGCAGCTGTCTCGTGCACTACTGAGGAATATCCACGGATGCATCAGCGTGGGGTGACATGAAAACTCTGACTGCAATCAGGGGTCTATTTACAAATACTTGGGTGACAGGACTCAATTGGCAGCAAGGTAAATCTTACGCTCAATGTTGGATTACTGCAGGTATGTGTGCTCCCGATAGCCATGCTTACCAATTTAAAAAAGGGACTAAGTAAAAACCGGACCCAGAACGCCGGTAAGTGTCCCGTCCAGGGGGTTTCTTGTCTGGGGGGATGCATGTGATAGCTTTCACTTGGGACATGGGAAAGGGGAGCTTACAGACTCCCCGTGTTGTCTGGACCTTTCCGGTTTTTGCTACATGCCCCGACCGTACAAGGAGGCTTTATTCTCTCCCTCCTCCTCTCCCTGGTGACAGCTGTCACAGACAGCCCCCCCAGAAAGGACATCCCTGGACAGGCACCTCCCGGAACGGACACTACATGCTCCGGAATGACACAAATTGATGAATAGACCCTGTTCAGTCTGGTGTTCTGGGGACCTGTCTGGGCTGTGATTGTGTCAAGGGGCGGGTCACTGTCCGGGAATCGCTCAACACAAAAGTGGCAACCCTAGGAGAAGAGGAGGGGGAGAATAAGCCTCCATGTAGGTCCAGGCATGTAGTTAAAGCTGAACAGTCTGGACCACACGGAGAGGCTGTAATCTCCCCTTCCTCATGTCCCTGGTGAAAGCTATCACAGGCATCCACCCGGACAAGGCACCCCCCATTCCGGAGTCTTGTCCGGGTCCGGTTTTTACTTGCAAAATAATAGGTGGAGACAGGGCCGGTGCTACCCACTCAGAAGCTCCTGCAAAGCTGGGAGGGATTCAGTACTGAATCCCGGCGGTCGGGATCCCGGCGTTTAGAATCCCGAGGCCGGAATCCCGACAGCCGAAATGCCGACCAGGGGGGGACGTGGATCGCCCCCCCCCCCCCCCCCTTGCGGGCTCGCTGCGCTCGCCACGCAGCGGGCCCGGTGCCTCGCTACGCTCGGCACACTAATTTATTCTCCCTCCAGGGGTGTCGTGGACACCCACAGAGGGAGAATGTGTCGGGATTTCGGCGGTCGGGATTCCGGCGTCAGGATTCTGAATGCCGGGATCCCGACCGCCGGGATTTTAACTGCATCCCGCAGGGAGGCTCCATGCTGAAAAGGCGCTGTCTCCCTCCCTGCTCTGCTAAAGCTGCCTCAGCCCTCACTGTCACTGCCTACTGCAATAGCAGTGTGCGATGCGATGTGCGCTCTCGTGGGAATCGCATCGCACAGTACAAAAAGTATGTGCTGCACATACTTTTTGTACTGCTTTCGGATTGCATTGCACAAACATTGCATGCATGCTGTGTGATGCGATCTAGCCCATAACGTATGCGATTCTCGCAGCCTGTATGGGCACCTTTAGGGCGAGATTCTCTATTACAGAAATGCTGTAAAAACCCTGTTATCGGGGTTTTTACCGCATTTCTGTATTCTCTAACCTCCCTCCGCAGTGTCACCGCTGCGGAGGGAATCGCCAGCAAAAGCTGGCGGTTCCCTGCAGAAGCCTATGGGCTTCTTACCGCAGAGGTGTGTGAGGGATCCGTCACAGATCCCTCCAAGCATGCCCTGCGGCCGGCGCGTCAGTCTGCGCATGCGCAGACGGACTCCCGGGTCATAGACCCGGAAGTCCAGCAATGGCGCCGCATCGCAAGGGACAGCTCTTACCGCAAGAGCTGTCCCTTGCGTTAATGACCGCATATTTTAGAGAATATGCGGTCATTAGAAATGCGGTGGCCGGCGAAGAGGGCTGCGGATTTTAAAGAATCCCGCCCTCAGTGCCTCCAACATTTTGCGGACACAGCACTGAGATGGTGTATGCATACATGTACATGCACCCGAAATCCTCCATAGGATCGCATGTTGCATACACTCCCACAATCGGGCGGCAGCTTGTTGCAATGGCAATGGGCGCAAAATTTATGATTTGCAGGGGGGCGCCGAACACCCTAGCACCGGCCCTGGGTGGAGAGTAATAAAGTTACTTCAAAGCTGATTGGTTTCCGTGGGTAACTTTTTCCCTGGCACTAACTGACCTTTATACCTGTCATGTGCAATGCATGTGAGGGATGTGACAGACAGACACAGCACATAACAGCACTGGGGGAATTGTAAAGCGCTATACTACTAATACAGCTGCCAGTTCCGACTGACTGCCACTAGAACTACACTTCCCAGAATCCCCTTCCTCGCCGTGACGTCACACACGTGCGACCTGCACGGCGCGCCGCTAGGTGTGTGTTGCAGACTTGCAGTACGGGGAAGGGAGAGCGCCGCGTGTTTCACCACAGCAGCAGACGCCGACGCAGTAATGGGGAAAGTGAGGAAGAAGACCAAGAACACGTTCAATTACAGCGTCAATAGGAAGAAGCTGAAACGCCGGGCGCAGAAGAAAGCTGCTCCGCGGATCACCTGGTGAGGACACACATGGGCCGCAGCGCACTGTACATATGCTACTGCACCCCCCGCATCTCCAACCCGATCCTTAGCTGGCAGGGGGCGCAGGGATTTGTAGTGATCCAGCTGGGGGCAACTAAAGCTGTGTGCGGAATAGAGGTGATCACTTGGGAGAAATGTATGGAGAGAGAGCGAGAGAGAGAGCGAGAGAGAGAATCAATCTATACAGAAAATTGACAAAACTGAAGGTGATCTGCACACTACCGATATACAGTACCAACTAGGGATGTCCGTTGACCCTCAATGATTCGAAATCATCGATGGTTTATTGCAGATGTTGAATACTTTTGCCATCGATCTAAAACTATTGATTGTTGTCCATCATATAGTTTATAACAATCGATGGCTGGTTGCAGACTTGCCTCGAATACGACTGCAACAATGGCTATCTCTAGTATCAATCTGCTGCTAACTTATGTTTTACAAGCTGTGAAAAATGACAGGAGCTGATTGGATGGTACTTTATATCTCTGACCAAGATTTGATATATTTCCCCCTAGGTGTGGGCTGCACATGTAGCACAACTCTGTCAACTGTGTGACTGGGTGAGTGTAGTCCGCCCTGGCAGCTCCTACTGTACCTGGCTGGAGAGGCTGGGCACAACAGAGTAGATGTTGCAGAAATCTGGAGCGCCACAAAGAGTAAGCGGAGTTGATGGGAGATATGCACAAACTTCAGGGCATGGGGCAGTGAGGAGTCTCCAATAATCAATAGCCAGAAAAGCAGAAATGTCACCAGATCCATCGGATATCCATTGCCCCCTAGGGGGTCTCGAGAGCAGCATTATCTCTTTTCTGCGTAAACAGTTATTTCTTCAGGTATACAGCTGCTTGAGCAGCCCATCAGGTACATGAAAGGCTGAGAAGCAGTTGGTTCTTGTTGTTAGATCAACTATGCATAAGTAGACATGGTGAAAAGGTTGATGAGTTTTTTTGACAATTCTTTTTTTATTCATATGGCTTGTGCAAACTTTTACAATCAACATGGACTACAGTTGGGAATAGTAAAGTGCGCCAAGCGACGGTCCATTGGGGGGTACGCATTACACTAATTGGGTGTCCATTATGACATATGTTAACATAGACACCAAAAGGTGAAAGACATCACCCTTTTCCTATGTTGGCCTATTGCTCATGTCGACCTAAAAGACCTTTTTCCTGTGTCGACCATTTCACAGATGACTAATAGTGGTCAACCTAATGACTGTCGACCTAATAATTCACTCCCGAAGCAGGGACTAATAAAACAAAGACCCCAGGTTTGCATACCATTTTACACTGACCAAACATTATGCAGGATCCAGCTGTAACATTCCCAAACCACAATGTAGCTCCACAGTGCTTCAATGTACAAACTACAATGTAATCTACACATCACACACCCATTACATGTCGTCATGCACATTACACTTTATGCCACACACCGTAATACCCATTACACATTATGCCATGCCGTAATACCTATTACATATTATACCACATGCCATAATGCCTAATGTGTAGCACAGAGTAATGTGACAGACTGTTACGTAATAACAGTGTAACGTGACAACGCAATGTAATACAGTGTAATGTAGCACAGTATAACACACTGTAATGTGACAATTGGAGTAGTGTATACTGAGGCATGACAGCAATGATTGCATGGCGTATGATGTGAGTGTTTCAGTCACTATACACATGTATCATACTCGCAAGGTTAGTAGGCGCGCTGCCACAACGAGCATACCCGGACCTCCGTGCAATACCCGCCATGTAATACCTGAAAAACATCCTGGTGAAACCCCTCGAATCCCCCACGAACTTGCAGATTCTTCTCACATGCGGATATCTGCAGGCGGCGGTCAAACACAAAGATGGTTGCGGATGCCGTGTCCAGTCTGCCCATGTATACTGTTGCCGCCTGCATGGAGATCTTGCCAATTAATACATTATACATTAATAATGTTAATTGATAAAAAAAAAAAGTTTATTGTAGTAATTCACAAAACATTTGCTATGTCAGGTGATCTGTAATAAAAACAATTCTTAAAAATCATGGGGAAACTCTCCAATTGGAGCGCCTGTTCCTGTATGTTCTTACTGGTTACGGCAAAACTGCTACATACTAGGGCAACCTCTGGACTCACAAAGAGATATCCTTCAGCTAGGAGAGGGAATACCCCCTTGTGGGGGAAATCTCTAGGGAACCATGGCACCAGGATCACGCTTCTCTCTGGGCATTAAGAGGTACAGGGAGCGGGTAGTACTTACCTATACTTACCGATCAGCAGCTGCTGTGTAGACATTGGGGAAAGCAAGGAGAAAACAGGGAGACAGACTGTAACAATCTATACATAAATAGGGCAATCTAACTACATTGAAAAGGCCTAATGGCATGACCAAGATTTTAGCATTTTGAGGGGATACTCAGCACTTCCCAAGCAGCTGGGCCCACCTCCACAACTTCCCTGCAGCGGCTTCCCCCCCGCTGCCTGTCAGTCAGCAGTGACGTTGGCGGCAGGCTGGAGGATGTTTGAGGCAGCTCGGGAGGACTCGGGTGCCTGAGCGTTCCAGAGTCCCCCTGAGAAATTTCTGGCCATACCACCTAAGGGGTTAAGGAAGTGTGCCATTGCAAAAATTTAGTCGCACCTGAATTAATTTGTAGTGAGTGACATTTTTTTTAAACCGTCAATCATTTACACTGCAAAACCAGCTGATTTTGTCTTGTAATTGATTGCTGCCTTATTACATTCGGAACAAAGTGTCAAGCTAGAAAATCCTTTTATTTCTGTCATTTAACTGATGTTCACACTTTGATCACAGCGATGAGATCAGAAACGCTTGGAATGACGCCAAATCTGTGGCTAGTAACCTGGCTGATATGGGACTGGCTGCTGACCCCAATAAAGCTCTACCAATCCATGCGCACACTGTAAGTATTGAACGAACCAAAAAATAAATCAATAAATAAGCTGTATCTCAGTTGCTGTGATTTATCACTGTTTTTATCATATTGTTAATGGCTTTAATGTATTATGGCTACACAGGTTTGATCTTTATCTTGCAATAAAAAATGTATATAAAAAGTTTGAGTTCCTCCACTACATGCAGGTAATGGAGGGGTAATGTTAATATGTAAATGTAGAGAGAGCGAGAAAAATAACTTATAGGGAATTGGCCAGCTACCGGTACTTTGGCATGTATATGCAATGGTGTTGAACTAAGTCATTTTTTTTTTTTCATGTTAATATTTTTTTTTTCTCATTGCAGAAACACCGAAATGTGGAGCAGGGACAGGTTCGAAAGCCATATGTCATTGAAAGTAAGATGTGCTGCCATTTCTGAATTGATACCTTTCCCTATTAAAGAGCCAGTAGTTTGTTTAAACAGACAGTATTGTTTTCATTAATGATAAACATTCAGGGGCAAAATATCATTGGATGCTCCCTCACCGCTTTACAAATGCCTTTGTCCTCAGCAGTCATGGCTGTTAAGCATAGCTGCAGAGCCGGCTTTGTATAGACCTCATAACCGTGTCAATTTTGGCTCAGGCTCTTCCCCTGGTTCCGAAGCTGTAGCCTCCTTGCAGACAGACAATAGGCTGGTATGGGGGGGGGGGTTGTTTGCTGTGCTTACCCTGGAAGTTGGCACACCTAGTTCTATGCCTCATGGACCCAGAGAAAGTAGCATTCAATGAATGGAGATTTTGCCAATTAATACATTATACATTAATAATGTTAATTGATAAAAAAAAAAAGTTTATTGTAGTAATTCGCAAAACATTTGCTATGTCAGGTGATCTGTAATAAAAACAATTCTTAAAAATCATGGGGAAACTCTCCAATTGGAGCGCCTGTTCCTGTATGTTCTTATTGGTTACGGCAAAACTGCTACATACTTGGGCAACCTCTGGACTCACAAAGAGATATCCTTCAGCTAGAAGAAGAGGGAATACCCCATTGTGGGGGGAAATCTCTAGGGAACCATGGCACCAGGATCACGCTTCCCTCTGGGCATTAAAAGGTACAGGGAGCGGGTCAGTACTTACCTATACTTACCGATCAGCAGCTGCTGTGTAGACATAGGGGAAAACAGGGAGACAGACTAACAATCTATACATAAGTAGGGCAATCGGTACTTGTGTATTATCTGGACTCCCATGTTAAATGCACCCCATTTTTTCATACCCCTACTATCCAACTACGCATGGAGTTGATTTTATATAGTGTGGCGAGCGTAGCGAGCCCGAAGTGTGGTGAGTGCAGCGAGCCCCGCGAGGGGACCTGGTCTCATAAGAAAAACGGGAGTCCAGATATTACATAAGTACCGGGCAATCTAACTACATTGAAAAGGCCTAATGGCATGACCAAGATTTTAGCATTTTGAGGGGATACTCAGCACTTCCCAAGCAGCTGGGCAGCCCTCCCTGTACTGTATAGATGCTGTGCACATACACTCATGTTATCCTGGGTAATAGGTTCATACAACCTATAGATGGGTATTCAATGCCCCTGACAGCGAGGTATGACTAATCCCTTGTGCCCTAAAGCATACATATCCAGCAAGTGCACTCAGCAGGAGTAGTAACCCTCGCTTTGTTGGTGTATAACAAAACATGAGGAACCACTGTGGAGTAAAAGCACACCGTTTTTCTTACACTATATAGATATAATAGCTAGTGGTAAAAAGTGAAACTCCAAAAGATGGCACTCTTAACTATCAGAGAAAGAACAATCTCGGACCCTATTCCATATATACCCTAGTCTGTATTGGGTTTATGAGACCACTGCCCATATACAGTTGCACATGCAGATTGTTTTTTCCCAGTGTTTCTTTAATGACTCTGGAGATCTTGTTTCAATTAAAAAAAAAAAAAATTGGTCTCGGATGTAATAAATGTGACTGCATATTGGGACTGAGCACATTTGGGGAAAAAAATTATTTGTTTTGTGTAAACGGGTACGGCTCCTGTTTACATCAATGGGGAAAGCCCAACCTCTGGACTGCAGTGTCCGCAGGTTGGACAGGGGAGGCACACACATCCTCCGCTGCTGTACTCTGCAGACAGCAGTGGGGGCAGGGAGGAGGTGACTGAATGCTTGTGTGAAGCATCCATTCACCTCGTGGATGGGGGCTGGGGCAACCCAGCAGCTTACCCCTAGCACGACGATCGGCTGTCCCGGCGTTTGGAGATGATCATCATCTCCAAGTGCCGTCTCCATTTACACTGCGGGTAGGCGCTGCAGTGTAAACGGTGCAAATCCCAGATCTGACCTGGCTTGGATCCGTGTTCCAAATGCTGGATCGGATTTGGGTGTAAAAGGGATATTATTTACTTCTAAAAGGTACTTCTACTAATGGTAATGAGTGCTTTCCCCATAGATGGTTTCATTGTGAGTTGCACGGGACAAGTCTGCTTAGACTTGTACAAGGACAGATACCTAAATAAAATGTTTGTTTACATATAGATTGTAATAGGAAAATCAATTCCAGGTACAATATACTGTCATAAACACCACAACACAAAACCCTTAAGCTTACAGGTATGTGCTTTTGTGCATTTATGTAGATCGGTAGGAAAGGACTGTTGTCACTGTGCTCTTTACACCCATCCCATAAGTCTTCTGGGATGCACACAGTGGTTCTATTTCCTAATTCAGTATTGTCAAAATGTTATATATAATTATTATTTTACATTACAGAACTAAAAGCTTTAGCCAGCCTGCCATCAAAGAAGACTATGGGCATATCTTCTGACATGGTCCTTTATGTTCGTCACATGGTGGAAAACTATGGAGAAAATTACAAGGTATGCCTGTCATGTATACACAAGCCCTATATGTTACAACACTCTGGTAACTATGCACTGGTCTGTTCACTTTAACAGCTCTGAGACTACTTAATGTGAACATAAATAATTCACTGTACTGCGGCTATATAAAACTTTTGTATGCATTAGGTAATATTGATATAGGAATAAATACTGTACATATAGTACAAGGAGCACCTCTTACATCAGGGATGTGGTGTATATTTATTTTCATTGCCAGTCCCAGGATTGAATATATTCTATTTCCTTTTTTGTTCAATCATTCTTGGTACAGTAATTCAGCTGAGTAAGGTTTGTATTTAAAATAGTTATTCTTTAAAACGGAAGAGAACACCACCTAGTTAGTCTCTATTTATTCTACATATCTGGTGGCTTTATTAAGCTCGGTGAATTGATAAAATGTCTGTTTTTTTATCACTGGCCATCAGCTCTTACCTGTCATTTTTCAAACCAAGCCTGTAACTTCACAAGTAGGAGCTGATTGGCCAGTGATAAAAACCAGACACTTTATCACTTCACCGAGCTTAATAAATCTACTCCTGAGTGTTCTAGACAAAGACAGACCCATAATGTGCATTAATAAAACACTAATATATAACTATTCCTAAATGTGCCCAGTAGATCTGGGTGGGAAGAGAAAAACAAGGCATTGGCACTAAACTGATACACTGTGGGCTTTAACAGGGTTTGCACTCCCGCATGGTAACAAACCAGATCTTAATATCTCTCGTCTGTTAACCTTCCTGCTACATGTCTGTAGTGAGGAAGCAGGAATTGCTATAGCGGCACGATTTGTGTCCAGTATCCAAGTACTATTTGCTTTTCTTAAATTAGTTTTACATAAAAGAAAAAAAATGTTTAAAACTGCATTTAGAAGAAAACAAACCCTGAGATTGCTGAAACACACAATACTGTTGCAGATTGGTAATCACAGATCTAGAATAGCACACTATTGTAAGCCATGACGTGGTTGAGGTATATTTCTAGAGTTAAGGCTTTCGCCTCAAAACCTACGGTATCACTAACAAGTGAAACACACACTGGACTGAAGCTGTGTACACACGGAGCAATATGATCACTGGCAATATATCTCTGTGTCCCGTTTTCAACAGCGACCAGAGATGGTTCTTATGAAAATGACCCACTTCTTGGAGAAGAGGCAGGGGAAGTCGCTGGTCAAAGGAGCATGCCCCTCCGACCAGCAATCATTAGGGGCCTGAAAATGGGAGCGAGCACCCGGCGATTTATCGCTGGTGCACACTCCAATCGCTGGCAATATGGTCGCTCAGCTACCATATTGCCAGCAATTTTTGCCCATGTGTACACAGCTTCAGCACTTAGTGTCTCTTTACATTTAGTTTTAAAGTGTCACCTCAAAATTTTGTAAACATTACTCCTTGATCTACGAGTGGCTAGAGCTTTTCTAGGCAGAGTGGTTATGTTATAAAAGCTGTCTTAAACTGGCCGCCCGATGCACAATTTTTGACAGATCGTGCAATTGAATGTGTGCACATAATTAGGTATTTTGGTGCTATGCGCAGTCCTGCAGGTCAAGAGGACATTCCACTGAATATACATGCTGCACATATGATCAGTCTGGACGGCTTGCAGTCCTAAGCAGATATGTGTTTAAGCACTGATCGATCTTACGACCTGTATCGTATGCAGTTTGTTTGAATGTATGGCCAGCTTAGCAATGGTGCTCATTTTTCCACCTTCTGTCTGCAGGCGATGGCACGAGATGATGAAAACTACTATCAGGACACACCTAAGCAGATACAACGCAAGATCAACCTGTACAAACAACACCACCCTGATGATTATAAGGCTCTGATTGCATCAAGGACAAAACAATGACTTTTACCTACAGTGATGTTTGCAGAAATTCAAATAGAATGTGCTTGGAGTGAGAGATGATGATGGAGAGCAAACTGGACCTCCAAAATTGTATAACCCTTCTACAGACCAAGCTCTACTTATATAGAGCAGTGAATACAATCACTCATTACACAGTGCATGAGGACAAGTGGGTTTGGACTAGACCTGTTCTGTCTCTGTGTACTGCAGGCATAATTTGTTTTCATTCTACATTAAGTTTTATATTTGTATTATTAAATGACCACAATTCCAAAGTAACATTTTTATTTTTGAAAAAAAAATAATTATTGGTCCTTCTATAAATAAATTATGTTTCAAGGAGTGAGCAGGCAATGTTCTAAAAGCCAGAGGTTGAAGGTGGGTCCAGCCCTCACTTTCTGTGCCCTCTGTAAACACATATCTTACAAATTTGGCAACTGTTTGCGCGTGTGGCGCTGGCCAAGTCCTTCCAGCTGCACAAGGAAGATGATGAGCCGTCTGGTACGGATTTAGGCACTTTTCTCTCTTTCCAGAGATGTTGGGCAGTGATTGCTTTGCTGATGTAGCACTTGTGGTACTTTTACCATGTGTAACCTTTCCTCAAGCAGGGATCTTACAGTTTGTAAAGTGGTGCTCTGTCCATACCCATCACATACAGCGCTAGTCCCCAGCAGGGTCACCTCTCTTAGGCCTTGGATTCTGTGCAGCGATAGTTCAGTGTAAATGTCAGAGATGCCAAGTGTAGATTTACAATCCTGAAAAGATAGGCCAATATTAAAACATTAGTTATATGCATGTGTGTGTGTGTATATATAGCTCTCTAGCAAATACATTGCTCAAAAGCAAGATCCTAATGAAGAATGGAAGCAGACTTTGACTAACTAAAGCTATTAATACACTGGATGAGAACACTGCTGAGATAATTGATGGATTGGTTTGTGTAATGGTGTGTACACACTGGTATAAATCACCCTGTGATTCTGACTATATAGTCAGAATCGCATCGGTATCGCACGCAGATCACAAGGGATTTAACTGATGCACTCTCCCGTATCGCACGGTAGAAAGTCTTGGCTATATAGTGCAGATCTGCACTATATAGTCAAAATTGTATGCCATGCGATCACATCGGTGATCATGCACATCACACTGTGTACACACCATAAGACTTCTCTCCGTTTGTAGTTCTTTATAAAATCTTTGCTTTAATGACAACAACAAAAAAAGCACATTCTTCACTGGTTTCTATTAACCCTTTGAGTGCCAACATCTGAGAGCTGTTCAAAATATCCACTACAAATACAATTTATATAACTAATGTGAGCAAAGCTGGTAACACAAACAAAAAAAAAAAATTAAGTTAAACATTACAGGTCGTTATTATAATTAAAAATGTTTGCTTGACTATTTTGACATTCACTTGGCCATAGCGACCATCTTGCACAATAGATAATTGGCATTCAATCAATTTTGTTTTCGACTTTTGGAAAGTCTGGAAAAGAGGTGGATCTGCAAATCAACATCTTTTTATACGCAAATGGTGCTAATTTACATATTTACTGTCTGTTTCTGCAGCAGGTTCGTCTTACCCAGTTTAAGTCTAAGAATGTGTGCATCTTACCATACGGCAGCCACATATGTACATTGGGGGGGGCGGCGGCTCTATTTCTACATATAGAGAATGCTTCCCGAGTCATTAGTCTGGGAAATACATTACTTCAAATGTGCTCACTGTGGCAGGATTATGTTTTGTAGCATCAATCAGCAGCTGGAGCACTCAATTCTGTGCTCGATGTAATGATTCTTACAAGTATTTATTTCTCAACACAGCAGTCAGAACTTTAAACTTCCCAGATTCTGTACTAGAACCTACAAATCCTGGAGATGATCAGTATACTTAATACAATAGCCCAAGGCTATACAAAACACAGATGGATGGAAGTTGTACTTTCTTATTGCATAAACAAAAAAGCAATTATGGATTGGTGACCTGCTAGGTGAATACCCAATGTGAGTCTTTCTGCCATGGCTCTGGCACAGCTGGCCTGTATCATTTTATAGCATGCAAATTATAGATGTTGCGTCAATACTGATTATGGGCAATTTCTCCCTTATCACTGTTCCATACATCTGCTCCAATGGATGCTAAATATTGAGTAGAATCATTTCAATATTACCTATTTTTGATTTGATATAGCCTTTGACCATTACCACAAAAATGAAGTCACTAAAATTAAAACCAGCAAGAAAATACTTTGCTTTACGTGGGTTAAACCAGTATTAAAATAGGTGTCTGTATGAAGTGTTTTAGAAGGAATGCCTGATTTTTAAAGGGCAAATTACGCCCTATCCCTCTAGCAGCACCCTGCTAGAACAGCCTGCATCCTACTGGTGTGCACTTGAAAGCCCATCGCCAGTAGATGCCAGTTCCCCCTTTGATGAGGTAGTCAACCAAGTTCAGCATCAGCGGCCCGGGCCCACCCACAACTGTGATGTCGGCGGGCCCAGTCCTTCATACTGCCCCCGTACAGCCCTGCCCAGTTCCTAGAAGGAACACTAGTATGCAAAGTGTTAAATCAGGCCTGGCCAAGCTTTCCAGCTGCTCTTAAACTACAAGTCCCAGAATGAACTGCACCAGTTCTGCTATTTGGGAATGCTTAAACCTAGCAGGCCATGCTGCAATGTGTTACACAACAGCTGGAAAGCCACAGGCTGGCCAGGTCTATAGTAAAAGGCTGTTGCATATATCCAGTTGATTACTTGCTTTCTATAGGTCACGTCTTGCAACTAAAAAATATTAAAATTACTGTTCATTTTTAATTAATTAAAAAACACAGTTTTTGCTGTACGCTAATTGTGGAGCCTCATGGCATTATTGGCAGGACCTCAGAACGAACATTTTGTGTTGTGATGTTTTGTTTTGTCATGATATTCATGTTTATTATCAGAGAGAACTTTAGCAGGCTGCGATAGCATTCTCAGCTCTCTGACTATACCAATTTATGCTTCGCGATCGGAAGTTGTATGTAAACAAACTTTGTTGCCAATATTAATTCATAATTAATTTTCACAATGTTCTATTGATTTGAAAACAAAGCGAGATCGTGAAATTTTACATATAAGCGTACATTTGTTTTGAGTTAGAAATGTGTTAACAGTTGTGCAATTTTCATTCCACATCATCTTCCTTTTATATTATTGATCTTTTCTGGTCTACTGTACATGAAGTTGAAAAAATAAAATGCCACCAGAGCAAAGAGCTAGATATGATGGAAATAAGAACAATTCCACAAGGAATAAAATGTTAGTGGCAAAAGGAATAAAATGTTAGTGGCAAACAAACAATCTCAAACAGTGGAATCTCAAGAACAGAGACTTGGGACCCTATTCTAGTTTAATTGCTCCCCCGCTTGTACTCACAGGGGAGAGATTTTTAGTGACTGCCCATAGTCGTGCATGCACAGCCACTGTGCGTGAGTGGGCAGGCGCTCACACATAACAGTGGGGCGGCAGGTCTGGGGGATTCCTACATGGGAACCCCCAGCGTATCATGGTCGTTCCCCTGAGCTTAATACATTGTCTTCCTTTGTTAAGTATCTTACCCTAAAATGCAAATGAAGGCCCCTATACATGTGCAACTTGTCTGAAGGGCAAGTCGCATCCTATATCCCTTGATGTCCCCCAGCAGCCCTTCAATCCGATTTGGCACTTCATGTGCCATTTTTACATGAGACATGCCCGGAGAGTTAAAAGGGAAATCGGATGCAATAAACCGGATTCAGCTGCGACACTGATGGCTGCAATTTCAATTTATCCTATATGCAGGAGGTTCAATCTCCGGATCCAATGTGCATGGAGCCACACATTGGATCTGGGGGGCGATTCTGGTTGGATTGCAAAAGCAAACTCCTTTAATGAACATAACCATGTGCACTGCAGGTGGGGCTGAGGTAATATGTGCAGAGTGTTACATTTTGGTGAGTTATTTAGTTTCTTTGCAGATAAATACTGGCTGTTTCATTTTTACACTGCAATTAGATTTCAATTTGAACACATCCCACCCAAATGTAACTCTCTGCACATGTTACATCTGCCCCACCTGCGGTGCACATGGTTTTGTTCATTTCTCAGGCCGATCTGTCGAAATTGAGTGAAACCGGCCCAAATTGCATAAGTGTATGGCCACCTTGACACTAGGATGTCCCTACACGTACTGTGTTCTAGTGTTTTATAACACACTGCACCCTTACAAAAAACAAATGGGGGGGGGGGTTGGTTGTTTAACATGATAGGTTAACATATTAAAAAGGTAGAAAGCATCTCAGGTCAACAAGTTTTTATTTTATATTTTCAACTTCATCATATACATCCACGTGGTCTACAATTGGGAATTGTAACTTGTGCAGCAGCAGAACAAGGCACGTCATCTGAAGCATGGCGAGTGGTACATTAATTGGAGTTGCATAATAAATAATAAATGGCACCCAAATAAAAAAGAGAAAAAATTACTTATCAACTATTTCCATGTTTACCTCATCCAAGTGTGTACCTTTTGCATGTCACCTATATGGGGTTGACCTAATGATCCACACACCCCAAAAAAGAACATTCTCTAAAAATATGTGCTTTGCAGATGTGCACAGGATTGTGTCACTATAGCTATATGGCAGGCCTGGCCAACCTATGGCTCTCTAGCGGTTGTGAAACTACAGGTCCTAGCATGCCTTGCCACCGTTTTGCTGTTTGGGAGTGCTAAAACTGTGTGACAAGGCATTCTGGGATGACAAGGCATTCTGGGATGATGTGCCATACTTTTATTACACTAGAACTATTGCTTTCAGATATGGATCATTGGATAGACAGCAACTAAGTTGACATGACTGAGGGTTGACATGCGGTTAGGTTGACAGGGTCATTAGGCCGACACAAGCATTAGGTTGACATGGGGTTTTTCACTTTTTTTGTCCCTAATGTCCACACAGTCGACATGGACATTAAAAAAGTGCATCACTGTGCACCGCCATGCTTCGGGCACAGTGCCTCGTTAAGCTCGGCAAACTATTTTATTCTCCCACTATGCCTTAGTGCACAGGTCTTCAACCTGTGGCCCTCCAGATGTTGTGTAACTACATGTCCCAGCATGCCCTGACAGTTTTGGCATGCTCTTATAGGAAAAAAATGTGTCAATGCATGTTGGAACATGTACTTTCACAACATCTTGAGGGCCACAGGTGGAAGACCCATGCCTTAGTGCAGGGGTGGGGAACCTTTTTTGTGCCAAGGGCCGTTTGTATGGGGGGGAAATCCTTTGGGGGCCATATGTAAAAATGTATCTTACAAATTGTCCTGCTGCAGCCGTCCCACGCTCCGGTGGCTGCCGCTGAATAGAACTCCCAGTCTCCGGTTGCTGTTGATTAAGAAGAATCTAGCGAGAACGACTGACCTCTCGCGAGAATTCCACTCAGACCAGCTACGGGGGCCGCATACAGCCCCCGGCCTGAGGTTCCCCACCCTTGCCTTAGTGGATGGCAGGGCATGAAATACCACATGACTGCACGTTGGCGCAAAAAAATAAAATAAAAGTGAAAAACCCCATGTCGACCTAGTTGTTGTAGGCCTAGTGACTGTATCCCATTGCTTTCATAGTTCTACAAAGAAGAGGCATCAAGACCTTAACAGCCGATACCAATATAGCTGCCAAAGGATGTAGAATGGTCAAAGCCACGATACTCTGTGGCTTGGATTTAATAGCGTGATAGTAATACACCCAGAACATGCCTGGTTTTGCATGTATCACAATTTAATAATATAAAGCCAGCAAAGCAATATTTTAGTATATATACACTCCCAAATACCTCATGTCCCTAGAATAACACAATACATCTGCTCAGAATTTACCTGCTTATTTGCCAGCACCATCAGCGGCAGTCGTGGTGCCTCTTCCAACAACCGATGCAGCTCATGTCTAGCTAGTTGCAAACGCTTGTCATCTGTAGAGTCTACCACGAATACCATAAGGTGTGCGTTCTTTAGATACTGGTTCCAATAGGTCCGAAGATTCAGGCTGCCTCCAACTAGACAGAAGAAAACCGCCATCAATATATAATCGGCGATACATTTTTTACTGCAGCAGCTCTTAAATGCAAAAAAAACTTCCAGTACTGGAAACTAATATGGCTCGGATGGGAACAATTCCAATAAACTCATTTTCGGCATAAAAAAATGGCTCTTACAATTACTCACCCTCTAACAGTTCAAGTCTCAGACCCTTGCTGAGGATTTGAGCAGTATTAAACCCATGAGTTGGTGCAGAGCTGGATCTGATGGTGTTCGTGCTCAATGCATGAATGATGCTGCTTTTACCGGCTCCATCCAAACCCAGCACTAGAATCTGCCGGTCCAAATATTTGACCTGTATAGATATAAATGAGACAAGGGTTACATTGGGCAGATAACATAACTCAGTTTAATCAGGAGCTGTCCTGTTACATCACAACTGGGCAGAAATGTACATGCATCTGTGTAGTTGCACTGTTATGGCCCATACAACTCAGTTTCACCGTTCGAGCTGCCCAGTGTGTTTGGGCAGACTGAGCACTGATGCAAGATCCCGCACCATCACCAGCAGCTGCCATTAATCTTCTGGTAATACTAGCAGACTGAACGGCTTTCCATAGCGTCCTGCTATGGAAAGCTGTTCACAGCAGCGTAAAAATAAAAAAAAATCACTCAGTGTGTATACACCACTGTGCATATATGCCGTGCAAAAAAGTGTGGGTAGTCAGCAAATCGTCCGTACACATGATCAGTGCTATGTGCTGATATATCGGCCATGCTACACAGACAAGCGTTATATAATCGGCTGTTGTATCCAGCATTGCTCTGATCACTGACATACCTAACCCAATCTACCAATATATGTGCAGCACAAATAATCTTGGTGACCAGCACAAGACTCCTACATTAGTATGCCTCCCAACTATCTCGCTTTCCACGGGACATTTGGGAGGTATGTTTTGGGGATGGTCCCGCGTCCCGTTCGAGGCCGCCAGAGTCAGGGTGAAAAATAGGGCATGGCCTGAGGACGTTATATCCCACTAGACCATGCCCCCTTTCCATAGGTCACTCCTCCTTTTTGGGCGCTGCTGTGTGTACCAATTAGTGACACACTGATGTTGGGAGGTATGGATTAGGTCGTTTTATACAGTTTGCTTTACCGCTCTTCCCATCATTTTAATATTTTTAATTATGCCACCCAGGGCAGTGGAGTGCCTGGCCAAACCCACATACCTTTTTAAGGGCATGGCCTAATCGTGGGAGGCATGACCATGCACCCTTCGAATAAAATGCAGAAAAAAAAAAACACACTTTAAGCACCTGCCTGGCCACGCAGCAGCCCGGCACATAGCAGCATGTGCTGGGTTGATAAGAGCTGCTGTTTCCATGTAACCGGGGCCCCTCCACCCCTCTCGGTGCCACTTTACAGAGAATGCTCCATTCAGTCCTTTCCTCAATGGTAAAGCACACAGAGCCGACTGCTGCTGATAATTCTGAGAACATCCCCCAGCATCAGGAGAGCTGCACTACGAGCAGAGGTTGAGCAGCAAATACAGTGTGTATAGATATTAACAAACAAAAACCCCAAAATCCTCAGAAAACATAAATTGTTCCTTTGGCCGGTCTGGTGTGCACCTAGCGTTATTAATTCTGCAGAACACAAGGCACATACATTGAACCTTTCTCACAAGCTAGAAAAGAGCTGTGAGATTTGAATGTTTAGCTAGCACTTCTCAGAGTCACACTGTACTGCAAGCAGCTTACACTTGTTTATATCTAATAGCTGCAATGATGTAATGCATCTGATACACAACTATTGGATGCTATATTTATAGCTGTAAGTAACACAAACTAGGTTGCTAGATATACAGGTCATTGGTCTAGTGCTGGAGGCTACATCTGTATTCCTAGAAATTGTTGTTTAGCAGGGTGGGGAGGTGGGAGGCCCTTACCATCCTGTGGGGAGACCCAGCACTGCTGCAGCTGATAGGTTACTGTGTTTGATCAGGGATAACCAGGAGGAGTAACAGGGGTGTAAACATCACACTGCTGTCCTAGTAGCACAACATTCATAGCATTCCCATGTGTGATGCAAGTACCTGCCCATAGGGCTGTGATGACTCGAAGTAACCCCCGCTGGCAGCATAGAGTTCACACACACAGATATACACTATGCCCAGTGCAGTAGCCAGGGACACTGCTCATCTCTCACCGTCAGACAAACACACTAATATACGTAGTGCTATAGCTATACACAGGCATGCAGAGCAAGTGCAGAGCCTGACCTATAGCTGTACGCGGAGCATGGTACTGGCTGTGTATACGGTACCAGGGGCAGGGGAAGCTCAGAACAGCCGCCTCCCGAGACAGTTGCAAAGGCATAGCATAATTGCCGGGTGTGTGCAAAGCAGCAGGGCAGGGACAGCACATGCAGCCGCCTCACCTGATCACCGATTTGCAGCCGCTGGTGTTCCGTCCACCGCAGCCGCCTCCTGCCGGGCACGTAGCGGCTCCAGGCGATGAACAGCACAGAGCCCAGCGCCGCCACAGCCGCTCCGATCACCATTGACAGGTTCCTAAGAGCCGCCATCAACCCAGCAGCGACTCCACCGGGACCAAGCCCAGTTCTGACGTAACGGTACGGCCACGCCCCCAAATTCGATTTAAAGAGCTCTTAAAGGCACCGCAGTCCTAAAAGCGTGGTATATCAGCCTGTGTGGAGTAGTCTTTGCTATAAGCAAAGGGAAGGAACTCGGCGCTTGTTTACAAAATACAGGATAAATGGGGATAAAGGATCATTGGGGGGTCTGGTCGAGGAGAACCGAATAGGAAGAAAAACAGTGGAACACAATGAGATCAGTTTAAAAAAAAAAAAATAATAATAATAAAAATTAATGGTACTTGTTTCCTAGCACGGCACCCACGATTTTAATCTTATTCCATCGTTTTGATCGCATCGCATGCGACCCGTGGAGTTGATTTTACATAGTATGCGCAGCGAGCCCGAAGCGTGGCGAGCGGACACGGATTACTTCACATGTATTCCGCGGCCCCTCGCCACGTTTCGGGCTCACTGCACTCGCCACACTATATAAAATCAACTCCACGCCGACGTGGATAGTGGGGGTATAAAAAGGTCGGAGGACGCATACCGCTGCCCCTCGCGGGCTCGCTGCGCTCGCCACGTTTCGGGTTGATAGTGGGGTTGGCGTTAAGAATGGGGGTGCATTTAACATAGTAATCACCCATCAGGTTGCCTGTACAATTAAAAATCTAATCGCATCGCATGCCATTATAACGGCGATATTAAAATTGTACAGTTCGGCTCTTAGGACCCAAAAATCGGGTCCCATCGCATGCCATCGCATACCTTAATTAGTGGTATGCGATGGCATACTATGGGCGCCGTGCTAGGAAACAAGTACCAAATTAATCAAATAAAAGAAGAAAAAAAAGGTGCAGCAGTATGTTTATGCTCTTTTATGATATCTTGGGGAGGTCCAGTGGAAGCTGACTAGTTGTCCCTGACCCTCTTATATCAGCATGTGTGATCGGATGAGGTGACGGTGACAACAGTAAGTGCGGTTTATGTACACATAAGCCGTTGGCTGTATAAGTCTTTTTGTTAACTTTTAGTCATACAGAATAAGTTTGGCAGCCTCAGACCCACCCCCTCCCCCTTACATTCTCAGCAGACCTCCCACGTCTCAGCATGTACCCTAGACCAAGGGCAGATGAACAATGCAGCTGCTGCTCCAGGCCTCCTCATAAAAATAGGCTTATCACAGGGGTGCCGATTTATGTTTTTGCTGGAGGTTGCGCAAGGAAGTGTGGCCTCATAAAAAGGGCCACGTCATTTTGGGAGGGGGTGTGGCTGGCCCTGCAATATGCTGACCTGATCGGTCCTGAATCACAATGTACACACTGTGAAGTTATCAGACTCACTGTAAGACTGTAATTATTATATTTTATTAGGTGTAGTGATTAATGTACTTTTTAGTCCGTCTGTACCCTTTTATTCTCCGTAGATGTTTCTACACCCCCCCCCCATATCTGTGTGTATTTCCAGAACCATAGTATTAGACTGTATATCAGAGGATGTTGCCCAAATATGGTCAGACAGGAAATGTCCACAGGGGGTGATCCAATTCCCCTGCTATTTACAGAAAGGTTATGTCCACAGGGGGTAATCAGGACATAACCAAATTACCTTCCTTGTATTTACACTCCTTTGTGCCTTTCTGGACTCCATACCTCCCAACTGTCACGATTTTAGAGGGACAGTCCCGATTTTCGGGTCCTGTCCCGCTGTCCCACCCGCGGCAGGCATTGTCCCGCAGCGTCTATTCTCGTATGAAAATGAGGTCGCGGCTAATTAGCATAAGCCGCACCCTCATTTGCATACGCCACGCCCCCTTTTCGGACAGAAGTTGGGAGGTATGGGACTCTAGTAGACTCTTTGTAACCGGACCCAGCAGGGGGGCAGCAGCAGATGGACAGCTGTAGATTACCTGGGGGGATATACACTGTTCCTTGTATTGACACTCCTTTGCATATCTCTGGTCACTAGCAGTCTCACTGGAACCGGACCCAGCAGGGGGGGCAGCAGCAGATGGACAGCTGTAGCTGGGAGGGGGGATATACCTGACTCTTGAATCCACCAATCGAGACCCAGTGCAAGCCCACTGATGGTATGGGCACGCGTGGGAATTTAGAAGGTTTTAAAATGACTTGTACACATGCCGGCTCCTCATGTTAGTCGCAATCCAGGCCGAGGGGTCAAACTCTGCCAAGGGATCTTGTGGAACACGTCGTTTGCCTGGGGTGGGCATCCTACTACGCTATTGTGTGGAACATCTGCTATCACGGCTGTGTGGAGAGTGATAGTTTTGTGATTTGGAACCGTGATGCTAAAAAGGACTTGGACTGCTACCTGGATGTTTCTATGCTACATTTTGCCTATTGTTCCTGTCTTTATCTACTTGTGTGTGCTGTGATAAAAAATGAACCGTATTTTGGTTTGATCTGCTCGGTGTCTGAGTGATTGAGGAACCGGTAACCTCACATTTGGCGGCAGCGACAGTGGGATCATTCAGACACCAACCATCGAGCACAGAAAGCACAGAGAACAGAGGATCAGACCATATGTAAGGAAACGGAAAATGCAGTAAGGTGAAGTTCAGCAAGTGAGCATGTGTCAGTCCTGTGAAAGGGAAAATGTTTCCAAGGAAAGAAAATCGATGCCTCAAGACCCCTGGAGCAGAGGAGCTCAGGGATGGAGGTTCTTCAGTGTATTGGCAGGCTGGGAAGCCGGATCTGTTATTTATTGTCAGAAAAATGCAGTATATCTGGGAGTACTGGGAAGAAGCTCAGCAGTTGATCAGCGGGTGGAGAGTATCCAGCACACAGGACAAGTTGTGTTACCTGGGGGATGCATTCATGCACTGTAAAGGTGAGGCCACCTCGTGGAATCTGCTGGGGAAGCCAGAGTTTGTAGAATTTACAGAGGAAGTGATTGCTACAGTGACCCAGATGCTACAAAGAGGACAATATTCTGAGGCTGAAGGACAAGTCCAGAATAAAGTGATGCCCCAGATAGAGCCAGAGGAAAGGTCCAGAAGGGGGCTACTGCAATCTGGGCAGACAACCGAGGGGTCTGCCACAGAATTATTTGTTACCACAAGAGAGGGGTCATTGTCAGGGGGGCCCCTAACTGCCCTGCCCTGCACGCGCAGGGAAATCATCCAGCAGATCCTTCAAGATCAGGGGATCCTACAAAAGCATTTACCGATTATCGGGTATGGATCCTCAATTTCGGTGCACAGCTGAGTGTGTGGGAACAATTGGAGTGTCTGGAGGAGTGCTTCATTGTGGCAGAGGAAGAGGCGATTGATCACGGGCTCCTGGACACCCCAGCATGGCGAGACCAGTGTCGCAGGGTGGCTGATGAAAGGCACCGCCTGCAACAGCTTCTCCCAGAGCCTATGGAAGAAGCTGGTCAGTGTTCAATACTGGGGGAGGTTATCCCCAAAGTGAAGGAAGTGGGGCCTCTGAGCCAGGCACCCCAGGAGCTGCACTACAGCTTCCCTTTTGCTGAGATGGAAGATGAAGAGCTATTATCCTGTTGCCAGGGGATCTATGAGGACTGCGTCCAAGAGGAGATCACCGTGGTTAGAGGAGTATTCGCCAACATCCAGGCCACAAGAATACCAGTCACAGGTTCTGAAAACCAGCCGCCATTTACAAGATGGGTTTGGTATGATGTCACACTGTGGGACTCAGGTGGTACATCCAAACCTCAGATTCTCTGCTCTGCATCCCACTACTCCAGGTTGTTATTGGTTCCTGAACAACTTGGTACAGGGACTAAAATAGTAGGGGAAGGAATGTGAGGTTATCAGACTCACTGTAAGACTGTAATTATTATATTTTATTAGGTGTAGTGATTAATGTACTTTTTAGTCCGTCTGTACCCTCTTATTCTCCGTAGATGTTTCTAACCCCCCCCCCCCCATATCTGTGTGTATTTCCAGAACCATAGTATTAGACTGTATATCAGAGGATGTTGCCCAAATATGGTCAGACAGGAAATGTCCACAGGGGGTGATCCAATTCCCCTGCTATTTACAGGAAGGTTATGTCCACAGGGGGTAATCAGGACATAACCAAATTACCTTCCTTGTATTTACACTCCTTTGTGCCTTTCTGGACTCTAGTAGACTCTTTGGAACCGGACCCAGCAGGGGGGCAGCAGCAGATGGACAGTCACACGCAGCCGCGGCGGTGCGCGGCGGGCATACTACTCACCCGTTCACGCCCGCCGTCGGCTAGCGTGTAGTGGTCTCCAGGTCAGCGGCAGCAGGCAGCGGCAGTCTGGATGGCAGCAGGCAGCGTGGGACGCCGGCAGGTGTAGCGGTATGTGCTGTAGGGGCGCCGGGAGGCCGGCGCCGCCATCTTGATTAAGGGCAAATAAGCAGATTGGTCCATGTCTGAGGTTTCCGCCCATACTGACCTGACAGCCAATGGCAGCCGCCCTCTAGGGATATAGGGGATCTGCCTAGGCCTGTTCAGTGTCAGTACAAAGAGTCTCCAGAGGCGTTCACAGCTCCCAGCTGACTCCGGCTCTCTGACTCACCTCTCCTGACTTGGTGCCTTGCTTCCAGTGCTCTGTGTTTGGTTCCGGTTCAGCTTAACCCCATCGCTGCCAGTTCTCTCCACAGTCTGGTCTCTGCCTGCATCCCTGAGCTTCCTGGCCTAAGCTCTTCAAGCCTTCTGCTTCCAAGCAACTTCCCATTCTTCAGTCATTATCCATCTTCTTTCAGTCTTCAAGGATCCCTCATTTCCATCAAGCACATTCTCTTTCCGGATTCCATCATTCTTCAAGACCCCAGCCTGCCGTCCTCAGTGTCCTGAACTGTCATTGTTTAAATGAACTTTTTCTTCTTTCAAAGTGCCTTGCTGGCCAATTATTATTATTACCACTAACTGTCACTTAAAGAAAGTATTCAAGTGTGTATTGTTCCATTTATGAATTCTATTATTAAACCTGCATGATTTAATCCTCCCTCCTCTGGTCCGTCTCCGGTTGCTACACACCACACGACTTCATCCAGCCCTTCAGTTGTGACAGTTTGTACTGACCCGATGGAGTCGGGTGAAGAACAGGCTTCCATGACGGACGCATTTCACAGCATCGTGGCTCGTCTGGAGCAAGTAGAGGCTACCCAATGCCAAGTGGCTCAGTTTCTTCAGGCCTTGTCTCCGCCCCAGACGGCTCCCTCAGTTTCTGTGGCTTCAGCACCAGAGGTTCCAGTTCCTGTTCCTACACCTGGACCCGTAGTCCCTCATCACATGCAATTACCAACCCCCAGCAGATATGATGGTTCACCGAAAGGATGCCGTGGGTTTCTGAACCAATGCGATGTGCATTTCACCTTACAGTCATCTCACTTTCCTACCTCCAAGGCAAAGGTGGCTTATATTGTGTCTCTCTTGGCAGGGTCAGCTTTGGACTGGGTGTCCCCACTCTGGGAATGTGCTGATCCCCTGCTCCATGACTATGAAGCTTTCATTACCTCTTTCCGTCGTATCTTCGACGAACCTGGCAGAGTGTCTTCTGCCGCTACTGAGATCCTGAGGATTCGCCAGGGTAGTCGTTCAGTGGGACAATATGCTGTGCAGTTTCAGACTCTGGCTTCGGAATTAAAATGGAACGAAGAGGCTCTCGTCTCCGCCTTCTGGAATGGGCTGGCAGGTCGTATCAAGGACGAGTTAACTACCCATGACTCTCCTGCTACTTTGGCTGAACTCATCTCCTTGTGCAACAAAGTAGATCTACGGATGCAGGAGCATCAATTAGAGAGAAATCGTTCCGATCGTCTCCGCCCTCGTCTCACCATCAATGCTGTTCCTGTTCCTAGACCAGGTCCCTCCACAACCACACCTCCAAACGAACCCATGCAGATCAACCGCTCTCGGCTTTCCTTTGAAGAAAAGTCCCGTAGACGTCGTGAGAATCTTTGCATGTACTGCGGTTCTTCCACTCATCTGCTGTCTTCCTGTCCACTGCGTCCGGGAAATGAACGCTCCTAACCTCCCCGAGGGAGGCCAGGTTAGGAGTCCTGCTTTCATCTCCCTCTTCAACTGTACCCACCATTCCTGTTACCCTTGTGTGCCCTCAGGGGAAAATCAAGATCCAGGCTCTACTAGATTCCGGAGCGGCTGGGAACTTCCTTTCGTCGTCTTTCGTCCTTCAACATTCCTTGACGGTGCAACCTTTGGCCCATCCGTTGGTTCTCACTGCAGTAGATGGGAGTCGCATCAGCAGTGGGCAAATCACCCTTCAAACCAATCCAATGACAGTTCTCGTGGGTGCTTTACATCAAGAGACTCTAGAATTTCTTGTCCTTCCTCAGTCCTCACACCAGGTAGTCCTGGGCCTACCATGGCTTACTAAACACAACCCTCATATTGATTGGACCCGTATGGAGATCAAAGCATGGGGTACGAACTGCCTAACTACTTGCATGCCTTGTGTCATAACACTCCATCAAACTAATCCTCAAGAAGTGGGAGGTCCCAGTCTTTCGCCTTCACCAGCTTCACCCTTGTCGTTACCCACACCATATCTTTCTTTTTCTGACGTCTTCAGCAAGGGAGGTGCCGATACCCTGCCGCCTCATCGTCCCTGGGACTGTCCGATAGAGTTGATACCTGGGAAGTACCCTCCGCGGGGCCGCATCTACCCCTTGTCTCTGCCTGAGACCAAAGTCATGTCTGACTACATTCGTGAGAACTTGAATAAGGGGTTCATTCGCCCATCTACTTCGCCAGCCGGAGCGGGGTTTTTCTTTGTAAAAAAAAAAGATGGAACCCTCCGGCCATGTATCGACTACAGGGGTCTGAACGATATCACGATCAAGAACCGCTATCCTTTACCCCTTATCACCGAATTATTAGATAAAATCCGAGGGGCTTCCCTCTTTACTAAACTGGATCTAAGAGGGGCGTACAACTTGATCCGAATTCGATCTGGAGATGAGTGGAAGACGGCTTTCAACACCCGAGACGGCCACTATGAATATCTGGTGATGCCATTTGGTCTTTGCAACGCTCCAGCCGTCTTCCAACAATTTGTAAACAACATATTTCGAGATCTACTGTATCATTCCGTTGTGGTGTATCTCGATGACATCCTCATCTTCTCATCTAACCTCCATCTCCATCGGCAAACAGTAGCTGAGGTCTTGCGGCGCCTTCGACAAAAAAAATTGTTCTGCAAGATAGACAAGTGCGTCTTTGAGGTCACTTCCATTCCATTTCTTGGCCACATCCTCTCCAGCACTGGGATAGAGATGGATCCAGAAAAAGTAAAAGTCATCTTAGACTGGACAGCGCCCACCACGCTTAAAGGCATCCAGAGGTTTCTGGGCTTCTCAAATTATTATCGTTGTTTCATCCGGAACTTCTCCACCCTTGCTGCACCCCTTACTGCTCTTACCCGTAAGGGCTCAGATCCAAGTCAGTGGTCAACTGAGGCCTCCCAAGCCTTCCAACAACTAAAGGATGCTTTTGTCTCCGCCCCAATCCTTCTCCAGCCAAACCTCGACAAACCCTTTATTCTTGAGGTGGACGCATCCTCAGAGGGGGTAGGGGCAATCTTGTCGCAGAGAGGGGAGGATCAGGTGCTTCACCCCTGTGCCTTCTTCTCCAAGAAGTTTCTTCCAGCGGAGAAGAATTACCCCATTGGGAAGCAGGAGTTACTGGCAGTCAAATCTGCGTTGAAGGAGTGGCGGTACCTCCTGGAGGGGGCACGACATAAAATCACTGTGTATTCCGACCATAAGAACCTCTCATTCCTCAAGCACGCCCAATGTCTAACAGCTCGTCAGGCTCGCTGGGCCATGTTCTTTGAACGCTTTGATTTTCAAATCAGATTCAGACCCGGAACGATGAATGCCAAGGCCGATGCTCTTTCACGCTCTTTTGAGACGTCAGCTGACCTTGAGACTCCTCCTCGACCCATCCTCGACCCTCTGGTCTTTGCTCAAGTAACAGTCCAGCCTTCACCTCCGCCAGGCAAGACCTTCGTCCCCCTCAGTCTCCGCAAGAGAGTGCTGTCCTGGGCACACGCTTCCCGTTTCACAGGGCATACTGGGGCACAGAAGACTTTAATGTTCCTGTTGCGTTCATACTGGTGGCCTACCATTCGTCGCGATGTAATGTTGTCGCCTCCTGTGTAAAATGCGCCCAGCATAAGACCTCCAGAACGTCCCCTGCCGGTCCTCTTCTACCTCTAGCCATACCAACAGAACCATGGTCCCACCTGTCTATGGACTTTATCTGCGAACTTCCTCCCTCTAAAGGGCATACGGTAATTTGGGTGGTGGTTGACCGGTTTTCTAAAATGGTGCACTTCTTCCCATTGAAAGGCCTTCCATCCGCTCCAGTGTTGGCTCAGCTCTTCATTTCCACCATCTTCAAACTCCATGGGTTGCCCAAAGAGATTATATCTGACCGTGGAGTGCAGTTTGTCGCAAAGTTTTGGAGGGCTCTCTGTTCCGCTGTACAAGTCAAGCTCAAGTTCTCCACTGCTTTCCACCCACAAACCAACGGACAGACAGAACTAATCAACCAGGACTTGGAGGCCTTCATTCGTTTGTTCATCTCTTCCTCTCAAGACGACTGGGTAGACCTTCTGCCTTGGGCGGAATTTGCGCACAACAATTCCTATCATTCATCTTCCGGCACCACTCCCTTTTTTACTGTCTTTGGCAAACATCCCCGATCTCCAGAGTTCTCAGATCTATCATTGCCTGATGTCCCTGCAGCTGCTTCTTCCCTACAACGGTTTGCAAAGATCTGGTCAGACGTTCATACCGCTCTCCTCAAAGCATCCGCTCGATATAAAAGGATGGCGGACAGGAAAAGAAGAGCGGCTCCTAAATTGAAGGTTGGAGATCGAGTATGGCTGTCTACCCGCCATATACGCCTTCGGTTACCATCCATGAAGCTGGCTCCTCGGTTCATCGGGCCGTACCCAATCACTCAGGTGATTAATCCGGTGGCCTACAGACTACAGCTCCCTTCTTCCTTGAAGATATCAAATTCTTTCCATGTGTCTCTTCTGAAGCCTTTGAGATTGAACTTATATCAGAAGAAGGTGCCTAAGCCGCCCAAGATTGGCTCAGAGAGAGAGACAGAGTTCGAGGTGAGGCGCATTATTGACTCACGTTGCCGCAATACCCATCTTCAGTATCTGGTAGAGTGGCTTGGATTCGGTCCTGAAGAGAATTCCTGGGTTGATGCTGCAGATCTCCATGCTCCCCGTCTGGTGAGACAATTCTTTCAAAGGAATCCACACAAGGTGCGTAGGTGCCCTGGGGTCACCCAGAAAGGAGGGGGTACTGTCACACGCAGCCGCGGCGGTGTGCGGCGGGCATACTACTCACCCGTTCACGCCCGCCGTCGGCTAGCGTGTAGTGGTCTCCAGGTCAGCGGCAGCAGGCAGCGGCAGTCTGGATGGCAGCAGGCAGCGTGGGACGCCGGCAGGTGTAGCGGTATGTGCTGTAGGGGCGCCGGGAGGCCGGCGCCGCCATCTTGATTAAGGGCAAATAAGCAGATTGGTCCATGTCTGAGGTTTCCGCCCATACTGACCTGACAGCCAATGGCAGCCGCCCTCTAGGGATATAGGGGATCTGCCTAGGCCTGTTCAGTGTCAGTACAAAGAGTCTCCAGAGGCGTTCACAGCTCCCAGCTGACTCCGGCTCTCTGACTCACCACTCCTGACTTGGTGCCTTGCTTCCAGTGCTCTGTGTTTGGTTCCCGTTCAGCTTAACCCCATCGCTGCCAGTTCTCTCCACAGTCTGGTCTCTGCCTGCATCCCTGAGCTTCCTGGCCTAAGCTCTTCAAGCCGTCTGCTTCCAAGCAACTTCCCATTCTTCAGTCATTATCCATCTTCTTTCAGTCTTCAAGGATCCCTCATTTCCATCAAGCACATTCTCTTTCCGGATTCCCTCATTCTTCAAGACCCCAGCCTGCCGTCCTCAGTGTCCTGAACTGTCATTGTTTAAATGAACTTTTTCTTCTTTCAAAGTGCCTTGCTGGCCAATTATTATTATTACCACTAACTGCCACTTAAAGAAAGTATTCAAGTGTGTATTGTTCCATTTATGAATTCTATTATTAAACCTGCACGATTTAATCCTTCCTCCTCTGGTCCGTCTCGTTGCTACACACCACACGACTTCATCCAGCCCTTCAGTTGTGACATGGACAGCTGTAGATTACCTGGGGGGATATACCTGTTCCTTGTATTGACACTCCATTGCATATCTCTGGTCACTAGCAGACTCACTGGAACCGGACTCAGCAGGGGGGACAGCAGCAGATGGACAGCTGTAGCTGGGAGGGGGGATATACCTGACTCTTGAATCCACCAATCGAGACCCAGTGCAAGCCCACTGATGGTATGGGCACGTGTGGGAATTTAGAAGGTTTTAAAATGACTTGTACACATGCCGGCTCCTCATGTTAGTCGCAATCCTGGCCGAGGGGTCAAACTCTGCCAAGGGATCTTGTGGAACACGTTGTTTGCCTGGGGTGGGCATCCTACTACGCTATTGTGTGGAACATCTGCTATCACGGCTGTGTGGAGAGTGATAGTTTTGTGATTTGGAACCGTGATGCTAAAAAGGACTTGGACTGCTACCTGGATGTTTCTATGCTACATTTTGCCTCTTGTTCCTGTCTTTATCTACTTGTGTGTGCTGTGATAAAAAATAAACCATATTTTGGTTTGATTTGCTCGGTGTCTGAGTGATTGAGGAACCGGTAACCTCACACACACAATAAGCAATAGCTTACTGCACACTGTATACCCAACACATAATGGTGACTAATACTGCCCACTGTAAGCACACATACTACACAAAAAAGGGCAGTGTGTATACAAAAAGAACACGTTAGGCAGCACACACACTGCACTCTGCCCAGCAATTATTACTCACCAGAGCAGCAACCTTATGATGGTGCCAGGCAGACATTGCTAATGGCATACCTCCCAACATGACCCTCTCCAGGAGGGACACAATGCCCTGTTTCTGGACTTCCCGCTTAATCTATGATTGCCATCACCTGTTTCACACAGGAAAGGAATTTCTACACAGGTGATGGCCATCCTAAATTAAGAGTTAAGTCCAGAAGCAGAGCATTGTGTCCCTCCTGGAGAGGGTCATGTTGGGAGGTATGTAATGGTGCCAGGCATCGTCTTGTATGTGCAAGTGCACATGCGCCAGTTGCTGAGTCACGGTTAAGGAAAGGGGCATGCTTACAATACACTTCTCCTGGCATACTGCCTCATCATGTATCCCAGGCGGTACGATTGCAGCTGATGCAAATCAGCAAGTAAATATGACCTGACAGTGGGACTTGGGAGATTGCGGGCCCATGGGTGCTCATAATTTTTTGTGAGTGATCAGGCCCTTGAGCACCCACAGAATTGGCGCCTATGGCTTATCATCAGGGACTAAGTAAAAACTGGACCTGGACAAGACCCTGGAATTCCGGACAGAACATCAAACTCTGCATTCTGTAGCTTGTAGTGTCCAGTCCAGGGGGATGCCCCATGCTTTCACCAGGGACATGGGGAAGGGGAGATTACAGCCTTTCTGTGTGGTCCAGACCATTCTGGTTTATGCTACATACCCGGACCATACAGGGAGGCTTTATTCTCTCCCTCCTCCTCTACAGGCAGCCCCCACAGAGAGGCACCCCCGGACCGGACACTACAAACTCTGGAATGCAGAGATTGATGTCCGATCAGACATTATGGGGTCTTGTCCTGGTCCGGTTTTTACCCATACCCTTATCATCATGACAAATTGATGGTCACCAAACAGACCTATTTTATACATGTATGCAATGTTTGTACTTTTATTTATCTAGGAAGACATTGGAACATTGAGCTTTGTTCAGATCTGAGCTCAGTACAAATTTGTTCGGAAAATGGGCAAAACCATGTGCACCGCAGGTGGAGCAGATGTAACGTGCAGAGAGAGTTAGATTTGGGTGAGTTATTTTGTTTCTGTGCAGGGTAAATACTGGCTGCATTATTTTTATACTGCAATTTAGATTTCAGTTTCAGCACACCCCACCCAAATGTAACTCTCATTTCACATGTTACATCTGTCCCACCTGCAGGTTTTGTCCATTTTCCAAACAAATTTGTACTGAGCTCAGATCTGAATAAAGCCCATATAGTGTATGGATTCTACATGCCTACATGGCGTTGGCCTTACCTCCTCCACTTCTCAATATAGCCTCTTGATTCTTGAACATTTTCAGCTCCAGGCCAATTAGTCCCTTAATCCAGCCCTGCCTCAGACCAGTCAGGTCAATGGCTGGGGAGGTACTGGCTAGTAATAGAGATTATACAAATACTACGAAGCTCATATTCATAAGCTATAAATAACTTATTTTTATTATTCTGATTATTTTCATACTTAAAACTCTAGAGCAGGGTTGACTTCACGTGTCGTAAAGATATACCAACAGTTCATGTTTTTCAGGCAGCCTGTGGATCTACAGTAGGAATGAATGCAGCATGTTTGAAAATATGACAGTAATGACTACAGCTGTGCACCAGCTAGGTGATCTGGAAAGCGTGGACCATTGGTAGATCTCGAAGACTGGTTTGGCCACTACTGCTTTTGAGTGTACTGCCACCCCTGGTCTCAGGTCACTGCCTCAGACCTGTACATATGTCCCTCTGACCAACCCTCAGACCAGTGGTTCTCAAATACGGTCCTCAAGCCACGCTATCAGTCTGGGTATTAAAGATACCTGCATTTAAGCACAGGTGATCTACTGTATATCCCTTTCAGACTCGCAAAAATATTACAGGATTTTGCTTAGGGGTGTGTCCAGCCAAACATAGATGCTTGGTTAGCCATTAAAGAGTGCAAGGGCTGGGCCCCTGGATAAATATATATATAGTAAATAGTGATAGCACATGCATAATAAATAATGCAATGTAAAGTCCTGTGTAAAATATGGTACCATATGTATGATTCAAGTGCACAGTCAAGAACAGTGGTTCCCAATCTGGGGCATGCTGCAGGCTGGTTGGGGGTACTTGAAAATAATATTGGTAATGGCAGAAGAGGAAGAAATCTCCTGTTGCTGTGTAGATGAACCACATTGCTTCACTTCCAGTTCCATATCCAGCTTCTCCTCGTACTTTTGCATGACCAGAAATCACCTGGGAGCTATCTGCGCTGCCCTCAGACATCAGCATTCATCTCTCCCTTGCTGACACAGATGGGGAAGCAGCAGTATTAGTCCTACGGGCGTTAGCGGGAACCCTAGAGATAGTACACAGCTGGCAGCCAGACACAGAGGGACACGATTCTTGACCGCACACTACTCCTCCACTACTCCTTAATATAAGGACACGCATGCCACTCACCTCCACTTGTAAGTTCTGTGGATATTTAAATTGAGATGAGGGGGTAATCATAAATGAAAGGGGTATGGGAGAGACAAAAAAGTTGGGAACTGCTGTTCTAGAACCTTACCCCTAGAGGAGGAGATAGGGCTCCAGGCAATAGGGCCCACCGGAGGTTTGTGCTGTGCCCCTGTGGACCAGTCCAACCTTGCTCCCAACTCCCCTAATTTTCGAGAGACAGTCCCTATCTTTGGAATTGTCCCGTTGTCCCAGCTGCCGGTAACTTTTTACCACAGTAAGGGTGGGGGGTAGTTGGGAGTCCCCCTGCCACTTGCTGCACTGTTAGGACAATGGGTTTAGTCCCCATGTCTTACTAGTAAATAGATTGCACTTTAACAAGTCAGGCAGACAGAAGAGTGGGATTTTCCAAGCTACTTGCTTTTGGGTCATATGGAAAACCCTACATCAAGTTGCTGCTGATTTAGGCAGCGACAGCGCTGTGCCGCCACTGTTTGTGATCACCTAACAGGTACGGCACCCAAGATTTGGCATTGATGAAAATAAAAATGATCTTTATACCAGCAATAAAGGCTATTAGACCAGTTCATCTGCTGTAGTTGCTATTCTGAGAAAGTAATACCCGGCAAAGTCATTTTGAATATGTAAAATAAGTAAATTCATTAAAATAAAGAAATAATCCTTAAGAAAACAAAAAAAAATTATAAATCAAGACAGCAACACATACATTTCTGCCTTTAATGAATACAGTGTATTATATGTGTGTCTAGTACTCCATATGTACTAATGCCGGGAAGGTTTTCATCCGCAGTCGGTCTAGCTCCATTCGGAGCACAGTAATCTCGTGAACTTGCGCCTTTGCGAGATCTATTAGCTTGCGCCGCTGTACAATGTCCGTGTATCTGTCCCTCGCATTCTTCGCAGAGCTTTGCTCTCGTCCTAAAATAAACATCACAATGAACAAACCAGTAGTCAAATTCTTTTTTAAGCCAATAAAAAAAATGTTTTATCATTTTCTTTCTCATTTAGAAAAATCTGTAAAAATCATAAATGAGCATTTTATTAAAACAACAGATTATCCCTTCCCTTTCCATATGGCTGGCTGGGTTCAAGGGTATTCGGTCACTAGGTCAGCATGCATTAGGTCGATCACTGAAGGTCGACACACACAAAAGGTTGACTTGGCTTTAGGTCAACAGGGTCATTATGTTGACACAAGCATTAGGTCGACATGGGGAAGATTCACATTCAAAAGGTCAATATGGGTGCAGATTTCTGTTGATTTTCTACTCAGTATTTACCCTAGATTCGGAAAGTGAAGGAGCAGCACCGCTTCTATGACATGACAAAGCCACCCTCAAATTCCCAACACTGTGCATGTGGCCCCTGGCAGACTGAACAGTGTTTCCACATCCATGTTACACACACATGAGCAATAAAATTACCAGCTGGCCAGGTGGGCTTTATAAGCCTAAACTCTGTAAGCCCCCCTTCTACCTGGTTAGTCAGGACACGAATGGACACAACCTACTGTATCTGTCTTTGCCTCAGGAACATATGGGGACATATTACTATGGCACAGTATGAGAAGGAGAAACTGCTACATGGCCTGTTCCCTCACTTGTGCAGGAAGGAGTTGGACGCGGGGGCAGTGGCGGTGGTGGGGCATGGGAACACCCAACGTTCCATGGGTCTCACAATGAAAATGCTGGGCGTTCCCATGCAATTGTGGGCGGGCCGCAGAGTGCCGGGGGTGGGCAGTTGACGTCACACAATGTCAGCCGTCCGCCCTGTCTTTGTCCCGAAGCCCCCACAGGTCTAAGTCAGTCTCCACTGACTTACATTATATTTGCGAGCCCAGGATAAATCATTTGATGGTCGGCGACCATCAAAAGATTTCTTCTACTGCGAGACATGCGAGGGGATGTGTTTTTATAACACATCCCCTCGCATGGATGTGAGGGGATACAGCGGTGGGTAAGTCGGGCCCTCTGGGACTTGGCAAGCTGCAATCTTCACAGCTTACGGAGTTAACCAGAATCAGGCCCTTAGTTTGTGACTTGAGTAATATGAGATACCTAGTGGTGGCGCCGGCCCTGTATGCAGTCATTAGATCTACAGGGGGAAATTTACTAATATGAAAAACCGAGTTTTTCGTATTAGTATTTTCCCTACGACTGCATACGACTGTTTCAGTCGTATGCAAAGTCGTGTTCCGGGGGGTCATTTACAAAGCAGTCAGATACGACTGCTTTGTAACCCACCGATGTCGTAGGAATTCGTATTAGCGGCCGTATATACGGCTGCTAATACAAATTATTTGTAGCAGCCTGCACGGATCAGTCAGATCCGTGCAGGCTGCAAGGTGTAAAAAAAAATGGATTCTGATTTACTAAGCAGCCGTACTGATAATACGGCTGCTTAGTGGTGTAAAACAGGCATACAAATACGACAGGAAAATAGAACACCATTTTCCTGTTCTATTTGCTTTAAGCCTGCACGGATCAGTCAGATCCGTGCAGGCTTCAGTGTAAAAAAATAGAAAAATTAAATAAATAAAAAAAAAAAACGGCGTGGGGTCCCCCCCACAGCCAAAACCAGCACCATGCTGACGGAGCCTGGAGCCGGTAATTAAAAATCAGGGAACCCGACAAATAGGGGTTCCCCGATTTTTAACAACCAGCCCCAGGCTCCAGGGCTGGTTCCCAAAATACGGGGGACAAAATGACTAGGGGTCCCCCGTATTTCAAGAACCAGTCCCAGGCACAACCAGCCAGCAGGGTAATGTCACAGCCGGGGGACACTTATTATATAAGGTCCCGCGGCCAAAACATTAACCCTACCGACCAGTCAGCCTGGCCAGGGGCCCTGGGGGAGTGGGACCCCCCCAATGAAGGGGTCCCCCCCTCCAGGACTTACCTGACCAGGCTGAAGCCTGGTACTGTCCCCGATGCCCCTGGGCGGTGGGCATCGGGCTGATTATGGTGTAAAAAATAGATTAAACTATTGTTTTTTACTGTGGCACTAAAAGTGCCAGCAAGCCTCCCCAGCAAGCTGGGACTTGGAGAACCACAAGTCCCAGCCTGCTGGGCATTAAAGGGCCCGCTGGCACTTGTAGTTCCACAGTTAAAAAAATAGTACACAAAACACACTGACACACTTTTAAAATAAAACTTTAATACATACAAAGCCCACACATACTAATACTTACCTATCTTCTTTCCGTAGGTAGCCCTGGTCCTGTGTCGTCGTCTTCTGGTCCTGTGTCGTCTTCTGCCTCCATGTCGACCGTCGCTGTCGCCGTCCGGATCCGACGAAATCCATTTGGGAAGCTGTGGAAGGAAACCATACTCACCTGTCCCAGCGCGACGTAGTCCAGGTAAGTGTCTTGGCAAAAAAACAAACCGAACACCCCGAAACCAGCCGGACAGGGAGACGCACGGTACTCTGTGTACATCGTGCGGCTCCGCCTCCCGAATGCCGCTATTGGCCGCCTTGCGGCCTAGCGGCCAATCAGGAGCCGCTAGGCCGCAAGGCGGCCAATAGCGGCATTCGGGAGGCGGAGCCGCACGATGTAAACAAACACCGTGCGACTCTCTGCTGTCCGGCTGGTTTCGGGGTGTTCGGTTTGTTTTTTTGCCAAGACACTTACCTGGACTACGTCGCGCTGGGACAGGTGAGTATGGTTTCCTTCCACAGCTTCCCAAATGGATTTCGTCGGATCCGGACGGCGACGGTCGACATGGAGGCAGAAGACGACACAGGACCAGAAGACGACGACACAGGACCAGGGCTACCTACGGGAAGAAGATAGGTAAGTATTAGTATGTGTGGGCTTTGTATGTATTAAAGTTTTATTTTAAAAGTGTGTCAGTGTGTTTTGTGTACTATTTTTTTAACTGTGGAACTACAAGTGCCAGCGGGCCCTTTAATGCCCAGCAGGCTGGGACTTGTGGTTCTCCAAGTCCCAGCTTGCTGGGGAGGCTTGCTGGCACTTTTAGTGCCACAGTAAAAAACAATAGTTTAATCTATTTTTTACACCATAATCAGCCCGATGCCCACCGCCCAGGGGCATCGGGGACAGTACCAGGCTTCAGCCTGGTCAGGTAAGTCCTGGAGGGGGGGGACCCCTTCATTGTCGGGGTCCCCACTCCCCCAGGGCCCCTGGCCAGGCTGACTGGTCGGTAGGGTTAATGTTTTGGCCGCAGGACCTTACAGTATATAATAAGTGTCCCCCGGCTGTGACATTACCCTGCTGGCTGGTTGTGCCTGGGACTGGTTCTTGAAATACGGGGGACCCCTAGTCATTTTGTCCCCCGTATTTTGGGAACCAGCCCCGGACCTGGAGCCTGGGGCTGGTTGTTAAAAATCGGGGAACCCCTATTTGTCGGGTTCCCTGATTTTTAATTACCGGCCCCGGCTCCTTCAGCCTGGTGCTGGTTTCGGCTGTGGGGGGGACCCCACGCCGTTTTTTTTTTTTATTTATTTAATTTTTCTATTTTTTTACACTGAAGCCTGCACGGATCTGACTGATCCGTGCAGGCTTAAAGCAAATAGAACAGGAAAATGGTGTTCTATTTTCCTGTCGTATTTGTATGCCTGTTTTACACCACTAAGCAGCCGTATTATCAGTACGGCTGCTTAGTAAATCAGAAACCACCATTCTTTTGAATGGTGATTTCTGTCGTATCCTATCGATGGTGTAGACATTCGTATTTGTAAATACAAATACGAATGTTCCATCTTTAGGACTACGAAATGTTGTATTTTTGGGATTGTAAATCCCGAAAATACAAATTCGTAAAAAAAAGGTGTATTTCTCCCTACGAATACACCTTTTTTCTACGAATCCATTTTGGTAAATGTCCCCCACAGTGTCTAGGTCCACCACTATTGGTCGACATGCTCAATTGGGTGATAGTCAAAATTTTGACATGGTCACAAGGTCAACATGGTCGTAAGTCAAAATGTCAACATGGTCAAAAAATATACTCGCAGGCTAACTGGCTCCCAACAAATTAACCCTAGAATGTCTGTGTGTGTGCGTGTACATGTGGTAGGGAATATAGATTGTAAGCTCCACTGGGGCAGGGACTGATGTGAATGTTCAACTATTCTCTGTACAGCGCTGCGGAATATGTGTGCACTATATAAGAAACTGATAACAAGTAATAAATACATTTTGACTACATTGACCTTTTGAGCCTGTCAATCTTTTGACTTTCGACCAATAGTAGTTGACCTTATGACTGTAGACCTAGACATTGTAGATCTAATATACCATAAGCATTAAGAATACAGTTATATCTTGCAGGTTACTTAGTAATGTACAACTTACCAACTGCATCATAGATATGTTTTCTTTCAGAGAAAGAGACAAGTGTTTCCTGCAGGTCACTGTCTAGTTGTTCATTTGCCTCTTTCTTTATGTTAATTTGTTTCCCCAAATCCTTCATCATTTTTCTTAAGCGCTTGATATTTTTCTCATGTTGCTGCAATATAGGAGACAATGAATGCAAGATACCATACCTCCGAACTTTGGAGGAGTCGGATGCGGGACGCAGCTGCTGTGCGCCGCAGGCGTGCCGAAAATTTCGGGGTGTGGCCTAATTTGGGGCGTGGCCTATACTCGCGGCTCTCCCGCGAGGCCACGCCCCCATTTTGACGCTATGGGGACATGACCCAGAGGCTCTGTGAGCCTCTAGCCATGCCCCCAGCCCCCTGGCTACGGGAATAGACGCTGTGCGCATGCGCACAGCGTTTATTCCCCGCTGCTTAGCAGCCGACAGGGGGGACTCCCAACAGCCCCCCCTCACCGCGGGACACTGCCGGCCGCGGGTGGGACAGCGGGACGGGCCCTGATAATCGGGACTGTCCCACTGAAATCGGGACTGTTGGGAGGTATGAGATACAATACACATAACAACTGTTTTTAAAAACCTTCACTGATAGAGATCTTCATCCTAAAGCCCCATAAACATGGTCAGATATTGCCTAATGGCCAATTTTGACTAAGCAATTTTGACTAGATGCGTTGGAGATTTTGACTAGATTAGACTAATAGACTAATTATAGTCTATGATCTAGTCAAAATTGGACAGTCAATCTCTATGGGAGGAGATACTGACTAGCAGCGGTATCTAGCATGAGCAAACTGGGAGATTTTGGCTAACCTTCTGGGAGATTTTGACTATCTAGTCAAAATCTCCTGCCAAAATCCCATCATGTGTACACCCATTTAGTGCAGTAAAACTTGTTCTCCTCAACCAACAGATTTTTATCTTTGTTGTCCCATTCACCCCTTTATTTTCTTGTTGGCCATAGAAAAGATCAGGCTCACAGATGGCAGTCAGGTCTCGTCATCAGCATCTTTGAGACCTCGCTGATTCAGATGGTATTTGAGGAAATACCCTGAAGCATGTCACTCAGCCAAAAAGCCAGGTCGCCCTGTGTGTGTGTGTGTGTGTGTGTGTGTATGGGGCTTCACAGTTCAGATGTGTATATAATCCTGGCCCTGCTCAAAACATCATCAGTACAGTAGACTGTTTTACATGGTTTTTAGTAATTTGTAAGAACGAGCCCTGAATCTGCAGCAGACCCCATACATTTTGAGCTGCACCATGCTGTCAGTGAGTAATATCAGCTTACGGTATATATCATCATTAGTCATTTAATACAGTGTACTTAACATACTTTTTCTTGAATGCTGATGGTGTCTTCAAGGACCAGTATCTGATTGGACACACGCTTATCGTAATTTGATTCATTCAAAAACTGTGCAAACACAAAGTAACAGTTATGGGATGACTGAATGAATGAAGATTATCAAATAAGAAATTGTAATGTAATTTCCTGGGTCACTGTATGACATTAGGAACCGTTATACAAATCATGATAGTTCTTGATACCAGTGGCAAAGCCCCCTTCCCCCTGCAAATTAGGACACCTGTTATATTAATAGCATTCTAAGCTATTCTACAACACGCTTTATTCTAACATGTCTAACATATTTTGAAATGTTTTAAAGAGCTGCGCTATGGGGCCGATTCATACCCATTTGTTCAGGTCCAAATTCGGGCCGTATCCGATGGTTAGGAGTTTGCGCCCAACCATTCACTTTGGACAGGGAGGGCAGGGGGAGGCAGAAGTGGAACGCCCAGTGTTTTATAAAAACGCTGGGTGTTCCCCTGGAGGTGCAGGCGGGTCGATGCCTACATGTGGCGGACGGCTGACATCATGTGACGTCAGCACCCGGCCGTTTCCGTACATTTCCGTCCAGGATAAAAGTATAGACTTACTTTTATCCACCAACGGCGAAAAAAAAAATGTGATGGTCAGCGACCATCGAATGATATTTTTGTCCGGATGGCAGCATGCAAGAAGATGCAACGGGCTGTTTGCGTACACATCACCTCGCATGCTAGCAAGGCATTCAGTGGGGTGGTGCTTACCTGTTCACTAGGTTGCGAGTATATGCAGCCTGGCAAACAGGTCTGAATCAGGCCCAATGTCTGTTCCTTTATAACAGTGCTATAAATGAAAAAAAGTGTTGTTGCCTGTAGCAACCAACTAGATTTCTCTATTACATCCTAGAAAATGATAGACAGAATCTGAATGGTTGCTATGGGCAACATCACCTCTTTTCATTTTTTTAGAAGTTTAGTAAATTTGGTGTCCACCCCTTTGATGCTCTCATTAAATTAAAACCGCTGGGATTCACAGGGCTAGAAAATGAAATATATGTCCAAAACTCTGATTTATAAGGCACACTTTTTTACTGATTTCCATTGGTGGATTTACAAGCGGTTTTAAAAACCTCCCATTCATTAAAAGTATATTTGCTACATGTAAAAAGTGTCACTGAAATGAAAGGGCACATTGCAGGGGCAACAGAACCAGAAGATGTGTCATTTCTCCATCTGTTTCCATGGGCCTGGTGTCCCCAGCCACCATCACAATGGATTTTCATCACATCAATAGCGCGAAGCACATATTTAATTAAGTGGTTAATTCATTGGCTAAAACTTTGTGCCTATTCTGAAAACTGAACTCTCCCACTGCAATTTTAAAAAAATTAATCAGTAATAAAATGTAATTGCACATAATTAACATTCATTTGCTAACATACAATAAATAATTTAAGAACTAAGGCAATTAGTTAATAGCCTGCTAGTTGCAATTCTGTAAAAAAAAATTGCCTGTACTATACACTTAAAGCTGTAGCAAAATAAAAGGGCAAAACCATCCTGGTTGTGCCTTTTTCATTAATACCCTCTGAATTTTTGTTATAAATTGCCAGAATACTGCCAGTTCTGGCAACTCAGAGGCCAAAACTCTATTGATGTGGACAAAAAAGTTAGTACTGGTGCACTGTGGGAAAATAGGAACACAAAAATAACCATTTCTTAAAGACCATCCATTATTTGGAAAACATCTGGTATAGGAAATGGCAAAGTGGGAAGATGATAGTGGAGTTGGAAAAGGTATGGATCATAGGGTCAACAGTGTCTAGGTCGAGAGTCAATACCAAAAGATCAACGTGCACAAGGTCGACACTGGAAAAAGGTAGACACAGAAAAGGTTAACATAAGTGTTTCATAATTTTTGGTGTCCATGTCGACACCTGCTTACATGGACTATCACTTAGGGCAGTATTCAATGCTCCCGATTCACCATTTTTTTGGGGGGGGGCGAATCGGGCTGGTTTTTTTTTGGGCGAATCACTAAAAATCTGATTCACCCTATTCAATGTTCACTGTTTGCCGAAAGCGAACAGCAAATGCCGGACAGTTCTCCGTTTCATGCTCGCTGCAAGTCGCTGGTGTATTTCAATGGGGTTTTCACTGTGATTCGCCGAGAGTGTATTCAATGCTAGGATGGAGAACTGCTTTCAGCATGATTTTCGCCATGATTCACCATTTTGCATTTGACATCTTTTTAAGGTGAACTGGAAAGTGATCTTTAAAATAAAGAGTTTTTTGAATGGAATATATATTTATATTAGATATTCACTGCACCGGTCCCGCTCATTACATATGCACGAGCGGGACCAGTGCAGCGGCTCCATCCACCGCGTTCCCTGCCAGCTCTCCTGGGGGGCAGCTTCTGCTGCCTGTGTCCCCTGGAGCCCTCCTTCTCCTCCACACATTCCGGCGCAGGCAGGGAGGCTTTCATCTCCCTGCCTTCTGCCGTCCCCCGGCTCCCTGCTGCAGTTAAAAATGCCATCCGGGGCAGCGAGCCCCTGAAGTGTTGAATAGGGTGACAGGGAGGGCAGGCTGCGAATGACTCTCGACCTAGATACCTATGACTTACCATCCGGATCCCGGTTGCACTATAGGAAAATGAGTCTTTTCTATATTGCTTAATATGAAGTGAAGTTTGAGAAGCGGATGGGAGGGAGGTCACACAGGATTGGTTACAGTACACAAAGCAGGAGATTATAAGAAAGTGGATTCATTAATATCTATAAAGGGGAGCAACCTGGCAATGTTTTAGAAACATGTTGAACTTGGAGTAGTATTGGGTTATCAAATAATTAGTGAAATTGCAGAGAGCTAGTTTGCAGCAGGAAAAGTCAAGAAGCAAAGAGGTCAGGGAGCTGTGGGGAGGAGTGGTAGACTTGGGCGCCATAAGTGGTGTAGATTCTGGACACTGCAGGAGTGTAGTACAGAAAACAGGAGGCGAGAGGTGAGAACCTAGCTGAGTATGCATTCTTGTGGCACTCTGAGATGTAAGAGAGTGGTAAGAGTGGAGGAGGAGCTGGAGGAAAGGGGAACAATTTATAGATGCAGAAAGAGATCCAGGAGAGAACAGAGCCAGGAATGTAAATGCAGTGAAGTGTTTGCAGAAGAGGTATAGCTCATTTGGATTACCTGATCCAAGTATGTACACTAAATGTTGTGCTCTTAATAAAAACAAATATTAATAAAATATCATACTATCTGCATTTCTTTTGTGACACGAAGCATCATAATGTCCTTGGATTTCTTTTTCAGATCTTCCATCTCCATTTGTATTTTCTTATGTTCCCACTGAAGTTGGAAGATTCCTTTGCGGAAATCTTTGCTTTCCACCATGGTTGCAATTTTCTGTTCTCCCAGCCCCTGCACATGGAGGTAGAGCAACACAGAGCATATGTGACATAGGCATCCATACCTGTAGCATATTTCTGCAAGCCGGTGAATATATTTACTATGCTGTTATTTCAAAGCCACCTCCTCCTCAGCAGCGGTGTCGCTGGATTTACAGGGGTAATTATATTCCAGACAATGGAGTCATTGGAGTATTTTTTTATATTGATAATAGCACCTGTGTCCCAATCCATACCAAAAGTATAATGTGTGCAGACTTTGTGTGCAGACTAATTTTAAGAGGGTGATTCAAATGTTTTTTTTTTTTTTTTGGGGGGGGGGGGGGTGCACCCAAAGTAATGGGCATGTATCAGAGCAATTCAATTGTTACTCTGACAGGGCATCCATTACTTTATACGTGTTCAAATAGTGTATAAAATCCTGGCTAGGGCACCCAACTCTGAGGCACCTAAACCACAGACTTTAATTCTTACCACCTAATGGGCATCTAAACGGAGTAAAAATGTAATGGCTCTATTTTATGCCCCCTACTGGTAGCCACGTGGGAAAACAATTGAATCACCCAATAAAAATGATACAAATAAAAGGTGACTGTTCTGTGTACTATTGAGTACCATTGGAAAATAAGATCACTGCTATTACCTAACTCACAGTACAAAACTGTGAACCCTTTGTGTCATAAGCAGTATTTCATATGAATTGTTGTTTACCCGTATAGTGTTATTTAAGTCTTCTATCACACTTCTATGGAGAAGTACTGCATCTGTATAATTAGGGATTAAATCCACGCTCTCTACTTCCACCTGCCCTTGTTTAAGTATGAACTGAACAGTCAAATCCAGCTGAAACTTCATTTTCTCATTCCGCAATCTAAAACAATAAAAGATTCCAAAAGACGTATAAAAATAGCTAATATTACAAACAATAAAAACTTGATGTCTTGGCAAATCATTTCTTATTAGAGTGGGTTGTGCAATGAAAGTAGCAGGATGTAAAAGATAGATAATATGTGTCACATAACAGAGTCATGCCAAATATACAAGTGCAGAAATATAGTGCTTGAAGAGAGAAGTGCAAAGCAGGGTACACACTGGAGCGATGTCCAGTTCCAACGTCCCCAACCATGTTAATGAAGGATGAGCGTACACTGTCCCGTCCTTCATTAACATGCATGGCGTTGCTAGTGATGTCGCTACGTTTGAAATGCAACACATCAAAGCTAGAAACAACAGTGAGCATACATATGGCACATACACACCGAGCGCTATGCCGGTCTGATTCATCCGACCAGGCGGCATCTAAGACTATCTACGGTACATGTGACTTTCAGTAGTATAAACATCAGCAAGGGAATCTGACAAATAAGTGGCATCTGGTTTTACAAAAATTGTTATGTATAAACAAAATGAATATGTTAATTACATATTGAGTTCTTGAATAATATTTTCGATGTCCTGTCGTGTTCTCTCATCTTCTTCTATCCTCATATTTAGAAAGTCCTGCATTTCCGCCAGGACAAGGGCCTTACGCTTCACCTAAACAGGCAGAAATTTTGATGGACACAATATATCATCTATATAACATCTAAACTTTGATCATTTAGAAAACAAAAACATTGATGTCAATTTAGACCCTGTATTATAGAAATTCTGAGCTAATATTAACAAAATATGTTTTTCACCAATTTCCCTTTCAACAACAGGGACCTGGGGGATTATGTAAAAGGTTCCGAGATGACTAAACCAGTGAGATTTCAGCAGATCACTGCTATATATATAGCGCCAATCCTATATAATATAAGGATAACACTGCTCATCACCCCATTCAGTGGGGCGAGGGGATTCAACGCGCCTTTTTCCGCATTTAGCACAGGTTTTACACAAAAGGCTTGCTTTTTATCATTATCATCATGCATATAACAGCCATTTAACACATTTTAAGTGCCTAAAATATTTATATTATGCCATCTGATATACTTTTACACTGTTATGCTATGTTACATTAACATTTACAGGCTGATTTCCTTACTTTCACTTGCACTCTTTAATGGTTATTACATCTCAGATCACCATTTTAGAGATTTTCTAATGGGATAGGCTGAAAAACAGCCTATCCCTTATGTCATGCCTGTGATAAGCTTTTACTTTACCTGTGATTGTGGATTACGTTCTCTCAGCTAACTGGATACCCCCCCCCCCCCCAGGACTGATTCATTGTTTATATTAATGTATAGATGCGGGCCGTGGGGTTAGGGGGCGGTGCCTCGGATGTAAGAGGCATGGCACTCCCCAAGCAGCTGGGCAGCCCCTGGCTCCTCTCTCTGGCCTGATTGATGCCACGTGACATCTATTCACTGAGGGGTAGATGTATGAAGCGGTGATAAGGAAGGAGAAGTGATAAAGTACCAGGCACTTTATCACTTCTTCCTTATCACTGCTTCATACATCTACCCCTGAGTACCAGGACCGTGTCTAATTAACAGGACTGTTCTGCTGTAATCAGGACATTGGGATGTATGCAATGGCCAGATGTGCCCATTTAATAAGCCTGATTCCTGCTTGTGGTTGTGAGAGAGAGACAGACATGTATTTGTTGCATACTTGCTGTTCATACTCCATCTTTGACCTTCTTGCCAGGCAGAAACGCTCCCACACTGGCAGGTCCAGTCCTTCTGGCATATGTTCTGGAGTATCTAATTCATCCATAGCTTTCATTAGCTGTACAATGGAGTCATTATACGCTGAAGACGATCCTGGACGATCACCAAATGGTGCCTCATTTTCTGTCTGAGTCCTAAGGCGTTGAACTCTAAAATGTAGAACAGGTGAAGTACAATATAGCTGGTTAAAATTTTGTGTGGTATAAATTACAGACAAAGTTGCGGTTGACATGCACAAGGTCGACATTGACAAAAGATTGACATGGAATAGGTCTACACATAAAAAGCTCGACATGTTTTTTCATGATTTTCTTTTTGTGCCAATGTGGACACCTGAGCATGTGGACTAACATTAGAGCACCGCGCACCCTTGCATGGCTTGCTTCACTGTATATTTTTGGACCAGATTCTTCGCTGCACTGCCGCTGGGCACGGCACACTTTACGGTTACCAATCAAATTCGACATGGATGTAAAGTATAAAAAATATATTTAAAAAATCCCCCTCACTCACGTCAACCTTTTCATGTGTCAACACTTTCCATGTTGACCTTTTGGTGTCAGACCGGGAGCGACATATTATAATCTTGTAAAAACATAATAGCAATGCGTTGATAACATTTTAGCATTGCTTTGTATTTTAACATGCAGTAGTATAGATGTCTATGGCTTCTAAATACAACGTATGTGTAATTAGCATCTTCATTTATACACATATTCCCTATTTATACACCTATTCCTGTATTTTAGCCATAGTATCATAGTCTCCAGGTATCAAACATAGGGGCAGATGTATTAAGCCTTAACAAGAGATACATGCAAGAGATAAACGTCCAGCCAATCAGCTCCTTTTGACTTTTTTCAAACACAGCCTGTAACATGGCAGTTAGCAGGTGATTGGCTGGGCGTTTATCTCTCTTTATCACCCTGCACTTTATCACTTGTTAAGGCTTAATACATCTGCCAAAACTTGGATAGAGAAAAAGAAGGGAGAGATAAAGTCTGTAATATGGCACTTAGGAGTTGATTGGCTGGTACTTTAGTTCTCACCAAGACTTAGTACATCTCCCCCATAGTGTTATGGGGCAAAGGGGGGTATTCAATCTTCGGGTCATGGCAGACGAGCTTGCTCGCCTGCCGTGACCCAGTCCCGTTCTCGGTCAGCTCGACCGAGAACATGCAGGCGGGATTCAATGTCCCGCCTGCAGCGGGACGAGAAGGGGGCATGGCCGCGAGTTGCGGCCGGGAAGTGACGAGATGCAGCCGGCAGCTCGTCACTTCCCGGCTGTTCTCGGCAGAACGAGCCCGACAGCTAGAGATGTCGGGCTCGTTCTGCCAGGAAACCCTGTTCAATGCTGTCGGGGAAGACAGCATTGAATAGGGCCCGTCGAGCATCTCCCCCACGGGAGATGCTCGACGGCGATTGAATATCCCCCTAAGACTTCATGTGTCGGACATACCTACATACTGTTTGTGTGCAGACATTTCCCCCCAAAAGAAAATGTCCTAAGGCAATACTACCTTGGTCTTCGTTTGTATAGTTTATAAAGTTGGTCCACATAGTGAGCCGGGATGTCAGAGAACTCTTTCTTAAATCCTCGATCTACCAACTACAACCGAAGAAATTTAATTATATGAATATAGTGATCAGCATAAATATAATTTTTCAGTGGTAAAATGCTTGTGGTCATGACCTTATCTTCTGCCACAAGGTCATCATAGGACTCCCTGAATGCATCCACCTCAGCTTTGAAAGTCATTACTAGTTTAGAGGTTTCATTCTGTAATAAAATAATATATTAGAAAATAGTCTTTTTTTTTAACATAAAGGTGTTTTAAGGAGAGCGATTTGTTTGGCTGATGGACATTCTTATTGGACAAACCACTTGTCCATTTCCAACTGATTCCAACTTTCCATCTATTACAGTACATGCAGCTCCTCCCTGATCCCGAGAGTCAGGGCCACTGAAAGGTATGCCGGGCCCCGGTAAAATTTTTGGAGCGTGGCCTAATTGCGGGAGGCGTAGTCACCTACTGCAATTAGGCCACTCCTCCAAAAATTTTAGGGGGATGGGGTGAAAAAGAACTCTAAAGTCAAGGGGGGAGTGTTATTGTCATCGCCCTTCCCCCCCTCAGCAGCAGCAGCACACTTACAGCATGTGCTGTGTAGACAGCAGGCTCAGCATGAGCTCTCATGCTATCGGTGAGACACTCATGCTGATCCAGCTGTCAGCAGCCCGGCTGCCCTCCCCTCCCCCGCTAACAGAACACTGCAACCTGCGGGCCGCACAGCGGGACAGTGTCCAATTAGCGTGAATGTCCTGCTGTAAATGGAACAGTTGGGAGGTATGATACTGTATTTTAAAGAAACCAGTATAGTTTCTGTAGCTAGAACAGGTCAGCATTTAATACAAATGTAGATATTTCTCTCACCTTGTCTTTGCGTTTTGTGCCCAGCATATGGTTTAGTTGCGCAGCTCTGGTATTTATCTCATCTTCAATGAGAACAGAGAGTAGAAGGTTGCTTATTTTCATTTCCTCCTGTCCGGTATAAAGTGTAGATCAGTCTGTGTTGTGCCATCAATTAATTGTGTAACCCACATAACTCAGCTGTAACATAGTTGCTAATGCTGTATGCAGCTGCAAACCAGCGAGGATTCTAATTGATTTTATTTCTCTATGAAAAATTGCTGTAACATATCTAATGTATTTCTCCATCGGAGAAAGAATCACAACTCAACACATTGCTCTTTATCGCTTTAAAATTTAGTGTACAGTGAATACATGTCCCCCAGAGAGGGATGGCTATATTTACTAAAGGTCAATTTGGTCAACTTCAACCAATTAAAATCGATCTTCAGCAATGTTGGGCTGCCAGAGCTAAAATACACATTTAGTAATATTTAAAAATGAATGTAAAAACGCATCTCAGCGGTTACCTGGTAAATGACCATTTCGGTTTTCACCTTCTTTTCAAATAATCTTATCAAGATGTCATCAAAACCTTGTGTGCTTTCCATTATTGAGGTTTGAATCTTTTTCATTTCTGCTTCTAGTATCTAAAGGTAATTAAAAAGTAATTAGTGAGCAAGAATATTCGTTATTTTAAATACAAATACAAAACACAAAGCTGCCTTGCGTTTTATAGGTGAGCAGGGCTAAGAACAGGATTGCCCAGTCAAACTAAAATCCTTAAAATATCTATAGATTTTATCTGCATATCTATAGCTTGCATCAGACTTCATACCATTTCCCTACATCTCCCTAAATTCTCCTTACATGCTCATTAGACCTCTGTACATGTTATATGACCTTCAGTCCATCCCACATTCTACCAGACCTACCCACATGCCCTAGACCTCTGCAGAGGCCTCTTACATGCCCATTAGACCAGCACACATGCTTCCCAGACTTCCTCACAAGCCATTTATATGCCTATAACACCTCCCTACGTGCAACAGAGCTTCCTCCCAGGCTCGCAGATCCCGCCATAAGACCACCCTAAATGTTCTTTGCATGCTTATCCTTCCTCCCTCATATGTCTCACAGAACTCCCTCATGGCATTACCAGTTTCATTGCTCCCTCGCTATTTTGATTTACATAAACCATTAATATAGTTTAACAGTGCAGTTTCTTAATAGAAAAATAAAAAAAGCAGATACTAATGAAGGGAATGCATGTTTTGGCCCCACATAAAGGACACATAAAATATATATTTTTCCAAGTATCCCAAAATATACATAATATTTATATAAAGTATAGAACAGTAGGGAGCTAGTAAACTAATATAGACATAAGCCAAAAATGAATTCACTAGTTTCAGGTAAGTTATTTAAATTTGAAAACCAGAAAACTTAGTAACAAAGAACAATAATAACAATAAACATTTTAGTCATGTACACACACTTTAGGCAAGTACATCTTATTCAGGCATGTACACACACTTTAAACATGTACACCTTTTTTAGGCATGTACACACTATTCAGGCATGTACACACACTTTAAGCATGTACACCTTTTTCAGGCATGTACACACTATTCAGGCATGCACACACACTTTAGGCATGCATACCTCCCAACTTTGAGAGCTTAGCAGGCGGGACGCTGCTGCTGCGTGCCGTAGGCGCGCCAAAATTTTCGGGGGAGTGTCCTAATTCGGGGGTGTGGCCTATACTCACGGGTCTCCTGTGAGGCCACGCCCCCATTTTGACACTATGGGGGCATGACCCAGAGGCTCTGTGAGCCTCTAGCCATGCCCCCAGCCGCATGCGCACAGCGTTTATTCCCCGCTGCTTAGCAGCTGACAGGGGGGGGACCCCCAACAGCCCCCCCACACTGCGGGACACTGCCGCCCGTGGGTGGGACAGCGGGACAGGCCCTGATAATCGGGACTGTCCCGCTAAAATCGGGACTGTTGGGAGGTATGTTGTACACCTTATTCAAGCATTTACACACACTTCAGGCATGTACACCTTATTCAAGCATTTACACACACTTTAGGCATGTACACCTTATTCAGAAATGTACACACACTTTAGGCATGTACACCTTATTCAAGCATTTACACACACTTTAGGCATGTACACCTTATTCAGAAATGTACACACACTTTAGGCATGTACACCTTATTCAAGCATTTACACACACACTTCAGGCATGTACACCTTATTCAAGCATTTACACACACTTTAGGCATGTACACCTTATTCAGGCATGTACACACACTTCAGGCATGTACACCTTATTCAGGCATGTACACACACTTTAGGCATGTACACCTTATTCAGGCATGTACACACACTTTAGGCATGTACACCTTATTCAAGCATTTACACACACACTTCAGGCATGTTCACACACTTTAGGCATGTACATATTATTTAGCCATGTACATGCACTTTAGGCATGTACACAGTATTCAGGAATGTAGTCACACCAGAGCGCCCCAGACGCTTCGGTGCTCAATACTAATAAAGCTGGAAGTTCTACTCTATTAATATCAAATAGACTCAGAAAAAAAATATATATATTTGGTAAAAAAACCCGAATCTGTTGACATGTTGTTCTGGGTTACTAAAATGTAATGTTTTTTTCCCTTTGGAATTGCAGTGCGTCGGCACTGAGCATTTGAGGATTAGGATTGGACCTGGTGTGTATTACCTTCCTGTACTTGTCCTTCTCCTCATTCAGCTCCTTACATTTCTTATCATAGTCCTTAAACTGCTTTTTTTCATCTTCAGTCCATTCAGCTTCGGCCTTAGATAAAAACCCTGGACGCGTGACTTCCTGAAATAGGACAAATAAGATAATGAATGTAAAGTTATGAAACATCAATATTAGTAGGATGATGTTTTTTTTTTATTATATAAGAATCCAGCATAAAATACATACACAGTAGGTAGAATGTTGGTTTATTGATGGTACTAATCTAATTAAAGGGGCATACACACAATGAGATATTGCAGGGTTGCCGACTTTTATATTCTCCTCTCCGGGAGTAGCCCGGAGAGGAGACTTTCAGCAGCCATTCGGGGGGGGGGGGCTTGGGCGTGCACCGTTTTAGCTCCGCCCCCTCCTCTGAGACCCACGGATTTCAGCATTTAAATGCCAAGGTAGGGATAAGAGGGCCGCGATTGGGGGGCGCAGTGGGGGTCCCGCTGAATCCAGGAGGGTTGCCCACCTTTCCGGGGGGCCGGGAGGGGGACCCGATTTTTGGGAGACTCCCGGCCATTCCGGGAGGGTAGGCAACCCTGAGATATTGGATATGGCTGATTTTGACTACGCAATTTCCAATTGAAGTGCATGGAGAAGATTTTGACTATGAGCCCAAATCAGACCTGATGCAGGCGTGCTAAAGCCTGTTAGAGGAGGGTGTTTGACAGTAGCAGCCTGTATTCATCGCAGCTGCCAGGTAAGTCGCAGCGGCTGAAATGACTGGTGCCCAGTGTAAAAACAATAATTTGATGGTGAGTGACTTCCGAGGGGATTTGGACATATTTGCTCTGGTGTGAACGAGTGAATGTATAGCCGTACATATCCATTTGCACAGCGAGCACATTCATTCCTATATGTTTTTTTCTGCTTTGCTTATAAGGGATTGACTAACCCATAGATATATACTGCTGCTGATTAGGAAGGTAGCCAACGTAAAGCCTATTAAATATGAGATATTTTCCTGTTTACAGTCATTCGCAAGGCAGGATTTCACTGGAGCGGGAAAGAGGCTGAACTGATCGCTGGCCGTACAAATTTGCAGCCATGCAATCAGGTCGCAATCAGGCCCTATGTGCATGTGCGATTTTGACTGTGTGTGATGTGGCCTATGGCCAAATAAACTGTGTGTCACATAGTCAAAATTGGCTTGCCTGCAGTCTATTATTACTTGTAATACCGACCTTGCGGTATCGCTAGAAGGTAAAACACTGAGATTTTGCCTATTTTTTCTTACAATTTTGACTATATATTATGACATAACTAAAGGGGTTATCCCGGATATGTCATCCTTTCAATATTCAGCAAACAATGGTAAATTAAATTTACTGTTGTTTGCCTCTATACCACTCTCACCAGCTATAGCTGGTGAGAGCAGCACTGTCCCCATTGCTGGCAATGGGACCCAACAATGCCTTATTGACTCGCCAGCATAAAATACATACACATAGGTAGAATGTAGGGTTATTGATGGTACTGATCTAATTAAAGGGGCATACACTTGATGAGTTATTGGATATGGACAGATAAAAACCGAATCTGGGGTTTTGGATTGCACGTTAGTCCCTCCCTTCTGATTTCAGATCAATTAATGTTAAGGGTGTTAATACTATAGGAACAAAATCAGATCCAAGTTCCATGATTTTAGCTGTTTTGTTTTATTGTATTTTTATTTTTAAAGGAACTCCGTTCCAAAACCGACCCCAAATCATATGCAGTGCAAACCCAAAACATAATGGTGATTTGCAGACCAAACTAAAAACATTGGGGTCTGTGCATATATCTACTTTCAAGGCACTGTGCATATCTTGTAAAGCCATAGAAATAAAGGCAAATCATCATCAATTATTATCATGTAACAATAAATGCCTTATTCATGATAATGTAATTTCCCGATACTGGCAATGCCGTTGTATAAAAGGTACCAGAATTGTTCTTACCGTTCTTAATATATCTTCCTTCTTTACTTCTAGGACACCTCCCATCATGTCATTGAGCGCACGTTGTTTGGCATTATCTTCCTACAGGAAATAAGAATAATACATATATCATTCCAAGCCCCATCGCTGTGCATTTATTTTACAAATATAATTTGAATTCCTCTAATAAACCACATTTGAACGTTTACTGGTAAGTGTCATGAAAACGAATAATAATATGTGATATATGTCTACAACCATTCATGCACACGTCTTATAAACTAGAGAATGCATCACACCATGTGCCAGTAATGTCTATCCCATACTGAGCTTTCCCTGTGAGATTATAGGTAGACTTACCTGTTCGGCCAGGCGTTTCTCCTCTTCCTGTTTGGCGACCTGCTCTGCCTGTGCTTTCTGTTCAGATGTTAAATGTTTTTCCACATTTATCTTAAATTAGAGAAAAGATCCAGTTATAGATAGCAACCACAAACTGTTTCCTTAAAAAGCCAGTCTTATATATATTGTGGCCCAGACAGTGCTATATGTGTATATTTTCCTGAATGCTGAGCTGTACTCATCTATGTGGCCGCATCGCCCCGGAACACATGCTGGGTCATATAACTCATAATAATCAGCATGTACTCGTACAAGCCTTTATGCTAGGTATAAGAGATCTGCCTAAAATCAGATGGATCTCTGCAGACACACAGCTTAGTATAGCCTGCAATTCTGTCTACACGCTCTCACTATGCTGCGTCTATGTGATAATGCCCACTTGAGCTTGACACCCAGTTGTACCCAGTCACCCGCAAGTAGAGATGAGGAATAGATGTAGAAGACTTCCAATCACATGTAGATGCTTGTACTCAGCTATGGAACATGTACAGTATGGTGCTAAAATTGTAATAGCTAACTGCAGGACAGACTTGCATTGCAACCCCGCATTAGCTTCACTACATCAGACAAAAAATGACATAACTTGCAAGATCAATATATATCATATATAACAGAGCTAACACTGCTTCTGGCCTCTATGAGGGGAAGTCAAGCGTTTTGTGCACAGGGGCCACTAGATGGTGTCTTACAGAGCAATGGTGCCTTACAGAGCAATTCAAGTGTTGCTCCATTCGGCCACACACAAGCGACTGCACTGACATTATGGTCATGTTGTTCTCTCATTTTAGATGGCTGGTGAGTAGTACTGTGTATTTCCTTTGATCACCCTTCTTTAATAGATGTCTATTTATGTCAGTCCACTTAAAAAATATAGGCACCATATTAACCATAGAATAAATGCGATACTAAGGCACTTTCTGAGGTAATATTTATTTATTATTTATTAGCAGTTTTCTATATAGCGCACACATATTCCACCGCGCTTTACAGAGAACATTTGGCCATTCACATTGGTCCCTGTCCCAGTGGAGCTTACAAACTATGGGGCAGATTTAATAAGGCTGGATAAGAGATAAACTGGAGATAAAGAAGAGATAAAGTGAAAGGAAGAAAAAGCACCAACCTGTGGTTTGAAAATGACAGTTGGGAGTTGATTGGCTGGTGCTTTATCTCTCTTTTACCTTATCTCCACTTTATCTCCAATTTATCTATTCTCCAATACATGATCTGCCCCATTGTCCCCTACCACACTTGTACATATGTTTAATAAAAGAGAACTATTGTAAAGCAATAAAAATAATATATATATATATATATATATATATATATATATATATATATATATATATACAAAGCGAATTAATCCAGGTAAGTGGAAAAATAGGAGGCGGCACTCAACGTATAAAAAGGTATATTTGAATCACATCAAAACATAGTGACAAAAAATCAACCACTCAGCCTGTGCGTCAACGGTTTCGGAGCTGGCGCTCCTTCATCAGGACAGCTGATAAGTGCAAAATGACAGCATAACAAAAATCGTGCAGAAACAGTTTGTTTCTGCACGATTTTTCCACTTACCTGGATTAATTCGCTTGTATATTATACCTCGTGGAAGGCACCTCCACCATCTCCCTTATCAGTCCAAGTGCCGGTCCCCATCGCTATATATATATATATATATATATATATATATATATATATATATATATTTATATATATATATATCTATATACATACTGTAATATATGCAGTATATACCACTACAAGCTACTTTATTACATAGACTTTTCTAGTATGCCTAAGAACAACCTGAATTCTTTGTGCCTTGGATTCAATGTTGGAAGCATTCCTAGGGCATAAATTCCATGTTAGTAACACACAGCCCCAGGAACTGCAAGGATAGGGGGAGTAGGGATGCTGGCCAGCACTAACGGTATTGCCGTTAGCAACATTTTATTTTAGATTTTCTCTGCCGTAGGTTTCTCTGGGGCCCCTCTGCTTGTGGGACCCCCGGGCAGTAGCCCATCCAGCCCAGTGGATGCCAGTTCCTGTTAGAACAAAAGTGCTAAGTACACTTTGAGTGACTTTGTATGCAGCTACGATGTTTCCAAGATGCAAAATTCAATAAAGAATATGATTTGCTACACAAGGAGTGTCTGCCAAGATTCTCACATCATATGGTGTAGAAAAGCTTGATAAATAAGGACACATCTGTACCACTGGTGGAACTCATAGCCATAGTTCCTGTCACTGCTTCATCAGCTTGAACATCTATGGTAGATATTTATCGTGGGCATATAAATTCATCTACTAGCCTTACTAGCCATTCATGTTACTAACTGAAGGTGCAGGTGCATGCAGTGGTGCATGCAGTGGTCTGTACCACCCTTTAAAGACGGAACCCTGAAACAGAGGTAGCTAATGAGTGGCCTTCGCCTAATTCATACACATAGAAAACTGCAAAGGTGGATTATGTTTTTAAATCAATGCTATAAGACAATAAGTGCCTTACTGCACCCTCACATTTAGGGCGGCATTCAATGAGAATACCTGCGAGGTACAGGGAATCCTTTTTAGGATTCGCTGCACATTCGCCACGTTCCGGAGCCGGCGGGCTCCGGTATTCAACGTGTCAGGGGCTCGCTGCCCCTGACTGGCGAATATGAGCTCCTGCGGCGATTGCCGCAGGGAGCCTGAGCACAGGCTGCCCCCCGGGGGTGCCAGCAGGGGAGCGTATATTCACTATACCCGATCGTAACGATCGGGTGCAGTGAATATATGAATATGTAATGAGCGGCTCGGCTCCGGCGCCCCCTGCTGGCTGCTGTGTAAAAATTTTTTTTTTTTTTAATTAAATATATATTCATGTGCTTACAGCACATGAATAAAAATAGCATGCCCCTCCTCAGAATAAAATTCCTGATTTTTTGACACCAAATGTAAAAAACAAAACACTTTATTTTAAAAGTTCACATTCCACTTCACCATAAAAAGATAGCTATTGCTACTCGGTGAATCATGGTGAAAAAAACCTTGAAATGTATTCGCCATGTGGTCATTGAATAGGGTGATTCACCGTTTTAGTCAGAAATTCGCCAAACAGCACAAATTTGCCATAAAAACATGGCGAATCAGGCTCATTGAATACCGCCCAACACAAGCTATCTCATACCTCTGACTCTTCCACAGTTAGTGCTCTCTCTGGTTTCTCATTATCTGTAAACCTTGGTTGTAGAATTTTTTCTTGTATGTTCAGCTCAGACATGATCTCCAGAATTCTCTGGTTCCTCTCATTAACACGGGTGACTTCTTGCTCCTTCTGCCTGCAGACCACTTCGAATTCTTTGTTGAAGGCAGTTTTGACATTGTGTATAATATCCTGCAGTAAATGTAAACAGTATAAAATAGCTACATAATAACATTAAAGCTGTGTATATGACAATAATAATTCACATTGGAATGTGCATGCTTTCCAAGAATATTACAGAACCAATATAACAATGTTCTTTATTCATTACAGTAGTTCTCTAAGTAGGCACATAGATGTGCCACGCACGCTTCCATCTACACAACCTCGACAAGCCTTTACTAAGCCTAAGTGTGATTGCTCAATCACCACCCAGTTCTGCCCATTCAGCTACAAGTGCCTGAGATGTGGCTACAGCCCATGGGCCTGTTGGAGCTGTGTCCTCAGTAACAGCGTATCAGAGAAGTTATGCAAATGTAGACATTTACCCACTGCTGTTTTCTCACATCTGCTGCATGCACCGAAAGACACAACAACAGAGCACCATCGGCAACATTGTTCGGGTCATCAGGCATCTGAGCAAGGACACAAGTAAGCAGCCAAGGCCAGTGTTTCTTTTGGCCAAAAACACAATACTGGTTTCAGCACACCTCAAAAATAGGGGCCCATACGTCCTTGGTTTCTTAAATGCTTTACCTCCCTGTCCACAAATGGCAGCAGACAGTAAATCAAGCACCATCTGTTGCTGAATTGCATCCAACAACGTAGGACCAGATCTGCACATGCACAGCGAGGCTCCTGCACATGGGCAAATGAATGAATCCTGGGCCATACAATTCTAACATAGTCGTTGAGTTGAAAAAAGGACTCCATCAGCTTGGTTGCTCTTCTCTGGACTTTTTCCAGTGCCATCATGTTCTTTTTGTAATGTGGGGCCCAGAGTTGCACTCCGAATTCCAGGTGAAGTCTAACCAGTGCCTTGTACAGTGGCATAATTTTGATTTCATTCCCCTTTTTATGCAGGCTAGTATCCTGTAGGCCTTAAGGGCTGCTTCATGACACTGAGCACTGCACCCCAGTTTGATGTCAATGTGGACTCTTAGGTCCTTTTTCAATTCAGATTTACCCAATTCTACACCTTTTAGGGGAATTCTAGGGGTTTTCGAGCAGGGCTGGGCTGGGCCGGGGGACATCTGCAGCCAGGCAGTGGATGAATGTCAGCATGCTGATTAGTGGATGGCTTGATCTATCCATCAATCAGAGAGCAACATTCTCTACCTGTCTCACACAATGAATGGCTACCATCATGCTGATTGGTGGATTGCTAAAGCTTTCTACCAATCAGATCGCTGACAACTATTCACTATGTGTAAGTATATGGAGAGATGGCGTGGGACTGCAGAAAAGTAAGTTGTATATATTTTTTTAAACGTAATCATGAATGTGTGGTTAGTGCGTTGCTTTGCCCAGGGCTCATAATCTTGTTAACCCTTTGAGTGCCAGGATAAATCATTAAAATAGGTGTGAAAATTGGCAAGCAAACATTTGTATTTATCATACTGACCAGTAATGTTTACCTTATATAGGAAATATAACCCTTTTTTTTTTACACAACATTTTTTATTTGAATTTATATAACAAATGTGAGCGACACTGGCATTTTCACAGAGATGTTGGCACTCAAAGGATTAATATGTTCCTGGCCAATTCACAGCAGCGCTTGGGCCCGACTGAAAACCTGTGAGCAAAACTTGCATGCAACTATGAATCAGCCGCAGCACCATAGTCACATAAAGTGTTTCCATTGCTGACTACAGGGAAGAGAAGAATCCACATTGATACTGCAGCAGGACAATCTGTATTACCCAAGGCCCTTATGCCACTTACTTGCAACAAGATAATCTGGTTAATTTTCTCCTCCCTGCTGTGCATTTCCAACTGGCTGTACAAGTTGGAGGTATCACCGCCATACTGGTCACTCAGGCTCCCAATCAGAGATGTGGTGTCCTGGCTTTTCGCAGTCTCCTCCTCCACTTCTTCATCCTCTTCTGATCCATTTTTTGCCTGAACCTCAACAATTTCTTTTCTGACCTTAAGGGAAAAATAAACATGATGTTGGCTCCTCTTACAATTTGTTTTGCACCTGATAGATAATCCACTGTGTTCCAGCAAGATGTAACTAACAATAATATGTATGAAGTAGCTGGTTATATTTCTGTATGGTGTAGTTATTGCACATGAGTAGTAAAGAATAACTGGTGTAGGCAAGGAATTCTACTTTTAAGTTAGGATTTATCAGGTCTTGTAAAGTAGTTGACATATGAACAATGTAAACTGGGTACGGAGTTTAAAAAAAAAAAAAGGATCAATAAATATAACACAAAGCAAAAAACAAACAAAATCACACATTACTTCCCCTGAGTGTTATAATAGTTAACAAATGGTGGAATGAAACAGGTCTGGGAAAAACAGACAAGTTCAACTTAATTTATGGGAAGTAGTCTATGTTCTAATGGGAAAAACAGACTAATTCAACTTAATATATGGGAAGTAGTCTATGTTCTATGCAATGTTAAGGTGTCAGTAACTGTCATATGGTAAACAGGTACAAGAGATCGACATGGTCAAAAGGTCGACATGTAAAAAGTCAACAATGCTTAAGGTTGCCCGGTTCATATGGTCAACATAACAATGGTCGAGACATTAAAAAATGCTATTTTTTTATTATTTACCATGCATAAGATTTGCAACAGTGTTAAGCAGAGTGGTAGCAGAGCAAGGAAACTTGGCGAAAGCACCATGTTGCGAAAGGGACATGGTACAATGTAATGATGGGGACTTGGTACACTAATTTGGCCGACAAGTGCTTACATTTATAAAATCTGTATCAACTATTCTAGATGCACTACATAAAGTCATCTCTCCATAACAAACATGTAAATTCGTCATGTAGCCTTTTGCCTTACCTTCCATGTTTAATTAAGTACAACAAACAAGGTGCTTTACATTGGGACTAACTTGCAATATATTGTCTGGGTGGATATTACCGTTAAAAAAAAATGACACATTGCTGGAAAAATAAATGGAACAAAATAAAATCAGCAACTTAAACTATTAAATGGAAAATAATGCTAATTTTTATTTTACCTTGAGATCGGCAGATTCAATCTTCTTAACATTTAAAACTCTGGCAAAATCTTCCAATTCCTTAACAGTCCGCTCTTTCAAGGGATAGTTCTTTACTTCATATTCTGCATAAAAAGACTTAAATAACATAGAAATCAATATAATTCCTCAAGCTGATTAATCTTGTGACACTATAAAGACATGTAATAAACAAATGATTTTTTTAGTAGATACATCTTAGCATTTTGCGATGATTGCCTTGTCCATTTAACAAAACTATTAACTTTATATTTTATTATTGGATTGCAAAAGCATAAACTATATTTACCATAATAGAGCGTCCTTTAACAGCCATTGAATCCCAGCATTCTTTTTTAATGATTTCACGTAGATATTGTTTAGACACATTTTCCAGTTCAATTTCTCTTCGTACCTATCAGGAAACACCAAATATTTGGGCTAAGATTTCATGTGCAAGTGCACCAAATACATACCTCACAACTTTTTGTCCCCCTGGTTCGGGACAGGCGTGGCACAGGAAAAGGGGCATAGCCGCGCGGGATGACGCGACCTACGGCCGCACCCCATTTTTTGCGCACAGGGTCTATTCTCTTCAGGCTGGGGAGGACTCCCAACTGCCACCCCCAACGCGGGACAATGGTAGCCCCGGGCGGGATGCAGGAACGTCCCCAAATACCGGGACTTTCCCGCGGTAAACGGGACAGTTGGGAGGTATACAAATATAGCACATGTCTTAAGACTACAGTAATGGTCACATTTTAATTTGCCATTTTATATGCTAACTCACTCTCTCCACTTCCTGCTCACTTTCCGTCTGTAGTCTTTCCTGCTCCTCTGTGTCCAAGTTAAATTCCTGCTGGTCCAACTTTTCAATGTCAGGTAATGATTCATTCTCTCGCATCATAGCTTGTATCTAAAAGGACACACAGTATGAGCACCGAAATCTACACCTCATACACAGAGCCTGAAAGATATTTCATACAAGTTGAGTTTCCCTGTTATCCAAATTATTCCAAAAACCATAGTTTCCTGAATGTACTTTTTTTGCTAAAAAGCACTACTGGGGACATCTGTAACTGGTACTACTGGGCACATGATTTGTAACTGGCACTAAATATGTGCAAGGAACTGATTGCTTAGCATTATAATTCAATGCCTGAAATAGTACCCAAACTTTGTTTTATGTTTTAAAACCTAATATCATGCACAAATCAAATATATTGTGTATATTTCATGTGCTTATGTGTTTATACAACATAAATGCATTTTGTGTTGACACATGGGTCCAATCCTCAAGATACCACATTGAATTACAAAAATATCTGACATACAAAATAATCTGCAATCCAAAGTGCTTCTGGTCCCGAGAATTTCGGATAAGGGATACTCAACCTGTACAAGATTTTTAATAATTGTGTGCATGAAACACATGGGGGTATCCAATTAGCCCCAAAAATGTTGCACCAGTGGAAAACAGGGTTTTCTTGCAATTTGTTTTGTCTGATCTATCCAATTGTTACTTCTGAAACCCCCAGGTTTTCTATCTTTCTCTGGAAGGGCTGTTCCATTGCACAAAATGAGCTAATGTCATCCAAAGATGAAGTTAACCCATGCGCAGTGGTGTAACTATAAATTTTGCTCCCCCTTGCCAAAACAGACAAGCTGAAGCAGGAGAGAGGAAGAGAGACCAGCAGACACTGCTGCTTCCCTTGGCTCCAACGCATCCCAGGCCACCCTAGAACGCCCATCCGCCCGCCCATCCTGTACACAGTAGCCAATAGCCGGCTCTGTGTACAGTCAAATGAATCAGTGGGGGATTTGTCGTCTCTGCCATGGCCGCACCTGTGCTGCGACTGACTCGCCTCCGGTGCTCAGCCAGTGGGCAGTGGCAGGTAGCAGCATGTCAGTGCGTCGAGCGAGTGCCATTGCCCACACAAACCCTCCTGCCACTTGCTTCCTCAAGCGGCTGCTGGGGTTGCTTTACAGTAGTTACGCCACTGCCCATGCGTGAGAAATAGAAAACTATTAACCCCTTCCTGACAGAGCCAGTTTTTGCGTTCCTGACAGAGCCCTTTTTTTCAAATCTGACATGTCTCACTTAAGTGGGGATAACTTTTTTTTGCTTTTACTTATCCCAGTGATTTTGAGATTGTTTTTTCGTGACACATTGTACTTCAAATTAGTGGTAAATTTAGGTCGATACAGTCTGTGTTTTTTTGTGAAAAATACCAAAATGTCGTAAAAAAATGGAAAATTTAGCAATTTGCAAAATGTTAAATTTTCTGCTTGTGAGACAAATAATCATACCACTCAAAATAGTTAATAACTAACATAGACCATGGGTGAAATGTAATAGGATGAGAGATTCAGAAAGTGAGAGATTTGGTAAGAAATCTCCAGTTTTTTTAAAGTGGCAATCATTGACACAGCAAAACCAGTGTGATTTTGCTGTGTCAATGATTGCCACTTTAAAAAAACTGGAGATTTCTTACCAAATCTCTCACTTTCTGTATCTCTCATCCTATTACATTTCACCCCATATGTCTACTTTATGTTTCCATCATTATTTCAACTTCCTTATAATTTTTTTGGACACTAGGAGGCTTACAATATGAATAGCAAATTCTCAAATTTTCAAGAAAATTTCAAACACTGATTTTTTTAGGGACCAGTTCAGTTCTGATGTGACTTTGAGGGACTTGTATGTGAGACACCCCCATAAATGATACCATTTCAAAAACTGCACCCCTCACAGTATTCAAAACAGCATTTTGGAAGTTTGTTAACCCTTTAGGTGTTTCACAGGAATTAAAACAAAGTGTAGGTGAAATTTCAAAATTTCATTTTTTTTGCAGATTTGCAATTTTAATACATTTTTCTAAGGAACACAGTACATTTTACTAGAGAAATGTGACTAAAAATTGATTCCCCCAATTCTTTTGTTTTCATAAATATCCTATATGTGGCCCTAGTGTGCACGTTGACCAAACCACAGGCTTCATAATAGAAGGAGCACCTACTTGATTTTGGAGCCTCCTTTTTATGAGATTATTTTTTAGGCACCATGTAGGTTTCTAGGCACCATAAGATGCTAAAATTTAGGAACCCCCCCACAAGTGACCCCATTTTGCAAACTACACCCCTCAGGGAATTCATCTAGGGGTATAGTGTACATTTCAAACCCCCAGGGGTTTCACCAATTTTGATACAACTGGGCAGTGAAAATGAAAAATTACATTTTTTTACACAAAAATGCAGTTCTGGCTCAAAATTTTTAATTTTCAGAAGGTATGAAGGAGACAAAGCACCCCAAAATCTGTGCCCCAATTTCTCCCGAGTACAGCAATGCCTCACATGTGACCAAAAAATACCATTTGGGTGCATGGCAGGACTCAGAAGGGAAGGAGTGATTTTTAGATTTTGCAGCTCAGATTCTGGTGGAATTTTGGTGGGTGCTATGTCGCATTAGCAAGACCCCCCAAGCACCAATACAGTGGAACCCCCCCACAAGTGACCCCATTTTGCAAACTACACCCCTCAGGGAATTCATCTAGGGGTATAGTGTACATTTCAAACCCCCAGGGGTTTCACCAATTTTGATACAAGTGGGCAGTGAAAATGAAAAATTACATTTTTTTACACAAAAATGCAGTTCTGGCTAAAAATTTTTCATTTTCAGAAGGTATGAAGGAGAAAAAGCACCCCAAAATCTGTGCCCCAATTTCTCCCGAGTACGCCAATGCCTCACATGTGACCAAAAAATACCAGTTGGGTGCATGGCAGGACTCAGAAGGGAAGGAGTGATTTTTGGATTTTGCAGCACAGATTTTGGTGGAATGAATGGTGGGTGCTATGTTGCACCAATACAGTGGAACCCCCCCACAAGTCACCCCATTTTGCAAAGTACACCCCTCAGGGAATTCATCTAGGGGTATAGTGTACATTTCAAACCCCCAGGGGTTTCACCAATTTTGATACAAGTGGGCAGTGAAAATGAAAAATTACATTTTTTTACACAAAAATGCAGTTCTGGCTCCAAATTTTTCATTTTCAGAAGGTATGAAGGAGAAAAAGCACCCCAAAATATGTGCCCCAATTTCTCCCGAGTACGGCAATGCCTCACATGTGACCAAAAAATACCAGTTGGGTGCATGGCAGGACTCAGAAGGGAAGGAGTGATTTTTGGATTTTGCAGCTCAGATTCTGGTGGAATTTTGGTGGGTGCTATGTCGCATTAGCAAGACCCCCCAAGCACCAATACAGTGGAACCCCCCCACAAGTGACCCCATTTTGCAAACTACACCCCTCTGGGAATTCATCTAGGGGTATAGTGTACATTTCAAACCCCCAGGGGTTTCACCAATTTTGATACAAGTGGGCAGTGAAAATGAAAAATTACATTTTTTTACACAAAAATGCAGTTCTGGCTCAAAATTTTTCATTTTCAGAAGGTATGAAGGAGAAAAAGCACCCCAAAATCTGTGCCCCAATTTCTCCCGAGTACGGCAATGCCTCACATGTGACCAAAAAATACCAGTTGGGTGCATGGCAGGACTCAGAAGGGAAGGAGTGATTTTTGGATTTTGCAGCTCAGATTCTGGTGGAATTTTGGTGGGTGCTATGTCGCATTAGCAAGACCCCCCAAGCACCAATACAGTGGAACCCCCCCACAAGTGACCCCATTTTGCAAACTACACCCCTCAGGGAATTCATCTAGGGGTATAGTGTACATTTCAAACCCCCAGGGGTTTCACCAATTTTGATACAAGTGGGCAGTGAAAATGAAAAATTACATTTTTTTACACAAAAATGCAGTTCTGGCTCAAAATTTTTCATTTTCAGAAGGTATGAAGGAGAAAAAGCACCCCAAAATCTGTGCCCCAATTTCTCCCGAGTACGGCAATGCCTCACATGTGACCAAAAAATACCAGTTGGGTGCATGGCAGGACTCAGAAGGGAAGGAGTGATTTTTGGATTTTGCAGCACAGATTTTGGTGGAATGAATGGTGGGTGCTATGTTGCACCAATACAGTGGAACCCCCCCACAAGTCACCCCATTTTGCAAAGTACACCCCTCAGGGAATTCATCTAGGGGTATAGTGTACATTTCAAACCCCCAGGGGTTTCACCAATTTTGATACAAGTGGGCAGTGAAAATGAAAAATTAAATTTTTTTACACAAAAATGCAGTTCTGGCTCAAAATTTTTCATTTTCAAAAGGTATGAAGGAGAAAAAGCACCCCAAAATATGTGCCCCAATTTCTCCCGAGTACGGCAATGCCTCACATGTGACCAAAAAATACCAGTTGGGTGCATGGCAGGACTCAGAAGGGAAGAAGTGATTTTTGGATTTTGCAGCTCAGATTCTGGTGGAATTTTGGTGGGTGCTATGTCGCATTAGCAAGACCCCCCAAGCACCAATACAGTGGAACCCCCCCACAAGTGACCCCATTTTGCAAACTACACCCCTCAGGGAATTCATCTAGGGGTATAGTGTACATTTCAAACCCCCAGGGGTTTCACCAATTTTGATATAAATGGGCAGTGAAAATGAAAAATTACATTTTTTTACACAAAAATGCAGTTCTGGCTCAAAATTTTTCATTTTCAGAAGGTATGAAGGAGAAAAAGCACCCCAAAATCTGTGCCCCAATTTCTCCCGAGTACGGCAATGCCTCACATGTGACCAAAAAATACCAGTTGGGTGCATGGCAGGACTCAGAAGGGAAGGAGTGATTTTTGGATTTTGCAGCACAGATTTTGGTGGAATGAATGGTGGGTGCTATGTTGCACTAATACAGTGGAACCCCCCCACAAGTCACCCCATTTTGCAAAGTACACCCCTCAGGGAATTCATCTAGGGGTATAGTGTACATTTCAAACCCCCAGGGGTTTCACCAATTTTGATACAAGTGGGCAGTGAAAATGAAAAATTACATTTTTTTACACAAAAATGCAGTTCTGGCTCAAAATTTTTCATTTTCAGAAGGAATGAAGGAGACAAAGCACCCCAAAATCTGTGCCCCAATTTCTCCCGAGTACGGCAATGCCTCATGTGTGACCAAAAAGTGGCAGGACTCAGAAGGGAAGGAGTGATATTTGGATTTTGCAGCACAAATTCTGGTGGAATGATGGTGGGTGCTATGTCGCATTAGCAAGACCCCCAAAGCACCAATACAGTGGAACCCCCCCACAAGTGACCCCATTTTGCAAACTACACCCCTCAGGGAATTCATCTAGGGGTATAGTGTACATTTCAAACCCCCAGGGGTTTCACCAATTTTGATACAAGTGGGCAGTGAAAATGAAAAATTACATTTTTTTACACAAAAATGCAGTTCTGGCTCAAAATTTTTCATTTTCAGAAGGAATGAAGGAGACAAAGCACCCCAAAATCTGTGCCCCAATTTCTCCCGAGTACGGCAATGCCTCATGTGTGACCAAAAAGTGGCAGGACTCAGAAGGGAAGGAGTGATATTTGGATTTTGCAGCACAAATTCTGGTGGAATGATGGTGGGTGCTATGTCGCATTAGCAAGACCCCCAAAGCACCAATACAGTGGAACTTCCCACAAGTGACCCCATTTTGCAAACTACACCCCTCAGGGAATTCATCTAGGGGTATAGTGTACATTTCAAACCTCCAGGGGTTTCACCAATTTTGATACAAGTGGGCAGTGAAAATGAAAAATTACATTTTTTTACACAAAAATGCAGTTCTGGCTCAAAATTTTTCATTTTCAGAAGGTATGAAGGAGAAAAAGCACCCCAAAATCTGTGCCCCAATTTCTCCCGAGTACGGCAATGCCTCACATGTGACCAAAAAATACCAGTTGGGTGCATGGCAGGACTCAGAAGGGAAGGAGTGATTTTTGGATTTTGCAGCTCAGATTCTGGTGGAATGAATGGTGGGTGCTATGTGGCATTAGCAAGACCCCCGAAGCACGGTGAAATTATGAACCTAATAATCCATAGATGTGTGGTATATTTTAAAACACTCCTTTATACATAGGCCGGGTTTGTCGGGGCAAGTGTCACACTGGAAAATAGTTTGCTTTCTTATTACCTTTTTATAGCAAACTTTGCACCTTTTTTGTGTCCTGCCCTTTTTTCCAGTGGAGGGGATTTCATCAGGAAAATGCTGCCCTGGTACAATACGGGGGCCAGTACTAGAAGTACTGGGGCCCTCTGCCTGCTGGTTCCCAAATATTAGGCCCTTTATGATTTCCTCTTGAAAGTGCATAAATGTCCCCCTCTGGCCGGTAGAACGGAATAGCACGTAAGCGTTATACAGTGCCATCTGGATGATATACACGGCCAGCTTCTTGTACCAGATTTTTGTTTTCCGCAGGGCACTGTACGGCTTCAGTACCTGATCTGAAAGATCCACTCCGCCCATGTACCTATTGTAATCCAGGATACAATTAGGTTTTGAGGTGTGGGTACTGGTACCTCGTACAGGGACGGAGGTGGTACTGTCTCCATGAATTGTTGTCAGTATAAGGACATCCCTCTTGTCCTTATATTTGACCAACAACATATTTTCGGTGCATATTCCCCTGCTTTCACCCCTTCTCATTATTTGGGCAATGTGCGTTTTTGGGAGGCCTCTTTGGTTCTTGCGCACAGTACCGCAAGCTGCTGTACCTCTTGAACCAAGGGCCTTAAACAGGGGGATGCTAGTGTAAAAGTTATCCACATAGAGGTGATAACCTTTATCCAGGAAGGGGTGCACTAAATCCCAGACAATTTTTCCACTAACACCTACGAGGGAGGGGGGGCATTCTGGCGGTTCAATTCTTGAATCCTTCCCTTCATATACCCTAAACCTGTGAGTGTACCCTGAGGTGCTTTCACACAGCTTATACATTTTTATGCCATACCTTGTCCTCTTACTGGGAAGGTACTGGCGGAATTTAACCCTTCCTTTAAAATGTATAAGGGACTCGTCTATGCAAATGAATTTATCTGGGATGTACATGTCTTCAAATTTGGCACTGAAATGATCAATGACCGGCCTGACTTTGAATAGCCGGTCAAAGGTGGGATCATCTCTGGGTGGGCACTGTGCATTATCGTTGTAATGCAAAAATTTAAGGATCGTCTCAAATCGAGCCCGGGGCATAGCCATACGGTAAAATGGGGTGCTGTACAGAACATCTGTACTCCAATATTGCCTAATTTCTGGCTTTTTTACTATGCCCATATGAAACACCAGACCCCAAAACGTCATCATCTCTACTGCATCTACAGGGGTCCACCTAGCAAATGATGACGTGGGGTTTTGAGCAATAAACTGCTGGGCATATAAATTAGTTTGGTCCACCATTAAATTTATAAAATCATCAGAGAAAAATAATTTGAAAAAGTCAATTTCTCTGAGACCTGTGGAATCAAATTGGATTCCTGGCATGGCCAAAAACTCAGGAACCTGGGGCTCAAAATTGTCTGGTGGTGGGGTCCATACGAGATCAATTATTGGGGGGGGGGGGGGTCTCAGCTGCTCTACGGGGGCGTCTTTGAGGGGGTCCCTCATCACCAGAGGAGGAAGAGGTGCTTAAGACGAAGCCTTCAAATTCCCCGCTTGCATCACTGGCTGTGTCAGAGTCAGAGGCAAGCATGGCATATGCCTCCTCCGCTGAATACATTCTTCTGGATGACTGGGATGACATTTGGGATGACATTTGGGATGCCATTTTTATTTTTGTGTTACTGGTAGTGAAATGTTTCAACACGTGTATAGTGTAGGGGGGGGTACAAACTTTATTTCAACCCGGGGGGTATGTAGTGTGTAGTGTGTATGTAGTGCAGAAAAAAAAAATACTTTATACAAAAAAAAAAAAAATTGAAGGGGTTAAAAAAAAAAAAATTGAAGGGGTTAAAAAAAAAAAAATTGAAGGGGTTAAAAAAAAAAAAAAAGGTCCTGCGCCAAAAATTGAGCACAGATGTTGGCCAGTAACGTCCGTCACTGAACAGCGCTCAAAGGCAACAGGAATTTGATCAAAAAAAAAAAAAAAATAGATCAACCCTGTGCCGAAAAAGCTGATCAGTGATGTACGTCACTGATCAGCGCACAGTGGCCACAGGACACCCACAAAATCACAGTGTGTGTAAAAAAAAAATTAAAAAAAGACCCCACAGCACCCACAAAAAAAAAAAAGGTGATCAGTGATGCGACACTGATTACCAGTGAGGGGCAGCAGGTGCACAACCTTTGGTGCAACTGACAGTGCAACTGGCAGCAACTGACAGGTATATATATAAAAAAAAAAAACCTCTGCACCCCCAAAAAGTTGCTGATCACCTCAGATATAGTGATCAGCACAAAAGGCGGGGGCAGCAGACACAAAATTTAGCACTCTCTATCACTCTCTGTCACTATCTCTCTCTATCTCTCTATCTCTCACTATCTATCACTCTATGACACTGCAGCAGCAGCAGTGACAGGTATATATATATATATAAAAAAAAAACTGCGCCCCCAAAAAGTTGCTGATCAGTTAATTTATACTGATCAGCACAAAAGGGGGGGCAGCAGTCAGTTATATAAAAAATATATAGCACAATCTGTCACTATCTCTATCTCTCTCTCTCTATCTCTCTATCTATAACTATCACACTGCAGCAGCACAAAATATAGCACTCTCTGTCACTAGGCCTCTCTATCTCTCTCTATCTCTCTCTCTCTATCTCTCTCTATCTCTCTCTATCTCTCTCTCTCTATGTCTCTATCTATAACTATATCACACTGCAGCAGCACAAAATATAGCACTCTCTGACACTATCTCTCTCTATCTCTCTCTATCTAACGCTATTACACTGCAGCAGCACAAGTTCACAACACAGGAAGTCACAAGTAACAGGATCCAGGAAGCATCCAGCACACTACAAGCAGTGATGAAGCAGTGATCAGGCAAGGTATTTGCAAGGATCAGGTAAGTATTTGGCAAGGTTCAGGTCAGTATACTGCGGCAGCTAGGCACGGTGACCGCACTGCACGCAATTCCAGACCGGAATGGCGTCTGCAGTGCAGTCACCGTTAGTTTAAATCCCCCTCCTTGGCTGTGATTGGTCCGTCGGTCCGACGAACCAATCACGGCCTTTGGGGGCGGGCGGGGTGAGGTGGGGTGACACCAGTGTCACCCTTACACCCCGCGGTGATTGGTACTGTACTTTACAGCACCAATCACCTCCGATCCCGTGTCACCGGCGAACGTTATTCGCCGGTGACACAGGAAAACGCTGTGAATGGCTGTTCACACTGAACAGCCAATCACAGCGATCGCCGACGGGGGGGCGGCATCGCAGCCCCCCCTGGGCATGCACGGACATGTCTGCTGTCAGGGACAGCAGACATGTTGAAACTGTCACCGCGTCTATAGACGCGGTGACAGTTACAAGCCATGACGTACATTTACGCCATGTGTCGGGAAGTACTTCCCGACCATGATGTAAATGTACGTCAATTGTCGGGAAGGGGTTAAGGATGGCTGATGTGAGAGTTAGTGCACAGTAGACATCTTCTTATTTTTAGATTGGTACATACCAGCAATACTTAAAGCAGCACTTAACATGCAGAAACAACTATTTCCATATATTTTACAGGCTGGATTGACTAATAAAGATTGCACATGTAGATCTAATGAACAATGTCATTTATCACAATCCAAACTCCATCTGATATGGACTCTATAGTACAGGGATAGTATACGGCATTACACCTTTATATATAACAATCTCCCTCTTGTTCATTCCTTCCAATTATAAATCGTCTCAGATTTCCTTACTTTATCCCGGAGCTCCTTTATGCCTTTTCTCAGAGTTTTCTTTTGGTCAAAATATTTCTGTGTTTCTTCTTTTCTAACCTTTTCATGATAAACATATAAGATGAACAGCGAATATCATTACATGAACTATGCAGCGGTTAGATGGCTTATTTTAAACCTTCATTTATTTCATTTGATAGAGTAAATTACTTACATACTAGTATATAAGGTATTTTGGCTACTGAGCCTTCTAATGTAGGTTACAAAGGAGTGTTTGTTTGCTCACATACACTCTAGACCAGGGCTGGGCAACACCGGCCCTCCAGATGTTGATGAACTACACATCCCAGCATGCCTTGCATCAGTTTCAGCATGGCCACATAGCAAAACTAATGCAAAGCATCCTGGGATGTGTAGTTCATTAACATCTGGAGGGCCGGTGTTGCCCAGCCCTGCTCTAGACCCAGCCATGCGATTATCGGTGAACCGCCTATGCGCACAGTAGGCAGTGCGCATGCGTGAGCCATCCAACCGCAGGCAGCATGCGAAGGCTAGCCTTCGCTTGCTGCTCGCAGGGTGATTGACACCCTCTGGGCATCCCCAGAAAACCCAGGCATTCCCCAGCTGTTGGGAGGGAGGGCCGCTGACATCACTAAGTACTGCAAGCAGGGGGAAAATCATGGTAAAAGATTCCCCCCCTGTGTACATGGCTGCATTGGCATTCACAAGCGTGCACAGGGGTGGGGTAGTTCAGGGGGAGTGCATTTTTCAGGCAGCGTTTACCTGTTCGCTAGGCTCCGAACACTGGCATTCCAGCGTGCAGGTCTGAATCGGGCCCAAAGTGCCCGTCAATCAGCTCATGACTGCCATTTGACAGACTGTGTTGAAAAATTATAGTTAGGCTAATTGGCTGGTACTTTATCTCTCTCCTAGAGGTTCTAGGATTGCAAAAATCAATAGAATATTACAAAGATCAACTGTGAAATATGTACCAATAGGTCATGTGATCAAATGTTTGCTACTTTCACAAGGTAAATCAACATTTGGCATTACCAATATAAGTAGGGTTGCATATATAGCATGCTATAGACACTTTATCACAGCAGGCTGTTACCATAGTCAGATTAAGGGGGGGAAACAGGGGGTACTCTGTCACTGGCCCTCCAGTCTAAGCACAGTGACATCACTAGCTTCCCTGTTCCAGTGTATAAGTAGTACAGAGGCTGATGATAATCTTACATGTGACAAGATAGATGATACAGTAGATTTTATTTCTCTATATGTATTTTAATGTTTTTTTGTGTTGTCTTTGTTCCACTGCAAGGAAACTTTATAAAAATAGTTGTCTCTCAATTAGGTGGAGCAGTAAACAGTACCCGGGCATTATTAAACTATTAGTAATATACTATTCAGTAATATGCTTCAGTGGTTTATATGTAATATACACAATCCATACATCCCAATGTGACCCATCCAGGAAGGATACAATCCTCACTCTATATGAACTTCCTTATTAATTCATGATTACCTGTGTTGAAATTCCCTTATTATTAATTAAGTAGTTCAACACAGGTGGCAACAATAATATTAAGGGGGTATGCAATCTGCTGCCGCTATTTCCGACGTGGGAAATAGCGGCAGCTCCCTATTCAATGCTGTCATTAGCGACAGCATTGATGCGGGATCACGGCAGAATGGGCCCAACTTCAGAAGCTGTCGGGCCCGTTCTGCCGATAACGGCCGTGGATTGTCCCACCTGCCGATGGGCGCAAAGGGTGCGTGGCCGCGAAACGGCCGTGGATTGTCGATCTGCGGCCCGGATAACGACAATCCACGGCCTTTATTGGCAGAACGGGCCCGACAGCTTCTGAAGTCGGGCCCGTTCTGCCGTGATCCCGCATCAATGCTGTCGCTAATGACAGCATTGAATAGGGAGCTGCATTGAATCCCGTCTGTCGTTTTGCGGTCGTTCTGACCGCAAACGGGCCCGGATCACGGCTGTCGGCGGGGATCGACAGCCGTGATCCCAGATTGAATATCCCCCAAAGAGAGAAGTCCAGAAACAGAGCATTTTTTTCCTTCTGGAATGGGTCATGTTTAGGGTATGCCCTTCCCCCGGGCTCCCTTGTGTTATGTGCCCCGGGCCCCTTCAAACCGTAATCTGGCCCTGGCTGTTACATAGACTGACTGCTGTTACATTTTGTTTAATAGCAACATGGTATGTTTAAGTTGAAATCATTTCTAAACTGTCATACTGTACATACCTCATCCAATTTCTGATCGAGCCAAGTGGGATCTCCATTCACAGCTGATAAGAGGCTGCTTTCTTGTTCAGTGACTTCCACACTTAGCTGCTTTTCCTGAATGAAGAAAATATAAAACATTTTTAGAGCTATCTTACAGGATATATTACATTGGGTGAGATAAGGAATTAAGGCAAAACATTCAAACATTTTGGGTGCCATTTAATGAAAAAAGTGTTGTTGTTTTTTCGATTTTTAGGCAAAAAAATTGCCAAAAATGCATGTTTTTTCCGAATTTGAATATTTAAGGAGATGTGAAAAACGGCAAAAACTGTGGATTTTTCCGCAAAAACTCACATTTTGAAGGTGTGAATTTTAGTACCGCCGGAACTCGCATCCAGATGTTTTCGCATTGAAAAGTATACAAATCGCATATTTAATGAGATGGGAAAATGTTACTAAAGATCTCCACACATGCAGACCAGGTTCTGACAGGCGAGTTTTCCAGAACCATGCACAGATCATTGAGATCTGTGCATGGTCCTGTCTTAAAAAATGTGTAAAAGTTAATTTCGTTAAAAAGAATGGCGTGGGGTCCCCCCTCCTCAGCATAACCAGCCCCGGGCTCATTGAGCCGGACCTGGTTCCAAAAATACGGGGGGGGGGGCAAAAAATTTGGGGGTCCCCCGTATTTTGAAATCAGCATTGGGCTCCAACAGCCCGCGGTGTCATGCCACAGCTAGGGGACACTTTTTACATAAGATCTTCACCTGTCCAGCTAGTTTATGTAATTCTTCATTAAGGCCATGGATATGTATAGAGTAATAACCCTTTATGACCCCTTCTCCACACATAAATAGCCATGTACACATATGGAGGACATGTATTTAGGAATAGACCTCTTTATCTGGAACAGGCATCGCATCGGCATCAGGTGTCCACAATGGCATCTTCAGCAAAGCCTCATTTTCACTGAATATTGCATCCTGAAGAGAAATGCTGAGGGTCCTTCCATACTCATAAGCTGCCTTCAATGCATTATTCCCAGGAGGTCTGCGAACACAACAGAACATTGTACAGGTTGAGTTTCCCACATCCAAAATTCCAACATATGCAATATTCCAAAATCCAGAATGTTTTGAGCACCACTGAGACAGTGATACTTTTTCTTTCTGATTATTCAATGTACAAAAACTTGGTTTAATGCACACAATTCTAACAAATATTGTATAATATTACCCTCAGGCTATGTGTATAAGGTGTATATGAAATATAAATCCATTCCATGACTAGACTTGGGTCCCATCCCTAAGGTATCTCATTATAGTATGCACATATTTCAAAATACAGAAAAATCTTATTTCCAAAATACTACTGGTCCCAAGCATTTTGAATATGGAGGGCTCAACCTGCATAACATTACACTGCAAACTTCAATGAATTACATGAATTGCTTTATCGTTCATTGCATTGTTCTGATGTGTAGCGCAGATACAATGGGGGAAATTTACTAAAGGAAATTTGTAAAAAAAATAGGTGTATTTGTATCCAGAAATACACTTATTTTTGACTTTTACTATCCCGAAAATACAGCAATTCGTATTGAAGTGCTATCAATACGAATACGAATTGCCGTATTTTCGGGATAGTAAATGTCAAAAATAAGTGTATTTCTGGATACAAATACACCTATTTTTTACAAATTTCCTTTAGTAAATTTCCCCCTATATGTCAACCCATCAGCCGCGGTATCATCAGGGGTATACACCGCTCTCTCTAGTGTGTACCAGGTTTAGTGATCTCTGTATTAAAAATGAACAGCTACTTTGCTGAACTCACCTCCAACCCAGACACACCAGTACTCCATCTCCCATCCCTGTGGTAACCAATGTCTGTCCATCTGAAGAAAATGCTGTTGAGCAGATGCCACCAGTGTGATAGGAATGGCAACATATTTGAGCAAAGCTTTCCTGGGATTAGAAGACAGGGTGTATTTTATAAAATAGAATGGATAAATGCTGGATTATTGTCAAATGTTGGATTAATAGGCACATTTTATAAATGTCATAGCAGGAAAGCAAGCACATCAAGGTGCACTAGGTGCTTTAGTATGTGATGTGCTTAGATGCACAGCTAAGTGTTTGGCTCTCACTAAATTATTCTACAATGATGGCATGTGTGGGTTCCTACCAGTAACAGCCACTGGGAGGGGTTACGCAAGAACACAGGGTTCTCAGAAGGTCAATGATGGGCGTCCGATGTATGCACCATAGTACACAAGTGGCAGATCTATATATACTTACCAAGTTCAATGAATCTCGAAGATACAAAGTCCCATCTTTTGCAGCCACAGCCAGCCACCTGTGATGCGGAGACAAGCACAGAGATCCAGGCCCAAGGTCACTTCCACGAACCTCCTTTTCTACATGGAGAACTTTAACATGATCACTGGAGACTTCCTATAGAGAAATCAGACAATCACATCACAAGAAGCATAACGTCTGTATTTGCTAGTGTGCCTAAACTAATGGTTCATATAACAAAGTTCTGAAACCCAGAGTAACCAATCACATAATCATCTACTGGTAGTTAGATTATTGAAAGGAAATGTTTTATAGTGTTCCGCAAGAGGATGATATAGTGCATGCACACTGAACAATATCGTTCAGTGACCTCACCGGGACCCTGCAGAACATGCAGGTCATTGGCTACAAAAGCCAAAATTGACCTGCATGTTCAGGTGACGGGGTAATTAACGATGTGCGGAAGCATGCATCGTTATGGATATTGAGTATACACATGGGTAGTGTATGGGGCTTTACTCACATACATTGGGCTACATGCCCTGTTTTCAAGTTTAACTGAAAACTTTTTGCATCTCAATATACAGTTGACAAATCCATTTAGTACCACCATAAAGAAAGTGGCAGATAATATCTAACATCAACATGTATTAAAATAAGCAAAAATAAGAATAGCCAGCACGAGGGGTATACGTGAGATGAACATTTATATTGTTAACAAGCAAAGCACCAAAATTGATCCACTTGTCATACATTAACAGGTTATACCAATACAGTAACAGAAAATGACATAAGACTAATGTTTTGAACACACAGGCAATCATTGTAAAGGCCCATACACATTAGAAGATTTTCATTTCAAAAGACTTTCCAAAAATCTTTGATAGATATATATTTCCCCAAAGTAGTGTGTACACACTGAGCCATTTTCCCAAAGAGCAAGAGATTTTCACGAGGTGAAAGACTTTGCTGAAAATCTTTCATATAAAAGGCTATTTACATAGTGGGCTGGGTTTGAATTCCAAGGGTGGGAGCAGCGGCCATTTTATTCAGTGCATTTCTGTTCTTGGTGCCTGATTGAAAACTGATCGGGCTGCATATATTCAGAGCCCAGAGATCAGGTACACGCTGCCCCACCCGGAAAAATCCATTCACCTGTGCCAACAATGTATACTCTATTGCCATAATAAAATAAGGGTTACCACCTTTGGTTTTAAAGACTCCCTTACAGAGGACCGCTCCATGACCACCCACTGCCCGCCTCTTGATTGGCCTTATAATGTTTTTTTTTCCAATCTTTGCTAAAAATCTATTCTTGATTTTGCACAACGTAATGCCACTTACACATTATGCCACACATCGTAATACCCATTACATATTATGCCACACACTGCGATGGCCATAATGCATTATGCTATACACCATGATGCCCACTATGTCACATACCATAATGCCCATTACACATAATGGCACACACTGATGCCCATTAAATAGTATGCAACACACCATGATGCCCATTATCACACACCATAATGGCTATTACATATTATGCCACATTAGTGCCGCTTACCTACATGTTAATTGCTTGAGGTAATGTATACATTGTTAGCCTGCGCTGTCAATGTATACATTGCCGCCATAAAAATAATACATTGGTGGGCAGTGGTGCCAGTAATATATACATTGCTGGCATGTGCCAGCAATGTATATATTACTGGCTTATAAAAATGCATTGGTGGACAGTGGTGCCAGTAATATATACACTGTATATATAACTTGCTTATAAATAACATTGGTGCCCAGTGGTGCCAGCAGGGCCGGCGCCACCACTAGGCAGGTTTAGGCATTTGCCTAGGGCGCCGGCCACTGGAGGGCGGTAGTGAGCCGCAAGAGTAGCAGCTGCAGCAGCAGCAGCAAGAAAGTTCCCGCGGAGGAGAGCAAAAGGAAGAAAGCTGGTCCCTGCCAAGCATTCGGTGACGGTGAGTGCCCCTTGCGCCGGAGCCCGACCTCTCCCCCCGTGCTAGAGCCCAACCTCCCCCCTGCACCAGAGCCAGACCTCCCCCTGTGCTGGAGCCCGCCGATATTAAATTCGCTCCCCCATCCCTGGCTGGTCATCAGCTTCCAGCAGAGATCTTCGGCAGTGGGCGGCAGCCTCCCCCCCCTGCCGGTCAGCCGAAATCCGCAAGCCCCCCCCCCCCCGTGCTGGGCTGTATGTGCACAGTGCCTCTGCCAGGAGGCTCTGTGTATGGGAGAGCTGGAGCACACAGCCGCTGGCAGGGGACTCGGACGGAGCGCAGTACAGCGGTGCCCGGGAGAGCAAGGGGTGTCTGTGCCTCTGCTCTGCCTGCGCACGGGGGCACAGCAGCAGCGGTGACAATGTGGCTTGGCCGGGCTGGCTGCTGACCAGTGCTTCGGCCACGTATTGTAGTCCCCGCTGCAGCCTGCCTGCCCACCCGTGTACAGCTAGAAGTTGCCTGTCCACCCCCTCCCCCCATGCTCCTGTCCTAGCACCAGCGGCGCTGAGGAGCTGGCACGAAGCATTGCGGAATGCGGCCATGCCAGCAGCGTTCGCATAATTGCATTGCCAGCCAGCCACATCCTGAGCCAGTAGCAGCAGGGAGCAGTGAACCCCCACACCAACGGTAGGATGCACTGTGGGGGAATGGTATGCCTAGCAGTGGCTGCCTGGGGGTAGGAGAATGTGTATATATGTTTGACAGAGGCTGTGTATGTTTTTATTTATATATATATATATATATATATATATATATATCTCCTATATATTTGGCTACATCTGTCACTCAAAGTGGGTGTCTGTGTCTATAACGCTCTGTTCCTGGACTTTCCTCTTAATGTGTGATTGCCTTCATCTGTGCTGAACACCTTTCTGAGAAATTAACCTGTTTAAAACAGGTGATGGCAATCATACATTAAGGGGAAGTCTAGAAACAGAGCATTGTGTCCCTCCTGGAGAGGGTCATGTTGGGAGGTATGTGACAGAGAACCAGCCCAGTGAGCCCACAGACAGTGCCAGACACCCACTGCCTTCCCATGTTGCCCAGCACTGCTACTCCACAGCCATCAGGTGAGCGCCCCCCTCCCGCGATTTGCGGCAAAACCTCCCCCCCCGCGCACCCCTCCCCTCCCGCGATTCGCGGAAAAAACACCAGCTCCCCCGCGACCCCCCCTACCGCGATTCGCAGCAATAACACCCCCGCGACCCCCCCTCCCGCGATTCGCTGCAAAAAGAACCCCCCCACGACCCCTCCCGCAATTCGCGGCATAACCACCACCCCGCGACCCCCCCTCCCGCGAATCGCGGCAAACCCTCCCCCGTGACCCCCCCCCCGATTCGCGGAAACCCCCCCCCCCCCGCGACCTCCCTCCCGCGATTCGCGGCAAAAAGAAACCCCCCCCGCGACCCCCCCTTGCACGATTGGCGGCACCCCCCCTGCGACCCCCCTCCCGCGATTGGCGGCACCCCCCCCTCCGCAATTCGCAGCAGCCCCAGGATTAAATGGCACATGCAAAACACTGACATGGCTATGGTCGACAATGAAAAAGGTTGACATGAGTTTTTGAAGATTTATTTTTATTTATTTTTTATTTTTTCATATTCATTGTCATGTGTCGACATGGACACCAATGAAGTGCCACACTTATGTCAACATTTACATGTGTTGACCTTTCTGTGTTGATTTTTTTCTTGTGGCGATTCGCGTCACACCCCCCTCAACCCCCCCTCCGGCGATTCGCGGCACCCCCCCGCGACCCCCCCCCCTCCCGCAATTCGCGGCAACCCCCCACCGGAACCCCTATGAACCCCGCGATTCGCGGCACCCACCCCCCGCACCACCCCCCCTCCCGCAAATCGCGGCACCCCCCGCGATTCGCGGCAGCCCCAGGATTAAATGGCACATGCAAAACACTGGCACGGCTATGGTCGACAATGAAAAAGGTTGACATGAGTTTTTGAAGATTTATTTCATTTTTTGAATGTTTTCATATTCATTGTCATGTGTCAACATGGACACCAATGAAGTGGCACACTTATGTCAACATTTACATGTGTTGACCTTTCTGTGTTGATTTTTTCTTGTGGCGATTCGCGTCACACCCCCCTGCAACCCCCCTCCCGCGATTCGCGGCACCCCCCGTGACCCCCCACCTCCCGCAATTCGCGGCAACCCCCCACCAGAACCCCTGTGAACCCCGCCCTCCCGCGATTCGCTGCACCCAACCCCGCGACCCCCCCCCCCTCCCGCAATTCGCGGCACCCCCCGTGATTCGCGGCAGCTCCAGAATTAAATTGCACATGGAAAACACTGACATGGCTATGGTCGACAATGAAAAAGGTTGACATGAGTTTTTGAAGTTTTTTTTTTTCATTTTTTGAATATTTTCATATTCATTCTCATGTGTCGACATGGACACCAATGAAGTGCCACACTTATGTCAACATTTACATGTGTTGACCTTTCTGTGTTGATTTTTTCTTGTGGCGATTTGCGTCACACCCCCCCCCACCCCCACTCCCGCGATTCACGGCACACACACACACACCTCCCCCGCGATTCTCGGCACCCCACCCCGTGACCCCCCCTCCCGTGATTCACGGCACACCCCCGCGACCCCCCCTCCCATGATTCGCCGCAACCCCCGCCCCGTAACCCCCCCTCCCGCGATTCACGGCACCCACCCCCGCGACCCCCCCCTGCCGCAATTCGCGGCACCCCCCCGCGATTCGCGGCAGCTCCAGAATTAAATTGCACATGGAAAACACTGACATGGCTATGGTCGACAATGAAAAAGGTTGACATGAGTTTTTGAAGTTTTTTTTCATTTTTTGAATGTTTTCATATTCATTCTCATGTGTCGACATGGACACCAATGAAGTGCCACACTTATGTCAACATTTACATGTGTTGACCTTTCTGTGTTGATTTTTTCTTGTGGCGATTCGCGTCACACACCCCCCCCCCCACAACCCCCACTCCCGCGATTCACGGCACACACACACCCCCCCGCGATTCTCGGCACCCCACCCCGTGACCCCCCCTACCATGATTCGCTGCAACCCCCGCCCCCGTAACACCCCTCCCGCGATTTGCGGCAACCCACCCCGCGATCCCCCTCCCGCGATTCTCTGCAATCCCTCCCCTCCCGCGATTCGCAGCATCCACCCCCCCCCAACCCCCCCTCCTGCAATTCGTGGCACCCCCCGCGACCCCCACTCCTGCAATTCGCGGCATCCCCCGCGACCCCCACTCCTGCAATTCGCGGCACCCTCCGCGACCCCTCCTCCCGCGATTCGCGGACACCTAAGTTGCAATACAGGGCATCTTTCATACAATTCTAACCATATTTCTCTTATACATACGTTCACAAATTAAGGGGGCGCAGCCCCTTACGACGGTGTGAAGAGCGCCCGTAGGGCGCGATGAATCACCTAGTATATATATATATATATATATATATAGTATGTTTGTGTATGCTTTTATGTATGGAGGCAGTGTATTGATGTGTATATATATATGTATGTATGTATGTATGTATGTATGACAGAGGCTGTGTATGGCTGCATATATATGTATGTACTGTGTGTGTATGTACTGTATGTATGTATGTAATGAGGGGATGGATGGATCACAGAGGTAGTGTATATACAGTATGTGGCTGTATTATAAAGCACCACTGACTACCCTATTTATACTCACCTCATTTCTTTTGTACTTTTTGCTTCTGCGGAACACTGAGGGGGGTTGGGGGGAGGTGGGGGGGGGGGGGCGGTATCCTGTAGGTTTGCCTAGGGCGCCTAGTTGCCTTGCACCGGCCCTGGGTGCCAGTAATATATAGATTGCTGCCATGTGCCAGCAATCTATATATTACTGGCTTATATATATCTATGCATTGGTGCCCAGTGGTACCAGTAATATATAGCTTACTGGCATTTGCCAGCAATCTATATATTACTGGCTTATATATATGCATTGGTGCCCAGTGGTACCAGTAATATATAGACGCGGAAGCAGGTACAACTGAGATAAATGGTAGAGAACAGTCATGATTGACAACATTTTTTACATTTGCAATAAAGCAATAGCCTAAAATTCATTTACCTTTGGCAGCAAAAACTTGTAAATATTCGGGGAGTCACTGCAGTACCCATATATAGAGCTAGCATTGCTTCCGAGAACAGCTGAAAACAGAGGCTGGTCCACTTTGTATTGTTGCTTCTGGATCATGCTGTCGTTAAACATCCCACGCAGATCAATGTAATCAGTGGGACCTATTAGTGCAATGCAGAGGAAACACATTAGTGCAAAACATAAACCTTCATGTGCAAGAAAGCACTGTATATATAAAACTATGGGCCTAATTCAGCATGGATTTCTGATTAGAGAAAAAAAAAACAGATGCCTGTGATCAAAAAGTCACCGCCCAGACAGGAAGTAAGGTGCAAGGTGTTTAACACCTTGCAAAATTGCGAATCAATCCTGAAAAAATTATGCATTTGCAGATCCATTTACAAAAACCCAACCATTAAACAGTTTTTCCCCATCTGAGTAAGGGGGTTAATTCTGGTTGATTTGCAAGGCTGCGCTTTGCGAGTCCACCAAACCCCACCTGCAAATGCAGGGCCACCCTCGCAGCATGTGTTCCAACGCACAGGCTGTGAATGGATGTTTAACATAAACATCCATTTGCCGGGCAGGGGAACCTCCCACATAATTTGATGGTCGCTGACTGTCGAAAGATGTGGAAGGTGCACGCATATAATAGTGCCTTTCAAGTCACTTACATATGCATGAACGCTGGGAAGGAAATGGACGGGCAGCCGACATCCGGTGATGTCAGCTGCCCGCCCCCCACACCAGCGTCACAGCCTCATTAGCATGAGAACGCCCAGCGTTCCCATGACAACGCCCATGAAGCAATGGGCTTTCCCATATGCTAATAGGGCTGCCTCTTCACCCCCGCCCGCTGTCCTAGGTGAGTGCACCCGAGGAACAGGCGTCTGCAGATGCACAGAAAAGCGTCTGCGAATGCACGGGGGATGCGAATGGATTAGATTACCCCTCTAAGTGTAGTGCTTACACTATTCTGGTAAAGACCCAGGCTGGAAGCAGTCATCGCTGAAATCAGAGACCCAACCAAAAACCACCTAAGCACGCTTACATTTTGACAAACACACCCAGAAAATGCCATGCTTCAAGATGGGAGTTCTATAGAAGATGGGATGTTGCCCAAAGCAACCAATCAGATTCTACTTCTTATTAAGCTTCTCCCGTCTCTGGCAGTGTGCCTCTGTGCAGTGTGACAAGGTCAGAGGTCGCCCTGGTTGCGCTGCCCTCCACCGTGTCTATTGCATCCTGCCGGGCTCCAGGACAACAGCCCGCCCACCTTGCTTTTGGCAGCATCATGGCTCCCAGCTCCATCGCCCACCCCCCCGGCTCCCGGCTGCACCACATAGCTCCCATCCGCACCACATAGCTCCTGGTCATAATGCACATATAAGCAAATATGCAGCGCGGCCGGGTTTTTTTTTAATTAGGGAAGCCAATCCCGGGAATCACGGGATTAGGCATTTTTCAATCCCCAATTCTGAAATTGAAAAAATGCCCTGGGATTGGCATCCCTAGGCCACACTATAGTGCCCCCATCCACAGATTGCAATACACAACTTATTGCTTCTCTGGTGCAGTGCTTCTCTATCTTACATCATTATGTATTTGCTTATACACCATCACAAATCTTTTAATAGAAAATAATAAAGTATTTATTTTTTTAAAACCTTTTTTTGTCAGGACCAGTGCCTATACACATCCTTAAATAGCACTTGTCTTATGACAAAACCAAAAGCAAACATTATCATCCTATTAATTTAAGGACATAACTAAAGATCAATGGAACTCACATGGTACGTATTGTTTTTAAAGAACGTTGTATGACCAGGAGACTCGCTGGTGTCACCGCTTCCTGTGGTACTATAGTACATAACGCACAAACACAGAACTGGGAACCATAACTATTTGGTCACAAATGTAGTTTCCACACACAACTTCTATAGCATTTACTTGATAATATTTTCAGAGATAGAGAAAACATCTCCAGCTGGGTGCCACCTTCCTCCTTCTCCTGCTTTCCTGTAGGACATACAAGTGCCAGGACCTTAACATGTTGTGTGTCCACTGAGCTTAGTGATGACAATGACAGGATATCTCCGCCAACCACTGCAAGAGAGAGAGAAAGATTTGCCCATGCACAAGGTGAACTGGGATATGCAGCTACAGATGATGAATTACTGACTTCAGCTGTTACCATACAAGTCTAATTAAGTGTTTTAACAACCTTTGGTGCAAATGAAACAACTCACTTGTAAACCATGTGGGTATCTACTTACTAAAAATATGTAATAATAATCACAGGCTAAAATAAGTGTCCTGCTAAAGCCCCAATGCATTGTGCAGAACCCCTGTGAACTTTTATTAGTAAATTGTTTTCAAATAACTTTCTAATGCTTTGATAAAGTAACAGAAATCTTTGTATCTATCTAATTGAGTTCTTGATGACTTTGTCCTTCTCCTCTCTGGGAGGAGCCAGGCTCATCATGTAATTAGACCACGCCCCATTTCTGCAGCATTCAGCTAATTGTGGGTCAGAGTGGAGGGAACAGAGGGTTAATATAATATGAATGCGTCATATTGGACGACCCGTCCCCTATGGTATTATACTTGTACAATCAAATGGGTAGTTTCCTGCACCTTCCAAGAGAGTAAGTGTGGATAAGTGTTATGTATTTCTTCATGCTAGCATATGATAGTAACCCAGTAATATGTAAGCACTTATAATAGGTAATTAAGCAATGTATTTAAGGGCTTACAACACTGAACTGAAAATGTATAATTGATTGTTTTTGATCAAGTGATTTTTGTAAGCCCAATAACCCAGTCTTGATTCGGACTACGTACCAGAGGATGTTGCTGTAAGCTGGAGCCAGAAAGCAGTTTGTCTAAATATACATAGCTTATATTTCCCTATAACTATAGCAAGCGATAACTCACATTCTAGTTTTCATATACTGATTTTCTCTGGGGAAAATGGAAATCGAATAGTGTCAGTATGAAAAATGTAAGTGCACGGCAGGAGAGTAGGGGTCATTTGTGCCACGCTGAACATGTAACATCACTAATTTAATTAGAAATAAGGTTCCTATCTTTTTTTGCCAGACTTCCAGACAGGAGGTGTGGCCAAAACTGCAGTAGACTAAAGCCCTGTACACACAGTTCGATTTTGGCAATTTTTCTAATAGATTTTGCCTATATAGTCACAATCAAATCGAATTGAAATCGTTTAGTATACAGCCACATTAGATCGTGATGCGCAGCCCCATGGCATCAAATCGAATAGAAAAATAGACTTTGCAGGCAAGACTATATAGTACAGATCTAACTATATAGTCTAAACGGAATGTGTACACTGCACCATGTGATTTGATCCCGATTGAATCAGGATGGAATAGAGATGAATCGCAGTGTTTGGGGCTTTACAACCATTTCATTTGTCAAAGTTTAGACCAGTGGTTCCCAGTGGTTCCCAACCCTGTTCCTCAAGTACCCCTAACAGTGCACATTTTCCAGGTCACCCGGCAGGTGCACTCATTATTCAGGCACATTTTAAAAGATCCACAGGTGGAGCTAATTATATCACCTGTGATTCTGTGTGGAGAGCTGGAAAACGTGCACTGTTGGGGGTACTTGAGGACCAGGGTTGGGAACCACTGCTTTAGACCATTTTCTTACCATTTCTCCTCATGCCCTGAAAATGCCATAGCATCCCATCATGTCTATTTATATGCCTCAGTGCCCTGTCATGCCCCTTTATATGCCAACCCAGAGGCCCTTATGCCCCGACTCTTGGCCTCTATATGTTAACTAGTGACTCATGATTGACAATGGCAGAACAGATCAGAGAAAGCCACAGCCCCAAGCCTCCTTGCCTTTTGCTACCTGCCCAACAGCAGATATCTACCTGAAGGACAAGGGCCTCTAACCCTGTGAACATGGACATAACTGTCCCCGAAATATCTTCCTATGACCACACCATTAATGAATATACGCTGCTTAGCAAACACGTCTGAATCAAGCCTAAGTTTATCTTTACATGGCTCTATATCTGTCAGTGACTCTGGTGACATATGTAAGACCAGAGGCACTTCTAGAGATGAGGAACCCTGTGTGCAGACTCTGGGCCAGATGCACTAAGCTTCAAAAGTGATTAAATGGAGAGTGATAAACAGCCAGCCAATCAGCTCCAGCCTGACATTTTTCAAACACAGCCTGTGACATGGCAGGCAGGAGCTCCAGTGGGTAAGTATTGAAAAGAATGGGTGCAGGGTGTGCAAATTTTTGATGGACAATTATTGTACTAGCTTTATTTTCATAGTAAAATCATTGCTCTTTTTACATTTCGGGCATAAACTTGATCTGGAGCATCAGGTTTTAGAACCCAACACTTAGCAAATAAACCATTAGAGAGAACATAAGCCCATGAAAACAATACAAGCTCTCCCTATCAGTTGCCCAGTCATATTAAATGCCAACAACAAATTATGTTTTAACAGTAGATTTCAGAAGTAAAATCCATTCTAGCATCTAGATAATTACCTGTGTATCCGAGAACCTGGAATGAATTGGATGGCCTGACGTCTAATACAAATATGTGTCCATCAGCTGCTCCAGTCATGAGAAAATTGCCTTTTTGATCAAAACTAGGAAAATATAACAGTAAATGTGTAAAGACCATGCTATATGCACCTGTGTACTAGTAAATGTTCGAAAATATAATTTCCTTGTTTTTGAAAAACTGTTCTATTAGTAATCAAGGCACAAACACCATACTAGATCTATGTAGATGTGTATACACACACACAGTTTAATTACAGCGTCACACAGAAATACTCTGGGTACGGAAATATTAGGATTTTGCTCTTTTTTTCCCCCTTCCAAATATGTTTTATTGATCCTCACATATCACAGTTGTAACAGACAGTAGGGATAAAAAAAACATAAGAGTATTAAATGAGGAGCAATCCACAATTTTCCAAAAACATATATAAATAATAAAAAAAAATTAAAAAAGAGGCATAACATGACAACTCCGGTGGTAACTTAATGGTGGTTTGAGCATTGATATATGATCAGCAATACCGTATATAGAAATATAGGCAGCATTGACTATTAGAAGACGGGAGTTAAAAAAAACAATCAGTGATATAAAAGACAAATCAGAAAACAAAATAAACAAAAGAGCAAAATAAGAATTAAGCATTAAACAATAATAAACAAGTAAATAACTAACAGCCAGTTCCTAGTTCCAAGCCATCAACCCATCCATGGACCAATCCAGTCATCCAGCGAGAAAGGCTTTTGTTCTCAAGAACATTGAAGGAACAGTGCTCCTTTTGACACTCTGAAGGAGGGGAAATCTTGCAATAACCCAAGGCAGCCGTCTGTTCGTACTTCATTTGAGAGCTCTTTTATTATTTTGTTACAATACCCTTAATTAAATAACACACTTCAATACTGCCATACCCAGGATTCAACCCCATAACTTATTGCATTCCAGTTAAATGCCATACTATTTGATCCTACATAAAATATTAGTGTCTAACCACAAAAGCTACCTGTAAATTGCAAAAAATATCAGTATTTCAATTGAAATTATACAGTATATTTAGTGCGCAGCCACACATCCAATTTAGCTGCAATGCTGATATTTTTTCAAAGTTCCAGGTGAGCTTCAAATAGTCAGAATTCTCTAACTTTCTATGCAAGGGCAGATTGCTCAATGAATGCAATGTCACAGCCGATGGGTTTGAATCCCGGGCATATAAGCATCTGTAATAAAGGACAGTGTGACTGAATAACAAAGAGCTCTCTGGTTATGTTAATGAATGCTGTATAGTTACTAGGGATGGAAGCGATTGAGGCTAGCATCTACTGACCACCCCTGTCTTCTTCCTCTGAGGAGGGAAGCTACAAATGAAAGCTGCTACCCTGCAGCACTGTGTGTGGTGGCACACTTTGCACCAGCCTAGTTATGGGCTGTTTGTCCAGTTTAGAAAATTAATGCAAACATTGGAGTAGTTGCAATGGGAAAAGCCATATTTTCTATACAGTAACCTGTTGAAAGCTATCATAAAGAGGAGGTACTACAGACCCTGGAGGTGAGGGGACCTTGCAATGCTAGATTCCAGGCCCCCTTTCTTAATTCTAAACCTGGAAATGGCCAGCACCATGCAGTCAAGTCCACTTTTGAGCTACACAACAGATGTGCTGACCTTCTCACCTCCTCAGACGAGTAGAGGGGGAGTATCATATGAGCATGTGCAGGTCTGGTGCATGTGCAAAGTGAAGATTTCAACAAGGCCTCATTGTCTGTGTACCAGTCCTGCACATGCTCAGAAGCTGATACTGTGTACATGCATCCCCAGATGTTGCTATGGAGTACAGCATTGCCTTGTGCTCCTAGTATAATATTAGAGAAAGTATAGAAAGATCCAGCGTATTTCAGTGTAACACTATAGTAACTCACTGCAGGTGTAGCACTGGGACATGGTAAAGTCGTTTTCTTCTAACTATACGGGGAGCTTTAACTTTCATAACATCAATGAAAAAGATATGTCCGCTGCTACTCCCAATAGCTGCGTAGTTAGATGATGGGCAACACGACATGCACGTCGCCTGAAGGAAATAAACAAGAACAATATTATCCTGAAGAATCAGCATGTGAAGGAGATAATATAATATACCATGTGACCTGTACAAAAGGTTGATTATGACACAAAGAACAGGAAGTTACAGAAGAATAACAACCCAAATATAAAGTTTAGATATATAAAATAAATACCTGTGTATCGATACACAAAGTGCTGATGTGCGCGCCATCCTCCAGTGACCACAGCTGCACTCTTCCTGATCTTCCCACACTCTTTAGTTAGAAAATATAAAGTTACATCTAACAGCTACAAATAAAGTTGAGTTTAGAAGTAAGTGCAGATTTTCCCAACCGATTCAATATATATCTATTCCACAGCTTTCCCTCTCTTGAGTCAATATTACAAGATTTTGCTGCATGACAAAACAAACTAATAGCTGCTGTGAACATTTAGCAAGTTACACAAACAGTTAATGTTAGAAAAAAGTTAATGGGTGGTACTACCATTGGTGCAGCAGGAGCAGTGCCCAGGGCCCCTGAGGACTAAGGGACCCACTTCTGGCCATGTCACCCTCTTCCTATCACCCACAGTTTTTCCCTGTCACACTTTGCCTTCCCCTGCCTTTCCCCATCACCCTCTACAGAACAGAACAGAAATAAGTTCCCGGACCTACAGATGGAGCCCACCTCATTCAGGCTGGGGCTGGCGATCGAAGCGCCAGCCTCCACCATCTGTCGCCAGATGCCGGAAGGGGGCGTGCGCACACGAGATCCTCGCGTGCCCATTACGACGGCACTCCCAGTCGGTCGCCGCTGCCTCCCACCCCCTAACTCTGCCTGCCTTCCTGAAGTGGAGATGGGGAGGGTTTCTAAACCCTGACGCCGAGTGACTGGGATGCACGTGCGTCCCAGTCAGATGGAGCCCCTCTCAGCCAGCGCTTGCCAGCGGGGACATTCTGGCGAGCCCTGGAGCTGAATGAGAGGGGTTACATCTGTATGTGTTACATGGTCGCGACATCCCAAAACAAGCTATTTATCAGGGATTTATTTTCAAGCCTGTTCATTCTTAAAAAAAGTCCCCATTAACTGCGCCCTACAGGCTGCTCTTGAGGCTAATTGGATAGCCTCACTTCTTCAGTTGGCCTACAGTAAATTACCACAGTAACTGAGCGGCAGATTTATTACGCTCGGTGAAGTGATTAAGTGTCTCGTCTTTATCACCGGCCAATCAGCTCCTACCTGTCAGCCTGTAACTTCACAGTTCGGATCTGATTGGCCGGTGATAATAACCGGACACTTTATCACCTCACCGAGCTTAATAAATCTGCCCCTGGTTTTTTGGCACTCTGCATTTTTGGCCCTCTACATTAGGTTAAAAAAGGATCTCCCAGAGTCCTCCTTCATTTTATGATAGTCAGACTTATGGTTGCCCCCCAGATTCTGGAGCCCCTTAGCAGCTGCCTAAATCTGCCTAATGGTAGAGCCTACCCTGGTAGACATCCTAATGATCATGATATGACTAACCAACCCTAAATTGCAACATAAAACTAGCATTACTTGTTTAAGACCTGTTATTACACGGGCACTGAAGTATAAAGATATATGACATATTAATCTCAGGGGAATGTGCACATTGCATTTTTGGCAACTGGCATTGGAAAAGATTGGCGCTTACCAAACAGTGACTGGTTCCATTTGTCACAAGATCAGCAGCGATTATGTCTTCATTGTATGAATTTAATAGTTTAAATGGCTCTCCAGATTGTTTGTGGGGGTACAAATATACAGAACCCTAAAACAAAGATGAAAACAGTCATTGATATTGAAAACTAACATTTACTGGAACCCTATATTACATATAAATTAATCATTAATATGCAATTTATATGAAACAGATGCAGGACTTCTATGTTCATGCAAGTTTCTTAAACTTTATTCTTATTGATATTATATAATATTTATATTATAGCCTTTTGCTACCAATTTTAATAATTAGAACTACAGTAGCTATTTTAAACTGTACCAATTTACTTTCTCTTGTAATAATTTGTGTTACATGTACTTAGTGATAAAGTTGCAGTACCCCCAATTGAAATAGAAATAATAATAATAATGGCATTGGTTGTCCTTTCAGGGGGGTATTTAATTAGCTGTGTTAATTTTTTGGCCCATAAAGTGGGCTATTATCACACTTTTAGCCATACTTGCCTCCTTTTGAAAACTAGTTTCAGGGAGATTATAGTCGGTAATAGAATTTTGCACAGTGCCCCATTGAGGGGGACGTGTCATGCTCCCCCCAAAGGGCGTGTCTAATTCCATATATGGAGAGAGTGTGAAAAGAGATTGTGAATGTGGCACCTGGAAGCGTGGTTATGAATGTGGCACCTAGAAGCGTGGGTGTGCACTGCTACATCTGACAGAAATCTTTTAAAATTACTTATATCCAAATGTAAATGAGCCCCAAAGCAGTTAGTAAGAGCTACTATACTTGCTAAAGTGCTGGGAAATGGTGCTGATGATTCAATGTAAATGCATCTATCTCTCATTCCTTTCCCCCCCAAAATGTAACAGTGTAATGTGAGCTAGGTGACATGAGGGAGATTACTAGACTAATGAGGGAGAGAAGGAGATTGCTGTTATTTCAGGGAGTCTCCTGCAGAATGCAGGAGGGTAGGCAACTATGCTTTTAACCCAATGGTCATTATCAGGATATCCTTTTACAGGCCATTTTTTTCCATCGGAATATGTTTCCTGAAACAAGTTCTCGGACTCGTGTTTTATCGCCACTTTAAGGGCTGTTTATCGAGGATTATGCTTTGCAAGACTGAAGCATGTGAAGTGCCCGAGAGGGCCGTCTATACAGCATTGTAGGTCTAGGGTAAAGCAATGCACTGGAGAGCCTTCCCGTCCATTCATGGGAAAACATGAATACATAAAGACAAACAATAACTTAACCTCACATGCAGAGCTTCTCTCCACATGATTCCATACAGTGAATGGCTGTCAGCACTGTGATAGCTCCAGTCATCCACCAACCACTGTCTTGGGAGGCAGATAAAAAGAGATAGAGGCTGATAGAGGCTGATTTTGCATAACACCATCCTGTCAACTTTAGTATACCTTGTTTGTTGCAATTGAAAGCATCCTGTAATCTGGGGAAAAACTGATGCTCTCAATAGGTTCATTTGCATTAAAGCATTCTTCAAATTTCATCTCTGAGCCCTTTAGGGAGCATGACCATAAGATTCCATCCTGGAGGCAGAAAATAGTAAATGACAGCACTGAATGGAAACAATATAGGTTTCTTTAATGCAGGGACGACTGTCATACAGAGAAACACAATCACAGATCTGCCAAACCTATACTTGTCGGCAGTGCTATTTTTATAGGAAAATAGGTTCAGGAACTGGGGGCGGGGGCAGAAAGTGGGCGGTGATGTGGGAGGAGCTACAAAAGAGGCGGGGCATTACATAAAAAAAGAAAAAGAAAAACATAATTACTCACTCCGTCACGCTTATTATACATATGCCACACACAGAGATTTCCATTATACATATGCCCCACACTGTGATGCCCATTATACATATGCCCCACACCGTGATGCCCATTATACATATGCCCCACACCGTGATGCCCATTATACATATGCCCCACACTGTTATACACCGTTATACATAAGGCCCACACATAGATGCCTGTTATACATATGCCACTCACATAGATGCCCGTTATACATATGCCACTAACATAGATGCCCGTTATGCATATGCCACTCACATAGATGCCCGTTATACATATGCCACTCACAGATATGCCAATTATACATATTCCCCGCTCCGTAACACAGAGAGATGACCGTTATATATAAGGCCCACACCAAGATGCCCGTTATACATAAGGCCCACACGAAGATGCCTGTTATACATAAGGCCCACACCAAGATGCCCATTATACATATGTCCCACACCGTGATGTCCATTATACATATGCCGCACACAGAGATGCCCGTTATACATATGCCACACACAGAGATGCCCGTTATACATAAGGCCCACACAGAAATGCCCGTTATACATAAGGCCCACACAGAGATGCCCATTATACATAAGGCCCACACAGAGATGCCCATTATACATAAGGCCCACACAGAGATGCCCATCAAACATATGGCCCACACCAAGATGCCCATTATACATAAGGCCCACACAGAGATGCCCATTATACATAAGGCCCACACAGAGATGCCCATCAAACATATGGCCCACACCAAGATGCCCATTATACATAAGGCCCACACAGAGATGCCCATTATACATAAGGCCCACACAGAGATGCCCATCAAACATATGGCCCACACCAAGATGCCCATTATACATAAGGCCCACACAGAGATGCCCATTATACATAAGGCCCACACAGAGATGCCCATCAAACATATGGCCCACACCAAGATGCCCATGCCACTCTGAGATATTTCAGACAGCAACAGCAGTGATAAATATAAAATTGCATTAATTAGTGTTCAGTAAATTACCAGACAATTGAGGCTGCCGCTCGGCTTGAGGGATCAGATGGGAGAGTAAGCGCCCTCAGGCAGGCAGGTGGAGGGAGAGTGAATCCTCGGGGCGCTCCAGACAGGCGGGCGGGAGAGAGCAGCAAGAGAGGCGGGTGGGCGCAGGGCGGGACAGCGTGTCTCGGCGGGTGGCAGGCGTGGGAGTCACCATGGATGTGCACTGACACTGACGTCAGGCGCATCCATGGAGTAGGAGGCCAAGGGGCGGTCGCAGGAAGAACATCTTCCTTTGCGCCGCGGAAACAGAGATTGGAGATAATCTCTGTGCTGCAGCCCGCGCCCGGTGTTGAACTTCCGGAACGCCATTCCTGGTGAGGTCATTTTTCAACTGAACTTCAGGAACGGCGTTCCGGACTGTTCCACCACAAATATAGCCCTGCTTGTCGAGATCCTTAAGAGTATGTGAAACAGCAAAGAATATTTGTAATTGCATTTATGTTTCACTATAGAAAGCACCAGTGGCAAGTTTTTAGTTATACAAGTAGAATAAATGCACAGCCTGGTTTTCCATGGTTGTTACACAGGAATAAGCTATGTGTTAGTCAGATAGGGCCTATCTGATGTCACGGGACACTAGTAAATGTAAGAGGCATTATTCTAATGACTGAGGTCTTAATTGATACACCCAATGGGGAAATTTACTAAGATGGGAGTATTATTTCACATGAGACGTTGCTATGGGCAACCAATCCAATACTATCGATTATCTTGTAGAAGATGCTAAATAAATTAGAAGTAGATTTTGATTGGTTGCCCATAGCAACATCCCATGTGAAATAGAACTACCATCTTAGTAAACTTTCCAGAATGAGCCTGACGTTTCTGAGGCTGCTTTCCCTTCCGCCTCAACATTGTAATCTATGCGTATGAAAGTGCAATAATATGCCACCCACTGTTCTAGCATTCGCTGATATAACCATCAGTATCGATACCTACCATGAAAGGTGCAAGAGATCAGTTAGAAACAGGTGCTCAGTCCCTGCACACATGAAACAGAATTGAATGGAGGTTTACATACATGCCTATGGGGTAAATTTACTAAGATGGGAGTTCTATTGAAGATGGGATGTTGCCCATAGCAACCAAACAGCCAACATCCCATCTTCAATAGATCTGCCATGTTAGTAAATTTACCCCTATGACTTCCATCATAAACAGCTGCACCATGCATCTTGTTACTCTCCCCCAGAAACACTACTGATGGCTCTGTTGGCACAAGATGCTGCACCTGCTTGCAACTTTGGACGCATCATGGGCCAGATGCACTAAGCGTCAAAAGTGATAAAGTGGAGAGTGATAAACAACCAGCCAATGAGCTCCTACCTGAGATTTTTCAAACACAGTCTGTGACATGGCAGGTAGGAGCTAATTGGCTGGCTGTTTATCACTCTCCATTGTATCACTTTTGAAGATTAGTGCATCTGGCCCCATATGTGGACACCATATTTGGCAATTCAGACAAGCCCCACAGCCAACGTCCATTGGGCCTGATTCAAACCGATGTTGCGCGTCTGCGCATGCGGGTATCTGCGCATGTGCAGGCGTATGGTGCGTGCACCCACGGCGACCTTTCGGGTCGCCGGGTGCATGCACCCATGCTGAGGTGGGGGGGGGGGGGGCGGAGATGGGCCGGGGGCACCGGGCTGCTCCATTACCATATGGGAACGCCCAGCATTCCATGGGCGTTCCCATTAGAATGCTGGGCGTTCTCATGGTAATGAAGCAGTGACGCAGGTGTGGGGGGCGGGTAGCTGACATCACCGGATGTCAGCTGCCCACATATATCCACGCCAGCGTGCATGCAAATGTAAGTAACTGAAAAGTCACTTATATATGCGTGCACGCTAAATATCATTCGATGGTCGGTGACCATCGAAAGATGTGGGCGGTTACCCGAGCCATGCGAATGGATGTTTATGCAAAACATCCATTCGCAGCTGCTTGGGCGAAGCTGCACTTTGAGGGGGCGGCAGGGGGGGGGGGGGGCGGTCTACCCGGGCGGGGTATGGTGGACTCGCAAGGCTGCAAATTCGAACAACCTGAATCAACCCCATTATCACAGATGTCTGATTCAAAATCAGGCCAATGGGATTTAAGTTTTGATTTAATAAGACAAATAAACGAGTTGACTGACAAAACAGAAACTATAAAATATCACATGTAACAGATCAGCTCTTACACTTCCCGCAATGTAGAGTCCATCTCTATAAAGCGCCATAGTGTGTATGCCTCCTACACATAGAGCCGTTCTAGGTGACTGTTCTGGAGAATAAAAGTGTTTGTATTAGTGAATTACACATATCGGTTATGTAAATAAAACAATATAACACTGAACACTAGTGGGTGGACTAAGGGCCTGATTCAGACCTGATTGCAAATTTACACCGCAGGCGATTATCAATACACTGCGTATGCTTACGGCCCGTAACGCACATGTGCAAGGCCATCCTGCGATGACGTCCTGTAACTTTTCTTTACGCATACGTTCACAAAGTGAGTGACAGGAAGTAGGCTTCTGGGGTGGAAACCGGTCCTTGGGAGTGCTAAGAAAAATGCAGGCTGCCAAGGAAAACGTTGGGATTGTCAGGGAAAATGTTAGTGGTGCCTTAGTGTCTTAGGGGAGGATGCGTGATGTCAGTTCCAGCCCAGATATGTCTTTGTCCATCGCACTGCCCAGTAAGTTTCCGGCTACGCAGCACCTGTGACAAGTTGTGCCCAGTGTAAAAATCATTAGACGGTGAGCCTGTTATGATGGGTTTTGGACACATTTGCACAACTGCAAATGGATGTGTAGCCGTATACATCCATCCACACAGTGTGCACATTGATTCGCAACGTGGGATGTCACGCTAGTGAAGCAGTGGCTTAAGTGAATCCTGGACATGTTTCTTTGGGATTGGGCTTCTGGTCTCATTTAAATAGAAGCTATAATGAATTAATGGTTATATTTTCTCTTCAACCACTTCTAATTAAACACACATTTACTGCACTCACCACTTGCCTTCTTCCCCCATTCCTGTCCGGCCTCCCTAATTTCCCTATCACACTAAAATCCTGGGTCCAACCAGGGTTATTGAACACAGTTCAACCCGTGTCACAGCAGTTCAGTTCCCTTTTCATATTGCACCTTGGACCCAAGTTATTCCCAAGTTGTCCCTGTCACACCTGTGCCTGCTCTGCATGTCACTCACTTGAGGCGGACATCAATATAAACAGCCAATCAGCAGCTTTAAAACATAATCTAGGTCATATAACCGGGATGCACCTTTCACTCTACAGTTTATCTCCGTTCTTTACTACATCCAGGGGCAAACGCATGATTACTGGAGAAGGTTACCAAATGTTTGCTTTTAGAGCCATTGTCAAAATTCCATGAAGAATACAACATTAGCATGCTTAGTTGGAAATTGTGATGCGATTTGAACAATCTATATATAATAAAGCTCAGATTTGGCACATTTTCTTTTTCTTCATTCACTACGCTATAGGGGAGTGACTACCCCATGCCAGCTGCTGTTAATTGCCCAACACACACCCATTTGTTCTTTCTATATTAATCAGAAACAGCCCATGTAGGACATACAGTATGTTACCATTTGTTGGTTGCTCTGTTAGCCGTAGAGAAGTAACTTTCTGTGTCTCCGAGTTAATGGACAACACATGTCCTCCTTTACAGCCCACATACAAGTCAGATGATGAACTCCAGCAATGAGTATTGGGTTTAACGACAGGTTTTCTTTGTGCTATTGGCTTAAATGAAGAGTAAACGTAGACATAATACATTAATTTAATATAACATTTTACACATTATACATTTTAATTAACATGTATGGACTAGACTGAGGTTACTTTGTTGCAGCAGTAGTACAAGTGGTAATCATTGTTATAATATATATATATATATATATATATATATAGAGAGAGAGATATATATCTATATATATAGATATATCTATATATATAGAGATATATTCAGACACTGTGAACACAAAGCATGAGATAGTAGGCGGCACTCAGTTGGATTTATATAAGAATCTGTATTGAAAAGTGCATTTTTAAAGCATAATTACAGCAGTGTCCATGACGACGTTTCAAGACCTGGACGGTCTTTTCATCAGGTCATTTGTGCAAATAAAGCAAAACCATGTGCAGGTTATAGACAAACAAAGCAAATTATAACTTGCACATGGTTTTGCTTTATTTGAACAAATGACCTGATGAAAAGACCGTCCAGGTCTTGAAACGTCGTCATGGACACTGCTGTAATTATGCTTTAAAAATGCACTTTTCAATACAGATTCTTATATAAATCCAACTGAGTGCCGCCTACTATCTCATGCTTTGTGTTCACAGTATAAGTGTCTGCAGCATAGTCTAAAATTCAAATAGGGGAGCCACGCCAACTATCAGTGTGTTCCGGACAGCGATGTTTGAGGTGGCAGTTGGAGTAGTTCCCCTATTTGAATTTTGGATTGTGTTACATCCACACCTCTGGAGGTGCCACTGCCTTGGACTGAGCCTTGTGGTATTCCAAATCGCAAATAAAGTGTAGAGGAAATGGATCAAGCGTGGCTAACAGTGAAAGATCAAAGTGATAAGTAGGATAAGACCAAGTTGGCAAAAGTGTCATATGCAGAAGAGATCCAGGATAATTACAAATAATTAATGGCCTATTATGGATTGTTTCTGGAGCCAAATTTGGAGCTTACTCCAAAATAACTGGACTACGATATGTTTTGTGCCAAAATAATGTCAGTTTTGCAGGTGGAATAATGATATCTGGAAGTTAAATGATACTCTTACAAAAAAAACAAGCTTTGAAGTTTTTTATTTGTGGATAGAAATCATTTTTCATTATAAGCAAAAAGCCTGACATTCAGCTCCCAGTACCAGGTCAAAGTGATGGGTCTGGTGAGGAGCACCCTGAGCGCTGCTTAAACAGTAAAGTTGACCAAAACAAGACATGGGGTGAAATTTAATAGCGTTCAGTTCAGTTTTTGGTCATTTTCCGAAAATCGTCCATTTTATAGGATGTTATTTGTGGCAAAAAAAATCTCACTTTTTGGTGCGAATTCGCACATCCACATGTTTTCCCATTAGAATTTGTCTGAACCATGCTCAGATCATTGTGACAAAATTTGTAGGGTTCCCCTGTATTTCAAGAACCAGCACCGGGCCCAACCAGCCACTACGGTAATACCACAGCCGGGGGGTGACTTTTTATACAAGTCCCCCCGGCCAAAGAATTCTCCCCCTGACAGATCAGCATGGGCAAGGGTCCTGGGGAAGTGGGGACCCCCCCAAAGAAGGGGTCCCCCCCCCTCCAGAACTTACCTGCCCATGTTGAAGCCTGGGGCTGTCCTCGATTTTATAAAATCTTGTGTACCTCTATTTGTTTTGCCCCGTGATTTTATGAAACCGGGACCTGCTCTTTGCGCCCGGGGCTGGTTATGCTCAGGAGGAGGGATCCCACGCCATTTTTCCACTTTCCAAAATCGCACATGTCTGGAAATGTGCAGATTTTCATGACTAAAAATCGCACATTTTCATGACTAAAAATCTCAACATATTGCACCTTATCTCACTTTTTTGCTGTGAATTTGCATCTCATTAAATATGTGAAAATCAGGCCAATAATGCATTTTAAAAAAGTGTGATTTGTTGCAACTTCACTAAATCTTGCCCATGATGCTTATGAGTTGGAGGCATGAAAAATATTATATATTTTTTTAATTTTCATTGTTTGCCAATATAAATATACATTCTATCTTGTTCTACTAAATAAATTATTTAAAATATATTTGTCTTAATTAGGTAATAAACATGTTGTCCTGGTTCTACCGCAAGATCACTATAGCATAAGCTTTGTTTTGGTCATAAAGGTGTTGCACTCTATTTAGGCTTATCTGTTAAGTAACTTCCCACCATTATATGCTACAGATTTAATAAGATACTGCCATGGTTCCCAAACTGTGTGGCATACCACACATGGGTGCGGCGAGACATTTACAGGGGTGCCACAGGTTGGTGATCCAGGACAAAATCAAGAGGGTGTTAAGCCTTGCTAAATGATAAAGTGGAGAGAGATAAAAATTAACCAATCAACTCATCACTAACATTTTACAGGATGTGTTTGTAAAATGACAGAAGCTGATTGGTTGGCAATTTATCACTCCTAGACTGCCCAAAGTTTTTTGTGGTCAATCTGAGCTGCTGGCTGTAAAGCATAAAATAATTTGAGAATCAGAAACACCATACTGTCCAGTGGCACCACCACATAACTGACCCTAAGAATAACAGCTTAATTTAATTAGAGATGTGCAGACTCGGATTCCAGAGATCCGAGCCCCCATGGATGTCTTCATTCCGAGCCCGGTTCCGAGCAGTGCTCGGAGATTCCCGCCTGACTCGGGTCCATCCGTGTGGGTGGAACGTCATCGCCCGGTGCCGGATCTCGCAAGGCTTTAAATAGCAGCTGCCGCGCCTGCCATCTTCACTCCAGTCTAGTAGTGGGTTGGGAGAGGGTGTGTTGGTGCTGCTGCTGGGGCTTAAACTTGAGCTTGACCTTGAACGCAATATTTTATTCGCTGGGGCTGTCTCTCAGTGCTGCTGTGTACTCTGTTCTCCTCTCTGCTTAGGGTGGGATCACCATAGCAAGGAGGACAGTCTAACTGTGTACTTGTAGTACTACTGTCTCCTCTGCGCTGGGGCCTACCTCTGGTGCTGTGCTGTAATATTATATATTATATTAATAATTCATTTTTTTATATAGTCCACTGGTGCTGCCTGCACTGAATCTGCCAGTATTATTTACTCAGTCCACTGTTTCCCCTGGCAGTGCTACTGCCTAAGTGTAACTACCTAGTACACCTACCTAGTACATACTAGGCTGCTATATATAATTTAATTAAAAAATAAGACCTGTGCTGCGTGTGACTGTAAAAAATTATTGCATGCAGCTGGTGCACGGACGTGTGCCACTGAGTGCCACTGCCAAGCAGTACCTAATAATAATAAAATTATTTATTATAAATTCTGCTGGTGCATAATAGTCTGCTACTGGTGCTGTGTAACTACCTTTTGTGGTGGCCGCTGGCAGTGCTACTGCCTACCTACCTAGTAGTTTAGTTTCTATACCTACTAAGCTGCTATATTATTAATACTTAATTAATTTAATTATATAACGTCCACTTGTGCTGCCTGCACTGAATACTGTGAATAGAGGTTGCCAGTATTATTTACTCAGTCAACTGTTGCATTGGTAGTGTCACTGCCTAAGTGTACCTACCTAGTACAACTACATACTAGGCTGCTATATATAATTTAATTAAAAAATAATACTTGTGCTGCGTGGGACTGTAAAAAAAAATTCCATGCTGCTGGTGCACTGACGTGTGCCACTGAGTGCCAAGCAGTACCTAATAATAAAATTAATTATTATAAATTCTGTTGGTGCACAATACTAGTATTGCTGACGTATCTACCTGTCTTGTGCCTAGTAATGTCTTATCTACCTGTCTGGTCTGGGGCTCACTGCCTAATACTGCCGTATCTACCTGTCTGGTCTGGGGCCCACTGCCTAATACTGCCGTATCTACCTGTCTGGTGCCTAGTACTGCCGTATCTACCAATGCAGTGCCACTCTTACATGAGCCATGTGTTTGTGCCGCACACTTTTGTGGCTTAGCATTGTTATCCAGCTACCTCGGTGCAACCTTTTGCCCTAAAAACAATATTGTGAGGTGTGAGGTGTTCAGAATAGACTGGAAATGAGTGGAAATTAATGTTATTGAGGTTCATATAGCGTAGGAGCAAAAAAAAAAAAAACAAATTCTGCGATTTTAGGAGTTTTTATGCTTTTAAAAAAAAAAATCAGAACCCAAAACCAAAAACCCCAAAACACGAAAAGTGGCCGGTGCACATCCCTAAATTTCATATTTGTTTCTGAATTATTCAATTAGAAACCTTTGGTCTACGGGTGCTATGATAAAGATAGCTGCTTTTCTGGAGTTCAAGGATTAAAGAAAGTCGGGGAACCACTGAGATACAGCATTTAAATTTAGTATTGACTTACTTTGAATCGTTCTGCTTCACTACCCACTAAGCCAGCAATGGCAGGTACAGGCATTAGTGGTCCAAAGTAGGAGAGCTGAATGTCTACTTGAGCACTGATAGGTCCATCCTCTGCAGCCACTGTGCCATCCTCATAGGGAAGTTTCACTGGCCTAACGATTAAAAGTAGCATTAGTTGTGTCTGTAATTTCTAATGAATTAATAAAATATAGTCCCTAATATCTAATATTAGTATAGATCTCAACATGGATAGCTTAAATCAGGCATGTCCAACCTATGGCCTTCCAGCTGTTGTGAATCTACAAGTCCCATCATGCCTTGCCACAGTTTTGCTATTAGGTAATACTTAAACTATGGCAAAGCATGCTGGGATGTGTAGTTTCACAACAGCTGGAGGGCTACAGTTTGGACATGCCTGGTTTAAATGTATGTTAGTGACAAATACTTTAAGAGCAATTTAAAATGTTTCATGAGTGTCACACACAAAGGTTTTATTTGGTCAAATAAATTAAACTGACCATCTATTTGGATTAAATTTAACAATTTACATTGATAAGAATATATCTTAATGCCTTTGACTTAATGCTACAGTACATTTTACCAAAAATATGTTAAGCAAGGCGGTTTAGACTAGGGGCGGGATCAGTGGTGGCTCGTACCTTATTGGGGGAGGGGGGCTGCCTCTGGCTGCAGTGGGGGTACCGCGATGCAGGCACCCCCTCCCCCTGTCACCGCTGCTGCTACTTCCTCTCCTCCTGGCGCCTGTGCTGTGATGACCGGCGCCGGGACTGGCGCATGCGCAGTACAAACGTGTACTGCGCATGCGGCCAGCTTCAATGGGCTGCTTGGGCAACAGCCCATAGAAGCAATCTTGGTCCCAGTTCCTGTACAATATAAGTTACAGGCACCGGGACCAGCGCGTGCGCAGTACCGATATAGGTACTGCGCAATTGCCGTTTTTGCACGGCAGCCCGCACAAAGGTGTCCTGGAGGGAGGGAAAACCTCCCAATGGGACTGCCTTTGTGACTGGAAGGTCGGACTTCCAATTGTAAGTCACTTCCAGTCACAGTGAAGCCAGTGCAGTCTCACAGACTGCATCTGGCTTCTCTACAGTGGCAGATTTTACCTGGGGGGGGGGCTGCAGCCCTGCAGCCCATTGGTAAAAACCGCCACTGGGCGGGATGTACTAAGCCTTGAAAGGTGATAAAATGGAGAGTGATAAACCACCAATCATCCTGTAATTATTTTTCAAAGACAGCCTGTGACATTGCAGTTAGGATCTGATTGGCTGGAGGTTTATCACTCTCCTTTTTATCACTTTTCAAGCTTAGTACATCTGGCCCAATAACAAAAACCTACCGAGTAAATTATTCTGACATAACATGAATCAGCACCAGAGTGGAACCTGAGTAAATATAAAGAAAATCCCATTTGACAAAACCAGAAGATGAGTATACAAATTTTTACCACTACCCCAGCACCTACAGCCTAGGCCCTAGGGGTAACTAAATGTATTGCTTAGAATGCAATAAAAAAACAAAACATAAAATACAATAATGCAAAGACTTATACAAAAGCACGAAATTGCTTCCTTACATTGCTTTCAAGTGGTACACTGTGTTGCAGACTTCAATATTCCAAACAGTGAGAGACTCTTCACTAGACAGGCACAACTGGTGCCAATCCATGGGGTTAAAGGTCAGATTGGTAAACCCGGAGCTCAGATTGGATTTGCTACATAGCGCAATGCCTTCCTGCCAGTTCCTGGTGTAAAGAAATAACAGTATATGGTACTTGTGTAGTTTAACGGAGGCAGTTACTTCCTTAGCATAGTGTCCCTGTCAGAATCAGCGTAGTGTTCCCGCGGCCAGTGTAGTCAGTCAGCGGCCAGCATAGTTAGCGTAGTCAGTCAGAAGTAGCGTAGTGTTCCGACGAGCGTCCCTGTCAGAAGTAGCATAGAGTTCCCGCGGCCGCTTAATGAGCCTCGTGAGGGGGGCATGTTACGCGTCCTCCCGACTTGTTCATACCCCCACTATCCACATCGGCTTGGAGTTGATTTTATAAAGTGTGGTGAGCGCAGTGGGCCCTGTGAGGGGATGCGGAATACATGTAAAGTAATCCGCATCCCCTCGCGGGGCTTGCTGCGCTCGCCACGCTTTGGGCTCAGAGCTCGGTGGCTCGCCACACTTTATAAACTCAACTCCTCACCGATGTGGATAGTGGGGGTATGAACAGGTTGGTGGGACGTGTATCGCGTCCCCTCGCGGGGCTCGCTGCACTCGCCACGCTTTGGGCTGGCGTGAATAGTGGGGGTTTCAAATATAGGCATTTGCTAGTATGTGCATGAGACACACTTATTTTATTTATTTATTAACAGTTTCTTATATAGAGCAGCATATTCCGTTGCGCATTACAAAAGGACTTGCGGCCGCACCCCCCTTTGTGCAGGAGACGCACGTGCTACCGAACCCCTAACCCTGTCGGCAGGGTTGCCGTACCCTGCCGCAATAATTACTGAGACGCAGGAACGTCTGAGACGCTTCTGCGTCTCAGACAGATGTAGTGCCTCTCTTCCGGAGGAGAGGGGATCATGCGGGTGCCGGAGCTGTGTGAGAGGCGCTCACTAGGCTTGCCAGGGACGATGGGGACAGAGCTGCAGCTCCCGGGGCAGTACGGTGACTAGCTGCCTGACGTCAACACTACGCTGACTGCGCAGGGCTGCCGCAGAGTTACTACCCTGACTGCGCTAGACAAATAAGGCAGCCGTTGGGCTATGCTGATAACGTCGCTTCAATCGTAGAGTAGGCTGCCGCCGTGAAACTACACAAGTACCCAGTATATAAATACATTGCGTTACTGAATACAATTCTACAAAATAAAAACTGATAAGAGACCTAAGATACAGTAGTTATTGACTTGAGGAGAATTAACATTATATGTTCATTAAACAAAGAACATTGGGCCTTATTCTAGTTCACTCTTTCTGACAAAATCGTTCTTAGATGGACAAAACCATGTGCACTGCAGGTGGGGAAGATGTAACTTTTGCAGAGAGAATTAGATTTGGGTGGGTTTTACTTCAAAGTGAGATCCATATTGCAGTGTAAAAATAAAGCAGCCAGTATTTACCCTGCACAGAAACAAAATAACTCACCCAAATCTAATTCTCTCTGCACATTTTACATCTTCCCCCCTGCAGTGCACATGGTTTTGTCCATCTAAGAAGGATTTTGTCAAAAAGAGTGAACTAGAATAAGGCCCATTGTGCTAAACCCGCAAAGTGGTCACGTTCCATTAACGTGGTGTATGTAAAATAAGACACATTAGCGAGGGGCTAATAGAAATGTGGAGGAAATGCAAAAGGCTAAGGGCCGCATTTATGAACTAATATTTGCGGCTAAATCCCCGAAAACACCCGTTTTCGGGGGTTAACTGCAAATATTAAGTGTCCCCCTAATGTATCACAGGGGACCGCAGCAGGAATCTCCGATCCCTGCTGCGATCACCCCCAGCAACATCGCCGCCCGCATCCCCCATAGGTTTCTATGGGGGATGCGAAGCTGCCCGATGTATCAACATCGGGCAGCCCGGCATCGCACCCCTGGGCTATCGCCATTCTGATATGGGATAGCCCATTGTAGCCTATGGCTACACATCGCACAACCCGAGCGGCAGTGCGGTCAGCGGGGTCGCGGGGAGGGGTCAGCGCGTAACCGCGCATGCACAGACCCCCCAGCTTCCGGCTACAGGCATCGCAGAGACAGGCTCCTTTCCACAGCAGGTCATACATTCGGGCGAAATGATCGCATTTTACAATGCGATCCTGGGCAGTAATATTCTATCCAGATCGCATTGTAAATGCGATCAATGATAAATGGGGCCTTAGTGAGCCAATCCAGCAAATCATTGTTTTAGACGCTAAACTTAATACATTATGTTAAAATACATTTTATCTATGTTGCAATGAATTTAATTTAATCACAAAACTATACAATATAAAATAATGTTGTGTGTTTTCTTACCAGATTGTGAGCAGGTGATCAGGAGCAGACGAGTAACTTCCTAAGTAGTGTCCTGAATGACTAAACGCTAGTAAAGAGTACTCCAGCTCTGCTCCCTCTGTAAACGTGAAGAGATCAGGTTTGTTAAATATAAATACAACAGAGAATATCATGTTCTTGACAGACCTAATACATCACAGGTATAACTGTGCTACTTGTGTATGTATCAGAACATAGGTCACCCTGCTGGCACCTTACTACAGTTTCACTCTTCCCTTAACCAGCAATAATGCGAAATGCTCCACCATTTTCTCTCAAAATGTTACATGTTCTGTCCTCTATCATTGACAGTATACCTATCAGTTCTGCTCTTTTTACAAATCCTGGGAAGGTATATATGTATATATTCGGTTGAAGCTTCTGGTCAGTAAATGCCACCACTTCTGCGCATGTATTAAGAGCGAATGCTCCGATACTCCCAGAAGAACACTGCAGCACTGACTGCTTTCTTGTCTCTGTGTCAGTAAATACTATAAAGTTCCCACATGGGTAGCACACTGTATTGTGGTTGATAAAAGTAACATGCTTCTGATTGATTCCCTGCATCCATCTGAAAAGATACAAATAAAGTAATTATGAACAACACATAAGAACACACATGTACACACAGGGTGAGGCAAAAAAGAAAAAAAAGAAGTCACAAAAAAGGTTAACAATAGAGGCATAGTAAATACTATTCAAAATTGTAGTACATAATGCAAAAGTTTTTTTTTCAGTTATCTTTGAACTTGATCTTGTCCAGATAGTGGCCTTCATTCATGATACAGGTTGAGTATCCCGTATCCGAATATCCGTTATCCGAATTATTCCGAAAACCATACATTCCAGAAAGTGGACAAAAAATTTTTTTGGGGCTAAAAACTTACTGGGGACATCTGTAACAGCACTAGTGAGTGAATGATATGTAACTGGCACTATATATGTACAAGACAATGATTGCTTGGCATTTATATTCAGTGCCTGAGATAGTACACACATTTTGTTTCATGTTTTGAAACCTTGTTTTATGCACAAACAAAATATATTTGTGTTTATTTCATGTGTTTGATGTATATGTACAACATAAATGCAAGATACCTCAAGATACATCATTGAAATATTAAAATATTCCGAAATACGGAATAATCCGTTATCCAAAATTCTCCTGGTCCCGAGCATTTTGGATAAGGGATACTCAACCTGTACTAATATTTGGACAATATGAAGTCTACACAGCCAACTGGGCCATCTGATAGCTGGTCTGCATACATTGACCATTAATGAACCGAAGGCTGTTATATGCCAGCAAATTATATCATATTTAAAACCAATTGAAAATAAACTCTATTTCATGAACTTTTAGATTATGCACTAACTTTTTGTTAATTTTTGTTAGCCTTTGTTTATTTGCCTCATCCCATATTTCTCTGTTTCTAAACATGGTTGGTTTTACTTTGGTTTCCTATAAAATGTGTAATTTATTCTGCAGAAAAATACGACCTTAGTGTGAATTTGCATTTACTAACAGCTTGTGCACTAAACTGCCCTTTGCACCACTAAATATCAGTTCTTAATCCAATCCAACATCAGTGATGGAAGAGTGATACCTTTTGACTGACTGTTGGGGTCTCCCAATAAAGTCTCACCATCACCCACATTATTTCTATAATATACCCATTATCTTTTTGGGGGAGTCCACAATTAATTTCAGAAAATAACGTTGAATGGTTTCCTGTGTGCACTGCAAGTGCATCTGCGAATGTGCTAATAACCACACACATGTGGTGTAGAGCATATACCTGACTTCAAGCGAGCAGCCGGGGGACGCCATGGTAATCCCGGGGACCCTGAGATCAGGATACTCTCGCAAACTCGATCCTCACGAAAGTTTACGCCGGTTGCTAGGAAACCCTATACATCGTATTCCATTGGCCGGGCATCCTGTGCCGGACTATCGGAGCATTTCTGCGCATGACAAATCTGATTCCCCAAACAAAGATGGCTACATCAGCCCCGTGACGTCACTAACTAGGGGCGCATGCGCTCAATCTTTTCCTCCGGGCACCGCCTCGCGCATGTGCAGTGCGCTTCATTATTGGTCGCCATTCTACAGCAGATAATGGCTTCTTTCCTCGCTGATGTAGCCGGCAGCTTTTGTTGTCACTGCACGTCCCGAGAAAGAGGAGATATAGGCGGTTGTTAGTGTACAAGCTGTCGGGAGCAGTCGCTCTGCAGGTGAGGGGGATGGGTATCCGTTTCGCGGTATGGCAGGAGCAGCCTGCTCTGGGCAGTGTCCCCTTCCCTCGGACTGGGAAGCTTCATCCTGGCCACCTGGCGTCCCACAGGGTCCCGCCACCACGTCACCAACTAATGGCAATAATGGGGTGTTGCCACGTTGCGGTGGCAGTGCCAGCTGTGCCCCGGCGCATCCTTTCACAGTCCCTAATCTGTTATGTCCCCTCCATCACTGCCTCTAATGTACCGCTACCCTGCCTGCTCCTCACATAGCGCTGCGCTGGTCACACACCAGAGGCTCCCGATTTAGGTGTTTGCGGGAAACCGGGTTGGTGGTACACAGGACCAATGTACCAATTCAAATTATTTATGGGCACTGTAATGGGCAACATCAGTGCTGGTGCCTGGCAATCATAACTTGTAGACAAACTGAAGCGACTAATTTTCCTTACCACATAGTCGACACTAGGCATGACATATAAACACATTCTACTTAATTTAATATTTATTTCTCAAAAAAAAAAACCTTTATCCTCGGTGGGTCCTGTGAAAGAAATTGTGATACTGTAGTACGCAGTCATTTGGTGTGTTCGGGAACCTCTGGTTTACACACTGATTTATTCATATTGCACTTGCTCCGATGTTAACCTAGTACAGAGTTGGGATGTGTCATCTCATATTGCTGCTCCTCTCCCAAATGTAGAGGCATGTTTGACACCACAATCCCCTTCCTGAATGTGGAGGCATGTGTGACTGCTCCTCCATACCTTTTCCGAATGCGGGGGCATGTGCAGCACCACATAATATAAATATATATATATATATATATATATATATATATATATATATATATATATATATATATATAGAGATGCTGAACGGCTGGCACTCTCAGGATTTTGTAAATCATATGAAATTCATTCAAAGAAGATACCGACACAAGGGTATGGTGTCAACGTTTCGGGCTGTGTGCCCTTTATCAAGACATATGTCTTGATAAAGGGCACACAGCCCGAAACGTTGACACCATACCCTTGTGTCGGTATCTTCTTTGAATGAATTTCATATGATTTACAAAATCCTGAGAGTGCCAGCCGTTCAGCATCTCTACATTACCCTGCTCACACAGGGTCAGCAAGGCACCCAGGTCGCTGATTTATACAGCGAGTGCCAGGAACTCTCCTACTATATATATATATATATATATATATATATATATATATATATATATATATATATATATATATATATATATATATATATATATATATATATATATATATATATATATATCTCTATCTATATCTATCTATATATATATATATATATCTTTTTTTACTTTTATAGCTTAACTTGTGTGTAGTGTATAATGATCACAAAAACCTAAACAAAAAAATTGAATTCCTTTGCCTTATACCTACATATGTTTATTACAAAATGCACTATTTGTGGCATCATCCTTCAGGAACAACAATATTTTGGGGGATTTTAGAGCTCTACAGACTCGTAGTAATGTCCCTGGACTTAAGCGGTAGGAATGCTAGGGACCTTCCTGATAAGGTCCCATGACTGTGGTGGGTAAGCCAATACTTTGCCGAAAATGATGCAAATAACCTCAGTTCTACTGTCTGCAGAATTGAGCACAAATATTCTAATAATTATTGTTTGGAGTGTACACCAGCGGTTTGCTTTCTTGTGTGTGGCACTACAAGTCTCAGCACGGTAGAGCCTCTCATGTTTAAAGTTAGGTCCTGTAGTCCAGGCCATATAATGTGATAATTTGTGCTCGACGGTGTCTAAGTCAAGCACTATTGGTTAACAGGCAGAAAGAAGGCCGACACTGGCAAAAGGTGTGTTTTTTTTTTTTTTTTTTTTTTTTAAAGAGACTTGTTCATACTTTACTATCCCAGTAGGCATAGAGGGAGAATATATAATAATGTTCCAAGCGCAGCAAGGAGATGTGGTATACTAATAAGGTATCCATGTCCATGACACCAAAAAACTTGAAACTCGTTATGACTTTTTTCCATGTTGACCTATTGACTTTCAACCAATAGTGGTTGACCTAATGATCCTCACCCTGGGTGTTAAGCTACAACAATGTTTCATGTTGCTTTTCTGCAGCATAAAGAAGTTTAATTGGTTTCTACATAAGGTGAGGGGCAGGGAGTAATGCTTCATGTTGCTAACGTATGCTGACCTTCTCTATTTGGTTTTCAGGTACCCTGCATGGACTACTCTGGCACTCCTTCTGGGTTTTTGCTCTATTTGCACTATGTCCATTTGTGACACCTCTCATTCCACTTAATCTCTGTTACACAGTGGCCTGGTAAGATCTTACTTCATTCTCCTGTCGATTTGCTTGTTCCAGAAGAGCTAAAGCCACATCCTGCTGACTGATACTGTTAAGTGAGATGTAGCTTCAGATCATTCATGTTTTGTATGACTTGCCTTTTCCTTCAGCAGTAAATAGATGCTTGTTTTTACCAGGTAACATCAATTGTTTTCTGGAATTCCATAGAAAAAAGGCAGCGTCTGTAATCAGTCATGGCATCAAGACAACCTGAAGTACCTGGTAACCTACTTTCTTATTAATCATGGTACTCCATGAAAAGCAGCAATTGTTCTATAGTGTGGATCTGGTGTACAGCAGACAAAACGTCTAGCATGTGAAGGTCATGTCTGAATGAAGTGGACTATTATTTAGTGCGCATACAACAGTAAATACATTAGAATGCAATTTGGTTCTCTGCTTACTATTTTACTGAAAAAGCCATATTCTTTCTACGCCCAGCCTCTGCCATTTGTGATGGGTGCTCAGATGTCATGGTGCATGATTTTTATGAAGCGCCAGAGACTAGACCAATCCTAGTGGTTTTACTGTGCTCTTTCAATGCTGTGATTTTGGGTCCAACATAAGTTGTCGGGTACTGGGGGACTCTTATCACTCAAGAAGGGTTTATTCCATATCTGTATATATCATTGCATGGCTGCCACTTCACTTGTTTCTCCGATAGGTCCAAATTATCTTTTTTTTTGGCCAGGCTTCCTTCCAAAATGTTGATGACGGGGCTTCCCATTAATCTTTTTTATACAAGTTCCCCAAACAACCTAGGGAAAAAGTGCTCGCTTAGTATCTTTCAGTTACATTTGCACTTCTTGCTATCAAAGTTAGCCCCACAGTTGTTTGTCGCTATGTTGTTTTGGACCCCCAGAGAATTGTTCTAACAGCTTTTGTGGGCTGTGTTTGCACTTAGTCATCTCCTGCTGCACTAAGAGGGTGCCCATACATAGGCCCAACTTCTCTGAGACACAAGCCGGATCTGTATTCCTCAGATGAGCTCCATCTGCCTTTGCACTTGATATGCCATTTTTTCCATGTGATTCAGCATGTGAGAGCGGGGGAATTTGGAGGTGATACACTGGGGGTGCTAATAAAGCACCTGCGATATGTAGCTGGTGGTCCGCTATCTTTATGTGCTGCACATAAGATCTCCAGGATCCGATGCACACGGGAGTGAGCATCGGATCCAATCGAATGTCAAATGCCCCCGATTTGGGCCGATGGATATCGACTCGTTTTGTCAGTCTAGTCAAATTGGACCTCTGTATGGGCACCTAAAGTGCCTCATGGCCAGGTCTCCTTGGTGGCCAAATTGTGTGTCCATAAATGGGGGGGGGGGCTTTTGTATGTGTGCATAGTTGTTTGTTAATTGTATGTGCTTGTAAATATTTTTATCTGCATTCCAAGATGGCAAGGTAAGGTCATTATGACTTTTACTTTCTTTTCAAACTGAATTTTAAGTAAAAATAAAGCCAAGAAGTATATGTGGAAAGAATAGTGAGGCATACTTGTATAGCTGTGTCTAGGTGATCTCTGTAGTAAGTAGCTGGCTCTTTATCCCCAGCCATTGAGCACGGCTCCGGTGGGCTTCTAGGAAAAATGTCCCTGCCTATTGGGATGCACCGTCGAGCTTTCAGCTATGACGATGCTCTGGAGGATACAGCACCAATGACACCACCCCCATCGGATATGTGCAGTAACATCTTGTGGAGGAACCCTGTAATTCCAGAACGTAAATACCAGAAGCTGTCTAAGGTATGCTGGGGGGATCCTCCTGTATGGGGGACACTGGAGCGGTGTAATGTTTGCTGGGGTAGAGCCTCCTGTATGAGGGCGGAGGACCGGGGAGCTGAGAATTATACAGTGGGCTGAGACACATATAGTGAGCCATACTGATGTTAGCAGGATTTAGTAGCAATAGAAATCTGCATTGAATTGGGTTAAAGACAGTGACAACTGTGATTTCTTAAACGTCTGTGACGTATAATACTTAATTACATAATATAGTAACCAGAAGTATTTCGTTGTATTGTCGTGTTCTACAGTAGAGATCCTTGTAGCCTTTGGACCAGTAATTGCCCAAAATAACTTTGATTGAATTGCCCATGAGATGCCCCCTCTTTCTCTGACATACCTATGTTAATTTTGATGTTTTGAAAGTAGTGGAACTTTGTGTCCTGTCAGAAGTAACATCCATACCTCATGCCTCATTGGTAGTACTAGTTTCTATTGTGTTTTATAGGCAATATTCTTATGGTTTGATCAATGCACAATCTGATTGCTGGCCACTGTTCAATCTCTCATTATGTGTATGGGAATCTCTGCAGTATTGATGTTGGGATGACATCTAAGCCTAACCATATGTCTGTCAAAACCCAAAACTCGCTGCTATGGAAAAAATCTGGGGTATATAGTTACAGGATGTCTGATTAGTATAACAGGATAACCGTATGGGTGTTACTGGTTGTAGAGGAAGAAGTGCAATGAAAACCTGCTGTAAAATGAGTTATAATATATTGCCCCCTCTTCTCATAACATTATTCCATGCCCATTCTTCTCTCCATACATTTTCCATTGTTTTGAGCAGGTTGAGGATGGGGATCATAGCATGCCCCCACCTACTTTGCCCCATTCCTCTTCCATTGAGAAGGCCCCTGTGGTGAAAGCCAAAGCAACCTCTATCATCATGAATTCTCTAATGACAAGTAAGGACGTATCTTTGTTTTTCTTCCCTGCTGTGCACTAGTTATTAGTAGATGTGCTGTGACAAGGACACTCACTATAATGCTGCCCATACATATGTGAGATATCGCATACAATCCTTCGATTTCGACCACATCTGGTCGATAAATCGAATGATTATGTGCATTTTTAAGGGGACATTCGACGGGATGCGCGGGCACGCCGGTCGAATGTCTGGTCTCAAGATCTTGTGTGCTGCACATAATATCTATTGAATCACAAGAGCGATCGCATGTGGTTTTAACCACATGTGACCCGCAGGTGGGTGGGCGGAGGAAACGCATTTTCATTGGCGTGGGTATGGGGAGAGGGGGCCGGGGGGACCGCTGGCGCGTGGGAGACGGCGGGCAGAGGGCGGTGTTATGAAGCGCTAGCGGGTGGCGGGGGTCTGTCAGCGGTGGCGGCAGAAGTGTTTAAAACACTGGGCAGCCCTCTGATTGGCTGAGCTATCTCAGCCAATTAGAGGGCTGCCCAGTGTTTAAACAATTCTGTCGCCACCACTGACTGACCCCCGCCGCAGCGCTAGCGCTTCTTGCGCTACATAACGCCGCCCTCTTCCAGCACCAGATGTGCCATCTCAAGATGGCATGCGACATCGGGTGCTGCAAAGGGGACACTTTAGCACCACAAGATGCGATCGGGTTTGACGCGCACTGAATCCGATCACACATGTATGGGCAGCATCAGACTGCTGATTGCTTCTGTTTGATGGACTGATGCTATAAACCTGAGTAAATCTCTTCATAGTAAACCTTTAAGTTGCTTTAGTTTATATGTAAATTATCTTTTTTTTTTCTTTGATCAACTGCTGCAAATGGAGCTTTATAGCGAAGCAGTGAAATACTGTATGTCATTAGACATCCCAGAAAGCTTAGTCAATAGGCATGTGATATAAAAGCAATGCATAGTCGTTATTCCCCACCACCCACTTTAGATGAAGTTCCTATTTTATACGCGTTACACACATTTCTATCCAAATCCTGACCCTTTTATATCGCACCACATTCTACAGTACTTCATCTCATTTCTGCATTCTCTTTACTCCATAACTCTTCCAACCTATTTATCCTTCCTCTGCATGCACACTTTATCATTCCTGCCATACTGTCACCTACAGTATGCTCTCCCATTGTACATTATTATGTACCCTTAATCACTTAGCTGCTATCATATCATTAAACCTAAACTCTATAGGTGCCCACACACTAGAACAATTTTTTTTCCGATAAATTGGCCGATATCGGTCTGATGCGCGCTCCCGTGGATCTTTTGCTGAATCTTCTGATCTTACGTGCTGCACAAAAGATCCGAAGATTTAACAAAAGATCCATAGGAACGCACACTGGATCTTAAGAAAAATCTTTGGTAAAGATGTGCACTTGCCTGAAATCTTTTGTCCAGGACGGACAAAAGATTTCAAGGCTAATTTATGCGACATCTTACGATCGCAGATCTTTCTAGTGTGTGGGCACCTTAAAAGTAACTCCTATTCTCTCACTGTCATTGTGCGCCTCTACTAACTGTACATTATTCCTATGCGGAGAACCCTTGACCTACATAGGCAGAGACCCTTAACTGGAGAGAAACTAACCGGCGATCATTCACAAGATTAAATTTGCTCTAGAATGCCTGGACATGGAGAGCTCATTACTGCTACATTTGGTGGAGAAGGACAAATGTACATGCACACACTCATGGATAAACAACCACCTAGGATATGTCAATTGCTGCTGTCCTGTGACTGAGTAGCAACTTGGTACTAAAAGATTAAGATCAAATGGCAAACTAGATTGTGAGAGAACTTCTCAAAACCACATAGATGTGGGGTAGTGGTCCTAGGTCCTAGTCATAACTTCCACATCCATTGTAACATAACTGAGAAAAGGGAGGTTTAATAGGACTGGGGTGTCCAAGCTGGGAAAGAAAGCAGAATACTAGCACACTGTGCTTGCAATAGTAAATACTTTCCTGGTATTATATATTTCTATTGTAGCATTTACCGTTCTACTTCAGAGCTGCAGGTGGTACCGTTATCAGCGTTTTCATACTGAAACATGCCTACTTCTTTGTTTTCTCAGTGCGTGTTTTGCTTTTTGTCCTGGTTTTTTCCACCCTTCCCCTATCTTATGCCAGCACAGTCTTTTGGAGCCCCCAGTGACGTCTGTTCAGCAGTTTGTGCTTATTGCCATCTGTCCTATGTTTATTCTGTAACAGGCTGCAGATCTTTCATAATCAGTATAATTGTTCATCTGATGGAAATAGTTTTGATTACATTTAAATGTGAAATATACAGTGTCTCTGTTTGCAGACTAGCAGAGGTTATGTGGTGTCTAATATAGGGCATCATGCATGTTTTATGTGGGTTTCTTTCATTGCATCTTGTGCATTTCTTGAGTGCTTTATTATTGTAATGACACAAATCATAGCTCCCTATTAGTATTTTCCTCTAACCAGGATTGAACAGACCCCCGCCCCCCAATCTATCATTTGCAGCAGTTGGATCAAATACATTTTTCAACATTTTATATTGCTCATACATTCCACACCACTTAAGTTCCTGCCCCAATTAGGAATGCTATTTTATTTATATTGTGTGTTTCTTTTAGTTTTTTTTTTGTCCACCTTTTACAAGACCAGTAAATAACAGTTGAACTGGTGGTGGCTATAAACTGGTTTGGGCATCTTTAGATCTGGTGGCTCCCTTGAGAACAGCGGAAGGTACACTATTGTGTCGTTAGAAAAACACTGCTCTAGTCTCTGGGATGGTCTCCAATGTAGTTATGGTTGTACTCCGTAGTGTGTTCGTCCCCTACATTCTTAAGCTGGCCATGCACTTATACGATTTGGGACATTTTGACCTGACTTCCCTTAAAATTTCAAATTGTATGTTTTTAATTCCGATCTGATGCACGGTCCTGTGCACATCGGATGGGAGGTTGAAAATGCTGCAAGTAGGATCCCGCAGGCCTTGCTGGGGTCACATACGATACATTGCATGCATTCCTGCTGCCTGATAAGCTGCTGGGTGGTTCAAGGGGGATTGTGTGCCACTTCAGAGAAGTCTCACCAGTGTATGGGGGGCCTTTAACTTAGTCTTATTATTAATGCACATTTTATTATCGATATGTCAATGATCCCTAACCGTACTGTCAATGATCCCTAACCGTACAGCCTTTGTCCTTGTTCTTCTCACCATGCCATATGAAGATTTTCTGTTTTTGTTAATGAATGATGATACAGGTTCATTCTAACAAAAGCATTGTAACCAATTGTGAAAGAAACAATTTTTTAAATACAATAGTTATTATATATAATAACTATTTTATATAATAGCTATTTTTATTTGTCTTGTTTAAGTGCTCATTTGCAATGTGTCCAGTATGTGTCTGCATGTTTATCTGCTCCAGAAGTAAGGCTCCAGTCAGTCTCTGGCTGTTGCACCTGCCTGAAAGCTGTGTGTGCAAATGTCTCCCATTTCAGAGCATACACAAGAGAGTATTCAGCGATTCGAGCAGCAGGCCGGCCTCAGGGATGCTGGATATACTCCACACAAAGGCCTCACTGCCGAAGAGACCAAGTACCATCGCGTGGCGGAGGCCCTGCATGTAAGACTTGTGGCTTGCCCTCTGCCCCCTTACCTTTATGCTGCTGCCTGGATTGTGCACCTCGCCTTATGGTGATGCTGTGAAGAAAACCAACTGTGCTTTGCTTGCTGCTTCTATCCATCTCCTCCAGTGTGGCGGTGTACTCCTTAATTGTACTGTTTGCATGTCTCATGGGGTGGTGTAGATGTTCGTGTTCCCAGGGGGCTTTAATTGTGTGTGTGTGTGTGTGTGTGTGTGTGTGAATAAGAAGATCTTAACAACTGTAACAAGAAGTCAACGTTTCGAAGCCTTTTATTATGGCTTCTTCATCAGGACATATACCTGTCCTGATGAAGAAGCCATAATAAAAGGCTTCGAAACTTTGACTTCTTGTTACAGTTGTTAAGATCTTCTTATTTATCGTGTGCCGCCATCACCCAGTTATTGGGGGACACATGAAAATTAGTGCGGTGGTAATAGTAACTTATTGGGTATAGATCATTGGATAGACAGCAACTAGGTCGGCAGTCAAAAGGTCGACATGGGGCTTCTCACTTTTTTTTTTTAACCCGGATGTCGACATGGTCACTAAAAAGGAACACCAAGTCCCCTCGCTGTGCTCCGAACACTATTTTACTCTCCCACCATGCCCTAGTGGACGGTAGGGCATGAAATACCGCCTGTCGGCTCAAAAAAAAAAAAGTCAAAAACCCCATGTCCACCTAATGCTTGTGTTGGCATTGTGGGGTGGACCTAATGACTTATTCCAACTTATCATATCCTAAGTGCATTTCTATTACTACAATATAGGAATGTAAACCTGGCTGCCGTGGGCGTACACCCATATTGCCGATTCCGATCTTGCCTAACCACTTTTCTGCCCATACTGCTCGGGAATTAATGGACCTGTTTAATTCCGTTGAACCGGCTTCTTCCACATGTATTTATCAATGTGGCTTATAATGCAATTTCCTTAAGGCTTTCCATGTTGCAGCCAATTTGGGCCACATGTGGCCCGATATTACATCCTCTGTGGTCAGCGTAGGGTGACTATATAATTACTTTTTAGATGGAAATCTAGGGTGTTGTGTGAACATTGCACATGCATCACATGTTTTCTCTTAAGATAATTGTTTGTTTTGTATCTTACTTGATGTACACATGCTAAGTCTTTGATCTTAAGGTGCCCACCCACTAGAATGATTTAATTTTTTTGGTCGCTCGGCGGATTTTACCGCGAATCAGCCGATATTGATCGGATGCGCGCTCCCAAGGATCTTTTGCTGAATCTTCTGATCCTACATGGTGCATGAAAGATCAGAAGATTTAGCAAAAGATCAATATGAACGCACATGGGATCTTAAGAGACGTCTTTGAAGATGTGCATTTGCCTGAAATATTTTGTCCAGGACGGACAAAAGATTTTCAAGGCTAATTTATGAGCACATCTTAAGAGCACAGATCTTTCTAGTGTGTGGCCACAGTAAGTCTGTCCCACTGTATAGAACAGCTAGCGGCGAAATGACAAAGGATCAAAGTGAATTGTGACTGGTGTGGATCATTATGTTGACCACAGGAGGGTCGACATTGGGAAGGTTGACATGTTTTTTTTGTCCTGAATATTGACAATGTCTAACCCTGTATCGGTGCACCGCACGGCTCGCTGCGCTTGCCATGCTTCAGGCGCGGTGCCTTGCTGCGCCTGAAGTGCACCTAGTGGATGGTAGGGCATGAAATACCGCCTGTCGGCTCAACAAAAACAGTGAAAAACCCATGTCGACCTTTTGACTGTCGACAGAGTACATATCATGATATCAAAACGAGGCGCTTTGAAATGAGTGTGCTTTTACCAAGCACTTTTGACTGTCGACCTTCCCTGTGTCGAACTAATGACTATGTTGAGCCATGTTGACCGAATGCATGTCAACCTTCCTGTGGTCAAGCTAGTGGGCCTATACCATTGTGACACCGCTTTTTATCTTGAATGGACAAAGTAGTGGAATGGTGTTTCTATGGATGGCAACATAACTGACCCAGAAAGACCAACTGCCGTCACCTTCATATTCGGGTGTATAAAAACTAGGTTACTGCGCGATGTTGTTGAAGCCCCATGCGGGTTATAGATCATTATATAATAGTTCTAGCAAGAGTGCCGGCTGCACCTGTACAGATGCAATTTGGCATTAGTTTGTGTACTTTATTTCATAGAGTAATTGGTGACCAATGAACTGTATGTGTTTGTATGGGATTTAGCCAGTCAGAAGTACTGTGCACCTTGCTCACAGCAGAAGGCAAAAATGTTTTAAATAATGCTTAAGCTACGTATTTCTTTTGACGGCCTTTCTGTGTCTTATCTGATCAGAGCTGCTTATCTGGTTATAGTGACGGCACACATGGGCTAAATGCACTGTTATGTTTTGTCCCCTACATTCTGTGGTAGCAGCTATAAGTGCTGAATTGAAATTCCTCAGAGTGCAGCTTGTCACCTTACTCTGTTACATCAGATATGTCTCCGCCAATTACTACTGAATGGCTGGTTTCTAGTGGACTATACGGGTTTCCATCAGAAATGTTATTTCGGCTTCAAATTAAGCTTCAACTTTGTTAACCAAAAAAGCTAAGAGGGGTTGTATATAAGAGAGGGCCAGGATAAACCAGGTATTTACTGCGGAAGTAATTTGAGTGACTTTCTGTCTTAAGCTGTCTCAACACGGCCTTCACATGACTGCTGTACTCCACTTATGGAAGCTGGAACCAGGTTTTCTGGGTTGCCTCTTTTCCGTGACTTTAAAATGTACAATAAACTGGCCCTTCCAAAGCTCTTGATATGAAGAAATACAGTACATTGTAAGCTACTGCTGTAGCATGCTAGAAAACAAGTGGCATATGAGAGGATGCTATATCCGTTTGCTAAATGAGCACTGTTCCGGGTAGATAGGCCTGCCTGTAGTGCTGTCTCATTGAAAGAAAATACTTGTGGTGTTGCAGGAAGACTCATAGGATTTCTGCAGCCACATTTTCATGCACATTAACAGTTTGATGGGCCCTACACACACACACACAGAGTAATGTGTGTAGGGCAGAGGTTCCCAAACTTTCTTGAGTCACGGCACCCTAGAGTATCAGAATATTTTTCAGGGCACCCCTAGGCCAAAGTTTGTTACCAAATTAAATGAAAAAAAAGTTGTGCTTAAATGTCATCCTTAGGTACAGTTATGTGGTGAGGAACACAATTTGCTTCTGTTTCCCCACATATTTTATAACTGGAAGCCCAAGCACTGATTTTGCCTGTTTCATTGGCCATAAATAATTTGAATTGGTTCTGGACCACCAACCTGAGGCACCCCTGCAAGTGCTCCAAGGCACCCCAGGCACACAGTTTGGGAACCACTGGTGTAGGGTGACCTAGCTACGCTACGTCAGGTAGTGCTGCGCCGCTGTTGCTCAGCACACAGAGCTGACAGCCCACACACAGAGCGAGCTGTCCGCTATATGTGCTAAGTGAGCTGAAAGGTGGAGAACACTGGCAACCAGCGACATTGATGGATACTGCCCATCAATCTCAGCCAGCGACGCGCATTGCTGTCACTTTAGCCCCTACACTCACACACACATCTGAAAGTAACCAGAGAAAAGGTTTTTCTTTCCCGTTCACAGAAGTTAAAGATGCAGACTGGAGAATCCAGTGACGAGAAGCAAAGTTCATCAACTCAGTCCACTCCTTGCAGCACTCCAGGCTCCTCCCCCAAGCAGATGCGCAGGTACCATACAGTGTGCAGCTTGTCATCCAGCATGCTGGTTTTACCATAAGAATAGGATTTTCCATGTCTTCTCACAGTCGAGTGTTCCTTTAGGTGCATAGGACTGTACTCCCATTTAGCTTGGAGTACTGCTTAATTATTCAAAATTGACTATTAAATGGGGATAAGGCTTCACATAGTTCACAGCATTCCATTTGTCCGTGTAGCTGCGATATATTTAGACACCGAAAGTGACTACATGGTCCAGTTGCCTTTTCCTCCCCATGATGAGAGGAAGGGTTTAATGGTTTTGTATTGACCCAGGAATACAGCCCTGATCTTCAGAACGTAATGTATGTGTGGTTGGTGTTACTTTATAGGCTGGTGGCAATCATGCAACTAGTGCACTGATGTGGCCTTCTCTGCAGGAATCTGCGTGTTATAACAATGTTGGCGCACTCGCCAAATCTGCGCTTCACGTCTGTATCATATGTTCTACCATCCTAGTATACATCAATAGTAGTGACTGTTTAAATGTTACACTGGGTAGAGGGAAACCATTTTAGAACTTTGTTTTAAATAATGTTCTCAAATTAATGTGTAAAATTTGGTTTTCTGTGTGAGGATTGAGCAGCTTTTTTTTTTTTTTTTAAGTGTTTTTATTATTTAATATCCAACTCTCCAAAATTGCTGCACTATCAATCTGTCTTCTACATACATTGTACTGGCATTATTACTTTTTGTGCAAAAGTATTTACCTTAAGTTAAGGTATGCGACGAGATTTCAGGGCTATTTTTAGCCTTTTCCCCGACAATTAAAAAATCGCGTCCATCGCATGCCTTAAGTTAAGGCATGCGATGGATGCGATTTTACATAGGGAACAATGTTAAATGGGCCAATGGACCCGATTTTTCATTGTATACCCACCCTTATGGGTATTTAACATGAGAAATGCCGCCCCCCCCATTGTTAACGCCACCCCACAATGAACGGCAACCCGTAGTGTGGCGAGCGCAGTGAGCCCGCAAGGGGCGGCGGTACGCATCCTCCGACCTTTTCTGGTACTTGTGTATTATAGCGGCGCCCATCGCATACGGCATGCGATATCGCGCGATATTGTACAATGTCATACAATTTTAAAATTGTATGACATTGTGTATGGCATACAATGCGATGCGATTAAAAATTGTATAAGCACCCTAATGGGTGCTTAAAATGTGAAATGCACCCCCATGCCACCCCCCCACTATAAACGTGAACCCGAAGCGTGGTAAGTGCAGCGAGCCCGCGAGGGGCGGCGGTACGCGTCCTCCGACCTTTTCATTCCCCTACTATCCAAGTCGGCGTGGAGTTGAAAATAGAAAGTGTGGCGAGCGCACGCGGATACCTTCACAGGTATCGGCGTCCCCTCACGGGCTTCACAGGTATCCGCGTCCGCTTGCCACACTTTCTATTTTCAACTCCACGTGGATAGTGGGGGTATGAAAAGGTCAAAGGACGCGTACCGCCGCCCCTCGCGGGCTCGCTGCGCTCGCCACGCTTCGGGTTCACGTTTATAGTGGGGGGGTGGCGTGGGAGTGCATTTAACATTGTAAGCACCCATTTGGGTGCTTAAAAGCACCCTTTAGGGTGCTTATACAATGTTTCATCGCATAGGGGGCAAAAATCGCATCGCATGCCATCAGGTGCATGGCATGCGATGAGATAAAAACATTGCGCGATGTACATCGGGGGCGCCGCTATAATACACAAGTACCCCTTTTCTTACCCCCACTATCCACGTTGGCGCAGCGAGCCACCGAGCCCGAAGCGTGGCGAGCGGACGCTTAATACCTGTGAAGTAATGCTCGCCACACTTCGGGCACGGTGGCTTGCTGCGCTCGCCACACTATATATAAAATCAACTCCATGCCGACGTGGATAGTGGGGGTATGAAAAGGTCCGATTTGGTTGCATGCGATGCGATTTCGGGGGGTCCCGATGGACACAATTTTTAACGCTGGCGCTGTGCTAGGAAACAAGTACCACATTTTTAAAGAATGCTGCAAGAACCCTCAAACTACTCCTGTGCAATGTATATTTCAGATTTGACATTGTGTATCCAGCAGAATTTGTATATAAGGTACTTGTTTCCTATCTGGGCGCCCACGATCAAAATCGCGGTCATCGGGGGTAAAAATCGCGGTGATCGCGGTCATCGCGGGTAAAATTGGATGGTCGCGATGACCGCGATCACCGCGATTTTCCCATAGGGAACAATGTTAAAAAGGCTGATTGACCGCGATTTCACTGTAAAATGGCTCAATTGACCCGATTTGGCCATATTAACCCTGAATTAGGCCCAATTAACCCTTAAATGTCCCCCCAAATTTTTGACGCCACCCCACGATCGACGCCAACCCGAAGCGTGGCGAGCGCAGCGAGCCCGCGAGGGGCGGCGGTACGTGTCCTCCGACCTTTTCATGCCCTACTATCCACTAGGGCGTGGTGTGAGAATATAATAGTGTGGCGAGCGCAGCGAGCCACCGAGCCCGAAGCGTGGCGAGCCCCGCGAGGGGACGCGGATACCTTCACTGTGAAGGCCGCGAGGGGACGCGCATAATTGTGAAGGTATCCGCGTCCCCTCGCGGGGCTCGCCACGCTTCGGGCTCGGTGGCTCGCTGCGCTCGCCACACTATTATATTCTCACACCACGCCCTAGTGGATAGTAGGGCATGAAAAGGTCGGAGGACGCGTACCGCCGCCCCTCGCGGGCTCGCTGCGCTCGCCACGCTTCGGGTTGGCGTCGATCGTGGGGTGGCGTCAAAAATTTGGGGGGACATTTAAGGGTTAATGGGCTCTGTGGCCCATTTAACATTGATTCCTATGGCCAAATCGGGTGGATTGAGGCATTTAACAGTAAAATCGGGTCCATCGCGGCTTTTAACATTGATTCCTATGGGAAATCGTGAGCATCGCGTCGCGGGCATCGCGGGTACATTTATGGCCGGCCGCGACGCGACCGACACGATTTCCAAGTTTAACATTGGTTTCAATGGGAAATCGCGGGCATCGCGTCGGTCGCGTCGCGGCCATACATAAATGTACCCGCGATGCCCGCGACGGGCGCCCAGATAGGAAACAAGTACCGTATATAATGCAGCAAACAACAATATTTCTTATGGCTTACGTTTTTTCCGTTACTGTACCAATGGAAATATGTGTATTTGAAATGTATATTTTCACTCTACTCTCAATATGAACTGTGTTTGTGTGAGAGATCTCAATGTCTTTTGTGTTTTGCATAGATCATGGTTCAATCAGGGTTCCACCACTTCCCTTCCAGCTGGGGAGATCCAAAGCACAGAGGCAGATAAATGGAGCATGTTTGGGCCTCGTACTGTGCAGAAATCAACCACAGATCCAGGTAATTTATAGTCTTCTGTACATAGGAAACTTGCAAAAATAAAGGGAGAACAACGCACCAATGAGTACAGTATTGTAAAATATTTACTGGGAATATATGCTCACATACATCATAATAGAAGTAGAACAGCTTGCCAGCTGATGGAATATATCAGAGCATCACAAATACACGGACATACAGGTGGATGACACAGGGCACTCCAATGCGTTTTGTCACAGGTCAGACTTCCTGATGAAGTCCGACCTGTGACTAAACGGATTGGAGTTGCCTTATCCCTGACGGAGTGACGTCTGTACTACTGAATGTCCAGCTATCCGGCATCCAAATCCTGAGTGCTGTGGTGAGAGCGACTGCTTGTGTGCGCCGTTCCAGCAGTGAACTGCCCTGTGTCCTACACCTGTATGCCCGTGTATTTCTGATGCTCTGATATAGTCCATCTGCTGGCAAGCTGTTCTACCTTTTATTACGATGTATGTGAGCATATATTCACTGTAAATATTCTACAATACTATACTCTTGGTGTGCTTTGGGTGGCCATCCTGGGGGCCCCACATACTCATTGGCCACCGCCAGTTTCTATGCGGCAGGCTACTGGTTTACATACTATTTGACTGTTCTGCTATACAGCGGCTCAGCTCTCAGTCAGGGCAGAGGGGAGCTGGGAGCGCAGGCATCTGTCCCCATCTCCTGGGGGGTTTTGGAGCATTGGGTCAACATCTGAATAGTTTTTCACTTTTTTTTTTCTGTCCTGAATGTTGACATGTGCACCACGACTGTCGACCTAATGCTTGTGGCGACCTTAAGCATGTCTATCTATTTCAGGTGTCGACCTAGCCCATGTCAACCTTCAATGGTTGACTCAATGTATGTCTAACTTTTACTGTGTTGACCTAACGACTGCATACTGTAACAATCTGCACCAAGCTTTCTGGATATGTAATCGATGCTTGTTTGTACATGCCATGCAGGTGGCTTTACTGTCCAGTCTTACAAAGGAGCTCAGAAGCCAACCCCTATGGAACTGATGAAAGCCCAGGCTAACAGAATAGCAGATGACCCTTATACATTCAGACCACCAAAGCTGGAAATGCCACCATTGCTCGATGGAAATAGCAAAGTTCCCAGAGGCCACAACCTCAAGCCACGTGAGATGAACATCCTCACTCCCACTGGATTTTAAGAGGCACATCTTCCTCCATTGCAAAGTCTATTTAAAGGCAAATGAGCAGTCTTAGTAGTAGCCTTTTTCTTCTCTTTCCAGGCTCTCCTCTTGAAGTGACCACTCTGTAAAGTGCGTAATAGTAATCATCCTCTGTTCTTCAGAGGTGGAAGCTTAATGGTTTCCCTGAAATCTTATGACAAACAAGGACCAAGAACGGATACTAACGTTTCTTTCCACCCATGTAGGTCTTGCCAGAAACTCTCTTGACTTATGCATTGCTATGACTATCTTATCTGCAAATCATCCAGTGACTTACATAAGCGGTTACTAGATTAGTTGTACAGAACGGTGGTGTAGTGTAATGCAAACCTTAATACACTTGCTGCAACAGCTTCTCCCTTCCCCTACATCCTGTCATACAGCTATATCCCCATCACCCACATGCCATGCCACAAGTGTCCCTGCTAGATACTGGAACGGTCTTCACTAAACCTGTTTGGGTTTTGACACCATGTCTTGTAAATATCACAAATGATTATAATAATAAAAAAAAGGTGTCTATAGATTTTATTTGGAACGTGAGATTTGTTAGAATGCAAACCTTTCCCCCCCCTCTGTAGGAATTTTATTTGCTAATTAAGTGATGACTGGATCCGCAAATGGAACGACATGGTTCCTGTGTAAGGAGGGCACAGGCAGACTGCATCGTAATCGTCTCCTTTTTTCTGCACACCGAAAGCTTGTTTAATTTATTTGTACGTATTTTGTGTGCAGTTGTGCCTACTTTTATGGTTTCAAATAAACTTTCTTATAGGAGGCTGTGTTTGAGGCTTGTAGGTTTGTATATTTCTATCCTGTACGTTCACTGCTATTATTAAATGGAATTAATTTAATATCTATTTTACAGGTTGAATATCCCTTTATATAAATATCCGTTATCCAAATTATTTTGAAAACCTTAGTATCCAGAATGTACTTTTTATTTTTTTTTATAAAAACCTACTGGGTACATCTGTACTTGGCACTACTGGGAACATTATATGTAACTGGCACTACATATGTGCATGCAAGAGAATGACTGCTTGGCATTCAATTCAGTGCCTAAACCTATAATGTTTTAAAATCTTGTTTCATGCACAAATAAACTATATTTGTGTTTATTTCATGTGTTCGATGTGTTTATACAACACAAATGCAAGATTCATCATTCATATATAAAAATATTCCAAAATACGGCGGAATAATCAGTTATCCAAAATACTTCTGGTCCTGAGAAATTTGGATAAGGGATACGCAACCTGTACATGTGTTTTTTTTTCTGTTATGGTAATGTATGTATATAAAATCTATAAACACTCTGGAACCACATCTGAATACAAATGCAAAATAATATTAAACTGAAGTAAAACAATAAAGTACACCGCTGACTTTTTTAGATCCTCAGCATAAGCTCTTTTTATAGCCTAAAGAAGCTGTGCAATCACGAAGGGACAAGGTTTAGCGTTGTCCCACAACCTTGCTTCTCAAGATACAGCAACAGTTCCGGTTTTACTGATATCTATGTTTGAGCATAGATTGATAAATCAAAATAATTGAGGTACTAATTCAATTACCTGTGTTCAAACTGTGACTCATTTAAACCTGGACTGTTAAGCCCCTATTTGGGCTGTGCTTAGCGATGTAGTTGAGCACAGATCGCTCAGAACACATTGCTATACATACATACATACATACATACATGCTATGCACCAGCTATGTGTGCAGAGCAGTTACGGTATATTAGATCTACAATGTTTTGGTGTTTGTTGGTATGGACACCGTATTAGTGTACCGTGTGTGCCTATTATATGCTCACATGAATGGTAAAGTATGAACAACTCTTTAGTTTTTCCTGAGTTTTTTTTTTTTTAAAGGGGGGGGGGGGTGCGGTGCTGAGCGATCTGTGCTAACTCACTCTCGTGATGCTTACGTAGGTGATCTGACTAGATCTAGACTACATGCGGACAATGGAGACACCATTCCTCAGGGGGGCATACACCCTGAGCGATCTGTGCTTAATTTCTAAACTATCTGGCCAGGAAGAGGCTAAAATGCCCAGGTGTAGAGAGAAGGGGGACTAGGACAGATCCTTAGTAACCTTGGAAGAGTGAGGGCTGTAGATTTGGAAGTAGTCTGTTATGGAATAGTTAGAGAAGGAAGTGGTCTGACAGTAGCTGCAAGGATCTTATGATTCCCAAGGAGGGGATGTTATTACTGTTTTAAATGCAGTACCAGTAACTAGATGATTTGGAGACTGAAGCTCAGGATATTTTCATTAAAAAAACAAAACATTAAAGCCCCTACAAACTACCCAATCCCAGCTGATATTGGTGGCAGCAGGGGTACCAGCATTGGCAAATGCATACACACTTTCTTATGCCAGCTCAGAAGGGAGACATGGGCATGCTGCAGCATGGCCATCATTAACACACATCTCCCTCACTTGAACATGCAGGAGGGAGAGAGTCGTAAAGAAGCGCAGGAGCATGCATTGATAATGATATTCAGTATATACACTAGGCCAAACTATGGCCCCCCCTAGCCGTTGTGAAACTACACATCCCGGCATGCCTTGCCATAGTTTTAGCATCCCCGAATAGCATAATTGTGGCAAGGCATGATGGAACTTGTAGTTTCACAACAGCTGGCGGGCCATAGTGTGAACAAGCATGTACCAGGCTATATTCACAAAAATGCTCAAAGTCCTTCCTGAATGATATTGTTTACAATATTGCCTAGTGTGTATAGGGCTGAACTCAGTGAGAGGATAAGTAATAACTGGTAAGTTTGGATGTAGGCATGTAACTGGACTGCAAATAGGTCGCATAGTGAGGTAATGATCCAAATTTGGGGCAGATGGGCAAAACAAAGCTACGGGCAGATAACCCAAAGGTAGCAGAATTCAAAAGAATCCTTGTAACTGGAGACAAACAGCAAGACAATTGATCAGAAACTAAACAATAGAAATATACTTTAACTGCACTGAGATACTGGCAAGATGGTGTTTTATCATGCAGTCCATCACTGAGAAGGGAGTTTCAAGACCAGCTCTCCCTCATCAGCACTAAAGCTCTGAGAACACCAGGAAAAGCACTGAGATGAGGATGCAAATTTCTGTTATGGCAAACTGACGTCCAGTGGTGGTACCTGCGGCTACATTCCTGAGCAATGATTGAGCTACTGTACCTGATACATTCAACTGCCGAGGTTGCAATCGGGCAAGGGAAATATCACAGAGCATGGAGAGTTCTTCTCCAAAGGACATTACCTCAATGACCTTCTCAATACTAAAGTCACAGAAGGGGAGCAAAGTGAATAAGACAAAAAGGTTTATCTTGGCTTTGTAATTGCACCTGGCACTTTCAGTTCTATGATCCTGCAAAAAATAGTTGCAAGTGTTGCAATCTTATTTTGTAATAAAACTTCCCATTTCTTCATGTAACACAGTCATTCTATATTGTATACTGTTCATATGGGTGGGTGTTCTCTAATGTTCTTGCCTACCTGACCCTCTCCATGAGGGAGAAAATGCTCTGTTCCTGGACTTCCCTGGTAATGATTGCCATCACCTGTGGTGAAACACCTTTCTTATCGATTACCTAGCTCCCCACAGGTGATGGCAATCATACATTACCAGGGAAGCCCAGGAACAGAGCATTTTCTCCCTCATGTATAGGGTCCAGTAGACAAGTATGGTCTAAAAATATTTCCTGGTCGGGAAGGAAGGCATGCAGTATATGAATGACATGGTTTGACATATGTGGTATCGCAGAACAAAACCAAGAGTGACCAGCATTGACCATTAACCCTTTGGGTGGTATGCCCGGAAGTTTTCTGTGAGCAGCGGGCTGTCCCGGAAAATTTCTGGGCATACCACTAATGTGTTATAGGTGCGCGCCAGTGGTGTCCAGGTGTTCACCACCTTTTTTTATTTTTTATTTTTTGCTGCTATGCTCTCAACTCTAAAGGCCTTGAGTAAGCATTACAGAAATTGCTGAAAGTTACAAATGACAAAATTAATAAATGATTAATTTATAACAAGGTGGAAAATGTCAGGTACTCTGTCCTTCATAACATTTCCATGAAAATAATTTTGTGTATATTCTTTAGAAACACTGCAAAGCTTAAGTTTATTTCAAATTTGGTATATATATTTATATAATATCTTAGTATAAACCAGTGATGGCTAACCTTGACACTCCAACTGTTGTTGAACTACACATCCCAGCATCAGTTTTAGCATGGCCAAATAGTAAAACTGATGCAGTGCACGCTGGGAAGTGTAGTTCAACAACAGCTAGAGTGTCAACGTTAGCCATCACTGGTCTAAACCCATACATCCCCACTTCTGGATTCCTGAAACTGGTGCAAGAAACCCAGAAAGGGGCATGGCCCCTGGTCCTCAGTGGTGTGGGCATGGCTTCATGGCCAAACCCTGTTTAATGGTTTTGTAGGAATGTCCAACGCTCCTCAAGCATCAGGGCAGTTCCCAGTACTGTATTCATGCACAACATCGATTCAGGGAACAGAGCAGCAGGTGACCACAGACATTCCCATCTCTGCCTAAAACAAGTGTTCTCGCATACCACCAACAGGTTGTTGTCTCAGTACTTTTTAAAAAAAAAATTATCATGCACAGGCGAGCTCATCTATTTTGCTGGCAGTCATTTTCTCACCAGCTTCCACAAACCAAAATCCTCAAAATGTGAGCTGTTGGGAGCCACTGGTCTAAACCAGTGGTTCCCAACCCTGGTCCTCAAGTACCCCCATCAGTGCACGTTTTGCAGGTCTCCACACAGAATCACAAGTGCTATAATTAGCTCCACCTGTGGATCTTTTCAAATGTGCCTGAATAATGAGTGCACCTGCCGGGTGACCTGGAAAACATGCACTGTTGGGGGTACTTGAGGACCAGGGTTGGGTACCACTGGTCTAAACTATAAAGTACTCATTGTTATTAAAAGTAAATATATATGAATGAGGCAACAACTGTTATAGTGTGGATTTATAATTTGGTCCAACATAAAATATTATATGCTGACCCCCATATAAATTATATATTTAAATTTGACCACCAACTAATATTGCCACATTTATAATATACCACAACCAAATAAAATATCCCCCCATTATATTATCATTTTTTTTCTTTATCCATTCATGGGAATCCTTACCTTCTGATTGGTACACCCTCCAAACAGTAAAATCTTAAATACATATTTTTTTAAATCTAAAACTATTTACATTAATAATGTTTGTGTTGAAACAAGCCAGACACCGAAGATAAAAACATTTGCTAAAATAGTTTAGGAAGTAAAAAAAATAATGCATTAACTTTTGCTCACAGGATAATGTAAATGAACAGTTCGGACATATTACTACGTGTGCCTTTTAACAGCGCTTAGTAGTAAAGACCGTAACATGTAAAGTCTATCCTTAAGTGCTGGGGGAGATTCTGCTCTGAGAGAAATCCGTTCCTGGAACATGTTGAGAGAAGCCTCCACTTCTTCTTTAGTAATCTCCTCAGATGCAGATAACTGAGAATGTGGTTTCTTCAGTACTTCATCCATTCGGTATGTAATCTGGATTCGCAAGTGGTCTAGACAGGGAAATTCCAGTGAATATTACACATTTAACAGCTCAGATTCCTTCAATTGAAAACTTTGGTTAGAAAGCACTACTTTTATAAAGACACACATAGAACAGTATCTATTGTACATAAATTAAAAAAATTTTACATATTTTTGTGAACAAAACAAATATCACATGATATTCTCAAATTTGAACAAACATATAGGTGGATGAGAAGACAGACATACAAGGGGAGGAAAGAGACCTGAGACATTTTACCATAAAACACGTAAGTATTGTATCATCCTAAAATAATTAAACTTAAATACTCAAATTACCCCAGAAGTTAGGAGGTGGACAATAATTATTATTTTTTTTTATCAAGGTACCACTTGGTATGATCAAAGATTTGTTCCAGAGTATGCTGGTCTAAATTCTCCGGAGATGCGCAGTGGTTAAATAAACAATTAGTATATATACAATGAGTTTGTTCCAGAAGTATTTTATTTTGCTGCAATCCCAAAAGAAATGGTAAAAGGAGGCAATGGACATATGGCATTTGGGCAGTTACCTGATGCAGTAGTGGTAGAGGGGGACTATCAGGCTGGAGAGAGAGATGCATTCAAAAATGCACTTGGAAGCAGGAAGACCTAAGACCTAGTGGGATCATAGTGGTGCCTTAGTAATTAGAGGAAGTAAGGGTGGGGATATTTAGTGACCATCAGGGGCGGATCCAGGATAAAATGATAGGGGAGGCACCATGATAAAAGAGGATTTCGGTGGGGGAGGGGCGGTGTTAGTGGTGCCAATGTACATGCTAAGAGAGCGGCAGAGAGAGGGTGGGAATGGGATTAAAAATAGGCCCTGGCATTTAAAGTATTCAGGCCCACCATGGCGACAAAAGTGAAGGATGTAGTTGTGCACGCGACGAAGGCGTGCTCCGGAAAACTTCATCTAGTGAAAAGGGGGTGTGGTCACTCAACAAGGGGTGTGTTCTTGAGTGTAGTGTACAACAGCATATACAACTTCTACACATTATGCAACAAAATACTAGACCCCATTATACTTGCCCATTACACATGATGCCAAATGGAATGAGCCAAAATTCAAATAATGCCACATGGATTAAGCCAAAATTTACATAATGCCAAATGGATTGAGCCAAAATTCACATAATGCCACATGGATTGTGTCAAAATTCACATAATGCCACACGGATTGAGCCAAATTCACATAATGCCACACGGATTGAGCCAAAATTCACATAATGCCACAGGTAATGAGCCAAAATTCACATAATGCCACACGGATTGAACCAAAATTCACATAATGCCACACGGATTGAACCAAAATTCACATAATGCCACACGGATTGAACCAAAATTCACATAATGCCACACGGATTGAGCCAAAATTCACAATACGTGTCATAAACAGGGACATTGTCCACCAAAGGCACGCATTAAACATTTACATCATAAATGTCCATTACACGTTAAGTTACACGCCATTATGTCCATTATGTATTATGCCAAACACCATAATGCCTATTAATAATTATGCAACATAAGTGCTGATTATCTACATGCTCATTGCCAAGGGTTCCATGCTCATTGCCAGAGGTTCCATGCTCATTGCCATGTGGGATTACATGCTCGTGGTAAATGGGGGACAGCCGCCGGCAGGCAGAAGTGATAGCCACTGACAGTGACAGAGCCTAGCTGTATTCAGAGCACTGCAGGTCCCGGATATTTGAAATAATACCCCTTTCACACCAGAAAATGCATTCCCGGGTTGGCCCCTTTTACACCAGCCTAGTCCCTGCATTTTCTGTTGTGGGGGGGTGGGGAGAGAAAACCACCCCCCTCCCCCTTCAACCAGTTATCTCATTTAACCGGCTATATCTTCGGAACCAACTGACCCATTTACATGAGACAAGTATCATATTGAAGAACTTTTGAGTGGGCTTTGAATGATTTAGGTCCAGTGAAACTGGAACGTTTGGTTCCAGAGTAACCTGCCCTCAAAGAACATGAACAGCCATGAAATTACATTTCAAATATAAAAAAATTGGTTTACATGCAATATCTCTGAAACCCATTGAATGATATGGACCAGTGTGGTATCATATTGAAGGCCCAGTGATTTGGAATTGAATGAAATCAACCACAAGCTTCTGTGATGCCAGGGGGGGAACTGGCAGCCGTCGGAACCGGGTGGGGGTTGGAATTGACGGGTCCCATATTATCCTATGGGGAAAAACGTTACAACTTTGCCAGATATCTCCGGTTCCCGGGGGGCTAGAGACATGGGGCTGGGCTAGTTGGAAAGCCCTGGTCCTGGTGCCCGGGTGCCCCCCCCTGAATCCGCCACTGGTGACCATTGAGCATGAAGTAGAGTCCATCTTTCCTCAGAGACCATATCAGAGAGCAAAATATATAAAAGTCGTATTCGAGAAGTATATTTATCATAACTTCAATATAGCAGCTGCAGCTTTTTTCCAATACAAGTTCTGTTATGCTCAGTATACACTCACGCATAGATGTCATAGAAAATTAATTAGCAGTCTCCTCATGTATCATAGTTACATTATGTTGCTACTAAGCAGTTTCCACAAAAAAAAATGGCTGCCCAATGTTATAGTTGCAGCTCACTTATGGTGTATTGAGCCTAGATGAATGAGGATGCATCTGAACCATGGATCTCTCTATACATTTTATTTTTCCACCACTTGCCAAGGTGCAAATGGTCCCATTTTTTTTTACCTACAGTAGCTCTGAATCAGGCCACATTGCTAGTTGGCCAGTAGTATAAGAAGCAAAGTACCAATATTATGGCTCTCTCGGTTCCCATAACTGCATTTCCCACCATCAACCATGTGTCACTTGAATGACTTTTCAACACCATTGCATATACATGCCAAAGTACAGGTAGCTGCCCAATTCCCTATAAGTTCATTTTCTCTCTCTCTACATTTACATATTAACCATTACCTGCATGTAATGGAGGAACTCTTAAACTTATAGTCCGACATTGATATTAAATGCAAACTACAGATCAAAATAACTTCAGAATCATTCTAGATCAGCTGTTGGTCCATTTTCAGGGCAACGGGATCGGACATTCAGACACCAGTGCCTCTAAATTATCCTTCATCCCCTGACCGAGCAATGAACAGTTATTCATTTTGGTAATTTGAGAAATTCTGTTAAAAAGAACTGATTGCACGACTGCCACAAACTCACTAATTAGTCTTCATGCAAGAAATCAGTGAAGTCTTGAAAAGATCATCTACCTACCTCTGAAGCATGCCATCTTACCATGTATATTATGCCCGGAGACAATTTTACAAATATACTGTTCTGAAGCCGCACAGGATTTTAGAATGGTTCCAGTCAATTTACAGACAGTTAAATAAGTCCACCCATATGGTTGCCATGCAATAGGTCGATGTAGTCAAAAGGTTGATAGATAAGTGTAGATATGTCTAATGTTGTCACACTTTGTCTGCTACTTGTCCTGACGACGGGGGTCTAGCCCCCGAAATGTTGACTGTTAGAGACCCCGAAACATTGACTGTTAGAGACCACTAATGGAATAAATTTGGTCTTGTGTTCACCCGCTGATTGGAGTCCCTGAGTGCCCGTTCATTGCCTGGATATAATTTGTGGGCTCAATGCAAAAACATGAACAACTTTAATCCGACATGTTTCGGGCTATTGCCCGTCCTCAGGGATCAGGAACAGAAGCCCGGCTCCCCTGCACGCTTCTGTTCCTACGGCATCCATCGGCACGCTGTTCTTACCTGTGGTGTCTCCAGCGGGTGATCGTGGACAGCGCTAGTGCCCCGGGAAGGCTGGTAGGAGGCTGCTGGGTGGTTGTATATACAAAAACTTGTGGTACCCAGTCCACAGCAGTTACTTTTACGGTACGAGCATTTGTTTGCTCTACATGTATTTGATTTTACTACTATCTTATTAAAATTGTCATTTATGCACTATGGAGCACCCCTCCTGTCCTGTTCTTTGACATATATATATATATATATATATATATATATATATATATATATATATACACACACAGGTCGAGTATCCCGTATCCGAGTATCCGTTATCCGAATTATTCCGAAATACGGACATTCCAGAAAGTGAAAAAAAAATTTTTTTTTGCTAAAAACTCACTGGGGACATTTGTAACAGCATCACTGGGGACATGATATGTAACTGGCACTATATATGTGCAAGACAATGATTGCTTGGCATTCAAATTCAGTGCTGAGATAGTACACACATTTTGTTTCACGTTTTGAAACCTTGTTTTTTGAACAATTAAAATATATTTGTGTGTATTTTATGTGGTAATAAAATATATTTGTGTGTATATTATGTGTTTATACAGCATACATGCAAGATACTTCAAAATACATCATTGAAATATTAAAATATTCCGAAATACGGAATAATCCGTTATCCAAAATTCTCCTGGTCCCGAGCATTTTGGATACGGGATACTCAACCTGTATATCAAAAAAATATAGGGAACACTAACAACACACCGTAGATCTGAATAAATAAAATATTCTTCTTAAATACTTTGTTCTTTACATAGTTGAATGTGACAACAAAATCCCACAAAAATTATCAATGGAAATCAAATTTATTAACCCATGGAGGTCTCGATTTGGAGTCACACTCAAAATTCAAGTGGAAAAACACACTACAGGCTGATCCAACTTTGATGTAATGTCCTTAAAAGAAGTCAAAATGAGGCTCAGTAGTGCGTGTGGCCTCCACGTGCCTGTATGACCTCCCTACAACGCCTGGGCATGCTCCTGATGAGGCGGCGGATGGTCTACTGAGGGATCTCCTCCCAGACCTGGACTAAAGCATCCGCCAACTCCTGCACAGTCCGTGGTGCAACATGGCGTTGGTGGATGAGCGAGACATGATCAGATGTGCTCGATTGGATTCAGGTCTGGGGAACGGGTGGGCCAGTCCATAGCATCAATTCCTTAGTCTTGCAGGAACTGCTGACACACTCCAGCCAAATGAGGTCTAAAATTGTCTTGCATTAGGAAGAACCCAGGGCTAACCGCACCAGCATATGGTCTCACAAGGGGTCTGAGAATCTCATCTCGGTATCTAATGACCCACTGCCAAACCGGTCATTCTGGAGGATGTTGCAGGCAGCAGAACGTTCTCCTTGGCATCTCCAGACTCTGTCACATGTGCTCAGTGTGAACCTGCTTTCATCTGAAGAGCACAGGGCGCCAGTGGCGAATTTGGCAATCTTGGTGTTCTCTGGCAACTGCAGTGTGTTGGGCTGTAAGCACAACCCCCACCTGTTGAGGTCGGGGCCTCTTACCACCCTCATGGAGTCTGTTTCTGACCGTTTGAGTAGACACATGCCCTCCTGATGTACTGGCCTGTCTCCTGGTAGCGCCTCCATGCTTTGGACACTACGCTGACAGACACAGCAAACCTCCTTGCCACAACTCGCATTGATGTGCCATCCTGGATGAGCTGCACTAACTGAGCCACTTGTGTGGGCTGTAAACTCCATCTCATGCTACCACTAGAGTGAAAGCACCGCCAGCTTTCAAAAGTGACCAAAACATCAGCTAGAAAGCATAGGAGCTGAGAAGTGGTCTTTGGTCACCACCTGCAGAACAACTCCTTTATTAGGGGTGTCTTGCTAATTGCATATAATTTACACCTGTTGTCTATTCCATTTGCACAACAGCATGTGAAATTGACTGTCAATCAGTGTTGCTTTCTACGTGGACAGTTTGATTTCACAGAAGTGTGATCGACTTGGGAGTTACATTGTGTTGTTTAAGTGTTACCTTAAACAAGTCATTGACGAAACGCATCTGGGCGTGTTCTACCAGACGCAAACTACTATACCCGGCACAGGTTAGGAGAGCGGTGAGGAGTAATATACCTGGTTGCCTTCCCTTCAGTGTCCGGTAATTGGAAGCTGTTGAAATAAATTGCAGTTGCGGGCGGCACTCCGAGGATTTATAAATAAGTCAAACACAGACTATCGATATAGCCAATAGCAACTGCAATTATATATATATATATATATATATATATATACACACATACATACATACATACATACATACATACACACACACACACACACACACACACACACACACACACACACACACACACACACACACACACACACAGTGAGCGGATAAAGACACCCCCCCCCCATATAAATAAATAGATAGAAGTCCTCCATACCAGTCATTATCTTCTGTAAGCTTACAAACAGCAGATAGATGTACAGCAACATCTCATCCCATCGTTGCCACTCAACACCCTGTGGACAAGACACATTCATTAATGCAGGGTAACCTTAAAGGTACCAATACATTGTGTGAGGGTGCTGTGCATCCCATCACACAGCACATAAAGTCTGTGCAACCCGTGCTTTTTGAACTAGGTCCCTATCGCATTACACGCAAATCGCATGCCATGCGATACAATCTAGTTCATAACGCACAGGAATATTGTACCATGTATGGGCACCTTAAAAGCAATTATTTGTAATATATCTCCATTTGATCAATTTGCCCACTGTATGTATGTTACTGAAACAAATAAACAAACTTTATCATGACCAATAATATTACTATATGTTAACGTAAAAGCATGTAAACTGCAAGCACATATCACAATTTCTAATAAACAGTGTGTGGTATGTGAGGTACTGTATCACAACATACACAGAACACAACATCAATAAACAAAAGTATAAAGCAAAATTTGTATCTCTGAGCCCGTATTTGTGCCCATTGTGAGTTGAGTATGTAAGTAAATGTTTGGAATCAGCCCTGTGGGTTATTACATACTTGTAATTATTAGATGAACACATTGCAACAGCTTTCATGTGATAAATTAATCTATTTATCTGTATGCAGAAGTGTGTTTAATATTCAGAAAATACTTGAAACTTCTCAGAAGTTGGGATGCATGGCTCATTGCATTATGAATGCAGTGCACCCCCCTACTCATCATTTATGAATATAGCTCTCCCGATGAGGTGTGGGAACATTCAGCACATACACTGTATAACGCACGTGCCACAGGGGGTGCTGGGAGGCATCAGATTGGATCCAACTATGGGGATATGATAAATGCCCAAAGGCCATCTAAAGATAACATTACTGCACCTAAATATCTAACCCAATGCCCACTGTGGACTTTCAATTAACATTGACCAATAAAAAAATGGCTGGTTTAATACTCATCATCAGTTTCAGATTCAAATATGCCTACCAAGTGATAGGGGGTTGTTTGTGCCAACAGCAGCACTCGAATCACGATTTATCTAGCGAGTAGCTAGGTGTAGTCTATGGATTCAAATAGTTACGCTGGGTTTTCCGATAACTACCGTAACAAACTGACATTCGCTGCACTTCGGTAATAATCAACAGTGAAACTAAAGAGAGCCAATAGATTATAAATGTATAAAGCATCATAATAATATGGACAAAAAACATAATGGCATATCATATTGAACTAAAACTAATGTTTATATATTTTACATATTACATTTATAAAGACCAGTTAGGCTGTCACTATTCAGAAAATAATAAACCACTGAATTAATTCAGATGATAATCACAAAACAGACAGGGGTTGTGCTGTAATGTAATATCTTTTAAAGTCAGTGAACTCCTTAATGGACCCATTCAAATTTAGTAGGTGGTATAGAACACCAACCAATTAATTGTTGCTTACCTGGTTTTCTAGGCGCAGTGTTGAATTACCAATGAAGAACAGTATTTGGTCTAAAGAAAGGGAGCGGTCTTGAGGTAGAGAAGCAGCACAACTATGCTGGAAGGTGACCTCTAGGATCTTAGCCCGAAGGAGGTGGTTTTCAGTGCTTAAGAGGAACAGCTCTCTAAAGAACAAGGACAAAATACCATGTGTGTGTCTTCCGATGTAGTTACTAGCTGGAGACAATACAGTAAAACAACAACATTCTAAATAGTAATGAGATTATCAAATGAAATTCCACTAAAGTTAATAAAATGTAATTACTGGATCTTTTGTAATTCACTCTTGTGAACTTGATTAAAGTTTCAGAAACAGTATATTTCTAAGGCGCACTGGGAGTTTATTTACTAAGATGGGAGTTCTATTGAAGATGGGATCTTGCTATGGGCAACCAATCAGAATCTACTTACTTAATTAACACCTTCATTAACACTCAGGAGGGAACTTGTATTGATCTCCCTGGTGTGTATAATTATATATAATGTGTAGACCTGAGATATTGTCTATTCAATATTGGTAGAGCCACCGATTGGCATAAAGGGATGTTGTCTAACACACAGAAGTTAAGATTTGCTACAAACTCTAGACACACTCCTTTCTATTAGTGTTCATATGTAGTATGCTGTATATAACCACATTCAATATAGCACATATATTGTCTGCCGCAAAGCCTAACAATCTCCCTTCTGTTCGTGGTCTCTGATATAGTACCAAGTGATCAACATTGCATACGGACTACGCGATGAGAACAGGCTGCGTGGTTGTTTAACAGGTTACTGCTGGAGCACTTGTAATGTACCTACTTTAAACTATACCCCGCTGGGAGGGACCCTGTTGCAGGATCTGGAGGCCTTTTTATGAGAAGCAGCACCCTGGGCTGACTTTCATTTAAGCGCTATATGAGAACTTATGACATCATAGTTCTCCACCTTTTCCGGTCACTTTTCTTCCCCACTGGGGATTACCAGCAAGCATTTGTCTTTGTTTTTATTTACCATTTGCCAATTTGTATATATGCAAATAAATGTTATCAGTGTTACACTATATACACACTTTGTTTCTGTTTACATACATGAATACGGATATATGGATGATTCTGGGACTGCAGAATTGCACCTTTGGTCATTGTTCAAAAGCTACCTATCATAACGGAGAAGAGGAGACGTTGTTTTCCCTGATAGGGACGTATGGCATCCTAACCCCTACCCACGTGGTGGACACTTTCCATAATTAATGAACGGAATCACATATGTTCTGATCTAGTGAGAGGCGGAGAAGAGGAGACGATAATCCCATATCAGGGATGTTCATTTTTTATTCTCCCTGTTAGCGCTGGTGTAGGGGACACGCTGTCTGTGCTCTTTCATAACACTCTCCTGTTGATAGTGCGACATAGCGTTGCCATGATGAGTGCCCTACGTATTGCGGCAACTATATAACTGGACACAACTGTATTTATCACTAATAATTCACGTGTAGAACGTAATTCATATGAATCCTGCTCTATATTATTTCAATTGGAACTATGTTACTATAAGACCTAAGTCCTGTTAGAGAAAGAACTCTCTCATATATAATCAATTAGTGTTAGGCAACGATTAAAATTTTTAATCACGATTAATCGCATTAAATTTGTGCGCATTGTTAGGCAAAAAATTCAATAACAAATTCAAAAGTAGTGTACTGGGCACTTTTATTGAGAACTGCTATAGGAACAACAGTGCAATAACATTTGGTTTACAAACACTTTATAGAATGTGCTTTTTCACAGCAGTATTCACTTATACTGTAGCATTTAAAAGAATTTAAAAAAAGTGCAAGGTGATAAAGCCCCAGTCAATAATTATCAATCTGAAAAATGACAGGAGCTGACTGGCTGGTGCGTTGTTATCCTGCACTTATCACTGCTCATCACAGATGGGATTTACTGTGCAGGGGACTTTTTAGTTGGTCCATTCCTCAGACAAGGGTACATAACTAAAATATATCTGCTGAATCTGTCTGGTGGGAACAAAAATCTGGAATGTATCAGAATCAGCTTTATTGGCCAGGTATACTTGCGTTTACTAGGAATTTGTTTTCGGTTTGCTGTGCAGCAGCCAGGTGGGTAACAAGTAAACAGCATACAGAATAAACAATATAAACAGGTGGGGGAACATGTACAGTCATATATAAAGTTATTCCGAGGGGACACCGTGTTAGATTATGTGCAAAGGGTTATGCCGCGACTAGACAGTGAGGTGTTCATGAGTTCACTTGTCAACAGGTGAACAGCTTGAGGGAAGAAAATTTTAGGCTTCTGGTGGTCTGCCTGATGGTAGCAGGTTAAACAAGACATGGCCAGGATGTAGTTGGTCCTTGACCATCTTCGTTGCCCGCTTTTTTGATCTGGACAGGTACAGGTCCTGGACAGAGGGAAGGTCCATCCCGATTATCTTCTCCGCAGTTCTGACTACCTTTTGGAGTCTGCATTTGTCTCTCTCGCTGGTGGAGCCGTACCAGACCAGTATTGAGGAGCACAGTACAGACTCCACAATCGTGGAGCAAAAGAGGAGCAGAAGCTAATGTGGGATATCGAACTTCCTCAGGAAGAATAGTCTCTGCTGCGCTTTTCCAACAATAGTATCAGTGTTGGGCCCCCATTTAAGGTCCCGGGAGATTGTGGTTCCTAGGAACTTGAAGGAGTCCACTAGCAACACCACACTGTCAGCAATTGTTAGCAGAGGAACACCAATAGCCTTCTTCCTAAAGTCCACTACCATCTCAATGGTTTATAGTGGGTTGAGCTCTAGATGGTTGCTGCTGCACCACCTGGCCAATCGGTCCACTTCTTGTCTGTAGGCCGTTTTGTCCCCGAGCAAAAAACAATCAATCATTTGCTCCCACACACACACTGGAAAACAGACGAAAACAATTGTTTGGAGAAAATTATTATATAAATCCAACGGATTTAATCAATTATGAATGACCATTGTCTGTTTTCCAGTGTTTGGTCGGAAAAAGTTGATTGTCATTTACCCTCATAGATAACCAGATTTTATGCCCACCAGACAGATTGGACAGAGATCATTTAGGTGTGTAACTAATGTACTCCTCTGCACCAAGCCAGTTGCTAAGACACACCATGTTAAGGGCCCCATACATCAGCAATTAATTGTGACAATTTTCAGATATGGAGAGGATTGCCACAATTAATTTTAGATGTGTGTGCTCCCCCTTTTGGCAATCCCAATCAAAATCGCCAATCGATTACTTAATCAGGTTTTTAAACATGTTTAATAATCTGGTATTATCTGCAGATCTTTTTTGTATGTGTGGGCATTCCCAATTCGTCTTCTTCATCTATTTACATTATGAAAAGCAATCGATTGGGCAATTTCCAGATATGAAGATGCAATCTTCAGATGGAAAAATCTGCCGATCACTGAAATAAATCTGTAATGTGTGGGCAAAGTCAGATAGATTGTAAAATCCATTTATCTGGCCAAAAAATCCCTGGATCTGGAAATCCATTAATTGTGATTGCTGATGTATGGGGCCCATTATTTACATTTTCAGATGATAAACAAACTCTTCTTCTGCACAAAATGACCAGCCAGAGAAAACAACCATTCAAAGGGTACTGATGTTTCAGGTGTGGCCAAGAACTTCTATGCAATGGAGGCCAGTCTGCTGTGTGGACCTGCATGTTTGGACCACCACTAAGGAACAATACTGATTGTGGGCTCCGATCTGCATCGACGCACACTGTTCTCAACTGAATCTTTCTATTGTTCAGAATCTGACTCTGATAAAGCAGCCAATAGGGCTAACTTTATTTGGTGGCTCTGATGTTGCTTCCACCGGTTTCTCTGCAGCAAACGTCTGTTCCTTGAGTAACTTGGTGGCTGTGGCCCACACCTCACTCCTCTCAGATCTGGGTATACACTTGAGGTCTTTGAATCTTGGATCCAACGTGTTTGGCACTTTCCTTGCGTCTCTCCAGGTCTGTTCTAAACGTAGAATACATTTGACCACATAGGCAGGGTCATCATCTGAGCTCCCCATGACCTGAGATAGATGGCAAAAATGCTGGCAGAAGCACAGTGCATGAACAATACCTTTCTCCTCCCAAAAGTTAATTCACATACTTGAAACATCAACAAAGATAAAATTAAAACCCATTTGTTTTGTATGGGAGACTGGCACTGAGAATGCTTGAGACCAACAGCGGCATCCCGGCATCCAGAATCCCCACAGTCCCTGTTAAGTACATTCATGCTATATTTTTACAGACACAACATACCTGCAGGGCTCCAGTAGCATTTTCCAACCTCTGCAATTTGTCCATTTCAGCTGTAGTTGGCATGGCAATCTTAGTGTTGTATGTGGTGAGGACATCCCTCAGTGGCTGTTCATTTATGCACATACTTTTTAACATGTCCAGAGTTCTGGTTGGAATGCCTTGTATAAGCGACTCATTCTTTTGTCCATGTTCAATTTTGTTGTTGTTCTAATTCTGCAGCATTTGCTGGACTGTGTTTAAAGTGGCCCAAAACCTTTCTGCATTTGGCCAGGACAAACGCACTGTGATAGAATGCTGGAGACTGTGCGCTGTGCAGGGGAGGTGTTCAAAAGGTTGATCCAACGTAATTTGCTGAAGCCTCCCTCCACTATTTGTTTCGTTGGTCGATTTGCTGGAATCAATTGCATTTAAATGATACTTTAAACTCTAAGTACTCCGGTGATCAGACAATTCAACGTTGCTGTGTTTACAAATTTGGTTTCATCAACTCTGCTGTCTGTAAGAAATTTAAAATGAAAATGTCCATGTAATAATTCTGTTCCTTTCTCCATTCTGTCGTTTGTTTGAGAAAGAAAAGAAAAAGGACATAAGACCACTGTCACTGTATCGTATAGACTTTACACCCCAGTTTTGCAGTGCCACTAATTAATGATTAATGTCTTGCGAGCAGGGACCTCCTAACTTTTAACTGTAAATACCCAGTTTGTTGTATCACCGTCTTCAAATGTAAAGCACAGCGGAATATGCTGCACTATATAAGAAACTTAAATAAAGGGTCCCCTGCAAGCATCCTTGCAGAGGGGTACATGAGGCATCCTTCCCTCAAGTAATCCTCTGTTATGGGTCTACAGTTACATCCTCCGATCATGTACCTCTCTGATTTGGCATCCTCCCCTCATGCACTCCTCTGTTATAGGGCTGAAGTGGCATCCTCCTCTCATATACCCCTCTGTTACAGGGCTGCAGTTGCATCCTCCGCTCATGTACCCCTCTGTTACAGGGCTGCACTGGCATCCTCCTCTCATGTACCCATCTGTTACAGGGCTGCAGTGGCGGCATCCTCTCATGTACCCCTCTGATATGTGGCTGCAGTGGCATCCTACTCTCATTTACCCCTCTGTTACAGGGCTGCAGTTGCATCCTCCGCTCATGTACCCCTCTGTTACAGGGCTGCACTGGCATCCTCCTCTCATGTACCCCTCTGTTACAGGGCTGCAGTGGCATCCTCCTCTCAAGTACCCCTCTGATATGTGGCTGCAGTGGCATCCTCCTCTCATTTACCCCTCTGATATAGCATCCTCTCCTCATGTACCCCTCTGTTACAGGGCTGCAGTGGCATCCTCCTCTCATGTACCCCTCTGATAAGGCATTCTCCCCTCCTTGTAATTACAGTCTTGTCTAGAAGCCTACTCACGGTGGTATGATGATGTGATGATATGATGAAGCCCTATTGTATATTCAGCATCTTCCTCAGAAGCATGCACCCGGTGATCTCCTCCCACCTCATAGCTGGCAGCTCTGGCCCCATTGCCGGCCTTTAGTGTTGTCCAAGTGAGGTAGCACATGCGCTGGGACCTCGGCAGCCACATCCTGGTGTCCTCCAAGCACAGAAGCGCGGACCTCGGCTGCTGTGCCCTGGCGTGAAAATGTGCTGTGCTTCCGGGTCTGACAGCAGCTGGGTCACATGGGTGCACATTTACTTGTTAAAAATATTATTGCCATTAATAGGTTGCTGCGTTAACGCGACTATAATGCATTAATATGCCCACCACTAAAATATATATATCTGTATATGGGTCGGTGTACTGGCACTCCCTTGTTGGGGTACGGATAGTTGGGCCCGGTACCTTCCTTTACCTAACCTACTGGTGGGAACAAATAGACTGCGGATATCGGCGGCACTCCACGGTGGCTTGCAAACAATACTAGGACCAGTTACTGTGGTCAATGTTTCAAAGCCTTGATGCTTTTTTGTCAGGATAAATATACAAGCAAGTAATCTTACCTTTATAGTTACACCCAGGTGATCAAGATGTCCAAATCCCACCCCACGCCAGACTCATGAGGTCATAGATTTTGACAAACCCTCAGCCACAATAAACTGATACATTGTCCTATAAGGTACAGGAAAACATCAAAGTACAAAAACACTTTTCTTAAAAAAGAAACAATAAAAAGCATTCTGATATACTCAAAAGTTGCTTGTAGCAAATGCTAGTAGTTGACTGGATAAATACAATGTAATTATATGAACATAAAATGTAGCAATAAAGCTCAGTACCCTAACTAGATCCAAAGTATTTAGGACCTTCTATAATGTTGTCCAGTCAGTACAACATCAATACCAGGAAAACATTTATTACCAAAAGGGAAACGAATTTTAGTGGCTACATAGTCTACAGATAAATTAATTTAGTATGTGATAGAACTATTCCGATATTGAGATATACTGGCCACTAAAATGAGGATAAATATCAACCTTTAGAAAAGATTTTATGTTTATGATGGGATATTATAAGAAGCATTGTAACACAAGCTGTTCCTTAAGACCTTTGGGGCCAGCGTGTCCAGCCGGTAAATCCATTTGGACTCTAACTGTAGAAGCTGCAGGCACCTATCACCTCCACGAATATTCGCAGGTACTTCGTCGATGATACGGTACCTCAGTGTCGACAAGTTATGTCGATGTTTCAAAAAGTGATTTGCAACGGGCTGGTCTGCAGTACCTTTTTCTAGTGCTAGCCAAATGGTGCTTCTATGAAGAGCCATTCTTTCTTTGAACATCCTGTTTTTCCTATGTAGCATTTGCTACATGGGCACACAATCATATATACTACATATTTTAAGGTAGAAGAGACTCGATGTTTGAACAATTTTGTTTTACTTGTTTGTGGGTGGCAAAACGATTCTCCTGCAATCATTGATCTACAGGTAGTGCAATTTGCACGCTTGAAGCACCCTAATTTTTGGTAATGAGCTTTATTGCTACATTTTATGTTCTTATAATTACATTGTATTTATTCAGTCAACTACTAGCATTTCCTACAAGCAACTTTTGAGTACATCAGAATGCGTTGTTGCTTTTTTTTTTTTTTTAAGAAAAATTTTTTTGTACTTAGATGTTTTCTCTGTACCTTACAGGACACCATATTCTGACCGGTCATGGATTTTTTATTGTGGCTGAGGGTTTGTCGCAAATCTATGACCTCATGAGTCCGGCGTGGGGTGGGATTTGGACATCTTGAGCACCTGGGTGTAACTATAAAGGTAAGATCACTTGCTTGTATTTTTATCCTGACAAAAAAGCATCAAGGACATGAAAAGTTGACCTCACTAGCGGGTCCTAGTATTCTTTGCAAGCCACTGTGGACTGTCGCCACTATCCACAATCATACATTATATGTATATATGTATGTTGTGTGGAGCTACTTGTATTTCTGTCTTGACAAAGGGTCCCTAGTGACCCGAAACGTCGACCTCAACCTTTTTACTATGATGGTGAAATAAAATTACTTTTTATTCTATTGGTGAAATCTGATGAGTGCACTCTTTACAAAATATAAAAATGGTACTCTTTACCTAGCACGGCGCCCACGATTTTGATCGTGGGCATCGCAGGTAAAAAAAGGCCAAATAGCCACCCTGAAGTGTGAAAGGGCCCCCACAATTGGTAACGCCACCCTACGATCAATGTCAACCCGAAGCGTGGCGAGCGGCGGCGGTACGCGTCCTACGACCTTTTCATACCCCCACTATCCACGTCGGCGTGGAGTTGAGAATAGAATAGTGTGGCGAGCGTAGCGAGCCACCGAGCCCGAATCGTGGCGAGCGGACGCGGATACCTTTACAGGTAAACGCGTCCCTTCGCGGGCTTCACAGGTATCCGCGTCCGCTCGCCACGCTGCGCTCGCCACACTATTCTATTCTCAACTCCACGCCGACGTGGATAGTGGGGGTATGAAAAGGTCGTAGGACGCGTACCGCCGCCGCTCGCCACGCTTCGGGTTCACGTTGATCGTGGGGTGGCGTTACCAATTGTGGGGGCCATTTCACACTTCAGGGTGGCTATTTGGCCTCTGTGGGCCATTTAACATTGTTTCCTATGGAAAAATCGTGTCAATTGAGGCATTGAACAGTAAAATCGGGTCAATTGAGAAATTTAACATTGTTCCCTATGGGAAATCGCGGGCATCGCGTCGCACCCGATTTTTTAGTGCATTCAATGCCCGCGATGACCGCCGTGCTAGGTAAAGAGTACCTATATATATATATATATATATATATTTTTTTTTTTTTTTCTGGTGCTAGTTACATAACAGCTACACCCACTGGTTACAGGTTTGTATATTTCACATTGACATGCTCAGAAAAAGAACAGGTGTATGGCCTTGGTGTTTTGCTTGCTACTGTGAAGGCCCATACACACTAGAAAATTATCTTTACAATCTGGCTGCTTGGAATGAAAATCTGGAAATTTCTGGGAATATATTACAATCAACCCTTTGCTCCCAAACGTTGGAGAATGGGCAAAAGCAGTCATCTGCATAAATGGATTTAACCAATTTGTCTGTAGGACAAATTTTCGTCTGTTTGCCATGTTTTAGGAGCAAATGGTCAATTGTTATTTGCTTCCAAAAATTTCCAGATATTCAATCCAATCAGCCAGATTGGATTGAATAGTGTGTATGGGCCTTTCGAGGTCTGCATGCATGCATAGTGGTATATGGTAAATAGTTACCTCTGCTGCCGTGTTTTCAGGACAATAAAATACGGAAATATGAAGTCAGCTATCCTGTTTGAGTTTATTGTAGGCAAGTTATCAACTTCCACCGCTATAGAGACCATGCGTTGTAGAAGGAAAACCATCCTGTGGTCAGGAAATAAGGATTTAGAAAAGGCACTAAATGGCATATTCTGCATATTTGACAGAACGTATATCAGAGATAAAGCGATCCCTTACCTTTGTCTGTCACATTCAGAACAGGGATCCAGTTCCTGGCCCAAGCCAATTCCAGAAATGTTATCCATTAGCCAGTGTATGACATCTCTGTAACAAACACAAATGCTAGAAAGAGCTCTAACAGTTCAGTCAAATTGGTATTAGAGCATACAAATCCATCACGGATGGTTTAGAGCAGGCATGTCCAAACTATGGCCCTCCAGCTGTTGTAAAACTACAAGTCCCATCATGCCTTGCGACAGTTTTGCTTTTAGGGAATGCTAAAACTATGGCAAGGCATGCTGGGATGTGTCGTTTCACAACAGCTGGAGGGCCATAGTTTGGACATGCCTGATTTAGAGGTACACTGCATGTAGTCTTGACATCTGTTATTTCCAGCCAGGTATTAATATCAAATGTTTTTATTGCCATTTTATAAAACACAACTTTAACATTTTCTCCATTAGAAATAACTGTATATCGGGAAAACATAGTAACATAGCTTTGTCACAACCCATGACCTGCAGAGATGTTAATAGGTTGACATGTTTGGTTAGGACCCTCCTTAGGATAGATCTCCCATAACTCTCATATTCGTGGACAAATAGGCTATTTCATGGTCAAGGTGCTGGAAGACAACACTTCTGATCAGCGCCTCTTCAGCCATGTTGCATTGCCCCAGTTAGCACACAATTACATGGTGTACTATTCCATTATAGGAGAAATACATGTGTAGGCTTTCATCACTGACCATTTCAGAGCTTAAGGTGAATAGAATATTTGTGCAAGCTCTTCGGATCATCACAATTAGAGCAGATGATGGAAATGGAAGCAGATGTAGCATACCTATCACTAAGCATTGGGAATAATAAGCTAGAGGGTGGAAGGCAACCTGTATGAGACATAAGCCTGCTAGGCTTATGGTAGAAAGGGGCCTACTGGCACCCCAATTCCCCCACGGGGCTCATTCAAGGCTCTCACCATTTACCCTGATTTCATATGTACATTTGTTTGTTTGCAACTATAAAAATAAAATTGATTTCACATTATCAGCATCTTGTCACTCATTTACACATACAAAGGAGAGCGCTTAACTAAAACCTCTGATTTATACTATTTTTGAGCACGGACCACTCAGTTAAGCTGCCCCACATACAAAAGGTAAATAAGCGCTGTAACCACCCCAATTGTCAATTTCCCATCTAGGCCACCGATAGACATATATACAGTAGAAGGATGTCAACTATTGTACAAATAAATATAGTATATTTACTAAAAATTGATTATATGCCCTCTAGTGGTAAATGATAACATAACATAAATTCAAACAAGATGCTTCATAATTTATGCCTTCTATTAAGAAAACAAGGATGCTATAAACTTCTGTGTGTGGTCAAAGACACTTACTTAACATTACTGAAAGAGGATAGCATTGTTTTACACAGACAGGACTTCAGGGACCGTCGCTGCAAGGACAGCTGGAAGTCGTCATCTAGAGTTTGTACAACATACTGAAGAAATAGGCAGCAAGTCTGGATTGGAAGAAAGAAAAAGGCAAATTATAAAACAAATATATATTTTATACACAAACAAATACACACACACACACACACCCTGTATATAGCTAAATAATGCCCTTTCTAACATAGACCAACTGCATACTTCCTACATGTTTGTTTTAGGACATTTGACAAGTAAACTGTTACAACAGACACAATTTCCTGTCCTTCAGTAATAATACTACCATTAATGATTGTTCATATAGAAAGTACTATGACAAGTGCTAATTGTCTATTGTAGATCATCACCACAAGTACTGGCAGCTCAAGATACATACATTTTGTGTTAAGAGTTTTGAGAATACTTTGATAGATCTGCTAACAACAGATCAATGTCATTTATAAATCTGAATATGACAATATTTTATTTAGTCGGGACCACATGTCCTTTGAAGAGACCACATTGAACAGGTTTCATACACATCTTGACCCTCATTCTGATTGACCCGCAAAGCAGCTTTGCGGGTCATCTAATTGCTGCCTGCACGAAGATCCACCCGCAGATTACACCTGCACGCATGTGAATGGATGTTTTGCATAAACAACCATTCTCAGCTTGCGTGCGGGGCAGAAATCATTCAATGGTTGCCACTCTCTGGTCTCTTAGATCTGCGGTGCCCCTGTACCGGAAGAGGGTGGGAAGCTCACATACGGTGACGACAACTGCCAGTGCCCGTCATCCTCATTACTGGCGCATTTTTAAATTGGAACACCATGAAACGATGGGCGTTCTCATACGCATTAAATGTGTCTGTCACCCCACACCCCCCTGCCCGCACTGTTGGTGTGAACGGGCTGGCGAATAATCAATTTTCCGCGCACAAAGTTTATGCACATGTGCAGTAGCTAAACATTGCTCCCCTGTACAAATGCCCAGGGGAGGGATCAAACCAGAATCAGGGCCCTTATGTATTTATATATTGTATACTTATCCCTCTTAGAACGTAAGGTTTATATAGGAAAATAACTCATTCATTTAACCACTCATCTGTACTCTTTCAAGACCAACAACATTTTGTGACTTGGTTAGCCATACTGACCATAAGGACTCACATGGGCTTGATAATTCTCTTCTCTTCCATGATTAATAAAACAGACAATACATATCCTAATGACTCAAGCATGGCTGTGCTTATTCATAAATACACATTTCCTATCATGATTCACCAAGCATATGGAGGGGAGGGGGTAATCAGATTACCATCAAAAAACTAAAATTTTTCCAATTTTTGGCATATATTGTTATCAAGCAATACTATTATGGTACCCCCCAAAATATCACGAAAACACAGTTTTAGTGAAATGCGTTTTTTTTTACGGGCAGTCGCTGCTTTTGGGGCTTTTGTTTTCACTGCCTGAGACAGGGAAAGCAAAATCTCTATAAGTAGCAATTACACAGTGTTACACAACTCTTGTCACATTGCCACTTCTGAAGTAACTGGGAGGCAATAGGGCATTCACATGAAGGATAGGTTATGTGAAGCTGGGCCTTTGTAGTTGTGGGCCTAGTTATTTATACAGTGATCCACCTGGATGCTGATGAATCTCCTACACCTGGTATAAGAGTGATGCGAATATGCGCTGATGAGAACTGCTATTCTTACAAGGAGATGGATAGGGACCACATGGTCACATAGATCCTACAACTCTGCATACAGGTTATCAGTAGCCTATAGTTCCATGCACAGTGAGAGTGCATTAACTTTGTGCACAACTATGAATTGGCCACAATAGGTTTTTGCTCTATCTTAATAGACTATATCTACTTTAGCCAGTGTCTATGCTTCTAATAAGGTCTTACATTTTCCAAGGATATTGGACATTAAAGAACAGGATATTAAACAACAGGTGTGCCAAAGATCCCTCCTTGTTACCCACCTCAGTGAATACCTTCTTCTCCATCACCTCTGAGAACAGCTTCCAATCCCAGGCCACTGTATCCGAGGTAGCTGGGTGTAGCCTGGAAAAAATAAGCAGGGAACAGCTTCACTAAAATGACTTAATTCCTCACTTTTACCAGTCTGATTCAGTGCCTGTAAGCACATTTTAGTTTGCCCAATGGTTTAAAATCGGTCTATTCAATTCCAACAGATTTTTCTGTGTGAAACTGACTTGTATTTAGGAGGCCACACACAGGATCTGGTATAAATTCCTGGATCCATGTGTATTCGTGATCATGGCCATCAGGGGCGGATCCAGGATAAAATGACAGGGGGGGCACCATGATAAAAGAGGGTTTGGGTGGGGGAGGGGCGGTGTTAGTGGTGTCAGTGTACATGCTAAGAGAGCGGCATAGAGAGGGTGGGAATGGGATTAAAAATAGGCCCTGGCATTTAAAGTACGCAGGCCCACCATGGTGACAAAAGTGAAGGATGTAGTTGTGCGCGCTGAAGGTGCGCTCCAGAAAATGGGGTGTGGCCACTCAACAGGGGGCGTGTCCTTGAGTGTAGTGTACCACACCATATACAACTTCTACACATTATACAACAAAATACTAGACTCAGTGGCGTAACTAGGTTCCCCCCCCCCCCGCCGTTATAGGAGGCGCCTCCCCCCGCCCCCTAGCCCTTCCAACACAGCCCCCCTCCCCCTTACCCCGCTGCATTCCCTCTGCGCAAATCTCCTCTAGGCTCCAGACCGTCTCCTCCTGACGTACATTGCTAATGAAATGTTACATCACAAAATGGCTGCCCCCTAATAGCAGACAGTTTTTAAGGATGCTAAAGGAAGCTGCCGCCGCCTCCTCTAGCATCCCTACAAAAAATTGTCTGCTATATGGGGGCAGCCATTTTGTGAGGGGCAGTTTTCAATAGCACTGTACGACAGGAGGAGACGGTCCGGAGCCTGTAGGAGATCTGCGCTGTGAGAATGCGGCGGCATGAGGAGGGGTAAGGTTTCTGATTAACTCTACGAGGGAGGGCGGAGGGGAGGGCTAGGGGGAGCCGCGCTGTCTGCCCACACGTCCTGGTCAGCCACACACAGTGAATAGTAACATAGCCCCACAGCGCAGACCGGCGCCCACAGTTACACAGCGCCTCCCCGCCATGGCGGGGGCTGCGGGGCTATAGTTACGCCACTGACTAGACTCCATTATACTTGCCCATTACACATTATGCCAAATGGAATGAGCCAAAATTCACATAATACCACATGGATTGTGTCAAAATACACATAATGCCACAAGGATTGAGCCAAAATTCACATAATGCCACACGGATTGAGCTAAAATTCACTTAATGCCACATGGATTGAGCCAAAATTCACATAATGCCACATGGATTGAGCCAAAATTCACATAATGCCACAGATTAAGCCAAAATTCACATAATGCCACAGATTAAGCCAAAATTCACATAATGCCACACAGATTAAGCCAAAATTCACAAAACGCTTCATAAACAGGGACATTGTCCGCCAAAGGCGCGCATTAAACATTTACACCATAATGTCCATTACACGTTAAGAAACACATCATAATGTCCATTATGTATTATGCCAAACACCATAATGCCAATAAAAAATATGCTACATAAGTGCTGCTTATCTACATGCTCATTGCCAAGGGTTCCATGCTCATTGCCATGTGGGATTACATGCTCATTGCCGTGTGGGATTACATGCTCGCGGGAAATGGGGGACAGCCGCCGCCAGGCAGAAGTGATAGCCACTGACAGTGGCAGAGCCTGGCTGTATTCAGAGCACTGCAGGTCCCGGCTATTTGAAATAATACCCCTCTCACACCAGAAAATGCATTCCCAGGTTGGCCCCGTTTACGCCAGCCTAGTCCCTGCATTTTCTGGTGTGAGGGGGAGAGAAAACCACCCCTCCTCCCCTTTAACCAGTTATCTAATTTAACCAGCTATATTTTCGGAACCAACTGACCCATTTACATGAGACAAGTATCATATTGAAGAACTTTTGAGTGGGCTTTGAATGATTTTGGTCCAGTGAAACTGGAACGTTTGATTCCAGAATAATCTGCCCTCAAAGAACATGAACAGCCATGAAATTACATTTCAAAAATAAAAAAAATCGGTTTACACGCAATATCTCTGGAACCGATATGAACCAGCCTGGTATCATATTGAGGGCCCAGCGATTTGGAATTGAATGAGATCAACCACAAGCTTCTGTGATGCCAGGGAGGGAACTGGCAGCCATCGGAACCGGGTGGGGGTCAGAATTAACGGGTCCCATATTATCCTATGGGGAAAAACGTTACAGATTTGCCAGGCGATATCTCCGGTTCCCGGGGGCTAGTGACACGGGGCTGGGCTCTTTGGAAAGCTCTGGTGACAGGGGGGGCACGTGCCCAGGTGTCCCCCCCCCTGAATCTGCCAATAATGGCCATAAAAACCGGTCATTTGTCAGTGATTTCCTTTTCCTGCCATAGGACCGATGGGGAAAGAGCACAGATGCTGCTGGCTTTCTTGACTAATTGGATAGCCCTCAGGAGAACCATTAACTACAGTAATTTATTACAGCTCATTTCCCCCATTATTAATGCAATTGCATTTCCATGCAACCAACTTAGCTAAAGTGTGAATGCACCATTGTTGCCCAACGGTTTCCATTTATTCGCAGGTGGAGATGCGAAGGACCTCTGCGCTAACTCTTGATTAACCCTAGAGAGACTAAGATGCACGTACTGTATATGCCCTGTTAGCAGTACTATTTTTCTGGAAAAATAGGTTCAGGAACTCCAGGTCTGCGGGTGGATCAATTAAATAAAAAAAAAACATATAATAGAGAGAGGGAGGGAGAGATAGATGTATATAATGTATTTAGAAACAAAGGCACTCGCAGGTGACTTTAAAATAAAACTTATCTTATGAAAAGTACATTTTCAGTTCCTGATGATGTCATATTCAATTAGAGGTTCAGGAACTGAGTTCCTGCTGGTTCCTGCTGAAAAATAGCACTGCCTGTTACCATAAGCAGCAAGACAGACTGCAGACGCGGCCATCTAAAACAGGCCCTTTTGGTGCATGTAAGTTGGTATCTGAGGATAGTGTTGCAAATATCTTTTGTCCTTATGTGATGCAGGGGAAGCTTTTTCTGTTGAGCTAGCACAATGTAGAATTCCTTAATGACCAGTTTCATTTAAAACCAAGTGACCGGTCTGGCGGTCCAGTGGCTTTACTTACTTTTGCACTTTCATCAGGATCATGTAAGCTTCATGCTCAATTGCTTGTTCCTCCCCACAAAGTAGAATAGTGTTGATGACATGACTGATAATATCCTTAGGCGGGTAATAATATGCAGATACAAACTCATTCAAGAAGTGCAATGTGCCTTGATGGAAGCTTTCATCCTTTGTGTTGTTCACGATGCTCATACGACTTAAAGGGATTGGCATTGAAGGCCGTTTCTGTTACAAGGAAAAATGCAAAGTGCAATACTGTGTGAAAGTTACAGAATTCTAACAGTTACTGTAAACTAAACCTAGAAATAGAATGGCCCGAGCAAATACTACCAACATACAAACTGTCACATGCTCTCTAAGGCCATCTGGATTGTTGCTAAGTGTAAATGGGCAACAGTTATAGGACAAGTAGAAAATGTTTGGTGATTATACCAATTAGACCTGTGATTTTCAACCTTTCTTAAATTGCGGCACACCAAGCAAATTGTAAAATTGCCAAGGTCCACCGTCAGTCACCCACAGGGAAAAACACACAGACATTGATTCCTCACCAAAGAAAAACAATCACTCTGGCTCCCAGATGAGCACAGGAGAGACAATATGTTAATGACAATTGTTTCCAATTCATAGTGTCCCAGAGTGTAGAGTTAAAAATGCCATCATGTGATCACCATATGAGTCACTGCCCAGCTGCCATCATGTGCTCCTAGGGAGCTAGAGCAGACAGCATAGCACCGGAGCAGCACGTCTCCTTCCTACTGTACCTGTGACCTGTCTTATGTAAATCCTGACAATCCATTAGCATGTCCCCAGCAACAAGCCCTTGAACCAGAACAACAAGGACACAGACACATTGTAGCTGCCCCAAACAATTGGTGATAAGCCAGGGGCAAATGTAGGATTTTGCTGAGGGGGTTTCTGATCATTTTTCTCACGCACACTTTTGTACGTATACATACAGCATACATACTGTACTTACACTGCATATTACAAAACATATACATACACACTGCAGACAAACACATACACAGAGCATACATACTTTACACACACACACACACACACACACACACACATTTAGCATGTATACTTACAGACACACACATAGCATGAACACACACCCTCCCTTTTCTATCAAACATCAATAAAGCAAGTGCCTCATCCTGCCAAAATAATAACTGAAGCCTGAGGCATATTACACCTACCTCATTGGCTTCTGAACATCCCTGCATGATCACCCCAGCCACATGGAGCACAGCCTGGGAGGAGCTGCACACTGCCTCTGCAGCTAGCTCCCCCTGCTGTATGCCAGCACAGCAGCATCAGGATTGCAGCCTGTCTCTCTCTACCAGCGGACAGATCCGGACCCACTTACATCAGAGAGAAGCGGTCTTATACTTATGTCTAGGATACACATACAGGAGCAGGAAAAGACCACTGCAGCCTAAAATTAATAAGGCATCTCTGAACACATTGGTTGAAAAACACTGGATTAGACCATACCAAACATGAGGAAGCCCTAGAAGGAAATCTTGTGTATGTATCCCCTATAAATCTGGTTTCTGGTGACATATAGGAGATTACCACCACATGCATTTTCTCAGCCTGCCAGTTTTACAAGATTGAAAGTGTCATTCTGTTACCTTATCATGTTTAAAAGTATTGAAAAAGAAGTGATTGACTGGAGGTTTCCTGAAGTACCTAAGTTTGTACAGAAGGGCAGTGTTGAGTTGCACTGCTTGTGTATCAGGGTCTTTGTTACTGTCCATTTCATTTACCACAGTTTGGGTGGATGCAGAACTTGCCACAGGCTGTGACTGTACATTGTCCGGTAAATACACAGTGCAGGTGGCTTCAGGCGGCCAACTTTGTAAAGTAGAACAATTTGTCAAGGGACCATTCATAATCGTTTGAAATGCAAGATCCTCATTTTTACAACGAGCGTCCTCTTGTTTTATCAGAACGTCACTTGCACAATCTGAAATGCTCTGGTGCTTATATGTAGTCCTCCAGCTGCATTCAGCAGACTTGTCTCCACAATCAGGGATCTCATCATTTAAAAGTCTGAGGTCCCCAGATAACCAAGATTCATTGTTGCTACTTTCCGAGTCGGACTGTCCATCTGTGAGGAGACAACTGCTGGTGCTTATGGATTCTGATGGTGACAACTGCTTGCATTCAAATCTTATGTCCTCACTAGCAGTCAAATCTATTACACGGTCATCAAATGCGGTCAAATCCACAAAGTCCTAAAAAGAGAAAAAATAAAATAAACATACACATGGATTACATTTTGTCACACACGGGTAGTCCTGCACCAGTTAAATATTATTATATACTAGTAAGCCCGCTCAAAGCAAAAGCTTCGAAAGCTAGTCTGCCACCTTCTGTGTTTGTGCATGTGTGAGAAAGAGATGTAGTTTCACTTTCTGCCAGCAGATGGCAGAGCTTCGGAGACTCATAGATGATTGATATAGGATCTTTTTAATCTTATATTTACTTTAAATCAGGCATTCCCAACCACGGTCCTCAAGGCACACCAACAGTGCAGGTTTTAGTGATATCCAGGCCTCAGCACAGATGGTTTAATGAGAATCCCTCAGATACTAATTAAGTCACCTGTGCTCAAGCCTGGATCTCTACAAAACCTGCACTGTTGGTGTGCCTTGAGGACCGTGGTTGGGAATGCCTGCTTTAAAGGAATTATTATTCCATTCTTTGTCCTGTTAAAGGTGCTAACACTTACTTTTTATCAAGATCAATAACACCAACTTTAGAAAAGTAATAGTGTGGGTGCACTAGAAATCCTAAAACATTATTTAGATCAGGCATGTCCAACGTTGGCCATCCAGATGTTTTTAAACTACACATCCCAGCATGCTTTGCAATAGTTTTAGCATTCTCTAATAGCAAAACTGTGGCAAAGCATGCTGGGATGTGTAGTTTCGCAACATCTGGAGGGCCAGTGTTGGACATGCCTGATTTAGATTATCTAAAACCTATTCCTAATTTTGGTGAAATATAAAACCTATAGTTTTTCCCTATGGTGTGGTGACGGAAGCATGGTACTACGGCAGTAGAACAAGTCTCACTCTAGAAAAAAGAACAGTGCCGTGGCTAGTGTTCATTCTAGCACCCGCCATCTTTGAAGATCCATGCAGTTCCTCTTCCCTGCCTGGGGTGTCACTGTCTGCTGTGGTGTTTCTAGCACAGGTTTGGTTTGCATATCAATGCTGATATACAGGCCACACTGTGCTTGAACACTACAGCAGACAGCAACACCCCAGGCAGGGAAGAGGAACTGCATGGGTTTTTAAAGATAGCGGGTGCTAGAATGAACACTAGCCGTGGCCAATCACTTGACATGCATTAGAGAGGAAGTTGCCGCAGTTCAAATACGGCTTCAGATAAAGCATCACTCCCAAAAAATAGCAGTGTAATATAATATACTCTATATCAGACGTTACCGCATAGGAGGGTATGTGTATAGGAATGAGAGTAATTAGGTCGATAGTCAATAGGTCGAATGGCAAAAGGTTGACACAGGAGAAAGGATGACACAAGCAATAGGTTGACATGGAAAAAGGTTGGCATGAAAAAGGCTGACGTGTGTTTTTCATGTTTCTTTGGTGTCTATGTCAACATAAGTTGACATGGACACCGTATAAGTGTACCGCTTCACTCACCCACCGTGCTTCGGGCACGGTAGCTCGCTACACTCAGCACACTGTTAAATAGCTCCCTCTATGTCCAAGTGGATAGTTAACTATGGAAACATGTCAACCTATTTCTTGTGTCGACCTTTAGACCATGTCCTCTTTTTTATGTGTTGACCTTTTGACTGTCGAACAATAGTGGTAGACCTAATGGAGGACCAAAGGGGATTATATATAAACAAAATCAACTCTATACCTGCCAGCAATAATTATTGTGACACTGCGTACAGCTCCATCATACTATTTTAAAGACATGTTAAAAAGTACTGATGGGAATGTTGCTTTCAATTATATTGGTCTACAAGATACTAAATAATAACTTATAATAAACAAGTGAAGCATTGTGTAAATTGGTGACTCTTTATATTATACAATACATACAGTACTTTGTGTAATTAACCACAATGGAGTAGAAATTTGTGCATTTTACATCTATCTAGAATGAATTTAACTAACTGAAAGGAAAAGAACACTAACATAAAATGGTAAACAATGGAGAGTCATATCAACTGTCCTGAAAAAGGAAACATTTGTTACTTTATTCAGTTTACAGTTAAGACATAGGAATTCAGCAAGCAGACTTGCGAAAACAGAAATGAACCTTATCCATTCATGTAAAATCTTCCAGCTTGAATTGCAACTTTGAATGGAAATGGTTCTTCTAATCATTAATTTGTCTTTTTTTCTGATAGTTACATTATTCTGGAATTTTTATATTCTTTCTTTGTTGGAATTATCAAGATAAAGGAATATACACAAGTCTACATGCAGAATATTAACAGAATTTTCTTCGGAATGTTTTTTTACAGCCCAATTTTATTTGTTTGCTAATTTCTCTAATATTATGTTTTTCATTATTATGTATGTATATATTTCTGTTTATATATATACAGTATAATAACCATACTGTTTCCATTATAATGCTTTTTATAGAATGTCTTTAGTCCATTGTATAATGCTGATTGAAGTTATAAACATTGAGAAATTTGCTGGTTATCTATGTACCATACATTGTGAATGAAGGAGAACACTATTTTGATGCAAAGCCACTTCCTGTTTCAGCACCATTTTGTTTTTTTCCTTGAGAACTGTTTTTGCCCAGCGTGTGTACACAGCAATGAACGTTTTCATCGCTGGGGGGAAAGCCGCTCAGCACATACACACTGAGCCGGTTTCCCCCTGCCTAGCGCCGACAGCGGGGGGAGGATGGCTTTGCATAGCTCAGAGCTAAAAGCCGTCCTCAAAGCCGCTCATCTGCTGGTGATACCAGCAGATGAATGGCTTTCCCAGAGATTATGCGGGAGCGCGCAGGGGCATACACACTGGGCGGCTTTGAGCTGAAAGCCGCTCAACCATGCTGTTTTGAGCGACTTTCAGCTAAAAGTCACCCAGTGCGTAAGGGCCTTAAGTCACATTTTTTTACTCTTGTATTACCATGAAAAGGCCTCGACTGAAAACCTGGTTATAGCCCCATTCTCAGGGTAGTAATTTTTTTTATTAGCACTTTTCTGACTGATCATACCTTTTCTGCATTCTCTATTGTATTTGTAAAGTTTGCGGTACACTTATAATGAGCAGATAGGCTATTACCTGCTTCTCAGCATCTAATTTACATTTTGCTTCTCCTTTTTTACTGTTAGTGGTGTGCAGGGAGCGTAACATAATTTCTAGTGGGCTACACTAGTGCAGCGACTTTAATGCACTAGATCATATAATTGTTACAGTGCAGTTGAAAATCTTCTTTAAAAGGTTATTTTATTATGTACCCTTCCATAAGTGGCACACAAATCACAATGGTGCTTATGACTTAAGTCGAGCTGCAGTGTAAAGCCCCACAGTTTATAACCCGGGTTGACTAACCCAGAAATTCCGACTTGGGTTCTAAAAAGGCAACCCAGGTTTAATGTGAAAGAGCAGGTGCCGGGATCTAATCCTGGGTTTGGTCAGTGAGTTTCATCCAGGTAAACCGGTTTCCACCCACACGCCAAAAATATACTGGTAGGTTAATTTTCTCCCAACATAAATTAACCCTAGAATGAATATGTATGTGTGTGTTAAGCCCCGTACACACGGGGCGATTCTGGCATATATTGCTGGGGATATGATCGCTAAGCGACCATATACCTGTGTGTGTGGGGTGACTGTCGTCAGGAGCGCACTCCCGCGACCAGCCCCGGGGTGGTCGCTGGTCGCAGGAGCATGCTCCTGCGATCAGTTGTTTACCCCGGTAGAGAGTCTCCTTTTTATCTCTGGTCGCTAATGAAAACGGGACACTCAGCAATATATTGCTCTGTGTGTACGGAGCTTTAGGGAATGTAGATTGTTAGCTCCACTTGGACATGGACTGTTGCGAAAGTTCTATTCCTGTAAAGCATGGCATAATTTGTGTGCGCTATATAAATAACTGCTAATAAATAATAAACAGACTTCACAGTAAAGACCTCATGATAATAACACAGAGCTTGCTGCTCTCAAGTACAGTTTCTCTTTTCACTATCAAATTCACTGCCAAACTTTTTGGCAGGGGGGAGCAAAATTTATAATTAAGACACTGCTCCCAATGTTTACTTGGGTTTCTTCCCACGCTACTAAAACATACAGTCCATGTAGGCTAAGTGCCTTTTGAGAAAAATTGGACCTTGGTGTATATGTGTGCCCATGTTGTACGTAATAGCGATTGTTAAGTATACTGTGGCAGAAAATGACGTGAATGACTTATGGGCAGATGTACAAAGCCTTGGAGAGAGATAACATGGATGGAGATAAAGGGGGTGATTCGGGTTGGTTTGCAGGGGCAGACTCCTTCTTTGGTGGACAAAACCATGCTGTACGGCGGGTGGGACAGGTGTGGCATGTGCAGAGAGTGTTACATTTGGGTGTGGTGTGTTCAAAATGAAATCTAAATTGCAGTGTAAAAATAAAGCAGCCAGTATTTACTCTGCACAGAAACAAAATAACTCACCCAGGTGTGACTCTCTCTGCGAATGTTGCGTCTGCCCCGCCTGCGGTGCACATGTCCATTAGAGAGGGAGGTTTTTTTTGCGGGCCAATCTGAATCACCCTCAAAGTACCAGTCAGTCAAATTCTAATGGTGCCCACACACGCACCGATCCCGGCGGTGCGATGCTGTACGATGGGGTGCGCGCTCCCGCGGCACCTCATCGTACAGTACAAAAAGTATGTGCTGCACATACTTTTTGTACTAGCTTTTTCTAGCATAGCATCGCATCGCATGCACATCGTATGCACAAGGCATACGATGCGATGCTGTGTGTGCTAGTTAAGCCCACAACGCACGCCGGGATCGGTGCGTGTGTGGGCACCTTTAGGGCGGTTTCACACACTCCGGCTCCTGCCGGACGGTGAAATCCCGCACGGCCAGGGAGCCGTGCCGCACACATTAGTTGTGAATGGACACTATTGTGTCCATTCACACGGGACAGCCACGACCCGGCCGCACGGCTGCAGCCGGATCCCACCACTGGAAGGGACGGCTGCCGGGCTGTGGCCATCCCTTCCATGTTAAACTAGTGTGTGCGGCACGGCTCCCTGGCCGTGCGGGATTTCACCGTCCGGCAGGAGCCGGAGTGTGTGAAACCAGCCTTACTGTTATTTTTCAAACACAGCCTGTATCATGTCAGTTAGGATTCATGTTACAGGCAGTTATGTGTAAATAACTAAATAAATCAAGTTACAATGTTGTTCTTTTTACTACAAGAAATTTACTGGAAAACGAAAATAAATAATACAACTAAAAAAAACAAAAAATACATGCTGCACATACTTTTTTGGTTTGCAATATGAACTACACGGGAGCATGCATCGCAAGCCAAAAGAAGTGAACTTTGACAAAAACTGGGGGCTGAAAAAGCGCTTTTCACTTTTTTTTTTTTTTTTTTTTAAATAGAGTTCTGATGCATGAGGGCCAGCTGCTGGATAATAACATTGTAATGCAGGTGAGGGATACAGCACAAGGTACCAGCACAGAGCAGGCTGAGGGGGCAGCAGGAGAGAGTCCCAGCACAAGGAGAACACTGCAGGTGCCAGGCCAGCGCAGGGTGAGGAGGCAGCAGTGGAGAGTCCCAGCACAAGGACTTATAAATAAAATTGTAATAATAATAATAATAATAATGATAAAAAAACAACACTGCTGGTGCCAGCACAGAGCAGAGATGAGGGGTAAAGCAGGAGAAAGTCCCAACACTGAAGATGCCAGGAGAGAGCAGGACAGTGCCAGCACAAACAGGGTGAGGGAGCAGCAGGGAAGAGTCCCAGCACAAAGAGAACACTGCTGGTGATGCCAGCACAGAGGAGAGATGAGGGGTAAAGCAGGGGAGAGTCCCAACAGTGCAGGTGCCAGCACAGAGCAGGGTGAGGGGGCAGCAGGGGAGAGTCCCAGCACAAGGAGAACACTGCTGGTGCCAGCACAGAGGAGAAATGAGGGGTTAAGCTGGGGAGAGTCACAACATTCCAGCACAGAGCAGGGTGAGGGAGCAGGGGGGGGAGAGTCCGAGCACAGCGCCGGCAGCAGTAACGGGAACACCGATCTTTGCACGCACTTTGGTTACACCGGGAGGAGCAGGGCCCCGGCTGCCGCTCACCTGAGCACCGAGACTGCCCGGACGTCTCCGCTCTAGCCTGCAGACTGCCGCCCGGTACTGTGCCCCGTCTGGCTCGTTTCCCGAGTCCTCGGAGTCCGAGATAACGATGGGATCAGCCATACTGCCTCCCCCAGCGCCGGAGACCGTGCCAGAGCTGCTGCCTGCGGGGAGGCGGTGCCATGACTACGGGCGGCTTCCTTCCTTCCCCGCGCTGGAGCGCCCCCCCTACTGGCCGCAGCTCGTACACTGCACCCCCGAGCCCTTATCTCCTCCACTACCGCTTACAATGCTCTGGTAGCAGCTACTTCCCAGGCTGCCAATGCTCGGCTGCTGTCATATCGGTATCCGGATGATGGGTCGACATTGACAAAAGGTTAACACAAGCAATAAGTTGCCATGGCAAAGGTGTTTTCATGGAAGGGTGGACTTGATTGTTTCATCATTTTTTTTTTTTTTTTTTTAGAATTTAACACCCACGTTGAACTCGCTGACGATTGGGTATGGTAGTGGTCCGAACCATGGCGAGCAAAGCGATACACAAATTGTGGGTCCACGTGCTCAGATGGCAATATTGATACCAAAAAAAGCACATCCAGACCTTTTCATGTGTGGACATATTTTTAATTTTAAACGAGTGCATGTCAACCTTTTGTCAATGCATTTTGGATACAATACATCCTCTCTTATTGGATGCATACTTGCATAGCAATTAATAACTATAATAGGATGCACAGTTATACTAATAACTATAATAACTATATTATACTAATATACACACTGGTGTCACTTTGTATATGGTAAGTGGCAGAATGTTTCACATCCACAATGCGATGTATGATACACCCCACCCTATGTCCTCCGTTCAGTATATAACAACACACTTACCTTACCTCTATTTGTCACTGTACTGCTTATGCTAGCTATGTCTCACACTCATCCATGCCCCCTACCATCATGCCACTCCATCTGTCTCTCATCTCTCCTCTCCCTCCAGTAGCGCACGCAGGGGGGGTTTCTGAGTACCCAGAAACCCCCCCCAAGTCTAAGGGCCCTAGGCTGAAAGCTAAGGGTCCCTTCTTTCCATGGGTACAAGAATTTTAAAAATCGGCCCTTGGGAACCGGAGATATCTGACTTCAAAGCAGTGGTCCCCATCCAAGCCTGTTAATTGCTCTTCCCAGTCAGATATTTCAGGTTCTGCCTGACTTAGAGTTTTTCTGAGGATATTTTCCAAAAGCTGGGACTCTCCCCCTTTGAGGGACATGAGTAGCTTGTCTCTACTGTGCCCAGAACCAGAGATATCAGCCTTCCAGCAGCTGGTTACTGCTCCAGCTCCACACACCTGGTATGTAGTTGTGTATATACTCGTTGGCAGATTTGCTCTGCCTCCTGAACTCTGATCCCCTAGTCCCCAATACCATTTGGTAGGTGGGATTCTCTAGTTTTTAGTTCCATTAAAATCTAAGAAATCTATTTCTGGGAACTGGAGATATCTGCAGTCAAGCAAGCTGTCCTCCCACCAGAAAAGTATGAATAATAAGCCCACTCCACTATACACCCCTCCTCTGCATATTAAACATCCTCTACCACCCTGGAAGTTATGTATCAGGGCCCCTTCATTAAGCCCAATGTGCCCTTCTTCCACCCTATCTCCCACCATCTGTGCAGTAAAGGGGTAATTAGTGGAAATGACTGATCCATCCTACATGCTGAGCGGTTGATATAATACCCCCTACCACCCGGGGCACATCAAAGCTTCCCCTACCGCTGGAGGATCGGTAGGTGCCCCAATACATTGCTATGCCCAGGGGTCTACACGGCTGTTGATGCCCCTGTATGTATGTATATATATGTATGTATGTATGTATGTGTATATATATATATATATATGTATGAATGTGTGTGTGTGTGTGTGTGTGTATATATATATATATATTTTATTATTATTATTATTTATATACATTTGGTCTATCTATAATACTTTAATGTAGCTTTCACATCACACTTTTAAAACGGTATATTGCCGTTTTTTTGCCTTTTAAAACGTTTAAGGCTGCAGTGTGAAAGTGTCATAGTTGAAATACCATTTAAAGTTAACTGGTATTTCAACACGTTTAAAAAGCAGAGTCCTACCCGTTTTAAAGCCAATTCAGAGCCGTTTTTTGTGCTGTCTGAATGGCACTGAAATGGTATTTAGTAAAAAATAAAGGTTAGAGCACTGTGATAGGCTGTCCCTTGTCTTGTGTCCCTTCCCTGAACCAGGAAATAAGCTGTGGGTAGAAACGTGTTCAGAGGTTAAACGGCTTGACTGGTGATGTGAATTGTACTTAAACGGTATTTTTAAATGGTAATCTGCTGCAATATGAACACTAGACCCGTTTAAAATACCATTTAAAATTACAGTTTTTCAAAACGTTTCAAAATGTTTTATGTGATGTGAAAGCTACATAACTGACCCGGCATATACTGGGTCACCTAATTGTCCATCTCCGTGCTTTGCTCCGCCCCTCTGGAAACCCCCTTCTGAAAATCCTGCGTTTGCCACTGCCCTCTGGGTGTAGTGTGCAGCTGCATTCCCAGCCTTGACCCTCAAGGCACACTGATATCACCTAAAGAAATATCTAAAGACCGATTGGGTAGTGCAGTTCAAACAAAGTCTCAGTTCAACAGCGCACTGTCAACCGCTGCTGGGTCACTATCCAGGAGCACCACTCCTATAAGTACAAATCGAAAACCAGTAGAAGATAGTTTCCCAGCACTGGTCTATTTTATGGATGGGATCCACCCGATGTTTCAGAGTCCTAGAGTATGTGATTAATGGGACCACAATGACCTTGGTGTTGGTCCCTATGTGCAAAATAAGGTTTCTTTAAAATCTGAGGTCTCCAAGATCCAAAACCTCTATCAAGGGAAGGGAGGAAATGGTTTCAAATAATGATGTAACTGACCTGGGAACTGATCCCTATGTGCACATCATGGTATCTTTAGCTTAAATTTTCTGTATCATCCACACAATATAGCAAATAGTACAGGTCAGTACTATTTGCTATATTGTGTGGATGACACAGGACATTGAAGCTAAACTATCTTCTACTGGTTTTTGATTGGGTAGTGCACCCGCCCAGTTGCACTGTCAGCCAACTCCAGATGATTGTTATGCTGGGTACACACCAGGACGACTAGGGCCCGATCCCCTCAATCTAGATCCAATTCCGACCAATTGGATGTAGATTGTGTGGTGATTGGGCCCTTTTCTGTCCTGGTGTGGACCGATCCGATGCGTGGTCCCGCGGGTCGGTCGGTCGTTATTGAGATCCTACCTGCTGCAGGTAGGATCTCAATGACGACCATACAGCCGGGTGCGGTCGCCATCGGATCGGAACCGCTCACTATGCACATCGTGAGCGGGTCGTGCCCCCCCGCGTCACCGTGAGCGGGTCGGACGAGACACTGACGACCCGCTCACGATGTGCATCGTGAGCGGGTCGCCCTGGTGTGTACCCTACAGGTGTACAGGCAGTTGGCGGATTGCTCGTACACACAGCATAATGTACCAATGCTCACAAACAGGAAGTCCGCCGAGTGCCGGTCCCATGTGGGTCTGTTATATGCTGTTGTTCTGACAGGGCACCCCGGCACAAGAATCTATGATTGGAGAGAGTGCCTGCTATTCATGAATATACTGTGTATATATATATATATATATATATCGGCCAGTGTTCACCCAGCATTAGTGAGCCTTGAGTACCAAGGTTTGGAATGCCTGTGCTAGAAGGATATTTAAGCACATTTTATGATAGATGCTGCTAGACTGGATCAGCGCTGTAATAAGTGCTCCAGGTCTCTGTGCTGGCCCCACCTCCTATACATGTGACACAGGGGCACAGGGGACGGAGTAGCCGGCATCAAGTAACTACAGAAGTCTTCGGAGTCTGGGCCGCTGGATGCTCTACTGACTGCAGGGTGCTGTTCCATGCACCTTGCAAGACAGGAGTGTGGAAAATGGGGTGGGTGACAGTGAGCCCGCAGTGCATCTGTGCAGTGCACTGCTTGTCTACACCTAACTAGGGTCTGGATAATATACACCATTCCTTGATTATTTTTAAAATAATATTTAGCCTAGAACAATGTGGTTATTGCCTAGAGGTTGTCCTCATTATGGCCCTTATTCTGGTTGGTGCGGCCAGAGCCGCACACGGGGCTCCGGCCGCACAAACCAATCCCCGCCCACCCTACGGATCGCCACGGCCGTCCGTACACGGACGGCTGGCGATCCGCATAAAAATGGTGGAGGCTACGCCTCCACCATGGTGGGAGCTGCCCCCTGCATTCGATGGTCGTCGACCATCGAAGGCAGGTCCGCACGCCGCGGCAGCTCCCGCAAGCTGAGACCACACGGACAATCGTCCGTGTGGTAGCTTGTATGGGGGCTGAAAGCTGACATCCGGCGACGTCAGCTTTCCGCCCCCATGAGTTGCGTCATGGCCTCATTACCATGCATACGCCCCGCGTTTGCATGGGAACGCCCATGAAACGCGGGGCGTACACATAGGGAAATGAGGGCATGATGCCTCTCACGCCCCTATACGCCCCCTTTGCGGCGGACGAAATACGTCTGCGGCGAAGGGGGCTGCACATGCGCAGATTCACCTCTGCGCATGTGCAGAGTAAAAACATCGGCGGTACGGCCGCACGCGGGCCGTACCGATCCGATTAGAATAAGGGCCTATGTAATTATGTGCACAGCAGCTGATTTAACTTGTTTATTTTCTGAATGCTAAACATTACAATGGCTACTAAATATTACAAAATGTTTATTTGGAAAAAATGTTACTTTCTGCATGGTTCAAAAATATTGTAAGTATATAGAGCAGCAAGGAATACATATTTTTATTTGTAAATATATGTTTTGAAGGTATTAACTTGTAGAAACTGCATAGCCAGCCTAATGACCAGAGGTGAAGCTAGGTGACATGGGGCCTTATTCTAGTTCACTCTTAGAGGCAAATTCCTTCTCAAATGGACAAAACCATGTGCACTGCAGGTAGGGCAGATATAACATGTGCAGAGAGAGTTAGATTTGGGTGGGTTTTTCTTCAAAGTGAGATCTATATTGCAGTGTAAAAATAAAGCAGTCAGTATTTACCCTGCACAGAAACAAAATAACTCACCCAAATATAATTATCTGCACCTGTTACTTCTGCCCCCCTGCAGTGCACATGGTTTTGTCCATCTGAGAAGGAATTTGCCTCTGAGTGAACTAGAATAAGGTCCATGTTGCCCAGAGCAAAGGTATGTTTCAGCACCCCCCCCCACTCCTTGTCATTTTCCTTCTCATAGTAATGCCTCATGCAATGCGCCACATTATGCCACACACCGTAATGTCCATTACATATTATGCCACACAATGTAATGCCCATTACACCACGCAACGTAATGCCCATTACACAATGGGCCTTATTCTACTTCACTCTTTCTGACAAAATCCTTTTTAGATGGACAAAACCATGTGCACTGCAGGTGGGGCAGATGTAACTTGTGCAGAGAGAATTAGATTTGGGTGGAGTTCTACTTCAAAGTTAGAGCTATATTGCAGTGTAAAAATAAAGCAGTCAGTATATTCCCTGCACAGAAACAAAATAACTCACCCAAATCTAATTCTCTCTGCACATTTTACATCTGCCCCCCTGCAGTGCACATGGTTTTGTCCATCTAAGAAGGATTTTCTCAGAAAGAGTGAACTAGAATAACCCCCAATATGCCACACACTGTAATACTTATTTCACTTTATGCCACACACCATAATGCCTATTATACAATATGCCACACTGTGATGCCTAATACACATGATGTCCACGTGTAGTACCGCTGACCAGTGGCGTGCGGTGGGGGGAGGCAGGTGAGGCACAGCCTTTCCTGTCATACTAGCGCATATGCCGGCATTTTGAATTGATAAAGTATGTCAAACATACAAATAATTTATAAAAAAATTCGGTACTTGTGTAGTTTCACGGCGCCACCGCGCGCACAGTCTGTGTTTGAAACTTGGCAGCTTGCCAGACTCTGTGTTTAACTGTGCGCGTGCCGCTCTAGCTGTTCTCAGCGCAGCGCGTGCCTGCTTTACATATGTAATCTACGTTATCAGCGTAGCGATGGGCAGCAGCAGCGCACACGCTAAAATTTAGATGCTAAAGCGTCTAAATCCAGACTCCCTGGAAACCGCTAAGAAGGGGGCATCTACATAGGGGTGCACTGTGCAAAACACTCTTAAACCTGTTCACAATGACACTAGTCGACGTAACAGCTTTGGACCTTGTTAATTCCACTATCCACGCCACCCCGAAGCGTGGTGAGCGCACGCGGTATGCGTCCGACCGACCTTTTCATACCCCCACTATCCACGTTGGTGTGGAGTTGATTATATAAAGTGTGGCAAGCCACCGAGCCCGAAGCGTGGTGAGTGCACGCGGATTACTTCACAGGTATACGCGTTCTCTCGCGGGGCCCGCTGCGTTCGCCACGCTTCGGGCTCGGTGGCCCACTGCGCTCGCCACACTTTATAAAATCAACTCCACGCCGACGTGGATAGTGGTGGTATGAAAAGGTCGGTCGGATGCGTACCACGTCCGCTCGCCACGCTTTGGGGTGGCGTGGATAGTGGAATTAACAAGGTCGACAGCTGTTACGTCGACTAGTGTTATTGTGAACAGGTTTAAGAGTGTTTTGCACAGTGCACCCCTATGTAGATGCCCCCTTCTTAGCGGTTTCCAGGGAGTTTGGATTTAGACGCTTTATCGTCTAAATTTTAGCGTGTCCCGGGGTGCAGGGAGTCTGGATTTAGACACTTTAGACGCTAAAATTTAGACACTTTAGCGTCTAAATCCAGACTCCCTGCACCCCAGCACACGCTAAAATTTAGACGCTAAAGTGTCTAAATTTTAGCGTGTCTAGTTTAGAAGCCCTGTAAGTTAGCGGTGTGCCGGGGTGTCCAGTTTACATGCCCCCGTTGTCAGCGGTGTGCAGGACTGTCTATTTCACTGTGGAACTACAAGTACCACAGTGACCTGTCAGCGATGGGCAGCGCGCGCTGCTGCTGCCAGCGCTACGCTGATAACGTAGATTATGTAAAGCAGGTACACGCTGCGCTGAGAGCAGCTAGAGCGGCACGCGCACAGTAAACACAGAGTCTGGCAAGCTGCCAAGTTTCAAACACAGACTGTGTGCGCGGTGGCGCCGTGAAACTACACAAGTACCAAAAATTCTTATTTTCATTATTCTAATCATTTTTATAGTCAAAATGCTGGAGTAAAAAGTCTATGGCAGGTGAGGCAGTACCTCACCTGGCTACCTTTTCTGCCCATCTCTTATCAAAACTCAGTTAATCTCTAGCTGTACACACTGCTGCACATGTGTATAATGCTGGTATGTACCCCATGGCTCATATATTGTGTGCATATCTGGCTCTGGTACTTGCCAGGGACTCTTGAGCCATTTACCTCACCGCACATCCATGCGGCTTACATATATAATGCCCCCTGTAATGCCATTTACACATAATGCCCCCACGAGTACCACTTACAGACCTAATGTCCACTGTAGTACCACTTACACACATAGGGCCTTATTCTAGTTCACTCTTTCTGACAAAATCCTTCTTAGATGGACAAAACCATGTGCACTGCAGGGAGGCAGATGTAAAATGTTCAGAGAGAGTTAGATTTGGCTGAGTTATTTTGTTTCTGTGGAGGGTAAATACTGGCTGCTTTATTTTTACACTGCAATATACAGTAGATCTAACTTTGAAGTAACACCCCACCAAAATCTTATTGTCTCTGCACAAGTAACATCTGCCCCACCTGCAGTGCACATAGTTTTGTCCATCTAAGAAGGATTTTGTCAGTAAGAGTGAACCAGAATAAGGCCCGTAGTTTCACTCGCTGCCAACAGATGGCAGTGTTTCAGAGCCACACAGACACTAGACATGTTTCGTTTACATTGAATCATCAGCGCCATTTTCTAACACTTTAGCAAGTATAGTCACTTTTACTAACTGCTTTGGTGCTAATCTACATTTGTATATAAGTAATTTTAAAAGATTCCTCTCATATGTAGCAGTATACACCCACGCTTCTAGGTGCCACATTCACAATCTCTCCATATATGGAACTAGACACGCCCTTTGGGTGGAGCATGACCCGCTTTGCAAAATTCTATTACCAACTATGATCTCCCCGAAACTAGTTTTTAAATGTAGGCAAGTATGTGTACAACGTTTATTTTATATAGAACTGTATGATGTCACAATCTTTGTGCATTTTAAAAATAAATTCACATAGCAGCTCTGCTGGGCCAATTCAGTCATATCCAATCTTGCATTGCAGGTCCCGGTACATGATATGGGAGTTGTGCACAGCACACATTATAAAAATGCAGAGTACTACATAGGCTTCATTTAGGATGCATTTGTCAGCTTTCACATTCTATTCGAAAGACACAATTGCATTGCAGGTAATTGAATTACCCACTTATTAGACCCTATTCTGGTCCATTTGTTCCCCTGCATGTTTTTGGGAGCAATGGTGTGCAACTGCGTCTAAAACGTTATGCACATGTGCAGCTGCTTGGTGCGAGCAGCAACGGCGAATTGAATATTCGCCGGTTGCTCGCACACAGCACTGCAGGTGGTGGGCATGGTCCAGTGGTCACACCCATGGGAACACCCAGCGTTTCATGGGCGTTCTCATGGAAATTCGGCAATGGTGCGGGCAGCTGCCCGGACGCTTTCCGCACAGGGCACCAGCAGACCTAAGACATCACAAAGGTGTCTTAGGTCTGAGAGCGCTGTAGAAATCATTCCATGGAATGATTTCCTCCCCTCACGCAAGCTGCGAATGGATCAAAAATCGGTGTCAAACCTGGGATTTTATACTCCGCTCCAGCCGAGGTGGGACCCGGCCTGTGACCCATTTCCACTGGCCTCCCTACCTGGCATAATGCCAGATGGATGATGGCAGAGGAGGCGGATCCAGAGCTGGTGCTGGGAGATGAGTTAATCTCCCAGCACCAGCTATTTCATTAAAGTGAAGTCCCGGGTCACATTGACCCGGTTTTCCCATTTGCACTGCACCGTAACCCGGACTGAATCTGTTACCCCTTTTCCACTAGCCTAAATAACCCAGGATTTTACACGGGAGTGGGCAAAATCCAGGATTTTAGGCAGGTGGAACGCTCCACATTGAAATAACCCAGGTCGTGAGACCCGGCATTTCTACCCAGGTAGCGACCAGGGTTAAACATGGGTTCAACCTGGGTCAATGTGTAGTGTAAACGGGTAACCGGGATCGATGCGACCCGGGTCCCGTTCACTGCAGTGCAAAACCCGGCGCTGGAAGATGCTCTCATCTCCCAGCGCCTCCCTTGACCCCATTTCATTATGCCAGGTGGGGACTTTAGTGTGAATGGGTTTGCAAGCCCGGCTTGCAGATGGAAAAGGGGTGTGTTTAACCCTGCTCGCTACCGATGTTGAAATGCCAGGTCACTTGACATGGCATATTTTAACTGGGTGCATTTACACTGGCTGCAATCCTGGGTTTTTGCACGCTCACGTGCATGAACCCGGGTTATTTCAGGGGGTTTAAAAGGAGTATTTCACTGCCTGAAACAACCCGGGATTGCATGCAGTGTAAATGCACCAAGTTTAATTATGCTGGGTCGAGCGACCCGATATTTCAACCTGGCTCGTGTAGCAGTTTCAAAACCTTTGGCCATCTGTGGCCAACCTTGATGCTTGATGTCCATCTCTACTTCCATGCGTAGGCGTAACCTACTATCCATGAAAACACGTACTTTCCATAAAATCAGTTGAAATGTAGTTTACAAATCATCCAGTCACAGAACAGAGTATTAATAGTGGGGGTGCCACAAAAAGAACGACTTGTGGGTTAAACCCTGAACAATATCAAGTGACGTCACCGGGACCCCGGCCACTGATAGCTGGTAGTTCTGTGAGATTTCTGCATGAGTGGGCACACCATCAGCAACTCACACAAAGTTGTCATTATGATTGCATGAGAAGTTACAACTTGGTTGAAATCACAACAATAAAGGAAACGGAAGTTGCGCCTGATACCCGGAAGTGGTACCAAGCGTTGCCATGGAAGTGTGGCGGCGCCGGAAGGGGTGGTGTGATGCCGCTGACGTTCAGTTCCGGGATGTCCTAGCTGAAGCATCTCAGCATCATGTCAGCGCTGGGGCTGCAGGAGCACTTCCGCGCTAACTGCAAGACCCGGGAGTTTCCGGCGCATAATGCTAAGGTGCACTCGGTTGCCTGGAGCTGTGACGGGCGGCGCCTGGCATCCGGCTCTTTCGATAAGACCGCATGCGTGTTCGTGCTGGAGAAAGACCGCCTGGTGAGAGGACTGGGGCTCCCGTGCCCGGTAGCGCTGTGACTGTTGTGCTCATGGGGGAGTGTAATGCAGCTTTCCATTGTTTCCTCTCCTGATTCCACTGACCTATGAGCCCAACAGCAGAACCTTTTCAATAGTGTTATAGCCACGTGGGCAACAGTGATATAAGAATGTTGCTCTTTTGCAAACAGTCTTCCTCAGAAAATTTTTTGTATTTGCACACTCGTACAGTATTGATTTGTTATTTTGTGGCAATAGCTCCGGGGTTTAATGGGGCTGTACAAACTGGTTGGCACCTACAGCTAAAGAACATAGTACCTGGATCAGAGAAGTATTCAAATTACTGTTGCAGCAGCTGTGTGAAAAATATACAATAGGTGATGCCTGGATCTGCATTAGACACACACTGGAATCCTCTCAGATCCTCTGTGTACAGACATAACAATTGGATGCAGATCGGTCAGTAGCTGACTATCTGCATAACCTATAACTGCACAGACTGGCCCATTGGACTGAGATGCTGGAGTCTTTTTCACAGGATCGTGGGCAGTTCCATGCCCACAAAACTCTCATGGCACACCTCTGTTTAAGTAGCCACCCCTTGTTACCACAAATGGTGCATGACTCCATCACTTTTGCAATAAAACTCTCACTGCAAGTGACATCACATGTAATAATCCACATTGCCTACATCTCTGAATCAGGCCTATAGTACATGGAGGGTCATATAATTGCAGACAAAGGGGAAAAGAGGCTCATCCCACAATATACATGGCCCCTTTTCAGTTATGGCTTGAAATAGGATTTTGCTGCTGGTGAGAAATCGCACATGCCACTATGTTAATGTTGGTGCAGATGCTAGATGGTGGAAGCAACTTGATGCAGCAAATATGTAATATCCATTTAGATGTGACATTTGCCTCTTTCCCACTGAGATCCATTTATGAGGTTAACATTCTGTTCTCCCTAAATCTTAAATTATAGGTTAAAGAAATTAATTATCGTGGACATGGGGAAAGTGTTGACCAACTCTGCTGGCATCCCTCAAACCCAGATCTCTTTGTCACCGCATCGGGAGACAAGACCATCCGCATTTGGGATGTTAGGTCTGAAAGGTGCCTTACTACCGTTACCACAAAGGGTGAGTATTCGCATGTCTGGATTCTTAGCACTTTGTTTAAGAACAGGTTTACTTGCGTTTTGATGCTGACGTTTGAAACAGGTTGCTGAAAACATGCATACATCAACATTGGTTGTATTTGTTTTCGGTCATTAAAACGTGAGCCTAAAGCTCCATACATAGTGGGCAATTTTGAGCTGAAAGCGGCTCAGTTTTGTAGTTTGAGCTGCTTTCAGCTCAAAAGCCAGTGTGTATGGGCAGGCGATGAGCACTGATGCATGCTCCCGCATCATCACCCGTGGCTGTCATTCATCTGGTTTTATATGCACTGAGTGATTTTTAGCCCATCGATTTCAGCGATCATCGCTGTCCATACACTCTGGGCAAAATCGCCCAGTGTGTATGTACCTTAACCCCTTGAGTGGTGGGTTTTGTTGGGGCAGGACAAACCTACCTACCAGGGTAGGTTTGTCCTGCCCCAGCAAAACCCACCACAGGTCATAGGTACCTGCCCCTCCCCCACACACCTTCGCTACGGCGTACGCCGTAGCTCCCCTCTGGGATGTTTTGTGGTGGCTCAGGAGGACTTGGGTGTCTGAACTCTCCTGAGTCCCCCCCCCCCCTCCCGAGCCTCCCCAATAGTATGGTGATTGGCGGCGGGGGAGCTCCGGCGTACTATCGCCGGAGTGGGGGGACCAACAGGAGGTGTGTGGGTGGGAGATGACAGAGGGGGGGACCCCTAAAGGTAGTGCGCTAGTGGTTCTCCAATGGAGGCACCCCTGGCGCGCCCCTACTACATAGTGGTATGCCCGAAAATTAGCGGCAGCGCAGCTGATCCCGTACAATTTCTGGGCATACCATTCAAGTGGTTAAGGCAGTGATTTGCAATAACCTGTGTATAGAAACTGCAGATTATTAGTTTTGTAGTAGTGGGCAGAGATAGTGTACAAAACCTTGTTGCACTCTTGGGAGAACTCTATTGTAAAGGCCCATACACACTAGATGATGTGTTCAGTGAATTATATTTCTGAACAATTTCCCTTTTACTTCTAGTGTCTAGGACAAACTATATTGTGCATACACACTGAATGATATGATGTACAATCTAGAGCCTAGTGATATGCAGCGTTGTGTGAGTTACATAGCCAATATTAAGCTGTATGTACAGAAGACAGAAACCCTTGCTAAAGATCCACAGAAGCGCACATCGTTCATCGTGAGCACATTGACAGATATTATAAACTATATTGTTCAGAAGGGCCAAAATGAACGCTATTATTCAAAATATCAGCAAGTGTGTATTCACCTTAATTGTTGTTTTATAGGTGTACCATGGTGAAAACAAACGTATCAAATAAGGGCAATAGAATCCCGATGCACCATAACATTGATTAAGAATACCACTTTAAAAATGAAAAAATATAATAAATTTGAGCTGGTCTTCAAATAGTTGTAACTTTCAACATAGCACCATTGTTGTACTCTATAACAAATTAATCTTGCCAGCCAGTTGATATTCAATTGGAAACATTTTCTATCGCTCTGAAAATGTTTATTTTCTAATTTTGAGACCAAAAACTTCAGTGCATTAGAACTATAGGGAGCCTTAAGTTGGGGTACTCGCTGGGCCTGACGCAGGTTAGTGCAGTATTGCACATTCTCAGTGAAGCAGTTGTACAATACTGATTTTGATCTCTGGCCTGACCCTGCCACTAAACCCGGGTTGCCCATTATGCAAAGGGTGACCCGGGTTTAACCTTTCTTATAACCAGGGTTCAATTGCCAGGTTGGTCATCCCAGGTTAATCAATTTAGTGCTTTCACACTGCATTCTGATCCAGGTCAACCAGCAAATCCTGGGATATAAATACTATTTGGAATGGGTATATGATATAAATGCCTCTTGCATGTATTTGTGATCTGTGTGATGGCTACCCTAAGCCAGGATGTGTAAGCTGCAGCTTAATCAGTCTGCTTGGTCCAGGAGGTCTGGGCATCACCCGCCTAGAAAATATCTTTGTTGATTGCCCTAAACACCCCTTTGTCGCTGCTCCCAAACACGGCACCATGTCAGTTTACACCTGTTTAGGGATGCCAATCCCGGGGCATTTTTTTCAATCCCGGAATTCAGGATTGAAAAATGCCCAATCCGGGATCCTGGGATTGGCTTCCCTAATATAAAAAACCCACCTTGGCCGCCCCGCATATTTACTAACAGATGCATGGTGCGGCCGGGTGGGTGGGTGAGCCGGGGAGATGGAGCCAGGGTGGGAGGACGAGCTGGGTTGATGGAGCCCGGGCTGGTTGCCTGGTGGGTGGGCGGTCTGGTCGGTCGGTTGGTGGGTGGGTGTTCGGGCCGGGAACAGGACGGAGGCAGCCTGTGCGGCCTGCGCAGCGTGACGTCTGACATCGTCAGACTGCGCAGAGCCGCACTGCCCAGGACGGGAGATGCTGTGCAGCCGCTGCCCGGCATAAGACTGCGCATGCGCAGTCTAATCCCGAAATCCCGGGATTGGAAACTCCAATCCCAGGATTGAAATCCCAGCGTTTTGGGGGCCAAATCCCGGGATCCTGGGATTGGCCACCCTACACCTGTTGTTCATCACATCATCCCACCTGATGTGCTTTACTTTGCATGGGATGATGCAATCCACAAACTGGAGTAGTGTGTAGGTAGGACCACACTGTATGTTGGTCTCTGACGTTAGCATTTGGTTGGTTGCTTAAAGTGACACCTCCCCTTCATGTAATTAGATGAAAACAAAGAAACAAAGTACAGCGAAAATCTATTTAGTTTTGTAATGTCTGACTGACAATCTTAGTTGGCTGCAATATAAGTCTGTTTACAATTAATAACTGATTTTAAAAGAGCTAACCTTTCTGTGTTAAAGAAGAGGGTCTAATATTTCTTGTTGATCTGTTATTGTGGAGCTTTAAATTTTTTTTTTTTTTTTTTTACTTTTTCTGAAATGTCTGTACAAAAAGTCATCCTGCAAAATATTACATAATAATAGGGGTATTCAATCCCGGGTCATGACTGTCGGGACCCTGGCCCGTTCTTAGCCGCTCACCTTTTATTCAGTAGGCGGGATTCAATGTCCCGCCTGCCAAATGTTGAAAAGGGGGTGTGTCCGCTGAAATTGCCATGGATTGTCGAGATACGGCCGCGATCTCGACAATCCCCAGCCGATCTCAGCAAAACAAGCCCGACTGCTTTTAAAGTCGGGTCCGTTCTGCCGAGATGCCTCTTCAATGCTGTTGGGAAAGACCGCATTGAATAGGCGCCTGCCGCTATTTCACTCATCGCAAATAGTGGCGGGTGGTTTGAATACCGCCCTAAGTTTTGTGAAGTCCTCTCCACCATACTTGAATCTTTATACTTTTGTGTGTATCTTGTTTCTAGGTGAAAATATAAATATCTGCTGGAGTCCAGATGGACAGACCATTGCAGTAGGAAATAAGGATGATGTAGTTACATTCATAGATGTCAAAACTCATCGCCCCAAAGCAGAAGAGCAGTTCAAGTTTGAAGTAAATGAAATATCCTGGAACAATGATAACAATCTGTTTTTCCTCACCAATGGGAACGGCTGCATCAACATTCTGAGGTATGAATTCTGTCACTAGTTCCACAAGTGCAGGTCACTCTGATCACATTTGACATTTCTGTTAGAGCATTTGTTACATCTAAGCATGTGATTTTAAAATATAATTCATGTTAAGTATGAATAACATTTATGGAGGCTATTCCCTCTATATAGCTTTATGTTCAACTAACGACTGTACATGCACAGTCTAATCCTGGGCAGCGTCTGAGCACTCGCTCAGACGCAGCCTGGCTGCTCTCATCTCCAGCTGTGCGGCATGATGTCACAGACATACTGCAATTTAAGTTCTTGCCTATGCATTCTGTGGTGCGCACGCATGCACAGAAGTGCGGAAAGTGCCAAATAGCGATTTCTGCAGGAATTTCTAAATGATCCCCATAGTGTTCACCATAAACTCAGAGTGCTGACCAATGACAAGGGAATATTTTAATTTGTCATTTTTTAGATGTCATGTATTGCTACAGCTATTCGAAATTGTTTCATACAGATGTGTCCACAGACACTTAACCTTCTTGCAATATTATTTGTTACCAATTATGTAGCGCACATGTTCAGCAGCGCTTTGATGTGAATATTTGGCCATTCAAAACAGTTCCTTTAGTGAAGCTTACAATCTACCATACTACATGCGCGCGCACACACATTAACGCTAGGATTAATTATACAAGAAGTAAGAATATGCATGATCGATTTAGGGCCGTTGAGGAGTTTAAACCCATGATCTGAGTGATTCGAAGCAGTAATGCTAACCATTACACTGTCCGTGCAGCCCTTTTACTCTCACCATGCCGTTGTATGACTCTGTAGCACTAACTGTCTTTGCATACGGCTTTTTTCATTCCAATGAGACTTATTCAAAAAATGGTGCATATAGGACGCACCTGCATCTTCTGCTGATTTAAAATGTGGTATGTCTATATTCTGTGTGCAACCGCTGATGTAGATGCACACAAAATTCTATGTTGGTTTTTTCTAGTAAAACAATGTACCTTAGTATTTTCTATGCAGATACATCTAGAATCACACACAGAATATAGGCTTTTGCATCCTATATGCACTGTTTGGCAGATTTGACTATTGAAATGTGAGTTGCACATAGACGCTCTGTGCTAGCGAGTCACATGGAGCTCACGCATTTTGTGTAACGCGACTTGAAGTGCACAGAGGATAGATGTATGTAGTCACATGTAAAAGCCAGTCTTACCAGGATTTCTAGATTAAAATTCTCTAGATCCTTTCTTCTATATTTGTCACGATACCTTTTTTTTTTTTTTTCTGCAACAGTGTCTGCCAGTCTTGAGGTTTTTTATTTTATAATTAATTTCCACTGATTCATGCCTGCTAGGAGCTTAAAACACAAATCCGGGGACTAGCCTTTAATTGGATTTTCCATTTTTTTGATAAATGTAGCATAATTTTGCTTGCTAATCAAAGTTCAATTTTAAATATTTAATTTAATAAAAATCTTACTGTTTTTATTTTTAGCTATCCGGAGCTCAAGCCAATTCAGTCAATCAACGCTCACCCTTCAAATTGCATTTGCATAAAATTTGACCCTACAGGGAAGTACTTTGCTACAGGCAGTGCTGACGCCCTTGTCAGTCTCTGGGATATAGAGGAGCTGGTGTGTGTACGTTGCTTTTCCCGGTAGGTACCTGCCTGAATGTGGCATTGTGTCTAATCACTGACAACTATTTAGTCCTCAGACAGTTCTATTTCACAGGATACAGAGGTCTTCCGTTTTGATGCAGGGTGTTTTTGTAAAATGTATTGCCTGTAAAGAGCTAATGCTGAGACTCTGTCCATTGTACTTGACATCCTGCATTCTCTGTACTGTACTGTTAAGTGGCTCATTCATTATCTTGTTTTTATGAGGGAACAATTTTACTTGCTAGTTCTTTTCTTCTTAAGCACAAAGTTTTTTTCTCTTCAATTTCACCAATAAAAAATGTGGCGTATAAGCCAGGCTATAAATAGATGTACGACTTATTTTGTAATAATTTAGTTCACATTTTTTCCCATATTATTAATCTGCTGGGTTGAATTAAATTCTGGTTTATGTATTTACAGGCTGGACTGGCCTGTGAGAACACTAAGCTTCAGCTATGACGGAAAAATGCTAGCATCTGCATCAGAGGATCACTTTATTGACATTGCACATGTTGAAACAGGTATTAAATATATTGTCGCAAATCAGTAGTAGAATAGGATGATATTTCTTGTCTCAGAGTAGAGGGGTGGGAGAAAGGTTTGGGACAGAATTCGTCTTGAACATTTGAATTCAAGTTTCCAAAAAACCAGAGTGCGTGATCTTTATATTACTTTGGAAGGCACTGCAGGAAGCCCTTTGCATTTCACTTGATAACAGATAAAAACATCTCATTGACATAAATACAGATGGAGAGCCTCTCTTCTTTGGCCGGGGATTGCCAGAATGTCCTCGCTGGCGATCGCATGTGCAGAGGCGCTCCATCTGACTGGGACGCGCTTCAGATGGAGCCGGTTTCAGGACGGCACCGCTGTGGGTCCCTGCCCGTCTCCACTTCAGGGAGACGGGCAGGTATAGGGGGGACAGAGAGGCAGCGGGGACCCGTAGCCAGGGGGTGCGCGAGCATCTCATGTTCGCGCACCCCTGGAGAGAGACGGCCGCTGGCGATACTATTGCCAGCCCCTGCAAAAACTAGGCTGGCTCCATCTTAGTAAAATCTGATTTGATATGGGCAACATCTCTACTTCTAAAAACCTGTACTTTAGCCAATACACCCCATAATCTCTTAATAAAGGGAATGTATATGTAAGATGTATGGATGGGCATTACTCTTTATTCACTCTTGTATGATCCTATTTTCAGGAGAGAAGTTGTGTGAAGTTCAGTGTGAATCCCCCACTTTCACTGTGGCCTGGCACCCGAAGAGATACCTTCTGGCATTTGCTTGTGATGATAAGGATGGCAAATACGACAGCAGTCGTGAAGCTGGCACTGTAAAATTATTTGGTCTCCCGAATGATTCTTGAAAGACATTATAGAAATGGCAAAATCTCCAGCATGGCATAACTGAATAAATGCCTTTTACATCAGTTGCTTGTGGAAGGCCTGTTGATGAAATTCCATTGCTTTTAAGTGTTTTGTATGAAAAGTCTAAAAAAAAAAAAAAGTGAATTAAACCTGTTTTATTGTACATGAGTTTGCACCTTTTTTAGGAGGAATTTCCTGCGATTTTTAAGCCGCAATAATTGACACCACATAACCAGGTCGGCTGTGCTGTATACATGATTGCTGCTTTAATAATCCCACCAGGCTTGCACAAAATCTATTACATTTGATAAGTTTTATTTATATAGCTCTATCCATCTTATTTGTGGGTAATGTTCTCCTTTGAAATGGTTCGGATTAAGATTAGAGTTTTGTATGAATGTTCAGTCTATTATTTGATGAAGAATCATGTTATGACGTAGTTACATCCAAATAATACTAATGTGTGTTTTTTCAAACAAAAATCTTATAATTCTAGAATAACTGAAATGTAGTATTAGTTTTTCTACTTGATGCTTCATTAAATACTTGACTGGTGTATTTAAGCCAAATCTGTGGGTTTAATCCCTATTTGATGGCTAAATGTATCCTGGCTACTGTTTAATAGGTCCACGATTGCGTTTATTTGCGCTGATCACTCCAGTTGCCACGAGCACTGCAGGACTGAAGTCCAATGACATTCATGTACATGTATTTGGAACTGTCTTTACATTGTGGGACACATTGCTTGCCTACAATTGTTACTATAGGAGAGTAGAAATGCAGAGCCCTAACGGAACTACTGTCTGGCTGGCTTGAGACAGGTTAACAGAAAAGAGAGACTAGCATCTGTGTGTTATTAATCTAGATGGAAACATTCCAGATGGAGAATCAGAGATCGGGTTTAGAGACAAAGGTACGGTCCCCATAATGAATGAATATAGCACTGACCATTTGCTCCTGATCACCAAGGGCCTTATTCTGGTCGAGTCCATTCCGAAATTCTTTCGGAAATGATCGAACGCCACGCACGGAGGACATTCTAAGAACACACGACCACAGGTCGTCCGCATCCGTTCGGAAGGACTCGCTAAGAGGGAGTGTCTTCAGACTGTATCCAAACGTGCGTGTGTGGTGGGAACTCAAAGATTCTGCACGGTCTTACTGCGTCCGAACAGACGGGAAGCTGACCGTACGCACTGAGTTGGTGTATTTCCGCAAACCTCACTAATCTATTCGGAAGTCATGCTTCTGCAACATGACACACTTATCCAATTAGCCTACCTCATAACTAGAGACAGGATTATATGCAACAAAAAAAGATTGAAATATGCATGAAAAGTGTTAAAATATGCTACATTAAATAATAAAAAAGTAATTTTTAACTTATTTATTTAGAAAGCAGAAGCTTCGTCATGGCATCCGCCCTCAATGACTATTATCAACATGGATTGGTAGCCTAGAGCAGTGTCAGACATAGCGTACATCCAAGGTTCCCCACTCTGCACACATATTGCCCCAGCCTGCACACTCTACCACTACCTGGCCAGCAGCAGAAGGGTAAAGCAGTGCTGTGACTCGCGGGTGGGAAGGGGGCTGGGCCTAAAATATGCACCATCACTAGATTCTAGGGAAAATATGCAATATCCAGTGAGAATGGGCAAAATATGCAAATGCATATATTCCTGTCTCTACTCATAACACATAGATTATTTTTAAATGTAATCAATTACTTCCTAATTGATAATTAAACACATTACTTGCACTTTAGATTAACCCTTACATCATGTTAAGTGTCATTACTTCATTCTTGCCCGTTTACCTGTCTTAGTGGTTCCAATTGAACCTGTGAAAAGAGTGTAATTAATGACTAGAGGAGTGGATTGTATTGTGGTCAGCTGCGAGTGTTTAAGGTGCGGGCGTACTAATCGGGCGATCCGAATGCACTCCCACGTATACGCCCAGATTTATGCCCAGTTTTGCCCACTTTGAAACCGCTGCCTTGTGTACACCCACATGACGCCCATATTACGCCCATATGTCCCAAGGGAGTTCGGTGCACATTTGTAGACGGTATTGGTGAGAACGAGTGCGCAGACAGTACGTTGCACATGCGCACTATGTATCCCTTTTACTGTTATAGATTCTTGGGCATTTTGGAATATCTACCCCCCACCCCATGATGTGATTTTACACAAAACCATTGACCTTTATTCATTATTTTGTTAAGGAGAGTGTTTATATCCCCCCCCCCCCCCCCAGTACGTGGAGGGATCATTGGAATATAGTTGGGGCACGTGGTCACGCACGTTAACCCCTTTTGAACACCCCTGATAGAATTTTGTGCTAAGTGTGAGTGCGGTCTTCTTTGGATCTATATACATACATACATACATACAATACTTGTGCGGTCCCCGGCACTCCTGATGCCCCCAACTTGGGGGTTTCTTGCTCAGTTGCCTTCCCGTGAAGGTAGAACCTCCTTGCAGTATGTAGAGAATAACGGGCGGGACTCAGAGACTTCCAATAACGGTGTAACCAGTGAAGCTTTATTCTACGTTTCGGAGCTCGTGGCTCCTTCGTGATGACTAAGAAGCCACGAGCTCTGAAACGTAGAATAAAGCTTCACTGTTTACACCGTTATTGGAAGTCTCTGAGTGCCGCCCATTATTATATATATATGTTGTGAAGAAATATGAACCTACGTATTTGCAGTGGAGGGCACCGGGCAATTTATCTACATTTGGCGGGAGTGCCGGATTTACATTTCACCCTCAGCAGCAGGGGACACTGCAGTCTGCACGTACGGGAATAGAGTTGGAGTACTGGAGGAGTCGTCACTTTAGAAAAGTTTCGATGTGGCTGGCTCCTCCCCCCTCTATCCCCACCAGACCCCAGTCTTAGAAAAAAGTGCCAGGAGGAGTCGGTCTCCTGGGCAGGGTCTCCATAGGGAGACTCCTTTTTCCTATTTTTTATTGTTATTTTTATTTTTTCGTTTTTTGCAGGCAGAGCAGGAAGCCTGTGTCTGCCACAGAAAACCCTGGAGGGGTCCGGTCAACACTGCACGCAGTGTTTCCTCCGGTACCCAAGCCACCAGAGCTTATGCCCTGGGGACCCGCCGCAGCTGCACGCGGCTCAGCGTTACGGGTCCATGGCATCTCCCCCGCTCTCCAGGAGGCTGCCTGCGGGTAAGCGACGCTGTGCGCTTTTCATTGGGGGGCGGCTAGTCGGAGCGCGCTAGCCGCAGAGAGAGAGACTTCAGCCCGCAGCATTCGGTGCTCGCGGCGCTGATAGGACGGCTAGCGCAGCAGGGCTGGGAAGTCTCTGCTAGCGCAGTGGTTTAATTTTTGCCGTCACTGAATGCGCGCGAAAGAAGGGGGCGGAGCTTGTCCTTTCCTTCTCTGTCGGCGCCATTGTACGGAGCTCCAGCGTCTCTCTCTCTCTAAGGGTCTGCAGATCTGGTCTTCAGTCCCGGTCAGTCCAGCCAGCGCTCTCCCCTGCGATCACAGGGACTACTGTGAGTCTGAAGGGGTTTATTTTTTCAGTCTTCTGGAAAATAAGGTAATCGGGAGGGTAGTGGCTCCTCTCTCCCTATTGAAGCACAGACCTCATATCTGGCATAGCCTTTTCTTGGGTATTGTTTGATTTGTCTGTGTGGTGTTTTTTTTCTTCTTCCTGTATTGCCTGTTCTAGCAGTGTATTATGGCAGGAAGAGGTACCTCTTCAAAAGCAGCACAGAAGGTATACACCTGCAAAGCCTGCAGGGTGCAATACACGCAGCATATAAAGGGGGTATCCCTTTGTGAAAGACGCTCTGGGCGTTGAGGGTCTTATAAGGGAGGTTCGTTCTACCCTTTACATAGCCGATACGTCGGTACCCTCACAAGTATCTATTTTTGGTCGGGTACAGAAACAGCCTCTAAATTTTCCAGACTCTGAAGATTTGGATAATCCTTTATTCAAGATCTGGAAAACTCCTGACAAAAAAATTCAGGTGTCTAAAAGACTTAACACTCTGTACCCTTTTTCTTCAGAGTCAAGGGCAAAGTGGGAGACTCCTCCCGTGCCGGACGTATCCTTATCACGCCTGTCGAAGAAGACCACTCTCCCCATTCCGGGGGCAGTTTCCCTTAAGAAGGCTCCAGATAGACGCCTGGATGGTTCTTTAAAAAATATTTACACCACGGTGGGTGTTATTTTACGGCCTGCTCTCGCCTCTTCTTGGGTGGCCAGAGCAATGGAGAATTGGGCTGCTGACCTAATCAGAGGCCTTGAACAAAACTCTTCTAGGGATGAGTTGTTGTGTTTGGCAGAATGTATTAGAGATGCTTCCACATATGTCGGGGAAGCGGCATCTGATATTTCTACTTTAGCAGCAAAGGCCTCGGCCTCAGCTGTACTTGCTAGGCGCACGGTTTGGCTGCGCTCTTGGCAGGCTGAGCCAGAGATTAAGAAAGCGGTAGAGGCGCTTCCTTACACGGGGGAAGTTTTGTTCGGCCCTGAACTGGATAGACTTATTTCCCAGGCCACAGGAGGGAAGTCTACATTCCTCCCGTCCTCGGCTCCTGCTCCAAAAAGACAGTTTGTAAACCCTCTTTTTCGTTCCTTTCGAGGTAATGCATCCAGGGGTCGTTCAAGAGGAGGTTTCTCTTCAGAGGCCGCAGAGGTCGAGGCGCCAGACCGGCGCAGCCCTCCTCTTCCGCTACCTCTCATAGGGACACCAAGTCCTCTGAAAAGTCAGTGGCATGACTGTCTGCCCGCTCACTTGGGGGATCCCAAGGTGGGTGCCAGACTGTTGCTTTTTGCAGAAACATGGAGGACTCATTGCACGGATGCATGGGTTCTCCAGTTAGTTTCGCAGGGCTACAAGCTGGAGTTCTCCACTCCGCCTCCAAACAAATTCTTTCCTATAAGTCTTCCAACGTCCGTCGAGTCAAGATTGGCTTTCTGCTGCGCCATACAGACTCTTCTCGAGTCACGTGTAATTATTCCAGTGCCAGCTCACCAGGAAGGAAAGGGATACTACTCCAGCGTCTTTGTGGTGCCCAAGCCGGACGGATCTGTTCGGCCGATTCTGAATTTAAAACAACTGAACGAATTTGTGTGCTACCACAAATTCAAAATGGAATCTATCCGGTCGGTAGTGGCGTCCTTGGAAAAGGGAAAATTTCTCCTTTCCTTAGATATAAAGGACGCGTACCTACATGTGCCAATTTGGGAACCGCATCAAAGATTCTTAAGGTTCGCGGTGCAGAACCGCCATTTCCAGTTCAGGGGGCTTCCTTTCGGCCTTTCTTCTGCCCCTCGGGTGTTTACAAAAGTAATGGCGTGTATGATCACAGCTCTTCGTCTCCAGGGAATAATCATCATCCCATATTTAGACGACCTCCTCCTCAAGTCTTCGAGTCAGGAGAAACTTGTAGCCGACGCTATCCAAACCTGCAGTTTTTTGGTTCAAAATGGATGGATAGTGAATTTCAAAAAATCCCAACTGAACCCTTCTCAAAGATTGCAGTTTCTTGGTCTCATCTTCGACACAGTCGAGGAGAAGGTTTTCTTACCATTGGAGAAGATAAGGAACCCTGCAGACGAGGGTGAGACAGGTCTTGCATCCACGCAGAGTCTCGGCTCATCTGTGTACCCGCTTGTTGGGGCTAATGGTGGCCTCTTTCGAGGCCCTTCCTTACGGGCGGTTCCATTCTCGGACTTTTCAAGAGAATCTGTTGTCACAATGGTCGGGATCTCACCTTCAGATCCACAAGAAAATCACTCTCTCTCAGAAGGCCCGCTCGTCTCTTCGCTGGTGGCTTTACACCCCACACCTACTTCAGGGGCGAAGTTTCAGCCCTTGTACATGGACCATAGTCACGACAGACACCAGCCTCAGGGGTGGGGTGCAGTGGCTTTGGAACACACGTTTCAGGGGAGGTGGTCTCCTCAGGAATCGAAACTTCCAATAAACATCTTGGAACTGAGGGCCATCAGACTGACTTTGTTGCAGGCGCACAGTCTTCTCCAAGGTCGACAGATCAGAATTCAATCGGACAACGCGACAGCGGTCGCTTATATAAATCGCCAGGGGGGCACCAGAAGCAGAACGGCCATGCGAGAAGTCCGTCCCATTCTGGAATGGGCAGAAGCCTATGCCAAAAACTTCTCGGCAGTCTTCATTCCGGGGGTAGATAATTGGCAGGCGGATTATCTCAGTCGCCAGGAGTTTCATCCGGGAGAGTGGGCCCCCCACCAGGAAGTGTTTCACCAACTGATCCTGCGGTGGGGCAAGCCCGAAATAGATCTTATGGCCTCCAGACTGAACCATCAGCTTCCGACTTACTGCGCCAGATCTCTGGATCCTGCAGCAGTGGCGATAGACGCTCTCTCAGTCCCGTGGAACTACAATCTGGTGTACATATTCCCACCATTTCCGTTGCTCCCAAGAGTGCTAAAGAAGATAAAAAGAGAATACACGTCTGTCATCTTAATAGCCCCGGATTGGCATCGGAGGGCATGGTACTCAGACCTCAAACTTCTATTGGTGGACACCCCTTGGCGTCTCCCTCTGAGACAAGACCTACTTCAACAAGGGCCATTCGCCTACCCAAGCTTGCATCATCTTCATTTAACGGCCTGGCTGTTGTGGCCGAGTTGCTAAAACGAAGGGGCATTCCTTCAAAGGTTATACCAACGATGCTTCAGGCTAGGAAGGGTGTAACTTCGGCCCATTATCATAGGATCTGGAAGAGCTACATATGCTGGTGCGAAAAGCATGGTTTCCCAAGGGCGGTTTTTAGCTTATCTAGATTACTAGAATTTCTCCAGGTGGGCCTGGAAAAAGGTTTGCGTTTGGCTTCATTAAAGGTACAGCTTTCAGCTCTTTCAGTTTTTTTCCACCGCCGGTTAGCCCTCATACCGGAGGTACAAACCTTTTTGAAGGGAGTTTTGAGGCTTCAACCACCTTTCGTGTCTCCTACGGAACCTTGGGACTTGTCTTTGGTTCTAAAATTCTTACAGTCTGACCTTTTGGAACCCCTTGATTCGGTGAACCTGAAATACGTCACTTGGAAGACGGTTATGCTATTAGCATTAGCTTCTGCTCGACGGGTATCGGAGTTAGGGGCCTTATCTTGCCGTCCCCCTTTTCTGATTTTACATAACGACAGAGCTGAACTTAGGACAAATCGATCTTTCCTACCAAAGGTGGTTTCAGCTTTTCATCTAAACCAGCCTATTGTCATTCCGGTTTTTGCTGAGGACTCAGCTTCATTGGATGTGGTGCGTGCTTTACGTATCTATCTGTCCAAAACAGCTCCGTTAAGAAAAACAGACAGTCTTTTTGTTCTCTATTGTGCAGAACGCAGGGGTTGGCCTGCGTCCAAGCGAACTTTGGCGCAATGGATTTGCTTGACCATAAAGGAAGCCTATCTTCATTCAAGTAAGAGTGCCCCTTCAAGGATAACAGCGCGCTCTACCAGATCAAAGCTTTGCCTTGGTTCTCTGAAAGTTCAGTTCTCGGCTTTGTTCATCTGGTTCCAGAAGAGACTGGCTTCACCAGATGTTTGTACCCTCTTCATGGGGGTACTGCAGATACAACCTCCATTTATCCCTCCAGTGGCTCCTTGGCAGTTGTCCTTGGTCATTCGAACCTTACAATGGCCTCCATTTGAACCATTAGAGACAGTGGACCTCAAATGGATAACAGCAAAAATTTTCTCCTGGCCATCGCTTCAGTCTCTGATTTGAGAGCACTCTCCTGTTGCTCCCCCTTTTTGGTATTTCACCAAGACCGAGCGGTCCTTAGGACCAGACAGGGTTACCTACCTAAGGTAGTGTTCACTTTCCACGTCACGAACCAGTTGTGGTACAAGCCTTCCTTGAACCCAAAATTTCACAAGAGTAGGCCTCTTTATATGTGATCCATGCTCTTCAGATCTATGTGGGCAGCACTAGCGCTGTTGGGAAAACTGATTCCTTATTCATTCTATGGCTTCCACAAGCAGGGTTGGCCAGCCATGTAACAAATGTTGGTTTTGCATGACCATCTTGCAGGCTTACATGTAGACTGATATGCTTTGCTCTGTGGGTTATTCATGGGCAGCCTGCTGTGGTGTGTCTGCTGAACTACTCTGCAAGGCTGCTATGTGGTTCTTCGTCCACATGTTTCTTAGGTTCTATGCCTTTGAAACGTTTGCTTCTCAGGATGTAACTTTTGGCCTCAATGTCTTACTGTCAGCCTAGGAAGTTACTCTACCTATACCACTGCTTTAAGACATCCCAATGTAAAACTTGTGGAGACCATTTACCCAGTAGAAGAATATAAGGGGGTCCACAGGGCACCCACCCTGACACACCTAGCTTCAAAGGGTTATGATCTCGGTCCCTAGTTCCCTTCTCCTGTGTTCAAGTGTGTTTTCTGTATGTACCATTTTTCTCTCCTCTCCAGCTCCTGCTCTGACTTGTTAATGAAAACTGAAGTGGATGAACATGTGGATGGGGTATGAGGGAAGAGGAGCCTAGTGCATTCTGGGAGGCCACAAGCTTTGCTGGTTGGTGCCTGATCCTGGTCTCCACCATTCGATGAATTCTATAAACCTCCAATCTGACCAGATACTGTTTAAAAAACAACCAAAAAAACAAACAAACGTTGTTGCACCAGTACTTTCTCCAGTCTACGCTTTTATATAAGCCTTTGCTTTTGCATTTTGTATTCACATGGGTAATGTCGCCCAGAATTATGGAACACTGGTATCAGGAAATGTAAAAGGTCTCTGAAATATTCGGGTATGCCCAGGTAATTATTTGATGTCGAGAAAAGCCCCATTGGTTCCATAAATATCCACATTAATGAGCTTTTTTTTTTTTAAAGCATTCTATGGTATGCATGATACTTGCTCCATATACTTTGGTACATAATTACTACACTAGAGAGCACGGTTTCTCACATTTTTTGTAGCGTCTAGTATTTTGAGACGTGACAACTGTCTACTAGGAGAATAACCAGCTGCCACCTGAATTACAAGGAGCATGTTTAAATAAAATACACAGACATCTTATGGTTGCAGTGCTTCGATCAGTACTGTCTATGGCAGTGGATCCCAAACTGCGTGCCTAGGCACCCTGGGGTGCCTCAAGACACTTGCAGGGGTGCCTTAAGTTGGTAGTTTGAATTCTATTGATTCTTTTTCAAGCCATTCAGTCAGTGCATAGGATACATGATACATCATATTGCTGTCTTAGTAGACATTTTTTGTTCTACCTGTGTATTAATTTGTTTTCATACATTAGTTTTGTACATTGCATAATATTTTTAAAATATTTATTTACATATTTTAAAGTCCTCAGCTGCTTTTAGCAGATCAGTTTTTTTTAAATATGGAGATTACAGTAGGTCTGTCTTGGGAATGGTGGTTCTGGGTAAATGGCGAAAGCTCTGCCAACCACATAGCATATTTTTTTTTTTTACATTTAATTGTTGCTTAAGTACATAGCTGCCTACCCTACCTACCTATCAGCATCATTTCCCAGCACTTTAGCAAGTATAGTAGCTCTTACGAACTGCTTTGGGGCTCATCTACATTTGGATATAAGTAATATTAAAAGATTCCTCTCAGATGTAGTGGTACACTTCTAGGTGCCACGTTCACAATCTTCTTTTTACAATCTCTCCATATATGGAACTAGACACGCCCTTTGGGAGGAGCATGACACGCTCCCTCAATGGGGCGCTTTGCAAAATTCTCCTACCAACTATAATCTCCCTGAAACTAGTTTTCAAAAGTAGGCAAGTATGCTTTAGTATTATAATTGTATAAACAAAACGTGTTCTCACAAAGATCACAAGATGGTGCTGTACTACAGCTAAAACATCATTGCCCTATTTTTCTTAAAAGCCTTTTGGCTAGTGTATTTTGTATTACATAAATGCAAGAAGTAATAAACTGTTAGAAGCTGGTGAAATTATGAACTTAAAGAAAGGAAATAAACAGTCATTACGCAATGTACTTTCAATTCACAATAAACGACTTATAGATTTGATTGCGGACAGCAATTATCATGTACATTTCCTAATACCAGCAGGTTATCCTAATTTAAACCCCTTTTAAACTTGTTGTTAATATTGTGTATTTTCAACTGTGATTACAAATGTATTTAATTATATTAAGATTAGCAATTGATTTGAAGGTACATTGCGTAGTTACAACAATTATTGGTGTACAATATAATTACACTCCAGGTAAATGAAGTTGTACTGTGCACAACGTGCAGCCACTTTCCAGGTTGATGTGATTACATAATGTGTATATGCTGCATTGGACATTGGGCATATGGTAACTCAGTGAGAACAAATATACAGATGAAATCATCATTTGGATTGCCTCTCTCAGAAGAAAGATACCAATCTACACATGTGTTTTCTGTGTTGGTAATGGTAATGCATATCAGTTGTTTATCAATATAATCCATTCTTTTAAACCTGCTGGTAGGTCTCGGCCTAGCCAGGAATCTGTTTTTTTGAAAATGAAGCGCTTGTGACTAATTATGCTGTGTACACATCAGAACGATTTGGGCTCAGTTCCCCCAATTTCGACACTTCTAACGACCGATTGTATGTAAAAGAACAGAATTGTACAGGTTTTCAATGCGATTTTTGATCCAGTGCACATCCCCTTCGGTCGTTTGGTCGCTTTGGAGATTTTACAGGGGGAAGGTGAACTCTGGAGTCCTTTGTATGTTGGTATCGTCGTCAGGGGTTGTAAATAGCAGTAGAACCGGTTACAACTAGATTCCTTTGTTATACACTTTTTAACAGAAAATGTCTTGGGAATATGGATTTTGTCCATAACTATCGGGCCGTATGGATTGCGATTTATTCGCAATGACCGGAATACTGCGCATAAGAAACGTAACGTAACGGTACTAAACATTATACAGACGGATGTATGCAATGCTAACTAAGCTATGTGTGGTGCTCTAAACCTTTAACTATATTTTATTTAGTGTCAGTATGTTATTATGAATTTATGTGTAATAGTATGGCTGCGCTTATGGTCCACTTTGTCACACAGACTCGGGTATGGAAACTTTATTTGCGCAACTCTGCGAACCAAAATGGCGGCCATACTATCCTAAAATGGCGTGTATGCAACTCGACTTTAACACAGGTAAACTACAAGTCCAAGGGGCCCATTAATGCCCGCATGCTGGGACTTGTGGTTTGCCAAGACCCAGAATGTGGGGGAGGCCACAGACGCTCGGAACAGCCCCGGACGGGTGAAGCCTGGGGTGACCCCTTTATTGGGGGGTCCTCACTCCCCCAGGCACCCCGTCCAGGGCTGAGCAGCCACAGTGAGAATGATACGGCCAGAGGACCTTATGTAAAAAGTGTCCCCCGGCTGTGGCATGACACTGCGGAGCCCGGTGCTGGTTCCAAAATACGGGGCCCCCAGTTTTTTTGTCCCCCGTATTTTTGGAACCAGGACCGGTCCAAGAGTCCGGGGCTGGTTTCAGAAATACGTGGGACCCCTACGCTTTTTGTCCCCCGCATTTTTGGAACCAGGACCAGCTCCTCGGCGGCCTGTGAACAGGTTTAACAAAACACACGTACACACGTGGCTGTTCACTGGCACTGCACATGCAGCACGCATAGGAACTCAACGGTGAACAGTGTTAAATCACTAGCTTTATTTAAAACAGTATAGTAATATACTGTGGATAGAGCGGTGATTAATAAGAGAAAATAAGTTTTTCTTTTTGTTAATTTTCTTATAAACAAGCAACTCAGGCATTATTTTAATAGATTCCTATAGCTATTTAAAAGGGGATTTATACCTGCATAAGTACCTAGTGAGAAGCTACCAGCCTGGGAAGATTTTTCTGTACAGAAATATTTCAAATATAAGCATAAGACCAAGGTGTAACTAGCACCCAGTGCGAAACAAAACTAAGGTGGACGGGTGTGTGACGACACGACTCAAGCGCAGTGTAGTCCAGTGTAGGACAGTGTGGTGTAGGACAAGGTGCACGTAACGACGTGCCCATAGGAACTGCCCCTTCCGTGGAACTACCTATTTTGATCCACTGGGAGGGTACAAGAGGCAAAATCGGAACCCAGTGATCCGATTAGCTACTTTAGAAATACCGATTTTGAGAATACAGGAAAAACAAGTTTTCTTGTATTTTGCAAAATCCGGCCGCACCCCGCAAGACGTGTAGTGATGCGTTTCTGACCGTAAAGCGAGTGGTGATTGAGTACATTACCTCGCATAGTGGGCTTCACGCTTGATTGCGGAATAGTGCCATTTTGTGGAGAAGGAGTGATTTGGGAGTGACTCACTGATAAAGGGCCCTCCGGTTTCTGCTAACTGTGAACTTTTATTCCTGTAACAATGGGAAATAACAGGTCACACAGGGATACCGAGTCAGTTAGGGAGGAATCTAGTCGACCCAAAGGGTCGGCCGCTTTCATAATGTGCTGTAAGCACGGTGAACGAGCAGTTGTTTACCAAAAGAAATGGAAAAAGATGACACAAGGCAGCAAGTTAGAATTTCCCAGTGTTGGTAGCTTTGATCCAGAAATCTTATCGGCAGTAAAAGATGAAATATGTCTACTCTCCAGTCGCAAGAAGAGAGTGAAGAACATAGAAATTCTTAAATTGTGGCAGAAGGAAGGGCAGGAACAATGGGGAATCAAATGTCTGGCAATACCAGATACAATCAGCCACAATAAGAATGCAGCCGCTACCGCTCCCCCACCCCCATATGTGCCGAAGGGGTTAATAACTAATAAGCAAGACATGAGTAATAATGTAACAGTTGCTAACTTGTATCCTGTCTTATCCCTTTATAAGGAAACCCGAGAAGAAAACGAGCAGCTGTTGGCACTAGCCGTCTCCCATGCAATTAATATGATTGAAGGAAAGGCTGAACCAGCAAAACCTGCTGCTGGGGCTCCAGCACAGGAAGAGGAGACGGCTGATGCCAACAGCATAGTCTTGGACCCAGGTAAGAAAGCACTACACAACACAGACACAGACAGCCCCACGCCAGGACCCAGTAATGCGGATGTGGTGCAAACATACCCTGTACGCACGCTGGAGGTTCCTTATGGTAAGGCAGACAGAGAGGGTGTGATACCTACCAGAAAGATGACCATGCTAAACCCATGGACACGGTTAGAATTGCGGTCCATCATTTCAGATTTCCCTGATCCTAGGAAAGATCTGACATTATGTCAGAAATTTGTAAGGGATCTGGGAAACTCTGATGAACCCACCAACAAGGATTGGAGAATCATGTTGAGGGCCTGTCTCCCTACTCACATCGATATCCCGAAATTCATTCAGGATAGTGGATTGAAAGTGGACAAGGAGATAAATGATGAGATCAACCAGGAAAATATCCGCCTAATCAACTTGCAGTTGGGAGTGTATTTTCCTGCAGCAGTGGAATATAGCAAGATATTCACTATCAGACAAAAAGATGGTGAATTAGCTAGCGAATATTTCAACCGGGGTTTGATGACGGTATCAAAACACACTGGTGTCGCCGATCCTAAGGATAACCCACACCTGATGGAGATGGTTGTCTCTGTGTTAGTGGAGGGGCTGAGAGAGAAATTAAGGACCAGGGTCCAGACATCGTTCCCAAATTGGCGAGGAATGACAGTAGATGCCCTACGGGAATCTGCTGTAGACCATGACAAAAACATATAAAAAAACAGAGAGATGCAAACCGAAAAATTAATGGCGGTTAGCATCCAAGCTTTTACAAATGTCCCAAATAAAGCTGCATACCAACAAAACACCAGTTGAAAGCCAATAATTTGCTACAAATGCAATAGAGAGGGACACATTGCAAATCAATGCAAATCAGGAAACCCCAGGACTTACAGAACACATAGGCGAGACTGGGAACCTCACCAGGGTGAGACGCGGAGATACCCAACCCCTAGACAGTGGGAGGAGACAGACAGGTCACGCAACATGCCTCCTCCCCATCTGATGGCTGACACTGTACTAAGGGCAACCCAGGTAAGACAATAGGAAACAGGTCATACCTGTATCCTACAGCCAGTTAGATTAACACAACACCTTAGAGAGGAACCTCAGGTAAAGGTTGATATAGCTGGAGTAAGGCAAACCTTTTTGGTTGATACAGGGGCGGCCAGATCTGTTCTCAACACTCCTCTTCACTTGGGTTTCACTGACCAATCAGTAGCAGCAATTGGGGTAACAGGAAAAATACAACATTACCCACTGACGAAACCAGCGGAGGTTACAATCGGGCCCCTGCATACCAAACATTCTTTCCTGTTGGCTGCAGCGGCCCCGACTAACCTCCTGGGCAGAGATTTACTATGTAAAATGGGATGTGTCATCTATTGCACCCCCGATGGGGTATTTCTGGACACTCCTAGAAATCTTACACAAGAGGTGCAAGATATGCTGGACAGTCCTCAGAGGCTAATGTTGTATTCCACTGTTATAGAGTCAAATCCATCTAGGGTAGCTGAAATTACAGCACAAATACCGAGTTCCCTTTGGACTAAAGATGGACAGGATGCTGGGCTGATGGCAAATGTAGCTCCAGTAGAGATCCGCTTAAAAGAAGGCAGGATAGCCCCAAAAATACCACAATACCCTTTAAAACCTGAAGTTGAGCTAGGAGTATACCCAGTGATCCAGCGATTGCTCCAACAGGAAATCCTAGTCAGAACTTCCAGCACGGCCAATAGTCCCATCTTTCCTGTGAAAAAGAGCGGGGGGAGGGGCTACAGACTAGTGCAGGATTTAAGAGGGGTAAACAAAGTAGTTGAGAGCCAATTCCCCGTAGTGCCAAACCCAGCTGTCATCCTAATGCAAATTCCACCTAACTGTACTCATTTCACAGTCATTGATTTGTGTTCTGCGTTTTTCTCTGTCCCTCTACACCCTGACAGCCAGTATCTGTTCGCCTTCACCTACAGAGGAGTACAGTATACCTGGACACGACTCCCCCAGGGATTCATAGACAGCCCCAGCATCTTCTCCCAGGCCTTGCATGATTGTTTACAGTCCTTTCAACCCATGAGTGGTTCGATACTAATACAATATGTCGATGACTTATTGTTGTGTTCTGAGTCACTGGAGTCATCAGTGGATGACACTAGACAACTGCTGATGCATCTCTCAGAGACAGGACATAAAGTATCAAAGGATAAGCTACAATTATGCCAGACCAGGGTTAAGTATCTGGGCCACTGCCTTACCCAAGGGCTGAGACACCTCACCGACGACCGAATCCAAGCGATTCAAAACATGGTACTGCCACAAACCCAGCACCAGATCCGTACGTTCCAAGGCATGTGTGGATACTGTCGCAATTGGATCCCAGAATTCTCTATTCTGGCATTACCACTACAAGAGATCGTTTCCTCAACTAAGCCAGACCGGGTCTCTCATACTGAGGAATCTGAGCTGGCTTTCGAGGAACTAAAGGTGAGCCTAACAAAGGCCCCAGCACTGGGAATGCCAGATTATGGGAAACCCTTTGAAATGTACGGAACTGAATCAGCTGGGTGTGCGGCAGGAGTACTTGTTCAAAAGCATGGTGATGCCAATCGACCAGTAGCGTACTACAGTGGCCAGCTGGACACAGTAGCACGCTCACTCCCAACTTGCTTACGAAGCGTAGCTGCGATAGCACAATTAGTAAGCAAGAGTGAGGATGTGGTGTTGGGACACGATTTAACTGTTCATGCTCCCCATGCTGTCTCTGCCCTCCTAAATTCTGCCCAAACACGTCATGTGTCCTCATCATGGTTCACCAAGTGGGAACTGGCGCTGATGGCCCCTGTAAATATTACCATCAAAAGATGCAACACACTAAACCCAGCCACATTCCTTCCTCATGTGCCCTCCAAGGCACAAAGGGTGGAGGGTGATGGGAATGTTGCTGAATATGGTAAAGCAGAGTTTAGTGAAGGTGAGGACAAACATGATTGCATGACCTACCTGAATCAGACCTTTACAGCACGTCCTGACATAAGCGACAGCCCATTAAGTGAGGTAGACATAACCTTATTCACTGATGGTAGCTGTCATAGACAAACGGAGACGGGAGAGCTGTGCACAGGCTACGCGGTAGTAGATGGAGAAGGTATTGTGGAAGCTGAACCCTTGGGACCACCTCACTCAGCACAAGTAGCGGAACTGGTGGCACTGACCAGAGCATGTGAACTGGCCAAAGGAAAATCAGTTAACATATATACCGACTCCAGATATGCTTTCGGAGTAGTACATGATTTTGGAGCACTATGGCGCCTCCGAAATTTCATGACGGCGGCTGGCACACCAGTTGCGCATGCGACATACATTAGAAGACTTCTGGGAGCTATCCAGCTTCCAGACAGAGTGGCTGTTATCAAGTGCAAAGCTCACACATCAGAGAAGGACCCGGTGTCCCTTGGTAACAGCCGCACTGATGAGGCAGCGAAAAGGGCCGCATGCCCTGTAAATATTCTCACTCACCCTACAAACCTCTGTACACTGAACATGGTATCCACATCCAAACTGATAGACATGCAGAATTTGTGTTCCCCACAGGAAAGAGCAGTATGGAAGTCGAAGGGATGTGGCCAAGAGTCCACCGGACTTTGGAGAGATGGACACGGGAAACCAGTGGCCCCCAGGGCATACCTTCCTAGTCTAGCCGAGGCGGCCCATGGGCTGACACATCTTGGGAAGGAAGGTATGTGCAAGCTGGTAAAGGCCTACTGGTGTGCACCAGGGTTCGCTTCTCAAGCAGGTAGAGTGGCAATGTCATGCCTCACCTGTTTGAGGAAGAACATTGGAAAAGCCATCCCAACAGAGCCATCCCACATCCCTCCTACAGAAGGCCCTTTCCAGGTAATACAAATCGACTTCATACAGTTACCACCCTGTAGAAATTTGAAATATGTATTAGTATGTGTTGACATGTTTTCCAGCTGGGTGGAGGCTTTCCCCGCTGCCTCCAACACTGCTACCTTTACAGCAAAGAAAATATGTCAAGAGTTTGTCTGTAGATATGGTATCCCAAAGGTCATTGAGAGTGACAGAGGCACTCATTTCACAGGAGAGGTCTTCCAAATCATGTGTAAACTCCTGGGGATTAATAGTAAACTTCATACTCCATATCGTCCCCAGGCGAGCGCCAAAGTTGAGAGAATGAACGGTACTATTAAGAACAAATTGGGTAAAGTTATGGCTGAAACAGGGTTGTTATGGCCAGAGGCACTGCCTATTGTGCTGTATAGCATTAGGACCACTCCCAGGGCTCCGCTCAACTTGTCCTCCTTCGAGATATTGTTTGGTCGGCAGCCACACGTCATGATAGACCCACAGGATGATCTCAAGTGTAACAATGAGCTAACTGTACAGTATATCCTAAAGCTAAACAAACAGCTAAGGAAACAACAAAAGGAGCTGAATTTATTAACACCTGATATGCCTATCGAAAATTGTCATAATCTTAAACCAGGAGACTTTGTTATGATCCGAAATTTTTTACGCTCAGGTTGTTTGATAGACCGTTGGGAAGGACCGTACCAAGTTTTGTTGACCAGCACTACATCAATTAAAGTCGCAGAGAGAGAGACTTGGATACATTCGTCCCACTGCAAGAAAGCCAGTAACCCAGAGTTCCCGTGTGCAGAGAGCGAAAGAGAAGAAGTGTCGCTAGAAGCATTGTTCCGGGAAGACTGAAAGGCAGCCAAGGTCAAGCAACCTGAGCGAACAAAGGTCAAAGAGCAGAGCAAATAAAAGTCCCCTGGTAGAGATGATGGAAGGACTCCAAGCAACAGGTTCACAGTTATACATCTATTTCCTTGTTTTCTTTCTGTTTCCTCTTCTTCATCCAAGGATACTCGGTGGCTGCCACATCCCAGAGCGATCGGAGCGGAGTTCTGACAGTGTAATAATGGACCCAGATATGGGTGAAGTAGAATCCCTAAACCAGCTTGATACTTTACCCATAACAGGAGAAGGTAAAAGGTATGAGGAAAACGTAGTTCAAGGACTATGTGATGAGTTATTGTCTGGTGAGTACTGTGTCTGTAGATATTGTCAACCGAAAATGGAAGAAGAATGCATCCAGCGATTTTAGTCAACAAGTAAGGCAACTACAGGCCGACATCCCTTGAGTGATTACCACTCACTAGTGGGTAAGGTATTAAACCAAACAGAATGCTGGGTGTGTTCACAAGTACTACATAAAAGGAGTAGTGTAGGCCTAGTCCCATACCCGCTTAATATCTCTGAGATAAGCGTATTAAATAAAGGGAGGCCACTGGATAAGAGATACCTGTATACCAGGTCCCCTAGTCTTAGATTACACCCATACCAAGTGGATAAGTCCCTGGTATGTATGAACTTCTCTAGTTCCAGAATGATTGGTACTTGGGAAGTGACATGGCACAACCAGACAATAACTTACTCCCAGCGTCCAGGTGGAGAGCCTATTGATAAGGAATTATTGTTAAAGATCCGCACCAGTGGGAGACACTATAAATATGTCTACACTGTGAAGAAAAGTAAAATGATGGCCGGCAGAGTATCAGCCGGCTACTGTAATATGACCCTACAGCCAGAGACCTGTGAGGAACAAGTCAGGGAGCAGGGGACGGGAATGTTCTTATGGATAATGTGTGACAAAATCATGAAATACTCTGTCCCTTATTTTCTCCCTGACGATGTTTATTATATTTGTGGTAGAAGGGCATACAAATGGCTCTCCATGAACTACGTTGGAATTTGTTATTTAGGTAGAGTGTTACCTGAAGCGATGACCCTTACACATGATGAAATGGTAAGCATACACAGAAGTGTACCTCCTCCTTACACTCATACCCATTATAACCAAATCCATAAAAGGGATTTAACAATCAAGAAAGAACCCCTAGCTTCCGAATTGATACACGAGTCATTCGGTATCCAACTCCTCATTGCATTAGATATCACCCATACCGCCAGAGGAGTCATAAATTTTAAGTATATCCAAGCATTAGCCAGCTTGGTAGATAACATCACTGAGATTTATGATGACACCTTTAGATACACTGGGAAAGAGTTACAAGCGTATAAAAGAGAGCTAGTCCAACATCGGATGGTGTTGAACTATCTGACAGCTATGACAGGAGGATATTGTGTCACCCTCTCTACACAGTTTGGGGTGAAATGTTGTACATATATCACCAACAATACTGAAGACCCAGAAGAAATCATCGATCATCGGATGGATGAGATTCTTCAGCTTAAATGGGAATTTAGAAGGGAACACAATATCAGCCTGGCAGAAATAGGTAACAAAGTTAGCGAATGGACCTCCTGGTTGAATCCAATGCACTGGTTCTCTGGTTTAGGAGAATGGGCGCAAGGAATTATAGCAAACATAGGAAAACTCCTTCTCTGTATCGGTGGTGCCATCATAGTCTTTGTGCTATTGTTCAAATGTTTAAAGGTGGTGACCCGGGGAAAGACAAAACGTACTGAAATCATGAGTGTAAGAACGAGAGATGTAGAGGAAGACCAGAGTTTGGTATATGACCCTAGAATCGAAACCACCACCCTTTAATGAAACCATATTTGTGAAAGTGTATATGTTGTAACCTCCCTTGTTTTTATTTTTATCCCAAAAATTGTACATTATCCTTCGTTACCCTGAGTAGATTGTTCGATAAATGCGGCCCATCGTTTATCCATGATCCAGGATCGGCCAAAAAGCAGATGGTTTACTCCCCTTATATGTTTAATTCACGGATCCCAATTTCTCTGTTAGGATTATGAATTTCTGTATCGTTATGTAAAATGTTTTGTACTGTGACAGTTTTATATTTACTGTCAAAGGGTGGACTGTTAAAGTCGAGTTGCATACACGCCATTTTAGGATAGTATGGCCGCCATTTTGGTTCGCAGAGTTGCGCAAATAAAGTTTCCATACCCGAGTCTGTGTGACAAAGTGGACCAGAAGCGCAGCCATACTATTACACATAAATTCATAATAACATACTGACACTAAATAAAATATAGTTAAAGGTTTAGAGCACCACACATAGCTTAGTTAGCATTGCATACATCCGTCTGTATAATGTTTAGTACCGTTATGTTCCGTTTCTTATGCGCAGTATTCCGGTCATTGCGAATAAATCGCAATCCATACGGCCCGATAGTTATGGACAAAATCCATATTCCCAAGACAGTTTCTGTTAAAAAGTGTATAACAAAGGAATCTAGTTGTAACCGGTTCTACTGCTATTTACAACCCCTGACGACGATACCAACATACAAAGGACTCCAGAGTTCACCTTCCCCCTGCACCTTTGCCCCAATCACAGAGGACCTGACATACGAACCCTGACCAATAGGAATGGCCTTTGACCTCCCCCTTCTGACCCTATAAGATAGGTGACCCAGGGCGGCCTCGGTCACTTCGGCACATCTTCCTTTCCCTGACCTTCGACCGGGCTATAGTTCAACCCTGAACGATAGCGAGCTCCGACCGGACTGCGCTGCGCATATTTGATGAGACGGTAAACGGTTGCATTCACTGTACTTTCTTTTATTATATTGTGGGCTGATTGTATCCTGTATCTGTTTTTCTTCAGAGCCTGATTATTATACTCATTGTTAGACTACTGTATTACTTGTTATACCTGTATTTTCTATTCCTGTAAACCCCTTTTGTCCATTAGGGACTTAAATACATCTTTTTACGGAGTTTCTACCTCCTTACTTCTATACTGTGGTTGTGTCTGTTATTCGCATAGCGATAAGGTATATTACGGACACTGTCCTAAAAGGTATATTCGCAGATTAGAGTCAAAGTACTGCGAAAGGATCTCTTATTAAGGTATTGGTTCTTTGGTGTGTAATACACAATAAAGGTACGCTTCGCTGCGCTACGTTTTGTTCACACGTAGCTAGGTATAAAGGGTACGCAGGTTACGGACCTAATACGTAACCTGTGCTTTTCACTTATTGTTTCTTTGGTCATATCTAATCGCCATTAACACCTGTAAAAAGAATGTTGAAAAAAAACACACCGACACTGAGAAAAGTAAAAGTTTATTAAACACACACATTAATTTTACACCTATACTCACATATCCAGGCTCCAGCGTTGTCTCTCTCCTGTCACCTGCAGCAGCTCACCCCGCACTGAATGCGGGGTGAGCCTCCAATGTAATGATAGCAGAGGAACGCCCTGTGTCCCGGGGTGACTAAACTTTAAAGTGTGGTGGTTCTGCTGTGGTGTCCTCCGCTGTTGTCGGTGCCATCTTGGACCTGGTGAGTTGGCTCCTGGTGTGGCATAAGTAGCTGAGGCCTGTGTCTGCCTTCTATCACTCACCCTCTTGCTGTGGCTGCTTCATAATCCTGTGTTTGGGGTCCCCCTATCCTTGTGAAACTTTGGCTATCCTGTCCTGTAGGATCGGGCAGGCCTATACTTGTACATAAACTTTGCTTGCCTACTGCCCTCCCATCTTCCAGATTGTTGTGCTGCCATTACAATACGTGATACTGCTGCCCACACTTGGATCCTTCTAACTGGAAAATACAGATTGCTATTGGTGTCTTGTATTGCACTTATATAGACCCCTGATTTATTATCTTGTACTTAACCCCCGCGCCGGCCGCTCGCACTATGCAACGTTCCGGGGGAATCCTCGCAGTCACAGAATGGCGAGGATTCCCCTAAACTGCGAGAGCCGAGGCTAGTGCAGCAAACTCGCTGTAATTAGCCTCGATTCTCGCAGCTTTTGGAGGCACATTCGCAAATTCCCCCTCGCTCAAAAAACGGAGCGAGGGGGAATTTGGGAATGAGGGGGGTCAGTTGAATACTGACAGGGTGAGCGGTGACTGCAAGCAAAAAGTCCTGCTCGCAGTCACCGCTCGCCCACGGCATTGAATATATGCCATTGTCTGTGACAGGTAGGAGCTGATTGGCTGGCTGTTTATCACTCTCCATTTTATCACTTTTGAAGCTTAGAGAATCTGGCACAAGATATGCAAAATCTCTGCAAATGAGTTGGATGAGTGGAATAATGAGTATCTTACTTGTAGGACACTAATCACCCGCTAAAGCTTACGGTTTCTGATTTATCCTCCCAAATGGCAGCAGTTAAAATGAATTTATCTGATATTGAAGGCCGATTACGGAGAAATAATGTACGTTTTGTCAGTCTGCCTGAGAGAGCAGAGGGGACCTATCCGGAAAAATTTGTTGAGGAATGGCTTTTGAAATCCTTCAGCAGGGACAATTTCAGTGCTCAATTTGCGGTGGAACATGCCCATCGACTACCAACTCAAGTCCCGCCTCCTGGTGCACTGGCCCGCACCCTTGTTGCTCGCTTTTACATGATAAAGACCAAGATGCTGTCCTGCGCTTGGCGCATGTGCAAGGTCCTTTGTTGTTTGAAGCTCGTAATATGGCAGTGTTACCAGACTTTGCAATGGATATCCAAAAGTCAAGACCCCAATTTTTGCAGGTTAAGAAGAAACTCTGTGATAGACACATCCAATATTCTTTGCTTTTCCCAGCTCATCTACGTGTTGTGCATGAGAATACTAACTACTTCTTTGCTAGCCTGAGAGAGGCGGAGGCATTGTTTGAACAAAGACCACGCCCACTGCACTGACGCTGCCCCTGACGGCTTCTTTTTGCTTATATTGTTTATATTATCGACATTACCATTTGCAAGTGGTAGATTATTCAAATACTCCTTTATTCTTGTTAAATTTGTGTGCCATTTCTTGTTTATGGGGGTATTATAGAGACGTACACTGTTGCCCCGCCTCAGGCGATGTGTTTAAAAGTGGGAGTTGGATACTAGGAAATAGCTATTAGGATTTCTCTTAGATTCCTGATATCCATTTTTTTTTATTATTTACAGTAGGTGTTAATTGTATTGGGGTAATTACTGGTTAGGGTATAGGTATGTCTAAGTTTCTAATAGATATGCAGGGAGGTTGGTTAAGTTTTGGTTTTTCTTGTTTTCTTTGATTGTTTTTCCTTTTTTGTGCTTTTGATGTGCTGTTGTGCTTTATTCACAACAACGAGATGCAGTGTGCTTTTGAAGTATCCTTCAACTATTTGTTGCTTGATGTGTGTGATGTTTGCCAGGTAGAATTATTGCAAACTTTGATCTTGCTCTATGTTACATATTGGGACTTATCACCTGCTGCTGATTCCACTTATCTTTCTCACTCTCCTGTCTGTACTAATTCAGTTTTTTCATGGCCGACATGAGGGTTTACGTATATTAAGATGGAATGTGCATGATAACGTCGGATATTATATGTCTCTCAGAAACTCACCTCACTGGTGGCAAGGTTTGAGCTCTTAAAAACCCATGGGTGAGGTGGATTTTCGATGGGGATTCGCCATTACGGTTCAACTCCTCATTTAAGGACTTACTCTCCCTGTTTCGAGATAATATTTGGGTAGGGGCAGGGGTCACTACATTACAACAGATATATTGTGAGGGACTTTTTAAATTGTTTGATCAAATTAAAACATGCTGCACAGACAAAATTTGGGAAATCTCCTATAACTATAATGATACTGGTGCATAATTCCAGTTCAGTAATACTACTAAATAGTGAAAAACCAGCGCTTATCCCTGTTAGCCTAAAAACTCAGTTGATGTTACCGTGTTATTAATAACTTCAAATATATGTCAATTGCATATCATTTGGGAAAGTTTAATAAATTTAAATTAAATTAAAATAAAAAACTCTAAGACATAGAAGATTCCAGCAGCGTGAACGGGAATTGCCAACTCCCAAAGTAAAAAAGAAAGGTAGAGGTATATGAACACGCTCTTGGAATTAATGTATAGAGAAAGAAATATTTAAGAATTTATTAAACATACATATTACACTGGCCAGTGATCAGATAAAACATAAAAATAGATATCATAAAAATGGGTAACCCAATATCTTGTTTGTTGCCAATCAGCCGCTGTTGATACAGTGCTGTATTGAAAAGTGTCAGTACTTGCTTTTAAGTTGGCAGGAATGGGGTCCCGTTTTTATGAGCTCCAGAAAGGACGGTCAAGGTATCATTAAGTTTGTATGACGCGTTTCTCCGCCTCCTATGGGGTGTCAGCGGCTTCATCTGATGATGTCTACCGATGTACTGCTGCATAAGTCTAGTCCAGTGATACTGCATAAGTCCAGTCCAGTGGTACTGCCATTAAAGTCCAGTGGTACTGCCTTTAAAGTCCATTGTTACTGCCATTAAAGTCCATTGGTTCTGCTGTTAAAGTCCATTCCAGTGATACTGGTGCATAATTCCAGTCCAGTAATACTACTGGTGCATAATTCCAGTCCAGTGACTACTGCCATTAAAGTCCATTGGTTCTGCCGTTAAAGTCCATTCCAGTGATACTGGTGTATAATTCCAGTCCAGTGATACTGGTGCATAATTCCATTCCAGTAATACTACTGGTGCATAATTCCAGTCCAGTAAGACTACTTATGCATAATTCCATGGATGTTGGGGCACCACCAGGGGACCAGGTAAGTATGGAGGAAAAAGTATGGAGGAAAAAAAAAGATTCCAAAATCCGGAAAAATATGCTTCTGAGCATTTCTGATTAGGGATACTCAACCTGTATTATTATTATTATTATTATTATTATATTTTATATTATATTATATAATATACAAAACACGTTGGGAACATCTGTCTGCTATTCTGAAATATCTGAAATTTACCAATGAACCTTTTAATGGTCTGGAACAGCCACTACTATTGTGTGGAAAAAAGAGACTTTTTAATAAATGTTTATAAATTTTGGACATTACTTTGTTTGCTTTACAATTTGTCACAAGGCTATATTGATCTAATCGTTAAAGTTCAAAACAAGGGCGACAACTCTCAACTGCTATCCACATTCTCTTTTTTCCCCCATCCAACAGGGGATCTTGTAAGTCTGGCAGCCTAGACATAGTGACTATAAAATTTGTGGCGCGAAACAAGAGTCTGCTCTCTCTCTCTCTCTCTCTCTCTCTCTCTCTCTCTCTATCTCTCTATCTCTCTCTATATATATATTTTGGGGGAACTCCGCACTCATGACCACCTTTGATCAATTGCTGGGGTGCACCTCTAAGATGACAGATATATGAGAAGGAGAGAACACACATATTTCTCAGAACTCAGAAGTGATATTGATGGCTTTCAATTAACTGATTTAAACTTGCAGGGGAGGAGAGGTGCCCCCTTGGGAGCAGGAGCTCAGTGGCAGATGACTCCATTGCCTCCCAGAGTTCTGCCTCTGACTGTACTGGTGCATAATACCAGTCCAGTGATACTGCTGGTGCATAATACCAGTCCAGTGATACTGCTGGTGCATAATACCAGTCCAGTGATACTGCTGTTGCATAATCCCAGTCCAGTGATACTACTGGTGCATAATTCCAGTCCAGTGATACTACTGGTGCATAATTCCAGTCCAGTGATACTATTCGTGCACACCCCTAATTAAGACCTGATCAAAACCCTATGATTTTGCAAGGTGGACGATTATCAATCAGCTGCAAATGTGTACAGATCATAGCGCGCATACGTGAGGCCATGGTGTAAAAGCATCCAGCGTCTTTTCTGATCGCAAGTTTATTGACAAGAAGTCGGCATTTGGGGGTGGTAACCCAGCTGTTTTATGGAAGTGTCAGGAAAAATGCAGGTATGACCAGGTATTTTCAGGGAGGGTGTGTGACATCAGCACCCACCTCGATCACCCTGACTCTATATTGCACAGGCAGAGTAGGTTCTGTGTTAGGCGCAGACTGCACACAAATCATACAATGGCTGTTCACCATTCGTAGTGATTTTCACAAGCCATTGCAGCCTTGCAGAGAACGTGGTTTAACACTGCTGAGGTGGTGGCTATCTGGTCACAAGGTTCTGCAGTGCACCCGTCGGGGAGATGCCCACCGGGCCCTATTCAATGCTGTCTTCCCCAACAGCATTGAGCAGGGTATCTCGGCAGAATGATCCCGACATCACTAGCTTGCGGGCTCGTTCTGCCGGAAACGGCCGGGAAGTGACGAGCTGCCAGCTGCAGCTCACCTATTCCCACCCACAACTCGCGGCCGCGTCCCCTTCTCGCAACCTGGCAGGCGGGACATTGAATCCCGCCTGCATGTTTTCGGTCGCGCTGACCGAGAACGGGACTGGGTCACGGCGGTCGAGCAAGCTCGACTGCCGTGACCCTCACATTGAATACCCCCCTCTATCTACAATTTAGTTGCGGTATAATATAGAAGGTTGTGTCTTTTCTGTTGATCTATGTTTTAATATTTTGTTTTAAGTTTTTTTGCCCCCAACTCTTCTGTTGTACCATGTGATTGTTCTCTTTGAAATATGTTGTTCAGTTGCTATACATGTCATCTCATCATTCCAATAAAATATATTTAAAAATGTAATTACATATACTAAAAATGTAATGTATATTAAAATAAAAATAGATCTAACTGTCTCTTAAATGTTTGTGATGGATTGCAGCTTTGTGAGAAAGCAGAAGGCAATGTAATACAGTTGTAAATACATGGTGTCTTGTCAGGATATAGGAGCGATGTTTGCAATTTGTAGGAATTAAACATGCTGCAGTGAAATGCTCAGGAGTGTGAATAGCTAATTAATTAGATCTTGTATTGAGCTGAGGAGAAGGAGGGATTGTGTAATTACATATAGTAAGGGGAGTGGATTAATTTTTTAATTGGTTTAGGTATTTTTTAATTCTAAAGTGCAATGGGATAAATTGGTCTTATATAATGAATGTTAATAAATAATAATAATCCGCTGTCTTTTAACAAGGACAAAATGATTGTAGAAAGCAGCTATTTATACAGATTTACTCCTCATGAATTAGGAAATCAATGGGAAGAAATGGGAAGTAAAATGAGTTTCTGCTGAAATTGTCTCTGTTACTTAATGTCTCTCTTGGATATATTGCAGCCATTGAGTTCTATGAATTGCCTAAAAAAAGAGCTCCAGGAATATCTGATGGTATGTTAATAATCCCATGAAGTACTGGATAGAAGCAAATATATGTGACACACACTACACACACACACTTCTTCGTACAGAATTTAAAACACGGTCGCACATGCGATCTGATCGCACGCGATGCGATGCTATAAGCGGGCAGGGGAAACTAGAAACTAAAAAAGTACAATCGCAATCGGACAGCATGCGATCGCATGCGATTTCCCTGCTGCCGTGAAACTACACAAGTACCCACGTTACAATTATTGTATACACAATATCGCATCTCGGTTTTGTGATGAGATGAGATCTAGTACAAAAAGTATGTGCTGCACATACTTTTTGTACTAGATCTGATCTTATTTCATCTCATCGCAAAACCGAGATGCGATGCGATGCGATATTGTATACAATAATTGTAACGTGTATGGGCACCTTTTTTTGTTCTGAAAACCATAAATGACAGAAGTAAATAATTGCTGCTAACTGAGAATGTCATATACATAAACACTGTCCGTCTTCCTGCAGCCAATGTAATTATGTGCTTACTTTATACTTGCCTACTTTGCATTTCACCTCTCCGAGAGAAGCCTGACGAGGCAACACAATGATCACCGGAGAGATGCCACCAGCTGGCCACATGGTTGGCCATAAATCATAAGTAGATAGAACCAGGCGCCTTATTAAAATTGCATTTCTATTTACATATTTATGTAAATGTTGTACTTTTATATATTTAGGGAGACACTGGGGGTATAGTGATACATGCTATATAGCACTGGCCTCATCATCTCCACTTTTCATAATAGGCCTATCAACATTTTCAGTCCCTGGCCCATAAGGTCCCTAATCTGGTCCTGGCAGGACCCACATCAGTATGTCCAATGTGGTAAATAATTTTCAGGGTTTGCAAAAATGACCATTTGCGATCATACTTGTTACTGGGGAGCCCTCTAAGCCAGTGGTTCCCAACCTTTTTCTCTCCCGTACCCCTTGATTAGGGTTTTCATTGATGAGTACCCCCTCCTCTCAATTTAAAATATAGACAGTACTTATGAGTGGAGTGGAAGTGAGCGGTATGCGTATCCTTATGCGTATCCTTATGCATGTCCGTGTCTGGCCGCTGGTTGTGAACTGTCTCCAGGGTTCCCACTTACACCTGTAGGATTAATGCCGCTGCTTCCTCCACCCGAGTCAGTGCAGGGCAGATGATCGCTGATGTCTGAGGGCAGCATGGGTAGCTCCCATTGGATTTCTGGTCAGACAAAAGCACAATGAGACACTGATGACACTGAAGACAGAACCATAAGTGACACAACATGGCTCTTTTTCTTCTGCCATCAAAATACTTTTTCATCTTCCACCATTACCAATATTATTTTCAAGTACCCCCAACTGGTCTGCAGAGTACCTCCAGGGGTTGTACCCCAGGTTGTGAACCACTGCTCTAAGCCAATGAGAGCAACTTTGCCTGCTAGTCCACAGATGCACTCAGAATTTGCATTGTGACTTGCATTATGATGATACCCCCAGGGCAAGACAGTAATGTAACCGCCCCCCCCCCCCCCCCCAATAAATAAATAAAAAAAACAGATGACCAAATATATAGAAAAAAGGGCACACTATTGGATGGTATTTCCCCCATGAGTGTCCACATATGCTGTATTACATCACTACATCCCCTACACTACCCTGCAATCAACACTGCACCAACCTACACTACATCCCCCGCCAGCTAGGACCAAAGCAATGCAGCACGGGTTTTTTTCCTCTTATGAAGGCTAATGTGTTGTTTTTCTCATGTTAGGTGTGCAACGGACTTGGTAAGGGGTGCTGGCATAGAACTTTATACCAACGCCAATTTCCATTTTACAGCCAGCCTTGCAATATTTATTAAGACTCTGTATTAAACTTATAACAGAGTTGGATGATCTCAAAAGACAATGGAGTACAGATTCAGACCTTTTTGGGCGCATATAAAAATACTGCGCATATACTGGTTATTAATATTTTGTGTGTTTAGCACTTGTTTCTCTAACAATAAAAAAAATGCTATAAACCAGCGTGTTATTTTTGGTACCTAAACACTAACCTTGGTTGGGAGTGGATGGGTAAGCATGCACATATTGCTGGCATGCTACTGCTGGGATTCACTTGGCGGGGGGCAGGCGTTTGGTGGGGGATAAGCTTGATGCTTGCAATGATTCTCCAGTCTGTGGACAGTAAGGCCTCCTGCCCTTCTCTTATTATTTTAGAGATCACTGCATATATACATACCATGTCTTGTTTATTTAACTGTTTAACCCAGTGGTCAGTGAACTCGGTCCTCATTACCTCACGCAGTGCATATTTTGCAGGTCTCCTCACAGAATCACAAGTGAAATAATTAACTCCACCTCCGGACCTTATAAAATGTGTCTGTGAGTAATTAGTACACCTGTGCACCTGCTGGGTTACCAGCAAAACATGCACTGTGTGGGGTAATGAGTTCCCTGACCACTGGTTTAACCTAACCCTGGAGTTATTTTTTTTCAATAAATTCTAAAACTTTATCAGAATTCTCTCTGTGCTCTAAGGATTCATGTGCCCGTGAGAGGCCCATGCTACATATATGTAATAACTGTGAACTTGCAAGTGTGTTTTACGTGTCTAGCGAACACAAGAGCACTATTCTACTCTTCGTGGTGGCAGCTTAGGTAAAATCAACTTCCCGACTGTCCACCTGCGCCAGGTTGGCTTATCTGAGCGTAAGCTGGATCAGGGTGCCATGACATCCTAATTTAGGGCCTGATTCTTGTTCACAAGTAAAGAGCACGCAAAGAAACCTTTATGCACAGGTTGAAAGCACCACTCAGTGTGAGTCCCGGTACGGATGTACATTCATCACCATAAATCTTTGGTAACGCTGCCCTATAGATCTTTGAATAAGATATAGGAAGTAGCGACGAGACTACACATTGCCTATTTTTTTAGTTTTTTATGTATACACATTGAATGGAGAATATTTGAAACACTTTGGAAATTTGAAAGGGAAGGCAAAGAACCTGCTACGGGTTTATACTATTCCATACTTACCGTGAGTAGGGTACGCCCACTATTTCTTCACAAATACACATTGATTTGATATAGGAAAAGAAACCTCTATGTGTGTGCCTCCCCCTTGTTTTAAAATCACACATTGTTTATTTAATTTTATTTTTATGGTACACACATCATCTGGAGCTGAGAGGAGAATCATAGAGATTTGACCAACGGAGCAAGAACCCGCTACGTGCACATACAGTGCCATCCACACTGTGAGTTGGGTACGCCCATCTATGATCTCCTATTTCAATCCAGATAGTAGAAATTATTAGTATTGGTTTACATCTAATTGGCGGTTTTTCTTTTTCGATTCATCCCCTGAGAAATCATTGGAAAGATTACCAGACATATCAAATGAAGTACTGACGGCCAGAAAAACATCTGGATGGTAGTTGCGCCTCAGAAGCTTGGAAAGTCCATCTTTGTATTACAGTAAGTGTGTTTTACGTGTCTAGCGAACACAAGAGCACTATTCTACTCTTCGTGGTGGCAGCTTAGGTAAAATCAACTTCCCGACTGTCCACCTGCGCCAGGTTGGCTTATCTGAGCGCAAGCTGGATCAGGGTGCCATGACATCCTAATTTAGGGCCTGATTCAGACCTGATCGCTGCTTAGCGAAAATGCAGAGGTCTGTGACCAGATAGCCGGCAGCCCCACGGAGTTAAATTCCACCCTTGCAAGTCTATGTATTGCTTCCGAATCAATTGCTGAGCTTCAAATCGCTCACCATTGAATGATTTTCTGTCTGTACAAGTGTGCATAACTCTGACCCTCTGTGACAGAGACAGGCTGATCGAGGCCAGAGCTGATGTCACACCCTCCCATAAAACTCCTGGGCACTCCTGCTTTTTTCCTGACACTCTCAGAAGATGGCCGGTTACCACACATACGGAAGCTTCCTGTCAGGCGGATTGCAAAAATGTTTTTGCTAATTGCTGCCGCTGTTTGGCACCACGCATGTGCGCTACAATCCAGACACATGCGCAGTCACATTCGCACAACAGCGATCAGGTCAGGGGATAACCCCCTCAGTATGAGTTGCCGTTTTGTGAAACCTAGAAAAATCCTCTGTGGAAGGCTGCATGGGTCTACCCAGCACAGGGCAAGACCACCATGCACACCATGGTGATCATCGACTGCCCCCTGGCTGTGTTGCCTAGCTTCGAAGACAGGCTCAGGGCAGATATGTTTGGGGTTCAAGCAGCTGCGTGTGACATTACTCAGCCACACAATCCCCTTCACCGTCCAGACATGCCTTCATTGTCCGGTAGGGATGGCCATCGACCATCGATGATTTGAAATCATCGATGGTTCATGGCCGATGTCGAATACTTTTGCCATCGATGGGGGAGAACCAGATGGTTTCCCTTCATCGATGGAATAGCAAAACGATGTTTTGCTTTTAAAATTTTTTTTTCAAAGTGCCGGGACACGGAGCATAGCTCCGCCCCCGACACCCGCGAAGCCCCGCCCCTGCGTTTTGATTGGCCCACAGGCCAATCAATCAAACACAATGGATGACCATCGATATGTAAAAATATCGATGGTCATCCATTGCATAGTTAAGCACTATCGATGGCCAGTTGCAGTATCGCCATCGATGGCAACCATCGATGGCAATGACAACGATGGCCATCCCTATTGTCCGGACCTTGCCCCCAAATATAATCAGTCGCTGCCTCACACTATGGTCCATTGCACTGCCCCCTCCCCTCCGTCACGTCGCTGTCCCCCGCCCCCATCTGTACGTCACAGTGTGACCACAGTTTAGGTGCTTGTGCATGAGCAGATCTCCGGAAATCGGGAGGTATGCATTTACATTGGCATTGCATACAAACATGAATTTGGATGGATCTGGTCTGGGCATGGAACCTGTCTGAGAGGTAGATATATGGCAGGTGTACAGGAAGCCTGTCTCTCTTCTCTAGTAAGACAAATATATATGCATTTTGCATAATAGAGTGTGGAAGTGGCTGGCTCTCTGCCAGCTGTCTCATTAAGGAAGGATGGATGCACTGCACAGACCTTCTGGTGACAGGCAAACTCAGCAGTGGGCATACAAGCTAGCGCCAGGTGTTGGGTTATACACCATGTTACATTAAAGTCGCTGACTGGCAGGTACAGCAGTGTACATTTCACTAACTTCAGTCTTTTCCCCCTATTCAGCTCTATTCTCTCTCTTAGGTCTACTGATATTAGGTTCCTTTTAAACAGTTTGCGCTGTTCCTCGTTGCTGCAGTAAAGTTGCCAATTAGGCCATTTTCTCTATGAACAAGAGACTGAAGTTTCTATCTGTGAAGACTGTAAGTGCTGGGAAATTGGTTTGGCACTAAAAGACTCTCTCAAAAGTACATTAACAGCAAAATAGTGGAATTGTGCTTGAATACACAAAATTACTATAATTTAAACAATGAAACCTTGAACGAAAGCAATAGAAGGTGGAACATTTCTAAAATGTTCATCTGCAGTTTTTTTTTTATATAATGTTGTCTGATTGCACCAACCTGATTGTTTTATTCTGCAATCAAGAGCCGGTTGATGCTGTTACTAACACAAAAGTCTGTTTTTACTTAGATATGAGCAGCACTTAGTAACCTCAGCTGCAATACATTGGGAGTGCCCAGTCATGCAATCCAATCTGTACACTTTGTCTTTACTAAAATGTAATACATATCTAATAGCAGAAAGGCAAAGCATAATTGCTAGAACCACTAAATAAATAGCTTTTACGAAGGTCACAGGTAAAAATGCATGGCCATCCAAGGAACGTTCATGCAAGATAATAGTATTGACGAATGAAACCAACCATGCAATGATTTAAATGGCTACAAAAACAACAGATTTGCAGACAGGCCGGTATACTGATGGCTCACAGACAATGGGGGAAATTTACTAAGATGTGTATTCTACTTAACATGTGATGTTGCTATTGGCAATCAATCAAATCCTTTCTACTATCTTCTAGAGCAGTCATGTCAAAACTATGGCCCTCCAGCTGTTATGAAACTACAAGTCCTATCATACCTTGCCACAGTTTTGCTTCTAGAGGATGCTAAAACTATGGCAAGGCATGCTGGGATGTGTAGTTTCACAACAGCTGGAGGGCCATAGTTTGGACATGCCTGTTCTAGAGGGTGCTAAATACATCAGAAGTAGATTCTGATTGGTTGCCCATAGCAATATCACATGGGAAGTAGAATACACATCTTAGTAAATTTACCCCATTGTCTTGATAGACAATCAATAGGTCGACACCAAAAGGTCGACCTGCACTAGGTCAAGATTGAAAAAATTTGACACAATCAAAAGTTTGACATGGCAATGGTCGACGCCTGAAAAGGTTGACATGTATTTTTCATGCTTTACCATCCAAGTGGACTCTGATTGGGAATAGTAAAGTGTGCTAAGCGCAGCGTCAGCAGAGCGGGGCACCTGGCCTCCACAAGCCATGCAAGTGTACGCGCTATACTTATTAGGGGTCCGCACGCTCAGGTATCGATATTGACACCAGAAAACCCTGCAAAACTCATATTGATCTTTTCATGTGTCAAACTTTTCAATGTTTGTATCAACCTTTTGTCACTTCTGACTAGTATATGTCGTCATTTTGGTGTTGACCTATTGATTGTCTGACTAGACATTGTGAGCTACTGCACACCCAGGCAGGCTATATGCCTGCTCATTCTGGATATAGGGCCTGATTCAGATTTTCCTAGGCACGGCTAATGTTTTTCTTAGCACTCCCACTAAGTGGCCGGTTAACACCCCCAGATGACTACTTAGCAAACAACCAAAGTAGCAGGATTTCATTGCTGGCCAGCATCACGCCGAACATTGCGGCACCGATGCATGCGCAATTTATTGATAATCGCCAATTTTCACAGTAGTGATAAGGTCTGAATTAGGCCCATATTGTCACTTCACATACGCAGAACATCATTCTTGTTTTCATTAAGAATTCAGAGTCTATTGATTAACCAAACCCTCTAGAGAACTGCAGATCTCACTCTTCGATTGGAATTTATTGAGGTAAATACACTCACAAAAACCAGGACAAATCTTCAATATTGCTTTGCATTGACTATATTATCATAAACACTACACATGAAATCTCCACACGTTTAAGGAGATACCTAAAATATATTTAACACAAGTTAACGCATGCAGGAGGTTATTCTGGTTGAATCACAAGGCTGCGAATTCACAGCCTTTCAATTTCACCAAACCCCACCTCGCGAATGGTGGCCTGGCCGTCACCCATTTGCAGAATGTGTTCGCATGCACTGGCTGCTAATTATGTCAGCTACCCGCCCCTTGCGCCAAGGTCACTGGGCGATTTCCATAGGAATGCCCAATGTTTCCATGGGAATGCACATGAAACATGGAAACCAATGGCGTTTCATGGTGTTCCAATGAGCGAGCCCTCCGCCCCTCCGCCCACCGGCCACAATGTTGGGAGCGTGCACCCGGTGAACAATTTATTTGCAGCGAACGCAGGCACCCGGCGCATGGACATGCTCAGAAATGCGCATACGCATTTACAAAACATTGTGCTCGAATGCGAATTTGCATGCAAGCGAACAGACCTGAATAAGGTCCACTATGACATAAGTAGATAATAGCTTTAACCTTTTTGAGTGTCAACATCTCTGTATGAGATGCGCAACGTATCCACTAAAAATGCCAGTTTCGCTCACATTTGTTATATAAATTCAAATAAAAAATGTTGTGTAAAAAAACTTTATGGGTGAAATGTAATTGGGTGAGAGAATCAGAAAGTGAGAGCTTTGCTAAGAAATCTCCAGTTTTTTTAAAGCGGCAATCATTTACACTGCAAAATCAAACTGGTTTTGCAGTGTAAATGATTGCCGCTTTAAAAAAACTGGAGATTTCTTAGCAAAGCTCTCACTTTCTGATTCTCTCACCTTTTCTGACAAATTCACTTGGCACCCAAAGAGTTAAGATATCAGTATGCCCTGGGAAAATCGCACTACACTTTTGTTAAACATACAGTACAGAATCTTGTAATTGTCATTTTTATCCTATACTGAATTGACTTTTCTAAATAAAAATAAAAAAAACAATGAGATAAAATACTGAATTCTAAACGTGTGTCGATGTTCTGTTTTAAACCAACCATTTTTGAAAGGATATTTAGATTTGACCAACACTAAACTAAATCCAGAAAGGCTTCACCTGCAGTGGACCCACTACAGACAGAGCCAAATGTTCCACACTCTAGCCATTGCCTGCTGGCATTGAATGTGAAAACATCAGGACATAATTACTCATTCGCCTGCATGATCCGATTCCTGATAGTGGCAACTGCTCCTTGCTCCTTCACCTCGCTTCCAGGGTCATTCCATTAAATTCTCTATGGGTTCTAAATGACACCAAACATTAATAGAGAAGCATGTGGAGGCCCAGAAAAAGAGTGGTAGCTTGCTGGGACGGGAATGTCTGTACAACTATAGATGGCAAATTGTAGCTGACGGTTCATGGCTGAAATGTATGACTTTTTATTTGATATATATATATATATATATATATATATTGTGCTCCAGTTTATTTTTTGTGTTATCTGTCTGCAATGGGTAGCTTTTTTTGAGAGTATATGGTTCACAATAGGATTTATATGCATGCAGTACTGTATGGGATGTGCATTGCGGAGCATTTGTTTCCAATATATGGGTAAATATATAGATATCTGGGGATCATCGCCTGTTTGATAGATAAGAGAATGAGGCCTATAGGGCCTTATTCTAGTTCACTCTTTCTGACAAAATCCTTCTTAGATGGGCAAAACCATGTGCACTGCAGGTGGGGCAGATGTAACTTGTGCAGATATAATTAGATTTGGGTGGGGTTTTACTTCAAATTGAGATCTATATTGCAGTGAAAAATAAAGCAACCAGTATTTACCCTTCACAGAAACAAACTCACCCAAATCTAATTCTCTCTGCACAAGTAACATCTGCCCCCCTGCAGTGCACACGGTTTTGTCCATCTAATGCTGGCCACACATCAGACCAACTTTCCTCCAACCATCCAACTAGTTGATCGGATGGAATAAAAACCTGGTACCGGATAGGAGCAAATGTAATTTTTAATTAAGTCATTTGTTTCCCAAATCTGAAAATGGACACTTGTCTCTCAGACAATGTACTGTAGTTGGACCTATTTGATTTAAACAAATTTACTGAATGTTTTTGTCCATTCTCCTGTGTTTGTGAGCAAATTGTTTATTGGCATTTGCCCCCACACAGTACCAGATTTTCAGTCCAACCAACCAACTAGTTGGATGGTTGGAGGAAAGTTGGTCTCATGTGTGGCCAGCATTAGAAGGATTTTGTCAGAAAGAGTGAACTAGAATAAGGCCCATTATGCTGCCTCATACATGAAAGTATGTTTTGAAGCAGACAGGTACATTTTTAATAGGATTTCATTTAGGATTTGGCTGACTTCTGGTGAATTTTGTACATTCCTAATATCTTTACATTTCCATTATTCTATGTGTTGATGTTTAAAGGTGTGTACACATTACACCATAGCTGCCTACCCTCTTGCATTCTGCAGGAGACTCCCTGAAATAACAACATTCTCCCTCTCTCCCTGATTAGTCTAACAATCTCCCTCATTTCACGAAGCCCACATTATGTAGCTGTTACATTTTTGCAGAAAAAAGGAATGAGAGACAGATTTACAATGAATCATCAGCGCCATTTCCCAGCATTGTTGACAAAACACAATGATGCCTATGGCTACATGCTTGTTGTGTGGCCATTTATATGGACCCACGTATAGAACACAATAGATGAACAATCCCTCACACGTACCAATGACTTTTCTTTAGCAAGTATTGCAGTTCTTACTAACTGCTTTGGGGATCATCTGCATTTGGATATAAGTTATGTTAAAAGATTCCCCTCAGATGTAGCAGTACACACCCATGATTCTAGGGGCCACATTCACAATCTCTCTTCACAATCTCTCCATATATGGAACTAGACACGCCCTTTGGGAGGAGCGTGACACGCCCCCTAAATTGGGCGCTGTGCAAAATTCTATTACCAATTATAATCTCCCTAAAACTAGTTTTCAAAAGTAGGCAAGTATGCATTAGACGATAATCGTTAACGATATGCACAATCACGATATCCTTAACAATACTTTTGTGCATATCAGCCAGGGCCGGCACCACCACTAGGCAGGTCTAGGCATTTGCCTAGGGTGCCGGCCACTGGAGGGCGGTAATGAGCAGCCGAGGAGAAATACCATAGAGGTACCATAGAAAGCTGGGAGCGAGGAGCAGGTAAGACAGTGAGCTTCCCTCTCCCCCCCCCCCATCCCGCCCATCAATGAACGCTGCCCTCATCCCCCCTGGACACGGTATCGCCACGCCCACCGCAGTATCGCCCGCAACACCCCCCCTGGAGCGCGCACGCTGGGGGGTGCATCAGGTGGCGGGCGGAGAATTTGCCTGGGGCGGGGGGAGGCTTGCACTGGCCCTGATATCAGCTAATGTGTATGCACTACATAGTTAACGATGTGCGCTCCTGCTGGTTGTTAACGACCCCTTCTGTCGTTGTTGGGGGCCAATATTATGGAAAAAATACATTCATCTTGTCAGACAACTAAAATGACACAATAAAGACTATGCTTTCATTATCTTTACAGTAACATAATCCTGAGGAATAAAATGTAATGATAAATTAACCCTATTTGTTTGTGATTTTGAAAATCAGCAATCAAGAGCATATGCAAATTTATGGCTCGTACACGCGGTTCAATGTGACTTATTTTTGTATTCAATTTCGCTTATATAACCAAAGTGGAATCAAAACTGAATGGAAATCAAACACTTTTGATTCAATCCTGATGCGCAGCCCGGCGGCATCAAAATCGAATAGAAAAACAGACTGTGCAGGCAAGACTGTATAGTACATATCTGTACTATATAGTCAAAATCGAATGTCTTTGCTTTGCTGTGTGATACAATTGAATCCCATACAATTGAAATGGGATCGAATGGCAAGGCAATTGCACCGTGTGTACACCCTTTTAGTTAGTGCTGGCCATTAGCAAGTTATCCATCGATGGTCACCATTAAGAGATAGCCGTGATGGTGTAAAACCATCTATAAGGGGACTATAGATGGTTTTACCCACCAATGATAACCTCATTTTTGGTTTATTTTTAAAATGCCCATGGGGTGGTGCACGATTTTTACTGTTCGCAATAGGAGCCAAAGTGTCTAGAAACAACCCTTCAAATAATCGCTATTAAATTTTTGTCATTCCACTCCATTGTAGCCCTCGAAACATGACACGTCGCATTGTCGTCCTGGAACACACAATTGTTGTTCCCATAGAAACGCCACAACGTAGGTAACATGGAGTTATCCAGAATATCTCGGTAGGTCGCCAATGTCGTGTTCCCATGTACCTGTCACACCATGCCAGCAGAAACAACCCCAGAATATGATGCCTCCACCTCCACATTTTACTGTTGGCACTACACATTCGGGTTACAGGTGTTCTCCAGGCAATTGCCATACCCACACTCTCCCATCTGATCGAAACAATGTGAAGCGTGATTCATTGCTCCATAGGACTTGTTTCCATTGCTCCACCGTCCAGTTTTTCCACTCTTTACACCAACAAAGTCTCTGTCGTGTATTGGTTTTTGTGATCAGAGGCTTGTGAGCCGCAGCTCGACCATGTCCGTCATTTTATCAGCAAATGATCTGCTACCACGCTTGCTTCCATATTTATGCATGTAGGAAGAGTCCATATTCACTTTGTCAGGAAGATTCCATTATTTCAGAGTTAAACCAAGGTGTCCAATGACTTTCTTCCACATAGTGTATATATATATATATATATATATATATGTATATATATGTCATACCCTCAAAATACATGGCACCCCAATGCTTGTAAGACTTGTAAGACTTTCATACTGAACTGTGAGGGGCAGCTATCAGTTACAGCAGCATGTTCAGACAGTGGGTCATGTGACTGTAGTATATAAATAGAAGCCATGCACTGAGAGTTGGGCTCAGAGGAGAGGGTTGAAAGTAGCCATTTTGAGGAGACTGAGCATGAGAATGCCGCATGTACCCCCTGCTGCCTGTGCCCGGCAGCTGCATACCTGCTGTAGTTCCCGGCAGCAGTTGCTCATGTAGCATGGTGTCCAGGCCTGGCCACGGGGGTGGGGGGAGTGGGGGTGTGTGTGTGCGTGCGTGTGCAGTGCGGGGAGCTCAGTGCCTCCACAGGCAATAACCTCACCGCACGTCACTGAGGTGAGGCCTAATGGTAAGTGATGTGGCAGCCTCCCAGGGAGACCCGGCAATAGCGATGCAGCCTAACTGTAAGGAGGCTGGCAGAGGGCGGCAATGGAGATGCGGTCTAGAGGTAATTGACTGCTGGAAGGACTGGCAGGGAATCCCTGAACTCTCTACAGAACTCAGTAAGAGACTATAAATACTAGGGATGTGCATCGGCCACTTTTCGGGTTTTGGGTTCTGATTACCTTGAGGTTTTGGGTTCTAATGGGTTTTGCCAAAACTGTTTACCATGTGCAGCCAAGGAGCAGTGGGCATTTCGTGCAGCACAGAGTTTGTCTGCAAGTGTGTACTGTAACTGTTTCGATCAGTTTAACATCCAACAAGACCCCTATCTGGCTTGATTGTGTGATTATGATTAATTAATGTAATCTGATATTCATTTATTACCAGTCGTCTCTTAAATCATTGCCTAATGGGTGTAGGGGAGGGGGCTAATCAATTTTAAGGTGGCAGATGGAAGATGTAATGTAATGTAAACCATCACTAGCATTGGTTGCAGCAGTGGCAGTAACTTATAGAACCGGCTGTGCAGATAAGGATGCTGACAGCGATGATGTCACAGGGAGAGCCAGCGAACCTTTTGCTCCATGCAGCGCTGGAAAACTTCGCTGCCCGTGGTGATGCCATAGGGCATGCGGAGGAAGATGTAGCACCCAATAGGGGTCATGAAGACAGTAAGCAAGGAAGAGGCACTGTCCAGAGGGATCTGCCAAAACCCACACTTGACATTCAGGGTGCTAAAGACAGTTGCACCTGGCATGTCAGCGATCACCTGCTCGATGGTGCAGAGTGTGTATCTGTTTTAGTCAGTTTAATATTTAATAAGACCCCTATCTGTCTTGATTGTGATTGATTATTAATTAATTTAATGATGTGATTGATTCATTTCATGATTATTAATTTGTGCCGCACTGATTTGTTAAGTGAGTGTGTATCTGTTTTGGTCAGTTTAATATTTAATAAGACCCCTATCTGTCTTGATTGTGATTGATTGATTATTAATTAATTTAATGATGTGATTGATTCATTTCATGATTATTAATTTGTGCCGCACTGATTTGTTCTGCGAGTGTGTATCTGTTTTGGTCAGTTTAATATTTAACAAGACCCCTATCTGTCTTGATTGTGATTATGATTATTTATAATTAATTAATTTCATCTGATTTTTAATTTTGTGATTATTAATTATTCATTTATTATTTACCATTCGTCTCGTCAATCATTGCCTAATGGGTGGAGGGGAGGGGCCTAATCAATGACTAGGTGGCAGCTGGAAGAGTTCTATCTGGCTGCAACTTCTGTAACTCTATTGATCGCTAGGGTGAATTCAGGTGATCTGGCTCGCTAGGCGGGTGTTCCCTTTGCTCACTGCTTCACATGCGTCCCTCGTGAAGCTGCACGCTCTGTCGAGGAGGATGTCCTTTGCCGGTAGAGAAGTACAAGTCCCTCATACGAATAACTCTCAGCAGTGGGCACCAGACCAGACAGGTAGATGAGGCAGTAGTAGTTGTGTGTGTATCTGATGTGCAGTTTGTCTCTGTGCTGAAAGATCCCAATCTCAAATGGCAGACTGAACAACCTGTGGATAGCCATATTTCTAAAAATGTGAATGGTCTTGTGTGGCAGCCCACTACAGGATACCCCCTGTGCCCCTGGAGTGCCCCTGTGCCCCCAAAGAAGTTTAATTGCAGCTAATGCTGCTCAGAGGAAAACTGCAGGGATGTGAGGGGTTAAACAGCCCCAGCTCAGTCCACGTGCAGGGAGCCTGACACCCCCCCTGATTGGCTGCCCAGGGAGCGCGAAAGGAGAGGTCAGAGGTGACCTGAAACTGTGCAGTGTAACGGAGGAGGGTTTGCACCAGCGTGAGAGAGGCTGACACATGCTTAGAGAGAGAAGACACGCTGGGCACCCTAAAGATCCACAGCAGAGTGCGCAGCCTGGATGTGTGCAGAAGTGAGACCCGCTAGAGAGGAGTGAGCCGGGCAGCGTTGCCGTGCAGGAGACCCGGCGGTGATTGACAGCGACGTCTGAAGCTGCACAGTGGCCCGGAGGAGAGCGGGTGCTGCTGCGAGGTCCCGGGCAACGTGACTGACAGGAGAGGAGAGCGGGCGCACACTAATAACCAAACATTTCAGCGACAGGGCTTACAAAACTGTGGCTGAAATGATTGGTTTGTTTGGTCCCCCACACCAAAAAAACAATTCACAATATCTCCCTGTATAAACTGTCTCTACAGCAACAAGATGTCATCGTCACTCATCATCATCCTCCTCCTCCTCCTCTGATTCCTCGCCCCCTTCAGTGTGTACTTCCTCATTCTCAGAGATTATCAATTCGTCCCCGCTGGACTTCACAATCACAGGTCCCGTTATAATCTCTGGAGGCAATTCCTGGTCTTCATTGAATAATTGATAATTAATTTTTATAAACATCATTTTCTCAACATTTTTCGGAAGCAACCTCCTTCGCCGCTCACTGACCAGGTTCCTCGCTGCACTGAATACTCTTTCGGAGTACACACTGGAGGGGGGACAAATCAGGTAAAATAAAGCCAGTTTGTACAGGGGTTTCCAAACTGCCTTTTTTTCCTGCCAGTACAGGTAAGGACTGTCTGACATGTCTACTTGGATGCTGTCACCAAAGTAATCATCCACCATTTTTTCAATGTTGACAGCATCCAATGCACCGACAGTAGACAGCAATCATTGGCAGGTCCTTGAGTCTGGACCAGATGTCCAAACTCCCTCCTGCCTGCCCTGCATCCCCGCCAGCGGGTTGTGTGGGAAATCGCAGCTGTTTCCTCACAGGCACAGGTGGGGGAGAAAATGAAGGAGGAGCTGGGGCCGTGTCACAGTCCCCTTCAGATGACAATCTCCTGACCAGCAGGTCTTTGCACCTTTGTAGACTTGTGTCCGCCGGAAACAGAGACACAACATACGCTTTAAAACGAGGATCGAGCACTGTGGCCAAAATGTATTCCTCTGACTTTAACAGACTGACCACACTCGTATCCTGGCAAAGCGTATGGAGGGCTTCATCCACAATAGCGACATGCTTTGCGGAATCGCTACGCTTTAGCTCCTCCTTCACTTTCTCCATCTGCTTTTGTAACAGCCTGATCAGGGGAATCACCTGACTAATACAGGCAGTGTCGGAACTGACTTGCACAAAACTGAAATCAGCCTCCACTGCGCTTGAGTCAGGTGCAGCCCCGCTCCTCTGCCTATGTCGTAGGTGGCTGTGTAGGCTTGAATGGCCTTTTGCTGCTCCTCCATCCTCTGCAGCATATAGAGGGTGGAGTTCCAGCGCGTCACCACCTCTTGTTTAAGCTGATGGCAAGGCAGGTTGCAGAGTTTTTGCTCCCGCTCCAGCCTTCGGCAGGCAGTGGCAGAATGCCGAAAGTGTCCGCAAATTTTGCGTGCCACCACAAGCATCTCCTGCACACTCCTGTCATTTTTTAGGAAATGCTGCACCACCAAATTTATTGTGTGGGAAAACATGGCACGTGCTGGAAATTGCCCATGTTTAATGCCCACACAATGTTACTGGCGTTGTCCGACACCACAAATCCCCAGGAGAGTCTAAGGGGGGTAAGCCACAGGGAGACGATTTCCCTCAGTTTCCTAGGTGGGCAAGATCCTTACCCCTGCTTATTGGAGTTTTACATAAGCTACAAATGGCAATACTTTTGTTGTCCGGATGCGGATAAAAAAAATTCCAGACCGCCGAGGTGGATTTATTGGTCCTTTGTCCAGGCATGACGATGGGCTTTTTCATCCCATGGACAAAAACTTTTTCCCCCACAGGTGCCTCATTCCCCCCTGGTGCGTCATTTAAGCAAACCATCTCTCCATCCTCCTCGACAAATTCCTCCTCAGTGCCAGCTACATCAATATCCTCCTCCTATGTACAACATCACCTTCACTAATAAAATCTGGAACTAGACTGTGGGTGATCCTTCCAGCATATGCAGAGGGCGTACTGCAAATGGTGGAAGGAGCCACCTCTTCACGTACAGTGATGGGAAGGTCGGGCATCACAACCACCGCCACCCTAGGACTCTGCGTGGGGATTTGGGATATGTCTTTAGAAGTTTTTTTCAGATTTTTTTTCCGAATTTTTATCGTTTTTTTTTTCTGAAATTTGTTCAGACTTTTTTGAGTCGGTGTCAGCCTAACTCTCTTTAATTTCCTATTGGGCGGGGAGAGAGGAAGAGGAGGACTTTCCTCATCATCTGAAGCTGCACCACTAGTCATGAAGTTAGGCCATGGCCTTAGCCGTTCCTTGCCACTCCGTGTCGTAAATGGCATATTGCCAAGTTTAGGTTTCTCTTCCAACGATTTACATTTCATATTTTGATTCCTTATACGGAAGTTTGGTTTCGATTGTACATGCCCTCTGCTTTCACACTGGGCATCGGCCGTGGCAGACGACGTTGTTGGCATTTCATCGTCTATGTCATGACTAGTGGCAGCAGCTTCAGAACTATGAGGAAGTGGATCTTCATCTTTCCTTTGTTTTTTAACCTCCATATTTTGGATCTCCATTATTTTTGTGGAGTTATGTCACAGGACAGCGCCACTGGAGTGCAATTAATATGTCAGTGAGTATGCACCAGCAGGCAGTTATACAGATACAGCAGTATTAGGCAGTGAGCCCCAGACCAGACAGGTAGATACGACAGTATTAGGCAGTGAGCCCCAGACCACACAGGTACGGCAGTATTAGGCAGTGAGCCCCAGACCACACAGGTACGGCAGTATTAGGCAGTGAGCCCCAGACCACACAGGTACGGCAGTATTAGGCAGTGAGCCCCAGACCACACAGGTACGGCAGTATTAGGCAGTGAGCCCCAGACCAGACAGGTAGATACGGCAGTATTAGACAGTGAGCCCCAGACCAGACAGGTACGGCAGTATTAGGCAGTGAGCCCCAGACCAGACGGTAGATACAGCAGTATTAGGCAGTGAGCCCCAGACCACACAGGTACGGCAGTATTAGGCAGTGAGCCCCAGACCACACAGGTACGGCAGTATTAGGCAGTGAGCCCCAGACCACACAGGTACGGCAGTATTAGGCAGTGAGCCCCAGACCACACAGGTACGGCAGTATTAGGCAGTGAGCCCCAGACCAGACAGGTAGATACGGCAGTATTAGGCAGTGAGCCCCAGACCAGACAGGTAGATACGGCAGTATTAGACAGTGAGCCCCAGACCAGACAGGTACGGCAGTATTAGGCAGTGAGCCCCAGACCAGACGGTAGATAACGCAGTATTAGGCAGTGAGCCCCAGACCACACAGGTACGGCAGTATTAGGCAGTGAGCCCCAGACCACACAGGTACGGCAGTATTAGGCAGTGAGCCCCAGACCACACAGGTACGGCAGTATTAGGCAGTGAGCCCCAGACCACACAGGTACGGCAGTATTAGGCAGTGAGCCCCAGACCAGACAGGTAGATACGGCAGTATTAGGCAGTGAGCCCCAGACCAGACAGGTACGACAGTATTAGGCAGTGAGCCCCAGACCAGACAGGTATGGCAGTATTAGGCAGTGAGCCCCCCCACACAAAGGTATGGCAGTATTAGGCAGTGAGCCCCAGACCACACAGGTACGGCAGTATTAGGCAGTGAGCCCCAGACCACACAGGTACGGCAGTATTAGGCAGTGAGCCCCAGACCAGACAGGTAGATATGGCAGTATTAGGCAGTGAGCCCCAGACCAGACAGGTACGGCAGTATTAGGCAGTGAGCCCCAGATCACACAGGTACGGCAGTATTAGGCAGTGAGCCCCAGACCACACAGGTACGGCAGTATTAGGCAGTGAGCACCAGACCACACAGGTACGGCTGTATTAGGCAGTGAGCCCCAGACCACACAGGTACGGCAGTATTAGGCAGTGAGCCCCAGACCACACAGGTACGGCAGTATTAGGCAGTGAGCCCCAGACCACACAGGTACGGCAGTATTAGGCAGTGAGCCCCAGACCAGACAGGTATGGCAGTATTAGGCAGTGAGCCCCCCCACACAAAGGTATGGCAGTATTAGGCAGTGAGCCCCAGACCACACAGGTACGGCAGTATTAGGCAGTGAGCCCCAGACCACACAGGTACGGCAGTATTAGGCAGTGAGCCCCAGACCAGACAGGTAGATATGGCAGTATTAGGCAGTGAGCCCCAGACCAGACAGGTACGGCAGTATTAGGCAGTGAGCCCCAGATCACACAGGTACGGCAGTATTAGGCAGTGAGCCCCAGACCACACAGGTACGGCAGTATTAGGCAGTGAGCACCAGACCACACAGGTACGGCTGTATTAGGCAGTGAGCCCCAGACCACACAGGTACGGCAGTATTAGGCAGTGAGCCCCAGACCACACAGGTACGGCAGTATTAGGCAGTGAGCCCCAGACCACACAGGTACGGCAGTATTAGGCAGTGAGCCCCAGACCAGACAGGTAGATACGGCAGTATTAGGCAGTGAGCCCCAGACGAGACAGGTACGGCAGTATTAGGCAGTGAGCCCCAGACGAGACAGGTACGGCAGTATTAGGCAGTGAGCCCCAGACCACACAGGTACGGCAGTATTAGGCAGTGAGCCCCAGACCACACAGGTACGGTAGTATTAGGCAGTGAGCCCCAGACCACACAGGTATGGCAGTATCAGGCAGTGAGCCCCAGACCACACAGGTACGGCAGTATTAGGCAGTGAGCCCCAGACCACACAGGTACGGCAGTATTAGGCAGTGAGCCCCAGACCAGACAGGTATGGCAGTATTAGGCAGTGAGCCCCCCCACACAAAGGTATGGCAGTATTAGGCAGTGAGCCCCAGACCACACAGGTACGGCAGTATTAGGCAGTGAGCCCCAGACCACACAGGTACGGCAGTATTAGGCAGTGAGCCCCAGACCAGACAGGTAGATATGGCAGTATTAGGCATTGAGCCCCAGACCAGACAGGTACGGCAGTATTAGGCAGTGAGCCCCAGATCACACAGGTACGGCAGTATTAGGCAGTGAGCCCCAGACCACACAGGTAGGGCAGTATTAGGCAGTGAGCACCAGACCACACAGGTACGGCTGTATTAGGCAGTGAGCCCCAGACCACACAGGTACGGCAGTATTAGGCAGTGAGCCCCAGACCACACAGGTACGGCAGTATTAGGCAGTGAGCCCCAGACCAGACAGGTAGATACGGCAGTATTAGGCAGTGAGCCCCAGACGAGACAGGTACGGCAGTATTAGGCAGTGAGCCCCAGACGAGACAGGTACGGCAGTATTAGGCAGTGAGCCCCAGACCACACAGGTACGGCAGTATTAGGCAGTGAGCCCCAGACCACACAGGTACGGTAGTATTAGGCAGTGAGCCCCAGACCACACAGGTATGGCAGTATCAGGCAGTGAGCCCCAGACCACACAGGTACGGCAGTATTAGGCAGTGAGCCCCAGACCAGACAGGTAGATACGGCAGTATTAGACAGTGAGCCCCAGACCAGACAGGTACGGCAGTATTAGGCAGTGAGCCCCAGACCAGACGGTAGATACGGCAGTATTAGGCAGTGAGCCCCAGACCACACAGGTACGGCAGTATTAGGCAGTGAGCCCCAGACCACACAGGTATGGCAGTATTAGGCAGTGAGCCCCAGACCACACAGGTACGGCAGTATTAGCCAGTGAGCCCCAGACCACACAGGTACGGCAGTATTAGGCAGTGAGCCCCAGACCAGACAGGTAGATACGGCAGTATTAGGCAGTGAGCCCCAGACCAGACAGGTATGGCAGTATTAGGCAGTGAGCCCCCACACACAAAGGTACGGCAGTATTAGGCAGTGAGCCCCAGACCACACAGGTACGGCAGTATTAGGCAGTGAGCCCCAGACCACACAGGTACGGCAGTATTAGGCAGTGAGCCCCAGACCACACAGGTACGGCAGTATTAGGCAGTGAGCCCCAGACCAGACAGGTAGATATGGCAGTATTAGGCAGTGAGCCCCAGACCAGACAGGTACGGCAGTATTAGGCAGTGAGCCCCAGACCACACAGGTACGGCAGTATTAGGCAGTGAGCCCCAGATCACACAGGTACGGCAGTATTAGGCAGTGAGCCCCAGACCACACAGGTACGGCTGTATTAGGCAGTGAGCCCCAGACCACACAGGTACGGCAGTATTAGGCAGTGAGCCCCAGACGAGACAGGTACGGCAGTATTAGGCAGTGAGCCCCAGACGAGACAGGTACGGCAGTATTAGGCAGTGATCCCCAGACCACACAGGTACGGCAGTATTAGGCAGTGAGCCCCAGACCACACAGGTACGGTAGTATTAGGCAGTGAGCCCCAGACCACACAGGTATGGCAGTATCAGGCAGTGAGCCCCAGACCACACAGGTACGCCAGTATTAGGCAGTGAGCCCCAGACCAGACGGTTGATATGGCAGTACTAGGCACCAGACAGGTAGATAAGACAGTAGTACTAGGCACAAGACAGGTAGATACGTCAGCAATACTAGTATTGTGCACCAGCAGAATTTATAATAATTAATTTTATTATTAGGTACTGCTTGGCAGTGGCACTCAGTGGCACACGTCATGGAATTATTTTTAACAGTCCCACACAGCACAAGTATTATTTTTTTTTTTTATTAAATTAGATATAGCAGCCTAGTATGTACTTGTACTACTAGGTAGGTACACTTAGGCAGTAACACTGCCAGTGGCAACAGTGGACTGAGTAAATAATACTGGCAACCTCTATTCACAGTATTCAGTGCAGTGCAGCACCAGTGGACTATATATAATTCAATTAAATTAAATTTATATAATAATTAATTTTATTGTTAGGACGGTACTGCTTGGCAGTGGCACTCAGTGGCACATGTCAGTGCACCAGCAGCATGGAATTATTTTTTACAGTCCCACACAGCACAAGTATTATTTTTTAATTAAATTAGATATAGCAGCCTAGTATGTACTAGGTAGGTACACTAGGTAGGCAGTAGCACTGTTAGTGGCAACAGTGGACTGAGTAACTAAATAATACTGGCAGATTCAGTGCAGGCAGCACCAGTGGACTATATATAAAATAAAATGAATTAATATATAATATAATAATATTACAGGCACAGCACAGCACCAGAGGTAGGCCCCAGCACAGAGGAGACAATAGTACTAGAGGTACTCAGTTAGACTGTTCTCCTAAGCAGAGAGGAGAACAGAGTACACAGCAGTACTGAGGGAGACAGCCCCAGAGAATAAAATAATTAATTACAGCACAGCACACCAGAGGTAGACCGCACAGAGGAGACAGTAGTACTACAAGTACACAGTTAGACTACACAGCAGCACTGAGAGACAGCCCCAGCGATTGAAAAATATTGCATTCAAACTCAAGGTCAAGCTCAAGTTTAAGCCCCAGCAGCAGCACCAACACACCCTCTCCCAACCCACTACTAGGCTGGAGTGAAGATGGCGGGCGCAGCAGCCGCTATTTAAAGCCTCGCAAAATCCGGCGCCGGGAGATGACGTTCTGACCACGCGGACGGACCCGAGTCAGGCGGGAATCTCCGAGCGCTGCTCGAAATCGGGCTCGGAATGATGACGTCCGTGGGGGCTCGGATCTCTGGAATCCGAGTCTGCACATCTCTAATAAATACTGGCATAAAAGTCAGATTATTAGAGCATTCTTCTCTACAATTAAGTGTTAAAGAAGAGGGCAATAAAATAGTTATATGAGCCTCAGCAAATATAAAAAGGAGACAGATTTAACCACCTTAGAGAGAGAGACTGATTTTCATGAACCTGTTAATGCTTTTGTACTACTTCAGTTAAGGATACTTAGCCCTGTGTATAACCAGACTACTATATATTGGGAGCCAGGGTTATTCAAATAGGGTTTAACAAACTTCACATACAGTATGAAAAGTATTTGATTATTAAACAAGTAAGGAAGGATACATTGTTTGATGACCATTAACCTCTAAGGTTGTAACCTAAAATTCCCCTGGATTACAAATATTCAATACAGGAGGATCGGAATATCTTTATTCTGCAAAATTAAACCATTAGTCCTTTGCCACCCAAACGTGACCTGTTTGGGGAAAAAAACAGAACAGTCAGCAGCAACAACCGCTCTTGTATCTCAATACTGGAGATTAGTACAGAGCTATCACAACAAGGACTCATAATTAAGCTATTGCATTAAAGATAAGATAAGATAAGAATACTTTATTGTTATTAACAATACATCACAACAATGCACCGTCAACAAAACTTAAACACAAAAACCTACACAAAGGAAAAACATTTAGGGCAATTCCAAGGAGTAGTATAAAGGAGTAGTATATTTATATTGCAAACACATTTAGAAAATAAGCATGAACTTTGTTTATTGTTGTATTTAGTAATTTGCTGGTATTATTATTTTGAGACATACAGTATGTGATTGCTTATTGTAGACTAACCATTATTCCTAACTCGGAATGAGGCCTCTCCAGTTGCAGTATAATAAATCATTTGTTTTGTGTTTATAGAACTGTACAACTTTGATATAATAGTGCATTGTGTATTAATTGTCAGCTGTATTGTTATTAATAAAACTTTGTTGAACCTTTTAACTAATGTATTTACCTCTCTGAAGAGAGATTTTAATGAGACAAGAGTATAACCATTATACATACCTCAAAGGAAAATAACTTTGACAATCTTTTCCTGGTTATTACAAAACTATATATATATATATATATATATATATATATATATATATATATGTGTGTGCGTGTAGACATGGTAACCTTGCCTTAGTACTCAGAGGTTAATACCATACGTGCCAATGCATAGTGGTATTCTCCTGGGGAAGGGGTATCTGTCATTCTATTCCACTGCTTTGTCATTTACACAGCGCAGCAAAAAGTAATTTCCTTTTCTATGAAAAATAATTGTCCTGCAGAGTTTGCGTGGGAAAGTCAAAGGCCTGAACACTGCCAGGCCCCAATTATCCTCCTAAATCTCCCACTCTGTGGCAGCAACCATGCTTTCATGAGTTGCAAACAGCCGTCTGTTTCTTAGAAAGCCACTACCGCAAAGGTAATGACAGGTTGCTCTTATATGCAAACACATACACACACTTACACGCGTGCATGAAAAGAAAGGCACAGTCAGATCTTAGGTAATGTAGCCATTAAGAGGAAGGACATAGCTGGGAATAGGTAGCAGTACAGCGGGGATCACACAAATAGCAACCTTCATTCCTGCAAAATAATGAAAGAGGAGGTGAGGGGGATATCATGTGTTGCCGTTATTCATCTTTGGATTTTGTTACTACTGTCAAATTTTGGATCTGTTTTTTGGTAGTAATCATATATTTGCATTCTTTACATTCCTTAACTGATTTAAATATTGAATTTTCTTTTTTTGAAGGCAAATATTCCAAATTAAAATGTGACGATTAAAAACTACTATGTTCGGAAACAAATCTGCAACAAAAAAGGAAACTGACTGACCATCACTTTTAATCAGTGGCGGCGCCAGAGGTGGGGCTGCAACGCATTCAAAATTCAAATAGTGGAGCTACACCCACTGCCACCAACTGCCATTCCAAACTGACTCAGGGGCAATTGGTGATTTTTCCCCTATTTGTATTTGAACTGTGCTACAGCCCCTCCTCTGGAGCTGCCACAGCCTACACAGAGGTGTCACACAGTTGGTGTTGCCTAGTTTTGTAACTCATGTTGCCACGCACTCAGGGCCGGTGCAAGCCCCCCGCCCGCCCCAGGAAAAGCTCCCACGCCCACCCCCAGGCAAAGCCCCCCCGCACTGCCCGCCGCCCGCGATGCGGCACGGGGGTGGGGGGGGGTTTTGCTATAATACTGTGATGCGGCACGGGGGGAGAGTGCGATAACACTGTGATGCGGCACGGGGGGGGGGGGGAGGTGTGGGCGATACTGCCGTGCTGAAATCCCCCAAGCAGGGAGCGGGCAGCGTTGATTAACGGGCGGGATGGGGGTCGGGGAGGGGAGAGGGAGGATGACAGTCTTACCTGCTCCCCGCTCCCTGCTTTCTGGTACCTCTCTATGGTACCTTGGCGGCTCAGTACCGCCCTGCACGCACTCCAATGAACTCCTACCATTTTAGTCCATTCTGAAACCCTGTGAACAGGGGCCAGTGTTAGAGTGTTTAGCGCTCCTGCAAGCAAATAATTTGTGCCCTCTCTCAATATGTTATTAAAAGACAGTCACAAAAGGGGGTTGGTCTAACAAGGTTGGGGTGTGGCCCCCTTCAGTACCCCCAATTCAAATTACACCACAAGGTAGCACAATCTTATTCACATTACACTGCATGTAGTGCACATAATTCATATAGCACCACATAGAAGTGTACTGTGGGTATTGTGTATAAGGGGCAACATGAATAAGGTAGTGTCCCTTATACACATACCATGCACAATAGTAGTGTCCCTTAGGAAATAATCCCTAAATCATAATGCCAACAGTAGTAGCACATAATACCCACAGCAGTAGTGCCATCACCTCCTCTCCTATTTTATGCCAATCACCACCTTAACCCACCCCTAATATATTTCATGCCCATCACCTCCACTAGTTATATACTTTTAGCACATCAGCCCCCCCCCCTTATGTACAGTATGCCCATCTACCCCTTATGTATCCTACACTGCCACACACTCTTTTAATGTACCTTAATTAAAGCTGGTGCCTCGCAATGGTGCTTGTGTAGGCTGAGGCAGCAGCATAGCAGAGATGGTGGGCTGAGGCATCTGCCTGGCACCAATACCCATACCATGGCCCTTCCCTACAGCCAGTGTAGCCAGTTAGACCGTCACTGAACATAGCTGGTTGTTAGGCAGAGGCATCAGCTCTATGTTAGCGGGAGTGTGGTAGGAGGGTTTTCTGTCAGCTGATGGGGGTAGGGTGTGGAAACGAGTGCAGCACTTGGTGTCACTCCCGCAGAGTGTGACACTGAGGTGTGGTCTGCACCCCATTAGTGACCCAGCTTGACTTACATTTTCTGTTTAATTTTGTGTAATGTAATATAGCATGTTTTTATACATATTTATTTCAGTTCACACCGTAATTCTTACACAGTAGCAATTTTCAGTTCCCCTCTCTTTACAGCACCCATTTGTGCATTTTTCTTTGTTTTTGTGTTTTCCTTTGATAATTACAGGTACTGATGTTGGAATGTGACCAGCCTAAACCGTTCCAAAATAAGCCCAGGAGCAAAGCTCTTATACAAGAACAAAATACAGCAAATCAATTAAGGCAAATTAAGGGAATAAGAGGTAAATTTACTTAAGCTTAAAAAAATGAAAATGAAAATTGGTTGACCACTGCAACCAATCAGATTATGTCTTATATTTCTTTATTGCATCCTACAAAATGATAGACAGAATATTATTGGTTGCTATGGGCAACATCACCTCATCTAATTTTTTTGAAGCTATAGTAAATGTATCCCTACACCTGTGGCTTTATTTGACAGCAGTCTTTGATGAGCAGGACCTCCCATTTGTCTCCAAACAATTCATACCTAAAATAGGAAATCACCTGCTACATCTCTTTCACTCTGTGAGGCTCTACCCCAAAAATTAGGAGCCTACAGCAGCTTCTGGTTGGGTAGGTATGCGTTATAGTGCAAATACTATAATACAGTAACAGTAGATGCTGATTTACCGTTACATACAGTAGCCTGTAATCATTGTAGGGTCCGGAATTGGGACTCCCGCGTGGCCCGAAAAGAAGCATGTCTCAGTGAAAGGGGCATGGCTTTGCTTGCGCAGATGTGGGACAGTCTCATAAAAAAGCACTGTCCTGTGAAAATCGCGATAGTTGGGAGGTATGCTTAAAGCACAAGCAGGTATGGTGAGTTATCAGTTATAAATGTAGTTATACTCTCACTGCAATGGTTCTGTTACTAAAAACTAATATTCAGGCTGTTGTGGGCATATGCCAGGATTGCCATGAAAAAGGCTCAGCTGAGAAACACTGTGTAAGGATCTTAATGTACGATGACAGGTAGATATTACTGATATACAATCTGCCTCTATTGGGGAGTTTAATTTGGTTCTGAATTATCAAGATGATACTTCAATTTGAGAAAACTGCAATCAAAATGAGCAGCTGGCATAATTTCTAAATATATTTCTCTAGTTTGATGCTTCCCACATCCTCCAGTGATTTTCAACCTTTTTATCTTGCGGCACACTAAATAAGATTTTAAAATTGCCAAGGCACACCATGAGATCCCCACAGAGCAAAACACATTGGCCTCCACAGAAAAAAAAAAACCTATTGCCCCCATATAAAAAACAATCACATTGGTCCCCACAGGTAACACAAATAAAATACATTGGCCCTTTACATGAAAAGAAGAGACCAGTAAATAACACTTGAACTGGGGGTGGCTGTAAACTGGTTTGGGCATCTCTAGATCTGGGGGCACACTTGAGAACAGCTCAAGGCACACTAGTGTGCCACGGGACAGTGGTTGAAAAACACTGCTCCAGGGTGACAAAGGTTTTAGTATTTTTGTTAAAAAAATCTAGAATGGTCATGTTATTGTTAACTGCTTTCTGCAACAGGGGTAAAAGTTTTTGTTGTATGTAACAGGTTCACCATTCAGACAGGACACATGCATTTTTCAGTATTTGTGTGTGTATTAAATGTCATACAAGCCACAATATAATGCTTATGCCTACTTACTAGCCCCTATTAGGCATTGGCGCAATGAACAGCAACCATAGTAAGGTTTTTATCCTTTCTACTGCAATTAGCCCATTTACCACCTGTGGCTGTGCAGGTCTGAAAACCTGGACTGGAAACCCACCCATCTCTCCACCAGATACACCTCAGAGACCCATTCCTGGCTTTGCAGTGAACCAGGTTCTGCTACTTGGCTGCAAAGCACTCTCTCTGAGGCTGGACCTTTACAGGGCAGTTGAGACCAGAGAAAAACATCACTCTCTGGTGAAACTAACCCTGTTTTACCACATGTATTAAAAACAGGCTAAAAGTTTGTAGCCTATATGCTGTAAACTGATCAGCCATAAACTAAAATTTAGATTATGTCTAATTAGTTTATACCATATAGGAAGTCGATGTGAATTATATGCTTTAAACTATTAGATAGACTATTTTCCCTCAACACATGCTTTTCGTTTACCTCCGTTTATTATTACTACATGCTGTTTATACACTATATTTTACCCAGATGCCGTCTTCTGTTATATCTCTGTACACACTTTGGGTGCCATGGTGACAGGATGTTGATACTGTGCAATACGAGATGACGTAATCGGACAGCACTGTGCGTGATGATGTCATATGCACCAGCTGCGACCTGGAGGGGATGCTAACACCGGCTACAATTAATGATTTAAATCACTTGGTGGGGATATAAGGTAAGCCCTTTGTATTGTATATTTTATGCCTGATGAAAATGCCTAAGTAAAAGCATTGAAACGTTGCTACTATATGGGAATTAATTCAAGACATTTTCATCTGAGACCTATCACAATGGAGAAAGAGGGCCTTATTCTGGTTCACTCTTAGAGGCAGTTTCCTTCTCAAATGGACAAAACCATGTGCACTCCACAGGGGCGGATTGAGACACCGGGATACCGGGTCAGGTTCTGGCGGGCCAGTCCCATCCTCCTCTGCTGGGCCGGCTTGTGCTGCTTGCAGGGTTGCCGGCAGAGTGCATAGCAGACAACCCCTGCACCCCACGGGGAGCAGGAAGCACCGCCAGTACGAGTGGGACAGGAGGCAGGCGGCGCATTTAGTACAAGCGTCGCAGGAGGCAGGCGGCACCGTTAGTTCAAGGCAGGCAGCACCGACTAGACAAAGGGAAATGGAGGCCGGGCAGCCACAGCACCGCCTGTATGCATGGGGCAGGAGGCAGGCGGCGCCAGCTGTATGCAGGGAGAAGAAGGCTGTGGGCGGCGCCGCCTTACACATGGGGCTTGATGCACAACGGCACCACCTGTACAGCGGGGAACAGGTAGCCCAGCAAGCACCATCTAGAACATGGGGAGAAGGAGGCCCGGTGGCAGCAGCAGCGGTAAGCATGGGAGCGGGTCACCGTGTGAGGAGACTCGACACTGAAGTGTGTGTGTGTGTGTGGCGGGTGGTGGTGGTTGCGGAGGGCTTAATTTAGAAGTACTGTACATTTGTACGAAATGCCTGAGTCTCATTTCTTTTTCTCTCCCTCTCTCCCTTATCTGCCCCTCCTCCATTCTCTCTCCTCTCTTTTTCTTACTACGTCTCTCTCCCTCTTACTCATTCTCTGCTCTTTTCTCCCTCCAATGCTTCCCCTCCTTCTCTCCCCTGAGCTCCCTCACTATTTCCCCTCTCTTTTTCTCCCACTCATGCTCCTTCCCCCTTCCATCTATCTCTCTCTCCACCACCCCTCTCCCCTGTCTCTTTCCCCACTTTTTCTCTCTCTCGTGCTCAGTGGGGTGTGTGTGTGTGTGTGAAGGACCTGTTAGTGTGGGGAGGGTTCCCAGCAGGGGGATGTGTATGTTCGATTTACTAGTATAACGATAATATGTGGTTACCAGAGTTTTCAGTTTATGGGGGTGCTTCCCATTTTGTCAATCCTTTATCCTTTGTTTTATTTTTAACAATGTTTTTGTTATGTAGTGTGCAGGGGATACATATGATATTGCGGTGGTGATAATGCAGTGGCGGGTATAGAGGGGTCAGTAATGTAGTGGTAGGTATGGAGGTGTCAGTAATGTAGTGGCGGGTACAGATGGGTCAGTAATGTAGTGGTGGCTATAGAGGGGTCAGTAGTGTAGTGGTGGGTATAGAGGGATCGGTAATGTAGTGGTGGGTATAGAAAGGTCGCTAATGTAGTGGTAGGTACAGAGGGGCCAGTAATGTAGTGGTGGGTAAAGATGGGTCAGTAATGTAGTGGTGGGTATGGAGGTGTCACTAATGTAGTGGTGGGCATAGAGGGGTCAGTAATGTAGTGGGGGATATAGAGGGGTCAGTAATATAGTGCTGGGTAAAGAGAGGTCAGTAGTGTAGTGGTGGGTAAAGAGGGGTCAGTAGTGTAGTGGTGGGTAAAAAGGAGTCAGTAGTGTAGTTGTGGGTATAGTGAGGTCAGTAATATAGTGGTGGGTAAAGAGAGGTCAGTAGTGTAGTGGTGGGTAAAGAGGGGTCAGTAGTGTAGTGGTGGGTAAAAAGGAGTCAGTAGTGTAGTTGTGGGTATAGTGAGGTCAGTAATGTAGTGGTGGGTAAAGAGGGGTCAGTAATGTAGTGGTAGGTAAAGAGGGGTCAGTAGTCTAGTGGTGGGTAAAGAGGGGTCAGTAGTCTAGTGGTGGGTAAAGAGGGGTCAGTAATGTAGTCGTGGGTACAGAGGGGTCAGTAATGTAGTGGTGAGCATAGAGGAGTCAGTAATGTAGTGGCGGGTATAGAGGGGTCAGTAAGTTAGTGGTGGGTATAGAGGGGTCAGTAATGTAGTAGTGGGTAAAGAGGGGTCAGTAATGTAGTGGTGGGTATAGAGGGGTCAGTAATGTAGTGGTGGGTATAGAGGGATCAGTAATGTAGGGGTGGGTAAAGAGGGGGTCAGTAATGTAGTGGTGGGTAAAGAGGGGTCAGTAATGTAGTGGTATGTAAATAGGGGTCAGTAATGTAGCGGTGGGTATAGAGGGGTCAGTAATGTAGTGGTGGCTAACGAGGGGTCAGTAATGTAGTGGTAGGTAAAGAGGGGTCAGTAATGTAGTGGTGGATATAGAGGGGTCAGTAATGTAGTGGTGGGTAAAGAGGAGTCAGTAATGTAGTGGTGGGTAAAGAAGGGTCAGTAATGTAGTGGTGGGTAAAGAGGGGTCAGCAATGTAGTGGTAGGTAAAGAGGGGTCAGTAATGTAGTGGTATGTAAAGAGGGGTCAGTAATGTAGTGGTGGGTATAGAGGGGTCTGTAATGGAGTGTTAGGTAAAGAGGGGTCAGTAATGTAGTGGTGGGTATAGACGGTTCAGTAATGTAGTGGTGGGTAAAGAGGGGTCAGTAGTGTAGTGGTGGGTAAAAAGGAGTCAGTAGTGTAGTTGTGGGTATAGTGAGGTCAGTAATGTAGTGGTGGGTAAAGAGGGGTCAGTAAGGTAGTGGTTGTTAAAGAGGGGTCAGTAATGTAGTTGTGGGTATAGTGAGGTCAGTAATGTAGTGGTGGGTAAAGAGGGGTCAGTAGTGTAGTTGTGGGTATAGTGAGGTCAGTAATGTAGTGGTGGGTAAAGAGGGGTCAGTAATGTAGTGGTAGGTAAAGAGGGTTTAGTAGTCTAATGGTGGGTAAAGAAGGGTCAGTAATGTAGTGGTGGGTAAAGAGGGGTCATTAATGTAGTGGTGGGTAAAGAGGGGTCAGTAATGTAGTGGTGGGTAAAGAGCGGTCAGTAGTCTAATGGTGGGTAAAGAAGGGTCAGTAATGTAGTGGTGGGTAAAGAGGGGTCAGTAATGTAGTGGTGGGTAAAGAGGGGTCAGTAATGTAGTGGTGGTTATAGAGGTGGTTATAGAGGGGTCAGTATTGTAGTGGTGGGTATAGTGGGGTCAGTAATGTAGTGGCTGGTATATGGGGTTCAATGATATACTGTTGGGTGTAGAGGGGTCAGTAATATAGTGGATAAAATAGAGGGCATAGTGGCGGGTATAGCAGGATCAGTAATGTAGTAGTGGATATAGCAGGATCAGTAATGTAGTGGCGGGTATATGGGGATCAGTTATGCACTGTAGGATGTAGAAGGATCAGTAATGTAGTAATGGGTATAGCAGGATCAGTAATGTATGGGCGGGTATATGAGGGTCAATAATGTAGTGTTGGGTATAGCAGGATCAGTAATGTAGTGGCAGGTATATAGAGGTCTGACTCAGGCACAAAGAAGTGCAGATGCAACTGCAGCAAAGATGCAAGGAAGGCCGCAATTGTATCTAACCCAGAAACAGGCCTCATGATGAGTAATCCCACCCCGCTCACCAGACCCCACCCTCCCAAAAGACCCCGCCCATTAGGGCTGCTACCATACTTTTCCCAGGCTGCTTTTCCATCCCAATCCTCCCCTGGCACACCAGGTGGGGCAGATATAACATGTGCAGCTAGAATTAGATTTGGGTGGGAATTTTCTTCAAAGTGAGACCTATATTGCAGTGTAGAAATAAAGCAGTCAGTATTTTCCCTGCACAGAAACAAAATAACTCACCCAAATCTAATTATCTATGCACATGTTACATCTGCCCCCCCCCTGCAGTGCACATGGTTTTGTCCATCTAAGAAGGAATTTTTCTCTAAATGATGGACCAGAATAAGGCCCAGATACCTCACATATAGGAGGATATTCGAATGACTCGCTTGTATACAACTTTGCTCGGAGTGCATTTCTTAGCCCACTGCCCTACCATTCGCCAGGCGCATGTGCAGCCACACTCAACCGTGTACGGATGTAACTCATCGAACAGAAATACTCTGCCGAGCACGGTCGGACACAGTTTGTGCACACAGTCATCTAGTACTTAGTAGAAGCTACAGTATAACACAGGAATGTGTAAATCAGATGGAACATACAGTATGCACTTGCACAAATGCATACTGAACATTGCTTAATATATAGGACACATGTACTTGTGGCTCTTTATCCTTTTCTCTATACACAGTTCTTGACTTGCTATGTATATATTAATATACAGTTATGTCGTTAATGGTGATGAGGTTGCAAAAAAACCCCACCAGTCCATCAAATTCAACCTACAAGTTCAAGCCCAATTTTTAAGTTTGTTCCACAGGGGCCTATTTACAGTATAAAGCATTTTGTCATAAAATGATGTTCTGCATTGCTATTTACTAATAGCCTCAATCAGGAGATATCACAGAAATCTCTTGTAGATACAGTAGCTAGTTAGCACTACAGACTGCAGTCCTTATTATGTTCAAATGGACTTCAATAAAAAAATAAAATGGTTGAATGGCGGATGGGATTCCGGCAGTCAGTATACCGATGCCAGCATCCCAATGTAGGAAATCCTGATGGTGGGTATATTATACTTACCTTCCCTCCTGCCCCATTACCCTCCCTGCTGCCTAACCCTCCTCCCTCAAAACATATCCCAAACCCTCCCCACTGGTGCCTAATACTTACCTACTTACCCTGCAGCCTGAACCTATCCCTCCCACTCCGCAGCCTAAACATAAAGAAACATAACACCAAACATACAGTAGCACCAGTGTTGCTACTGACGCATTCAGAACTGAGTGGCCTTTATCAAGGATATCGGGTGACATTCTATGCTTTGCGCTAAATGCGCATGTTTTATTCGCGCACCACATCGCCGCAAATCGCCATTTTCAAAATCGCACTTTTCAGTCAAAATTAGATTATTTAATGGGATGCGCATTGGAGGCTGAAAAGTGCGAAGAGGGGCGATTTGCGGCGAAGTGGTGCGATTTTTAGTCACAAAAAAGTGCGATTTTTAGTAACAAAAAAGCGCCATTTCTTCCGCCGGTCATGTGCGAGTTTTGGACCAACCGGAGTGCGATTTACAAAACTGTCTCCGCATCTCTAAGAACCCCACAACCTATTGGCCCACCTGTGTCCCCTCCATTATGCATCACACCCCCTATATAAAGGGCCATTGGCGCCATTTCACTCTTTGATAGGAAGTAAGGAGCATGGAGAGGAGCAGTGGAAGAGTGAGTTCAGGAAGAGGTGTTGGTGGCAGAGGGAGCAGTGGCAGAGGGAGCAGTGGCAGAGGGAGCAGTGGCAGAGGAAGCAGTGGCAGAGGGAGCAATGGCAGAGGGAGCAGTGGCAGCAGCCAGTCAAGTGTGAGAGGCAGCAGTGTGGCAGGCAGCATGGCCACAGCAAGGCCAGCCTCAGCCCAGACCCTGGCCGTCCAGCCCCAGCAGGAGGAGGTTGAGGATCCGCTGGCATCCCCATCCTACAGCCAAGCCCTAGACCATACCCCACACCAGCTGCAGGAGGGCCACATGTCAGAGGTGGAGGAAGATGCTGGTGAGGAGGAGGAAGACACTGGCATGGAGGAGGAGGGCGACATGGCTGGTGGTGAAAATGAGGAGGAGTAGGTAGCACCAAAAGTGGCCGGATGGTGAGATTTTCTTATGAAGAAAATGTGGCACTTGTCCGGGCTATCATGCCAGTGTTCGAGCGTCTGCTCGGAAAAAGCAACTACAAGACCACTGCCCAGCGCAAACGGGCTATATGGAAGGACATCACCCAGGCGGTGAACGCTGTCAGTAATCACAAGCGCCTGGTCCGCAATGTGAAAAAGCGGTTTAACGATATAAAACGCCAGTTAAAACATAAAATGGCCCTGGAGATGGAGGAGGCCACCAGGACTGGAGGAGGAAGCCCCACCACTGTCAGCTACAATGCGTATGAGGTGAATCTGAAGCGCATCATCCCACCTGAGGTCCTGCCTGGCATGCATGTGGCGGATTCCGACAGGCCACAAACGCCACCGCGAGCTGGTAAGTGTGACCCCATGCAAACTTTAACATACATGCCAATGTATTATACCTGTAATGTGCACTTGTATTGTTATGCTTTGTAAAGTGCTGCTGTGGAACTACATAGCCCAGCAAGGTCATGCACAAGAAAATGTCTGCTCCTACTTTGAAATTGCTGATAATGCTGGGCCCTGTAGTTCCACAACTACTCATATTGATTACCAGTGTACCATTCTTTCTAGCAGACTAACATGTATGTGTACAAAAACCCTGTGGTGTACTGGTGGTTTAGCTGCCATGGCTACATACCACCGATTAACCAATAGTTTTCATGTGTACACTAGTTTCCTACTAAGCTTTAAATAAAATATTTGACTATAAACCAAAAAAAAGGTGGTCAAGATCGAATGCAGTCCTTATCCATTGGGTATTGTCCATTATTGTAAATTCAATGCATGTTTTCAGAAAATGCTTAGCCTTAGCAATGTCCATAATGCCTGTCCATCTTTCCTTGTACAGATTGTCCGTCCCGAAGTGCTGCGGCATCCAAGAGAAGAAGGCCCGTTGCTGCTGAATCTGCGGAAGCAGGTAAATGAACAAACCACACCCCATTACACATACAGTACACACACCCATGTCACATGAACAAGATCTCACACTACATTCAGCTCCTGCTGCTACATTGCTACAGAAATGAATGTAATCTGAGCTAGGCATGTGATATATTATTAATGTCAATGTTGCATGCTGTATCGGGGTACATGTGTAAGTGCATAACACCCCTAGGTATGTGCGTCAGCCATCTATAGCCCTATGTAAAACAGTGTAGACGACAGTGTGGCCTATATATGCATCAATACTTACCTCTTCATCTGTATCCACAGGTGCTATACAACTAGGGAGCAACACAACAGATTCTTCAATAGTGGTGCTAGACGAAATGGACATCATTCTTGATCCGGTCGACACCTTTGCGGCAGAGGAAGAAATGCAGACCTCGTCACAGAGTGATCTTCCCCCAAGTGGGGTGTCTCCCAACCCACCCCCAACCCCCCACCCACCCCATACAGCAGCTAGTGCTTCCCAAGTAGCTAACTCCTTGGTTAATTTCAAGGACAAACAGTTAGAATTCATGGCCTCCCAAAGCCTCCAAATAGGTAATATACAGGGGTACATGCGTGACACCTTCCTTCAGTTACGCCAAATTGCACGTAGTGTACGGGTAGGTGTAGGCACTCAAGTGCGCATTGCCAACAGTATTGACACCCGTTTTGCAGAACTAACTGCTGCAATAAGGGAGCAGAATAGGCATATTGGAAGCCTGGTGCAAAGTCTAACAGCACTAACCCAAACATGCACAGCGCAGACCAATGCCCTACTAGCTATGCAGGCCCAAATACAGCAGCAGGAAGGCAATGTGGGAGGTGGCACTGCATCAACCCTCAGCAGTGTATCCAGCACCCCAATAAGTGGCTCCCCCACTTCCCCACCCCGTCGTAGTGTGAGGACCCGTGGTGGGCTTAGTGCAGGGTCTAGAAGTGGTGTAGGGCTGCCTGATGCTGGGAGAAGGTAGCTGCTATGTTTAGTTATTCAAATGCCAAAGATCTTTGTACATGGCCCCACAGTTGTTATTTACCACATGTCAAAATGCAGAATGCTTCACATAAAAAAAAAAAGTAAAATTGCTAACCGCATACCATTGTATTTGTGTCTTTTTCTCAATATAAATTAATGTGTGAATTATAACATATTGTAATGGTATATGACTATGGGATTGCACTAAAGTAGTGTGGTATAACTCCTTGGCTGGCAAACGTTGTGGATCTACATATTCCAGCAGGCTCTGACACCCATGGTTTGGACTGTAATGGTTGTAGTGTGTCTGGGCATGCTGGCACATGTAGTTCCACAACACCAGTGAGCCATGTTTGACTGCAAACTTCATTCATACATGTATCAACAGTACTTAGAAGGTAGATAGCAGCAAGGGATAGGTCAGCACCACCATGTGCATCCGTTGGGGACTGGTGTTAGGTTAAATGTGGGTGGAAACAGATGGTATTGGTCAATAATTTGTTAATGAGTACACTTACAACACTGGTACATTTTGGAGTACAGGGCACATGTGCTTAGCAGAAAAGTAACGGCTGCTGAAGTATGTCCGCAACAACTTCTTTATAGCAAGTAACAGTTGAGTAAAATGCTTAGAGAAAGTGGCCTGTGATACCCCCAAGGCCCATGAGGTCACACACTGAGTGGAGGCTGTGGACAAATAGTAGAGGGCACACATTAATTTGTGCTGGGCAGACACTGCATAGTTGGCACCTACAAAATGGTACAATTCATCTCTCACCTGCTCATATAACTCCTACAGGGTAATGGGGTTCAGCGTAACCATCCCCACAACCTGTTGATCCGACAGGTAGTCCAGGTACAGGCGAGCACCATACATACGTGGGGTACCCAGTAGTGGGGGGGCTACCAGGATCTGTTGGCCAGCTTCCTCCCTCCTGCGTTGCTCCTCCAAATGGGACACATCACAGATAAGCAACTTGAAAATAGTCATCAAAATCTACATGATTTAAACCCTCACAGGTGTCCTTACTGATGTTGGGGTTAATGTAGGGGTGTTTGTGAGTGCTAATGAGGGCACCTGTGTTGAAATTAACCATGTGTGCACTTGGCCAAAATGAGTTCTGTGCAAATTCGCCAAACAGAACCAGGTCTGAAATAAGTGCGATAATTAGACACCTAAAAAGTGCGAATTGCGAATGCGCATAGCATTAAATAAGCGGTTTGTATACTTTTGTATTGGAAAACATCTGGATGCGATAAAAGTGCGAATTAATCTCGCGCTTTTGGTCCGCATACCTTTACGCACATAATATGCGATTTCTGTCCCTTAACGCATCACATTAAATTGGCGATTTCAATGAAAAATGCGATATCGCCATTTTGTGGTCTAAATAACGCCAAAAAACGGAAATCGCAGAGCATAGAATGTCACCCAATGTGTCAACTGGTTCTGTTAGACCCCCCTCATATAACTAACATCCCAATCCTCCCCTGGCACTCCAGGTGGGGCAGATATAACGGGATGCAGTTAAAATCCCGGTGGTTGGGATCCCGGCGTTCAGAATCCCGACGCCGGAATCCCGACCGCCGAAATCCCGACACGTTCTCCCTCCAGGGGTGTCCACGACACCCCTGGAGGGAGAATAAATTAGCGTGCCGAGCGTAGCGAGGCACCGGGCCCGCTGCGTGGCAAGCGCAGCGAGCCCGCAAGGGGGGGCGATCCACGCCCCCCCCCCCCCTTGTCGGCATTTCGGCTGTCGGGATTCCAGCGTCGGGGTTTAATACTGAATCCGATATAACATGTGCAGATAGAATTAGATTTGGGTGGGGTTTTCTTCAAAATGAGATCTATATTGCAGGGTAGAAATAAAGCAGTCAGTATTTTTCCTGCACATGCTTTGCACATGTTACATCTGCCCCTCTCTTGTATATTTCACTTCTTTAACACACAAATGCAGCACTATTCTTAACTGTTATTATGTGCTAATTCTCTTACTCAAACCTTAACACACAAGTCAACATGTGTCAACTCTTGCACTTTGGGTAATAGGGTAATGGTTTGAGCATTACTTCCATGAAGATTGGTGCTGTGGCATGTTAAAACACCAGCAGAGCCGGTTTGCTTAGCCCTTCGCCCGTCTGTACGCTGGAAGTCCGAGCAGACATTGTAAGATCACTCCCCTTTGTGTGTTGATCCGAACGAATGGCTTCAGTGGCCTTATAGGCATGCCTTCGCCCCATGTGCGTGTGCGGTCCGTTAGTACGTTAGACCTATTTGTTCCTGCATTGTAAGCCTGCAGATTCTGATTACATGAAACTACTTGATTTTAGTTTGAAACCATTGCTACTAGGCACACTATGTAATGTCTAGTAACTTGCATAAAAAGTGTCCCCCAGCGGTGGCATGACACCACTGGTTTTTGGTGCTGATTCCAAAATATGAGGAACACCACTTTTTTGTCCCCCATATTTTTGGGAACAGGACTGGTCCAAGAGCCCAGTGTGGTTTTCTTAAATACGGGGTAACCCCATGATTTATTTCCCCCATGTTTGGTGAACCAGGCCCGGCTCAATGTTTACGAAAAATCGCACCCTATTACATTAGCAATTTTGATGTTTTTTTATGAAAAAACATCTGGATGTGATTTGCAATGAGCACTTTACATGAGCGATTTTTAGAAAACGTGTTATTTTGGCCACTTCTGTCTAAAAAAATATTGCACATGTCTAAATATAGCACCCTGTTACATTTCAGACTATTATTTATTTGTGTGATGGAGGAGTCAGGACTGGGAAGGGGAGGAGTTGGGACTGGGAAGGGGAGGAGTCAGGACTGGAGGGGAAGGTTCAAGATTAAACAGTAAACAGCACCCTATAGAAGAAAAGTCTAGAACCGCCAATGATTGTAGGGTATGTTACAGGTGGAGGAACTCAGTTCCACCCCTTTATCCCTCCACTTTAACCCCTGAATGTAAGTCATTTTATGACAAGAGTTTCAGATGTAGCAGTACATGTCCATGTTTAGGTGTCGCCTTCACAGTCTCCCTGCAATTATAAGTACAGTATGTATACAGGGAGGCTCCACAGAAAAATTGCTAACTACCAGAGGCGTAACTAGAACTTTGTGGGCCCCATAGCAAAATGTGTAATGGGGCCCCCCTGGCAATGCCCATTACACAATGTGCGACAAACCACAAGGCCCCTTAAACATTATGCGACACACCGTAATACCCTAATACAATATGTGACACACCGCAAGGCCCCATACACATTGTGACACACCGCAAGGCCCCATACACATTGTGACACCGCAAGGCCCCATACACATTATGCGACACACCGCAAGGCCCCATACACATTATGCGACAAACTGCAAGGCCCCATACACATTATGCGACACATCGTAATGGGATGCAGTTTAAATCCCGACGGTCGGGATCCCGGCGTTCAAAATCCCGACGCCGGAATCCCGAATGCCGAAATCCCAACACTTTCTCCCCCCGTGGGTGTCCACGACACCCTCGGAAGGAGAATAAATTAGTGTGTCGAGCGTAGCGAGGCACCGGGCCCGCTGCGTGGCGAGTGCAGCGAGCCCGCAAGGGGGGGCGATCCACGTCCATAATGCCCATTACACAATATACCAAACACCGTAATGCCCATTACACATTATGCCACACACTGTACTTCCCATTATATATATAATAGCACACACCGTACTGCCTATTACATATTACGCCACATAAGTGCCACTTACCTACATGCTCGTTGCTATGGGCTACTTGCTCGATGCCAAGGGTTTCATGCTCTGACTGGCAGCAGGGGCCAGTGGGGCAACGTAAGGCTCATCAGAGACCGCCACAGGCCGCAAGGGGGTGGGGCCAAAAACACATGACTGGAGCCTGTCCAGGCCCTGCTAGAGTAGCCTGACCCCCGTGCAGCAGCAGGGACCAGGGTTGCAAGGGCTCCTCACAGCCTAGCAGTGCCACGCGGTAACGGTAACTGAGCTGAGGCACTGGGACTTGCTGACTGGAGACAGTGACAGAAACGCTGTGTGTGTGCAGCCCCAGCATCCGCAACCTTCTGCGCATGCGCCGCCAGCCTGGCCTTTTACGCACAGGCGGATTCACAGATCCTGAGTGCGTACCCACACAGCGCTCTCTGCCGCGTCTCAGCAGCAGCACTGAGCCACACATTAACTGTGAGCGGCCGCGCCAGCACCGCCGCCGCATCGGACAGTGAGGACAAAGACAGAATCTGGCAGTGGCACTGTGCCTCCTACCATGCCCACGCTCAGACGTTCCCAGGTTCTCACCAGTGGCGTAATTTCGTCCATGTCGCTCGGAAGCAAGAAAAAAGTTGGTGCCCCCCCTATATAGATAGCTAGAGACAGAGGTGAAACTAGAGAGTTGTGGGCCCAGGTACAAAAATATGCTTCCTCCCCATTCTGAAAATGAGAACAGTGTGCGCCAAAGGAGGGCTGAAGGTGGTGTGTGTGTGTGGTTAGGGTTATAGGCTGCAGTGTGTGTGTGTGTGTGTGGTTAGGGTTATAGTCTGCGGGGTGTGTGTGTGTGTATGGTTAGGGTTATAGGCTGCAGTGTGTGTGGTTAGGGTTATAGGCTGCGTGGTGTATGTGTGTATGGTTAGGATTATACGGGGTGTGTGTGGTTAGGATTATAGGCTGCGGTGTGTGTCTGTGGTTAGGGTTATAGGCTGCGGGGTGTGTGTGTGTGGTTAGGGTTATAGGCTGCAGGGTGTGTGTGTGTGGTTAGGGTTATAGGCTGCGGGGTGTGTGTGTCTGTGTATGGTTACGGTTATAGGCTGCCGGGTGTTTGTGTCTGGTTAGGGTTATAGGCTACGGGGTACGTGTGTGTGTGTGTGTGTGTGGTTAGGGTTATAGGCTTTGGGGGGGTGTAGAGTTAGGGTTAGTCTGTGGGGAATGTATAGTTAGGGTCAGGCTACAGGGGGGGTGTAAAATTAAGGTTAGGCTATTGGTGTGTATGGTTACAGTTAGGCTGAGGGGAGGGGGTGTATAGTTAGGTTGCGGGGGTGGGGGTATATAGTTTGGCTGTGGGGGTGGGGGGGTTGAATAGATAGTTAGGCTGCTGGGGGTGGGGGGTGTATAGGTGGGGGTGTATAGATAGGCTGTGGGGTGTATAGGTAGGCTGTGGGGGTGTACAGTTAGGCTGCAGGATTGGGGGGTGTATAGTTTAGACTGCGAGGGAGGAGGGTTTATAGAGTTGTTAGGCTGCATTAGAGAAGGTAACTAGATAGTTAGGCATCTGAGCTGTACTCACAGTGCCAGGGGCGGAGGTCTACGGTCCATGCGGCAGAACTAGTGTCCTCAGGGAGGTAGAGACAGCTTCCTCAGCTGTAGGCCATCTTGCAGGACAGGCGCACCGCTGGTGATAATAGCCCATAAAACAGGCCGCTGGCACTGCTGGGTCTAGGCGACACTAAGCCACACCCCCCTCAGCTGGGACCGGCGCCGCTACTCTCCCTCTCTGCTCCCTCCAGCAGCCTCAGGTGGCTTTTGACTAGCGGCAGTGTGGGAAAGCCGCGGAAGGGAGGTACTGCGCACCTGGACGATGACTGCCTCCTTCTCCCCGTACAGCTCACGGGCCGGCAAGTGCCTGCGGATTTCCTGTCAGCTTCTGCGCCTCAGCCTCCAGGTCTCACTGAGTAGACGGGTCACGGGCTGTCACCGGAAGAAAGAGGAGGGGGGGGGGGGCCGGCTGCTTTCAGGCACTTGACTAGCTGCGGTAACCCCCACCCTTGCAGCAAATCTCATCCTGTGTGGTGAGGTCAGGTGTGGTGAGGCTCAGTGGCTCCTACTGCACGGCGCTGCTTCCCTCCGCCCGGCTACTGTACTTCTCCACGGCTGAGGCACGCTAAAGCAGACGGCCGCGGCGGCTCTATACTAACAGAATGAAACTACTGAGGGTGCAGGGGACTGCTTGCTGTTCACGGGCCCCCCCAGCCGCCGGGCCCCGTAGCAGCTGCACCCCCTGCACCCTCGGTAGTTCCGCCACTGTATCCAGTGTCCAGTGTGACATATATCCTGTGTCCAGTGTGACGACATATATCCTGTGTCCAGTGTGACGACATATATCCAGTGTCCAGTGTGACATGTAACCATTGTGTGACGGCATATATCCAGTGTCCAGCGTGACATATATCCATTGTCCAGTGTGACGACATATATCCTGTGTCCAGTGTGACGACATATATCCATTGTCCAGTGTGACGACATATATCCTGTGTCCAGTGTGACATGTAAGTTGTGAAGTGGTGAGGGAGGTAAGGGAACACACGCCTAGCCAGTCATATCAAACGAATTAACCTTAGCGGTAAATTGGGTGACAGATGTTGCAGACTGATAGACCTCTCAACCTAGATAGGGGTCTATAAGGGTAGACTAGATAGGGATCTCCAAACCAGGGGTCCTAGAGAGGTGGAGGAACTCGGTTATCTGCCACCAATTACCCCCCTCCCCTCCACCCATTAGGTGATGGATAAGGAGGCAACTGGTAATGTTTCCAGAGTTCATCAACCTGATCACGACAGATAGGGGTCTTATTAAATTTTAAACTGATCAGAACAGATAAACACTTGCCGCAGATTAGAAGTCAGTCTCTGCACAGACCGGCGGCTGCGCAGGAAACTCATACAGGGGAAATTGGGCCAACTACAGAAATGAAAACAATTTTGTGAGCTGTTGAAGTGATCAAAATTGACTAGAAATGAGTGGAAACTAATGTCATTGAGCTTATTAACACTTTAGGGGCAAAAACAGGCCCAAATTCTGTTATTTTAGCAATTTTTAGCATTTTTCAAAAAAAATCCAGATCCAAAACCAAAACCCGCAAGGGTGGTTTTGCCAAAACCAATCCAGATCCAAAACACGAAGGGAGATCCAGATCCAAAACCAAAACCAAAACCCGAAAAAGTGCCCGCCGCTCATCTCTAGTAGTTTCACAACAGCTGGAGGGCCACAGTTTGGACATGCCTGGCTTCAGTGCTGGAAGAAATAATTAGGTTGACAATTGTACCGATAACTTTCCTGAGACTGAAATAAGAAAAACAGCGCTGTCATTTACTATGACTAACAGGAAGGGCCATTGCATATCACAACATATATTACCGCCAGCAATCTGTTCCTTTCCGCCTCTGACATTTTTGATTTGGAGGATTCCTCCATTTTCTTTTTCAAGACTGCATCTTGAGTTTTTCCAATTCATTGTCAGATTTCGGGATGACAGATCGTACACCGAGCTTGTTCTTGGAGTCATGTTTTCTTTCTAAAAGAAAGAGTGCAGACACCATAAAGAGAGCAACTTAAAACACATTTCTCAGCAGGAAACATGTAACAATAATAAAAAAACAGTGCATTTGGTTCCAGCTACATATAACAGCCATAAACACAGAAAACGCCTCAAAACGACAGATGTACGTAGTAAACATGATTACGCTTAAAAGCGGAGAACGGCGCTTCTACTAGGGAACTATTACATTATTTAAGGAGCAAGAGTCTGAAATCACAGTAATAAATACATCCTTAGATTGTAATATAATAAAGTAGCAATCACTAAGCGAGATGTGGCCAGCATCACGGCGGTCTGAAGACAGGCAATGGAGCCTAGAAAGGATCAGTATGCTGACAGCGGAATACCGACAGCTGGAATCCTGGTTGGCTAGTATTGGCACAGGCTAGCGTACAGCCGCAAATTGGGGGAGGGGTGTAGAGATCAGTTCAGGATTAGGAGGCCGGGTATGCGGGTTAGGCACTAGCAAGACAAAAAGTGTTATGGTTAGGCTGCTGCAAGGGAGGGGTAGGGTGAAAGGTAGGGGGGATAGGGTTCAATCCCTCATGGAGCCCATGTTTTTTTTTTTAATGCCAGCATTCCGACTGCCGTGATATTGTATGTATCGCCACTAAACAGATATACTAAAACCCATGTACACAATAAAAATTCACATTTATTGTTAACAGTAAATTTAATTATGTGAAACAACTGCTTTCAAAATCATACATTTTTGAGCATTGACCATCCAGGGTTCATTAAGTTCAGGGGCACATTCATCGGAAAGAATACAGTGGCTCCAGACATTACTAGCAGAACCAGATAACTAATGTGACTAAAGCGGAGCATCCATCAGACCAACTTTCCTCCGACCGTCCAACTGAACGATATTGTTATTGTTCCAATATGCCGTTTGCTCCCAAAGTGGCTGCTCTAACTAGTTGGGAAGATAGAACAGGTTTAATTTTCTCCAAATAGCAGTTCAGGTGTAGATTAAAGTTCCCCCCAACTGACCGATATGTAGGCGGACACTGATCAGCAGGAGAGGATCAGTGCTGCTGATGAGCACCTACAACAGCACCGTCTTCAATATCCCCTGCACCCGGCTTCCCCCCCTTCAACCATGGTGAGCACAGTAACCCCCACTTGGGATGTGCAGTCACCTGAGCTACCATAATTAATAATGAATATATGGTTATTCAGTTGATAGTTAGCAGCATGCGTGATCTTGGGGTCTGCGACTGTATACTAACTCCACTTTGTTCATGGCACCCATAATTACAGTGTTTGTGAGCAATGACCACACTCAAACTGTGTATGAAACATAAGTGACACCACTGGTTGTTAGTGGTACCGGCCCTGTACCCATATCTGCACGCTGTTCGAATCTACTTATTGTTCGCTGCATCTCGATTACGGGTCCACGGGCAATACTTACATCTGAAATTCTGTGTCTAATGGGGCCTAAACATGTAGCGATTTTGGGTAATTTTCGAAGCAATCCGTGTGTGGGGGTGATAGCGATATGTGTCCCAGAGCAGAGCTTTTACCCATCTAGATTTATACAGCATGCAGTATAAACCTAGTCAGATCGATCATGTTCTCACCCTAGAACACTGGCCCTGACAGATCACGCAGCGCTGTGTCCGGAGCGATCTACATTGCTAATATCACTGGCACACATCGCTCCGTGTGTAGGCCCCATAACACAAGCGATATTACTGATCATTAGCAGCACCCACAATTACAGGGACCCAGATGAATATCCACATCTGGACTGTGCATAGTATAGGCCCTGCCATTCATTAACGGCACCTGCTACTAGTGTGTCAGTGTGTCAGTGTGCCAGCGCTCGCCTGACACATGCAGAAGTTTTTTTATTTGAAATATTGGAAACATGCTGGAGTAAGCAGAACCTGTCCGCCTACTTCTGTGACATGACAAGTTGGAGAGAAGTTGGCTGGTTTGAGGAAAAGGTTCGCAGGTTGGCCGGTCTGATGAAAAAGTTGGTTAGGTGTGTGGTGTGGGGTGGTGTGTTGGTTGGACAGACAAAAAGTTATGCTGGCCATACAACAGAAGTAGGCGGACAGGTTCTCCTACTCCTGCATGTTTTGAACATTTAAAACAATAAGACATTGACACACACACATACAAAGACACATGATGGACAGACAGATGCTGACAGGATGACAATAACATGCTGAAACACAGGTGCTGACAGACTTTGACACACTGGGGGGAGTGCTGCTACCGCTGATGATGGGTGGGCGCTGATTCCATTGATGATGGGGCACTAATGATGGTTAGATTGTGAAGGGGTGAAAGCGCATGGAGTGCTGCAAATTGGGTTGAGGAAGAAGTTTGCGGGTGCTACAATTGCTGGGGGTGGGGTCCAGCTATTTTGATTACAGGGTTGGAGGGGTGCGGTGATCCAGGCTGCCCCTCCTGCTGACAAGCAGCTCCCTGGAGGCTGTGACAGTGAAGTAGGCCGACACTGTTGGCTAGCGCTCACCAACTAACGGTTCAGTTGGGGAGTTAGCCAGACTGTTTGTCAGCATCTGGGAGAAAATGGCTGGTAATGGTTTGCTCACACACACTGGACCGATTATTATTCAACTAGTTGCCAATGGACCTAAGATGAAGGCAGGTTATATGACATTAGCAGGGTATATGTGAAATGATATTGTATAAATGAGATGGTAGAGTGTGAGTATACTTTATATACAGTTTATCACCTCACTTATATGTGTATACATACACTCACACTGCTATCATTTCACTTATACCTGTATAATCTACACTATTCGGCTATTAACCCTTTGAGTGCAAACATCAGAGAGATGCTAAAAATACCAGCATCGCTCACATTTGTTATATAAATGTAAATGTTACAAAAAATAAAAAAAAATAAAAGGATTATATTTACTATATATAAAAGGTAAACACTGTAGTAGGGTCTCATGTGCAGATTATATCATAATCAGTATGACATCACACACACTAACCACAGGATGTTTTGAGCTGTTGCCGTGGAATCCTCACTTCTCAGTACGAGTTGTTGGAAAGTGGATGCATTCCCTTTTTCAGAAAGAGAAAATATATAAAGAATATATTACAATGTCTGATTGGGAGGAGGAGCTTCCTCCCAATGTGATTCTCGTGAAAGAGGCCTGCGCTAAGAATCAGTTTATCAGCTGGACACGTGATCCTGTGAGACCAGCGAGGGTAACACCAGATTTGGGAGAGGAACTTCCTCCCAATGTCATCTTAGTGAAAGAGGCCGTGGATAAAGTACCATTTGCCAAGTGGATACGTAACCACTCATGGATCCCACCAATAGAAACACCTGTAGTGGAGACCATTCCTGGCAGATTGACAGTTGTGAAAGAGGCCTGCGCTGAAAAGCGGTTCATCAACTGGACCCATGATCCTGTGATCCCATCAAAGAAAACACCTGATGTGGATGAGACAAGTCCTGGCCAAGTGATACTTGTGGAAGAGGCCAGCGATGAAAAACGGTTCATCAACTGGACCCATGATCCTGTGATCCCATCAAAGAAAACACCTGATGTGGATGAGACAAGTCCTGGCCAAGTGATACTTGTGGAAGAGGCCGTGGCTAAAATACCATTTGCCAAGTGGATACGTTACCACTCATGGATCCCACCAATAGAAACACCTTGTGTGGAGACCATTCCTGGGCAAGTGATACTTGTAAAAGAGGCCTGCGCTGAAAAGCGGTTCATCAACTGGACCCATGACCCTGTCATCCCATCAAAGAAAACACCTGATGTGGATGAGACAAGTCCTGGCCAAGTGATACTTGTGGAAAAGACCTGTGCTGAAAAGCGGTTCATCAACTGCACATGTGATCTTATAATCCCACAGATGGTACCATCATCAGTTGAGACGGCCTTAACCCCTAATATAATACCTGAGCCAGTAACAGCCAGTAGTGTAACATCTGATAAAGCTGCCAAGCCAGAGAAAGGAAAGTGCAGAAAGCGGATACTCAGGTGTCTGCGGTACATATTCTGCTGCCGTCCAATTATACCTGAGGACTAATGAACTCTGCTCGCCGCTCCTGACCGGCCCCTCTGTGACCCTCTGTGTACCGACCCGGCTTGTTGTAATTGGATTCTGCTTCTGTCTCACCCTTGTCTGCCTGTTACAGTGATACCTGCGTACCAGATCCCCCTATACTATAATCTTTTCCGATTGAAATGGACATTGGGCTGGTACCTATGATGTACATTGTACAATAAATGTTACCCCTTTTTACACCTTTATCTGCTTATCCATCCTATCAGTAAGCTAGGCGAGTGTGTGTGTGTGTCTGCAAACAGAGCAGGTTTAGCTGAAGAGGTAAAGTGACCCCTGCGTACCAGATGCCCCTGCAGGTAATATTCCCGATTGTATTGGACATTGGGCTCTTATCTATGCTGTATGATATAACACTACAACACACAGCACTAATTCAGCATTTCTGTGCAAAAAGATTTGTAAAAACAGCACTAATTCAGCATTTCTGTGCAAAAAGATTTGTAAAAAACTTTGCTTTGTGTCAACCTGCACTGCTGTAGTGGACCCCGTAGGGTGAGAGGAAATAATTACAGTGTTAGATTGGTAACAACAACAACAAAAAATTACTGTTGGTGCTAAAATGTTCACACTGAGTCGGGGTCACAGCAACCCACCTCATCCATAAATCTGACAAATTGTGCAGATTTATTCAGAACTTCCCATTCATCCTGCCTTTCCCAATATGCAGTCTGTAATTGTAATGGTCACAAAGGAATCCTGCACTCTTATTAGCTGAAACACTCACTACCCTGACCCAGGGAGCGCAAAACAAAATGTATTATATATTAACAATTATGCACACAGAGGAATTGTGTGTATGTGGGAAATTAAAGCCCTGTACATACACATCGATTTGCTTTTGATTCGATGTTAGATTTGATTTTCTATTAGATCTGGCATTAGATCTTTCCATTCGATTTGGCATTAGATCTGTACTTTTGCATTAGATATCGAATTCGATATTCAATCATGGTACATTGAACACATTTGATTTACTAGATCGAATTCGATATTTCCTTGGCTAAACAGTAGATTTTTCTGTTAGATTTTGTGAAAACGGGAGCGTGAATCGAATGTAGATCGAAAGTGATACAAAAACCATTAGATTTAGTTTAGGATTCGATTAGATTTTACTTCCTCTAAGCAAAATTGAATTGAAAATCTGTAAAAAAAATAAAAAAAATCGATGCATGTGTACAGGGCTTTACTAAGATGGGAGTTCAATTTCACATGGGATGTCGCTATGGGTAAGTGTTAGAATCTACTAATTTAGCATCTTCTAGAAGATAATAGATAGTATCTGATATACTCCCACCTTAGTAAATTCCCACAATGACTTATTTTGTGTGTTCTTACATAGTTATATATAGGGGGCTATTCTGATTCAATCGGAAAGCCACAATCACTCTTAGATGGACAAAACCATGTGGACTGCAGATGGGGCAGATGTAACATGTGCAGAGAGAGTTAGATTTGGGTGGGGGGTGTACTTCAAACTGATATCTATATTGCAGTGTAAAAATGAAGCAGCCAGTGTTTACCCTGCACAGAAACAATAAAAAACCCAAATCTATCTCTCAGAATAACTCCCATAGTTACATAGTTGATGATAGTTACATAGTTGATGAGGTTGAAAAAAAAAGCCATTAAGTTCAACCTATATTGGATCTTGTTGCCCTTCTCTGAACCCTTACTAGTTCCAAGATTTGTTTTTCTTATGGAGTGGTGCCCAGAACTGTACACTGTATTCTAGATGAAGCCCAACCAACAATTTATGTAGTGGCAAAATGACACTGTCTTCCCTGTGCCCCATTTTATGCATGCTAATACTGTATTAGCCATTGCAGCTGCTGGTTGACATTGAGCAGTAAAGCTGTGTACACCCGAGCTATAATCGCTGAGCGACCATATTGGCAGCGATTGGAGTGTGCACCGGCAAAAAAAATCACTGGGTGCGCGCTCCCGTTTTTAGCCCCCTTATGATCTCTGGTTGCAGGCTTGCTCCTGCGACCAGCTGATTCCCTCTACGGCTCCCCCGGCAGAGGTTCCCTTTCATCATCGACCATCTCTGGTCGCTGATGAAAAGGAGACACTGAGCAATATATTGCTCAGCAATATATCTGCCCTGTGAGTACACAGCTTCAGACTACTGACATTGACCACCCCCAAATCCTTCTCCATTAAAGATTTACCCCATTTAATTTGGAGATTGCATGCTTATTTTTAGTACATAGGTGCAGGCGTACTCCCTGAGCACAACCCCCCCCCCCCCCAGAAAGAGAGGGAGGAGGAGAAAACGTAAAGTAGCAGCCACATCACATGAAGAGAATTTGGGGCTCACTATATCTAATCCCAAAATATAGGCATTAAAACAAGCAATATCTTCTCTTACCTATAAGTGCACAGGAAGGTAGAAAATACTGTTGCAATTTTTGAAAGCACGTATTTTATTTGTACTACCAACTTTTCTATATAGTTTGATCAATATTTTGCTTTACAAAAGGTCCTGGTACCACATTTTCATTTTTTTTTTTTAAATTCAATGATTTCTGTAGAAATTTTTAGAATACAATAATCAAAAAACCCGATATAGGCAAGGAGTGAAGCAGACATAAACACCAGGCCCGACACAGTTCCCGAAACGACAGACGTAGGGTACTTATACAGTAGAAAATAATCAAAATGTTGTTAACAATAAAATACCATACAGAGACAAAAATGTATTAAGTGTGAGCATTCCAAACAAAAGCTTTTCATTGCAGGGTATGTGGACTACCATTACCCAAAAGCGCCATTTGGATTATAGATACTAGCGGATATATAATGCACATAAATTTAAGGTAGTATATCACACTAAAATATAGCAAATACGAATAAAGAAATATAGACTATCAGCATAATACCCATTGGGGAAAAAAAAGGAAGGAAAAAAAGATTGTTGCAAAGTCAGGTGTCCGGTCAAACAGGGAAAATAAGAAATAAAAATTAACTAAACCCACCCATAAAACCCAAAACAAACCAAACCTATAACCCCCCCACCCTGTACAACCCACCCACAACTAAGGCGTACTTGGATCCCTTAACCATAACCCCTTTATTCTAAATTCTACTATTCTATGCAAACTCCCCCCTCCCCCTTTATTTACAGGATATTATAACAAAGATATATACATCAAATTCAATGACAGTGCGTTCACCATACAGAATCAGTAATGCAGCATCACATAGTATACATTAAAAGTACCTATAACAGTAGTAAAATCAGGATGGATATATATGCATGGTATTGCATACGGTATTACTGAGGAAAAATAATAGTGCTGCTAAAGGAAAATGGGTAGAAACGGTGAAAGAGATCTCACAAAAAAAAATACAGCGTAAACTATCAATCCGGCCAGTCCTTAGGTCCATATAGTATAGGAAAAATAGCAATAAGGTGTTTGTCTCCAGCGTCTCGGGGATAATCCAGGCAGCATTCTGGACATGTGAACATAGCTTCCCAGAGACTTGAAGCAACCAAGGCAAGTTTTACAGCAGACAGGCCCATAAAGGTACGTGTATCTGGGGCTGGTACAGGAGCAGTAGCGTTCACATATGTAGTGCATATAGGCAGGCTGCCCTCCACGACCTCTGCAGTCTCCACCGCACCATCAGGAGTACAGACAGGAGACAGGCCACCATAGCAAACATCATCAAACTTGCTTAAAAGCCTGGTAGTAGAGACTTGGGGGCAGATTTATTAAGCTTAGAGAAGAGATAAACTGGAGATAAAGCAGAGAAAAGGTAAAAGGAAAAAAAGCAGCAGCCAATCAGCTGTGTTTGAAAAAGACAGTTGGGAGTTGATTGGCTAGTGCTTTATCTCCTTTTACCTTTTCTCTGCTTTATCTCCAGTTTATCTCTTCTCCAAGCTTAATAAATCTGCCCCTTAGAATCTCCAAACTAATTATTTGAGTGGAGAGTTCCATGATCCTGTATAACGCTCAGTATATATAAATACTATTGTCTCTAATTCAATAAATCCTCAGCTGTAAAATAGCCGCACACAAGTGGAAGGGCGATGGCTAGCACGTCGCCAGCAGAGGCGTAACTACTACCTTCTGGGCCCCATAGCAAAATTTTGAAAGGACCGCCCACCACAGAAGGAGAGGGTGACAGGTGTGTGTGTTTGGGGGGGGAGGGAGATAGAGAGAGATTATATGGAAGGGGCTGAGGTGTAAAGGGGGGGGGGGTTGTAGCAGAAGAGAGGGAGAAAAAGAGGAGAGACATGGTGGGGAGGGAGTAAATGAGAGGAGGTGGAGAGAGACAGACAAAGAGACATAGACAGAGAGAGAGACAGACAGATAGAGAGGGATACATACAGAGAGAGAGACATACAGAGAGAGAGTGAGAGACATACAGAGAGAGAGAAAGACATACAGAGAGAGAGACAGGCAGAGAGAGAGAGAGACATACAGAGAGAGAGACAGACAGAGAGAGAGAGAGACAGAGAATGAGACAGAGATACAGAGAGAGACAGAGAGAGATACAGAGAGAGACAGACAGAGAGACAGAGAGAGAGAGAGACAGACAGAGAGAGAGAGACATACAGAGAGAGACAGACAGACAGAGAGAGACATACAGACAGAGAGACATACAGACAGACAGAGACACAGAGAGAGACATACAGACAGAGAGACAGAGAGAGAGACATACAGAGAGAGACAGACAGACAGACAGAGAGAGGCATACAGAGAGAGACATACAGACAGACAGAGAGAGAGACATACAGACAGAGACATACAGAGAGAGAGAGACACAGACAGAGAGAGACAGAGAGAGACAGACATACAGAGAGAGAGAGAGAGACACACACACACACACACACACAGTGGGTGAAATGTAATAGGATGAGAGATTCAGAAAGTGAGAGATTTGGTAGGAAATCTCCAGTTTTTTTAAAGTGGCAATCATTGACACAGCAAAATCACACTGGTTTTGCTGTGTCAATGATTGCCACTTTAAAAAAACTGGAGATTTCTTACCAAATCTCTCACTTTCTAAATCTCTCATCCTATTACATTTCACCCAGTGTTTCTCCTATTCACATCCTCTCCCCTCCGACCCACAGTTAACCCTGTCCCCCCTTACCAATATAATTCATGCTGTCAGTGCCGAGTCTTCCTGCACTGACAGCTCCGTGTCTCCTGTTTCCCAGGGCCAGGCAAGCAGCACAGCGTGTGTCACGCCGGGGCTGGTCACTAGATAGTGACGTCAGTCTCCGGCAGCATCAAAGAAGGGAGAGGGGGGAAGGCTGCAACAGCCGGACCACCACATTCCCCTTCATATGTAGCGCATCGTCGCTAGCGGGGGAGGGGGCAGAGGCACCACTGACACTCCCAAGCGAGCGGCACTAATAAGGAAAAAGGGTGCAGGGGATGCCTGCTGTGCGGTGCTATGGGGCCCCCCAAGGGCCCGGGCCCCATAGCAGCTGCATCCCCTGCACCCTCCATAGTTACGCCACTGCTAACTACATTAAATACGAAATACATGTAGAAGCGAGTATAATATATTCATATTTTATACACACTCACATGCTGACTTTTGGTCTGCCTTCTCTAGGAGGGGGAATCCAGGTCAGCATTGATGAGGACATACAGTAGCTGTGCATCTGAAGGAAGAGGCATGAGCTAGGCACAGGAGCACTGTGGGAGAAAGCAGAAGGAGATATTGATCTTCTGTCTTCTACCATAACAACATATTATGGAGAATAGTTTGGGGCCATTCTCTTCTCCATAAATAGCATAGTTGATCACTCCCCACTGAAAACTATGGTGGCTGTATCACTAAGAGACGGGATTAAAAAACTCTGCGAAATAGTCTATTTCGCTGCAATTTCCTCTATAAATAGGGAGAAGAGAAAAAGACTCTTTCCTCCATCTGAAATGCTGGAGAAAGACATTTTTATGTGTACTAAATAGAGCCCCCAGTATTATGCAAAAGTGGTTTAATTGCACGTTCCGCAGAATCTGTAAGTGAAAGGCTATAATTACAATCTCTCTGCGGGGTACGCACGGAGCAGTACATAGTTCTGCACAGTTTAATGCATAATTACTATTTATTTGCTAAATTTAACAGATATGGAATAAAACAGTGAATAAGACGTGCAAAAGTTTGTGCACACAGTCATTTAGTACTTAGTAGAAGCTACAGTATAACACAGGAATGTGTAAATCAGATGGAACATACAGTATGCACTTGCACAAATGCATACTGCACATTGCTTAATATATAGGACACATGTACTTGTGTCTCTTTATCCTTTTCTCTATACACAGGTCTTGACTTGCTATGTATATATTAATATACAGTTATGTCTTTAATGGTGATGAGGTTGCAAAAAAAACCCCACCGGTCCATCAAATTCAACCTACAAGTTCAAGCACAATTTTTAAGTTTGTTCCACAGGGGCCTATTTACAGTATAAAGCATTTTGTCATAAAATGATGTTCTGCATTGCTATTTACTAATAGCCTCATTCAGGAGATTTCACAGAAATCTCTTGTAGATACAGTAGCTAGTTAGCACTACAAACTGCAGTCCTTATTATGCTCAAATGGACTTCAATAAAAAAATAAAACGGTTGACCGGCGGATGGGATTCCGGCAGTCAGTATACCGATGCCAGCATCCCAATGGAAGAAATCCTGATAGTGGGTATATTATACTTACCTTCCCTCATGGCCCCCTTTACCCTCCCTCCCCGATGCCTAACCCTCTTCCCCCAAAACCTATCCCTAACCCTCCCCACTGGTGCCTAATCCTTACCTACTTACCCTGCAGCCTGAACCTATCCCTCCCGCTCCGCAGCCTAAACATAAAGAAACATAGCACCAGTGTTGCTACTGACGCATTCAGAACTGGGTGGCCTTTATCAAGGATAATGTGTCAACTTTTTCTGTTAGACCCCCCCCCCCCCTTGTATGATTGACAATTCTGATAAACCTATCAAAATACATGATCAATTAGGATACACCTATATAAGAGACTCCTGAAATAATTCACATTAACCTTGATAAAGGCCATCCAGGCCGAAATGTGTTTGATGCAGTACAGAGACAGTATAGAGATGGGTGTGGTACAGGGTTCCGACAGTCGGGATCCCGACAGTCATCAGCCCGACGTCGGGATCCCGACTGGCCAGACTCAGACAGCGTGGCAAGCTCTCCACTCTGCGGGCACGGTGGCTAAGCTCGCCACCTATTCTATTCTCCCTCTATGGGGTCACATCCTAGATACAGACGACCAGCGGCTAGCCGCCCTGTCCGCTGCCAAGCTCTTCCTCCTCCATCTGTCTATCTGCTCCAGTCCCGGCATGGCGCGGCTTCAGGAGGCCAATCCTGGGATTACAGGAATTGGAGCATTGACAGTTTTAAATCCTGAAAGCCAGGATTGAAAAAATGTCCGGGATTGGCCTCCCTAATCAAGAGTCTTCTGTCTGGAGGATGACTGTAATATGAATGTCAAGAAAATTGGGATGGACCAGGGAAATGTTATACATTTGAAAATTAAAAATTGCATGAAATGGAAGTTTAGTTCATGTTCCTGTAAATGGGAAATAAAACAAATAAGAAAAAGATATGTTGTCCAGCACAGTACAGCATCAAATACACTGTTAGGTTACAAGTGTATGAAGCGAAAATAATGGTAACCCAACAGTGAATTTTTTTCATATGATATGAAGATATTAGGAGAAGAGCAAAGCCAGTGAAAGACTTCCAATATAAGTATTCGGATTCTTGCCTGCTTAAACCCACTTGCACCGATTGACACCTAGACCAACATCAACTAACTCTATGCAGGAAGGTTACAAATTGCTTTGTGTAATGCATCGGGCCAGATGCAACATAAATCATTTAAAAACAGTCAAAGGTTACATTATATCAACCTGGGCTGTCTGGAAAAGTAATTGACATAGGCTGTGAGTCATGGGTCACAGAGCATCAGTATAGGCTTTTATTAAAGGAGTCAAGGGTTATACAGCCAACCAAGGTAAGGTTGTCTCTAAAATATATTGATAGGTTCAGGGACCCAATTCCAAAATCAGCCTAAGTAAATGAACGTCTATCTATAAACTGAATGATGCATTTAAGATAGATGCTACTCCTCAAGTTATGTTTTAGCACAGTGAAGGGTTGCAATGTGTGATCTATATTATGCAATAAAAATTGTAAAGCGGCAATCATTTACAAGGCAAAACGGGCCTGATTTCCTTTTGACTGCCGCTTTAAATCTAAGGTCAGAATGGAAGAAGTTCCTTAACAGCTTGCACGGTACAGGCTATTAATTATTGCCTCATGTTTGTTCTGTGCTAAATCTTTCCTGTTGTCATAATACTCCCCCCCCCCTCTTTCCTCTGTTTATCATAGTTTATTTGACAAATGTTCTCCTCATTGATTGACTGTCGGCCCAGTGTTATTATTATTATCTTCAGTGTCACACCTCAAAGACTTTTCATTCATACTTTTATTTGTTTTGTCAGGCACTAAGGGCCATATGTATCAAGCTTCAAAAGTGATAAAATGTAGAGTGATAAACAGCCAGCCAATCAGCTCCCACCTGTCATGTTACAGGTTGGTTTTGAAAAATAACAGATGTGAGTTGATTCGCTGGTTGCTTATCACTCTCCATTTTTGCACTTTTTGAAATTTGATACATCTGGCCCTAAAACTTGGCTGCAGCTTAACCCTTTGAGTGCCAAGTGAATTTGTAAAAATTGGTGTGAAAATTGCCAAGCAAGCATTTTTTTATTCATCGTAATGACCTGTAATGTTTACCTGATATAGGAAATATAATTTTTTTTTTAATCTGTATTCATAAATCAAATGTTAGCAACGCTGGCTTTTTTAGCTGGTATTTTGCACATCTCTCACAGAGATGTTGGCACTCAAAGGGTTAAGGACAGTATCCAATTAGCTGCGGAACATAACCACAGCTGATGGATTCTGGCGGGTTTATCAAATGATTCCCTTAAGCATGCGCTTATCATGGACTTATCTGAATCCCTGATAAGCAGCCCCAGCTGACTCAATTTTTTGGACGATTTCTCATGGGTTCGGAAACTTATCTCAGATCATGAGTTATCCCCTAATAATGGGTAATTTACTGCACAGTATGAATTCCAGTAGGAAACACGTATCTTTTTCGATACTTTCAGCTCTGTCATGCCCTCATTAAGCAATTTGCAGGAGCCGCACTCATCTTACAGGACTCTCTTACCAAGAACTTAAGTTGGGACTGAGGCACCCTGTATCCACAATTTATTCAGGCCTGCTTGCAGCTTTTCACAATACGGTCTTGCCTGGTCTACGAACATTGTAGCCCCATTCCCAATATACTACACAGTATATGAGGTCCCTTCATAGTTATTTTGTTTGTCCCACTGAAAACTGCGTGCTGTTCTATATTTATACTAAGCAGCGGGGGGGGGGGGGGGGGGGGGGGCTGGGGGGGGGGAATAACAACACATTCTGGCATTTGTTGATTCTACACAGATATACCCAGGGACGCGCTTACTTCTATAGCGTGTATTCTATCATTTATAGATGAGGAATTACTAGATAAATGCTCTAGACAATACGTTTAAAGATTATGCTCCAGATTTAGTAGCGCTTGATTTTGATTTTAGTATACAAGTCATTTATTGTATTGCACTTTCTGCCTGGGCCTGATTCCCGGCATTTTTCCCTTCTGTCATCCCTGGTACTGCTAGGTATTTAATCACTATTGTAGGTGAACTCAAGGAAATATTTCATATTCTCTGTGTTTTTAGTTCCTTGTAGAAGAAAAATAAAAATTCTATGAACAGCTTATTTGTTATCTTGTACCAAAAGAATTCCCTATCTGTTCATCTTTGTTTTGCCCTCTCAAAAAATCTAATTAATTTTGGGTAATGAAAAAAGTAACTGCCAGTCAAACTGTCACATTGCAAAAACCTGTATATTGGGCTGGCATTGAAGTAGCTGAACAAATATGAACACATATAAAAGAATTTGTAAAATAACTGTTTTATATTTAGTCCTATATTGATCAAAGTTCTCATCTGATATATCTCCTCTTTTTTTTAAAATCTTAGTGCAAATCATTTCAATTGGTTGGATATTGCTGAAATATACAGTTAGTTATTTGGAATAAAAGCTTGAAATTTGCTCCTGATAACATCGTTGACCTCATTTTACTTTCTGCCAGTTAATGAACTGATTATTTCAAACCATCTTAAAGGAAGTTACAGCCAAGAGATAATGTGTGGCCTGCTTTTAGAGCTTATCCACAAAGGAGATAATACCAGTATTCTCAGAAATCTCCCATTGGTGCAAAATGCAAGAACTAAAAATATATAATTCCCTCAGGGAATTTGATAAAATTTATTAAAGTGATATATACAATTGATATAACGAATTAAAGTGATATGTACAGATGAAGCGCCTCTCACTCAGCTCCGTGGTGCGCCAGAACTCCTCCACTAGCAAGCCGGCGCTCCATCTGACTGGGACGTGCGAGCGTCCCACGCGCATGCGCATCCCAGTTACTGGGCAGGCTGGGATGCAAACCCTGCCCGTCTCCCTGAAGTGGGGGGGGGGAAGCTGGGAGGTGGGGGACGGCATTGGGGGCGGCCGGGAGGCGGCGGGGACCCGGGTGGGAGCTCTGGTTGAAGGGGAAGCACGTGTGTCTCTTGCGCATGCATCCCCTTCTGGTGGCTGGCGGGGGCTTGCGGATGGCGAATCCACCACCAGTCCCTGCCTGAACGAGACCCGCTCCATCTGTACAGTGCAAATTCAGTGGTCCGTGAATTTGCAGTGGCTAGAGTTCGGTTAAGCCGCCACCCTGCTAGAGGGAAATCTGGCTATGCAAATGAATGTCCTTGCTGTGTGAATGGATGTGTACGGCTACAAATCTATTCATAGCTGAGCGAATACGTCCATCGTAACAGGTTCACCAAAAACTGATCGATTTTACACTGGGCACATGTAATCTTAGGCTCAGTGTAGCCAGAGACTTACTCAACGGTGTGGTGGAAAAAGGCATATACAGGGATTGCCTACGAAAACACTGTGAGTGCCGGGACAAAGGCTAGGCCTGCCTGAGTGTGTGATATGCCTTGAGCTGATATCACCTGCCTTGAGCTGATATCACACACTCAGGCAGGCCTAGCCTTTGTCCCGGGCACTCCCAGTGTTTTCGTAGGCAATCCCTGTGTTTTCCTAGGCAGGCTAGTGGTTTCCTAGTGGTTTTCTTAGCACTCCCACAAAATGGGCCAGATGTATCAAGCTTCAAAAGTGATAAAATCGAGAGTGATAAACAGCCAGCCAATCAGCTCCTACCTGCCATGTTACAGGTTGGGTTTGAAAAATGACAGGTAGGAGCTGATTGGCTGGCTATTTTTCACTGTCTACTTTATCACTTTTTGAAGCTTGATACATTGGGCCGAATGTCCGCTTCCCACCTCCAGGCGCCTACTTCCTGTCAATCACCTTGCGAACGGCTTACCAATAGAAAAAGTAGCAGGCGGTCATCGCAGGATGGGCTCCTGCATGTGTACAACGGGCCGTACACATGGGTAGTGTATTGATATTTGTAGAAAGGTGTAATGTCTGTTATAGAACCAATGTTCCATCTCAAAAAATAGAGCAGGTTCTTTTCATTTTAGTCATCAGGGAAATCACAGTAAAGAAGGTTGGCATATTAAAAACATACCCATCAATCACCCAAGAACATGGGCCCAATGGGCAATTATTAGATGATATCAAAAATATTTTTATTCTTGAACAAATGTTTTAAAATTCCTTACAGTATTGGAAAGGTGACAGAAACCCATTGGGTAGATGTATGAAGCAGTGATAAGTGAAGAGAAGTGAGCCAGATTAAAAGTGGCCCATGGCAACCAATCAGCACTACATCTATAATAATTTGCATAATATTAAATAATACAGAGCAGCAGATTGGTTGCCATGGGCCACTTTTCCTCTAGCTCACTTCTCCTCCCTTATCACTGATTCATACATCTACCCCCCAGTGTCGCTAATAAGAGAGATGTAACGTTTTCCCGCCTACAACCTTACAGGTGCAGCTCAAGTCAAAATCCTCACTGTTATCACATGGAGATCACAAAAATCTACATGTTTGGTGGTCCATACAGTTAGACTTCTTTAGGGGACCAACCAGTTGAAGGTATTATTTTTTTCTCTGGCTGTTCATGATAGCAAATTGCACAGTATATTGACAATAAGGGGTTATTTACTAAAATGGGAATGCTATTGAAGTTGGGATGTTGCACATAGCAACCAATCGGAATATACTTCTAATTTATTTACCACCTTCCAGAAGATAATAGATAGAATCTGATTGGTATATTTATAACTCAATAACATAATATATAATAATATAATATATGTATGATTATGCACACTGAAAAGTTAATATCTTCTTGCAACAGTTACAAACTTTTACCAGTAATCTCTATGCTTGGCTATATTGTCTGACTAATTGAAGACTAATCTAATTTGCATAAGACATTCTCTAAGGCAGCCTGCCTTTTTCAATCCTCATGTTCAACTTCAAAGACAAGAGATAAAAGAGCATTACTCTTTATTTAACCCTTTGTTATCTGAAACATGCAAGATTCTTGTTTTACACTCAATTAAGCAACATAAGTTATCTGTGTACAGAATTGTATATTTTGTGTAATACAAGGATTACTATATGTATTGCTAATCTACATCTCATGGTCTGTGGCACAAGGATGCAGTTATCATCTAAAGAAAGTGGCACTGTCAGGTCACATATCATTTATTTAGCGGCAGAGCTGGGGAAGAAGGGACTTCATGTCAAGCTTTTACTGATTAAAGCATGAATGGAATTTTTTTTACAAATTAGTCAGTAACATTTTTCTAACCTCTACACCATATTCAAAACAAGACAGAAAGGGAGCCTGGGACTGAAGTCTGTTAAGTATAACTTGTCATAAACAAAGTTCACATTTCTGTTGGAGCAATGGAGAGGTAGAGTAGTGCAGCTAGTGCTTCGAACACCAGAGTTCTCACCCAGGGCCGGCGCCACCACTAGGCAGCTCTAGGCACTTTGTAGCATGGAAGCGGTGGCCTCTGCACTCCCCATGGAGCCAGGTGAGCGTTGCCCACACCCCCGTCACCCCCCGTCCAGACCGGGTTAGAGGCGACTGAACCCTAACCACCCCCCCTCCCCTACACTCTCTGTAACAATGTTCTGTTTCCTGATGTTTGCACATTGTAGGGTTTGTGGATGCACTTAGATGTTTGCACTTTGGGGAGGAGGGGGGGATGCCGGGAGAAGCTGACCAGTGCCGCCCCCCCTCCATAGATCACGGCAAACGATCGGCGGCCGCCGCATCCCACCCCTTCCCCATAGAGCGGCTGCAGCACCCCCCCCCCCCATGGAGCCAGGTGATCAGCGCCCGCACAAACCCCCAGCACCTGGGGCCCTGACAGGGCTTGCATCAGCTCTGTTCTCACCAGGCACACCGCGGGTTCCAGAAGGCAGCCCCTTCCTACTGTATTTTGCCAGTCGTGGGCCCCATCATTTCTGATGGCAAGCCTGTATCTGCACATTTTACATCAGTCCCACCTGCAGTGTACAGTCAAAATGAGGGATTATGTTATGAGATTGAGGTGAATCAAACCTCAGGGCTGTGGTGGGAGTTTTTTATAGGTCATGTGTCCCAGTAACCTCTTAGGGGGTAGTGGATATGTTTTTTTCTGCCCTGCTGGGCCAAAGCCACGTTCGCTTGTTGGTTTTTCCACCCTCCCTTCATTGTTTTTTGATTAAGTGGTGTAGTTAGCTATTTGTGGAAGTAAAAGAAGGCCATTTATCTTGGGTGCATTTATTTAATTCTGCACTCACTCACTTTTGTTGACTGGTAGTTAGCTGGATACCCTTTTTTGTGAGGATTATTTTGTGTTGTTTGGCACTCCTTGGAAGCATCCACCTACAATCCATGTTTGTTGTTCACAAATATTTAGAGATAGAAGAGACCTATGCAGCTAAGAGTCCAGGTTTTTGGGCCCTCACAGCCACAGCTGGGTACTTGTATGATTGCGCTAACAGGGATTTAAACCCTGGTGAGTCTGCTGCTTGGTGCACTGATGCCAAATAGTGGCCAGTTCGTAGGTTTCAAGTATTGTAGAGCGATGTACTGGTACAACGTGCATATGGAGCACAGATCAGAAAATGTGTATCTTTTGTTTGCTGTGGCTTTTATTTTATTTAGTAAGTGCAGAGCTCCTGGAAGTACAGCAGGGAACAATTAGAGGGCACTTGAGTTTAAAACAAAAAGTACCACCCAGCGATAATAACACAATAACATTTTATATAACAATAAAATGTCACAATCAATCGTTCTTCATATATCCAATATCAGCATCTATTCACGCAAGATTCAGGATCCATTTTGTAGTAAATCCATTTATTTAGACAAGTACCCAGGAAACGGGCACTCATCAAAGCAACTGAAGAGTAGAGAACATTTTTAATCCTAGGTCAAATAACATAATTCATCAAGGTTTCGATCCCTTAAGGGATCCCCTTCAAGATAGCAACAATAAGTACAGCATAGCAACAAGAAGTAATCCAGAAGTAGACAGCGATTTCAATGTCCATTGTGGGCACTTGCGGTCAGGCTGAGTTGCCGGTTTCCAACATAGAAGCTCATGTTCAATTCATGGAGCTGTGCAAAAAACAATTAGGTATGGAGCTCCCCTTGGAGCCTGCTCCTGATTGGCTGAGGGAGGAGCCATGAGTGACATCCCAGAGGATTCCCTTATACTTGTAGGGACTAAGGAGCTGCAAGTGTCAACACTTGTGGCTCCTCAGTCAGCATGTGTCAAGGCTCGGGCATCTGGTGTCCCTGGCTGTGGCAGCTAAGGTTGCCACTTCTCCCGGATTTCCGGGATTCTCCCGGAATCGGTGGCAACCCTCCAGGAGGATTTTGCTGTCACCCAGATTCCGGGATTCTCCCGGAATCTGGGTTACTTAAAAAGCCTCCATAGCCTCCCAATTGTGTGCATGCTCCTGACCTGCTACCACTGCGGAGCTGCCTGCGCCTACAGGCAGCGCCGCAGTGGCAGATACATAGAGTGTAGTGTGGACAGGTGGCACTGCCGCTGGTGAGGTTGCGACTCACCTCATTTTCTGGGTTAAATGCTGCGGCCGCCTCTTTACCCGGACTCAGTGAGATGTCAGACCCTGGGACTTAACACAGGTGCACCAGCCACCAGAAGATGGTGAGTGGTGCTCGTGTGTGCTGCCTCTTACCCACCACATGCATAGGGACTGGACCAAGGGCAGGTAGCGCTGACTGTGACAGCTACACACACCTGACACAACTATACTGGGAGACAAGTGCTCCCAGTATAGTTGTGTCAAGTGTGTGTAGCTGTCACAGTGTGTGTGACAGCTACACACACCTGACACAACTATAATGGGAGCACTTGTATTGTACCTGTAGGACTCTGTATGGAGAAGAAGGGGGGAGGGGGCTGGCTGTCATTATGTGCTCGCACCGAGGTTATTACTGGGCTATTTCTGACTATGCCCACTTTTGGTGTCTGTATTGCAGAGGCCACACACACTTCCTGAATAGGGCACACCTATTTTACAAGGCCACACCCAGTTTTCCAGGAGCATGTGCGCCTTCGGCACGTGCATGAGGGTGAGAGGGGGGGGGGTAATCTCCAGGAATCGATGATGTGTGAGGTGGCAACCCCAGTGGCAGCAGTGAGCCAGTGGAAGGGTCTGGGAACTGGAACATGGGAGGCTTGAGGTATGGAAGGTTCATATAACACTGGGCACTGAGGACACAGCTAGGTGGGAGAGTTGATAAGACTCTGAACAGAGGCACGGAGTCTAACCCTACTGACGGTTTTCACCAAATACCAGTGCAAGGAGGTTTGGACTTCGCTGTGTTCGGTGGACAGGTCGTGGCCTTCTAGACAAAGTTCAAACACCTAACTGGCCAATTACTGAGGAATGATTAATGATGGGTAGTACTGGTGAACTTGAGACAGTGTCGGCCAAGGAGTAGTCTTGGAGAACTGTTGATGGTGTCAGCTTAGAAGTTGTGGACTGCGTCGGCCTAGGAGCCGAGATGGGTGTTGACGGCATGGGAGCTACAATGGATGTTGACGGTCTGGGTACCGAGAGGGTAACTGCCCCGGGGCTGAGGACAGGCTGTGCAGACTTGAGAGCCGATGATGGTATATGGCTTTGGGAGCCAATAGTGGTCTCTGCTGGTGGAAGCTGGAAAAGCTCAGACCTCTTCTCCTGGAAGCTATGGATAAATGGGCAGATGAATGGTTAACCATGGAGCTTGTGTATAGCCATCATCATCAGCAGATCACAGGTGCATGTCACAGGTGACTCTGGAACAGGGAACCTGGAGCCTAGAGCGCTGACTGCTGGGGAGTACTCAGGGATCAGACAAGTTGTTTAAGGCAAGGAGGGTGTGCCAGAGGCCTGACCTATATCCCCCCTGCCTGTCTGCAATTGGCTGCAAGTTGCAGCATCAATCAACTCCAGGAAGTACCTGTGCACACCTTGATCACATGAGCAAGTGCACAGGTCAGAGTGACAAGGTCACAGGGAAATTATTTGAGAAATCTGTCATGTGACTGCAAGTGTCATGGTGGTGCCCATGCAGCGTGGGACTGGATTGGGATCAGTGTGGGACGCCGACTAGGTCCCAGGGAATTGCCATGTACACCTTGCCACATAGAAGGACTGGGGAATGTGCTGAACAGGGACTTGCGTCGCAAAATGCACCAGCAAACGGGTAAGAGATGCGGATGTGGTCGCAATTGCTGATGCGCACCACGATTTCTGACCGCCTGGATTCGTGCCCTTAAAAACTTTTGCTATGGGGCCTACAAATTTCTAGTTATGCCACTGGCAGGGGGCTCTATGTGGGGACAGGGCTCCAGTCCCGGCAGTCCCTCCTGATTACAGCCCTGTTTATAGTATTATAGTTAACATTTCTTCTTAGAACATATACCAACTGACACTGAAAACGTTAGTCGGAAGGGGGTGTGCGAGCGTCTCTTGTGCGCGCGTCCCCTTCCGGCGGTTGGCGTTCCCACCGCCAGACCCCCCACTAAACGAGAGCAGCTCCATCTGTATCGGGTAATGTTCTACCCTTTTGCAGAATGTATTGTTGGTTAAGAGGTTAATCCATTGCATGTATTTCCTTTTCCTTATGCAGATGTAATGAAGCGTACCAAAAGTGACAATATAATAAGCACCCGGTTGTGACGGGGGAACATCATCTTCAATACACCCCTGTCAAGCTGTCATCCTGATGGAGAGCTTGTTTAACCCCCCAGAAGATCTGATTCTTACAGAAACAACTTGTTTGATGTTTGCTACAAGAAAAATGGTGAGTTATGCAAAATAATTAGTGTATAAGTATGAGGATTCTCCCACAAGTGTTTTCCTTAACAATTCATTGAGCAATATAATTGCCTGGACAGCAAAACTAGTAAACTGTCATCCTCATGTTAAGCAATGCAAGCCCTTGTTTTGTTACAACCCTTTCAATTTCAGATCTCTGGAGGAATGAGGTATTTTTTTTAAGGAAAAAGAGCATTTAAAGGTTTAAAAGATTTCCACTCTCAGTAAAATTGTACTTTACCACCTGATAAATAATGTGCAGTTACTCATCTCATACCTCCCAACATTTGAATTGTCCAGGTTAGGACTTTATTGAGGTTTGGCCTAGTGACCAGGTCTGTGAGCTGTTTGCCATGCCGCCAGCCCCTCTGTCTACGGAAATAGACATCTATTCAGCAGGTACCCTCCAGAGTCCCGTGAGGAAGGCAGCAGCGCTTTCGGAAAAACAGTAAAAATGGCCACAGAGGCATTACGTGTGTAAGTAGCTCTAGTGGGGGCATTACATGTGTAAGTGGCACTAAAATGCCATGGGTGGGTGGGGGGTTTGCAAAATTTGTAATTACGCAACTGTGTGTATAGCATTACCTGGAAGAACTGGCGCTACTAGGAGAAGATGCAGAAAGCTGCACCTTTTGCCATGAAACCCCAGGCAGTGAGTAATTAAAAGTCTTATGGGCCCTACACACAGAGCAATTTTCAGCCACTTTCTGAGCGATTTGACATAATTTTAGTAAATCACTCAGAAAGTGGCTGACCATTGCTGTGCAGGCCACACAGTGATATGTATGCGTGGTCCTGCAGGACCGCAATAAATAACAGCCCTGCTGGTAAATTGAAAGCAATCGCTCAGAAGGCCCTGCACATCTCTGCAGTGTGGTGGCCTTCCAAGCGATCGCTGAAGGGTCCGGGGGCTCCTGCAACAGAGAAAGGTACCTGGCTGGGCATTGCGGCGGAGACTGTAGGAGGAGGAGGTTGCGGTGCTTGGAGGAAGCAACAGGACAGGCAGAGGCTGATAAGACCCGGAAGTCGCAGTGGGGAGCCCGGGACTCTCTGCCTTCTATGTTGGAGATTAGGGTTCCGGGACTTGCTGCTGAATGGGGAGCCGGGACTCAGGGGTTGATTTATTAACTGACGATCAGGGGAATATGCACTATCCCTGTGCCTTATGGCAGGGGATAGCGCTTAAACTGATCTATGACACCCGTTGAGTGGGTGTCTAGCGTGCGGCGGTGTGGGGCAGGAGGCATAGCGCAGCTACGATATTTCTCCTGCCCAATTTATGAAAGGTCAGCATCGCTGACTGTTCCGCCGCCTGCAGCTATCGATAAAATAGTGTCAGCGGCATAACTGGGTGGCATAATATGTAATAGGCATTATGGTGTGTGGAATAATATGTAATAAGCATGTGTGGCATAATGTGTAATTAAATTATGGTGTATGGCATATTGTGTAAGGGGAATTGCGGTTTGTGGCATATTGTGTAAGGGGAATTACGGTGTGTGGCATATTGTGTAAAGGGCATTACAGTGTGTTGCATAACGTGTAATGGGCATTATGGTGTGTGGCATAATGTGTAAAGGGCACTACTATAAGAAGGAAAAAGGACATGAGGGGATAGGGTGCCTAAATATACCTCTGAGATATTTACTGTCTGGGTGCAGGCTGGGGGGCACCACTCTGATTGTATGATCTCAACCTGCCCCTGTGCCAATACGTAAAGATAACCCTGCACCTAACCTGCACGCAGACAGGACAATTTTATTTAATGAGATTATGGTCTACAAATGCATTTATTTCACCATAATAACTTTTGTGCCGATTCTCATTCTCCTATGAAGCCACTTCTTCAATGATGATGCAATTCATTTTGAGCAGATCACAGAAATGGCTGCCATCAAAAATTGTGGGGCAAGGGAATGACAAAATAAGCAGGGCCCCCATCCCTCTTGTAGAACCCCTGGCGTGTCCGAGGAGACCTCCCATGTCCGCAGCACTGGCCGCTCTACTCAACTTCCACAGTGAAATGATGACAAATTAAACTTGATAGACTGGAGTTCCTGCAGTTCCCCTCTGATGGCTGCCCTGATCACAGAACATTCAGGTTCAAATTCGCTCCCCTTCACGATGGTGGTGGTCTGCACACGTGCATATGCTTATGCGCATGTGCAGACCCCCACGAGCGCATTCGGCTGTATTTTCATTTGCCGTGGCACTTGCTGCCTGACAGGCAGGGGGTGTTCTGGGGTAGACACCTGGCGTTTCATGGGTGTGCCTAAAAAACAGTGGGTGAGCAATGCTTGAGGCGGGTTGCTGACGTCACATGACATCAGCGCCTGCCGCCAATGCGGAGAAGGCTGTGCAGCTGAAAAGTCCCGGGCAACCCTTTGGCTGCGCGCAGAGGCAAAATTCTTCAAAGGTAAGTAACCATCAAAGGATTTTTCCCTCTGTGCGTGTAGTAGTGTGCCCGCCAGAGCAGCAGTGGCAGGGAAAAGGCAGCTGTGTGCTCAGCGGGACCCTGCTCCAGGCAGAGCTGGGATCAAATATCTGATCCCAGCGCTGACAGTCCAGATGGCAAAGCAAGGAGTGACGGAGCGGCTGGGGCGGTTTTCTTAAATTGGCACCTTTTTGGCTGCCAATGGGAAACGCTGCCTGCGACGTTTAAGCACTGGCACCATTCGGGAGCCAATCATGGCTCCCAAATTGGCAGCCAATAGGAAATGCCCGCCGCGAGCCAATCAGCACTCGCCGTGCCGTACTCTGCCCCGCCCCCGGCGTCTGCCATCAGATGGCGCCAGGAGGCGGCAGAGAAGAGGTCGTCGGTGTAGATGGAGCGTAGGAGCGCCGGAGAAAAACACTGGAGGAAAAAGACGATGGATGCAGCCAAAAGAAGTCCAGCAGCTGCATCAGAGACCAGAGAACACCAGTATCAAGCTAGAAGATCTCTGGTGCCTCCTGGACAAGGAGACGAAGCTCCCCCCGCGCAGCCTCTCCAAATGGCAGGTAGGCGACCCTAGGGCCACCTACCCCACATCCCCTGAAACCACCAGGTGTCGGGCACTAGGCCCGTGGAAATAATCAGGTCCTCTTGGTCTGTGGGCATTTTAGTTGGGCCCTCTCGGCCCGGGGCCCCCCCGAATAGCCGGGCACTGGACCCGTAGCCCAGATAGCTGGGCGCTAGGCCTGTGGGCTTAATTCACAAGACATTAAGCCTGAGGTCTCATTAGTTGGGCTCACTGCCTGTGGCCACATCTTTAGGCACTAGGCCTGTGGGTATGAAAAGGCATTAGGCCTGGAAGCAGCTAGGAGGATGGTTAGTGACTGGCACCAGGCCAAAGTCGCCAGTGTAATTTATAGGCAGGTAAATAGGGGCCCATTATTGTGATTTCCCTCAGAGCGTGTAGTTTCTTGTGGGTGGTTGGGGTTAAGAGGCAGACAGGCTGTGTGGCAGTCCCCTCGCTAGTCCCAAATTAGGAAACGGGAATATTTACAGTGTGTGTAAACTGGCCAGCTCTAGCTAGGTAGGGAGTGTAACATCAGAAAATAGGCAGAAGTTTGAAGGGATTATTTGGTGGTACATTTTTGTACTGTATTGTATGTTTGTTTGTTCATGCAGAGCCAAGTTGTTTAGTCTGTTTTTTGTATAGTTGTGTCGCACCGCACACACTTCTAGTTCTAGGGCTTTGTGTTGTAGTAGTTGTGCCACATTTAGGTTGAGTTAGGCTCTGCACGTGTCTTGTGTTCTTGTCTCCTTACAGGGACCTGTGAGGAGAACCGAGGGGTGAAGTGCAAGTTTATTGGTGGTGAGTGTCATCTTATCCGTCCATCTTTGTCCGTTTGTCCATTTGTCTCTGCCTATCTCTCTTCCTTCTTCGTTCAGGGTGTATGTGGGCCTTGCGCTCCTGTGCAAGGTGAAGGCTTCACTTAGGTACATAAGTGCCAATAGGTAACACTCCAGGCTCTGAGACCACGTGCCGTTGATGATGTTCCCCGGAGCCCAAAGTTGACTTCTGTTGATACGTTGCGGATTTGTGCAATCTAGCTTGAGAAGATCTCCCAACAGGGCCGTTTTTAGAGGCGGACAAGCCGTGCAGCAGCCCGGGGCGCCGCACGGCTTGTCAGCCTCCGTTAAACAGCCGTGGCGCCTGGCAGCTCCCCCCAGCGCCGCCTATGCCCCCTATCCCCGTCCGCGGCGCCACAGCTCAGCTGTTTAATTTCCCAGGGGAGGGGAGCGCATCGCGTCTCTCCTTCCCCTCGCTCACTTGGCTGTCAGCCAATCAGAGCTCGCGGGCGGCAGCCAATCAGGAGCCAGCCCGCGAGCTATGAATGGCTGACGGCTCAGGCACACACTGTGAAGGTGAGGCGCGCGATGTGCGCTCCGCTCCCCTCCCCTCCCCTTCGAGTCCCCAGGAAATCATCATCATCATCAGCAGCAGCAGCGCAGCAGCAGCAGGCCAGCAGCTGAGACACAGACAGTGAGTTGTGCAGGCATATGTGTGGCACTGTAGGGGCATATCTGTGGCACTGTGGGGGCATATCTGCCACTGTGGGGGTATATATTTATGGCACTGTGGGGGCATATATGTGGCACTGTGGGGGCATATATGTGTGGCACTGTGGGGGCATATCTGCCACTGTGGGGGCATATATGTATTGCACTGTGGGGGCATATCTGTGGCACTGTGGGGGCATATTTGGCACTGTGGGTGCATATATGTATGGCACTGTGGGGGCATATCTGTGGCACTGTGGGGGCATATTTGGCACTGTGGGTGCATAGCTGTCACTGTGGGGGCATATGTGTGGCACTGTGAGGGCAAATCTGCCACTGTGGGGGCATATCTGTGGCACTGGGGGAATATTTGTCACTGTGGGGGCATATATGTGTGGTACTGTGGGGGCATATCTGCCACTGTGGGGGCATATATGTATGGCACTGTGGGGGCGTATCTGTGGCACTGTGGGGGCATATTTGGCACTGTGGGGGCATATGTGTGGCACTGTGGGGGCATATGTGTGGCACTGTGGGGGCATATGTGTGGCAATGTGGGTGCGTATCTGCCACTGTGGGGGCATATATAAATATATGGCACTGTGGGGGCATATCTGGCACTGTGGGGGCATATTAGTAAACGGCAGCAGCGGTGCGTGGGGCAGAATGTGTGGTACTTGTGTATTATCTGGGCGCCCAATTTTTTTCATCGCATGCCACTACTTAAGGCATGCGATGAGATGCGATTTTTCATTGTAAAGACCCGATTTTTCATTGCATAGTCACCCATGGGTGATTTCATACCCCCACTATCCAACTAAGCATGGAGTTGATTTTATATACTGTAGTGTGGCGAGCGGACGCAGATTACTTTACATGTATTCTGCGTCCCCTCGTGAGGCTCGCTGCACTCGCCACGCTTCCGGCTCGGTGGCTCGCTGCGCTCGCCACACTATATAAGATCAACTCCACGCGTAGTTGGATAGTGGGGGTATGAAATCACCCATGGGTGACTATACAATTAAAAATCAGGTCTTTACAATGAAAAATCGCATCGCATGAATTGTATGCCACTATATTGCATGCGATGCGATGCAATACAATGAAAAAATCGGGCGCCCAGATATTACACAAGTACCGAATGTGTAATAGGCGTTACGGTGTGGGGAGTATTGCGTAATTGCCATTACAGTGTGGAGTGTAACGGGCATCACAGTGTGGGGGTCTAATGGGCATCATGATGTGCGACATAATGTGTAATTGTCATCACGGTGTGCGACATAATGTGTAATTGTCATCATGGTGTGCGACATAAGGTGTAATTGTCATCACAGTGTGCTGCGTAATGTGTTATTGGAATCACGGATAAATAGTGTATAATGATTTAAGTAGGCTGTCATTGGCCTTGATCTGTGAGGTGTACTAGGTCACTGTGTGCCCTTCAGCTGGCCAACTTAAGTGCGGAAGGACAATGACAATTCCTGCGGTAACCAATGTCTGGTCATGCAGGTCGCAAAAGTGAGATGTAAGGTAATTGTTGTCCTGCTAGACCAAACCCCTTATATTAAGCCACGCCCCTTTCGACAAATAAACCACACACCCTATTTCGGCGCGCGCGCCTTCGGCGCGCGCAATTTCTTCTATACCATGTTGTATATTTGGAGGGGGGGCGCATTTTTATTTCTTTGCCCTGGGAGCTAAATTGTCTAGAAACGGCCCTGTCTCCCAATTATCTGTATCATATAATTGGAAGCACACAAATGTTATCCCCATCTGGATAAGTTATCAGCTGTGCCACATTTGATGCACACACTGTCTATATTATTTGTATTCATAGGCCAGCCCAGATCGCAGAATCTCGTACTTCACACTTCTGCATCACCTCAGTGTTTACAGATGTCTGTTTATCTCACCTTATCTGCCACCCGTTCTTACCGCCTGATCTGCCATTTAGTGCACTGCAATAAGTACTGCAAACACAGGGACAACTAGTTATGCATACATTGCACATATGCTAGTGATGGGGACTGATATCTTCTGACAGCTCATTAGTCTGGTGTAGACAGAGAGTAGGAAGAGCATCCCTCTCCCCAGCCTTTTGAAGGAAGTATATGGGGGGCACAATGATTGGTATGAAAATCTGATCCCAATTTGCAGTGTTTTGGTAGTGTGAATAGATTTAAAGAGCAGGTGCAGCGATTCCCATTAACCCTTGCGACATCTGGAATGAAGTTGTCAGTCGGGGGATGCTAAGCAGGTCCATGCCCACTTAGATATGCCAAAAACACTTGTCCAGATAACAGTACTGTAAATATATATATATTTTAAAGCATCAATAGTTTATATATGAATATATAACATATTATTTATTTAGAGTAGAGTGCTTCTTTAATCCATTCTCTGTGTTCCATATACAAGTATTATAGGATATGCTGATGACTGAGAGCCGGCACTCACTAGAATTAAATGAAACAATTTTATTGCCATCACTGAAGTAGATTAAGTTTATCAGGGTTCTGATCAATACTCTGTTAAATGGAGCACAAACCAATATTTTTTTCCGCTGTTGAATGGAATAACCTACAGTATTGTCTATTCCAGTGTTTTTCAACCACTGTGCCGTGGCACACTAGTGTGCCTTGAGCTGTTCTCAAGTGGGCCCCCAGATCTAGAGATGCCTGAACCGGTTTACAGCCACCACCAGTTCCACTGTTATTTACTGGTCTCTTCTTTTCATGTATAGGGACAAAAATCTTATTTAATGTGCCACAAGGTAAAAAAGGTTAAAAAATCACCAGTCTATTCCAAAGTTCTCCTTTAAAATTATTATAGAAAATACAACACATGTTACTACTCCACAGGGCCATCTTTCCCATTGGGCACGATGGGCACTTGCCCAGGGGCCCTAGGACCTAGGGGCCCAACTGAATGGGAAAGATGGCGTTCATCCAGGCAGTGGGTTCTGGGTGCATACCCTTGTAGTTTCCGCTGGCTGCTCTTCCGGCAGGGTGAGCCACGAGGGGGAGTGGCTGGCCAAAACTACAGCTCCCGAGGTGCCCTGTGGGGGGACTCAGTGCCGCTCACTCATCCTAGTGATGAGCAGCCCTCCTGCTACCCCAGAGCACATGGCTGGAGGTCCGGGGACTGACGCTGAGCTGGACTACTGGGGCAAGACAAGGTAGGCAGTAGGGGCCTTTACTAATGTTAAGATGGCTCTGCTACTCCAAGGATTTCATTTTTTGTATATTCTTTAATTGCATTTGTCAGTGCTGTCATTAAGTGTAGTTATGTGCAGGGGCATATTTAGAGAGGAGAGGGCCCCCCTGCAGTCCCTCCACTCTAGCCTGCAGCACAGTACAGACTCTGCGTACTAGGGTCAATAGGAGACCCTACAGCTGTGCCAGGACCTAGTGCGCATGCACAGGTCTTCGAGGAAATGGCGCAGCAGACATTTTTTGCGTTATCTACTGGGCATGCACAAAATGTTGGGAAATTGCCACCACACTGTTTATCCAGTGATTTCTGCAGAAAGGATGCCACTGACAAAGGGTGTGGGGTGTGTGAGATGGACCAACGCACCCTTGTGCACAGCACACAATGCACCCATTATAGATAAGCCCCTGTCTATGTGGTTGTCTACAGTGTCAATGAGGTCCAAATGCTACATCTAGCATTTTTCATGGGCTGCATATGGATATTTGTGATACACACATGAATCATAGTGATATGTTTCTCAGTCATTTTGCTATCGCCTCTTTATGAATATTATGGGTGGCAACTGGGCTGCAACAATATAAATGCATGCAAGAGAATCACTTTGCAGGTGTATTGGGGTGTGTAGCCAGAGTTACTCACTATTCTGAGTCATGTACATGAGTACTGAGAATGGATAAAGAAAGGTAGAGTATGCCAAGCCTTTGCATGAAATGGGACCTGCAAATTCAGCTGTATATATATTTGATTGTGCTGTCTTTGCATGCCTTTGAGTGTGCATGGCATTGAGTTAGCCTCTTGCAGAAGATCACTGTAAAATGTCTATAATATTTGTGTCTACATTGTGGTTGTGCTACTTCATGATGATTGGTACATTTAAAAGTGTAACTGAGCTAGTGCTATGTTTTATTCTGTGTTTATGCATTAGAGCAGGGGTGTCAAACTCAAATTCATTGGGGGCCGCATCAGCAGTTTGGTCACCCTCAAAGGGCCGGTTGTATCTGTAGGACTATGTGTCCACTCTTTATTATCATAATAGTGTCCTTCATACAAGTATGTCCCAAATAATACCACTGTAACTCAGCAGTAGCATTTCCCTCCTGCTATTGCTGTGAACTGCAGTGCATTAGGGCACACGCTGCCTGCACAGGGGGGCAGCACTCAGTCTTAGGGCATATGTCCTGCTTATTATCATGGGACACAGCAATTAATGATGGGCTGCAATGTGCCAGTGCACACACACACACACATAGGCAGAGAGTTTGACACTTACCCACTCTGATGCGTCCACTCCAGTCTAAGCTGCTCCACCACCAAGGACACAGCTGCGCTCTCACACAGGTGCATTTCCCCCTCCCTCTTGTGAGTAGCGCTCCTCACACTATCTATCCAGGAGTGGGGGGCAGCGTGCTGCCGGTCACTGTGCAGTGCACACTCAGCAGTAAGTGACCTGGAGCGCACAGCAGCAGCAGCACCATTCACCACGACGGACCTGCTCTTTCCTCTCTCTGGCTCCTATACAGCAGGTGGGAGCGGAGGAGGGGTTGACGACCGGCGGCACTGCGCTAGAGGGCAGACGTTCTCTGGCTTGTAGGTAGGCTGCCGCGCATGCGCTAAAGAGGCGGCTTTCTTGTTTAAAAAAAAATCGAGAATAAAAGGTGAAGGCTGGCGGCGGCTGCGCGGGCCACATGAAGAGGTCTGGCGGGCCGGATTTGGCCCGCGGGCCTTGTGGTTGACACCCCTGTGTTAGAGAATATGAATGTTGACCAGAGGCAGAACTCTGGGAGGCAATGGAGTCATCTCCCGGGGCTCCTGCTCCCAAGGTGGCACTTTTCCTTTAAAAAAAAATTAATTGAAATCCAGTGATATTGCTTCTGTGGCTGATTCCCCCTCCTAACAGGACCCTAGAGGTTACACTTTCTTTGTTTTAATTGACTGTTAGAGGATTTGAATTTTGACTGTTACAGGATTTGAATGTTGACTGTTAGAGAATTTGAATGTTGACTGTTAGAGGATTTGAATGTTGACTGTTAGAGGATTTGGATTTTGACTGTTACAGGATTTGAATGTTGACTGTTACTGGATTTGAATGTTGATTGTTTCAGAATTTGAATATTGACTGTTATAGGATTTGAATGTTGACTGTTAGAGGATTTGAATGTTGACTGTTAGAGGATTTGAATGTTGATTGTTTCAGAATTTGAATATTGACTGTTATAGTATTTGAATGTTGACTGTTAGAGGATTTGAATGTTGACTGTTAGAGGATTTGAATGTTGACTGTTAGAGGATTTGAATTTTGACTGTTACAGGATTTAAATGTTGACTGTTACAGGTTTTGAATGTTGACTGTTATAGAATTTGAATGTTGACTGTTATAGAATTTAAATGTTGACTGTTACAGGATTTGAATGTTGACTGTTACAGGATTTGAATGTTGACTGTTACAGGATTTGAATGTTGACTGTTACAGGATTTGAATGTTGACTGTTACAGGATTTGAATTTTGAATGTTAAAGGATTTGAATGTTGACTGTTAGAGAATATGAATGTTGACTGTTACAGATTTTAAATGTTGACTGTTAGAGGATTTGAATGTTGACTGTTAGAGGATTTGAATTTTGACTGTTACAGGATTTGGATGTTGACTGTTACAGATTTTGAATGTTGACTGTTACAGATTTTGAATGTTGACTGTTACAGATTTTGAATGTTGACTGTTTCAGAATTTGAATGTTGACTGTTTCAGAATTTGAATGTTGACTGTTACAGGATTTGAATGTTGACTGTTAGAGAATTTGAATGTTGATTGTTTCAGAATTTGAATATTGACTGTTATAGGATTTGAATGTTGACTGTTTGAGGATTTGAATGTTGACTGTTAGAGGATTTGAATGTTGACTGTTAGAGTATTCGAATTTTGACTGTTACAGGATTTGAATGTTGACTGTTAGAGGATTTGAATGTTGACTGTTAGAGGATTTGAATGTTGACTGTTAGAGGATTTGAATTTTGACTGTTACAGGATTTAAATGTTGACTGTTACAGGTTTTGAATGTTGACTGTTATAGAATTTGAATGTTGACTGTTATAGAATTTAAATGTTGACTGTTACAGGATTTGAATGTTGACTGTTACAGGATTTGAATGTTGACTGTTACAGGATTTGAATGTTGACTGTTACAGGATTTGAATTTTGAATGTTACAGGATTTGAATGTTGACTGTTAGAGAATATGAATGTTGACTGTTACAGATTTTGAAAGTTGTTTGTTAGAGAATTTGAATGTTGACTGTTAGAGGATTTGAATGTTGACTGTTAGAGGATTTGAATTTTGACTGTTACAGGATTTGGATTTTGACTGTTACAGATTTTGAATGTTGACTGTTACAGATTTTGAATGTTGACTGTTACAGATTTTGAATGTTGACTGTTTCAGAATCTGAATGTTGACTGTTTCAGAATTTGAATGTTGACTGTTTCAGAATTTGAATGTTGACTGTTTCAGAACTCCAGTGATATTGCTTCTGTGGCTGATTCCCCCTCCTAACAGGACCCTAGAGGTTACACTTTCTTTGTTTTAATTGACTGTTAGAGGATTTGAATTTTGACTGTTACAGGATTTGAATGTTGACTGTTAGAGAATTTGAATGTTGACTGTTAGAGGATTTGAATGTTGACTGTTAGAGGATTTGGATTTTGACTGTTACAGGATTTGAATGTTGACTGTTACTGGATTTGAATGTTGATTGTTTCAGAATTTGAATATTGACTGTTATAGGATTTGAATGTTGACTGTTAGAGGATTTGAATGTTGACTGTTAGAGGATTTGAATGTTGATTGTTTCAGAATTTGAATATTGACTGTTATAGTATTTGAATGTTGACTGTTAGAGGATTTGAATGTTGACTGTTAGAGGATTTGAATGTTGACTGTTAGAGGATTTGAATTTTGACTGTTACAGGATTTAAATGTTGACTGTTACAGGTTTTGAATGTTGACTGTTATAGAATTTGAATGTTGACTGTTATAGAATTTAAATGTTGACTGTTACAGGATTTGAATGTTGACTGTTACAGGATTTGAATGTTGACTGTTACAGGATTTGAATGTTGACTGTTACAGGATTTGAATGTTGACTGTTACAGGATTTGAATTTTGAATGTTAAAGGATTTGAATGTTGACTGTTAGAGAATATGAATGTTGACTGTTACAGATTTTAAATGTTGACTGTTAGAGGATTTGAATGTTGACTGTTAGAGGATTTGAATTTTGACTGTTACAGGATTTGGATGTTGACTGTTACAGATTTTGAATGTTGACTGTTACAGATTTTGAATGTTGACTGTTACAGATTTTGAATGTTGACTGTTTCAGAATTTGAATGTTGACTGTTTCAGAATTTGAATGTTGACTGTTACAGGATTTGAATGTTGACTGTTAGAGAATTTGAATGTTGATTGTTTCAGAATTTGAATATTGACTGTTATAGGATTTGAATGTTGACTGTTTGAGGATTTGAATGTTGACTGTTAGAGGATTTGAATGTTGACTGTTAGAGTATTCGAATTTTGACTGTTACAGGATTTGAATGTTGACTGTTAGAGGATTTGAATGTTGACTGTTAGAGGATTTGAATGTTGACTGTTAGAGCATGGGTCCTCAAACTGCGGCCCTCCAGATGTTGTTAAACTACAATTCCCAGCATGCCTTGCCACAGTTTTAACACTCCCTTATAGGAAAACTGTGGCAAGGCATGCTGGGATTTGTAGTTTCACCACATCTGGAGGGCCGCAGTTTGAGGACCCATGTGTTAGAGGATTTGAATTTTGACTGTTACAGGATTTAAATGTTGACTGTTACAGGTTTTGAATGTTGACTGTTATAGAATTTGAATGTTGACTGTTATAGAATTTAAATGTTGACTGTTACAGGATTTGAATGTTGACTGTTACAGGATTTGAATGTTGACCGTTACAGGATTTGAATGTTGACTGTTACAGGATTTGAATTTTGAATGTTACAGGATTTGAATGTTGACTGTTAGAGAATATGAATGTTGACTGTTACAGATTTTGAAAGTTGTTTGTTAGAGAATTTGAATGTTGACTGTTAGAGGATTTGAATGTTGACTGTTAGAGGATTTGAATTTTGACTGTTACAGGATTTGGATTTTGACTGTTACAGATTTTGAATGTTGACTGTTACAGATTTTGAATGTTGACTGTTACAGATTTTGAATGTTGACTGTTTCAGAATTTGAATGTTGACTGTTTCAGAATTTGAATGTTGACTGTTTCAGAACTTGAATGTTGAGTGTTAGAGGATTTGATGTTGACTGTTAGAGGATTTGAATGTTGACTGTTACAGTATTTGAATGTTGACTGTTAGAGGATTTGAATGTTGACTGTTTCTGAATGTGAATTTTCACTGTTACAGGATTTGAATGTTGTCTGTTACAGGATTTGAATGGTGACTGTTAGAGGATTTGAATGTTGACTGTTTCTGAATGTGAATTTTCACTGTTACAGGATTTGAATTTTGACTGTTACAGGATTTGAATGTTGAATGTTACAGATTTTGAATGATGACTTAGATCATTTGAATGTTGACTGTTAGAAGATATAAATGTTGACTGTTAGAGGATTTGAATTTTGAATGTTACAGGATTTGAATGTTGACAGTTAGAGGATTTGAATGTTGATTGTTAGAGAATTTGAAATTTGAATGTTACAGGATTTGAATGTTGACTGTTAGAGAATTTGAATGTTGACTGTTAGAGGATTTGATTTTTGAATGTTACAGGATTTGAATGTTGACTGTTAGAGGATTTGAATGTTGACTGTTAGAGAATTTGAATGTTGACTGTTAGAGGATTTGAATTTTGGCTGTTACAGGATTTGAATGTTGAATGTTACAGATTTTGAATGATGACTGTTAGATTATTTGAATGTTGACTGTTAGAGGATTTGAATGTTGACTGTTAGAGGCTTTGAATGTTGACTGTTACAGATTTTGAATGTTAATTGTTTCAGAATTTGAATATTGACTGTTAGATGATTTGAATGTTGACTGTTAGATGATTTGAATTGTTACTGTTACAGGATTTAAATGTTGACTGTTACAGATTTTGAATGTTGACTGTTTCAGAATTTGAATGTTGACTGTTTCAGAATTTGAATGTTGACTGTTAGAGGATTTGAATTGTGACTGTTACAGGATTTAAATGTTGACTGTTACAGATTTTGAATGTGGACTGTTTCAGAATTTGAATGTTGACTGTTACAGGAAATGAATGTTGACTGTTACAGGATTTGAATGTTGACTGTTACAGGATTTGAATTTTGAATGTTAAAGGATTTGAATGTTGACTGTTAGAGAATATGAATGTTGACTGTTACAGATTTTGAATGTTGACTGTTAGAGAATTTGAATGTTGACTGTTAGAGGATTTGAATGTTGACTGTTAGAGGATTTGAATTTTGACTGTTACAGGATTTGGATGTTGACTGTTACAGATTTTGAATGTTGACTGTTACAGATTTTGAATGTTGACTGTTACAGATTTTGAATGTTGACTGTTTCAGAATTTGAATGTTGACTGTTTCAGAATTTGAATGTTGACTGTTACAGGATTTGAATGTTGACTGTTTGAGAATTTGAATGTTGATTGTTTCAGAATTTGAATATTGACTGTTATAGGATTTGAATGTTGACTGTTAGAGGATTTGAATGTTGACTGTTAGAGGATTTGAATGTTGACTGTTAGAGGATTTGAATTTTGACTGTTACAGGATTTGAATGTTGACTGTTAGAGGATTTAAATGTTGACTGTTAGAGGATTTGAATGTTGACTGTTAGAGGATTTGAATTTTGACTGTTACAGGATTTAAATGTTGACTGTTACAGGTTTTGAATGTTGACTGTTATAGAATTTGAATGTTGACTGTTATAGAATTTAAATGTTGACTGTTACAGGATTTGAATGTTGACTGTTACAGGATTTGAATGTTGACTGTTACAGGATTTGAATGTTGACTGTTACAGGATTTGAATTTTGAATGTTAAAGGATTTGAATGTTGACTGTTAGAGAATATGAATGTTGACTGTTACAGATTTTGAATGTTGACTGTTAGAGAATTTGAATGTTGACTGTTAGAGGATTTGAATTTTGACTGTTACAGGATTTGGATGTTGACTGTTACAGATTTTGAATGTTGACTGTTACAGATTTTGAATGTTGACTGTTACAGATTTTGAATGTTGACTGTTTCAGAATTTTAATGTTGACTGTTTCAGAATTTGAATGTTGACTGTTACAGGATTTGAATGTTGACTGTTAGAGAATTTGAATGTTGATTGTTTCAGAATTTGAATATTGACTGTTATAGGATTTGAATGTTGACTGTTAGAGGATTTGAATGTTGACTGTTAGAGGATTTGAATGTTGACTGTTAGAGGATTTGAATTTTGACTGTTACAGGATTTGAATGTTGACTGTTAGAGGATTTAAATGTTGACTGTTAGAGGATTTGAATGTTGACTGTTAGAGGATTTGAATTTTGACTGTTACAGGATTTAAATGTTGACTGTTACAGGTTTTGAATGTTGACTGTTATAGAATTTGAATGTTGACTGTTATAGAATTTAAATGTTGACTGTTACAGGATTTGAATGTTGACTGTTACAGGATTTGAATGTTGACTGTTACAGGATTTGAATGTTGACTGTTACAGGATTTGAATTTTGAATGTTACAGGATTTGAATGTTGACTGTTAGAGAATATGAATGTTGACTGTTACAGATTTTGAAAGTTGACTGTTAGAGAATTTGAATGTTGACTGTTAGAGGATTTGAATGTTGACTGTTAGAGGATTTGAATTTTGACTGTTACAGGATTTGGATGTTGACTGTTACAGATTTTGAATGTTGACTGTTACAGATTTTGAATGTTGACTGTTACAGATTTTGAATGTTGACTGTTTCAGAATCTGAATGTTGACTGTTTCAGAATTTGAATGTTGACTGTTTCAGAATTTGAATGTTGACTGTTTCAGAACTTGAATGTTGAGTGTTAGAGGATTTGATGTTGACTGTTAGAGGATTTGAATGTTGACTGTTAGATGATTTGAATTTTAACTGTTACAGGATTTGAATGTGGACTGTTAGATGATATGAATTTTGACTGTTACAGGATTTGAATGTTGTCTGTTACAGGATTTGAATGTTAAATGTTACAGGATTTGAATGTTGACTGTTTCTGAATGTGAATTTTCACTGTTACAGGATATGAATTTTGACTGTTACAGGATTTGAATGTTGAATGTTACAGATTTTGAATGATGACTTAGATCATTTGAATGTTGACTGTTAGAAGATATAAATGTTGATTGTTAGAGGATTTGAATTTTGAATGTTACAGGATTTGAATGTTGACAGTTAGAGGATTTGAATGTTGATTGTTAGAGAATTTGAAATTTGAATGTTACAGGATTTGAATGTTGACTGTTATTGAATTTGAATGTTGACTGTTAGAGGATTTGATTTTTGAATGTTACATGATTTGAATGTTGACTGTTAGAGGATTTGAATGTTGACTGTTAGAGAATTTGAATGTTGACTGTTAGAGGATTTGAATTTTGGCTGTTACAGGATTTGAATGTTGAATGTTACAGATTTTGAATGATGACTGTTAGATTATTTGAATGTTGACTGTTAGAGGATTTGAATGTTGACTGTTAGAGGCTTTGAATGTTGACTGTTACAGATTTTGAATGTTAATTGTTTCAGAATTTGAATATTGACTGTTAGAGGATTTGAATGTTGACTGTTAGATGATTTGAATGTTGACTGTTAGATGATTTGAATTGTGACTGTTACAGGATTTAAATGTTGACTGTTACAGATATTGAATGTTGACTGTTTCAGAATTTGAATGTTGACCGTTTCATAATTTGAATGTTGACTGTTAGAGGATTTGAATTGTGACTGTTACAGGATTTAAATGTTGACTGTTACAGATTTTGAATGTTGACTGTTTCAGAATTTAAATGTTGACCGTTTCAGAATTTGAATGTTGACTGTTAGAGGATTTGAATTTTGACTGTTACAGGATTTGAATGTTGACTGTTAGAGGATTTGAATTTTGAAAGTTACAGGATTTGAATGTTGACTGTTAGAGGATTTGAATGTTGACTGTTAGAGAATCTGAAATTTGAATGTTACAGGATTTGAATGTTGACTGTTAGAGAATTTGAATGTTGACTGTTAGAGAATATGAATGTTGACTGTTACAGATTTTGAATGTTGACTGTTAGAGAATTTGAATGTTGACTGTTAGAGGATTTGAATGTTGACTGTTAGAGGATTTGAATTTTGACTGTTACAGGATTTGGATGTTGACTGTTACAGATTTTGAATGTTGACTGTTACAGATTTTGAATGTTGACTGTTACAGATTTTGAATGTTGACTGTTTCAGAATTTGAATGTTGACTGTTTCAGAATTTGAATGTTGACTGTTACAGGATTTGAATGTTGACTGTTAGAGAATTTGAATGTTGATTGTTTCAGAATTTGAATATTGACTGTTATAGGATTTGAATGTTGACTGTTAGAGGATTTGAATGTTGACTGTTAGAGGATTTGAATGTTGACTGTTAGAGGATTTGAATTTTGACTGTTACAGGATTTGAATGTTGACTGTTAGAGGATTTCAATGTTGACTGTTAGAGGATTTGAATGTTGACTGTTAGAGGATTTGAATTTTGACTGTTACAGGATTTAAATGTTGACTGTTACAGGTTTTGAATGTTGACTGTTATAGAATTTGAATGTTGACTGTTATAGAATTTAAATGTTGACTGTTACAGGATTTGAATGTTGACTGTTACAGGATTTGAATGTTGACTGTTACAGGATTTGAATGTTGACTGTTACAGGATTTGAATTTTGAATGTTAAAGGATTTGAATGTTGACTGTTAGAGAATATGAATGTTGACTGTTACAGATTTTGAATGTTGACTGTTAGAGAATTTGAATGTTGACTGTTAGAGGATTTTAATTTTGACTGTTACAGGATTTGGATGTTGACTGTTACAGATTTTGAATGTTGACTGTTACAGATTTTGAATGTTGACTGTTACAGATTTTGAATGTTGACTGTTTCAGAATTTGAATGTTGACTGTTTCAGAATTTGAATGTTGACTGTTACAGGATTTGAATGTTGACTGTTAGATAATTTGAATGTTGATTGTTTCAGAATTTGAATATTGACTGTTATAGGATTTGAATGTTGACTGTTAGAGGATTTGAATGTTGAATGTTAGAGGATTTGAATGTTGACTGTTAGAGGATTTGAATTTTGACTGTTACAGGATTTGAATGTTGACTGTTAGAGGATTTAAATGTTGACTGTTAGAGGATTTGAATGTTGACTGTTAGAGGATTTGAATTTTGACTGTTACAGGATTTAAATGTTGACTGTTACAGGTTTTGAATGTTGACTGTTATAGAATTTGAATGTTGACTGTTATAGAATTTAAATGTTGACTGTTACAGGATTTGAATGTTGACTGTTACAGGATTTGAATGTTGACTGTTACATGATTTGAATGTTGACTGTTACAGGATTTGAATTTTGAATGTTACAGGATTTGAATGTTGACTGTTAGAGAATATGAATGTTGACTGTTACAGATTTTGAAAGTTGACTGTTAGAGAATTTGAATGTTGACTGTTAGAGGATTTGAATTTTGACTGTTACAGGATTTGGATGTTGACTGTTACAGATTTTGAATGTTGACTGTTACAGATTTTGAATGTTGACTGTTACAGATTTTGAATGTTGACTGTTTCAGAATTTGAATGTTGACTGTTTCAGAATTTGAATGTTGACTGTTTCAGAATTTGAATGTTGACTGTTTCAGAACTTGAATGTTGAGTGTTAGAGGATTTGATGTTGACTGTTAGAGGATTTGAATGTTGACTGTTAGATGATTTGAATTTTAACTGTTACAGGATTTGAATGTGGACTGTTAGATGATATGAATTTTGACTGTTACAGGATTTGAATGTTGTCTGTTACAGGATTTGAATGTTGAATGTTACAGGATTTGAATGTTGACTGTTTCTGAATGTGAATTTTCACTGTTACAGGATTTGAATTTTGACTGTTACAGGATTTGAATGTTGAATGTTACAGATTTTGAATGATGACTTAGATCATTTGAATGTTGACTGTTAGAAGATATAAATGTTGATTGTTAGAGGATTTGAATTTTGAATGTTACAGGATTTGAATGTTGACAGTTAGAGGATTTGAATGTTGATTGTTAGAGAATTTGAAATTTGAATGTTACAGGATTTGAATGTTGACTGTTATTGAATTTGAATGTTGACTGTTAGAGGATTTGATTTTTGAATGTTACATGATTTGAATGTTGACTGTTAGAGGATTTGAATGTTGACTGTTAGAGAATTTGAATGTTGACTGTTAGAGGATTTGAATTTTGGCTGTTACAGGATTTGAATGTTGAATGTTACAGATTTTGAATGATGACTGTTAGATTATTTGAATGTTGACTGTTAGAGGATTTGAATGTTGACTGTTAGAGGCTTTGAATGTTGACTGTTACAGATTTTGAATGTTAATTGTTTCAGAATTTGAATATTGACTGTTAGAGGATTTGAATGTTGACTGTTAGATGATTTGAATGTTGACTGTTAGATGATTTGAATTGTGACTGTTACAGGATTTAAATGTTGACTGTTACAGATATTGAATGTTGACTGTTTCAGAATTTGAATGTTGACCGTTTCATAATTTGAATGTTGACTGTTAGAGGATTTGAATTGTGACTGTTACAGGATTTAAATGTTGACTGTTACAGATTTTGAATGTTGACTGTTTCAGAATTTGAATGTTGACCGTTTCAGAATTTGAATGTTGACTGTTAGAGGATTTGAATTTTGACTGTTACAGGATTTGAATGTTGACTGTTAGAGGATTTGAATTTTGAAAGTTACAGGATTTGAATGTTGACTGTTAGAGGATTTGAATGTTGACTGTTAGAGAATCTGAAATTTGAATGTTACAGGATTTGAATGTTGACTGTTAGAGAATTTGAATGTTGACTGTTAGAGGATTAGAATTTTGAATGTTACAGGATTTGAATGTTTGATGTTACAGATTTTGAATGATGACTGTTAGATAATTTGAATGTTGACTGTTAGAGAATTTGAATGTTGACTGTTAGATGATTTGAATTTTGACTGTTACAGGATTTGAATGTTGTCTGTTACAGGATTTGAATGTTGACTGTTACAGGATTTGAGCGGTAGGGGGTGTGTGCATTTAACGATGGAGGTGTTAAACTGCTCGCTAGGCTCTGATTAAACGCAGCCTAGGAAGCAGGTCTGAATTGGGCCCTATATGTAAACTAAGGGGCAAAAGCTGAAAAATTGAGGAAAAGCTGGGAATTGTGCCAGGAGTCTCTCACCATCTGGCAAAAATAGATTGTTGTAACGGACACCCCACAGCCCAGAACAACCCATAATAAGCATATTAAAAATTGGTGGGAATAAAATGTCATAGGTATTATCTGCACAGGAAGGTGCTGTTTACTATCTTAGGCCAGGTATATGCTACAGTGACAGCCAGTTGTCCTGCCTGTCTGGCCAAATTCCCTTCAGCCCGGACCAGTGGGTATTGACTGTACACATATGAAGGATGGAATGACATACTGGTTTGCCCTTCATTTATACTACATGGGGTCACTAACAATATCTTCTGATAACCTTGCAGCAGCTTAACTGGGAGAAAGGAAGTGTTCATACTACATATTTTGTAATGTCAAATTGTTGTGATACTGCTGTAGCATGTAACAGGCCTTAGAGGTTTTCTAGGCCAGTGGCGTAGCATTCACCCATGCACCGGCACCTGTTATATGAAGATTCCATACTGTGGTCTTAAGCTGGCCATACGCTACTGCAATGTATCACAGCGGTGTATGGCCACCTGACCCAATGAGCTGCCGTATGAAATACATTGCATGAGGTCTATTCACATGCGATGTTTTGCATTTGACCCCGCTCCCTGCTGCCAAGAGGGGGTCCTAATTGGATATCAGACCTACATGCATATCCAACCTCCGACTCTGGTCCAATGTGCACGGAATCGCGCATCGAACCAGATGGAATGCCAAACACATCCAATTTGGGCTGATTTCTCGGTCCGATCCTTCGGGATCGGGTCACATCACCGCGCATCGGACTAGTGTCTTTAGTTATCCAAAATGACTGCCAAGGAGGAAACATATGCTAGAGGTCTCACTGAACCTATATCGTCTGTCTGAGAAATGCAACATGTATATAGTTACCCGTAAGTGCTGGTATTCTTGGAATGCTGGCACGCCGGTGAGCATGAAACCCCATGGCAACGAGCATGTAGGTAATTATAATTAATGTGGTGGGGCAAAATTTCTAGTAACGCCACTGTTCTGGGGGATCCAATGTGCTACCTGAGATAATACTTGGAACAAGTAAAAAAATAGTTAAAGAATAGAATTTAAAAAAAGCATTTGAGCTTCACTTTTTAACTTTTTATTAAATGCCTTCTAAAGCTTGTGTACATATGTTATAGATGTTTCAAACAAGGTTTTGGTTTAGACTTTATTACAATAGAAGCCTTGTAAGGCCATTTTTTTAAATGAGGGGGTTATTGCTGCTAGATTTGTGCAATCTAGCTTGAGAAGATCTCCCAATTATCTGTATCATATAATTGGAAGCACACAAATGTTATCCCCATCCGGATAAGTTATCAGCTGTGCCACATTTGATGCACACACTGTCTATATTATTTGTATTCATAGGCCAGCCCAGATCGCAGAATCTCGTACTTCACACTTCTGCATCACCTCAGTGTTTACAGATTTCTGTTTATCTCACCTTATCTGCCACCCGTTCTTACCGCCTGATCTGCCATTTAGTGCACTGCAATAAGTACTGCAAACACAGGGACAACTAGTTATGCATACATTGCACATATGCTAGTGATGGGGACTGATATCTTCTGACAGCTCATTAGTCTGGTGTAGACAGAGAGTAGGAAGAGCATCCCTCTCCCCAGCCTTTTGAAGGAAGTATATGGGGGCACAATGGTTGGTATGAAAATCTGATCCCAATTTGCAGTGTTTTGGTAGTGTAAATAGATTTAAAGAGCAGATGCAGCGGTGCAGCGATTCCCATTAACCCTTGCGACATCTGGAATGAAGTTGTCAGTCAGGGGATGCTAAGCAGGTCCATGCCCACTTTGATATGCCAAAAACACTTGTCCAGATAATAATACTGTAAATATATATATTTTAAAGCATCAATAGTTTATATATGAATATATAACATATTATTTATTTAGAGTAGAGTGTTTCTTTAAACCATTCTCTGTGTTCCATATACAAGTATTATAGGATATGCTGATGACTGAGAGCCGACACTCACTAGAATTAAATGAAACAATTTAATTGCCATCACTGAAGTAGATTAAGTTTATCAGGGTTCTGATCAATACTCTGTTAAATGGAGCACAAACCAATTATTTATTCAGCTGTTGAATGGAATAACCTATAGTATTGTCTATTCCAGTGTTTTTCAACCACTGTGCCGTGGCACACTAGTGTGCCTTGAGCTGTTCTCAAGTGTGCCCGCAGATCTAGAGATGCCTGAACCAGTTTACAGCCACCACCAGTTCAACTGTTATTTACTGGTCTTTTCTTTTCATGTATAGTGACTAAAATCTTATTTAATGTGGTAAAAAAGGTTGAAAATCACCAGTCTATTCCAAAGTTATCCTTTAAAATTATTGTAGAAAATACAACACATGTTACTACTCCACAGGGCCATCTTTCCCACTGGGCACGATGGGCACTTGCCCAGGGGCACTAGGACCTAGGAGCACAACCGAATGGGAAAGACGGCGGGGATCCGGGTGGTGGGTTCTGGGCGCATACCCTTGTAGTTTCCGCTGGCTACTCTTTCAGCAGGGTGAGCCGTGAGGGAGAGTGGCTGGCCAAACCTACAGCTCCCGAGGTGCCATGTGGGGGGACTCAGCGCTGCACACTCATCCTAGCGATGAGCAGCCCTCCCGCTACCGCAGAGCACACTCCGGGGCAAGACAAGGTACGTAGTAGTAGGTAGTAGAGGCCTTTACTAATGTTAAGATGGCTCTGCTACTCCAAGGATTTCATTTTTTGTATATTCTTCAATTGCATTTGTCAGTGCTGTCCTTAAGTGTAGTTATGTGCAGGGGCATATTTAGAGAAGAGGGCCCCTGTGCAGTCTCTGTTCAGGCTCCCTCCACTCTAGCCTGCAGCACAGTACAGACTCTGAGAACTATTTATTTATTAACAGTTTCCTATATAGCGCAAACATATTCCGCAGCGCTTTATAGTTGAACATTCACATCAGTCCCTGCCCCAGTGTAGCTTACAATCTATATTCCCTACCACATGTATACACACACACACACACACACACAGACACAGACATTCTAGGGTTAATTTTGTTGGAAGCCAATTAACCTACCAGTATATTTTTGGATTGTGGGAGGAAACTGGAGTACCCGGAGGAAACCCACGCAAGTAAGGGGAGAATATACAAACTCCGCACAGTTAGAGCCATGGTGGGGATCGAACCCATGACCTCAGCGCTGTGAGGCAGTAATGCTAACCATTACACCATCCGTACTGCCCCACTAGGAGACCCTACAGCGGTGCAGGACCTAGTGCGCATGCACAGGTCTTCGAGGAAATGGCGCAGCAGACATGAGTCAATGAGGTCCAAATGCTACATCTAGCATTTTTCATGGGCTGCATATGGATATTTGTGATACACACATGAATCATAGTGATATGTTTCTCAGTCATTTTGCTATCGCCTCTTTATGAATATTATGGGTGGCAACTGGGCTGCAACAATATAAATGCATGCAAGAGAATCACTTTGCAGGTGTGTTGGGGTGTGTAGCCAGAGTTACTCACTATTCTGAGTCATGCACATGAGAAGTGAGAATGGATAAAGAAAGGTAGAGTATGCCAAGCCTTTGCATGAAATGGGACCTGCAAATTCAGCTGTATATATATTTGATTGTGCTGTCTTTGCATGCCTTTGAGTGTGTATGGCATTGAGTTAGTCTCTTGCAGAAGATCACTGTAAAATGTCTATAATATTTGTGTCTACATTGTGGTTGTGCTACTTCATGATGATTGGTACATTTAAAAGTGTAACTGAGCTAGTGCTATGTTTTATTCTGTGTTTATGCATTAGAACAGGGGTGTCAAACTCAAATTCATCGGGGGCCGCATCAGCAGTTTGGTCACCCTCAATGGGCCGGTTGTATCTGTAGGACTATGTGTCCACTCTTTATTACCAAAATAGTGTCCTTCATACAAGTATGTCCCAAATAATACCACTGTAACTCAGCAGTAGCATTTCCCTCCTGCTATTGCTGTGAACTGCAGTGCATTAGGGCACATGCTGCCTGCACAGGGGGGCAGCACTCAGTCTTAGGGCATATGTCCTGCTTATTATCATGGGACACAGCAATTAATGATGGGCTGCAATGTGCCAGTGCACACACACACACACATAGGCAGAGAGTTTGACACTTACCCGCTCTGATGCGTCCACTCCAGTCTGAGCTGCTCCACCACCAAGGACACAGCTGCGCTCTCACACAGGTGCATTTCCCCCTCCCTCCTGTGAGTAGCACTCCTCGCACTATCTATCCAGGAGTGGGGGGCAGCGTGCTGCCGGTCACTGGGCAGTGCACACTCAGCAGTAAGTGACCTGGAGCGCACAGCAGCAGCAGCACCATTCACCACGACGGACCTGCTCTTTCCTCTCTCTGGCTCCTATACAGCAGGTGGGAGTGGAGGAGGGGTTGACGAGCGGCGGCACTGCGCTATAGGGCTGAAGTTCTCTGGCTTGTAGGCTGCCGCGCATGCGCTGAAGAGGCGGCTTTCTTGTTTAAAAAAAAATCGAGAATAAAAGGTGAAGGCTGGCGGCGGCTGCGCGGGCCACATGAAGAGGTCTGGCGGGCCGGATTTGGCCCGTGGGCCTTGTGTTTGACACCCCTGTGTTAGAGAATATGAATGTTGACAAGAGGCAGAACTCTGGGAGGCAATGGAGTCATCTCCCGCGGGGCTCCTGCTCCCAGGGTGGCACTTTTCCTTTAAAAAAATTAATTGAAATCCATTGATATTGCTTCTGTGGCTGATTCCCCCTCCTAACAGGACCCTAGAGGTTACACTTTCTTTGTTTTAACTGACTGTTAGAGGATTTGAATTTTGACTGTTACAGGACTTGAATGTTGACTGTTAGAGAATTTGAATGTTGATTGTTTCAGAATTTGAATATTGACTGTTATATGATTTGAATGTTGACTGTAAGAGGATTTGAATGTTGACTGTTAGAGGATTTGAATGTTGACTGTTAGAGGATTTGAATTTTGACTGTTACAGGATTTGAATGTTGACTGTTACAGGATTTGAATGTTGATTGTTTCAGAATTTGAATATTGACTGTTATAGGATTTAAATGTTGACTGTTAGAGGATTTGAATGTTGACTGTTAGAGGATTTGAATGTTGACTGTTAGAGGATTTGAATTTTGACTGATACAGGATTTAAATGTTGACTGTTACAGGTTTTGAATGTTGACTGTTTCAGAATTTGAATGTTGACTGTTATAGAATTTAAATGTTGACTGTTACAGGATTTGAATGTTGACTGTTACAGGATTTGAATGTTGACTGTTACAGGATTTGAATGTTGACTGTTACAGGATTTGAATTTTGACTGTTACAGGATTTGAATGTTGACTGTTAGAGAATATGAATGTTGACTGTTACCGATTTTGAATGTTGACTGTTAGAGAATTTGAATGTTGACTGTTAGAGGATTTGAATGTTGACTGTTAGAGGATTTGAATTTTGACTGTTACAGGATTTGAATGTTGACTGTTACAGATTTTGATTGTTGACTGTTACAGATTTTGAATGTTGACTGTTTCAGAATTTGAATGTTGACTGTTTCAGAATTTGAATGTTGACTGTTTCAGAATTTGAATGTTGACTGTTTCAGAACTTGAATGTTGAGTGTAAGAGGATTTGAATGTTGACTGTTAGATGATTTGAATTTTGACTGTTACAGGATTTGAATTTTGTCTGTTACAGGATTTGAATGTTGAATGTTACAGGATTTGAATGTTGACTGTTTCAGAATGTGAATGTTCACTGTTACAGGATTAGAATTTTGACTGTTAGAGGATTTGAATTTTGACTGTTAGAGGATTTGAATTTTGACTGTTACAGGATTTGAATGTTGAATGTTACAGATTTTGAATGATGACTTAGATAATTTGAATGTTGACTGTTAGAAGATATAAATGTTGACTGTTAGATGATTTGAATTTTGAATGTTACAGGATTTGAATGTTGACAGTTAGAGGATTTAAATGTTGATTGTTAGAGAATTTGAAATTTGAATGTTACAGGATTTGAATGTTGACTGTTAGAGAATTTGAATGTTGACTGTTAGAGGATTTGATTTTTGAATGTTACAGGATTTGAATGTTGACTGTTAGAGGATTTGAATGTTGACTGTTAGAGAATTTGAAATTTGAATGTTACAGACTTTGAATGTTGACTGTTACAGATTTTGAAGGATGACTGTTAGATTATTTGAATGTTGACTGTTACAGGATTTGTATGTTGACTGTGACAGGTTTTGAATGTTAATTGTTTCAGAATTTGAATATTGACTGTTAGAGGATTTAAAAGTTGACTGTTAGAGGATTTGAATTGTGACTGTTACAGGATTTTAATGTTGACTGTTACAGATTTTGAATGTTGACTGTTATAGAATTTAAATGTTGACTGTTATAGAATTTAAATGTTGACTGTTACAGACTTTTAATGTTGACTGTTTCAGATTTTGAATGTTGACTGTTAGAGGATTTGAATGTTGAAAGTTACAGATTTTGAATGATGACTGTTAGATAATTTGAACGTTGACTGTTAGAGGATTTGAATTTTGAATGTTACAGGATTTGAATGTTGACTGTTAGAGGATTTGAATGTTGACTGTTAGAGAATTTGAAATTTGAATGTTACAGGATTTGAATGTTGACTGTTAGAGGATTTGAATGTTGACTGTTAGAGAATTTGAAATTTGAATGTTACAGGATTTGAATGTTGGATGTTACAGATTTTTGAATGATGACTGTTAGAGAATTTGAATGTTGACTGTTAGATGATTTGAATTTTTACTGTTACAGGATTTGAATGTTGTCTGTTACAGGATTTGAATGTTGACTGTTACAGGATTTGAATGTTGACTGTTTCAGAATTTGAATTTTCACTGTTACAGGATTTGAATGTTGACTGTTAGAGGATTTGAATGTTGACTGTTAGAGAATTTGAATGTTGACTGTTAGAGGATTTGAATGTTGACTGTTAGAGGATTTGAATTTTGACTGTTAGAGGATTTGAATATTGACTGTTAGAGGATTTGAATGTTGACTGTTAGAGGATTTGAATGTTGACTGTTACAGATTTTGAATATTGATTGTTTCAGAATCTGAATATTGACTGTTAGAGGATTTGAATATTGACTGTTCGAGGATTTGAATGTTTACTGTTAGAGGATTTGAATTGTGACTGTTACAGGATTTAAATGTTGACTGTTTCAGAACTTGAATGTTGACTGTTATAGAATTTAAATGTTGACTGTTACAGATTTTGAATGTTGACTGTTTCAGAATTTTAATGTTGACTGTTAGAGGATTTGAATTTTGACTGTTACAGGATTTGAATGTTGGATGTTACAGATTTTGAATGATGACTGTTAGATAATTTGAATGTTGACTGTTAGAGAATTTGATTTTTGACTGTGACATGATTTGAATGTTGTCTGTTACAGGATTTGAATGTTGACTGTTACAGGATTTGAATGTTGATTGTTTCAGAATTAGAATTTTCACTGTTACAGGATTTGAATGTTGACTGTTACAGGATTTGAATGTTGAATGTTACAGATTTTGAATGTTGAATGTTACAGATTTTTAATGATGACTGTTAGATCATTTGAATGATGACTTTTAGAGGATATGAATGTTGACTGTTAGAGGATTTGAATTTTGAATGTTAATGGATTTGAATGTTGGCAGTTAGAGGATTTGAATGTTGACTGTTATAGAATTTGAAATTGAATGTTACAGGATTTGAATGTTGACTGTTAGAGAATTTGAATGTTGACTGTTAGAGGAATTGATTTTTGAATGTTACAGGATTTGAATGTTGACTGTTAGAGGATTTGAATGTTGACTGTTAGAGAATTTGAATTTTGAATGTTACAGGATTTGAATGGTGAATGTTACAGATTTTGAATGATGACTGTTAGATAATTTGAATGTTGACTGTTAGAGGATTTGAATTTTGAATGTTACAGGATTTGAATGTTGACTGTTAGAGGATTTGAATGTTGACTGTTAGAGAATTTGAAATTTGAATGTTACAGGATATGAATGTTAACTGTTAGAGGATTTGAATGTTGACTGTTAGAGAATTTGAAATTTGAATGTTACAGGATTTGAATGTTGACTGTTAGAGAATTTGAAATTTGAATGTTACAGGATTTGAATGTTGACTGTTAGAGGATTAGAATTTTGAATGTTACAGGATTTGAATGTTGGATGTTAAAGATTTTGAATGATGACTGTTAGAGAATTTGAATGTTGACTGTTAGATGATTTGAATTTTTACTGTTACAGGATTTGAATGTTGTCTGTTACAGGATTTGAATGTTGACTGTTAGAGGATTTGAATGTTGACTATTTCAGAATTTGAATTTTCACTGTTACAGGATTTGAATGTTGACTGTTACAGGATTTGAATGTTGAATGTTACAGATTTTGAATGATGACTGTTAGAGGATATGAATGTTGACTGTTAGAGGATTTGAATTTTGAATGTTACAGGATTTGAATGTTGACTGTTAGAGGATTTGAATGTTGACTGTTAGAGGATTTGAATGTTGACTGTTACAGATTTTGAATATTGATTGTTTCAGAATCTGAATATTGACTGTTAGAGGATTTGAATATTGACTGTTCGAGGATTTGAATGTTTTCTGTTAGAGGATTTGAATGTTGACTGTTAGAGGATTTGAATTGTGACTGTCACAGGATTTAAATGTTGACTGTTTCAGAATTTGAATTTTGACTGTTATAGAATTTAAATGTTGACTGTTACAGATTTTGAATGTTGACTGTTTTAGAATTTTAAAGTTGACTGTTAGAGGATTTGAATTTTGACTGTTACAGGATTTGAATGTTGGATGTTACAGATTTTGAATGATGACTGTTAGATAATTTAAATGTTGACTGTTAGAGTATTTGAATGTTGACTGTTAGAGAATTTGATTTTTGACAGTGACAGGATTTGAATGTTGTCTGTTACAGGATTTGAATGTTGACTGTTACAGGATTTGAATGTTGATTGTTTCAGAATTTGAATTTTCACTGTTAAAGGATTTGAATGTTGACTGTTACAGGATTTGAATGTTGAATGTTACAGATTTTGAATGTTGAATGTTACAGATTTTAAATGATGACTGTTAGATCATTTGAATGATGACTTTTAGAGGATATGAATGTTGACTGTTAGAGGATTTGAATTTTGAATGTTACAGGATTTGAATGTTGACAGTTAGAGGATTTGAATGTTGACTGTTATAGAATTTGAAATGGAATGTTACAGGATTTGAATGTTGACTGTTAGAGAATTTGAATGTTGACTGTTAGAGGAATTGATTTTTGAATGTTACAGGATTTGAATGTTGACTGTTAGAGGATTTGAATGTTGACTGTTAGAGAATTTGAATGTTGAATGTTACAGATTTTGAATGTTGAATGTTACAGATTTTGAATGATGACTGTTAGATAATTTGAATGTTGACTGTTAGAGGATTTGAATTGTGAATGTTATAGGATTTGAATGTTGACTGTTAGAGGATTTGAATGTTGACTGTTAGAGAATTTGAAATTTAAATGTTACAGGATTTGAATGTTGACTGTTAGAGGTTTTAATTTTGACTGTTAGAGAATTTGAAATTTGAATGTTACAGGATTTGAATGTTTACTGTTAGAGGATTAGAATTTTTAATGTTATAGGATTTGAATGTTGGATGTTACAGATTTTGAATGATGACTGTTAGAGAATTTGAATGTTGACTGTTAGATGATTTGAATTCTTACTGTTATAGGATTTGAATGTTGTCTGTTACAGGATTTGAATGTTGACTGTTACAGGATTTGAATGTTGACTGTTTCAGAATTTGAATTTTCACTGAACAGGATTTGAATGTTGACTGTTACAGGATTTGAATGTTGAATGTTACAGATTTTGAATGATGACTGTTAGAGGATATGAATGTTGACTGTTAGAGGATTTGAATTTTGAATGTTACAGGATTTGAATGTTGACTGTTAGAGGATTTGAATGTTGACTGTTAGAGAATTTGAAATTTAAATGTTACCGGATTTGAATGTTGACTGTTAGAGGATTTGAATGTTGACTGTTAGAGAATTTGAAATTTGAATGTTACAGGATTTGAATGTTGACTGTTAGAGGATTAGAATTTTGAATGTTACAGATTTTGAATGATGACTGTTAGATGATTTGAATTTTTACTGTTATAGGATTTGAATGTTGTCTGTTACAGGATTTGAATGTTGACTGTTACAGGATTTGAATGTTGACTGTTTCAGAATTTGAATTTTCACTGTTACAGGATTTGAATGTTGACTGTTACAGGATTTGAATATTGATTGTTTCAGAATCTAAATATTGACTGTTAGAGGATTTGAATATTGACTGTTTGAGGATTTGAATGTTTACTGTTAGAGGATTTGAATGTTGACTGTTAGAGGATTTGAATTGTGACTGTTACAGGATTTAAATGTTGACTGTTTCAGAATTTGAATGTTGACTGTTATAGAATTTAAATGTTGACTGTTACAGATTTTGAATGTTGACTGTTTCAGGATTTTAATGTTGACTGTTAGAGGATTTGAATTTTGACTGTTACAGGATTTGAATGTTGGATGTTACAGATTTTGAATGATGACTGTTAGATAATTTGAATGTTGACTGTTAGAGTATTTGAATGTTGACTGTTAGAGAATTTGATTTTTGACTGTGACAGGATTTGAATGTTGTCTGTTACAGGATTTGAATGTTGACTGTTACAGGATTTGAATGTTGATTGTTTCAGAATTTGAATTTTCACTGTTACAGGATTTGAATGTTGACTGTTACAGGATTTGAATGTTGAATGTTACAGATTTTGAATGTTGAATGTTACAGATTTTGAATGATGACTGTTAGATCATTTGAATGATGACTTTTAGAGGATATGAATGTTGACTGTTAGAGGATTTGAATTTTGAATGTTACAGGATTTGAATGTTGACAGTTAGAGGATTTGAATGTTGACTGTTATAGAATTTGAAATTGAATGTTACAGGATTTGAATGTTGACTGTTAGAGAATTTGAATGTTGACTGTTAAAGGAATTGATTTTTGAATGTTACAGGATTTGAATGTTGACTGTTAGAGGATTTAAATGTTGACTGTTAGAGAATTTGAATGTTGAATGTTACAGATTTTGAATGTTGAATGTTAGAGATTTTGAATGATGACTGTTAGATAATTTGAATGTTGACTGTTAGAGGATTTGAATTGTGAATGTTATAGGATTTGAATGTTGACTGTTAGAGGATTTGAATGTTGACTGTTAGAGAATTTGAAATTTAAATGTTACAGGATTTGAATGTTGACTGTTAGAGGATTTGAATGTTGACTGTTAGATAATTTGAAATTTGAATGTTACAGGATTTGAATGTTGACTGTTAGAGGATTAGAATTTTGAATATTACAGGATTTGAATGTTGGATGTTACAGATTTTGAATGATGACTGTTAGAGAATTTGAATGTTGACTGTTAGATGATTTGAATTCTTACTGTTATAGGATTTGAATGTTGTCTGTTACAGGATTTGAATGTTGACTGTTACAGGATTTGAATGTTGACTGTTTCAGAATTTGAATTTTCACTGAACAGGATTTGAATGTTGACTGTTACAGGATTTGAATGTTGAATGTTACAGATTTTGAATGATGACTGTTAGAGGATATGAATGTTGACTGTTAGAGGATTTGAATTTTGAATGTTACAGGATTTGAATGTTGACTGTTAGAGGATTTGAATGTTGACTGTTAGAGAATTTGAAATTTAAATGTTACCGGATTTGAATGTTGACTGTTAGAGGATTTGAATGTTGACTGTTAGAGAATTTGAAATTTGAATGTTACAGGATTTGAATGTTGACTGTTAGAGGATTAGAATTTTGAATGTTACAGATTTTGAATGATGACTGTTAGAGAATTTGAATGTTGACTGTTAGATGATTTGAATTTTTACTGTTATAGGATTTGAATGTTGTCTGTTACAGGATTTGAATGTTGACTGTTACAGGATTTGAATGTTGACTGTTTCAGAATTTGAATTTTCACTGTTACAGGATTTGAATGTTGACTGTTACAGGATTTGAATATTGATTGTTTCAGAATCTAAATATTGACTGTTAGAGGATTTGAATGTTTACTGTTAGAGGATTTGAATGTTGACTGTTAGAGGATTTGAATTTTGACTGTTACAGGATTTGAATGTTGTCTGTTACAGGATTTGAATGTTGAATGTTACAGGATTTGAATGTTGACTGTTTCAGAATGTGAATGTTCACTGTTACAGGATTAGAATTTTGACTGTTAGAGGATTTGAATTTTGACTGTTAGAGGATTTGAATTTTGACTGTTACAGGATTTGAATGTTGAATGTTACAGATTTTGAATGATGACTTAGATAATTTGAATGTTGACTGTTAGAAGATATAAATGTTGACTGTTAGATGATTTGAATTTTGAATGTTACAGGATTTGAATGTTGACAGTTAGAGGATTTAAATGTTGATTGTTAGAGAATTTGAAATTTGAATGTTACAGGATTTGAATGTTGACTGTTAGAGAATTTGAATGTTGACTGTTAGAGGATTTGATTTTTGAATGTTACAGGATTTGAATGTTGACTGTTAGAGGATTTGAATGTTGACTGTTAGAGAATTTGAAATTTGAATGTTACAGGATATGAATGTTAACTGTTAGAGGATTTGAATGTTGACTGTTAGAGAATTTGAAATTTGAATGTTACAGGATTTGAATGTTGACTGTTAGAGAATTTGAAATTTGAATGTTACAGGATTTGAATGTTGACTGTTAGAGGATTAGAATTTTGAATGTTACAGGATTTGAATGTTGGATGTTAAAGATTTTGAATGATGACTGTTAGAGAATTTGAATGTTGACTGTTAGATGATTTGAATTTTTACTGTTACAGGATTTGAATGTTGTCTGTTACAGGATTTGAATGTTGACTGTTAGAGGATTTGAATGTTGACTATTTCAGAATTTGAATTTTCACTGTTACAGGATTTGAATGTTGACTGTTACAGGATTTGAATGTTGAATGTTACAGATTTTGAATGATGACTGTTAGAGGATATGAATGTTGACTGTTAGAGGATTTGAATTTTGAATGTTACAGGATTTGAATGTTGACTGTTAGAGGATTTGAATGTTGACTGTTAGAGAATTTGAAATTTGAATGTTAGAGAATTTGAATGTTGACGGTTAGAGAATTTGAATGTTGACTGTTAGAGGATTTGAATTTTGAATGTTACAGGATTCGAATGTTGACTGTTAGAGAATTTGAATGTTGACTGTTAGAGGATTTGAATGTTGACTGTTACAGATTTTGAATATTGATTGTTTCAGAATCTGAATATTGACTGTTAGAGGATTTGAATATTGACTGTTCGAGGATTTGAATGTTTTCTGTTAGAGGATTTGAATGTTGACTGTTAGAGGATTTGAATTGTGACTGTCACAGGATTTAAATGTTGACTGTTTCAGAATTTGAATGTTGACTGTTATAGAATTTAAATGTTGACTGTTACAGATTTTGAATGTTGACTGTTTTAGAATTTTAAAGTTGACTGTTAGAGGATTTGAATTTTGACTGTTACAGGATTTGAATGTTGGATGTTACAGATTTTGAATGATGACTGTTAGATAATTTGAATGTTGACTGTTAGAGTATTTGAATGTTGACTGTTAGAGAATTTGATTTTTGACAGTGACAGGATTTGAATGTTGTCTGTTACAGGATTTGAATGTTGACTGTTACAGGATTTGAATGTTGATTGTTTCAGAATTTGAATTTTCACTGTTAAAGGATTTGAATGTTGACTGTTACAGGATTTGAATGTTGAATGTTACAGATTTTGAATGTTGAATGTTACAGATTTTAAATGATGACTGTTAGATCATTTGAATGATGACTTTTAGAGGATATGAATGTTGACTGTTAGAGGATTTGAATTTTGAATGTTACAGGATTTGAATGTTGACAGTTAGAGGATTTGAATGTTGACTGTTATAGAATTTGAAATGGAATGTTACAGGATTTGAATGTTGACTGTTAGAGAATTTGAATGTTGACTGTTAGAGGAATTGATTTTTGAATGTTACAGGATTTGAATGTTGACTGTTAGAGGATTTGAATGTTGACTGTTAGAGAATTTGAATGTTGAATGTTACAGATTTTGAATGTTGAATGTTACAGATTTTGAATGATGACTGTTAGATAATTTGAATGTTGACTGTTAGAGGATTTGAATTGTGAATGTTATAGGATTTGAATGTTGACTGTTAGAGGATTTGAATGTTGACTGTTAGAGAATTTGAAATTTAAATGTTACAGGATTTGAATGTTGACTGTTAGAGGTTTTAATGTTGACTGTTAGAGAATTTGAAATTTGAATGTTACAGGATTTGAATGTTTACTGTTAGAGGATTAGAATTTTTAATGTTATAGGATTTGAATGTTGGATGTTACAGATTTTGAATGATGACTGTTAGAGAATTTGAATGTTGACTGTTAGTTGATTTGAATTCTTACTGTTATAGGATTTGAATGTTGTCTGTTACAGGATTTGAATGTTGACTGTTACAGGATTTGAATGTTGACTGTTTCAGAATTTGAATTTTCACTGAACAGGATTTGAATGTTGACTGTTACAGGATTTGAATGTTGAATGTTACAGATTTTGAATGATGACTGTTAGAGGATATGAATTTTGTCTGTTAGAGGATTTGAATTTTGAATGTTACAGGATTTGAATGTTGACTGTTAGAGGATTTGAATGTTGACTGTTAGAGAATTTGAAATTTAAATGTTACCGGATTTGAATGTTGACTGTTAGAGGATTTGAATGTTGACTGTTAGAGAATTTGAAATTTGAATGTTACAGGATTTGAATGTTGACTGTTAGAGGATTAGAATTTTGAATGTTACAGATTTTGAATGATGACTGTTAGAGAATTTAAATGTTGACTGTTAGATGATTTGAATTTTTACTGTTATAGGATTTGAATGTTGTCTGTTACAGGATTTGAATGTTGACTGTTACAGGATTTGAATGTTGACTGTTTCAGAATTTGAATTTTCACTGTTACAGGATTTGAATGTTGACTGTTACAGGATTTGAATATTGATTGTTTCAGAATCTAAATATTGACTGTTAGAGGATTTGAATATTGACTGTTTGAGGATTTGAATGTTTACTGTTAGAGGATTTGAATGTTGACTGTTAGAGGATTTGAATTGTGACTGTTACAGGATTTAAATGTTGACTGTTTCAGAATTTGAATGTTGACTGTTATAGAATTTAAATGTTGACTGTTACAAATTTTGAATGTTGACTGTTTCAGAATTTTAATGTTGACTGTTAGAGGATTTGAATTTTGACTGTTACAGGATTTGAATGTTGGATGTTACAGATTTTGAATGATGACTGTTAGATAATTTGAATGTTGACTGTTAGAGTATTTGAATGTTGACTGTTAGAGAATTTGATTTTTGACTGTGACAGGATTTGAATGTTGTCTGTTACAGGATTTGAATGTTGACTGTTACAGGATTTGAATGTTGATTGTTTCAGAATTTGAATTTTCACTGTTACAGGATTTGAATGTTGACTGTTACAGGATTTGAATGTTGAATGTTACAGATTTTGAATGTTGAATGTTACAGATTTTGAATGATGACTGTTAGATCATTTGAATGATGACTTTTAGAGGATATGAATGTTGACTGTTAGAGGATTTGAATTTTGAATGTTACAGGATTTGAATGTTGACAGTTAGAGGATTTGAATGTTGACTGTTAAAGAATTTGAAATTGAATGTTACAGGATTTGAATGTTGACTGTTAGAGAATTTGAATGTTGACTGTTAGAGGATTTGAATTTTGACTGTTACAAGATTTGAATGTTGAATGTTACATATTTTGAATGATGACTGTTAGATAATTTGAATGTTGACTGTTACAGGATTTGAATGTTGACTGTTACAGATTTTAAATGTTGATTGTTTCAGAATTTGAATATTGACTGTTAGAGGATTTGAATGTTGACTGTTAGAGGATTTGAATATTGACTGTTAGAGGATTTGAATTGTGACTGTTACAGAATTTACATGTTGACTGTTACAGATTTTGAATGTTGACTGTTTCAGAATTTGAATGTTGACTGTTATAGAATTTAAATGTTGACTGTTACAGATTATGAATGTTGACTGTTAGAGGATATGAATGTTGACTGTTAGAGGATTTGAATTTTAAATGTTACAGAATTTGAATGTTGACTGTTAGAGGATTTGAATGATGACTGTTAGAGAATTTGAAATTTGAATGTTACAGGATTTGAATGTTGACTGTTAGAGAATTTGAATCTTTACTGTTAGAGGATTAGAATTTTGAATGTTACAGGATTTGAATGTTGGATATTACAGATTTTGAATGATGACTGTTTGATAATTTGAATGTTGACTGTTAGAGAATTTGAATGTTGACTGTTAGATGATTTGAATTTTGACTGTTACAGAATTTGAATGTTGTCTGTTACAGGATTTGAATGTTGACTGTTTCAGAATTTGAATATCCACTGTTACAGGATTTGAATGTTGACTGTTACAGGATTTGAATGTTGAATGTTACAGATTTTGAATGATGACTGTTAGATAATTTGAATGATGACTGTTAGAGGATATGAATGTTGACTGTTAGAGGATTTGAATTTTGAATGTTACAGGATTCGAATGTTTACTGTTAGAGAATTTGAATGTTGACTGTTAGAGGATTTGAATGTTGACTGTTACAGATTTTGAATATTGATTGTTTCAGAATCTGAATATTGACTGTTAGAGGATTTGAATATTGACTGTTCGAGGATTTGAATGTTTTCTGTTAGAGGATTTGAATGTTGACTGTTAGAGGATTTGAATTGTGACTGTCACAGGATTTAAATGTTGACTGTTTCAGAATTTGAATGTTGACTGTTATAGAATTTAAATGTTGACTGTTACAGATTTTGAATGTTGACTGTTTTAGAATTTTAAAGTTGACTGTTAGAGGATTTGAATTTTGACTGTTACAGGATTTGAATGTTGGATGTTACAGATTTTGAATGATGACTGTTAGATAATTTGAATGTTGACTGTTAGAGTATTTGAATGTTGACTGTTAGAGAATTTGATTTTTGACAGTGACAGGATTTGAATGTTGTCTGTTACAGGATTTGAATGTTGACTGTTACAGGATTTGAATGTTGATTGTTTCAGAATTTGAATTTTCACTGTTACAGGATTTGAATGTTCACTGTTACAGGATTTGAATGTTACAGATTTTGAATGTTGAATGTTACAGATTTTGAATGATGACTGTTAGATCATTTGAATGATGACTTTTAGAGGATATGAATGTTGACTGTTAGAGGATTTGAATTTTGAATGTTACAGGATTTGAATGTTGACAGTTAGAGGATTTGAATGTTGACTGTTATAGAATTTGAAATTGAATGTTACAGGATTTGAATGTTGACTGTTAGAGAATTTGAATGTTGACTGTTAGAGGAATTGATTTTTGAATGTTACAGGATTTGAATGTTGACTGTTAGAGGATTTGAATGTTGACTGTTAGAGAATTTGAATGTTGAATGTTACAGATTTTGAATGTTGAATGTTACAGATTTTGAATGATGACTGTTAGATAATTTGAATGTTGACTGTTAGAGGATTTGAATTGTGAATGTTATAGGATTTGAATGTTGACTGTTAGAGGATTTGAATGTTGACTGTTAGAGAATTTGAAATTTAAATGTTACAGGATTTGAATGTTGACTGTTAGAGGATTTGAATGTTGACTGTTAGAGAATTTGAAATTTGAATGTTACAGGATTTGAATGTTGACTGTTAGAGGATTAGAATTTTGAATGTTACAGGATTTGAATGTTGGATGTTACAGATTTTGAATGATGACTGTTAGAGAATTTGAATGTTGACTGTTAGATGATTTGAATTCTTACTGTTATAGGATTTGAATGTTGTCTGTTACAGGATTTGAATGTTGACTGTTACAGGATTTGAATGTTGACTGTTTCAGAATTTGAATTTTCACTGAACAGGATTTGAATGTTGACTGTTACAGGATTTGAATGTTGAATGTTACAGATTTTGAATGATGACTGTTAGAGGATATGAATGTTGACTGTTAGAGGATTTGAATTTTGAATGTTACAGGATTTGAATGTTGACTGTTAGAGGATTTGAATGTTGACTGTTAGAGAATTTGAAATTTAAATGTTACCGGATTTGAATGTTGACTGTTAGAGGATTTGAATGTTGACTGTTAGAGAATTTGAAATTTGAATGTTACAGGATTTGAATGTTGACTGTTAGAGGATTAGAATTTTGAATGTTACAGATTTTGAATGATGACTGTTAGAGAATTTGAATGTTGACTGTTAGATGATTTGAATTTTTACTGTTATAGGATTTGAATGTTGTCTGTTACAGGATTTGAATGTTGACTGTTACAGGATTTGAATGTTGACTGTTTCAGAATTTGAATTTTCACTGTTACAGGATTTGAATGTTGACTGTTACAGGATTTGAATATTGATTGTTTCAGAATCTAAATATTGACTGTTAGAGGATTTGAATATTGACTGTTCGAGGATTTGAATGTTTACTGTTAGAGGATTTGAATGTTGACTGTTAGAGGATTTGAATTGTGACTGTTACAGGATTTAAATGTTGACTGTTTCAGAATTTGTATGTTGACTGTTATAGAATTTAAATGTTGACTGTTACAGATTTTGAATGTTGACTGTTTCAGAATTTTAATGTTGACTGTTAGAGGATTTGAATTTTGACTGTTACAGGATTTGAATGTTGGATGTTACAGATTTTGAATGATGACTGTTAGATAATTTGAATGTTGACTGTTAGAGTATTTGAATGTTGACTGTTAGAGAATTTGATTTTTGACTGTGACAGGATTTGAATGTTGTCTGTTACAGGATTTGAATGTTGACTGTTACAGGATTTGAATGTTTATTGTTTCAGAATTTGAATTTTCACTGTTACAGGATTTGAATGTTGACTGTTACAGGATTTGAATGTTGAATGTTACAGATTTTGAATGTTGAATGTTACAGATTTTGAATGATGACTGTTAGATCATTTTAATGATGACTTTTAGAGGATATGAATGTTGACTGTTAGAGGATTTGAATTTTGAATGTTACAGGATTTGAATGTTGACAGTTAGAGGATTTGAATGTTGACTGTTAAAGAATTTGAAATTGAATGTTACAGGATTTGAATGTTGACTGTTAGAGAATTTGAATGTTGACTGTTAGAGGATTTGAATTTTGACTGTTACAAGATTTGAATGTTGAATGTTACATATTTTGAATGATGACTGTTAGATAATTTGAATGTTGACTGTTAGAGGATTTGAATGTTGACTGTTACAGATTTTGAATGTTGATTGTTTCAGAATTTGAATATTGACTGTTAGAGGATTTGAATGTTGACTGTTAGAGGATTTGAATATTGACTGTTAGAGGATTTGAATTGTGACTGTTACAGAATTTACATGTTGACTGTTACAGATTTTGAATGTTGACTGTTTCAGAATTTGAATGTTGACTGTTATAGAATTTAAATGTTGACTGTTACAGATTATGAATGTTGACTGTTAGAGGATATGAATGTTGACTGTTAGAGGATTTGAATTTTAAATGTTACAGAATTTGAATGTTGACTGTTAGAGGATTTGAATGATGACTGTTAGAGAATTTGAAATTTGAATGTTACAGGATTTGAATGTTGACTGTTAGAGAATTTGAATCTTTACTGTTAGAGGATTAGAATTTTGAATGTTACAGGATTTGAATGTTGGATATTACAGATTTTGAATGATGACTGTTTGATAATTTGAATGTTGACTGTTAGAGAATTTGAATGTTGACTGTTAGATGATTTGAATTTTGACTGTTACAGAATTTGAATGTTGTCTGTTACAGGATTTGAATGTTGACTGTTTCAGAATTTGAATATCCACTGTTACAGGATTTGAATGTTGACTGTTACAGGATTTGAATGTTGAATGTTACAGATTTTGAATGATGACTGTTAGATAATTTGAATGATGACTGTTAGAGGATATGAATGTTGACTGTTAGAGGATTTGAATTTTGAATGTTACAGGATTTGAATGTTGACTGTTAGAGGATTTGAATGTTGACTGTTAGAGAATTTGAAATTTGAATGTTACAGAACTTGAATGTTGACCGTTAGAGAATTTGAATGTTGACTGTTAGAGGATTTGAATTTTGAATGTTACAGGATTTGAATCTTAGACAAACAACGGAGTTTTCTGTGAACTGGCGCAAAGCTGGATGCGATTAGTAAATAATCAGCAGCCTGTGGATGCTCTGGAGATCATCAGCCTCCAAAAATGTGTACACTGGGAAAAGCAAGAGATGAGGAACCACTGGCGCTAAATTCAGATACTGGTTACAGAGGACAATGGTGGATGTGTGCGATCACCTACTTCACTGTAAATCAGATCAGACACTTGAACACCGTTACTCCTGCATGTGGACAGACACTTACACGTAACGGTTTATTTTCTGGACAGGCTTCACTGCATGCATACACTTGAGAACGCTGACACTTACTTTATGTTTCGTTCACGCGTTCACATAACAGGTTCTTTGCCACCACAGGATGCTTCCGTTCAGAAAGGGGTTTTTATTCACAGACACAAAGGAATACACACGGACGGTATGTCCAAAGGATTCAAACAAACAGGCAGGAGACACAGGTCCCGGGTACTTCGGCGGTGCATTTGCTGCAGACAAAAACCGCTTACTGATGGTTGCTGGAGCCGGGCGTCAGTCCTCCTCGCTTGCAGACTGTCTTAGTGAAATGACAGGAAAGGCAGGGGGCGGCGATCAACGCGTTTCGGAACAGCTGTTCCTTTCTCAAGATCTGCCTTAGCTTCTCCTGGACTCCTTTTTACAGGGGAGAGTCTCCATCACATGGCTCCTTTTTAGCCAATATGAGGAAACATGTAGCCTGGCTTTGTAACGTATACTCTATATTTAACATAGTAATTAAATACAAAGGTGCTTAAAAAAATGTATACATTTAAATACAATTCAATACAATAATATCATCATTTTTAAAACCATACATAAAAAGCAGATAAAATTTATGCAGAAATTACAAGATAAAACTCACATATATATATATATATATATATATATATATATATAAAGCCAGGCATGGAGTTAAAAATAGGGAGAGATAAAAATACATATTAGTATAAAGACAATAAAATATATAAAAAACATTATAAAAAACATTTGTACTCAAAGTCTAAATTTAAACCTCTTGGTGAGAGGGTTTTAAGATCAAAGATGGTCCGCATTTCTAATCTGGCGAGGTCACTTTCACCATTATGTTTCCTCCAATTTTTATTACACAGTTTTATGCCACAAAAAGACTTGAGTTGGTTAATATTGCAAGAGGGGTTTTCCTTAAAATGCATAGAGATACTGTGCAGCTCATATCCTTTTTTCACGTTCCGGACATGTTCTGCCAGTCTCTCCTTTAGCATACGGCTGGTGCGGCCCACATATTGATATCCGCAATTACATTCCAGCAAATATACCACATTGACCGATCCACAAGTGATAAAATCTTTAATAGTGTATGGTACATTAGTAACATTGAACCTATACTCTGAGATTTTGTTGGTAGTTTTACATGACTTACACATAATACATTGGCCACAGCGATAAAAGCCTTTAGAAGTAATTCTGGTTGGCCTTTTATCTATTGGGATGGCACTCCTCACCAGCAGATTTTTCAGATTGTCGGCCCTCCTGTATACAAATTTAGGTTTAGGGCCCAAATGAGCACTTAAATCAGGATCTTTAATAAGAATACCCCAGTGTTTGTTAACAATTTTTTCTATCACTCGGTGTTGTGATGAGAATTTGGTAATGAAAAGAATTTTCTTATTATCCTGTTTAGGTGGCTGTTTTTTATCCAGGATTTCCATTCTGTCAGGGATGCTGTATTTTTCCAGCACTTCACTTACAGAGATGTTATTATAACCTTTATCTACGAAATTTTGTTCCATAGAGATAGCCTGGACCTTATATGTTTCCAAATCACTGCAATTCCTCCTTAATCTTTGAAATTGGCTGTTGGGTATACTACGTATCCAATTATGATGGTGATTACTATCAAAGCCAATGTAGGAATTGCAGTCAGTTGGTTTTACAAAATTTCTAGTTTTAACCATGTCATCCTCTATATAAATAGTCAGGTCCAGAAAATTCACCTCTACCGAGGTTATGGTGAAGGTAAGTTCTATATTGAGGATGTTACTATTGAGGTGGGCACAGAATTCGGCAAGGGTTGCCTCATCTCTGACTGTCAGAGAATTTGAATGTTGACTGTTAGAGGATTTGAATGTTGACTGTTAGAGGATTTGAATTTTGACTGTTAGAGGATTTGAATGTTGACTGTTAGAGGATTTGAATGTTGACTGTTACAGATTTTGAATATTGATTGTTTCAGAATTTGAATATTGACTGTTAGAGGATTTGAATGTTGACTGTTAGAGGATTTGAATGTTGACTTTTAGAGGATTTGAATTGTGACTGTTACAGGATTTAAATTGTGACTGTTACAGGATTTAAATTGTGACTGTTACAGGATTTAAATGTTCACTGTTTAAGAATTTGAATGTTGACTGTTGTAGAATTTGAATGTTGACTGTTACAGATTTTGAATGTTGTCTGTTTCAGAATTTGAATGTTGACTGTTAGAGGATTGGCATTTTGACTGTTACAGGATTTGAATGTTGGATGTTACAGATTTTGAATGATGACTGTTAGATAATTTGAATGTTGACTGTTAGAGTATTTGAATGTTGACTGTTAGATGATTTGAAATTTGACTGTGACAGGATTTGAATGTTGTCTGTTACAGGATTTGAATGTTGACTGTTACAGGATTTGAATGTTGACTGTTTCAGAATTTGAATTTTCACTGTTACAGGATTTGAATGTTGAATGTTGAATGTTACAGATTTTAAATGATGACTGTTAGATCATTTGAATGATGACTGTTAGAGGATATGAATGTTGACTGCTAGAGGATTTGAATTTTGAATGTTACAGGATTTGAATTTTGAATGTTACAGGATTTGAATGTAGACAGTTAGAGGATTTGAATGTTGACTGTTGGAGAATTTGACATTTGAATGTTACAGGATTTGAATGTTGACTGTTAGAGAATTTGAATGTTGACTGTTAGAGGATTTGATTTTTGAACGTTACAGGATTTGAATGTTGACTGTTAGAGGATTTGAATGTTGACTGTTAGAGAATTTGAAATTTGAATGTTACAGGATTTGAATGTTGACTGTTAGAGAATTTGAATGTTGACTGTTAGAGGATTTGAATTTTGACTGTTACAGATTTTGAATGTTGATTGTTTCAGAATTTGAATATTGACTGTTAGAGGATTTGAATGTTGACTGTTAGAGGATTTGAATATTGACTGTTAGAGGATTTGAATTGTGACTGTTACAGAATTTACATGTTGACTGTTACAGATTTTGAATGTTGACTGTTTCAGAATTTGAATGTTGACTGTTATAGAATTTAAATGTTGACTGTTACAGATTATGAATGTTGACTGTTAGAGGATTTGAATGTTGAATGTTACAGATTTTGAATGATGACTGTTAGATAATTTGAATGTTGACTGTTAGAGGATATGAATGTTGACTGTTAGAGGATTTGAATTTTAAATGTTACAGAATTTGAATGTTGACTGTTAGAGAATTTGAATGATGACTGTTAGAGAATTTGAAATTTGAATGTTACAGGATTTGAATGTTGACTGTTAGAGAATTTGAATGTTTACTGTTAGAGGATTAGAATTTTGAATGTTACAGGATTTGAATGTTGGATGTTACAGATTTTGAGTGATGACTGTTTGATAATTTGAATGTTGACTGTTAGAGAATTTAAATGTTGACTGTTAGATGATTTGAATTTTGACTGTTACAGAATTTGAATGTTGTCTGTTACAGGATTTGAATGTTGACTGTTTCAGAGTTTGAATATCCACTGTTACAGGATTTGAATGTTGACTGTTACAGGATTTGAATGTTGAATGTTACAGATTTTGAATGATGACTGTTAGATAATTTGAATGATGACTGTTAGAGGATATGAATGTTGACTGTTAGAGGATTTGAATTTTGAATGTTACAGGATTTGAATGTTGACTGTTAGAGGATTTGAATGTTGACTGTTAGAGAATTTGAAATTTGAATGTTACAGAACTTGAATGTTGACCGTTAGAGAATTTGAATTTTGACTGTTAGAGGATTTGAATTTTGAATGTTACAGGATTTGAATGTTAGACAAACAAAGGAGTTTTCTGTGAACTGGCGCAAAGCTGGATGCGATTAGTAAATAATCAGCAGCCTGTGGATGCTCTGGAGATCATCAGCCTCCAAAAATGTGTACACTGGGAAAAGCAAGAGATGAGGAACCACTGGCGCTAAATTCAGATACTGGTTACAGAGGACAAAGGTGGCTGTGTGCGATCACCTACTTCACTGTAAATCAGATCAGACACTTGAACACCGTTACTCCTGCATGTGGACAGACACTTACACGTAACGGTTTCTTTTCTGGACAGGCTTCACTGCATGCATACACTTGAGAACGCTGACACTTACTTTATGTTTCGTTCACGCGTTCACATAACAGGTTCTTTGCCACCACAGGATGCTTCCGTTCAGAAAGGGGTTTTTATTCACAGACACAAAGGAATACACATGGACGGTATGTCCAAAGGATTCAAACAAACAGGCAGGAGACACAGGTCCCGGGTCCTTCGGCGGTGCATTTGCTGCAGACAAAAACCACTTACTGATGGTTGCTGGAGCCGGGCGTCAGTCCTCCTCGCTTGCAGACTGTCTTAGTGAAATGACAGGAAAGGCAGGGGGTGGCGATCAACGCGTTTCGGAACAGCTGTTCCTTTCTCAAGATCTGCCTTAGCTTCTCCTGGACTCCTTTTTACAGGGGAGAGTCTCCATCACATGGCTCCTTTTTAGCCAATAGGAGGAAACCTGTAGCCTGGCTTTGTAACGTATACTCTATATTTAACATAGTAATTAAATACAAAGGTGCTTTCAAAAAATGTATACATTTAAATACAATTCAATACAATAATATCATCATTTTTAAAACCATACATAAAAAGCAGATAAAATTTATGCAGAAATTACAAGATAAAACTCACATATATATATATATATATATAGAGAGAGAGAGAGAGAGAGAGAGAGAGAGAGAGAACAAGGATGTAGGAGCGGCACTTCAGCAAATAAATGTACAAGTAGACTTATGCAATTTGCAACGTTTCGAAGTCTTTAATCCTTCGTCGTCAGGCAGAAATAAAACAACAGTTACAAAGCTCACCTTATATCCCCCCTGTGATATATGGTCAGACTCACCTAAGTGACGTCACCGACCATGGCCCGTTACCATGACAATGGGTATAAACAACCGCCGCCAATGATCCGCTCAAGCAGCCCGTGATCATCTGTCAGACGCCAGCCAAGCGCGGCGTCACACAACTGATCACGACCGCTATGAGAGAAATTGACAGACGCGGTCCCAATAGTGCATAAAATATATTAAAAACAAATACAGGACAGTGTTACATGAAGTATATAATAAAGGATATTATACATACACATTTAAATACAATGTTTACAGGAATATCATTCAGAGAAGCAGGAGCGGATTACCATAGAAAAAGAGCTGGTATGCACAATATACATAATAAAGAACATCAGTAAATCAATGCAACATAGAATGTTAAGCCAATCATTACCAATTAGTCAGAAGACTATTAATGACAATTTAAAGAAACATTCTCAACCCAAGATGCTCATTTAAGCCTCTCGGTGTTTGGGTGCCAAGTCGATGAATCCATCGTGTCTCACATTTTAATAACTTAGCTGAGCGATCCCCCCCACGTAAAGAACTAGGAACATGGTCAATTATAATGTAACGTAAGGTAGCCAGACTGTGACCGGCCTCTAGGAAGTGCCGGGCCACAGGCTGATCACCCACACCAGAAGAAATAGCATTTTTAATAGAATGTCGGTGTGTCGCCATTCTCTCCCTCAGTGTACGGTCGGTTTTCCCGACGTAACTGAGTCCACACGGACAGGTGATTAAATAAATAATAAATTTAGTGGTGCAAGTTACTCGATGTTTGATGGGTATCCTGCTGCCATTAAGGGGGTGACAAAAAGAATTGCCAGTTATGAGGGCTCGGCAAGTAATACATTTTAAACATTTAAAGCAACCCAATTTAAGAGGAAGAAATGAAAAGGAGGGATGACTCGAATCCAGGCCAGTAATGTCAGTACGCATGACCTTGTCACGTAGATTACGACCCCGGGTGTAGCAGGGCATTATAGATGTATTTTTTAAATTTAAATCAGGGTCGGTACCAACTACCGGCCATAATTTTTTACAAGTACGTTTAATGGAATTGCTGTGAATGTTAAAATGATTGATCCAGGGCATCTTGTTATTCTTATTTAGGGGTTTGTCCTTGGCAATTAACAAATTAGCTCTGGGAGTCGCCAGAGCCCTTTCTTTCGCCTTCAGTAAATCTTTACAGTTATATCCCCTGGATAAAAATTTATTGAGCATGACGTCAATCTGGAGAGAAGCTGTAGCTGTCTCACTACAGATACGCCGTGCACGAATAAACTGTGAAAACGGTAGCCCTGCTTTAGATGCATTAGGGTGAAAACTAGATGCGTGTAGCAACGTATTACGATCAGATTTCTTCAGGAAAAGATCGGTACTGATGTTACCCCGATGCAATGTCACCTCTACATCCCAAAAATTTACTTTATTACCATCGATGGTGTGTGTGAATTTAATTGGGCAATTAGTATTATTGTGAGACTTGATGACGGTCTCAAACTCATCCCGTGAGCCTGTCCAGATTATAAAGACATCATCTATATATCTGGCATAGAATTTAATCCGTCCAGATATATAGTCGTCAGTGAAAAAAATGTCACGTTCGCATTGCATCATATAGGCATTGGCGTACGATGGGGCCACTGAAGACCCCATCGCTACGCCAGATACCTGAAGGAAGAATGCCCCATCGAATAAAAAGTAATTCGAGGTGAGTAACATGTGTAGAAGATCACAGATCAAGTCAACATCGGGTCCAATATAAAGTGGATTTCCTGTGATCAATTCTCTAACGGCCTTCACCCCTGCTGCATTAGGGATGACAGTATACAAGCTGGTTATGTCAACACTGCATAACCAGCTACCAACAGGGATATCCTGTACCGCTTCCAATTTGTTTAAAAAAGAAGTAGTATCCTTAAGATGTTTGGGATGTTCAACTATACAGGGCTGCAGCAGTGCATCTATGTATACGGATTTATTTTGAAACAAAGAATTCCTTGCGGATATTATTGGTCGGCCTGGTGGCCTATCCATATTTTTATGGATCTTAGGGAGAGTGTAGAGGAGGGGTACCACCGGACATTTGGGCACAAGTGCCTCAAAAACTGTCTGGGTGATAACTCCCTCCGCTACAGCCCTCCCCAAGCGATCAGACAATTTTTTAGTAAACAAATCAGTAGGATCATTATCAAGTTTAGAACACACTGAAGCATCAGCTAACTGGCGCTGTATCTCGAGCCTGTAAGTCTCAAGGTCTTGTACAACTATCGCCCCGCCTTTATCAGCGGGGCGAATGATGATATCGGTATAATTAGACAGACTCTCCAGAGCTCGAAATTCAGGACCAGATAAATTTTTTGGGGAAGCATCGACAGAAGAAGAGATGACATTAGCAACTTCATAATTAAGCATACGGCTGAATGATTTAATGGAAGCATTATTAGTAAATGGTTCAAAAGTAGATTTAGGCTGTAATTTGGACACCTGCGGGGGAACAAAGTCAGCATTAATAAATGGCTTCACATTAACAGGTTTCACTATACCCTTAGTCCCACTGAAGTGTTCATGTAGGCAGAGCTGTCGATTGATACGGTATTTCTCAACTTCCCAGTCAAATTCACGAAAGTTGCTAGAAGGAACAAAAGAAAGTCCTCGGCCTAATACTTGAAGTTCAGTGGTTGTAAGGGTCCTTGAAGATAAATTAATCACGGCTTCTTCTTTGATGCTGGCGGTCTGCCGCTTCTTCCACGTCCTGTAGCCTTGCCCGCCCCTACGGGTGTAGCGGCGTCTATGGGTCGGTTTTGCAATCGGGTTCGCACCCCTAAAGGGACTGCCGACAGCTTGGATCGGGGATGGTCACTGTAGTCAGAATCAGAGGTCCCTGGATCAGATGCATTATTATAGCGCCCAGGTCTGCGTCGATGGAATTGTTGCCGTTTGTTGGTCGATTGATTATTCCCAACCCAGGTGCAGACACGATTTTGGTCATAATCAGCGATGACTTTAGCCAATTTTTGTTTTTTAAATAGCAACAAGTCCTGTTTATATTTTTCCACCTGTTTGGACAGTTTGTCTGTCCAGTTAATCGTGGTATCCGCGTCAAATGCAGCCTGGTTGCCTTTTTCAAATTCTAGCAACTTGTCACGTGTCACTTTAAGCTCACCACTGGACTCCTCGATCACGAGTAACATCAGATCGTAGCTACATTTGTTCAAAACTGCAATCCATCTTTTGCAAAAAATACTGTTGAAACGTCCTATCGTAGGACAGTTTTTGACCCGGAATCCCCGGGGTATACGTTTTTCTTTATAGTAGTCACTTAGGGTTGCTGCATGATACAAAAAATCAACTTCCCTCTGTTTCAATTTGAGCCATTCATTGTAGGTATGCTCCAAAGGACGGGTGGGGAGGTCATCACACCAGGGTTCCTTAATCAATATGGTATCGGCCTCCACATCAGAAAATGTAAGATAAGTGCCTTGTGTAATCTTGGCTAAATTAATAGCTTCATAGACATTATCACGTCCACTGTCCATACCTCCTTCAGCCATTACAGCTGTCACTTTACGAAAGCCAGGAGATAAGAATAAGCCTTGACGGGAATGGAGTATAATCACAGCATTCAGCTGGAGCGGGTGCTTTAGCCAAAGAAAATCAGATACCTGGAGGATATCGGAGATTCTGATACAGTCCCAGCGTGGCAGCACACTCACTTAACAGGTAAACTTAGCCGGTACCTTCACCAGTGACTCTCACCTGAGAGCACGTATGTAGAGAACAAGGATGTAGGAGCGGCACTTCAGCAAATAAATGTACAAGTAGACTTATGCAATTTGCAACGTTTCAAAGTCTTTAATCCTTCGTCGTCAGGCAGAAATAAAACAACAGTTACAAAGCTCACCTTATATCCCCCCTGTGATATCGGACACTCCCACGTGCACGGACGGACGCCGACGGTCAGACTCACCTAAGTGACGTCACCGACCATGGCCCGTTACCATGACAATGGGTATAAACAACCGCCGCCAATGATCCGCTCAAGCAGCCTGTGATCACCTGAAGGAAGAATGCCCCATCGAATAAAAAGTAATTTGAGGTGAGTAACATGTGTAGAAGATCACAGATCAAGTCAACATCGGGTCCAATATAAAGTGGATTTCCTGTGATCAATTCTCTAACGGCCTTCACCCCTGCTGCATTAGGGATGACAGTATACAAGCTGGTTATGTCAACACTGCATAACCAGCTACCAACAGGGATATCCTGTACCGCTTAATTTTTTTGTCACCCCCTTAATGGCAGCAGGATACCCATCAAACATTGAGTAACTTGCACCACTAAATTTATTATTTATTTAATCACCTGTCCGTGTGGACTCAGTTACGTCGGGAAAACCGACCGTACACTGAGGGAGAGAATGGCGACACACCGACATTCTATTAAAAATGCTATTTCTTCTGGTGTGGGTGATCAGCCTGTGGCCCGGCACTTCCTAGAGGCCGGTCACAGTCTGGCTACCTTACGTTACATTATAATTGACCATGTTCCTAGTTCTTTACGTGGGGGGGATCGCTCAGCTAAGTTATTAAAATGTGAGACACGATGGATTCATCGACTTGGCACCCAAACACCGAGAGGCTTAAATGAGCATCTTGGGTTGAGAATGTTTCTTTAAATTGTCATTAATAGTCTTCTGACTAATTGGTAATGATTGGCTTAACATTCTATGTTGCATTGATTTACTGATGTTCTTTATTATGTATATTGTGCATACCAGCTCTTTTTCTATGGTAATCCGCTCCTGCTTCTCTGAATGATATTCCTGTAAACATTGTATTTAAATGTGTATGTATAATATCCTTTATTATATACTGTATATCCTGTATTTGTTTTTAATATATTTTATGCACTATTGGGACCGCGTCTGTCAATTTCTCTCATAGCGGTCGTGATCAGTTGTGTGACGCCGCGCTTGGCTGGCGTCTGACAGATGATCACGGGCTGCTTGAGCGGATCATTAGCAGCGGTTGTTTATACCCATTGTCATGGTAACTGGCCATGGTCGGTGACGTCACTTAGGTGAGTCTGACCGTCGGCGTCCGTCCGTGCACGTGGGAGTGTCCGATATCACAGGGGGGATATAAGGTGAGCTTTGTAACTGTTGTTTTATTTCTGCCTGACGACGAAGGATTAAAGACTTCGAAACGTTGCAAATTGCATAAGTCTACTTGTACATTTATTTGCTGAAGTGCCGCTCCTACATCCTTGTTCTCTACATACGTGCTCTCAGGTGAGAGTCACTGGTGAAGGCACCGGCTAAGTTTACCTGTTAAGTGAGTGTGCTGCCACGCTGGGACTATATATATATATATATATATATATATATATATATAAAGCCAGGCATGGAGTAAAAAATAGGGAGAGATAAAAATACATATTAGTATAAAGACAATAAAATATATAAAAAACATTATAAAAAACATTTGTACTCAAAGTCTAAATTTAAACCTCTTGGTGAGAGGGTTTTAAGATCAAAGATGGTCCGCATTTCTAATCTGGCGAGGTCACTTTCACCATTATGTTTCCTCCAATTTTTATTACACAGTTTTATGCCACAAAAAGACTTGAGTTGGTTAATATTGCAAGAGGGTTTTTCCTTAAAATGCATAGAGATACTGTGCAGCTCATATCCTTTTTTCACGTTCCGGACATGTTCTGCCAGTCTCTCCTTTAGCATACGGCTGGTGCGGCCCACATATTGATATCCGCAATTACATTCCAGCAAATATACCACATTGACCGATCCACAAGTGATAAAATCTTTAATAGTGTATGGTACATTAGTAACATTGGACCTATACTCTGAGATTTTGTTGGTAGTTTTACATGACTTACACATAATACATTGGCCACAGCGATAAAAGCCTTTAGAAGTAATTCTGGATGGCCTTTTATCTATTGGGATGGCACTCCTCACCAGCAGATTTTTCAGATTGTCGGCCCTCCTGTATACAAATTTAGGTTTAGGGCCCAAATGAGCACTTAAATCAGGATCTTTAATAAGAATACCCCAGTGTTTGTTAACAATTTTTTCTATCACTCGGTGTTGTGATGAGAATTTGGTAATGAATAGAATTTTCTTATTATCCTGTTTAGGTGGCTGTTTTTTATCCAGGATTTCCATTCTGTCAGGGATGCTGTATTTTTCCAGCACTTCACTTACAGAGATGTTATCATAACCTTTATCTACGAAATTTTGTTCCATAGAGATAGCCTGGACCTTATATGTTTCCAAATCACTGCAATTCCTCCTTAATCTTTGAAATTGGCTGTTGGGTATACTACGTATCCAATTATGATGGTGATTACTATCAAAGCCAATGTAGGAATTGCAGTCAGTTGGTTTTACAAAATTTCTAGTTTTAACCATGTCATCCTCTATATAAATAGTCAGGTCCAGAAAATTCACCTCTACCGAGCTTATGGTGAAGGTAAGTTCTATATTGAGGATGTTACTATTGAGGTGGGCACAGAATTCGGCAAGGGTTGCCTCATCTCTGACTGTCAGAGAATTTGAATGTTGACTGTTAGAGGATTTGAATGTTGACTGTTAGAGGATTTGAATTTTGACTGTTAGAGGATTTGAATGTTGACTGTTAGAGGATTTGAATGTTGACTGTTACAGATTTTGAATATTGATTGTTTCAGAATTTGAATATTGACTGTTAGAGGATTTGAATGTTGACTGTTAGAGGATTTGAATGTTGACTGTTAGAGGATTTGAATGTTGACTGTTACAGATTTTGAATATTGATTGTTAGAGGATTTGAATGTTGACTGTTAGAGGATTTGAATGTTGACTTTTAGAGGATTTGAATTGTGACTGTTACAGGATTTAAATTGTGACTGTTACAGGATTTAAATTGTGATTGTTACAGGATTTAAATGTTGACTGTTTAAGAATTTGAATGTTGACTGTTGTAGAATTTGAATGTTGACTGTTACAGATTTTGAATGTTGTCTGTTTCAGAATTTGAATGTTGACTGTTAGAGGATTGGCATTTTGACTGTTACAGGATTTGAATGTTGGATGTTACAGATTTTGAATGATGACTGTTAGATAATTTGAATGTTGACTGTTAGAGTATTTGAATGTTGACTGTTAGATGATTTGAAATTTGACTGTGACAGGATTTGAATGTTGTCTGTTACAGGATTTGAATGTTGACTGTTACAGGATTTGAATGTTGACTGTTTCAGAATTTGAATTTTCACTGTTACAGGATTTGAATGTTGAATGTTGAATGTTACAGATTTTAAATGATGACTGTTAGATCATTTGAATGATGACTGTTAGAGGATATGAATGTTGACTGCTAGAGGATTTGAATTTTGAATGTTACAGGATTTGAATGTAGACAGTTAGAGGATTTGAATGTTGACTTTTAGAGAATTTGACATTTGAATGTTACAGGATTTGAATGTTGACTGTTAGAGAATTTGAATGTTGACTGTTAGAGGATTTGATTTTTGAATGTTACAGGATTTGAATGTTGACTGTTAGAGGATTTGAATGTTGACTGTTAGAGAATTTGAAATTTGAATGTTACAGGATTTGAATGTTGACTGTTAGAGAATTTGAATGTTGACTGTTAGAGGATTTGAATTTTGACTGTTACAGGATTTGAATGTTGAATGTTACAGATTTTGAATGATGACTGTTAGATAATTTGAATGCTGACTGTTAGAGGATATGAATGTTGACTGTTACAGGATTTAAATTGTGATTGTTACAGGATTTAAATGTTGACTGTTTAAGAATTTGAATGTTGACTGTTGTAGAATTTGAATGTTGACTGTTACAGATTTTGAATGTTGTCTGTTTCAGAATTTGAATGTTGACTGTTAGAGGATTGGCATTTTGACTGTTACAGGATTTGAATGTTGGATGTTACAGATTTTGAATGATGACTGTTAGATAATTTGAATGTTGACTGTTAGAGTATTTGAATGTTGACTGTTAGATGATTTGAAATTTGACTGTGACAGGATTTGAGTGTTGTCTGTTACAGGATTTGAATGTTGACTGTTACAGGATTTGAATGTTGACTGTTTCAGAATTTGAATTTTCACTGTTACAGGATTTGAATGTTGAATGTTGAATGTTACAGATTTTAAATGATGACTGTTAGATCATTTGAATGATGACTGTTAGAGGATATGAATGTTGACTGCTAGAGGATTTGAATTTTGAATGTTACAGGATTTGAATGTAGACAGTTAGAGGATTTGAATGTTGACTGTTAGAGAATTTGACATTTGAATGTTACAGGATTTGAATGTTGACTGTTAGAGAATTTGAATGTTGACTGTTAGAGGATTTGATTTTTGAATGTTACAGGATTTGAATGTTGACTGTTAGAGGATTTGAATGTTGAATGTTAGAGAATTTGAAATTTGAATGTTACAGGATTTGAATGTTGACTGTTAGAGAATTTGAATGTTCACTGTTAGAGGATTAGAATTTTGAATGTTACAGGATTTGAATGTTGGATGTTACAGATTTTGAATGATGACTGTTAGATAATTTAAATGTTGACTGTTAGAGAATTTGAATGTTGACAGTTAGATCATTTGAATTTTGACTGTTACAGGAGTTGAATGTTGTCTATTACAGGATTTCAATGTTGACTGTTACAGGATTTGAATGTTGACTGTTTCAGAGTTTGGATTTTCACTGTTACAGGATTTGAATGTTGAATGTTGAATGTTACAGATTTTAAATGATGACTGTTAGATCATTTGAATGATGACTGTTAGAGGATATGAATGTTGACTGCTAGAGGATTTGAATTTTGAATGTTACAGGATTTGAATGTAGACAGTTAGAGGATTTGAATGTTGACTGTTAGAGAATTAGACATTTGAATGTTACAGGATTTGAATGTTGACTGTTAGAGAATTTGAATGTTGACTGTTAGAGGATTTGAATTTTGAATGTTACAGGATTTGAATGTTGACTGTTAGAGGATTTGAATGTTGAATGTTAGAGAATTTGAAATTTGAATGTTACAGGATTTGAATGTTGACTGTTAGAGAATTTGAATGTTCACTGTTAGAGGATTAGAATTTTGAATGTTACAGGATTTGAATGTTGGATGTTACAGATTTTGAATGATGACTGTTAGATAATTTGAATGTTGACTGTTAGAGAATTTGAATGTTGACAGTTAGATCATTTGAATTTTGACTGTTACAGGAGTTGAATGTTGTCTATTACAGGATTTCAATGTTGACTGTTACAGGATTTGAATGTTGACTGTTTCAGAGTTTGGATTTTCACTGTTACAGGATTTGAATGTTGACTGTTACAGGTTTTGAATATTGAATGTTACAGATTTTGAATGATGACTGTTAGATAATTTGAATGATGACTGTTAGAGGATATGAATGTTGACTGTTAGAGGATTTGAATTTTGAATGTTACAGAATTTGAATGTTGACTGTTAGAGGATTTGAATGTTGACTGTTAGAGAATTTGAAATTTGAATGTTACAGAACTTGAATGTTGACCGTTAGAGAATTTGAATGTTGACTGTTACAGGATTTGAATTTTGAATGTTACAGGATTTGAATGTTGACTGTTTCAGAATTTGAATTTTCACTGTTACAGGATTTGAATGTTGACAGACAGTCTGTTACAGACTTTGAATGTTAAATGTTACAGATTTTGAATGATGACTGTTAGATCATTTGGATGATGACTGTTAGAGGATATGAATGTTGACTGTTAGAGGATGTGATTTTTGAATGTTACAGGATTTGAATGTTGACTGTTAGAGGATTTGAATGTTGACTGTTAGAGAATTTGAAATTTGAATGTTACAGGATTTGAATGTTGACTGTTAGAGAATTTGAATGTTGACAGTTAGATGATTTAAATTTTGACTGTTACAGGAGTTGAATGTTGTCTGTTACAGGATTTGAATGTTGACTGTTACAGGATTTGAATGTTGACTGTTTCAGAGTTTGGATTTTCACTGTTACAGGATTTGAATGTTGACTGTTACAGGATTTGAATGTTAAATGTTACAGATTTTGAATTATGACTGTTAGATAATTTGAATGATGACTGTTAGAGGATATGAATGTTGACTGTTAGAGGATTTGAATTTTGAATGTTACAGAATTTGAATGTTGACTGTTAGAGGATTTGAATGTTGACTGTTAGAGAATTTGAAATTTGAATGTTACAGAACTTGAATGTTGACCGTTAGAGAATTTGAATGTTGACTGTTACAGGATTTGAATTTTGAATGTTACAGGATTTGAATGTTGACTGTTTCAGAATTTGAATTTTCACTGTTACAGGATTTGAATGTTGACTGTTACAGACTTTGAATGTTAAATGTTACAGATTTGGAATGATGACTGTTAGATCATTTGGATGATGACTGTTAGAGGATATGAATGTTGACTGTTAGAGGATTTGAATTTTGAATGTTACAGGATTTGAATTTTGACAGTTAGAGGATTTGAATGTTGACTGTTAGAGAATTTGAAATTTGAATGTTACAGGATTTGAATGTTGACTGTTAGAGAATTTAAATGTTGACTGTTAGAGGATTTGATTTTTGAATGTTACAGGATTTGAATGTTGACTGTTAGAGGATTTGAATGTTGACTGTTAGAGAATTTGAAATTTGAATGTTACAGAATTTGAATGTTGACTGTTAGAGAATTTAAATGTTGACTGTTAGAGGATTTGAATTTTGACTGTTACAGGATTTGAATGTTGAATGTTACAGATTTTGAATGATGACTGTTAGATAATTTGAATGTTGACTGTTAGAGGATATGAATGTTGACTGTTACAGGATTTAAATTGTGATTGTTACAGGATTTAAATGTTGACTGTTTAAGAATTTGAATGTTGACTGTTGTAGAATTTGAATGTTGACTGTTACAGATTTTGAATGTTGTCTGTTTCAGAATTTGAATGTTGACTGTTAGAGGATTGGCATTTTGACTGTTACAGGATTTGAATGTTGGATGTTACAGATTTTGAATGATGACTGTTAGATAATTTGAATGTTGACTGTTAGAGTATTTGAATGTTGACTGTTAGATGATTTGAAATTTGACTGTGACAGGATTTGAATGTTGTCTGTTACAGGATTTGAATGTTGACTGTTACAGGATTTGAATGTTGACTGTTTCAGAATTTGAATTTTCACTGTTACAGGATTTGAATGTTGAATGTTGAATGTTACAGATTTTAAATGATGACTGTTAGATCATTTGAATGATGACTGTTAGAGGATATGAATGTTGACTGCTAGAGGATTTGAATTTTGAATGTTACAGGATTTGAATGTAGACAGTTAGAGGATTTGAATGTTGACTGTTAGAGAATTTGACATTTGAATGTTACAGGATTTGAATGTTGACTGTTAGAGAATTTGAATGTTGACTGTTAGAGGATTTGATTTTTGAATGTTACAGGATTTGAATGTTGACTGTTAGAGGATTTGAATGTTGACTGTTAGAGAATTTGAAATTTGAATGTTACAGGATTTGAATGTTGACTGTTAGAGAATTTGAATGTTGACTGTTAGAGGATTTGAATTTTGACTGTTATAGGATTTGAATGTTGAATGTTACAGATTTTGAATGATGACTGTTAGATAATTTGAATGTTGACTGTTAGAGGATATGAATGTTGACTGTTAGAGGATTTGAATTTTGAATGTTACAGAATTTGAATGTTGACTGTGAGAGGATTTGAATGTTGACTGTTAGAGAATTTGAAATTTGAATGTTACAGAACTTGAATGTTGACCGTTAGAGAATTTGAATGTTGACTGTTACAGGATTTGAATTTTGAATGTTACAGGATTTGAATGTTGACTGTTTCAGAATTTGAATTTTCACTGTTACAGGATTTGAATGTTGACTGTTACAGACTTTGAATGTTAAATGTTACAGATTTGGAATGATGACTGTTAGATCATTTGGATGATGACTGTTAGAGGATATGAATGTTGACTGTTAGAGGATTTGAATTTTGAATGTTACAGGATTTGAATGTTGACAGTTAGAGGATTTGAATGTTGACTGTTAGAGAATTTGAAATTTGAATGTTACAGGATTTGAATGTTGACTGTTAGAGAATTTAAATGTTGACTGTTAGAGGATTTGATTTTTGAATGTTACAGGATTTGAATGTTGACTGTTAGAGGATTTGAATGTTGACTGTTAGAGAATTTGAAATTTGAATGTTACAGAATTTGAATGTTGACTGTTAGAGAATTTAAATGTTGACTGTTAGAGGATTTGAATTTTGACTGTTACAGGATTTGAATGTTGAATGTTACAGATTTTGAATGATGACTGTTAGATAATTTGAATGTTGACTGTTAGAGGATATGAATGTTGACTGTTACAGGATTTAAATTGTGATTGTTACAGGATTTAAATGTTGACTGTTTAAGAATTTGAATGTTGACTGTTGTAGAATTTGAATGTTGACTGTTACAGATTTTGAATGTTGTCTGTTTCAGAATTTGAATGTTGACTGTTAGAGGATTGGCATTTTGACTGTTACAGGATTTGAATGTTGGATGTTACAGATTTTGAATGATGACTGTTAGATAATTTGAATGTTGACTGTTAGAGTATTTGAATGTTGACTGTTAGATGATTTGAAATTTGACTGTGACAGGATTTGAATGTTGTCTGTTACAGGATTTGAATGTTGACTGTTACAGGATTTGAATGTTGACTGTTTCAGAATTTGAATTTTCACTGTTACAGGATTTGAATGTTGAATGTTGAATGTTACAGATTTTAAATGATGACTGTTAGATCATTTGAATGATGACTGTTAGAGGATATGAATGTTGACTGCTAGAGGATTTGAATTTTGAATGTTACAGGATTTGAATGTAGACAGTTAGAGGATTTGAATGTTGACTGTTAGAGAATTTGACATTTGAATGTTACAGGATTTGAATGTTGACTGTTAGAGAATTTGAATGTTGACTGTTAGAGGATTTGATTTTTGAATGTAACAGGATTTGAATGTTGACTGTTAGAGGATTTGAATGTTGACTGTTAGAGAATTTGAAATTTGAATGTTACAGGATTTGAATGTTGACTGTTAGAGAATTTGAATGTTGACTGTTAGAGGATTTGAATTTTGACTGTTACAGGATTTGAATGTTGAATGTTACAGATTTTGAATGATGACTGTTAGATAATTTGAATGTTGACTGTTAGAGGATATGAATGTTGACTGTTAGAGGATTTGAATTTTGAATGTTACAGGATTTGAATGTTGACTGTTAGAGGATTTGAATGTTGAATGTTAGAGAATTTGAAATTTGAATGTTACAGGATTTGAATGTTGACTGTTAGAGAATTTGAATGTTCACTGTTAGAGGATTAGAATTTTGAATGTTACAGGATTTGAATGTTGGATGTTACAGATTTTGAATGATGACTGTTAGATAATTTGAATGTTGACTGTTAGAGAATTTGAATGTTGACAGTTAGATCATTTGAATTTTGACTGTTACAGGAGTTGAATGTTGTCTATTACAGAATTTCAATGTTGACTGTTACAGGATTTGAATGTTGACTGTTTCAGAGTTTGGATTTTCACTGTTACAGGATTTGAATGTTGACTGTTACAGGTTTTGAATATTGAATGTTACAGATTTTGAATGATGACTGTTAGATAATTTGAATGATGACTGTTAGAGGATATGAATGTTGACTGTTAGAGGATTTGAATTTTGAATGTTACAGAATTTGAATGTTGACTGTTAGAGGATTTGAATGTTGACTGTTAGAGAATTTGAAATTTGAATGTTACAGAACTTGAATGTTGACCGTTAGAGAATTTGAATGTTGACTGTTACAGGATTTGAATTTTGAATGTTACAGGATTTGAATGTTGACTGTTTCAGAATTTGAATTTTCACTGTTACAGGATTTGAATGTTGACAGACAGTCTGTTACAGACTTTGAATGTTAAATGTTACAGATTTTGAATGATGACTGTTAGATCATTTGGATGATGACTGTTAGAGGATATGAATGTTGACTGTTAGAGGATTTGATTTTTGAATGTTACAGGATTTGAATGTTGACTGTTAGAGGATTTGAATGTTGACTGTTAGAGAATTAGAAATTTGAATGTTACAGGATTTGAATGTTGACTGTTAGAGAATTTGAATGTTGACAGTTAGATGATTTAAATTTTGACTGTTACAGGAGTTGAATGTTGTCTGTTACAGGATTTGAATGTTGACTGTTACAGGATTTGAATGTTGACTGTTTCAGAGTTTGGATTTTCACTGTTACAGGATTTGAATGTTGACTGTTACAGGATTTGAATGTTGAATGTTACAGATTTTGAATTATGACTGTTAGATAATTTGAATGATGACTGTTAGAGGATATGAATGTTGACTGTTAGAGGATTTGAATTTTGAATGTTACAGAATTTGAATGTTGACTGTTAGAGGATTTGAATGTTGACTGTTAGAGAATTTGAAATTTGAATGTTACAGAACTTGAATGTTGACCGTTAGAGAATTTGAATGTTGACTGTTACAGGATTTGAATTTTGAATGTTACAGGATTTGAATGTTGACTGTTTCAGAATTTGAATTTTCACTGTTACAGGATTTGAATGTTGACTGTTACAGACTTTGAATGTTAAATGTTACAGATTTGGAATGATGACTGTTAGATCATTTGGATGATGACTGTTAGAGGATATGAATGTTGACTGTTAGAGGATTTGAATTTTGAATGTTATAGGATTTGAATGTTGACAGTTAGAGGATTTGAATGTTGACTGTTAGAGAATTTGAAATTTGAATGTTACAGGATTTGAATGTTGACTGTTAGAGAATTTAAATGTTGACTGTTAGAGGATTTGATTTTTGAATGTTACAGGATTTGAATGTTGACTGTTAGAGGATTTGAATGTTGACTGTTAGAGAATTTAAAATTTGAATGTTACAGAATTTGAAAGTTGACTGTTAGAGAATTTAAATGTTGACTGTTAGAGGATTTGAATTTTGACTGTTACAGGATTTGAATGTTGAATCTTACAGATTTTGAATGATGACTTAGATAATTTGAATGATGACTGTTAGAGGATATGAATGTTGGCTGTTAGAGGATTTGAATTTTGAATGTTACAGGATTTGAATGTTGACTGTTAGAGGATTTGAATGTTGAATGTTAGAGAATTTGAAATTTAAATGTTACAGGATTTGAATGTTGACTGTTAGAGGATTAGAATTTTGAATGTTACAGGATTTGAATGTTGGATGTTACAGATTTTGAATGATGACTGTTAGAGAATTTGAATGTTGACTGTTACAGGATTTGAATGTTGACTGTTTCAGAGTTTGGATTTTCACTGTTACATCAGTTTAATGTTGTCTGTTACAGGATTTGAATGTTGACTGTTACAGGATTTGAATGTTGACTTTTTCAGAGTTTGGATTTTCACTGTTACAGGATTTGAATGTTGACTGTTACAGGATTTGAATGTTGAATCTTACAGATTTTGAATGATGACTGTTAGATAATTTGAATGATGACTGTTAGAGGATATGAATGTTGGCTGTTAGAGGATTTGAATTTTGAATGTTACAGGATTTGAACGTTGACTGTTAGAGGATTTGAATGTTGACTGTTAGAGAATTTGAAATTTGAATGTTACAGAACGTGAATGTTGACCGTTAGAGAATTTGAATGTTGACTGTTAGAGGATTTGAATTTTGAATGTTACAGGATTTGAATGTTGACTGTTAGAGAATTTGAATGTTGACTGTTAGAGAATTTGAATGTTGACTGTTAGAGGATTTGAATTTTGACTGTTAGAGGATTTGAATGTTGACTGTTAGAGGATTTGAATGTTGACTGTTACAGATTTTGAATATTGATTATTTCAGAATTTGAATATTGACTGTTAGAGGATTTGAATGTTGACTGTTAGAGGATTTGAATGTTGTCTGTTAGAGGATTTAAATTGTGACTGTTACAGGATTTAAATTGTGACTGTTTCAGGATTTGAATGTTGACTGTTATAGAATTTAAATGTTGACTGTTACAGATTTTCAATGTTGACTGTTTCAGAATTTGAATGTTGACTGTTAGAGGATTTGAATTTTGACTGTTACAGGATTTGAATGTTGGATGCTACAGATTTTGAATGATGACTGTTAGATAATTTGAATGTTGACTGTTAGAGTATTTGAATGTTGACTGTTACAGGATTTGAATGTTGACTGTTTCAGAATTTGAATTTTCACTGTTACAGGATTTGAATGTTGACTGTTACAGGATTTGAATGTTGAATGTTACAGATTTTGAATGTTGAATGTTACAGATTTTGAATGTTGAATGTTACAGATTTTGAATGATGACTGTTAGAACATTTGAATGATGACTGTTAGAGGATATGAATGTTGACTGTTAGAGGATTTGAATTTTGAATTTTACAGGATTTGAATGTTGACAGTTAGAGAATTTGAATGTTGACTGTTAGAGAATTTTAAATTTGAATGTTACAGGATTTGAATGTTGACTGTTAGAGAATTTGAATGTTGACTGTTAGAGGATTTGAATTTTGACTGTTACAGGATTTGAATGTTAAATGTTACAGATTTTGAATAATGACTGTTAGATAATATGAATGTTGACTGTTAGAGGATTTAAATGTTGACTGTTAGAGGATTTGAATTGTGAGTGTTACAGGATTTAAATGTTGACTGTTACAGATTTTGAATGTTGACTGTTTCAGAATTTGAATGATGACTGTTATAGAATTTAAATGTTGACTGTTACAGATTTTGAATGTTGACTGTTAGAGGATTTGAATTTTGACCGTTACAGGATTTGAATGTTGAATGTTATAGATTTTGAATGATGACTGTTAGATAATTTGAATGTTGACTGTTAGAGGATATGAATGTTGACTGTTAGAGGATTTGAATTTTGAATGTTACAGGATTTGAATGTTGACTGTTAGAGGATTTGAATGTTGACTGTTAGAGGATTAGAATTTTGAATGTTACAGGATTTGAATGTTGGATGTTACAGATTTTGAATGATGACTGTTAGATAATTTGAATGTTGACTGATAGAGAATTTGAATGTTGACTGTTAGATGATTTGATTTTTGACTGGTACAGGATTTGAATGTTGACTGTTAAAGGATTTGAATGTTGACTGTTAAAGGATTTGAATGTTGACTGTTTCAGAATTTGAATTTTCACTGTTACAGGATTTGAATGTTGACTGTTACAGGATTTGAATTTTGAATGTTACAGATTTTGAATGATGACTGTTAGATAATTTGAATGATGACTGTTAGAGGATATGAATGTTGACTGTTAGAGGATTTGAATTTTGAATGTTACAGGATGTGAATGTGTACTGTTAGAGGATTTGAATGTTGACTGTTAGAGAATTTGAAATTTGAATGTTACAGAACTTGAATGTTGACCGTTAGAGAATTTTAATGTTGACTGTTAGAGGATTTGAATTTTGAATGTTACAGGATTTGAATGTTGACCGTTAGAGGATTTGAATGTTGACTGTTAGGGGATTTGAATTTTGACTGTTAGAGGATTTGCATGTTGACTGTTAGAGAATTTGAATATTGACTGTTACAGATTTTGAATATTGATTGTTTCAGAATTTGAATATTGACTGTTAGAGGATTTGAATGTTGACTGTTAGAGGATTTGAATGTTGACTGTTAGAGGATTTGAATGTTGACTGTTAGAGGATTTGAATGTTGACTGTTAGAGGATTTGAATTGTGACTGTTACAGGATTTAAATTGTGACTGTTACAGGATTTAAATGTAGACTGTTTCAGAATTTGAATGTTGACTGTTATAGAATTTAAATGTTGACTGTTACAGATTTTGAATGTTCACTGTTTCAGAATTTAAATGTTGAGTGTTAGAGGATTTGAATTTTGACTGTTAGAGTATTTGAATGTTGACTGTTAGATTATTTGAATGTTGACTGTTAGAGTATTTGAATGTTGACTGTTAGATTATTTGAATTTTGACTGTTTCAGAATTTGTGACAGGATTTGAATGTGGTCTGTTACAGGATTTGAATGTTGACTGTTACAGGATTTTAATGTTGACTGTTTCAGAATTTGAATTTTCACTGTTACAGGATTTGAATGTTGACTGTTACAGGATTTGAATGTTGAATGTTACAGATTTTGAATGTTGAATGTTACAGATTTTGAATGATGACTGTTAGAGGATATGAATGTTGACTGTTAGAGGATTTGAATTTTGAATGTTACAGGATTTGAATGTTGACTGTTAGTGGATTTGAATGTTGACTGTTACAGAATTTGAAATTTGAATGTTACAGGATTTGAATGTTGACTGTTAGAGAATTTGAATATTGACTGTTAGAGGATTTAAATTTTGAATGTTACAGGATTTGAATGTTGAGTGTTAGAGAATTTGAATGTTGACTGTTAGAGGATATGAATGTTGACTGTTAGAGGATTTGAATTTTGACTGTTAGAGGATTTGAATGATGACTGTTAGAGGATTTGAATTTTGAGTGTTAGAGGATTTGAATGTTGACTGTCAGAGGATTTGAATGTTGACTGTTACAGATTTTGAATGTTTGACTGTTTCAGAATTTGAATGTGGACTGTTTCAGAATTTGAAGGTTGACTGTTACATGATTTGAATGTTGACTGTTACAGGATTTGAATGTTGACTGTTAGAGAATTTGAATGTTCACTGTTAGAGGATTAGAATTTTGAATGTTACAGGATTTGAATGTTGGATGTTACAGATTTTGAATGATGACTGTTAGAGAATTTGAATGTTGACTGTTACAGGATTTGAATGTTGACTGTTTCAGAGTTTGGATTTTCACTGTTACAGCAGTTTAATGTTGTCTGTTACAGGATTTGAATGTTGACTGTTACAGGATTTGAATGTTGACTTTTTCAGAGTTTGGATTTTCACTGTTACAGGATTTGAATGTTGACTGTTACAGGATTTGAATGTTGAATCTTACAGATTTTGAATGATGACTGTTAGATAATTTGAATGATGACTGTTAGAGGATATGAATGTTGGCTGTTAGAGGATTTGAATTTTGAATGTTACAGGATTTGAACGTTGACTGTTAGAGGATTTGAATGTTGACTGTTAGAGAATTTGAAATTTGAATGTTACAGAACGTGAATGTTGACCGTTAGAGAATTTGAATGTTGACTGTTAGAGGATTTGAATTTTGAATGTTACAGGATTTGAATGTTGACTGTTAGAGAATTTGAATGTTGACTGTTAGAGAATTTGAATGTTGACTGTTAGAGGATTTGAATTTTGACTGTTAGAGGATTTGAATGTTGACTGTTAGAGGATTTGAATGTTGACTGTTACAGATTTTGAATATTGATTGTTTCAGAATTTGAATATTGACTGTTAGAGGATTTGAATGTTGACTGTTAGAGGATTTGAATGTTGTCTGTTAGAGGATTTAAATTGTGACTGTTACAGGATTTAAATTGTGACTGTTTCAGGATTTGAATGTTGACTGTTATAGAATTTAAATGTTGACTGTTACAGATTTTCAATGTTGACTGTTTCAGAATTTGAATGTTGACTGTTAGAGGATTTGAATTTTGACTGTTACAGGATTTGAATGTTGGATGTTACAGATTTTCAATGATGACTGTTAGATAATTTGAATGTTGACTGTTAGAGTATTTGAATGTTGACTGTTACAGGATTTGAATGTTGACTGTTTCAGAATTTGAATTTTCACTGTTACAGGATTTGAATGTTGACTGTTACAGGATTTGAATGTTGAATGTTACAGATTTTGAATGTTGAATGTTACAGATTTTGAATGTTGAATGTTACAGATTTTGAATGATGACTGTTAGAACATTTGAATGATGACTGTTAGAGGATATGAATGTTGACTGTTAGAGGATTTGAATTTTGAATTTTACAGGATTTGAATGTTGACAGTTAGAGAATTTGAATGTTGACTGTTAGAGAATTTGAAATTTGAATGTTACAGGATTTGAATGTTGACTGTTAGAGAATTTGAATGTTGACTGTTCGAGAATTTGAAATTTGAATGTTACAGGATTTGAATGTTGACTGTTAGAGAATTTGAATGTTGACTGTTAGAGGATTTGAATTTTGACTGTTACAGGATTTGAATGTTAAATGTTACAGATTTTGAATAATGACTGTTAGATAATATGAATGTTGACTGTTAGAGGATTTGAATGTTGACTGTTAGAGGATTTGAATTGTGAGTGTTACAGGATTTAAATGTTGACTGTTACAGATTTTGAATGTTGACTGTTTCAGAATTTGAATGATGACTGTTATAGAATTTAAATGTTGACTGTTACAGATTTTGAATGTTGACTGTTAGAGGATTTGAATTTTGACCGTTACAGGATTTGAATGTTGAATGTTATAGATTTTGAATGATGACTGTTAGATAATTTGAATGTTGACTGTTAGAGGATATGAATGTTGACTGTTAGAGGATTTGAATTTTGAATGTTACAGGATTTGAATGTTGACTGTTAGAGGATTTGAATGTTGACTGTTAGAGGATTAGAATTTTGAATGTTACAGGATTTGAATGTTGGATGTTACAGATTTTGAATGATGACTGTTAGATAATTTGAATGTTGACTGATAGAGAATTTGAATGTTGACTGTTAGATGATTTGATTTTTGACTGGTACAGGATTTGAATGTTGTCTGTTACAGGATTTGAATGTTGACTGTTAAAGGATTTGAATGTTGACTGTTTCAGAATTTGAATTTTCACTGTTACAGGATTTGAATGTTGACTGTTACAGGATTTGAATTTTGAATGTTACAGATTTTGAATGATGACTGTTAGATAATTTGAATGATGACTGTTAGAGGATATGAATGTTGACTGTTAGAGGATTTGAATTTTGAATGTTACAGGATGTGAATGTGTACTGTTAGAGGATTTGAATGTTGACTGTTAGAGAATTTGAAATTTGAATGTTACAGAACTTGAATGTTGACCGTTAGAGAATTTTAATGTTGACTGTTAGAGGATTTGAATTTTGAATGTTACAGGATTTGAATGTTGACCGTTAGAGGATTTGAATGTTGACTGTTAGGGGATTTGAATTTTGACTGTTAGAGGATTTGCATGTTGACTGTTAGAGAATTTGAATATTGACTGTTACAGATTTTGAATATTGATTGTTTCAGAATTTGAATATTGACTGTTAGAGGATTTGAATGTTGACTGTTAGAGGATTTGAATGTTGACTGTTAGAGGATTTGAATGTTGACTGTTAGAGGATTTGAATGTTGACTGTTAGAGGATTTGAATTGTGACTGTTACAGGATTTAAATTGTGACTGTTACAGGATTTAAATGTAGACTGTTTCAGAATTTGAATGTTGACTGTTATAGAATTTAAATGTTGACTGTTACAGATTTTGAATGTTCACTGTTTCAGAATTTAAATGTTGAGTGTTAGAGGATTTGCATTTTGACTGTTAGAGTATTTGATTGTTGACTGTTAGATTATTTGAATGTTGACTGTTAGAGTATTTGAATGTTGACTGTTAGATTATTTGAATTTTGACTGTTTCAGAATTTGTGACAGGATTTGAATGTGGTCTGTTACAGGATTTGAATGTTGACTGTTACAGGATTTTAATGTTGACTGTTTCAGAATTAGAATTTTCACTGTTACAGGATTTGAATGTTGACTGTTACAGGATTTGAATGTTGAATGTTACAGATTTTGAATGTTGAATGTTACAGATTTTGAATGATGACTGTTAGAGGATATGAATGTTGACTGTTAGAGGATTTGAATTTTGAATGTTACAGGATTTGAATGTTGACTGTTAGTGGATTTGAATGTTGACTGTTACAGAATTTGAAATTTGAATGTTACAGGATTTGAATGTTGACTGTTAGAGAATTTGAATATTGACTGTTAGAGGATTTGAATTTTGAATGTTACAGGATTTGAATGTTGAGTGTTAGAGGATTTGAATTTTGACTGTTAGAGGATTTGAATGATGACTGTTAGAGGATTTGAATTTTGAGTGTTAGAGGATTTAAATGTTGACTGTTTCAGAATTAGAATTTTCACTGTTACAGGATTTGAATGTTGACTGTTACAGGATTTGAATGTTGAATGTTACAGATTTTGAATGTTGAATGTTACAGATTTTGAATGATGACTGTTAGAGGATATGAATGTTGACTGTTAGAGGATTTGAATTTTGAATGTTACAGGATTTGAATGTTGACTGTTAGTGGATTTGAATGTTGACTGTTACAGAATTTGAAATTTGAATGTTACAGGATTTGAATGTTGACTGTTAGAGAATTTGAATATTGACTGTTAGAGGATTTGAATTTTGAATGTTACAGGATTTGAATGTTGAGTGTTAGAGGATTTGAATTTTGACTGTTAGAGGATTTGAATGATGACTGTTAGAGGATTTGAATTTTGAGTGTTAGAGGATTTAAATGTTGACTGTCAGAGGATTTGAATGTTGACTGTTACAGATTTTGAATGTTTGACTGTTTCAGAATTTGAATGTGGACTGTTTCAGAATTTGAAGGTTGACTGTTACATGATTTGAATGTTGACTGTTACAGGATTTGAATGTTGACTGTTACAGGATTTGAATGTTGACTGTTTCAGAATTTGAATGTTGACTGTTAGAGGATTTTAATGTTGACTGTTAGAGGATTTGAATTTTGACTGTTAGAGGATTTGAATGTTGACTGTTAGAGGATTTGAATGTTGACTGTTACAGGATTTGAATTTTGACTATTAGAGAATATGAATGTTGACTGTTAGAGATTTTGAATGTTGACTGTTAGAGAATTTGAATGTTGACTGTTAGAGAATTTGAATGTTGACTGTTTCAGAATTTGAATGTTGACTGTTAGAGGATTTGAATGTTGACTGTTAGAGGATTTGAATGTTGACTGATAGAGAACTTGAATGTTGACTGTTACAGGTTTTGAATGTTGACTGTTACAGATTTTGAATGTTGACTGTTAGAGAATTTGAATGTTGACTGTTAGAGGATTTGAATGTTGACTGTTAGAGAATTTGAATGTTGACTGTTACAGGATTTGAATGTTGACTGTTTCATAATTTGAATATTAACTGTTAGAGGATTTGAATGTTGACTGTTAGAGGATTTGAATTTTGACTGTTACAGGATTTAAATGTTGACTGTTACAGATGTTGAATGTTGACTGTTACAGGATTTGAATGTTGACTGTTACAGGATTTGAATGTTGACTGTTACAGGATTTGAATGTTGACTGTTACGGGATTTGAATGTTTACTGTTACAGGATTTCAATATTGAATGTAACAGGATTTGAATGTTGGCTGTTAGAGGATTTGAATGTTGACTGTTAGAGGATTGGAATTTTGACTGTTACAGGATTTAAATGTTGACTGTTACAGATTTTGAATGTTGACTGTTTCAGAATTTGAATGTTGACTGTTATAGAATTTAAATGTTGACTGTTACAGGATTTGAATGTTGACTGTCACAGGATTTGAATGTTGACTGTCACAGGATTTGAATGTTGACTGTTACAGGATTTGAATGTTGACTGTTACAGGATTTGAATTTTGTTGAATGTTAGAGGATTTGAATGTTGACTGTTAGAGAATATGAATGTTGACTGTTAGAGAACATGAATGTTGACTGTTAGAGAATTTGAATGTTGACTGTTAGAGGATTTGAATGTTGACTGTTAGAGGATTTGAATTTTGACTGTTACAGGATTTGAATATTGACTGTTACAGATTTTGAATGTTGACTGTTACAGATTTTGAATGTTGACTGTTTCAGATTTTGGTACTTATGTATTATCTGGGCTCCCATGTTAAATGCACACCATTTTTTCATACCCCGACTATCCAACTACGCATAAAGTTGATTTTATATAGTGTGGCGAGTGCAGCGAGCCACCGTGCCCAAAGCGAGGCGAGCACGGTCTCCTAAGAAAAAGGGGAGCCCAGATATTACATAATTACCCAGATTTTGAATGTTGACTGTTAGAGAATTTGAATGTTTACTGTTAGAGAATTTGAATATTGACTGTTAGAGAATTTTAATGTTGACTGTTAGAGAATATGAATGTTGACTGTTACAGATTTTAAATGTTGTTGGTTAGAGAATTTGAATGTTGACTTTTAGAGGAATTGAATGTTGACTGTTAGAGGAATTGAATGTTGACTGATATAGAATTTAAATGTTGACTGTTAGAGATTTTGAATGTTGACTGTTAGAGAATTTGTATGTTGACTGTTAGATTATTTGAATGTTGACTGTTAGAGTATTTGAATGTTGACTGTTAGATTATTTGAATTTTGACTGTGACAGGATTTGAATGTGGTCTGTTACAGGATTTGAATGTTGACTGTTACAGGATTTTAATGTTGACTGTTTCAGAATTTGAATTTTCACTGTTACAGGATTTTTATGTTGACTGTTACAGGATTTGAATTTTGAATGTTACAGATTTTGAATGTTGAATGTTACAGATTTTGAATGATGATTGTTAGAGGATATGAATGTTGACTGTTAGAGGATTTGAATTTTGAATGTTACAGGATTTGAATGTTGACTGTTAGTGGATTTGAATGTTGACTGTTAGAGAATTTGAATATTGACTGTTAGAGGATTTGAATTTTGAATGTTACAGGATTTGAATGTTGAGTGTTAGAGAATTTGAATGTTGACTGTTAGAGGATATGAATGTTGACTGTTAGAGGATTTGAATTTTGACTGTTAGAGGATTTGAATGATGACTGTTAGAGGATTTGAATTTTGAGTGTTAGAGGATTTGAATGTTGACTGTCAGAGGATTTGAATGTTGACTGTTACAGATTTTGAATGTTTGACTGTTTCAGAATTTGAATGTTGACTGTTTCAGAATTTGAAGGTTGATTGTTACATGATTTGAATGTTGACTGTTACAGGGTTGAATGTTGACTGTTACAGGATTTGAATGTTGACTGTTTCAGAATTTGAATGTTGAGTGTTAGAGGATTTGAATTTTGACTGTTAGACTATTTGAATGTTGACTGTTAGATTATTTGAATGTTGACTGTTAGAGTATTTGAATGTTGACTGTTAGATTATTTGAATTTTGACTGTGACAGGATTTGAATGTGGTCTGTTACAGGATTTGAATGTTGACTGTTACAGGATTTTAATGTTGACTGTTTCAGAATTTGAATTTTCACTGTTACAGGATTTGAATGTTGACTGTTACAGGATTTGAATGTTGAATGTTACAGATTTTGAATGTTGAATGTTACAGATTTTGAATGATGACTGTTAGAGGATATGAATGTTGACTGTTAGAGGATTTGAATTTTGAATGTTACAGGATTTGAATGTTGACTGTTAGTGGATTTGAATGTTGACTGTTACAGAATTTGAAATTTGAATGTTACAGGATTTGAATGTTGACTGTTAGAGAATTTGAATATTGACTGTTAGAGGATTTGAATTTTGAATGTTACAGGATTTGAATGTTGAGTGTTAGAGAATTTGAATGTTGACTGTTTCAGAATTTGAAGGTTGACTGTTACATGATTTGAATGTTGACTGTTACAGGGTTGAATGTTGACTGTTACAGGATTTGAATGTTGACTGTTTCAGAATTTGAATGTTGAGTGTTAGAGGATTTGAATTTTGACTGTTAGACTATTTGAATGTTGACTGTTAGATTATTTGAATGTTGACTGTTAGAGTATTTGAATGTTGACTGTTAGATTATTTGAATTTTGACTGTGACAGGATTTGAATGTGGTCTGTTACAGGATTTGAATGTTGACTGTTACAGGATTTTAATGTTGACTGTTTCAGAATTTGAATTTTCACTGTTACAGGATTTGAATGTTGACTGTTACAGGATTTGAATGTTGAATGTTACAGATTTTGAATGTTGAATGTTACAGATTTTGAATGATGACTGTTAGAGGATATGAATGTTGACTGTTAGAGGATTTGAATTTTGAATGTTACAGGATTTGAATGTTGACTGTTAGTGGATTTGAATGTTGACTGTTACAGAATTTGAAATTTGAATGTTACAGGATTTGAATGTTGACTGTTAGAGAATTTGAATATTGACTGTTAGAGGATTTGAATTTTGAATGTTACAGGATTTGAATGTTGAGTGTTAGAGAATTTGAATGTTGACTGTTAGAGGATATGAATGTTGACTGTTAGAGGATTTGAATGTTGAGTGTTAGAGGATTTGAATGATGACTGTTAGAGGATTTGAATTTTGAGTGTTAGAGATTTTGAATGTTGACTGTCAGAGGATTTGAATGTTGACTGTTACAGATTTTGAATGTTTGACTGTTTCAGAATTTGAATGTTGACTGTTTCAGAATTTGAAGGTTGACTGTTACATGATTTGAATGTTGACTGTTACAGGATTTGAATGTTGACTGTTACAGGATTTTAATGTTGACTGTTTCAGAATTTGTATGTTGATTGTTAGAGGATTTTAATGTTGACTGTTAGAGGATTTGAATGTTGACTGTTAGAGGATTTGAATGTTGACTGTTACAGGATTTGAATTTTGACTATTAGAGAATATGAATGTTGACTTTTAGAGATTTTGAATGTTGACTGTTAGAGAATTTGAATGTTGACTGTTAGAGAATTTGAATGTTGACTGTTTCAGAATTTGAATGTTGACTGTTAGAGGATTTGAATGTTGACTGTTAGAGGATTTGAATGTTGACTGATAGAGAACTTGAATGTTGACTGTTACAGGATTTGAATGTTGACTGTTACAGATTTTGAATGTTGACTGTTAGAGAATTTGAATGTTGACTGTTAGAGGATTTGAATGTTGACTGTTAGAGAATTTGAATGTTGACTGTTACAGGATTTGAATGTTGACTGTTTCATAATTTGAATATTAAATGTTAGAGGATTTGAATGTTGACTGTTAGAGGAATTGAATTTTGACTGTTACAGGATTTAAATGTTGACTGTTACAGATGTTGAATGTTGACTGTTACAGGATTTGAATGTTGACTGTTACAGGATTTGAATGTTGACTGTTACAGGATTTGAATGTTGACTGTTAGAGAATTTGAATATTGACTGTTAGAGAATTTGAATGTTGACTGTTAGAGAATTTGAATGTTGACTGTTACAGATTTTAAATGTTGTTGGTTAGAGAATTTGAATGTTGACTTTTAGAGGAATTGAATGTTGACTGTTAGAGGAATTGAATGTTGACTGATATAGAATTTAAATGTTGACTGTTAGAGATTTTGAATGTTGACTGTTAGAGAATTTGTATGTTGACTGTTAGAGAACATGAATGTTGACTGTTAGAGAATTTGAATGTTGACTGTTAGAGGATTTGAATGTTGACTGTTAGAGGATTTGAATTTTGACTGTTACAGGATTTGAATATTGACTGTTACAGATTTTGAATGTTGACTGTTACAGATTTTGAATGTTGACTGTTACAGATTTTGGTACTTATGTATTATCTGGGCTCCCATGTTAAATGCACACCATTTTTTCATACCCCTACTATCCAACTACGCATGGAGCTGATTTTATATAGTGTGGCGAGCGCAGCGAGCCACCGTGCCCAAAGCGAGGTGAGCGCAGTCTCCTAAGAAAACCGGGAGCCCAGATATTACATAATTACCCAGATTTTGAATGTTGACTGTTAGAGAATTTGAATGTTGACTGTCAGAGATTTTGAATGTTGACTGTTAGAGGATTTAAATTTTGACTGTTAAAGGATTTGAATGTTGACTGTTATAGATTTTGAATGTTGACTGTTAGAGGATTTGAATTTTGACTGTAACAGGATTTGAATGTTGACTGTTACAGATTTTGAATGTTGACTGTTAGAGAATTTGAATATTGACTGTTAGAGAATTTGAATGTTGACTGTTAGAGAATTTGAATGTTGACTGTTACAGATTTTCAATGTTGACGGTTAGAGAATTTGAATGTTGACTGTTAGAGGAATTGAATGTTGACTGTTAGAGAAATTGAATGTTGACTGATATAGAATTTAAATGTTGACTGTTAGAGAATTTGTATGTTGACTGTTACAGGATTTTAATGTTGACTGTTACAGGATTTGAATGTTGACTGTTAGAGAATTTGAATTTTGAATGTTACAGGATTTGAATGTTGACTGTTAGAGCAGGGGTGTCAAACTCAAATTCATTGGGGGCCGCATCAGCAGTATGTGTCCACTCTTTATTATCATAATAGTGTCCTTCATACAAGTATGTCTCAAATAATACCACTGTAACTCAGCAGTAGCATTTCCCTCCTGCTATTGCTGTGAACTGCAGTGCATTAGGGCACACGCTGCCTGCACAGGGGGGCAGCACTCAGTCAGGGCATATGTCCTGCTTATTATCATGGGACACAGCTATTAATGATTGGCTGCAATGTGCCAGTGCACACACACACACATAGGCAGAGAGTTTGACACTTACCCGCTCTGATGCGTCCACTCCAGTCTGAGCTGCTCCACCACCAAGGACACAGCTGCTCTCTCACACAGGTGCATTTCCCCCTCCCTCCTGTGAGTAGCGCTCCTCGCACTATCTATCCAGGAGTGGGGGGCAGCGTGCTCCCAGTCACTGTGCAGTGCACACTCAGCAGTAAGTGACCTGGAGCGCACAGCAGCAGCAGCACCATTCACCACGACGGACCTGCTGTTTCCTCTCTCTGGCTCCTATACAGCAGGTGGGAGCGGAGGAGGGGTTGACGACCGGCGGCACTGCGCTAGAGGGCAGACGTTCTCTGGCTTGTAGGCTGCCGCGCATGCGCTGAAGAGGCGGCTTTCTTGTTTAAAAAAAAATCGAGAATAAAAGGTGAAGGCTGGCGGCGGCTGCGCGGGCCACATGAAGAGATCTGGCAGGCCGGATTTGGCCAGCGGGCCTTGTGTTTGACACCCCTGCATTAGAGCATGGGGTGCAAATTTGTGTGGTCCTGTAGAATGAACTTGCAATGCAGCCAGCCCAGACTTCAATATTTGCCAAGGTGGGTGAGAGGGGTGAAAGGGTGGAGGGGACTGGGTTGTAGTAATGTGTGGCATATGTGTAAGCACCATCACTGTGTGGCATTATGTGTATAAGGACATTACTGTGTGGCATTATGTCTATAAAGGTTGGTTATACTGTGTACAGGGTGCACTACTGTGTGGCTTAAAGTGTATATAGGGCACTACTTTGTGGTGCAATATGAATTAGGAGCAATACAGTGTGGTGTAATGTTAATAAGGAGCAAAACAGTGTTGTGTAATATCAATAAGGAGCAATGGGCAGTGGAGTAGCTAGGTGCCACTGTGCCTGGAGCAAGGGCATGTTTCGCGCCCCCCCCCCCACCCCCGAAAGCAACACAGAACGGCAGGGAGATGATATGGAAATGCAGAACTGTAGGGAGAAGATAGAGACACGCATAACTGTAGGGTGAGGATAGAGAGGCGTAGAACTGTAGGGAGAGGATAGAGAGGCGTAGAACTGTAGGGAGAGGATAGAGAGGCGTAGAACTGTAGGGAGAGGATAGAGAGGGACGCAGAACTGTAGGGAGAGGATAGAGAGATGCAGAATTGTAGGGAGAGGATAGAGAGAGACGCGGAACTGTAGGGAGAGGATAGAGAGAGACGTAGAACTGTACGGAGAGGATAGAGAGAGACGCAGAACTGTAGGGAGAGGATAGAGAGAGAAGCAGAACTGTAGGGAGAGGATAGAGAGAGAAGCAGAACTGTAGGGAGAGGATAGAGAGGGAAGCAGAACTGTAGGGAGAGGATAGAGAGGGACGCAGAACTGTAGGGAGAGGATAGAGAGAGACGCAGAACTGTAGGGAGAGGATAGAGAGAGAGGCAGAACTGTAGGGAGAGGATAGAGAGAGAGGCAGAACTGTAGGGAGAGGATAGAGAGAGACGCAGAACTGTAGGGAGAGGATATACATTCCGCCCTTAGTGAGGAAATAAGATACCGGGCAACAGGGAGTTAACAGAGATGCAGGGCTGCAGGGAGGGAATAGAGAGATGTGAGAGGTAGGGAAGGGAAACACCACAGCACATTTGAATAAAATGCAGTGACAGTGAAAAAAGGCACATATATTAAACATCAGCCTGCTGCTGACTCTACAGCAATTGGCAACAATGACATCCAAAAACTTCTAAAGAACTCTCTGATAACTGATCTGCTGACAGGCAGGTACAGGGGCACCAATGTGGCTGTGCCCAAGCTATGGGCACCATGTGGGTCCACACCTGCTGGATTCCCTGCATGCAGGAAATACAGTACATTCATCCATAAATCCATCGCCTCATACAGTACATACATATACTGCCTCCATACAAACACATACACCGACTATACAACATATACTGCTTACATACATAAATACACTGCCTCCATAAATACACACACAAATACGTAAAGTAAATACATCAATACATACACTGCCAAAATACATACTACATACAGTACAAGACCTCTCTCATACATGCACAACCACATACTGTATCCATTCATACATATATCCATCCTGCCTAGTCCCCAGTCTGGACACACTAGCCTGTGACAGCTATCACTGCTGCCTGCACCACCAAAAAAAAAAAAAGCAATCTACCGCTGACTGGCATGGCGCCGACTTGGGGGGGGGGGGGTTTACTGCTCACCACTGCTAACTCCTTCTTCCAGCACCCGATGCCTCAGGCAACAAGAGGTTACTGGTGCACAGCCGCTGGGGGTTAAAGCAAAGCCGCTACTGCTGGCGGGGAAGCACCGCTCCAACCCTGACGCTACCACCAGCTCCATAGCACCGCTAGCGCTATCGCTGGTGAGGGCAGCCGCTGCTGCCTGATTACTGGAGCATGCTGAAAAAGGGAGCGGACGGGAGGCTGCGGGGAGCACGACTCCGGTGCCATTTGATGTTTCTGCACCCGGAGCTCGTGCTTCACCGGCTCCGCCCTCCCTATGCCTGGGTCAGGTGCAGAACTAGCGATGGTGCTAAGGGGCATCAACTAAAATCTTGCCTAGGGCATCAGATTAGCTAGGGCCAGTTCTTTCTGCTCCAGTCTTTAACACTGAGGAGGGCCTGTGTCAGACAATGTTGTTGTTGATGTTCCTCCCTTTTGAGCTCTTTTTATTAAGGGTAATTGTAAACACTTTTATTTCTCCTGTGGTATGGGAGTGACCTGTTATAGAGGTGCAATATGGCATTGTAGAGTAGAGTTGTTAGAAATTGGCCATTAAGCTAATTGTGGGGAGAGTTTAACATAAAATGTATTGCTTGTGTAGACATCTGTTTTTAAAACAACAAACCTGTCTCCCCTGTATGGGATATATTGGTATCACCTTCAGTCTGTTTGAACCGTGTGCACACCTAAATCTGCCACATGCTAATAACATATCATTCAGAGCATTAATAATGATTAAATGTGTAATATAGCACAAAACCATGTTAATGCCCTAGTTTCTGTATGTGGAACAGGTTATTACCTTGTGAAATAGACAGAAAGAAATAATGCCACCATTTATATGAGATAAGTCTGGTACTCCTTGCTGTCATGTACAGTGTATGACCTAGCTAATGATGGAGGGATGGCTACCAGCTACTGAAAGTGCCCATTAAGTAGAAAGATGCTCAAAGGCACTAAGTACCTGCATTGTGAGTTTCTATTAAATCTTCTGCTAACATTTGTCATGATGACAGTTGCTATGTATTGGTCAATAGTACTAAACTAAAATCTTAATCTCTCACAACAGGCCATATAGATTAATAAAAGCATGTTATAAATAGAGTATTTGTACTTTTACAGTGTGGAGAATGGTGAGCCAAAGAATTAAGAAATATAAAAGTTCTGTGTTGGCATTTGTTGCAGGGAGGATGATTAACATGTTATACAGATGTAATACTGGCAGATCCTCAAACTAAAACCACATGGTGTGAAAATTCTCTGTCGGCATCCTTCCGTCACATAATTCTCTAATCTTACAGCATAGTACAGCACGTGTTTATCTCTTAATAATGATTTGTCCAAACAGGCCATTTATGTGATTGGGAATGGACAACAATAAGGTTTTGGACCAGATTCAGAACATTTTTGCACCCCTGAATCCGAAAATGACATAAATTTTTCTTCATCAGGTCAGGTTTTAGTGCTAAATTGGTTTAAAAAACTGCGATCTTAGAACTAAATTTATTGAATTTTTGTGACATGACCTGTGGATTTTTAAAATTTTTAATCTCCAAATTCGTTTTTTTCAGGGAAAATATATTTTTCTAATAAAACACAATTTATTAATTACATTTTAAACAAAACAGTGTACATTGTATAGCAGAGATTTGTAATTGGTTACTAAGTGCATGTAAATTGCATGTTAAGCCATCATTATTCAAAATTCAGGGCTTGATTTCCTGGAACACCTAGAATGCTCAGCAGCAGGGATGTCTCTCCTCAAAGTCCAACAGTAATCAGCCATCATGACTGCCCAGCCAGCATCCCTGATACCTGGTCTCCATCTCTTTCATCTCGTGATGGAATCTCTCACTCTGCTCGTCGCTCATTGATCCCAGAGTCTCAGGAAACTGATCTATATGTGAGAATAAGTAATGCATTTTTATACTCATGTTGCATTCAAGGTTTCTGAAAGCAGTCAGCATAGTGGTAACAAGTTCTATGTTTTTCATTGCCTTCTTGTTGCCCAGAAAGTTCTTCACCACCAGAACAAAAGCCTTCCATGCTTCCAGTTCCACTTTTTTCAAAAGATTTCAAACTGTGGATCTCGGATGAGCTGACAGATTTGAGGACCATCGAAGATACCAGCTTTCACCTTCTCAATAGACAATATTCAAAAAGCCTGGCACAAGTAAGTGAAGCATCCACCATCCCTGTCCAGAGCTTTGGTGAATTGTTTTATCAAGCCAAGCCTGGTGTGCAGCGGTGGGAAGATTATCCTGTCTCTGTTCACCGGAGGGTTGTTGATGACATTGATAGATCTGCTAGGCACCAATTACTCCCGTACAGGCCAGTCCTTCTTTTTGTAATGTTGAGATCAATTCCTATGTGTAGTCAACAAACAGAACCTTTATTCTTTATGATTGGTTCTCTTGGAGTTGATTTCTTCTTTAAGTATGCCGTGCTAAAGATTATATCTAGCAAACTGTGGTTTTTTAATATGCAGCCTAAGATGCACCAGAAATTACACATTTCGTGCAAGCAACAAGAAAGGAGCCATTTAGCTGCCACCTTAGGCACAAACCCTTAAGCTATCTTCTTTTAAATATAATCATGTAACTCAAAACTGCAGTGACAGTGAAATTTTGCTCAGCAAGTCCGCAAGCCTGTGTGGATTAGGGCATTCATACACAGGATACGATAGGACCAGTTATGTCACTGCAGCTTAAATGACTGTGATTTGCACTTTTGACCTGTGTCAGAACCCACAAAAAATACTAAAAGTTCTAAAGACGTAGAGAATAGGTTCAGCTGACTGTTGCAGAGAAAGTACAGTAATACACTATTACATTTGTGCTAGTAAATCAGATTACATCTCAACTATGTAAATGACTTGAATTCCTGTATATTTTGTATGTTACATTTAATATAAAATTGTAACTTACGAGGAATATTTTTCTTGTTTGAAAATAACAGAAAGTTTAGTTATAGCACAGTAACTTTTAAAGTGTTGTGGTACAAAAATTAACGATGATCTTAATGAAATAAATAAAACAAATTATCTTGAAGTCGGACAGCCTATGGCATGTTATAATTATTTCTAAAACTGTACATCACTAAGAGGAAGAGCAGCTACAAAGTTTTTTCACTGCATTTATACCGTATGTGCCCTATCTTTCAAGGAGTCATTTTAAATAATAGCTCTCTCTTTGGTTAGCAGAGTGCTCCAGGACATTCTAGATAGGTCAAGCGCTTTCTCAGTTTATAAAGGTTAAAGGCTGGACAGTAGGTCCTTAGCAATGTTATTTAGATATGTATACACAATGATTTATCATTTCATAGAAAAGGAATAACAGCACTCACTGTCTAATGTGTATACAATTATGTTTTGCTTAAAGTAACAAAATTTAGGTCTGATTTAGACCTGTTCAATACGCAGCCTAGCGAACAGGAAACCGCCGCCCGCATCCCCCCCCGCCACCCGGAGTCCGCTCACTAGCATGCGAGAGGATGTGTTCGCATACACGTCCACTCACATGTGGCCAAACAGAAGAGAAATGATTCAATGGTCGCTCACCACCTAATGATTTCTCTTCCGTTCATTAATAAAAGGTAGTCAAGACTGACTTTTATTTTGGCCGGAGATGGCCGAATTCGTGGCGGGCGCTGACGCCATGTGATATCAGCCCCCCGACTCGAGCAGATATGGACCCACTTGCATTCGCAGGGGTACTCCCAGCATTTTCATGGGGGCATCCACTGTTTTTGTGGGCATGCCCAGAAAACACTGGGCTTACCCCTGCGCCCACCCCCTGCCCGCCCCTCCCTTCCTAAAGCAAATGGCTCGGAAACTCGTCAAAGACTGCCGCTCCTGGAGTTTGCGCATACATTTGCGCGTGCGCATATTTGCACACTCGCAAACCTCGAACATCAGGGGCGGAGCCAAATTCAGACTCTAGCGAACAAGTCTGAATCGCCCCATAGACATTATGATTTCAGCAAGGTTTCTGTCAGACATAGCATTTCACTCTGGCATACATGAAAGTCATCTAGTCATTAGTTATGAACTCCAGCAAGGCAAGTACTCTACAAGGCAAGAGCATTAGCAGATAGAGGGCCAGATGCACTAAGCTTCAAAAGTGATCAAATGGAGAGTGATTAACAACCAACCAATCAGCTCCTGCCTGACATTTTTCACATAAAGCCACATGCCATAATGCCAATTACACATAAGGCCACACATGATGCCCATTGCATATAATATAACACACCACAATGCCCTTCGCATACTATATAACACACCGTAATGCCCATCACATACTATTTAACAAATCGTAATGCCCATTACACATTTAACACATAAGTGGCACTTACCTACATGCTCGATGCCAAAGGGGACTGAAATTGCTCGTTGCCAAGGGGGACTGAAATTGCTCGCAGGGAGGGAAGGTGGGAGTAATAGTGTGGATCAGGGAGGGTGGGAGTGATAGTGCAGAGCAGGGAGGGAGGGTGGGAGTAGTAGTGTGGAGCAGGGAGGGAGGGTGGGAGTAGTAGTGTGGAGTGAGGGTAGGAGGAAGTAGTGTGGAACAGAGAGGGAAGGTGGGAGTAGTAGTGTGGAGTGAGGGTGTGAGTAGTAGTGTGGAGCGAGGGTCGGAGGGAGTAGAGTGGAACAGGGAGGGAGGGAGTAGAGTGGAACAGGGAGGAAGGGTGATAGTAGTGTGGAACAGGGAGGGAGGGTGGGAGTAGTACTGTGAAGCCCCCCCAGCTGTCAGGGGAAGTGCGCAGTCGGCACCCCCCAGCCGGCAAAGCAGTGGTGCAATCCACGCACCCCCACCCCCTGTTACCGGGCCTGCCCGCTCCAGGCTCCCCGCGGTGTCTGGGAGACATGCACGGTGCTGGCTTCTATTTAAGATTCACATCTCCCGATGGACCACACTAGCCAATAGGCACTCGCTGTCCAGCAGCCACCAGTTGATTGCCAGCGGGAGACATGAATTTTAAATAGTACCACGTCTACCGGACACAGCAGGGAGCCGGGAGCTAGCGGGGGAGACAGAGATGGCAGACGAGTGCAGGGGAGCGGGTGAGCTGGCGGTGCCAGCATGCCTCCGGCGCCCTGATAGCTTCTGGCGCCCAGAGCTTGTACTCCACCGCCCTCGCTACGCCTCTGTGTACTAGGCTGCTAACGCACAGGGGCAGGTGGGAAGGAGCTTGGCTGGGCAGCATTTACCTTCTCGCTATTCTCTAATTACTCGTAGCCCAGCAAGCAGGTCTGAATCAGGCCCTATAAGTTATTAACAAAGGAAATATTATCTCTAAGATGAGACCAGGGTACACTTCGTGCTCTCACAGGTGGTTACTTTATGTTGGTGAGAGAGCTTAGATATCTATATAAAATATTCATATAAAAATAGGTCTGTTGGTATTCATAAAGTTGGGACAGAGATATTCACAATGATACCAAAACAGCTGAGGTATGACTAGCCTTAAAACCTGGACTGGAATACCCATTTCACACGGGAAAAATAACGTGGGTCTGAACCGGGTTGTTGCCAGGTCGACCCTGCGAAAAAGCCACCAGTAAAACCCGGGTCCAGCAACCTGGCATTCTGATTCTGACAACTGGACACCAGTGTTGGATAAGGTTGAAGAATTGTAATTTGTATTACTTTATCATGACTGTATAAGCGCTCACTGGGTTTCCTTGTATACACCACTTTCTTGGACACAAAATCTAAGAAAATAAAGGATCAATAAATTAAAGGACACCATATCTAAAGTATCTAATGCACAAACTGAAATCTATATTTCAGAATTCGGTCCCTTTAATGTGGATGACACTCCGTTGGGGTAACTAGGGCTCTGCAGCCCTAGCAGTGGTGGGGGGAGCCGGCAACACGTGGAAGCAGTGTCACAACACTGCGCAGTACCTGTGGGAGCTGGAGGCAGGAGAATGCAGGGGACTGCAGCCAGAGCCAGCTCTAGCTGCTCAGCAAGAGCTGCTCCCTTACTGAGATGAGGTGCCCAGCACTGCCGAGCTGCCACTAGAAATTGTGGGGCCTGGTACTGATTTCTAGGTCAGGCACCCCCCTACTGTGCAGCTCTGCTGACGTCTGGCTATTCAGCGCCACCCCCCCACAAGCACACACATACATCCACATACACCACACTCTGCATACTGTGTACATAAATACAGTATTCACTCTCTCACACACACACACACACACACATACAAACACAGTACACAGCATACATAACACACACACACAAGACACATTGCATAGATACATATAAAACACACACACAGCATACATTAACACACTACACACAGCATACAGTACAACCACAGACACACATAACATATAGATATACACACATACTGTGTACATTGTGGCCGCAGGGAGACCACGGATACACAGCTGGTGTGCTTTGGGCGAGAGGGTAGCGACTCTGGGTGAGAGGGTGGTGGCACCGGGCAAGGGGGTGGTGGCTACGGTTGAGGCAGCTTTCGGCCAGGAGTTGGGGGCCTCCAGCTTCTCCGCACCCAGGAGAGGAAGAAGGCAGGAGCAGGGGCGTAACTAACTATTTAGCGCCCCCCCACCGCACGTTTATTCGGCGCCCCCCCCCACCTAACCTGCCCCCCCTTCTTACTCGTGGTCTGCGTCTCGCCCGGCTCTCTGTCGGGACCTTCCTGACGTCACGGTCCCGGCCGGCTCCTGCTGCTACAATGAAAACGGACTATTAGAAAATGGCTTCCCCCATACTGCAGACAGAAAACTGGGGGCAGCCATTTTCTAATTGTCAGTTTTCATTGCAGCAGGAGCCGGCCGGGACCGTGACGTCAGGAAGGTCCCGACAGAGAGCCGGGCGAGACACAGACCGCGGGTAACTATAGCCCCGCAGCCCCCCCCGCGGCGCCCCCAATTTCTCTGCGCCCCCCGCCACCACGGGGGCTGTGGATCTATAGTTACGCCACTGGGCAGGAGCTGGCAGTGGACTGTGGCCATGCACATGATGGCGGTATGGGACTGCGGGCGGTGTAAAAGGGAGCAAACGCCGGGTCGCACCCGGCTTGAAGCAGGGTTCAAAAACCTGGGTGCGACCCGGCGTTTTTAGTGTAAAAGGGGTATACATTGTATGTTCAATGGGTCAAGGGAGATAATTGTGATGGGTCATAGGAGGGATAATTGTGATGGGGCACAGGAAGGATATGTATTAAAAATTATAATGAATGTATTGGAGGGCGAGTCAGATTTTTTTTGCCAAGGGGGCGCAAAATTTGTAGTTACAGTACGCCACGCCATGCTTCGGGCTGACGTGGATATTTGGGGTTTGAAATGGAGCCATTTGCTAGTATGCAACATGGAGCACTGGAAAATGCAGCCTTTATTCTGCATGACATGGACACGGGCAAGGTTGCCATACCCTGCCGCACAAATTACTTGCGTACCCTGCCGCACAAATTAGATGCATTTGCGTATGAGGAGCACGTGAGTCCCAGGCAGATGGAACGCCTCTCCGCCAGCGTCCGCCAGAGCGCCTCTCCTCCGGCGTCCGCCAGTGCAGGGGATCTGGCGGTTACCGCCACTGTATGAGAAATGCTCACTAGGCTTGCCAGGGTCGCCAGGAACAGAGCTGCAGCTCGCGGGGACACACTGTATGAGAGGTGCTCACTAGGCTTGCCAGGGACGCCGGGGACAGAGCTGCAGCTCGCAGGGACAGTCCAGTCACTATGCTGCCTGATGGGGACACTACGCTGACTACGCAGGGCTGCCACGGGGTCACTACGCTGACTACACTGGGCTGCCTTTGGCCTACACTGACAACGTAGCTTGGCCTGTGAAATTACACAAGTACCTATATTTCTACCTATGTGCTCGTTGCCAAGGGGTTACGTGCTCATTGTCAGGGGTTTACAGGCTTGTGATAAGAGGATGGGGCTAGTGCTAATGGGAGAATAGGGGGGGGGGGGGGCTGGATGGTGTTAATAGGAGGATGAAGTTTGTGATGGGAGAATGGGATTCAGGGACTATTATGGATACACCACTAGGCCATCATCTATCACAACATACAGTACATTAACGTGGGAGGACAGCAGTAACTCCATACCTTCTCCCCAATGAGCAGATGCTGGTTCCTGTTACACTGATGCTATGATACCACAGATACGAAGCTGTGTAATGTGACCAGCACCAGTGAGGATGATTTTTAATGTCCTGTTACCTTCTCCTCCACCTTCTGCTCTGGGCCCACACTCTGCCTCGGGTCTGTTATTTCACCATATGGGGTCTTCCTGGAGCTGGGCTCCTATAGCAGCAATAAACGGGAGGACCCCATAGTAGGCACATCTGCAGCGCCTGCAAGTGTCGTCATCTGTCCACCCTACTCCTCCATTAACCCAGCACTCCAGGCCGCAGCCTGATAAGCCTATTAGTTGATCAAGCCCTACCCCATCCCACAGATTATTGACTTCTTGCAAAACTGTTCAGTAACCTTTCAGGAGACAAACTCCAAATGCGTCACGCAATTATCTTCAGTGTCTCCTATCCTTACACATCTGTCCCGTTCACCGGCTGATCATTTGCAGTAATAATTTGCTTCACACTGTACTCACTGACTGAAGCTTAACCTGTTTAAATAAAACTGTGAAGACAATTTAGATTGCAGTTACATTCAGCGAGTTCTCTTTTCTCATTAACCTGCCTTTGGAAAGAGTAAAGGCAGCATATTGCTCTGGCCATTTCCATCTTCAAATATTTAAAAATCAAAGTAACTGACACACATTGTAGGAACCAAATGGTCAGCCACACAAATCCATAATAAATTGAACTTGCCATATATAGTTTATACAGTATGTTGACACTGAAAAAGCATGCTAGTTGTAGGCAATCAGCAATGTAGAATTATTGTAACTTTTGTTGTTTATTGATTTGTAAATGCCACAGTGCTTTGATATGCTGACAATAATAGGATAATAGTGCATACATGAAAGGAACATAAAATCTTTTCTAGACAAAATAAATGCAGCCATAAAAGTAAAACTAAGGTTACAGGATCGGAGGTGCCTAAAAATAAAAAGAGATGGGATATCAGCTATGCTGTATTTATGTGTTTAGTATACAGCAGGTGGATCCAGCACCTGTGCCCAGCACTGCCATCAGAAATAGTAGGGGCTGACAACATAGTAAGCTGCACGTAATGTATAGATGAGACACCCGGATCAGCAAGAACTATTCAGAGGGTCGATGCTCAGGGAAGACCTGATTTTGAGAAATGCTCTCTGCCCATTGGCCTGCTGTGGTTGCACAGCCTTCAGGTATCTGGGTAGAATCTAGGGATATGCCCCTTCTCTGTCCCTCTGCCCCTGATGAGTCATGCTTGTGCCTGTCCTACCTTCCGTACCTGATCAGGTATCCTAGGACAGTACACCCCTAGTTATGGCCCTAGGATTTCCTTCAAGTCTGGAGCAAGGAATCGATGTGCTCCCCACCAGAGGCGTAACTACACCATTGTGGGCCCCATAGCAAAACTTTGGAAGGGCCCCCCAGCACTTTACCAAAATGAGGGCGGTGGGGGGGGGGGGGGGGGGGGTTGGTCAGAATAGCAAACGGGGATGGGTATGATTTGGTAGCAGGTATATTAGGTATAAGCACAGGACATTAGACATAAGATCAGGACAATAGGGAGAGAACAACACAGACAGGATAGGACATTACACATAAGCTCAGGACAATAGGGACAGGACAATAGGGACAGGACAATAGAGACAGGACAATTAGGATGACAATAGGGATAGGACAGGACAATAGAGATAGGAGGGGACATTAGGAAAAAGCACAGGACAATAGGGACAAGACGTCCTCCCCACTCACCAAGCATGTATTCAGAGAGAGACCCTGCTGTTCCCTGCGCTGGGTCTCTCTTGCTCACATCCGCTGGGTGGGTGAAAGATAGACACAGGCAGCCACTGCTCCCTGCTTGGTCTCCCCCTCACACGCGCTGAGGGGGCAGACAGGAATCGCCGTCAGGTGCTGCTCTCTGCTGGGTCTCCCCCGTTGCTCACATGCGCAGCGGGGGAGACCATACACACGATGGAGGGGGGGGGGGCGGCAAGTGCTGCAGTTCCACCGCCACTGCCAGGTCTCTCCCCCGCTCACATGCGCTGCGTGTCCGGAGAGCCGGAGACAGGACACGGGAGGCGCAGGCACAGGTGCTTCTCCCCGTCACAGGTGCTGGGGGGAAGGGGAGAGACAGGAGGTGCCGACGGCAGTGCTGTTCCCTGCTGGGTCTTCACCAGCTCAGAGCCAGCGCAGGAAAAGGCAGGGGAGTGCTTGCTGTCCATGGGGCCCCCCCAGCCGCCGGGCCCCATAGCAGCTGCACCCCCTGCACCCTGGGTAGTTCCGCCACTGCTCCCCACCCTCCAGTACTATTGCCCGATATTGTCCCAAACGGGGTGTTGTCAGTGGCAGATAGTCCGACAGGTGCCCAATTTTGTGTCTTGCTTTAGGCCCCATGGAGGGCTAAATCTGCCTCTGCATACACTTCATATCCCTTTACACTCCAACACACCCTGCGCTCCCTGTCCCCACACATAACCTCATATCCCTCTAACCCCCAACACACCATCTATTTATCCTCTCTCAATGTGTTGTATATGCAGCATACCAGTAACAAAGTTGTTTGTTATCTCTTTTCCTGTCCAGGCATACTGTACAGAGAGTGTGTATCATTCATGTGCTGCTTTTCAGCCACACATGCCTTATTGTGGAAAAGAGGGAGAATTTAGTAGACATTATAAATGTATCTGTGAAATGTGTGCTCTGCTTTGTGATCAGAGATCTGGGTAGGACAAGCACAGCAGCATAACTGGGGCTGAGGCAGCCATGTAGCAAAACAGCGGCGCCGGCCCTCCTCTTTGGTGTGTGCGGATGCTGAGGGAGAGAGGTGTGCGGTGTACAGGGATAGAAGTAAAATATGGACCATAGGGGGGTTTGGGGGTCAATCATACAGAACTTAAAGAGAAATGGATGGTATAAAGAGGGTGGCCCCCTGTCTGGTATGAATTAAATATATAATCAATGCGTGTGGTACAGGGGTGTGCTACCACGGACAAAAGGATTGACAGTTGAAAGGAGACTGGGGTTGGTTTGTCACGATGTGGTGCACCAGAAGAAAAAATTGAATGCAATAAAATATACCTTTTAATAAGAGTCAATTAAAATGCGAAATATGACAAATTACATGAAATATGTAGTGAAAAACATGTACATGAAAAAAGTGAATACAGTGCAAGTTAAAATTGCACGCACGGAGTCTCTGTCTGTCTAATGCCTCCTAAATAAATGATAGAAATCAGTCTCAGTGTGGTCTCTTACTCTTTCCTTTATCTTTGACTATGCAGCCATATTGATATGTAGGGGTAGAGACACAGCCTGAGATATTCAGTGTATCTTTGAAACTGATGTATATATTACTCACGTGTAGTGAGAAATATAAGTGTATTCACTTTTTGTTAATGTTTCATGTTTCCTGTAGTTTATCATATTTCACAATTTTAATTGACTCTTATTAAAAGGTATATTTTATTGGATTCAATTTTTTCTTCTGGTGCAACACATCGTGACAAACCAACCCCAGTCTCCTTTCAATGATAGAAGTAAAATACCAATATTGTTGTGAAAGAACCCTTATTTGTTTTTTGTTAATAAGGATTATGGTTTAAGACCGTTTTTATTTCTTTTAGGCACGTTGGTCATACAGTATATTTTAAAATAATTTGCAAAACAAATGAGACTTAGCAGAAAGGTATATATTTTGAAAAATAAAAAATGTTTAGCACATTTAAGCATTTATTTGTATACCTTTTGAAAATACTACTTTTATTTTACTTTTAACACAATTATGCCAGAGGGTCCTATGCCAGAGAGAACCTATAGCACAGATGGGATATGGTCACTAGGTCGATGACTGAAGGTCAACACCTTTATAGCCGATCGCTATCGACTTTCAAATCCATATGCAATTTACGAAACAAAGAATGATTTTTCCAGTCTGTGCAAATGTGAATAAGTCTGAACTGCAGGCTCAATGATCATTCTTGGAACTCCAAGTTTTCACATCTCTTGGAGCCTTATTCCGATAGAGTTGGAGGGGGTGTGTTATGCAGCTGCGACATTGGAATCCCGTATCGCTCGATGGCTCACTGTGCTCGGTTGTGAAACCCCACAAGGGAGAATATCCCCTGGCAGTCAGTTTCCAGACGGTCGGGCATTGTACAGTCAGTCTGTATTGAAAGTCTGAATCCAGGCTGTTGGGGCGTCATCCGGAACCCTTTCAAGGCGCTATTGCTGCTGCTTATATGGAAGCAGCAGCAATTGTACTTTTATGCTAATGCAGCTGGAGCTGCCATCTTAGAATACTCCATTGGACCATCTGCGACACCATTATCTGACTTTGTGATTTATGTGAGTCTCTCAAGCCAGATGAGCAGTATGGGTCCAGCATAGGCATAAAGTACCGAACATCAGTCATTTCCACCATGCTACTTAGACGGGAACCTGAATCAGGCCCCTTACACATATGCAGAGTGAAAATCCATAAATGTCTTCATACACTGATATTTTATACGACACAATAAATATATTATACAACTATTTTTACTTTTGTATGATGGAGCTGCTGGTGAGGTAATATTATTTGTGTGAAAAATTACTGGTGAGTAACAACGCTCAATAGTCACAAAAACAGATTTTATGTTTAAAAATAAATAGGCAGTGGTGTATTTATAATAAATGTAGTGTGTGTGCAGTGCACACGTGCTCCTAGTGTCAGGGGGGCCCACTTCGCACAACTTGCACCTATTTTTTTCCAATTCTCACCCTCTGGAATCTCATGTTATCAGCAGCAATGCTGCAGAAACCACCAAGAAGATAGCGCGGCGGCCATTTTCATGGTGTTTCCTGCATGTGCAGTAGACCCCAGTACCCAGAGTCTACAAAGCTACTGGCTAGAGAGGAGGGACTAAGATAGAGTGTGCACATGGGCCTCCTCCTCTCTAGAAGGTACCCTGTTATCAGGCTTTGCTGTTCTGATGTGTAAAGATCACCTGAATACTAGTTTGGGGAGCAGCTACAACTACAGTATATTCAAACAATCTTTCAGTGTTACTGGGGAAAGTAGTTGACTCAGTAATAACTGACAAGAGAAAGAAAACTTCTTGTTTAAAATCTAAAGCAAAAGCCTATCAGTAATATCAGTTTTACAGTATACACTCAGATACTGTAGTTCCTGTCACGGGTTTTCAAGGATTACAGTGACATTAAAGAAAAAAATCTAAGAATCCCTGTGGAAATAAAAGAACCGCTCATTGAAACAGAGTGGATGCACCATATGCAGGTGTTTCAGCATGGAAATCAATTTGTTAAGAGGAATATATAACCAAACAATCAGTTGTGCCTGTCTGGAACACACACTGCATTATGCAGCAGTGTCAGAAAGAGAAAAATAAAAATACACTGCAATGAACCTTATAGTACATTAAAATGTAACAGCAGTGGCTTAACTATAGCACCGCAGCCCCCACGGTCGCGGGGGGGCGCTGTGCATATGGGGGCGCCGGGGGGGGGCTGTGGTGCTATAGTAATCCCCCCGCCCCCCATCCCCCGCATGCTTACCTGTCCGCGCGTCCCGGCTCCCCTCCTGGCTTCAATCAATGCTATGGAGACGGACCACGATAAAATGGCCGCCCCATAAAGCAGACTGTTCTCTGAAACTGTCTGGGGTATGGGGGCGGCCATTTTATCGTGGTCCGTCTGCATAGAATTTATTGAAGCCAGGAGTGGAGCCGGGACGCGCGGACAGGTAAGCATGCGGCAATGGGCGGAGGGGGCACAGGGGGCACGGGGGGGCAGGCACGGGGGGCAAGCCGGACGGACGGGCGGTCGGGGAGGGGGGGCGCCTCCCCATTAATGGCGGGGGGGGGGGGTGCGTCCCAAACAAAGCTACGCCGCTGTGTAACAGATTTGTTTGTTGGGGGGGTAAGTTTACTAAAGCTTTACTAAAGCTTCCAAAAATGATAATTTCTATTGGATCCTAGAAAATAATAGTAAATACCTGATTAGTTGTGTAACACAAAAAATTTTCAAATTGCATTTGCAACTCACCCTGAATAAGTCCAAGCGGTAAATTTACTAAAGCTTCTAAAAATGAAATTAAGTGATGTTGCACATAGCGACCAATCAGGTTCTGCCTATCATTCTCTAGGATGCAATAGAGAAATGTTACACAGCTTTGCATTGGTTAAAACTAATAACTGGAGCAGAAGCCGAAGCTGGTTATGGCATGAAGTTAGTTTCAGTAGTCAAGTAGAAATGAACCTTGTGAAAAGCTTTACTAACTAGCTAGGGTGACTTGTGCCGTTATACAAATATGTCCAAGTATATACCTTTGATGGGATTGAACCTCTTTGGGATAGATATGTAACAGAGCCAGAGAAGGTGATGGAAAAAGAGAAAGGCCTAACACTTTATTAACCATTAAGAATACCTTTGACCAAAAGTAATGAAGACTAGGACAGGACCAATGTGCAGGAAGGTCACCCAACATAGGAAGGCTTTCTTTATAGTAAGGGCAGTTAAAATGTGGAATACTCTGCCAGAGAAGGTTATAAGTGGGGGATGGAGTATTGTTTTTGTAGATGGGATAAAGGAATCCAAACCGTACCATTCTAAGGGGTATCCAATGGATCGAAGACTGCAAACAAACTAGCAGGTAAAAAAAAACTTAGGAATTCATTTGACACTTGCTGAAAGAGCGGGAAATGGAGGAGAAAAACCTGGAATACGGGAGATTAGTTTGACTCAGGTTTGTTTGGAAGCTTGTGCAGATGGAAGGGACACTAAAGGGCCATGGTGCAAAAATGAGGGATCTACAAGATAGATATCTGCTAGAGGATAACCTAAACAACCCGATTGTTCAATAGGTATCCAACAAAAGTATGAGTAAGCCAAATTTTAAGTTGATCTAATAATCAGGCTTCTTAGTATAATACAAGGTCAGGAAGTGTCAGGCCACCACAGATACGTGGTAATATCATTGTAGGCTGCGCCATTTTTGAGGTTGAGTTTTATACACATATAGCTAGTTAAAATAAATCTACATTTATAAAAATATTTTTTAAAGGAAAAACAAAAGTTTTTGTGCAAAATAAGTACATAAGCTTAGGGAAGAGGGAGAATTTAAATGCTAGTAAATAGCTCAACCAAGGATTTCTAAAATACAGAAAATTATATATTTCCGGCTTCAGTAGTTCTGAATTTGTAGTTGTTATGGTGATGGGTGTTATTCACTGGTCTGTGATTTCTGTGTAGTGCCCATGACACGCTCCTGGCATCTTCACACATAGTGCACTGCATTTAAGGTAAGTCACATGGTATTGTAATCCTGATGAAAGAAGGCATATTTCTGAATAGGTGATCATCCACCAGGATGTGACTGTTAAGATGTCCTGTGTATCAGCTTTAAGTTCTCTTTTTTTTCTTCTATCCCTCGTTGTGTGGTAGTTGGAAGGCACCTGACACTATTACTGGCTGTGGCATCATAGGCATGCCAGCTTATATGTCTGTAGGCAGCACAGATGGCAGCACAGATAGTGTAATTGTTAGCATTACTGCCTTACAGCACTGAGGTCATGGGTTTGATTCTCACCATGGCCCTAACTGTGCAGCCCTCTGATGAAGTCTGAAGTGATGAAATGCGTAGGGATGTGGCCTAGCATCATACACTGAGAGAGATGGACGGGAGAGTGTAACCACCCTAACTTGATACTGCAGTACTAAGCTGATTGTCTTGTGGTGCTGATACCACCTCGCATGGTATGTGATTTTTTACCATCTGTATCGTGGGATTCGGTATGAAATACCGACGGTTAAAATCCCGACAGGGTCAAAATCCCGAATGGGTCATAATACCGACAAGGACAAAATCCCGACATTTAAAATCCCGACAGGGTCAAAATACCGACATATAGAATGTACAGGTGAAACAGTCCACATGACTTTCCGTTGACAGGTCGCGAGGTCGACATGGGTTTTTTCACTGTTTTTTTACCCAAATGTCGACACAGTCGACATGGACACAGTTGGAGGCGAACCACAGCCGCTCGCAATGCTTCGGGCACGGTGCCTCGCTGCGCTCGGCACACTATTTTTCTCTCCCACTATGCCCTAGTTGATGGTAGGGCATGAAATACCGCCTGTCCGCACATGTCGGGTAAAAAAAACAGTGAAAAAACCCATGTCGACCTTGCGACCTGTCGACGGAAAGTCATGTTGACTGTTTCACCTGTACATTCTATATGTCGGTATTTTGACCCTGTCGGGATTTTAAATGTCAGGATTTTGTTCTTGTCGGGATTTTAAATGTTGGAATTTTGTCCTTGTCAGGATTTTGTCCTTGTCGGTATTATGACCCATTCGGGATTTTGACCCTGTCGGGATTTTGACCGTCGGGATTTTGACTGCATCCCGTATCGTGGAAGCTCTTAGAAATATTTTTTTTTTTACTCTGATAATTGAACTATGGAGTGCTTCTCTTTATTGTTGTAGAATATATATATATATATATATATATGTATAAATACATTTTAATGAGGCAGGGATGAACTGGGACTCTAAAACAGCTGTGGCACATTAGTGCAAATGAGAATAGGGCAAGCAACAGGTCTTGGGGGCTTGTTATAAGGGCGTGGCTTTGCCACATACCCCAAACTCTCTGTATGCAGGGTGACAAAATAGAAGACTGGCCAAGTAACTCTGCCTCCAATCCCATCTCCATGTGCCAGGCAGACAAGCAGAGCACTAGGAAGCTGTGCAAACCTGCTAGCCCCAGTCTTTCTGATTGGCTGGACTGGCCCATAAGGCTATTAGCCCTTTTGGCATTTGCCAGAAGTTCCTGATAACCAATCCAACTCTTATCAATTGTCAGTAATTTGATTTCAAACTTTACATCATGATGGTACAGTACAGCTACTAAATACTGGGGACAATTCACGAGGGTTATTTTGCCTGATTTTGTTTAATAAATCTTCAATAAAGTGTTTTATATATAATACATTATAATTATACACTGTAAATTCCCTTCTCTCTATGATTAATAGCTTCCATCCTCACAAGATTTGCTTGGATAGTGATGGATGACACAAAGACACACAACCTGCTTCTAATTTGGATTTAAGTCTTTATAGATTGCTTTAAAAATGGTCTTTCTTTTCTATTTCACCCTCTCTGCTTTGATGTGTTTAGAAATAAGAGTTTGTTTTCACCCTAGGATTATTGCTGTGTTTATTTTCAGTCATTGTAGCTGTTGCAAGTTTTATGATAGTTTCATAGTAAGGTATTCCTTTCCAAATAATTAGTACAGGATTTTATCTTTTTTGGCCTTTTAATTTCAGCCAATACGCAATTTCCTTCAAGCCACTTTCTCTGTCATGGAAACGAGAACTTTGCAAAGACTTCTGGGAATTTCTTATTTGCTTTCTGCCATTTCATTTTTAGCACTTTCTCCTGCTTAGATCACCTGAAGTATTGCAGTGGGCCTCTGCTCTAAAACATATGAATGGTGACTGACAGTTCTTTCTTTACTGTAGCTATCGTCATCTGATGCCTGCCACCTTCGAGGTTGACGTCTTATGCTTTACGGTTTCTGTTAATAGGATTTCTTGCTATTACCATGCTGTCGTGCACCATCTCTGTCTTAATGAGACTGCCTTTCATATTTTATCCTGGAATTTGAAACAATGTCTTATATACATTGAATGTATTCGAATGTATCCCACACTGCAGCGAGGCAAACACACACACCTATGTTCTAATGAGTACAGTAAGACTCATTGTGCAAGTGATATGTGACAGGTTATTATGTTGCCTGCTGTGCTGTTGTGTCAACCTTTTGACCTTTGTTGAGACAAGTGCATCAATGAAAAAATAAAATAACTATTTTAATTTTGTTCCTGTATATGACTGAGCATAGAGAAGTGAAAGTTTCAAAGGACATAATAAGATTGTTGTTATGGTTCTGGTTGGAGACACCACTTGGCCAGATTAGCTATCGGAATCACAACATGATCAACCAAATTAATTAGTCCTGGAAAGACAGGTGGCGAGCAGAAAAAAACCCAGAATGTAATTGGAGAAATATAAGCGACGAGGCTGAATTTAGTAAACTGGCAAAAACAAAACAAAAAAAACAGACTCTTGAGATAAGAGATTAATGGGCCCATACACATGCAGTACATTGGGACAATCCCCTGATCCCCTGACAGTCGGGCCAGGGTATCAGTTATATTAAATATGTTTAAAATATCCTGATTCACCAACTGCAGATCTGGGACATTTAAACATATGAATAATAATAATAATAATAATAATATGATAATATGAATATATTTGCATGCCATTAAGATACAATTCTGGCTAATTCTAATACTGTAGTGTACTGTGTTTATTAGTAGTTACCTATGGGGTCTTTGCCTTTCTGAACACTGTAGAGTGGAGAGCTGCGGGCTATCTTTGGTTCTGTCTTTAATGCTAATATACACTGAAACCTGGCATGCAGTATGAACCCACTACGTCATATCTCAGTAGGCAATGTTTGTCTTGTTATAGTTTAATATGAACAGAAGACCCTGCTGTTTACCTCTGCACCACAGTATTCTCTGACATTTACTTTACAGAGAGGTCTGCAGCTTACTGTACCTCTTATACAAACTGGAAAAGCTTAGGAAGGGTTTATAGCTACTGTATGACTGCAATGAGATGCAGCTGCACTAGGGAAATAAACTGTGTGGGCATATGTTACTGTAATCAAAGCTTCATAGGTCTATTCAATATCATGCCATTTATAGCTATGCAATGTTCTCTAATTCAGCACATTTCCCTAAAATATTACACAAGTATTGATTTTCGTCTAATTAAAAGTTATTTCTAGCGTTTAATTCCCAGATGCTGCCCTGGGATTCCTGAGTTGGCATACCAAATACCTTAGTGCAAGGAGATATCATTTGGTCTTATATTAGAGCACCAGCAATTTAAATATATATTGAATATTAGTACTACAGCACATCTAGCACATGTATATAAAATGGTTCTTGGCTAACAGATTGATCAAAGTGTGTGCATGTATGTCGTAGCAAAGCAGTGCCTGAGTAACCAATCGGCTGATTCATCTGCAGCCCAGGGCTCTGGGGCTGGGAGTGGGGGTCATAGGTGCCGATTTATGTTTTTGCTGGTGGGTGCTCACGCCAAAAATATAGGGGAGTGGCTTCATGGGAAAGGGGCGTGGCCACAAAAGAATACTGATTTATATTACGCAGCACAGTTGTCTCCAATATTCAAATTATGGCAACAGTGCCAAATACATAAATGCCCCCACAGTGCAGGTACATAAATGCCCCCACAGTACCTGTGCCAGCGACGAGGGAGGGGGAGTGCAGTGGGACACGGGCGAGTGGGCCGCTGCTGAGCAGGTGGGTGCTCATCATTTTCCGTGGGTGCTCGGGCCCTCAAGCACCCACGGAATCGGCACCTATGGTGGGGGTGGTGGTGGGGAGACAGACAATTTATTCCATGCTTGTTAGCTATCAAATGTCCCGATGTACTATTGGGGGTGAAGTTCTTAAGGTAAATGCCAGTTGGCTGTGCCAATGTAACTTACTGATGGAACCATTACTATATGTACATTCTGCTACAGTGCCAGCTGGGCAGCCTTAAGCCAAAGTCTCCGTCACACACCACAAGCAATAGATCCTACATACCAGTTATATAACCTTCGTAACATGCACATCGGTAGTATAAAAGGCGAGTCCCTGAGTGCCCATAAATATATGGGTGACTACTTAACCTCGTTAGATATGTTCAAAAGAATCCGTTAGATATGTTCAAAAGAGTATTCCTCCTTGTGGGTGGAGTTATCTTATTCAGTTCATATGTCCCAATGAATCATGAAAAAGATATAGATATGATAATGTGAAGTACAATTTTAATATATGCAAGCATAAAATACATAAACACATAAAAAGTGCAGATAAAAAAGCTGATCCACTGAGAACTGTGTTGTAAAGTACAGTATTCAGATAGGTATCATTACCAGAGGTGGTGGTACTGAATTGATACAATGCTCTACAAGGCTCTAAAACAAATGTCCCCAGGCAAACACTGCTTTCGAGTCCTGGATGTTCTTCTGTTCGGCAATGGACACCGCTCTGCCTCCTGTACTACCGAATGTGCGACCGGCACGTTTTCTCCCCTAAGCTGGGGATTTTTTCAAGGTCAAAGTACTGAGTGGATCTGGGTTCTAGTCAATCACGTTAATTACTCTTGGCACAGCGGAGACTGCTATACGTGGAATCAACTTTAAGTCCCATGGTTCCTAGCTGCGCTGAGATGCTTGTAGTTGATTCCACATAGAAATTAAAAATCCCACAGAACGAAGTCACGCAGTAGTTTCTATTTTTAATGAAACAGTGCTAGATTCACAAAACACAGAATTATAACCATGCAATATTAATTTATTTAAAGTTTATTATATAGAGCAGCATATTCCGTTGCGCTTTACAATGGGAAACAACAGTGATTAAACAAACTAGGTAGATACAAAACGACATGGAGGTAGGAGGGCCCTGCTTGCAAGCTTAAAATCTATTGGATAAATATTAATAAATTAAACAGTCATTTAATATAAATAGCATATGAAAACATGAAAAACATAAAAACTAGTGTGTTTTTTAAGTGCAATTATTATTACTACTTTTTCCACAGACTTGATGCCTAATTCAGACCTGATTGCACAGCTGTGAATTCGCAGGCCGGGCAACTATCGTTTAGTGTTAATTCCGTCTAAGAAAATTTAGACTAAATCTATTTGTCAACTGTTTTTTTTCTGTGGCTAAAATGTAACGAAAATAGGAATTTCTTAATCAAGAATATGTTGACTAAATATTAGTCCATGTCATCATGATCATTTCTGATGATTACTAATACTGTATTGTATACAGTTTTATCCATCCTCTCTGGCCCTAGATTTACTTACTTGCGCTGCACAACAACTCTTTGTCATCAGAATTGCTATTTAGCTAACTTTAGCTAAATAACTATATGTTATAATATGCATTCTTACAGCTTAATGTGTTTGATTACTACCAGTGGCGGATTCAGGGGGGGGCACCCGGGCACGTGCCCCCCCTGTCATTCAATTTGTAGATGAGGACCAGAGCTTTCCAACGAGCCCAGCCCCGTGTCTCTAGCCCCCCGGGAACCGGAGATATCGCCTGGCAAAGCTGTAACATTTTTCCCCATAGGATAATATGGGACCCGTCAATTCCGACCCTCACCCAGTTCCGACGGCTGCCAGTTCCCTCCTGGCATCACAGGAGCTTGTGGTTGATGTCATTCAATTCCAAATCGCTGGGCCTTCAATATGATACCAGGATGGTCCATATCGGTCAATCGGTTCCAGAGATATAGCGTGTAAATCTATTTTTTTTCTTTTTGAAATGTAATTTCATGGCTGTTCATGTTCTTTGAGGGCAGATTACTCTGGAACCAAACGTTCCAGTTTCACTGGACCAAAATCATTCAAAGCCCACTCAAAAGTTCTTCAATATGATACTTGTCTCATGTAAATGGGTCAGTTAGTTCCGAAGATATAGCTGGTTGAATGAGATAACTGGTTAAAGGGGGGGGGAGGAGGGGTGGTTTTCTCTCCCCCTCACACCAGAAAATGCAGGGACTAGGCTGGTGTAAATGGGGCCAACCTGGGAATGCATTTTCTGGTGTGAAATGGGTATTATTTCAAATAGCTGGGACCTGCAGTGCTCGGAATACAGCCAGGCTCTGCCACTGTCAGTGGCTATCACTTCTGCCTGGCGGCGGCTGTCCCCCATTTACCACGAGCATGTATTCCCCGTTGGCAATGAGCATGTAATCCCACATGGCAACAAGCATGGAACCTCTGGCAATGAGCATGGAACCCTTGGCAATGAGCATGTAGATAAGCAGCACTTACTGTATGTAGCATAATTTTTAATAGGCATTATGGTGTTTGGCATAATACATAATGGACATCACGCCGTGTAACTTAACGTGCAATGTACATTATGGTGTAAATCAGGCATGTCCAACGTTGGCCCTCCAGATGTTGTGAAACTACACATCCCAGCATGCTTTGCCACAGTTTTGCTATTAGAGAATGCTAAAACTATTGCAAAGCATGCTGGGATGTGTAGTTTCACAACATCTGGAGGGCCAACGTTGGACATGCCTGGTGTAAATGTTTAATGCTCGCCTTTGGTGGACAATGTCCCTGTTTATGAAGCGTATTGTGAATTTTGTCTTAATCTGTGTGGCATTATGTGAATTCTGGCTCAATCCCTGTGGCATTATGTGAATTTTGGCTCAATCCGTGTGTTACTATGTGAATTTTGGCTCAATACGTGTGTTATTATGTGAATTTTGGCTCAAACCGTGTGTTATTATGTGAATTTTGGCTCAATCCTTGTGGCATTATGTAAATTTTGGCTCACTCCGTGTGGCACAGACCCCAAATACCCACCCTGAAGTGTGAAATGGCCCCCCCAATTGTTAACGCCACCCCACAGTCAACGTCAACCCGAAGCGTGGCGAGCAGGGGCGGCAGTACGCGTCCTCCGACCTTTTCATACCCCCACTATCCATGTCGGTGTGGAGTTGAGAATAGAAAGTGTGGCGTGCGCAGCGAGCCCCGCGAGGAGACGCGGAAACCTGTGAAGCCCACGAGGGGACGCGGATACCTGTGAAGGTATCCGTGTCCGCTCGCCCCGCTTCGGGCTCGGTGGCTCGCTGCGCTCGCCACACTTTCTATTCTCAACTCCATGCCGACGTGGATAGTGGGGGTATGAAAAGGTCGGAGGACGCGTACCGCCACCCCTCACGGGCTCGCTGCGCTCGCCACGCTTCGGGTTGATGTTGATCGTGGGGTGGCGTTAACAATTGGGGGGAACATTTCACACTTCAGGGTGGCTATTTGGGGTCTGTGGGCTATTTAACATTGTTCCCTATGTAAAATCGGGTCAATTGGCCCATTTAACATTGTTCCCTATGTAAAATCGGTAATTGCGTCGGTCGCATCGCATGCGATTTTTTGGCCGCATGCGATGCGACCGACGAAATTTACATTTTACCATGCGTTTTTATGTAAAATCGCGGCCATCGAATCAGTTGCATCGCATGCCATTATAATGGCATGCGATGTACATGCGATGCCCGCGATGGGCGACGTTCTAGGAAACAAGTACCATTATTTTAATTAACAATTTTAATTATAAAATTATTGTATTCTTGAATTGATATTACAGAAAGTAACTCACCTGTTGGGAAGGAAATAGCATGTGTGTTGCACTTGTTTGATACCTAGATTACTAAACATGTTTTCAGCAAAATCCATTACAGTATCATTAAACTGCAAAGATATGACTAAATCATTGACTAAAATGTTATCTGGGATATACTGTCTAAATCTTGACTAAGACAAAATCTAAAACAAAAAATTGACTAAAATGTGACATTTAATTTAGTCAGTTTTAAAAAAATGACTAAGACTAAGGGCGGGATGTTCTAACATCCGCAGCCCTGTTCGCCCCCCTTCGCGGGCCACCGCATTCTTAATGACCGCATATGCTCTAACATATGCGGTCATTAACGCAAGGTACAGCTCTTGTGATAAGAACAAGAAAAAAGAGAGAAGGTACAGCGCTGCACTGAATGTATAAGAAATATTTAATAAAAATTATTCATAATAAAATAAGGGGTTTATCCCGTATGAATATTCCTATGATGAAAAAGAAAATGATGTTATTAATTAATATTTGAAGTCCCACTTAAGAAGTATTGTACCGATTCCGAAAAAATCCAAAAAATTCATGCAATTGATTGTGATTCTGAAAGAATTGAGATATGTATATATTTATATGAAAAATGATGACGTAGGAGAATCTACATGTGGGAAACAACTACATTAATATTGTGAATATTCTATATACTTTTTGGTAGATATCTATGTATGAATTATTATAGACATGATATGCAGAAAACTCATTACATAAAATCTTCTAATGATCCCGAAAATCTATGTATGTATATAAAATTGATGTAATAAATTATACACTTAATTAAAAGCTAGATGTATGTACATATATAGAAAAAAGATTTCTATAAGAAATAAATATTTTTTATTAAAATATATGTGAAAAACATCTACATAAAATTCTATATATGTACATAATAAACTTTGAAACTTTCATGACATGCAAATATAATAACAAAGATTGAGATAATGAATAGTGAACTATAACATATGTTGCTTTAATGTTATATAAAACTATTATGAGGAATATCTCGCTCTAATGTATAGAGTATACAAGTCTCTAATTTTATATTATTTTAATATATGATTGTCTATGTGTATATGTTCAGTGTTGTCTATGTCTATCCACCATGTGAGAACTGGTAACTAATAGAACTGGTAAAAACTCAGAATCTGAGGACTCTATTTATTACAGACTCGTAGTCACTCACAAATATGGGTCAAATATTTTTTGAATGAAATTACCACTCTGCGTAACGAATCATGAATTGCTCAAAAACAAGTTAAAAAGTATGTCTCTGATATAAGCCTTTAAAACGGGGCGTGGCACGCAAACAGGAAATATCCTGGTCAATAACAATGTACAAGTGCGGCCCGAAATGGAGACGTGACCCGCATGACGTAGTTACGTCCATTTATCAACACAGACAGCATTCCAAAGCGAGTCCTGGAGCACATCACGCAAGCGCCACTACACCAGAACGTGTGTCTAAAGAGAGGCGTGAGCCGCATGACGCGGGCGCATGCGCAGTACCAGAATTACTGGCATAAAAGGCGGAAGCGCAGCAGGAACATATACACTACTCCTGAAGAAGCCGCTGATTGGTTTAGGCGGAGAAACGCGTTGAGGGGACCACCAGGCTGCTATTGTACCCAGCAGATTGTAACTCTCTCGGATATGACCGCAGCACAAACGGTCGGAGAAAGCCATCGCTGAAATTGCAAGCCACAATACCCCTGGAATACAACTAAGTATAACCACATTACATGTGCACATTTTGTGGGGACCTGAACTCTCTAATATTTACTAACTGGCTCATAGTTAGAGCAAAGAATATATGCAATTGCTGACCTAACAACTACTAACCAGTTCTAACTCTAAAAGGAGACTGTATGTTCAATGTTTGTGTGTCTTGTATGTAATATGAAATGTATTAATGTATTTTATTATGAATAATTTTTATTAAATATTTCTTATACATTCAGTGCAGCGCTGTACCTTCTCTCTTTTTTCTTGTTCTTGACTCTAATTAGGGGTTTATTGTAATCCCCCTATTGGCACAGCAGCAGAACTGAATAGCTAATCAGCGCTCAGTATCATTCTGTGGAGTTTTCTTTGCTCTTGTGATAAGAGCTGTCCCTTCCGAAGCGGCACTGGTGCTGGACTTCCGGGTCTGTGACCCGGGAGTCCATCTGCGCATGCGCAGAGCACAATGCCGGCCGCAGGGCATGCTGGGAGGGATCCGTGACGGATCCCTCACACATCGCTGCGGTAAGAAGCCCATAGGCTTCTGCAGGAAACGGTGACACTGCGGAGGGGGCACAGAGCATACAGAAATGCGGTTAAAACCCCGTTATCGGGTTTTTACCACATTTCTGTTTTAGAGAATCTCCCCCAAAAACTTTATTGAAAATCTTTGCCTAAATGAACACTGTTATCATTAGACTGGGTATGCGTACGGCCGGTAATACACGTGCACAAGGCCATCCTGCCATAAAATTATTTTATACTTTTATTTATCGCTGGCTTTACTCAAGTTGATTGACAGGAAACCAGCATTTGGGGGTGGTAACCTCCATTTCCTGAGAGTGTCAGGGAAAACGCAGGTGTACCCAGGCATTTTAGGGGAAGGCATGTGACGTCAGCTTCGACCCTGATTCGACTTCTTCTATCGCAGCCACCGAGTAAGTCCTGGGCTACTCACAGACTGCACACAGTGAAAAAATCATGCAAATGGATTTGCAGCTAACCTCCAATCCAACTTTTTTGCAAGCCCTGCTAAGCAAATCACAGTCGTTGTAAACACACCCTCGGAATGCACGCACTGTGCAACTTTTTAGGGTTTCACGCATGTATTTGCAAAAAAAAACTGCCCAACTCCTTGAACACTGGCATTGTGTGACTTAGTAGATGACTAGTTCAATTTTATACAAATTGCTCCATATATTACAAGCAATCAATAATACAATTTTAGATCAGGGCTAATTACATTGAGAAAAGATCATGACCTTACAAACAGATTGATGAACTAATTGAAGGCACAATTATTTTCTTAAAATATAACTCTTTTTCAGCTTTGCTCTGTTACTTTCACTCATTATGCAGCCCGGGTTGTGTAGAAATTTGCCATCATAGGGGTCAGATGGGAAAGTATTAGGACAGGATCTCTGCCTGTCACAGGCAATCAGAGAAAGCCTGCTGAGCTATTGCTGCAAGTAGCAGAATGGAAATAAAGCAATTCCATTGTTAATGAGGTGGGTGCCAGGTGATGGGGTGTAGGTCACAGTTTAAACAAGTCAAGGTCACGCTCGTGGAATGGGAGAGATCTGTGACTTCATCTCTGTTAAACATTTTATTATGGCAATACCCGCAATGCGCACTTACTATACACATTGTGTAAGTAGTAGATTTATTTAGCTATATATGTTTTCTGTTTTTTTTTTTAAATTGTGACAGAAAGTAGTTCTTAAGGTGCCCATACACTAGTAAGATTTATCTTCAGATCTGGCTGGTTGGAACAACAAAAACATGGTTATGGATGAGTGACAGTTTGTCAGTTTTCCAGCATTTCCAAGCAAATGGTCAACTGTCATTTGCTATTTTCCATAACCATGTTTTTGTTCCAACCAGCCAGATCTGAAGATACATTTGTGTGTGTATGGCCACCTTTATACATATTCTAGTCCCCCACCCCTCCCTGCAGAGCAGACATTGGGAGAGTAATTGCCTCATCCCAATTAGTAGGTAGCTACACATAAAATGTGGGGGTTTATTTACTAAGATTATAGTTCTATTGAAGATGGGATGTTGCTATGCGCAACCAATTATCTTCTAGAGGTGATAAATAAATAAGGAGTATATTCTGATTGGTGCTTTGGGCACCATCTCATCTTCAGTGGAACTCCCATCTTAGTAAATACAACTTGTGGAGTGCATTGTTACTATAGATTTTAACACATTTTAACACTGTACAATTATCTGGGACCGCTCTGTATAGAAGGATCCATTTAAAAAACAAGGGTTAAGTTGTGGGTCATTTCATTAAGAAGGTTATTGGCAGGGTTCACTTTTTAAAAGTTAAGAAAACCAAAGTATATTTACTGTGTAAAAGAAGCATTTGAAATATATTATTATATATAGTATACATGTATCCTAGTTTTTCAGGTTTGTTTAAAACATTTGTATCCTTTTTTGAACATTTTGAACCCTATAACACACAAGGGGGCTTTTAATTGCAAATGGTAAATATAGGGTTCTGAACACAGGAAGGGTTCTTTAATGGCAGGGTGGTTATGTGCTAGCTGCCTTAGCACATACAGTGATACTGAAAACTGATGGTAGCTATAAATAATAAATGACACTTTGAAGATGAGTGAGTGATCCAGATATTTTAGAAAATTGCAATTGATTTGGGTCAAGAAGAAATATTTCTCTCCTTATAAGGCTGACCTGGTGCATTTGCTACTAGAACATTAATGTTACCTTTAAGTATCAACACAATTACAATTTATTAAATGTTGAACTTTACTCAATGGGCAGTATTCAATGAGTTTTATGGCAATGTGCAGTGAATCCTGTTTAGGATTCGCTGCACAGTCGCCATGTTCCGGAGCCTCGCTGTCCCCCTGCTGTCCCCGTATTCAACGTCGCAGTGGCTCGCTGCTCCTGATGGCGAATCTTAACCCCTGCGGCGTCAGCAGGGACTGAGTATTCACTGTTCCTGATTGTGCATATGTAATGATCGGGAGCAGCTCCCGGCCCCCTGATGGCTGTTATGTGTAAAATAAATAAATAATTTTTTTAATTAAATATATATTCATGTGCTATAAGCACATGAATAAAAATAGCATGCCCATTCACAGAATAAAATTACTGATTTTTTGACTCCAAATGTAAAAAAACAACAACTTTATTTTAAAAGTTCACATTCTACTTCACCATGAAAAGATGGCGATTTGCTACACGCCGACACACGGCAAAAATCACTTAGAAAGACGGCGAGAAGTGCACGTTGCATAGGGTGATTAACTTTGACACAAAAAATCACCTTCCAACGCGAAAATAGCACAAATTCACTGTGAAACAGGGCGAATTGGCCTCATTGAATACAGCCCAATCTCTCTTTTTTTTTTAAGCTATGCAACCATCTAGCAACCTACATGGGTGCAACTTGGATTTCAAAAGGGCAGGTTTTCAGGGGATCCAATTGCATGGTCAGCAGTGATAATATTGATACCACAATGATGAAACTAGAACGATGACATAGGTCAATAGGTTAACCGACACCATGTCAGCATGTTCACAATTCCAACATGCTTGTAATGCCGCCAAGTTAAGTTTTGGCAGTCTCAGGATGCTGACACTTAGAATTAGGCATGATAGGTAGGTTAGGGTAAGGCTGGGGCAGGATAGTGGGAGAAAAGTTATATGAAATGCCGCTCTGCACAAGTCACCCACACAAGGGCTAGTCACATGACCGCCGGTACCCAGAAGGATACCCTGGAGCCACTGCAGATGCTGGAACAAATTAACAGAGATGTTAGGTTGATACTATATCATGTTACATAACATCCATGTAGACATTATGCATGTTAACCTGATGCTGGTTGATCTAACTTACCAGGGATGCGGTCATTTGTTCTGCAGCATTAAGGTTGACAGTCATTAGGTTGACATGGGAAAAGGTCGACGTGGGAAAGGGTCGACAAGGGAAAAGGTCGACATGGTTCTCTGTCCAAAGGTCATTAGTTCGACAGTGTCTAGGTCGACAGGCAAAAGCTCGACATGGGGTTTTAACTGTTTTTTTGAGCCAGCATGTGCCGATAGGTGGTATTTCATGGCCTACCATCCACTAGGCCCTGGTGGGAGAATAAAATAGTGTGCATGAAGCATAGCGAGCGCAGTGTGCACGACTGTGTTGACATTCGGATCAAAACAGTTAATAACCCCATGTTGGCCTTTTGACCGTCGACCTAGACACTGTCAAACTAACAACCTGTCGAACTAATAACCTTTCAACCTAGAACCATGTCGACCTTTTCCCATGTCGACCTATACTCATGTCAACCTTTTCCCATGTCAACCTAATGGTGTCGACCTAATGACTGTCGACCTTCGTGCTGTAGACCAAATAATCCCAACCCACTTACCATTTTCTGAATAGAGTGAGTGGTTTGTAATGAGAGCAGTGGCGTAGCTAAGTTTTTGGTGCCCCCCCGCCTTTAGGCGCCCCAATACAGCAGACAGTTTCAGAGAACTGTGTGCTATATGGGGGTGGCCATTTTGTGGTGGTCCTCAGCAGAACGGAGCCACCGGGACCAGCGAGATAGGCAAGTCTGCGGGGGATTGGGGGGGGGGTGTAACTATAGCACCGCAGCCCCCGGCGCCCCCACATGCACAGCGCCCCCCCCCCCCACGGGGGCTGTGGTGCTATAGTTACGCCGCTGAATGAGAGATATATTCCTGACTGAATTACAGGTTTTCTCTGAGCATGCCCAACTGTGAGAACATATTCAGTGTTCCTGAGCATGCTCCGTTAAATCTGCCAATAAAGAATCATTTTAAGCAGGCAGAGATGTTCTGTTACAGTGTTTCCCAATGTTGCAACTGTGTCTGCACACACAGCTGCACACACAGTTGCAATTACACACAAAATACAGACAGTCTGCATTTCATTGTATGCCACTGTATCTGCATACCAAATAATGTTACACTGTGTGACTGGGAAACACTGTAGCAGAACATTTTTTTTAAGCAGATGCAGTAACAATTACATACAGAATATAGGCATATTCCTGTATGCTGTATCTCACTTCAATCAGCATTGCCATTGGAAAACATGAATCCTGAGAACCAGGGGTGTAACTAGATATTCGTAGGCCCCATAGCAAAGGTTTGTAAGGGCCCCCTATTTAGCAAATGATGGAGACAAATGTATGTAAAACATATTACTTAGACAGTAAAGATGGGCCCCCTTCAGTTCTGGGCCCCATAGCAGCTGCACCCCTTGCACCTATGGTAGATACGCCCTTGCTGAGAACACAGCAGCTTAGTATATTAACAGAATTTTATTTTCAAAACAGACTCGGGGACAGATTCTCTAAGCTTCAAACATGATAAATTGGAGAGTGATAAACAGCCAGCCATGTCACAGACTGTGTGGTGGTGGTGGTGGGGGGGGGATGTGCTGAAGACCGCACTGGCTTTGACCTTGTATTTGGAAAGTTTCCAAAAACGGGTCTACCAGTGTCAAAGAAACGGCACTTAAACGGTAATATACCGTTTAAGAGATGCGGTGTGAACGGGGTTTTACCTGGCAGACCCGTTTTTGGAAATGTTTTCAAATACAGGGTCAAAGCCAGTTATGCGGTCTGAAAGCAGCATAAGAAAGTCAGAGATATGGGAGAATGATCCAGTTTATTAAAAACGGCAATCAATTACATGGCAAAATCAACCTGTTTTTTTCTGTGTAAATAATTGCTGCTTTAAAATAATGGGAAAACTCTCCCAAAATCACTCACTTTCTGATTCTCATACCCTATTACATTTGGCCAATGGTATGTCAGATGTCTCATTCCTTTGTATACATTTTATAGGGACCATATATGACACTAGATTAATTTACATATGTTGTATGTCCAAATAGCTGAGTAGGGGAATGGAAGTAGCTGCCATTCACTAGGGTTTTCCTCATGTTGAAAGTTTCAGATCACTTCCCACTTTCAGCTTCAGTTCTCAGTATAACTTTAGTATATTAAGGTAATTACTCTACCCTGCTTCTGAGTAATGTCAGTGCTGACAGGAGATGAATTGCCAGCCCTAGAGGCATTTATTTCAGTACTTCAATGACATGGCAGCGATTATTTTTCATAATTTTATTTTTATCACAATCCGCCTCTGTATTTCCAGCATCTATTATTATTCTCAAAACGTTATCAATTTTAAAAGTTAAGGGATCATTTAGCATTTTACGCAGCACATTTGTTCCATAGTGATTGCAGTACATTTAAGGCACTGACTATGCACATACAGGTATCTGTCAATAAAAGAAGAAAGTAGTTGCCAAACAGAGAGAGAGAGTGTACAGAGTGTACAGAGTACCAAAAAAAAATAACAATACATAAAAAAATAGGTAGCTCTAGTTTTGAACAGCCTACACTGGGTTCCTGTAACAGAGTATAATAACATGAGCTGCACTGAGGGCCAGACGCACTAAGCTTCAAAAGTGATCAAATGGAGAGTGATAAACAGCCAGCCAATCAGCTTCTACTTGCCATGTCACAGACTGTGTTTAAAAAATGTTAGGTAGGAGCTGATTTGTTGGTTGTTTATCACTCTCCATTTTATCACTTTTGAAGCTTAGTACATCTGGCCCTGAGAATTCAATCCAGGCTGGCCAACACAGGACTGGTGCACTATGCGGAGGGGCATTTCAATAAACAGCTGTTTTACGGTCAGGTCAATAAAGGTATGAAACTCTAATCCAGAAAAGGTGGTGATGGGAGACACATAGAACACATTTGAAATACTGTAAGGTTGGGCAAACGTTTCTGAAAAAAAAAAAAAACAACAACCAGGGGTACAACTAATCGATATTTAGCCCAGAGGTGTCCATTAAGTTGCTCGTGATCTACCGGTCGATCGTGGACCATCCACCGGTATATCGCAATCATTTCCCTAGGTATTCACCTGCTGAAGCCTCTTTTCAGGGCCGTCTTTTCATATGGGCTTAATGGACACTTGATAGCTGAGGATCCCCTTTTTCCAGGGAAACCAGAATTTTGAAAATCGGCCCTGGGAAACTGGAGATATCCAACTTCAAAGCAGCAGTCCACATTCGACCTGTTAATTGCAATTCCCAGTCATATTTCTCAGGTTCTCTCTGACCTAAAGTTGTTCTGAGAGTATACTCCAAAAGCTGGGACTCTCCCCTTTCTGTTGACACTAGAGCTTGTCTATATCATGCCCAGAACCAGAGACATCAGCCTTCCAGCAGCCAGTCCCTGCTCCATCTCCAAACGTCTGGTGTACAGTTTTAAGTTTTAGTCAATGGATTGTTCTGGCTCCTGATCTCTAATCCCCAAGTCCCCAGCACCTCCTGAAAGTTGGGACTCTAGGCTTTTATACTATTGAAGGCTAAAAAATTTATTTCCAGATAATGGTGATATCTGCAGTCAAACAAGCTGCCCTTCCACCAGAAAATGACGAATATTAAGCCCACTCCATTATCCAACCCTCCCCTGCGTATAAAACACCCCCTACCTCCCTGGAAGTCATTTACAAGGGACCCTTCATTCAGCTCAGTGCCGCCTTCCACACGTTAGTGTTCTCCCTCCCACCACCTGTGCAGTAAAAGAGTAATTAGCAGAAGTTACTGCTCCAGGTCCTACATGTTGAATGGAAGATAAAGGCACCCCCTGCCGCCCGTGGGACATCAAAGTTGCTGCTGATAGCACCCTCCACCCCTAGGAGGGGAGAATGGGTAATGGCCCCAGTGCATTGCTTTGCCCAGGGGCCCACACTGCTGTTAAGACGGCCCTGCCTCTTTTGGTTTCAGCGGTCCCAGTAATGCATTGCGCAGGTGCATGGGTGACGTCACTGCTCATTGGAAGGGCTGAGAAGCTTGGGCAATATGATGGGAAGCTGAACGGCGGTGGTGGGCAGCATACAGCGGCAGAGGGCAGCATACAGTGGCAGAGGGCAGCATATTGCAGCGGCAGGCAGCATACAGCGGCAGAGGGCAGCATATAGTGGCAGCAGGCAGAATACAGCAGTGGCCAGGAACTAAACTGTAAGTGCAAAACGCTTTTTTTTTTTTTTTTTACATGTGGTTGCTGTGGAGGGGTGGGGATGGGATTCATTCCACTTTAATGATGTGGAGAAATCGGGTACATCGTGTCCATAGGCTTCAATGTTAAATTATTTTAACATTGAAGCCTATGAAGAAATCGCGTCCATTGTGTCCATAGGCTTCAATGTTAAATTTTTTTAACATTGAAACTGAGTCCATTTAACATAGTAAAAAATGGTAAAAGGGCCAATTTGGGCCATTTCTCATTGGGTATGGCCCCGTCATGTGTGTAAAAAATAATGGCCCCCCATTGTGGCTGCCACCCCCACGATTGACGCGAACCCGAAGCGTGGCGAGTGCAGCGAGCACGCGAGGGGCGGGGGTGCGCGTCCTCCGACCTTTTCATTCCCCTACTATCCACGTCGGCGTGGAGTTGAGAATAGATTAGTATGGCGAGCGCAGCGAGCCACCGAGCCCAAAGCGTGGCGAGCGGACGCTGATACCTTCACAGATCCCTGCGTCCCCTCGCAGGCTTCACAGGTATGAGCGTCCCCTCGCGGGGCTCGCTGCGCTCGCCACGTTTTGGGTTCGCGTTAATCGTGGGGGTGGCGGCCACAATGGGGGGCCATTATTTTATACACACATGATGGGGCCATAGCCAATGAGAAATGGCCCTTATTCGGCCTTTTTCCATTTTTTACTATGTTAAATGGACTCAGTTTCAATGTTAAAATAATTTAACATTGAAGCCTATGGACAAATCGGGTCCATCGCATAGGCTTCAATGTTAAATATTTTAACATTGAAGCCTATGGAGAAATCGGGGGCATCCCGTCGGGCGCGCATAGGCTTCAATGTTAAAATATTTTAACATTGAAGCCTATGGGGAAATCGTGGGCATCGCGTCGGTCGCGTCGCGTGCCTTCTTAAGGCACACGACCGACGCGATGTACCCGAGTACTGCTTTTTTCAAAGGAAATCGCGGGCATCGCGGGCATCGTGTGCCTTAAAGTTAAGGCACACGATGCCCGCGATTGTGGCCGTGATAAGAAACAAGTACCATAAATTTATTTAACTCTAATAATAGCAAATGTAAAACACAATAAAATCTAACTTAGACATTGTACAACAAAATACATAAAAATTAAAATAAAGGATGGGGGAAATGTCACAATGGTGACATATAGTGGTATGTAGCAGGATTTAAAAGTCAAACGTCATAAAACATCCATGATAGGAACTTATATTACCGATTGGGAAATTGCTCCACTGATGAAATTGGATGAGGGATTGTAGGTGTGTACCCTGCAGTTGTAGATGGGTAGATGATTGTAGCGATGATGGGCTCTTGTATGCAAAGAGCTTGGTAGAATCCTGATGGCAACCACTCTTTGAACTGGAAAGTCTCTTAGGGACCTGGCTTGGTGTCCCAGCAGCTCTGTTTGAAACTTTAAATCCAGAATTTGGCGGTGGTGCTCTATTATTTTCAGGGATCAAGGATGACCATCAGTGAGAGCGAAAGGGTCCCGTATGATGCTCAACGCGTTTCCCCGGATCGGTAAAAATCCGGCTTCCTCAGGAGCGAAAGGCATGATTGTACCCTTTAAGGGATTGTCCCTTTAAAAAAACATCAGAATTTGGCTGGCTTGACATTCCGCCCCATGTGTATGCTTAATCCAAGCTACCACAGTACCGTTGATGAGTTATTTGCTGCTGGGTGGGTTCGGAGATATTAATTATCTGTTTCTGATCAGGTAGGAATATGTGTGCTGAAGACCGAATCACTAAATTGCATCTAATTAGGAGAGACTGTCAGAATCTTTGGGATTAAAAAGATTAGTTTACTGTAACCGTGTTGTCTTCAGGACTATACCAGCTCTAAGAAAAGCGCACTGATATTGTTATATGACCATTATTAAGCTGTTTGTGGACAGTTGGGAAATAGAAGTGCTGTATAGGAGGCAGTGTTTGATGTGTCAAGAAAAGCTATTGCGAGAAGTACCAGATCGTTTGGAAATGGAGAATTTGAAACAGACATACAGCCCTGTTCTGTGGTGACCTATTGCTCTTCATGGCTACTGCACCTGCATATTGATTTGCCTGTATTGATTCTGCTATCATTCCTCATTAGTCTGTTGCACTCTGTACAATGAACATAGATAAGCATTTACTCAGAGCAGTGTCACCTGATTGGCATTTATTTTCTAAATGATATTTTACATATAAAACTCCAAAAGCTGCATTTAGTTATCTTGATGAATACATGTGCTGGGCTGGCTTTTGCAGTGGGGTTTCTTTACTAAGATGAGAGTTCTATTGAAGATGGGATGTTGCTATTGGCAACCAATCAGAAGCTACTTCTTATTTATTTAGCACCTAGAAGATAATACATAGAATCTAATCGGTTGCCCATAGCAACATCCTATCTTCAATAGAACTCCCATTTTTGTAAATAAACCCCTGTGTTACAGTGTTACAGTAATAGTGGCAGGCAGGTTGTTTCCCAAATAAAATCCAAGACACTTCCCAAAACAGCAGAGCTATAATTCTGGTGGAGGCACTGATACATACAGCCTCACATTGCACATTGCAGAAAGGGATGTTACATAAATAAAAAATGTTTTTATTTATTGTATAGGTAAACTAAACCTATTACTATTTCTGTTAGGACAAACAGCTCATATGATGATGATGATGATAATGATAATAATAATAATAAGGTAAATGTTATTCTAATCAGGTTTGCCACTTCAGTTATTATATTTTACACCCCACCAATGTAAGAACTGAGTGCTGTGCTGCTGACTGCCCTTACTGTATGATGGGAAGATAGTAATGCCTTGAAAAGGAGTGACATTGCAATGGGGAGATAGTGATGCAGAGAATGTAGCACTGGGTAATGGGTAGACCCAGGAGAGAGGCAGTGGGTAAGGCAGGCGGTTTTCCCTTACACAATACATCCACACAGTTGTAGTGCCCCTTACGCATTATGCAAACATAGTAATACTGCTCCTTAGACATTACTCCCACGGACTGTAGTGTCCCTTACACATTATGCCTGTTTATGCCCACAAATTAGCCTTATACACATTATACCACACAGTAGTAGTTCCCCTTAAACATAATGCTGCACAGTAGTAGTGGCCCTTACAAAATATATGCCACACAGTGCCGCTAAACACATTATATTTCACACAGTACTCCCAATTCACAATATATGCTACACAGTGCCCCCAAACACATATTACATGACACATGGTGCCCCCAATTCCCAATTTATACTACACAGCCCTTCCCAAACTCATTATGTGCCACACTGTGTCACCCAAACATATTATATGTCACACATGCCCCCCCCCCCCAAGCACATTGAGGGGGACTCTGTGGAAGGACAAACAGGCAGCCACTGTTCTGTCCTGTAGTCCCCTCACATCACCCATGCTATACGTTACGCCTTCCTCTCTCCCTCGTGCCCCTCCCCGCACCCACCAATATTACTACCTTGTACTTTTCTCTTTTAATACATACTCTTGTTACACATTTAAAGTGTTTAAATTGTTTCACTTTTAGTTACAACTGCATCTTTTTCTATGGCCAGTAATATACTGTCTGCTTAGTAATCTATTCCATATAGCAGCAATTTTAAATGGGCCTGTTACTTAAAACATGCAAAAATTACTGTTTAAATGTGAATAACAAGCCCGTACACCTTGAAGAATATGACCCCTAATACGTCAAACAGACAGATCTATCTAGCAGGGAAATAAACAATCTGTATTGGAGAAATTGACCATGCTTTTGTGTCCTCCCATAGCAGATAGGAAATGTCTTAGGTTATATACGTTTCTGAATTCTTCTCTATTAAATGAAAGCATAGTTTGCATATTAAATACTGTTTTTTAAATAATAATTATTATTAATTTTATAATACTCTGCTGCCAACAGTCTTCTATTTGCTACTGTCTGTATCCTGGGGGTGGTCAGAAGTTTGGCTAGTTATTAAAGGTCTGTTCAGTATCCTGTTGTTTCTCCCACTGGTAGCGGCTTTACACTGACAGTGAGTCTTGGCTCTCCATATGAGGCAGTGTTTGGGGGTGGGGGGCAGTTCCTGTGGCTCCCCTATCTAAAATTTGGATTTCACTACAGCCCACCACAGCAACCCCCACTGCTATCCAATGCTTTTGCCAGGAGTGCTTGGACCCCTAGATACACCACTCTGTGAGTGTAAGGATTTTTAGGTCAGCCACTTAAAATATGTCATGCGGGCTAATGCAAGTGCCTTATATGTCAATTTATTTAAAGTTTGTGAAATATATTTTTATTAAGGAATCTAAATAATTAAGTCTGTCATTTTTGTGTGAGTAGTACTACAGGCTAATTCGACAAGTACGAAGCCTAGTGCTTAAACCAAGTAGTCCCCCCCCTTCTCCTTTTGTTTTATTTCTGTTTCATTTGAGGCACACGATGAACAAAGATGGAAGAGACTGCATACATATACACTGGTTGTGCAATATGAAAATGCCGGAATTGCAAACATTGGCAAAATCAACTGATAGAAGGATTATGGCCAAGACATACTTAACCACTCCCCTAAAAGGTCCAACAAACTCACAATCTTTCATCTTCTCCCCCAGGCAAGGGGAAAGGATGGGTATATAATACTGTGAATCACAGGACTGTCGTGAGAGGGCTGGGCCAACAATAATATAGAGTCTGGCCCTCACCTCCAGAATATCTATATGTGCTCTACAGGCTTCTGCCCTGCTGCCTGACCAGATATTAAATCAAACTTTGTTGTTTTATTAATTATGACTACTACACGCTGAAGAGTCTTGTTCATCTTATCCACAGACTGCCCTGACATTACATTGAAAGCAACCACATTTAATAACCATTCCTCCTTATTTCCACCCAGGTGCAATATCAAATGTATATTAATTGCATATAATAATTAGGCCTATTTCCCATAAGAAGGCCTGTTCGTAATTTAGTGGCCTGACATTTAATAGATATCTCATATTGCATTAACAGACCCTAAAATGTATTTATAGCCCCACTAACCATACATTAGATCAATAGTCCTCACATTTAATAGAGTTACTACATAACAATGCTACTCCACACAGGTCAACCCAATTGAACATTATCGACTTACAGTACAACCATACAGCATAACATCGTGAACAAAATAATAAGATCATTGTATTATGTTTACAGTAGTCTCTCTCTCTCTCTCTCTCTCTCTCTCTCAAAATGATATCATTTCTAGGTACAGTGTAGATCTAAGTTATATTTCTAACATAGTGTGAGTACAAGAAATGGTTATGGGTTCTCTTTAGCCGTGCTTTATGGTTTAATTAACATTTGTTTTCTCCTGCGTGGTGTCAGGTTTATTTTGTATTTTATTTTTATTTAATGAGTAATATGGAGCTGTGCTCATGATGAATGAGTTAGTGTGGATACAGAGCACATTGGACGGCAATGATTGATCAGCTTTGGCTTGGTAGCTGCAATGTAATTACGGCAAAAAGTAAAAGAACACAATTTAATGTTTATGTCTACTTCCATAGATGTCATTGTAAACAGTACTGTATTTGCTGTGACATTCCAGCCACTTTGACAAACAATAGTGTATTAAAATGATATCTAACTACATGCACACATATGAAATTACAGTCAAAAATTTTTTTTTTTACAGATTTCCATAAGTAATAGATTAGGACACGGGGTCAAGGGGTCTTAAGGTTTTTCTGCCATTTATCTATGAAATGCCTTCCTTTCTGAATTTAATTTCACTCCATTACTCAGGAAAAGGTTAATCAGCTATTTGCCCTTAAGGCAGATCCTTTTGAATGTGCTCTATCCAGTCATCAGCTCCCATAATTATGCATATGGAAAATCTGTACATGTTGGCAATTCCTTGTTAGAAAAGACACATTAGATTTTACATTTTAAATATGTTAAAACAGACGATATTTTAACCCCTTCCCGACATTTGACGTACATTTACGTCATGGCCGGGATGTACTTCCCGACACATGGCATAAATGTACGTCATGGCTTTAAACTGTCACCGCGTCTATAGACGCGGTGACAGTTTAAACATGTCTGCTGTCCCTGACAGCAGACATGTCCCTGCATGCCCAGGGGGGGCTGCGATGCCGCCCCCCCCGTCGGCGATCGCTGTGATTGGCTGTTCAAATGTGAACAGCCAATTACAGCGTTTTCTGTGTACCGGCGAATAACGTTCGCCGGTGACACAGGGATCGGTGGTGATTGGTGCTGTAAAGTACAGCACCAATCACCACGGGGTGTAAGGGTGACACTGGTGTCACCCCACCTCACCCCACCCGCCCCCAAAGGCCGTGATTGGTTCGTCGGACCGACGAACCAATCACAGCCATGGAGGGTGATTTAAACTAACGGTGACTGCACTGCAGACGCCATTCCGGTCTGGAATTGCGTGCAGTGCGGTCACCGTGCCTATCTGCCGTGATATACTGACCTGAACCTTGCAAATACTTACCTGATCACTGCTTGTAGTGTGCTGGATCTTGTTACTTCTTGTGACTTCCTGTGTTGTGCTGCTGCAGTGTGATCGAGTTATAGATAGAGAGATAGAGAGAGATAGAGAGAGATAGAGAGAGCTAGTGACAGAGAGTGCTATATTTTGTGCTGCTGCAGTGTGATAGAGTTATAGATAGAGAGATAGAGAGAGATAGAGAGAGATAGAGAGAGATAGAGAGAGATAGAGAGATAGTGACAGATTGTGCTATATATTTATTATATATATACAGCTGTACTGCGTGTGCAACTGACTGCTGCCCCCCCCTTTTGTGCTGATCAGTATAAATTAACTGATCAACAACTTTTTGGGGGCGCAGGTTTTTTTTTTTATATATATACCTGTCAGTGCTGCTGCTGCAGTGTCATAGAGTGATAGTGAGAGATAGAGAGATAGAGAGAGATAGTGACAGAGAGTGATAGAGAGTGCTATATTTTGTGTCTGCTGCCCCCCTTTTGTGCACCCCCAGCAACTTTTTGGGGGTGCAGGGGTTATTTTTTATATATATAACTGTCAGTGCTGCTGCTGCAGTGTCATAGAGTGATAGATAGTGAGAGATAGAGAGAGATAGAGATAGTGACAGAGAGTGATAGAGAGTGCTATATTTTGTGTCTGCTGCCCCCCCCCCCCTTTTGTGCTGATCACTATATCTGAGGTGATCAGCAACTTTTTGGGGGTGCAGAGGTTTTTTTTTTATATATACCTGTCAGTTGCTGCCAGTTGCACTGTCAGTTGCACCAAAGGTTGTGCACCTGCTGCCCCTCACTGGTAATCAGTGTCGCATCAGTGATCACCTTTTTTTTTTTTTTGAGGGTGCTGTGGGGTCTTTTTTTAATTTTTTTTTACACACACTGTGATTTTGTGGGTGTCCTGTGGCCACTGTGCGCTGATCAGTGACGTACATCACTGATCAGCTTTTTCGGCACAGGGTTGATCTATTTTTTTTTTTTCCTGTTGCCTTTGAGCGCTGTTCAGTGACGGACGTTACTGACCAACATCTGTGCTCAATTTTTGGCGCAGGACCTTTTTTTTATATTTTTTTTCTGCACTACATACACACTACACACTACATACTACATTGAAATAAAGTTTGTACCCCCCCTACACTATACACGTGTTGAAACATTTCACTACCAGAAACACAAAAATAAAAATGGCATCCCAAATGTCATCCCAAATGTCATCCCAGTCATCCAGAAGAATGTATTCAGCGGAGGAGGCATATGCCATGCTTGCCTCTGACTCTGACACAGTAAGTGAGGCAAGCGGGGAATTTGAAGGATTCATCTTAAGCTCCTCTTCCTCCTATAGTGATGAGGGACCCCCTCAAAGATGCCCCCGTAGAGCAGCTGAGACCCCCCCCAATAATTGATCTCGTATGGACCCCACCACCAGACAATTTTGAGCCCCAGGTTCCTGAGTTTTTGGCCATCCCAGGAATCCAATTTAAATCCACAGGTCTCAGAGAAATTGACTTTTTCAAATTATTTTTCTATGATGATTTTATAAATTTAATGGTGGACCAAACTAATTTATATGCCCAGCAGTTTATTGCTCAAAACCCCACGTCATCATTTGCTAGGTGGACCCCTGTAGATGCAGTAGAGATGATGACGTTTTGGGGTCTGGTGTTTCATATGGGCATAGTAAAAAAGCCAGAAATTAGGCAATATTGGAGTACAGATGTTCTGTACAGCACCCCACTTTACCGTATGGCCATGACCCGGACTCGTTTTGAGTTAATCCTTAAATTTTTGCATTACAACGATAATGCACAGTGCCCACCCAGAGATGATCCCACCTTTGACCGGCTATTCAAAGTCAGGCCGGTCATTGATCATTTCAGTGCCAAATTTGCAGAGATGTACATCCCTGAAAAATTTATTTGTATTGACGAGTCCCTTATACATTTTAAAGGAAGGGTTAAATTCCGCCAGTACCTTCCCAGTAAGAGGGCAAGGTATGGCATAAAAATGTATAAGCTGTGTGAAAGCACCTCAGGGTACACTCACAGGTTTAGGGTATATGAAGGGAAGGATTCAAGAATTGAACCGCCAGAATGCCCCCCCTCCCTCGTAGGTGTTAGTGGAAAAATTGTCTGGGATTTAGTGCACCCCTTCCTGGATAAAGGTTATCACCTCTATGTGGATAACTTTTACACTAGCATCCCCCTGTTTAAGGCCCTTGGTTCAAGAGGTACAGCAGCTTGCGGTACTGTGCGCAAGAACCAAAGAGGCCTCCCAAAAACGCACATTGCCCAAGTAATGAGAAGGGGTGAAAGCAGGGCACAATCCACCGAAAATATGTTGTTGGTCAAATATAAGGACAAGAGGGATGTCCTTATACTGACAACAATTCACGGAGACAGTACCACCTCCGTCCCTGTACGAGGTACCAGTACCCACACCTCAAAACCTAATTGTATCCTGGATTACAAAAGGTACATGGGCGGAGTGGATCTTTCAGATCAGGTACTGAAGCCGTACAGTGCCCTGTGGAAAACAAAAATCTGGTACAAGAAGCTGGCCGTGTATATCATCCAGATGGCACTGTATAACACTTACGTGCTATTCCGTTCTACCAGCCAGAGGGGGACATTTATGCACTTTCAAGAGGAAGTCATAAAGGGCCTAATATTTGGGAACCAGCAGGCAGAGGGCCCCAGTACTTCTAGTACTGGCCCCCGTATTGTACCAGGGCAGCATTTTCCTGATGAAATCCCCTCCACTGGAAAAAAGGGCAGGACACAAAAAAGGTGCAAAGTTTTCTATAAAAAGGGAATAAGAAAGGATACTATTTTCCACTGTGAAACTTGCCCCGACAAACCCGGCCTATGTATAAAGGAGTGTTTTAAACTATACCACACATCTATGGATTATTAGGTTCATCATTTCACCGTGCTTCGGGGGTCTTGCTAATGCCACATAGCACCCACCATTCATTCCACCAGAATCTGATCTGCAAAATCCAAAAATCACTCCTTCCCTTCTGAGTCCTGCCATGCACCCAACTGGTATTTTTTGGTCACATGTGAGGCATTGCCGTACTCGGGAGAAATTGGGGCACAGATTTTGGGGTGCTTTTTCTCCTTCATACCTTCTGAAAATGAAAAATTTTGAGCCAGAACTGCATTTTTGTGTAAAAAAATGTAATTTTTCATTTTCACTGCCCAGTTGTATCAAAATTGGTGAAACCCCTGGGGGTTTGAAATGTACACTATACCCCTAGATGAATTCCCTGAGGGGTGTAGTTTGCAAAATGGGGTCACTTGTGGGGGGGTTCCACTGTATTGGTGCTTTGGGGGTCTTGCTAATGCGACATAGCACCCACCAACATTCCACCAGAATCTGTGCTGCAAAATCCAAATATCACTCCTTTCCTTCTGAGTCCTGCCACTTTTTGGTCACACATGAGGCATTGCCGTACTCGGGAGAAATTGGGGCACAGATTTTGGGGTGCTTTGTCTCCTTCATTAATTGTGAAAATGAAAAATTTTGAGCCAGAACTGCATTTTTGTGTAAAAAATTTAATTTTTCATTTGCGTAGCCCAGTTGTATCAAAATTGGTGAAACCCCTGGGGGTTTGAAATGTACACTATACCCCTAGATGAATTCCCTGAGGGGTGTAGTTTGCAAAATGGGGTCACTTGTGGGGGGGTTCCACTGTATTGGTGCTTGGGGGGTCTTGCTAATGCGACATAGCACCCACCAACATTCCACCAGAATCTGAGCTGCAAAATCCATAAATCACTCCTTCCCTTCTGAGTCCTGCCATGCACCCAAATGGTATTTTTTGGTCACAAGTGAGGCATTGCCGTACTCGGGAGAAATTGGGGCACAGATTTTGGGGTGCTTTGTCTCCTTCATTCCTTGTGAAAATGAAAAATTTTGAGCCAGAACTGCATTTTTGTGTAAAAAATGTAATTTTTCATTTGCACAGCCCAGTTGTATCAAAATTGGTGAAACCCCTTGGGGTTTGAAATGTACACTATACCCCTAGATGAATTCCCTGAGGGGTGTAGTTTGCAAAATGGGGTCACTTGTGGGGGGGTTCCACTGTATTGGTGCTTGGGGGGTCTTGCTAATGCGACATAGCACCCACCAACATTCCACCAGAATCTGAGCTGCAAAATCCAAAAATCACTCCTCCCCTTCTGAGTCCTGCCATGCACCCAAATGGTATTTTTTGGTCACATGTGAGGCATTGCCGTACTCGGGAGAAATTGGGGCACAGATTTTGGGGTGCTTTGTCTCCTTCATTCCTTGTGAAAATGAAACATTTTGAGCCAGAACTGCATTTTTGTGTAAAAAATGTAATTTTTCATTTGCACAGCCCAGTTGTATCAAAATTGGTGAAACCCCTTGGGGTTTGAAATGTACACTATACCCCTAGATGAATTCCCTGAGGGGTGTAGTTTGCAAAATGGGGTCACTTGTGGGGGGGTTCCACTGTATTGGTGCTTGGGGGGTCTTGCTAATGCGACATAGCACCCACCAACATTCCACCAGAATCTGAGCTGCAAAATCCAAAAATCACTCCTCCCCTTCTGAGTCCTGCCATGCACCCAAATGGTATTTTTTGGTCACATGTGAGGCATTGCCGTACTCGGGAGAAATTGGGGCACAGATTTTGGGGTGCTTTGTCTCCTTCATTCCTTGTAAAAATGAAAAATTTTGAGCCAGAACTGCATTTTTGTGTAAAAAATTTAATTTTTCATTTGCACAGCCCAGTTGTATCAAAATTGGTGAAACCCCTGGGGGTTTGAAATGTACACTATACCCCTAGATGAATTCCCTGAGGGGTGTAGTTTGCAAAATGGGGTCACTTGTGGGGGGGTTCCTAAATTTTAGCATCTTATGGTGCCTAGAAACCTACATGGTGCCTAAAAAATAATCTCATAAAAAGGAGGCTCCAAAATCAAGTAGGTGCTCCTTCTATTATGAAGCCTGTGGTTTGGTCAACGTGCACACTAGGGCCACATATAGGATATTTATGAAGACACAAGAATAGGGGGAATCAATTTTTAGTCACATTTCTCTAGTAAAATCTACTGTGTTCCTTAGAAAAATGTATTAAAATTGCAAATCTGCAAAAAAAATGAAATTTTGAAATTTCACCTACACTTTGTTTTAATTCCTGTGAAACACCTAAAGGGTTAACAAACTTCCAAAATGCTGTTTTGAATACTGTGAGGGGTGCAGTTTTTGAAATGGCATCATTTATGGGGGTGTCTCACATACAAGTCCCTCAAAGTCACATCAGAACTGAACTGGTCCCTAAAAAAATCAGTGTTTGAAATTTTCTTGAAAATTTGAGAATTTGCTATTCATATTGTAAGCCTCCTAGTGTCCAAAAAAATTAAAAGGAAGTTGAAATAATGATGGACACATAAAGTAGACATATGGTCTATGTTAGTTATTAACTATTTTGAGTGGTATGATTATTTGTCTCACAAGCAGAAAATTTAACATTTTGCAAATTGCTAAATTTTCCATTTTTTTACGACATTTTGGTATTTTTCACAAAAAAACACAGACTGTATCGACCCAAATTTACCACTAATTTGAAGTACAATGTGTCACGAGAAAACAGTCTCAAAATCACTGGGATAAGTAAAAGCAAAAAAAAGTTATCCCCACTTAAGTGATACATGTCAGATTTGAAAAAAAGGGCTCTGTCAGGAAGGCAAAAACATGCTGTGTCAGGAAGGGGTTAAATAGAAGATAAGACATATTTTATTATATTATTATTTATGTGGTGCTACAAGGGATCAGCAGCGCCCACTTAAAGAGTACATAAGCGAATAAGCAAAACAATGACTGACAGTTCAATACAATAGAGGACAAGTAAAGGGTATATAAACATAGTTGCATCAGCAGAGGACACTGGAATGAATATCAGGGTGGCAGGAAACAGTAGAATTTGGTGCCATCAAAGATGGTTTAAGTAAAGAAGAAAAAGCATATTAGGGAAGAGGGCAATGTTCCCTCTGATTTTACCAAGGCTGTGTGCGGCAAAAGATTTTGGCTGTGCAACTTTGGAAGGAAATTTTCATTTTTATGCGTCACTTATATATAACTGGAAAATGACGTTCAGCATTTGCGTTAACTTTAATTCAAAATGATATTAAACATTTAAACATTCAAAACACAGCACACAATGTAGTTAATGGGTGAAACACACATTAATTGAGTCCACAACTGCAAAAAGGGACCACTGCTGCTTTGTGCGCTCAGTTGTAATGTCTGTGCGCACGCTCGTCGAGTTGTGTGCGCGCGCACGTGCGCACAGCTTAGAGGGAACACTGGAAGAGGGCCCTACTTGTTAGAGCTTACAGTCTAAAGGGGAGGGCTTGACAAAGGGGTGACACAGATGGGGTAGACTGAGAGCATGGAACAGAGGGTTAAGGTGAGATTTGGCTGGGTTTGGTGAAGAAGTGGGTCTTCATCCACAAACCCGTTTGAAGTTTTGTAGAGCGGTGGAGAGTCTGAGGGAGAGAGGTAGAGAATTCCAGATGTAAGGAGCAGCATGTGAAAAGTGATGGAGGTAGGAGTGGAGGGAAGTAATCAATAGGCAGGAGAGGCGGCGTGCATAAGCAGATCTGAGGTCAGGGATGTAAATGGGTGAGAGCTTTGTACGTAAGTGAGTGTGTTTGTCACTAAGCCGCTTTGACAAATTCGAAGTTTACAGCATAACCCTACTTTACTTTCCAATAATGGATCCTGATACGATGTCTGAAGAACGTTATTTATTATTTATTAAAGGGATCAGGAATTTATGCGATGATTGTTTAGAAGATGTAATAAGCATAATGTTGCATAGACCTGAAATTTCTATATTGATGTGAAGTTTCGGTATGTGTGAAGATAAAATTAATTTTGATGTGTATGTGCATGTATGGTTGGTACTTTGGGCCTTATTCTGGTTGGTGCGGCCGGGCCGTACGCATACGTTCCGGGGTTTTTCATGATCTGCGCATGCGTACATTCGCTAATGCGCAGGCGCGAACACTCCACAACGCTTACGGACGGGTCTCTCCGTGCGAAAAAACACATTCACTACGTGCTTTCATAGACTTTACACAGTAGCACACTCAATCTACACAAGTCGACATGTGTCAACATGTTCACTCTAATACAAACATAGGTTTTGTATTTATGACACAATAACATAAACCACATCTAACACCTACAAAGGATGTTTCAGCAATGTTTTAAGCCCATGCCCACTATTTTGCACATTAATTAATTCAATCAATTAATTAATTTTCATAATTATAGTTGAAAGGCAAGATTTGCAGGTCCATATATGTGAAGGGTATGCCAGCGTACACGGACGTACGCTCACTCTCACGAACGGTGACATAAGCTGAGTTTTCTATTGAAAACAATAGGGACCCGTCCGTGCAAGCTGGCGTACGCTCAGATAGCCGCAAGAAGTCGGTGGGAAGACGGACGAGAGACGTCCGTAAACGGTGGCGTACGCTCAATTGTACGCCAGTTGTCGGAGTGTAAGGGCTGGTCCGTCCGTGTACGTTGGCGTACGCTCATTTGTACGCCACTCCCCTTCTACGTTGTTTATGCCCGTACGTATGCGGCTGAGTTGTGGTGGACTTAACCCCAACGGCCGCGTACGGAGAGCGTACGTTAATAGTGAACGTACGCACGTTTGGCAGCTCCGATCAGAATAACCTCCTTTATCTCTGTCCAATTTATCTCTCTCTAATGCTTAGTACCTCCTTTATGTGCTACTTCACACCAATTCATTTGTGAAAAATACTAATCCTATATACTTAGGGGCTAATTCAGTATGCTTTCTGCTAATCTGTGCAGCGGCCGCACATGAACGGGATTCCCCAAACTGCGGTTGTATTCTGGAAAATGTAACCACAGTCTAAGGGCCAGTGGGGGGCAGCAAAGATGTGGCATCGTGGTGCTGTGGTGGAATCAACATGGAATTGGGGGGGGGGGGGGAGTTCAGACAAGACAGGTGTGTCCAGGCCATTTGGGGGGCAGGCCAAGGCAGCTTGCGAGCACTATTCTTTTTAGTGATTGCAAAGGTTCTTGGTGGGCTGTATGATACAGTGACCCAGCAATGTTGGCCAGAGGTCAGAGGGATGGAAAGGTGAGAGTGAAAATAAGTGAGGATATTTGTACTGCATAGAGGGGAAGTAATTGGATAGGAAAAGTTTATGAAGGTTATGTAGTATATGCCGGGTCAGTTAAAGTATTATAGATAGACCAAATGTATATAAATAATAATAATAAAAATATATATATATACATATACATACATATATATACATACAGGGGCATAAACAGCAGTGTAGGCCCCTGGGAATATCAATGTATTAGGGCCCCTACTGATCCTCCAGCGGTAGGGGTGGGGGAAGCTTTGATGTCCCGCGGGTGGTAGGGGGTATTATATCAGCCGCTCAGCATGTAGGGCCTGGATCAGTAATTTCCACTAATTACCCCTTTACTGCACAGATGGTGGGAGATGGAGTGGGAGAAGGGGGCATTGGGCTGAATGAAGGGGCCCTGACACATAACTTTCAGGGTGGTAGAGGATGTTTAATATGCAGAGGAGAGGTGTATAGTGGAGTGGGCTTATTATTCATAATTTTCTGGTGGGAGGACAGCTTGCTTGACTGCAGATATCTCCAGTTCCTGGAAATAAATTTCTTAGGATTTTAATGGAATTAAAAACTAGAGAATTCCACCTACCAAATGGTACTGGGGACTAGGGGATTAGATTTCAGGAGGCAGAGCAATCTGCCAATGAGTGTATAAAACTACATACCAGGTGTGTGGAGCTGGAGCAGTAACCATCTGCTAGAAGGCTGATATCTATGGTTCTGGGAACAGTAGAGACAAGCTACTAGTGTCCCTCAAAGGGGGAGAGTCCCAGCTTTTGGAGTATACCCTCAGAACTCTAAGTCAGACAGAACCTGAAATATCTGACTGGGAAGAGCAATTAACAGGCTTGGATGGGGACCACTGCTTTGAAGTTAGATATCTCCGGTTCCCAAGGGCCGATTTTTAAAATTCTTGTACCCATGGAAAGAGGGGACCCTCAGCTTTCAGCCTAGGGCCCTTAGACTCCTGGGGGGGTTTCTGGGTACCCAGAAACGCCCCCTGCGTGCGCTACTGTAGGTGGTTCTGGAATTTGATAAGCTTGTTTGAAGAGGTGGGTTTTTAGGGTGCACTTGAATTTTTGGAGACTAGCGGATATTCTTATATAGATGTATGTTGGTGTTATCTAGTTTATGGCCTTGTGCGTAAGTAAAAGCATTTTATAGTGAATACGGTAGAATACAGGTAACCAATGGAGGGACTGGCAGAGTAGTTTTGCAGACGATAAATGTCTGGCGAGGAAGATCAGCCTCACAGTTGCATTCATAGATTGTAGTGGTGAGAGTCTGTATTGGGGAAGGCCCAATAGATTGTAGTGGTGAGAGCCTGTATTGGGGAAGGCCAGTAAGGAGTCTATGTGTTTTTATTATTTTGTACTTGTTGTGGGTGGTTCACCTTATATGGGGTAACAAAAACCTTGTGGTGCCTTTTTAAATGCTAATAATAATATGAGGATGATTATGATGATAATAATATAATTATTATACCGTGATCTGTTTACCTTTGGAGATACAAATATAGACATAATATGTATGGTATCCTTGTTACATTTTTGTCTTTAATACGCATTTGAATCAAAACCATACTCACAAATCTATTGCTCAGACACTGAAACATTACTCTTAGGCGACCAATGACCCTCTGCTATTATACAAAAGAGCTTACAAAATACAAACACGTTTGGAAATAAAATGCCAAAAGCATTAAAACCCTTTGTAGTAAAACATAAGGACAGCAGGCAATGCCAGTCTTTCTTCTAGTGGCCCACGTGCTGAATGACTGTCTCCTGAATTCATCAGAAGTGCCATAAGCTTCTCAGCCAATTCCAATCCTTTTCCTACAGTTATGGCCTGGTACATCGTGGTTTACAACGCGCCATTGAGGGCTCTGACTCGCGAGTTGCAGATCACGTTATGTCCTGCGTTATGTACCACGCCATGCAATACATAGTTTAACCACTGGGTGACTAATGCTCCACGTTAAGACTTTACGCTACGGATTTTTGCTAACCACTTTTCACTACGGATTTTGTCCTTACTTTACGGACAGATTGTTTTGTATTTATTCGCAGAAGCAGCTACGTACGGTCATTTATGTAATTGGTACAGAAGCCATGCTAACCTTTGCTATTGCTGGATGACTACTTAAAACATTATTTGAGGACCTACAGTATCATACTTTACACTACGGATTTTGTCCTTACTTTACGGACAGAGTTCTTTTCTTTTATTCGCAGCCGCAGTGACGTACTGGATGGTCATGAACTGTATTTGATTGGTGCAGAAGCCATGTTAACCATCTGCCAGGAATGAAGTCACAGGCAATAGTGGCCTAGCGGGTAGAGGCACGGCTTCACTATCTCAGTATCAGTAGTTCGATCCTCAGTTGATTACATTATATTTTTATTTTTTAAACGTTTTTTTTCGCAAAATAGATTTAGCTTTTCAGGTAAAACTCCTTGCCTTGAGGACCGTGTTTCGGGATTAAATTCGCTAACCATTGCTAACCAGCCACTTTTCACTACGGATTTTGTCCTTACTTTACGGACAGATTGTTTTGTATTTATTCGCAGAAGCAGCTACGTACGGTCATTTATGTAATTGGTACAGAAGCCATGCTAACCTTTGCTATTGCTGGATGACTACTTAAAACATTATTTGAGGACCTACAGTATCATACTTTACACTACGGATTTTGTCCTTACTTTACGGACAGATTGTTAGTACAGTATTTATTCGCATTAGCAGCTACTGTACGTACGGTCATTTATGTACTGTAATTGGTACAGAAGCCATGCTAACCTTTGCTATTGCTGGATGACTACTTAAAACATTATTTGAGGACCTACAGTATCATACAGTACAGGTACTTTACACTACGGATTTTGTCCTTACTTTACGGACAGAGTTCTTTTCTTTTATTCGCAGCCGCAGTGACGTACTGGATGGTCATGAGCTGTATTTGATTGGTGCAGAAGCCATGTTAACCATCTGCCAGGAATGAAGTCACAGGCAATAGTGGCCTAGCGGGTAGAGGCACGGCTTCACTATCTCAGTATCAGTTGTTCGATCCTCAGTTGATTACATTATATTTTTATTTTTTAAACGTTTTTTTTCGCAAAATAGATTTAGCTTTTCAGGTAAAACTCCTTGCCTTGAGGACCGTGTTTCGGGATAAAATTCGCTAACCATTGCTAACCAGCCACTTTTCACTACGGATTTTGTCCTTACTTTACGGACAGATTGTTTTGTATTTATTCGCAGAAGCAGCTACGTACGGTCATTTATGTAATTGGTACAGAAGACATGCTAACCTTTGCTATTGCTGGATGACTACTTAAAACTTTATTTGAGGACCTACAGTATCATACTTTACACTACGGATTTTGTCCTTACTTTACGGACAGAGTTCTTTTCTTTTATTCGCAGCCGCAGTGACGTACTGGATGGTCATGAACTGTATTTGATTGGTGCAGAAGCCATGCTAACCATCTGCCAGCAGTAAAATCACAGGCAATAGTGGCCTAGCGGGTAGAGGCACGGCTTCACTATCTCAGTATCAGTAGTTCGATCCTCAGTTGGTTACATTATATTTTTATTTTTTAAACGTTCTTTTTTTTTTTTTTTTTAAACTAATACAGTTACAGTAGTTGGTGCTTATCAAAATCTTTCGGACTTTTCCACAAACAAAAACGATAGTTAATACCCATACTGTACATACTGTACTGCGCTACAGAGAACGTTTTTTTTCAGCAACAATACAGTAGATTTCTCCAAACTCAGACACAGACCGACACCTCAGACAATAAGATGTTGATTGCAGTCATACTGTATGTTAATTTCAGTCTGCCTTTTTGTTTCGCTGGTAATTGTACATAATTCAAATGCACCTATCAGCTTCATGAAGGATTTCCTTTGTCTCTGCCAGCATAAATTCAGCTACATTAAAATTGTCAAACAATCCAGTTTTTTTTTCTGCATCTAAACCGTGTAGAATTGCTACGGATCGTCTCTTCATCTCTTGCCTGTATACAAGCACGAGATTCTACCTGTACACCTGGACTATTCATTCTGCTGAATCCAAAGTCAAGTTGTTGCTGCTTTCGTGTTTCTACCGTTTTACCATCATACTGCCTTCCTTCTGCAAGAACACTACTGTATCTTCTCGCTGGAGCAGTACAGTAAGTACACTATACAGTAGTACAGTCTTTTGTACATTTCACTGATTGCTGCATTACAGTATACAGTAAGCAGCACTACAAAACGGTCCCTGCGCGGAAGCGCTCGGTTCCCACCCTTCCCTGAATGAAGCTGTTTCCCTTCTTTTCCTACTGTTCAAATGCACCCGGTGCAGAATACTGTATACCATCGCTTGCTGTGTATACTGTATTTAGATACTGCAGGCTGCCGCTATGAGTATTGGGGCAGATGTACAGTATTAAGCGTTAACAAGAGATTCAATCCAAGGGTGATAAGGAGAGATAAACGTCCAGCCAATCATCTCCTTTCTGACTTTTTTCAAACACAGCCTGTAACATGGCAGTTAGGAGGTGATTGGCTGGATGTTTATCTCTCCTTATCACCCTTGGATTTACAGTACCTCTTGTTAAAGCTTAATACACCTGCCCCACTGTCCATAAATACTAGAGTCTGTTTCGCAGACTTACTGTATACAGTATCTACAGTGGTAGTGATATCGTGATTTTTGATGCCTTACACGTTCAGTGCAGTGCAGTAGAGATAGCGCCATTGAGAATATTGTACAATGTGTTAAAATTGCCTGGTGTGTATGGGCCGCAGATCCCCGACTAGCGATGACAGTACTCTATTAGGGTGGGCTACTTTAGGCTGCTAAATACTAGTTCTCTCCGTAATACAATTGGTGTAATACTGTAAATAACGTATTTTTTCGCTATTTTGCACTCATACTGTACTGTATTTGTGTAAAAAAATACCCTAGCTGTGTACAAAATCCCCTAGCTGTGGGTGTTCGTATTGTAAGTACGAGGGGCGGCAGTACGCATCCTCTGACCTTTTCATACCCACACTATCCACGTCGGCGTGAAGTTGATCTTACTGTACAGTACAGTATACACTGTAGCGTGGCGCGCGCAGCGAGCCCCGCGAGGGCACGCGCATTACTTCACAAGTATTACGCGTCCCCTCACGGGTCTTGCTGCGCTCGTCACGCTTCAGGTTCAGTGGCTCGCTGCGCTCTATATACTGTACTGTAAAATCAACTCCAAACTCCACGCCGACGTGTGTAGTGGGGGTATAAAAAGGTCAGAGGACGCGTACCGCCGCCCCTCGCGGGCTGGCTGCGCTCGCCACGCTTCGGGTTGGTGTTGATAATGGGGTCTCGTTAACAATGGTGGTGCATTTAAAATAGTCATTACCCATCAGGGTACTCATCTGGTTGCCTGTACAATTACAAATCGGTCCTATCGCTTCATATCACATGCGATGCGATTTTTGGTTGTACAATGCCCTGCGATGGAAATGGTGGGCGCCTTGATAATACACAAGTACCCCATTTTTTTTTAATCATGCTACTTTTTGCCAATTTTCAGATCTACAGTAAATCTCCAAGTGTGTATAGTGTAGGCCACCAATGGGAGACACAACACTAGCAAAGTCTCCCGTCTGCTGATTTGACCAGCATGCCAGCGATGATGGATAATTTTTCATCCATCATCGCTGTGTGTGTGTGTACACCGCGCGTGCTTTCAACTTGCGGACCGCCTCTGCGCCTCCCCTTCTCCTGTCCCTGCTCCTTCCCCCTGCTCTGTGTTGTTATGAGCCACACATTACCGGCCGCTAGGGTTGCCACCTCATCCCTTTAATCCTGGAGACTGTACTGTATTTGGTACTTGTCTATTATCATCGCATCGCATACCACTAATTAAGGGAAGGCAACCCTACTGGCAGCACGTCCGGCCCCAACTTCACTCCTGCCTGCCCGGCTGACATCTGTACATACAGTACAGTATTAAAATCGCATCAAATCGCATCGCATGCAATACAATAGCATACAATGCAACAGCAATTTTCTCTTCAAAGGAATTTCAAGGGAAATCGCATCAAATCGCATGCTTAGGGTACTGGCATACAATTTCAACATTGGCTGCCCAGATACTGTAAGTCACAAGTACCGAAAATTATGTGACCGTACTGCATAGACATGAGCTTTTTTTTTCAATAAAAGGGATGAAGCGATAAACAAAAGTACAGTACGTTAACAGATGGGGCTTAGACAGACAGACTAGGAGGGGTGGAGGCAGGGGCGGGCTGGGCCGGGGGGCAGGATGCCATCTGCCCCCCAGGCCGCTCTGGCAGGTGTGCTGCGGGCCGCGCCCGTTTCTGAGGCCGCATTGCCGTTTGTTTGTTTTTTCACTGCCGGCGGCCATGTTACTGTGGTTTTTTAAATGATGTCTGAGGCCACAGCAACATGGCCGCCGGCCTCCACGGCTACGTGGAGGAGGGCTCCGGCCGGCAGCCTGTTCCCTCTTATCCCCAGTGGCAGTCGGCAGACGCTGGGTGCGGTGTGGACGTCATGACGTTGACGCCTCCCACCCACGCGTCTGCACTCAGAGACTGGAGGAAGGCTGGGGCCGCCCGCAGAGCAACTCGTGGGGGACGCTTCAGGAGGCCGCAGAGAGGGGAACAGAAATGTGTGGAGCCGCAGCAGGACAGGAGGAGCCTGGTCGAGGATAAAACACAGGATAGTAGTAAGTTAACATGATCTAAAACGACATACAGTATCTGTAATAATGCAATGACACCACAGGCTGCTCCCCCTGTATAATAATTTGTGTCATGGCATTACTATTAATAATAGTAATGCCATGACACAAATTATTATACAGGGGGAGCAGCCTGTGATCATGGCATTACTTTTATATTATACAGGTGGAGCACCCTGTGGTGTCATTATTATTGTACAGGGGGAGCAGCCTGTGGTGTCATGGCATTATGCCATGACACCACAGGCTGCTCCCTCTGCATAATAATAATGCCATGACACCACAGGCTGCTACCCCTGTATAATATAAAAGTAATGCCATGACACCACAGGCTGCTCCCTCTGTATAATAATAATGCAATGACACCACAGGCTGCTCCCCCTGTATAATAATTTGTGTCATGGTATTACTATTGTTACTGTATATTATACAGCGGGAGTAGCCTGTGGTGTCATTGCATTATTATTATACAGTACAGCAGGAACAGCATGTGGTGTCATTGCATTATTATTATTATACAGAGGGAGCAGCCAGTGGTGTCATGGCATTCATTTTACTGTATATTATACAGGGGGAGCCACCTGTGGTGTCATAATTATTATTGTACAGGGGGAGCAGACTGTGGTGTCATGGCATTATGCCATGACACCACAGGCTGCTCCCTCTGTATAATAATAATGCCATGACACCACAGGCTGCTCCCCCTGTATAATATAAAAGTAATGCCATGACACCACAGGCTGCTCCCTCTGTATACTGTAATAATAATAATGCAATGACACCACATGCTGTTCCTGCTGTATAATAATAATGCAATGAATTAATAAAAAATGTAATAAAAAAAATAAAAAAATAAACTGGTACAGTATTCTGGTTCTCCGGATACCTGTAATCTAGTATTACTGTACAGTAATTACTGTACAGTATTACAATACGAACACCCACAGCTAGGGGATTTTGTACACAGCTAGGGGATTTTTTACACAAACAGTATGACTGAGTCTGCGAAATACAGTAGTCTATTAATATGCGCAAAAATCCCCAAACTGCGAAAAAATACGTTACTACAGTATACAGTATTTACAGTATTACACCAACAGTATTTACAGTTGCACAGATTATACGAGAATACCCATAGTAGCAGCCTGCCAGTAGTAGCCCACCCTAATAGAGTATTGTCATCGCTAGTCGGGGATCTGCGGCCTATACACACCAGGCAATTTTAACACGTACAATATTCTAAATGGCGCTACAGTATCTCTACTGCACTGCACTGTACTGTATGTGGCATCCATGTTGATCCCTAAAATGGCGGAAAATCACGATACCACGTGATCCTATTGCTGTGACTACTTCAATTACAAGTACAGTATGCGGGAAAAAATGCCAAATGATCCGTTATTTACGGTATTACAACAATATTACTGACAATACCCCAATCCAGGATTTATTACACATTATACGGACAATACCCATAGCGGCAGCCTGCAGTAGCCTAATAAAGTATTCTCATCGCTAGTCGGGGAACTCTGGACCATACACACCAGGCAATTTTCAGATGAAAAACGTTTAGTGTGTACTGTATGGTCCTCAAGAGAATCATGCACTGTTCATTATGGTACTTACTGTATGGTACAGTACCTGAAGCAGAAGTGCAGTAAGGGGGAGGGAAAGTTGATCCTGCCCTCGCAAATGTAGCGGGGGATCTGCGTCCCATACACACTAGGCAATTTTAACACATTGTACAATATTCCACATGGCGCTATCTCTACTGCACTGTGCAGCCATCTCGATTCCCAACATGGCTGAAAATCACGATACTGTATCACATGTGCTCCTATTACTGACTGACTCTGCGAAACAGTCTGTAAACATGAGAAAAACACCGGTCCCCTCGTTTGAGGAAAAAATACGTGTTTTACGGTATTACACCAATGGTATTACGAAGAGAACTAGTATTTACAGTAGCAGCCTACAGTAGCCCACCCTAATAGAGTACTGTCATCGCTAGTCGGGGATTTGCGGCCCATACACACCAGGCAATTTTAACACATTGTACAATATTCTAAATGGCACTTGTACAGTATACAGTATTCTGCACCGGGTGCATTTGAACAGTAGGGAAAGAAGGGAAACATCTTCATTCAGGGAAGGGTGGGAACCGAGCGCTTCCGCGCAGGGACCGTTTTGTAGTGCTGCTTACTGTATACTGTAATGCAGCAATCAGTGAAATGTACAAATGACTGTACTACTGTATAGTGTACTTACTGCTCCAGCGAGAAGATACAGTACAGTAGTGTTCTTGCGGAAGGAAGGCAGTATGATGGTAAAACGGTAGAAACACGAAAGCAGCAACAACTTGACTTTGGATTCAGCAGAATGAATAGTCCAGGTGTACAGGTAGAATCTCGTGCTTGTATACAGGCAAGAGATGAAGAGACGATCCGTAGCAATTCTACACGGTTTAGATGCAGAAAAACAAACTGGATTGTTTGACAATTTTAATGTACTGTAGCTGAATTTATGCTGGCAGAGACAAAGGAAATCCTTCATGAAGCTGATAGGTGCATTTGAATTATGTACAATTACCAGCGAAACAAAAAGGCAGACTGAAATTAACATATGACTGCAATCAACATCTTATTGTCTGAGGTGTCGGTCTGTGTCTGAGTTTGGAGAAATCTATTGTTGCTGAAAAAAAACGTTCTCTGTAGCGCAGTACAGTATGTACAGTATGGGTATTAACTATCGTTTTTGTTTGTGGAAAAGTCCGAAAGATTTTGATAAGCACCAACTACTGTAACTGTATTAGTTTAAAAAAAAAAAAAAGAACGTTTAAAAAATAAAAATATAATGTAACCAACTGAGGATCGAACTACTGATACTGAGATAGTGAAGCCGTGCCTCTACCCGCTAGGCCACTATTGCCTGTGATTTTACTGCTGGCAGATGGTTAGCATGGCTTCTGCACCAATCAAATACAGTTCATGACCATCCAGTACGTCACTGCGGCTGCGAATAAAAGAAAAGAACTCTGTCCGTAAAGTAAGGACAAAATCCGTAGTGTAAAGTATGATACTGTAGGTCCTCAAATAATGTTTTAAGTAGTCATCCAGCAATAGCAAAGGTTAGCATGGCTTCTGTACCAATTACATAAATGACCGTACGTAGCTGCTTCTGCGAATAAATACTGTACTAACAATCTGTCCGTAAAGTAAGGACAAAATCCGTAGTGTAAAGTATGATACTGTAGGTCCTCAAATAATGTTTAAAGTAGTCATCCAGCAATAGCAAAGGTTAGCATGGCTTCTGTACCAATTACATAAATGACCGTACGTAGCTGCTTCTGCGAATAAATACAAAACAATCTGTCCGTAAAGTAAGGACAAAATCCGTAGTGAAAAGTGGCTGGTTAGCAATGGTTAGCGAATTTAATCCCGAAACACGGTCCTCAAGGCAAGGAGTTTTACCTGAAAAGCTAAATCTATTTTGCGAAAAAAAACGTTTAAAAAATAAAAATATAATGTAATCAACTGAGGATCGAACTACTGATACTGAGATAGTGAAGCCGTGCCTCTACCCGCTAGGCCACTATTGCCTGTGATTTTACTCCTGGCAGATGGTTAGCATGGCTTCTGCACCAATCAAATACAGTTCATGACCATCCAGTACGTCACTGCGGCTGCGAATAAAAGAAAAGAACTCTGTCCGTAAAGTAAGGACAAAATCCGTAGTGTAAAGTATGATACTGTAGGTCCTCAAATAAAGTTTTAAGTAGTCATCCAGCAATAGCAAAGGTTAGCATGTCTTCTGTACCAATTACATAAATGACCGTACGTAGCTGCTTCTGCGAATAAATACAAAACAATCTGTCCGTAAAGTAAGGACAAAATCCGTAGTGAAAAGTGGCTGGTTAGCAATGGTTAGCGAATTTAATCCCGAAACACGGTCCTCAAGGCAAGGAGTTTTATCTGAAAAGCTAAATCTATTTTGCGAAAAAAAACGTTTAAAAAATAAAAATATAATGTAATCAACTGAGGATCGAACTACTGATACTGAAATAGTGAAGCCGTGCCTCTACCCGCTAGGCCACTATTGCCTGTGATTTTACTCCTGGCAGATGGTTAGCATGGCTTCTGCACCAATCAAATACAGTTCATGACCATCCAGTACGTCACTGCGGCTGCGAATAAAAGAAAAGAACTCTGTCCGTAAAGTAAGGACAAAATCCGTAGTGTAAAGTATGATACTGTAGGTCCTCAAATAATGTTTTAAGTAGTCATCCAGCAATAGCAAAGGTTAGCATGGCTTCTGTACCAATTACATAAATGACCGTACGTAGCTGCTTCTGCGAATAAATACAAAACAATCTGTCCGTAAAGTAAGGACAAAATCCGTAGTGAAAAGTCGTGGCGGCCACTGTTTTGTAGAAGAGATTTTTACGCATGCGCTGTACTGTTTGGGAAAAGTGACATCTGGTGGTCAATGAGTGTAAGTGCAGGTTACATTTACAAGATTACGTTACGTTATAACGCGATCTATAACGGGACTATAGCGCAAGGAGCAGGCGCGATCCAGGCGCGATTTGCATGGCGCACTGTATGCGCAACGCAGCCACGATGTACCAGGCCATAACTGTATGTCAGCTATGCTATCCCCTGTTAAAACTTCAAGCTCTGGTCCATGAAGACTGTTGACTTCTTAAATGTAATATTTTATTTCAAGGTTCGCTATATCTATTTCTCACCTTACAATCAGGACTGTGCAGTTTTTGAACCAATGCTGTTTCATGATTGGAGTTCTGTTTATTTCTTCCTGTTCTTGCCACCTTATTTCAAAGTTTGCTTCCTGAGTTCCAGGCAAGAGTTCCAGGAGCTATTGTTACACCACTGGTGGTTACCAGTGTATAAACTTCATCTCTCCTAATTGACCCTTGCCTTCTGATAATCAAGTGAAACACTGAGTCCCAGACATTGTATTGCAACCCATATGTAATCCAGTTCTGTGTACATAACAACCCAAAAGACCGCCATGTATAGGAAATTCACATGCAATTTCTGCTCTTTTCCTGCGATTCCGGCGATCAATCTCAGGAAAAGAGCCCAAATTGCAGGTAAATTACAATGGTCCAATGCGATGCGTGGTCTTGTGCCCATGACACCTGATCCTGTGTGTCGCACCGGCAGTACAAGCAATCTTTTGGATTGCTTCCGAGCCAGGCAGGGTTGGCTGGGATTACATGCTTTATATGGCATGAAAAAGGACCAGGTGGCTCAAGGATGAATCGCCGGTGGCTTCTCCGATGGAAGCTGTCACCGTAGTGAATAGGCACCTTAAGTCAATGACTTCCAAGCACACGTTTAATCTTAATTTACTGGCCCCATTTTACTATTGTGCAATCATTCATTTTGGCAATCATTTACTACGTACAATTATAAATTGATGACTGTCTGCTTCTTAAGAGATATCATGAGGTTATGATGCTCTGATCCGGTATCTGTATGAAATCCTGAGGTCCTGACACCCAGCTATCTGTTTGCAATTGTATTTGCTGAGCGTAATATTACTTTTTCAGTCAATGTAGGAAGTATACATTAAGCACAGCAGCCTTTGGAGGCAAAGTGAAAGATAAAAGGCACCTTGTTTTGGGGTTTCCCTGCCATATCGGCAGCCGAGTCAGAATCTATAGCTTAGGTTTGTTATTCAGTATAGCCAAGTATAGCCTTACTGAAAATGATCCCCAGGCTGAATGACACATTGGCTATTATGGGATGACTCACTGCCAGAAAATGTAATTGACCCTAGCAGTACCTGTGCAGCAGCACAAAGACCTTTGGAATCAGAAGAAGAAGGGCGTTCAATTAAAATAAACAATGAAGTAAGAGTGACTAGCTCATCTTTTGTGTATAAACCTTCCATTGTCTCGGCCTCTCTACAGTGATGCCACATCATCAGTGACTGCATAGTATCCCCAGTTGCTGATTAATTGCTTTGAGCAGATAATGATATAGCCTTACTTCCCCACTGGCAGATACACTACTTTTTAAGTTACCTTATGTAACAAATATTCTCACACCTCTTAGACTGTAAACAGCGGTGTAACTATAAATTTTGTAACCCCCATGCCCAAAAAGTTTCTGACCTCCCCCATACATAAGTAATTAGAATTTTTAATTACATACTCATTGATAGGGGTTTCATTCTCGTTGTTGGGTTTCACAGTCAAACTTTCATGCTCGTTACCAGGGGTTCCTGCTTGTTGGCCGCGCCGGCATTCCTGGACTCCCAGCACTTTCAGGTAACACTGAAATAAAGAATATGTGTGGGGCGCAATTAACAGCAGCCGGCACTAAGGGTAGTCAATCCCTTAAAAAAATTGTTGGAATAGAAGTAGGTTTTTGTGCCAATGCACACGATATATCAATTAATACATTTTACTTAATAAAATATGTAAACAATAAATAATAACATTCAAAAAATAATATTAAAATTGGTTTAAAAGAGAAGACTTGATCATATATATGTAAAGCATAGTCTTTCAATTAGAATGAGTGGTAGAGATAAAAAAAGTCATGTGTCAGCTGAACAAGGATAAATACATATTACCATCCTTGGTTGTCCTCAAAGGAATTGTAGGAGAAATTTGTAATCCAAGGGGTTTAATTGATAGACCAATATTTCCCAGTGCTCTATGATGTCAAGAGCTCAAAACTCCCATGATGTAGCTCACCCTGACATCCGATTCAATTAGGGATCGTATTTATCCCACAGCCTCAGCGTTTCTCAGATTCCGTTCAGCGTGGTGTGCTGTGATTCGGGAGAGGTGGGTAGGTCACCAGAAAAGGAAAGTCCTTGTCAGCTAACAGTTTGAAGGTGCTCAAATCGTTTCACCGGATTAATAGCTGTCTGGCTTTCTCAGGAGCAAGTGTTGACTGTGTCCACAGTGCCTGGTTTTACACCACTGCATAGATTTGCTAAATTATCTCACCTGTGTGAGTTCCACCCATTAATAAAATAAAAACACATTAACCGTCTTGTAAAACACATTTCCTTATACAAATATACATTATTAACTGTCTGTTATATTAGAATAAATACATTTATAAAGCGAATAAATAGCTTTCATCCTCTAACACCTGTGGTGTAATAGATCAGGTGGGTCATATGACCAGGACGTGCTCGGTCACTTATTGTGTTGGTACACATTGGATAATTAAAACATACAAATATACGGTTCCATATGGTAATTATGTGTTACCTTTTTGAGATTCTGTGTCACAGGGAGCTCAGCTGTCCGCCGCCGATGGCCGGTATAGGTGGTTAGGACAGCAGGATCCCCGCGACCACCAAAACCAGTGACTCACCTGTTGCCTGGCGACCATGTCAGATGATGTGACCAATCACATGACATGGAAGTTCGCCAAGGCACAGGGGAGTGTTTCCCGCGTTGACCGGCAACGACCCGCCGCATGACCTAATCAGGCAGCGGGATACGTAAGCCAGGAGCCAGAGGAAACGTACTGTACCATACGTGCTGGGTCAGTCTGGGCTCTGTAGATGGATTCACCCCGTGTGACGTGACAGGGGATGGAATTAGAATCCAGAACTTAGCACCCTCACTGGTAGCGTCCCTCGTGTTGCCTAGCAACACCCGTGTTTTATTGTATGTTCCGATTATTTATATACATTTATTCATATATTATTATAGATAACATATGGGTGGATCTTCACTTGTAAATCTCACAGACAAAATCATAGATTACCCATATAGGAAAGATCTAGATCAATAAATATATATTATTATCAATGAGGTAAAATATATTATCTCGTAAAACTCTTTACATATATTTGATACATAGAATTTGGGAAAAAGAATTCAATGATAATGAAAAAAAGATAAAAAATAAACAAAGTAAAAAAACTTTAAATAAATAAATGTAATTTAATATTAATAATATTAATATTAATAATGCCCATATAAAAAAAATAATATATATATATATATATATATATATATATATATATATATATATATATATATATATATATATATAAAGTAATAACAAAATTGGGTACTTGTTTCCTAGCACGGCGCCCAAGATTTTCATCTTATGGCATCTTATGCAATCGCATGCCATATAGCCGCATACGATGCATGCGATGTGATGGTATACAATGTTTTATTGTACAACCACCCTGATGGGTCCTTACAATGTTAAATGCTACCCCATTGTCAACGCCATCCCCAGGATCAACGCCAACCCAAAGCGTGGCGTGCGCAGCGAGCCCACGAGGGGCGGCGGTACGTGTCCTCCGACCGTTTCATACCCCCACTATCCACGTCGTCGTGGAGTTGATTTTAAATAGTGTGGCGAGCGCAGCGAGCCACCGAGCCCGAAGCATGGCGAGCGCAGCGAGCCCCGCGAGGGGATGCGCATTACTTTACATGTATTGCGCGTCCCCTCGTGCGCTCGCCACGCTTCGGGCTCGGTGGCTTGCTGCGCTCGCCACACTATCTAAATTCAATTCCATGCCAACGTGGATAGTGGGGGTATGAAAAGGTCGGAAGACGGGTACCGCCACCCCTTGCATTATCATCAGGGAGCCTGATGATAATGCTTACGCATTGAAACATTGCTGTATGCCTCAATAAAGAAAGCTTGAAGATTAATGTGTCTGGAGTGCCGCATCTATCCCCAAAAAAGTCTATCTATCTATCTATCTATATATAGATAGATAGATAGATAGATAGATAGATAGATAGATAGAAAAAGAAACAGGAGCGCTCCATAGTGCAGTATCAAAGATAAAAAGTTTTTATTTTATAAAAGTCTCCAAGCATAGACAGGTGTAGGGTAACGTACCAGAGTAGGCTGTTCAACAACCGCAAAGTACGTGGCCTGGCGTTGCTGTCTGTCTATCGAATGTGAGAGTGTAACCGCTCCAACAAACCTGTGTAGGATACCCAGAGATTTATGCTGATACTTTGCGGTTGTTGAACCGACTACTCTGGTACGTTACCCTACACCTGTCTATGCTTGGAGACTTTTATAAAATAAAATCTTTTTATCTTTGATACTGCACTATGGAGCGCTCCTGTTTCTTTTTCTAGATCGTGTTGGAACCTGTGGAATCCAGGCAGTTGGGAGCAGCCGGGTGCAAATACACCCACAGTGCATTGAGTACATTGGAAGGGACTATTAACCCTTTTATTCGCGGACTGCCTTTGTTTGTAACTCTCAAGGTTTTTGCACACTTAATATTCTTTGTATATATATATATGCGTGGGGGGGATCGTGGCACTCAGATGGACTTGCATAAATAACTGCTCCACACACCGGCGGTGCGGCCAACGTTTCAGAAGTTTATTCCTTTGTCAAGGCTAGAACAAATACAACAGAGAAATGCACTCACCTAAATGCTCTGCGCCGTACCTGGTCCGCCTCTCTCCCTGTGCCGGTGACCCTCCTTCACTTCCAGTCTGACCTGATCACCTGTTAGAGACATCACTGTCTCCGGCTTCCTGGTTCCTGTATTACAAAAATAAACTTCACTTTTGTAGTCTTCAAGATCCCAAACAAAATGTTGAAAACCACAAGTTTAGATGATGATCTCCCATACTATCAATGTGCATTAATATAACAAGAGATAAATATATTAATATTGGATCTAGATGTATATATTTTAACCCACCTATCCATCATAATGTATAAGAGGGGAGACAAATAAATTACATAGGCGCAAATGAAATACAGGTTGAGTATCCCGTATCCGAATATCCGTTATCCGAATTATTCCGAAAACCATACATTCCAGAAAGTGAACCAAAAAATTTTTTTTTGCTAAAAACTTACTGGGGACATCTGTAACAGCACTACTGAGGACATGATATGTAACTGGCACTATATATGTGCAAGACAATGATTGCTTGGCATTTAAATTCAGTGCCTGAGATTGTACACAAACTTTGTTTCATGTTTTGAAACCTTGTTTTATGCACAAATAAAATATATTTGTGTTTATTTCATGTGTTTGATGTATATGTACAACATAAATGCAAGATACCTCAAGATACATCATTGAAATGTTAAAATATTCCGAAATACGGAATAATCCGTTATCCAAAATTCTCCTAGTCCCGAGCATTTTGGATAAGGGATACTCAACCTGTATCTATAAAACAGCATTTAATTCGATGGTCTGAATGAGACCATCGAATTAAATGCTGTTTTATAGATATTTCATTTGCGCCTATGTAATTTATGAATTTAATTTAAGGGTCCAGAAAACCTCTCTCTTACACAACAAATTAAATCTGTTCCCTCCTCTTGGGGTTTGTGATATTTGTTCTAAACCCACAATTGTGAGACAAGCTTGTCACATTAATGTTGTAGTTTCTAGGGTCGGGATACTAGCCCTTCTGTACTGTATATATCTGCGATGTTCCATAAATCTAGTGTGTAATGCTCTTGTGGTTATTCCACTATATGGTAAGTTACATCCGCATTTTCAGTTAACATTGTTTGCTCGGTTCTTCCCTGACAGATGCTAGAGTTCCGGTAGGCCCTCTAGCATTTCACTTCTCTTAGGCAGCAGGCATTTTGGAATGGACATTTTCAGCAGATTTCCTGGAGGATAGTCAGCACTAATGGAATCTACAGAACACAAGCGCCGGCACCCCCACGCCAATGCTTGGTCTTTGGGGGCTATTGCTACATTAATAATTGTGAACTTACTCTTCACTTTCTATCTAATGTCAATGTATGTCATTTGATTGTGTTGTGTTTCTCTCAGCACAATAGTGCAGTGTATTATAGATAAAGGTTACTGTTAATTAAATATATTCTGGCCAATAAGCCTGCACAAGGGAGAAATCTTTAGATCAAGCAACTTGAATGAAACAGGGCTAATAAGTTATATTTTTGTGACAAAGCAGAAAAAGAAGGAATAGATCGAACTTAGATTTCATATAAACTATAAATTGCTTAAGAATATTTATCTTTCCTCCAAAGATGAGTTTTATATGTTATTTTCAATGTCAATTTAAACAACACGTCTCTTAGTGCTCTTGTGTATGATTTGACTTCCTTGCCCTTAACCCAAGGATCTTTCGGGAATTTATGCAAATGTATTAGATTGACACTCAGCTATCTATTCTCTAGGGCAAGACTACTGAAGGATTGAGTAGAGATAAGGAAAATCTTTGGCTCTAACCTTTCTGAGACCTCTTTAAGACCCAGGAGGTTTGATTCCTAAAGATTAAAGTTCTAAGTATTTTATTGTTCAGACAGGTACTTTCAAGAGTTCAAAACCGACAACAAAGTCAGAGATAGAATGAGAAGCTTAAAGATTGCGCCAGGGAGGAGGAAAGGCAAGAATGAGGAAGGAAATTAATGCACAAAGAATTAATATGGATTAATTAAAAAAAATTATATATATATTATCCCCAATACTCCTCACGCGCTTATATGCACAATAATATTAGAAACAACTTAAACTTCAATTGCGGCTGCTTAACCACCAGGTTTCCTGAGGGCTAGGAAACAATACCCACAATATACTTCCCAAATGGTGGTATAGCGCCTGAATTAAATGTCCATGTATCACGGTAAAGTTCATAAAACCAAAAAGACGTTGGATTTCCAAGAGGTTTCTTTATTTGACTCTTATGTGGTTCAAACAATGTCCCTTATATATATATGGAACAGGCATGAACCTCTGCGCCAAGTGTATTTCAGACAGTTCTCCAGTAGAAGATCCGCTTGTATAACAACAGGGGGAATACCAGCACCGCAGCTGCTTTTCGCTAAGGGTGAAATCTCTGGAATCCACAGAGAGGATGGATCTAGGAAAGGGCATAGAAAAGGCGCTTCATGGTGCAATATCACTTATAAAAAGTTTAATGGACAATAGTAAAATCCAGGTACAGGCAGATAAAGACTCGTACCACAAGTAAAAGCACTGTGGACTGGGTACCACAAGGTTTTAAAACATAGCCACAGGCTAGGCTGCTCCCACTTCTGCGCTGGAACAAGGATCCGCCAAAGACACCGCTATGCTGGCTTGCAGGGAGGCATGCAGGGGTAACCAGGAACCAGACGTCAGTAGTGAGGAGAGAGGGAGCATCGTATGCCACGCCCTGACGCGTTTCGTCGTATAGACTTCGTCAGAGGGCGGCCTCTGATGAAGTATATAAATAAACTTGAAGAAAGGATGCAGCACACCATTCACCAAAAAACGTTGCCTTTGTGCTAAATAAATTGCACTCGTTTTTGGTGAATGGTGTGCCGCATCCTTTCTTCAAGTTTGTCTATATCTTTATGCGGGCACCCATGCAGTAAATCACGTAAGGAGGCTGTGCCGGACAATTTGGATTATATATATATATATATATCTCCCCAAAGATCGGCACTCGTACTCTAATGTGATTGCTTGCTCAAGGTGCCCTCCTAGATAAACCAATCGTAGATAGCTGCACTGCGGGCGGCACTCACGGAAATAAATACAGAACGCAAGGTTTTAGCTTAACGTTTCAATTCTCACACGAATTTTCATCAGAAGCACCATACAACAAATAATACAAGATTTAAATACCTTCACCCACACCGTCATGTTACGTGCAGACGCCGAGTCCAGGTTCCCGCTTCCGCCCTCGTTCAGCCGGGCGCTCCGTCGCCTCACCAGTGACGTCATAGGCGTGTAGTGTACAAAATTAATGAGATCTATACCTGCAATTCATCGTATGTAATTTATCTTTTAAAATGCCCTTGTGGTCTTGCATATGTGGGCAAGACCACTTGTAAATTTAAAGAGAGAATGGCACAACATAGGAGTGCCATTCATCTGGCCATAGGGGGTCGAGATACGGAGCAACCCGTAGCCAGATATTTTAAATTGATGAAACATGGTGAATCCACGGTCAGATACAAGATCATAGATAGTGTCCCGGTAAATGTAAGAGGAGGTGACCGTGCCAGAACTCTATTACAGAGGGAGGCACGGTGGATTTATATGCTGGGCACAGTTAATCCACACGGACTGAACGAACAATTGAATTTAAACTGCTATTTGTAAAATTATTTATGGATCTACAGTGATTACTAATGCCTTGTTGCTTAATATTGCAGAAATATCTGCCGATATATTCAATGTGTCATATTATGGGGGAAATTTACTAAAGGAAATTTGTAATAAATAGGTGTATTTGTATCCAGAAATACACTTATTTTTGACATTTACTATCCCAAAAATATGGCAATTCGTATTCGTATTGATAGCACATCAATACGACTACGAATTGCCGTATTTTCGGGATAGTAAATGTCAAAAATACGTGTATTTCTGGATACAAATACACCTATTTTTTTACAAATTTCCTTTAGTAAATTTCCCCCATTGTAACATGAATGCTCTGTTTTCTTCTTTTTTCACAGACGTCCGTATCTAGGTAACCCGCTGACGCCTATGACGTCACCGGTGAGGCGACGGAGCGCCCGGCTGAACGAGGGCGGAAGCGGGAACCTGGACTCGGCGTCTGCACGTAACATGACGGTGTGGGTGAAGGTATTTAAATCTTGTATTATTTGTTGTATGGTGCTTCTGATGAAAATTCGTGTGAGAATTGAAACGTTAAGCTAAAACCTTGCATTCTTTATTTATTTCCGTGAGTGCCGAGGCTCATTCCTCTACGATGTAGCAAATTTTTTTGGACACATACTTGCAGCCTATTATTCAAAAACAGAGCACTTATTTACAGGACACTACGATGTTTCTGAATGAATTGACAAAACTTGATCTGACAGATGGCAATTACCAGCTATGCACCATCGATGTGGTCAGCTTATATACAAGCATACCACACGACCGCGGTATACAAGCAATAAAATGCCTACTGCAGAATAATGATAGCTACAAAGGCCCGAATGTGGAACTTCTATTGCAGTTGTTACAACTCATCCTTACCAGGAACTATTTCATATTTCAAAAAGATTTTTTTATTCAAGTGCGTGGGTGTGCAATGGGTGTGTGCGTCGCACCCACGTACGCAAATGGATTCATGTTCCAACTAGAACAAGATTTATTTTTTGGAAATCCTGACTTTGCCACAAAGTGTATTTTTTTCAAACGCTTTATCGACAACGTCTTTGTGGTATGGAAAGGCACAGCAACTGAGTTCACAAGTATTATGGACACTATCAATACCCAAGATGACAACATTAAATTTACATATGATGTCAGTGATACCAGCATCTCATTTTTGGATGTGAAAATTACGTTAAATGGTGGACAAATAGCTACAACATTATTTAGTAAACCAACGGACTGTAATTCTTTATTATTAGCTTCAAGTTTTCATCCAGAATCTTTGAAAGAAGCATTACAGTTCTCGCAAATGTGCAGAGTCCGCAGGATATGTAACACCAAAGAAGAAGAGACTGCACAAATTAACAACATGTCAAAAAGATTTTTAGAACGAGGATATTCTCCTAATACAGTCATGAATGCAGTAGCTAGAGTAAAAGACATTCCTAGAAGAGACTTACTCACCACCAAACCCAAAAAGAGCTTGGAGAATAGTACCATTTTTATCACACAATATTCCACTGCCAGCAAAAAAATTATAGGTACAGCTAAGAGAATGTGGCCCATTATTAACACAGATCCTGAATTGCCACTATTAAAGGATAACACACTAATACCGTGCTATAAGCGTGGCCGAAGCATACGAGACTGGGTGGTAAAAACAAACCCAGTAAAACCCAAAATGGACCAAAAGTCGCATTTTCTAACAAAAAAACATGGCAACTATCGTTGCTTAGGTTGCACAACCTGTAATTTCCTGGAAACAGGAGATACCTTTACCCATCCACGGTTTGGCAAAGTGTACAAAATTAATGAGATCTATACCTGCAATTCATTGTATGTAATTTATCTTTTAAAATGCCCTTGTGGTTTTGCATATGTGGGCAAGGCCACTTGTAAATTTAAAGAGAGAATGGCACAACATAGGAGTGCCATTCATCTGGCCATAGGGGGTCGAGATACGGAGCAACCCGTAGCCAGTCATTTTAAATTGATGAAACATGGTGAATCCACGGTCAGATACAAGATCATAGATAGTGTCCCGGTAAATGTAAGAGGAGGTGACCGTGCCAGAACTCTATTACAGAGGGAGGCACGGTGGATTTATATGCTGGGCACAGTTAGTCCACACGGACTGAACGAACAATTGAATTTAAACTGCTATTTATAAAATTATTTATGGATCTACAGTGATTACTAATGCCTTGTTGCTTAATATTGCAGAAATATCTGCCGATATATACAATGTGTCATATTGTAACATGTATGCTCTGTTTTCTTCTTTTTTCACAGACGTCCGTATCTAGGTAACCAGCTGACGCCTATGACGTCACCGGTGAGGCGACGGAGCGCCCGGCTGAACGAGGGCGGAAGCGGGAACCTGGACTCGGCGTGAAGGTATTTAAATCTTGTATTATTTGTTGTATGGTGCTTCTGATGAAAATTCGTGTGAGAATTGAAACGTTAATCTAAAACCTTGCGTTCTGTATTTATTTCCGTGAGTGCCGCCCGCAGTGCAGCTATATATATATATATATATATATATATATATATATATATATATATGATAATACTAGGCAAAATTACAGAGAGAAGGGCAGTATAACACAAAGTGAAGAGGGGAACCAAGAGTAGACACCCTTATGCATGTGTATAGATTAACCTTTTGTTCAAATAGTACAAACGATACACTACACTAGAGCGACAATAAAAGCGGTTTCATGGAATAGACTCCGTATTGGAATTTGTGTTCCTCCATAACATTTTTCTTTACGTGCTTCACCCCTGTATGATTATTATTTCTATCCTTTATTTATTTGGCATCACAAGGATTCGCAGCGTCCAATTACAGAGAACATAAATGAGTAAGTAAATCAGGAAACAGTGACTTGCAGTTAAATACTATAGAGCAGTGGTTCCCAAACTTTTTGGAATCATGGCGCCCTATAGTATCAGAATTTACCCCATGGTACCCTTAGGCCAAAAGTTTCTTCTAGAGAAATGAAGAAACAAAATATGAATTCAATAAATTGTACTTACTGTATATGTCATCTTTAGGTTAAATTATGCAGTGAGGGAAAACATATGCTTCTGTTTCTCCACATATTTTATAATTGGCAGCCACAAACAATGGGTATTAAACAGAATTAATTTAAAATGGTCCTGGACCCCCCAACCCAAGGCACCCCTGCAAGGGTCCCAAGGCACCCCGGGGTGCCATGGCACACAGTTTGGGAACCACTGCAATAGAGGACATATACAAAGTACATAAATAAAGCGGCATCAGCAGACAATACTAAAATATGTATCAATATGGCAGAAAAGTGCAGTAAGAAAAGGAAAAGTACATGAGGGAAGAGGGCCCTGCTCATGAGAGCTTACAGGGGATGGGCAGATAGGGGTGACACAGATGGGGTAGTTAGTGAGCAGGGAACAGAGTGTTTGGATGAGATTTGGCTGGGTTTGATAAGGGAGTGGGTCTTGAGAGCCAGTTTGAAGGTTGTGGAAAGTCTGAGGGGGAAAGGTGGAGAATTCCAGATAAAGGGAGCAGCACATGAAAATCTTGGAAGTACAGTAGGAGTGGGAGGATGTTATCAGTATGCAGAAGAGGCAGTGTGCATTAACGGAGGGAAGAGGGTGGGTGGTAGTTTAACAGGAGATAAGGTCAGAGATGTACAGTAAATGGGAGAGGAGGGGGGAGGGCTTTGTAAGTGGGATAAATGTCAATTATATACTGTGGTGTTTATTTTATATACTGTCTGTTACTTTTCCAATTTCAAAAAAAGTGCTGGAGTATACAAGAAAACATAGCAGAGAGACAGTTAGAGACACCAGTGAGGAGAGTGAGGGAGAGGTCAGGGATGGAGTGTGGGACTTGAGTATCAACAGCTTTGATATGTCAAAGATGTCAAAGCTAAGTTCACCTAAAGAGGATGAATAGAGAAAGAAATGGAGAGGACCAAGAACAGGATGTTGGTGGACACTGACAGTTAGTAGAAGTGTGAGTGGGGGACGGGAGGGGGGTTGGAGTCATGAGAAGAGACAGAAAATAAATGGTCAGAGAAGGAGAGAACAGACAGGAGAGTACAGTATCACACACACCAAGGAAGTGACAGGTTTGCAGAAGAGGGTAGTCCACAGTGTTAAAGGCAGCAGAGAGGCTAAAAAGGTCACAATACTTGTTCTAGCATTCTGACTAGCACCAAAACACTGTGCAAGAATGGACAACATTGCTGAGGATGGCTGTGTCGAAATCCCGACTATCATCATCCTGATGGTATATGTGCCGGGACCCTTTGTGTTAGGCTGTGGGAAGCTTAGGGTTGTGCATGAGGGGGACTTGAGGTTAGGCTGTGGGGAGAGCAGAGGAATGTTAGGGTTTGGTTTCAGTAGGGAGAGTCAGGATTAAGCACTTCGAAGGGTAGCTTATGGTTAGGCAGTAGGGGAGGATAGATTTAGGTGGTCAGGTAAGAGGGTTAAAGTTAGGCACTAGCGGGGAGGGGAGGAGTGAGAATCAGGTCTGTGCATAGCAACACTGTGTTCAATGAAGGAGCTACATTTACCAGCATTTACTGTTACATATTAACAATACATTATATAATCTCTCTAATACAGCAGAAACAACTTGAAATGTTATGATGCAAAAACATGTACTAATAAAGAAGGCAGGAAAATGTCCACTTTCTTCCTTGCTTCAGCGATATATATATGCATGGGCATACGCATTGCGGCACCAATATGGATTGTCAGGCCACGTACACGTTGCAAATCCATATGGACACATCTGTATCAGCATCACCGGTGCATTCACAACCAGCCAATCACAAGCAGTTTACTAATGTATATCTGCCTGCAAATACGACAGCTCTCTCAGGTATAATAGTATCTGTGTCCAGATCTACACCTGTTTTCATTTGGTAAACATGTTCTTATTTTACTTAGTGTATGATGATGAGAATAATAATCATTTGACACTCCTTCCACATGCTAAGGCCCCTCTCCAAGTGCAAGTGGGAATAACTGCTAAAATCATGCAAATCAGCACAGTCACATACACAGTGTGCACGACCATTTTTCTGGGTGTTCACAGAAAAATGTAACTTTAAATACGCTGCTCAAACTGGGCAGTACTCGGTCCGCCTCAACCACGATAGGAAACAAGTCACGAGTCAAAGTTGTATCATTAGTGTTATTTACTGAAGAGAAAGTGAATAGAGTTGTTTGTTATAATAATAATCATAAAAACCAACATCAATTAAATGTGAAAGACAGATGAATGTGTACTTTATAAAACTTTCCTTAACCTATCTGTGCTACAAGTAAGAAGAAGTATTTAATTACAGTACATACATTTTAGTGCTTTAATGGAGATGTAAGATGTAACAAATGGTGTTAATTCTTCTTGAACCTTCAAGCAGCCTGTGACCTATATGCAAGAAAATCTCCTTCTAGAGGAGGATCACAGGAAGACAGGAAACACAGGCCTTGAAAATGTTGCTGGATCAGCCCTCCCACTATATGCAAACACTTCATTTCTTAATTCTGGTATTTCTTTATTGCAGTAATTAACAGTTATTTTAATTTCATTATACGTACAGAAGCATTTTGCCCTTCAATAGCAGATTTACTATGTCTTTGGTAGTGAAGGCTTCTTTCATCCCCCAGCTTCTAGCTGGATAAGTACAAGTCTTTGCATCTCATTCCCCTCCAGTAAACAGTCTGCATTGTTTCAGAAATTCTCTCTTTGTACTCTCAGTGATTATGGAGCTGGCTAAATGCCTGCTGCCATTTTCCTTTGTGTTTCCAGATGGTAACAAAGATTACAAATAGGAGGAGAGTAATTTGCAGCGTAGAGTAGGTGATATACAGTACTGGTGTAGCTGACTGTATTTTGACATTTAAGAAATATACAGTACAATAGGTACAGAAGATTGCATAATTAATCAAGCAGTTGCATTTTACTGTTACTTATGTTAGAAATTATAACCAATCTATTTACATACTGTAAGTCACAGAGAAAATATACTAAACCTTGATTTTACCAATTATGACCAGGTTCTTGCAGCCGTTTTGTTTTTCCCCATTCATTTCAGAAAATATATTTCGCTATCCGTTTAGTAATTGAGGGGCAGATTTATTAAGCTTGGGGAGGGGATAATGTGGCTGGTACTTTATCACTGGCCAATCAGCTCTCAACTGTGTAGTTACAGGCTCGGCTTGAAAAATGACAGGTAGGAGCTGAGTGGCTGGTGATAAAGTACTAGCCACTTTATCACCTCACCAAGCTTAATAAATCTACCCCTATATTACAGAATTTACTTTGTCATGTCAATATAAACATACAGTATGTAACATGTTTTTTTAAAATAACACGTTACACAATTTGTATTATATTTCTAATCATCGAGTGATCATAAGACACCTAAAGCAAAAGCAAAATAACTAATATAATACAGTAGCTTGTAATAGTAAAATAACCAATGACAATCCAGCACACAGTAAATGGGTCATGGTTGGGATAAAGGACACGGTTTCAACCTACTTTGATACCCTTTTTATAATAAAATATTGATCCTGGATAAACCCAGATCATGTGTCGGTGCCAACTGGGTCAAACCAGGTTTTGTTACCTGAATCGGCAACCCTGGTCTTGACCTAGGTTTTTTCCCATGCATGCCACAGTGAGAAAAGGGATGATAAATTTAGCTCATTAAGCTCTTCCAGGGTATAATAACCCAATAATCCCCTTATATAACATAGCATATCCATCCCAGACCTGAGAAAAACAATATTCAAGATTAAGGTCCACATAGGCCCAGAGTTCAAATGTAATATGGGCCTACTTTGTGCTCCTCCATGTGAGGAGTGAAGCCAGTGCTGTGGTGGTATAGTTTGCTCAAGAGGTATGGTCTGTGCAGTTGGGGTGGGGGTGGGTGTGTGGGTGTGGGGGGGGGGGGGGGTGGATAGTACCATTTAAGCACCAATATGAACTGTTGCTGCTAGCTGCCTGTTTGTTTGTTAGCCTTCAGAAACAGCTGCTGAGCCTCCTGTTGAGTGGGATAGATATCTGCCAGATATCCAAGGAATCTGAAGAAAAGCTAGGTAGGCTATTTACTACACAATAGTGTGTGCCGATTTGATAAATGCTAAAATCCGACAGATCGATCATTTGGTCTGAATAACCCCCTCACTCTTAACAGACAGACTCAGATTCTGCAGCTGCTGATGGCTGATGGGTAGGAATGGCTAGGCTGAGCACACGAGTGGGTTTGTGTGGCCGCCTTATGACTCTCTTATGCACCAAGCTTCAAAAAGTGATTAAGTGGAGAATGATAAACAACTAGCCAACAGCTCACAACTGTCATTTTCCAAACCCAGCTTGTAATGTGGCAGTTAGGAGCCGATTGGCTGGCTGTTTATCACTCTCCGTTTTATCACTTTTTGAAGCTTGATACACCTGGCCCTCGGATAGAGACCCAGGGAGAAGTATATCTAGGTATATACTATAATAGTTTGGGCTGATCCAATAAATGCTACAATACAATGGATTATCCGTACAGTGCACACATGTACACACTAATACATTTCTTGCTCAGGGTGTACTTTCTTCTGATAGGAAAATCCACAAAAATGAATATCCGGTAAAGTAAATGAACAACATTGGTAGCAGGCTATCTGGAGGATGAATTATCCAATATTTGATTATCTTTCCAATCTGGCTGGTTGAAATGAAAATCTGTTTAAATCAATTTATGACCAATTAAGCTTTTGGGAGCAAATAGTTGATTGTTATTTGTTGACAGAAATTTCCAGATTTTCATTCCAACCAGCCAGAATGGAAAGGTAATCTTATAGTGTGTATGGGCCTTAAAGACTTAAAATTTCCCTACTCTTCTGAAAGTTGTGAGATGCTCCTAATGTTGGGAATGGTCTCCTGCAGCCCAAAAAAAGTAGGAGGCTCTCCCGCATTAAGCGAGCATGACTGTATGTTATCCACCACCAATTGTGAGAGCCACAGGAAAAGGGTGGGGCTAAATGACTGGTCACATAAATTAGCTTTGCCCTCTCACCACAGACCCTCAAATCGCAGGTGTTTTCCTATGTTGGGGCTGGGCCTAACTATGAGACCATTAAGCCCTGCCCACTAAAATGCCCTGCAGTGTCTCCTCCCCAGGCTTTTCCTAGGGATCTTTACAAAGTAGGTACTTATGGGTATCTCTTCCTTGTGACAATGGTCTCAAAAGCAATATGCAAAATATTAAATTGTTTAGTTTTAAAACATATATAATTTTACCATAACTGAAGTAAAACAGCTATTGTTATATTACCATTAATACTGTAAAATGCAATGCAGTATGAGAACACTCTCATGGTAGAAGCTAAAATGTGATTTGTATATTCTCATTCTGCAAGTCATTTGCCTAGCGTTCATGCCTATGTTCTGCATCTTATAATGAAAGGAGACATTAGCTCCCAGCCGCTCCAAGGCTGTACTATGTTTCTGTTGCATTGGAAACATTAAACCCTGGCTCAGCTTCAATTTGTCTCCATCCTCTCTTGCATGCAGGCAGCCAGGGCACTGTACTGCAGATAACACATACAGCTGCAGTCATGCCAGGCAACGGAATCCCCGGAAGAGTTATTCCAAACACAGGATCTGGGCAGACATGCAGACACATTTTAGCACCTCAATAAAGATTTTTCTATTTTTGGAATACATCTCCTGGAAATTCTATTGCCTGAGAGCAGCTGTACGTATTGTATCTCTTCTCGTACACTCCACAACTGGAGATTTGCAGGAACCTGTTTGTTGTTTAAGTAAATATGAAAAAATAAAATGCTTCCAACTTAGTCACTCCTATTAAACATATATAAAATAATTAAAGTTATATAACAAATATGGTTATATTCTCCAGGACAGTAAAAATAGGAAAAACAATTAGGGTCCGTATTCAATTAAATACGGTACTTTGCTACACCTGGAAAATGGCGGTAGCCCTTATGTTATGATAATCTGGGGTGAACTTGGAGTTAACCCTCGCTCTGATTAGCAGGTCTGCAAGATATTGATAACAGCCTGAATTGTACTTCTGTGTCCGAGGTGGTGAAACCACAGCAGTGCCTGAACCTGACCCTGACTCTATTACTATACCCTGTGTCTTCTGGCACCACTTCTGGCAATTCACCACTAATAGCTGCCTCTCCAGGGCAAACTAGCTCCACCCTGTACTCCGATGCCACCTGGTCTTTTGCAATGACACAATGGGGCAGATGTATTAAGCCTTAACAAGAGATAAATGCAAGGGTGATAAAAAGAGATAAACGTCCAGCCAATCACCTGCTAACTGCCATGTTACAGGCTGTGTTTGAAAAAAGTCAGTGAGCTGATTGGCTGGACGTTTATCTCTCCTTATCACCCTTCCATTTATCTCTTGTTAAAGCTTAATACATCTGCCCCAAAGTCCCAACTGAGTCAGGGAACTAGTAAGAGGATAAACTGATTAGACACAAAGATTAAACTAGGCTCTGCATATGGCCTAGAACATGCAACCTTGCAGACAAAGACTGAACACAGGATTTGCGGACTAGTCGCTATACTGCAAATCTGTCACAATAAACAAACAGTAAAACTAGTCTGCAACCAAACCGCCTTTGCGACACCGTTGCAAGGCTAGACCAATATCTCCAGCATCTGTCATGAGACAAACAAGATACCCAAACATAAAAATGTTATCATGTGGTTAGACCTGCGCCCTAACTGACTCCATGTCACGGGACAAGACCTTTGGCTCCAGCTGGCACCATGGGAATACCAATGGCAGATAAAAGGTGCGACTTCCTCCACAATGTATGGGGAAGCCGCTGGTGCTCACAACACCTCCGGACGGAAACTGGACACAGACATGATCTTAGAAACTGGATGCAATGGTTCCTAGACACAGGCAGGATCTCACAGGATAAAAGGCAGGTATGCTTACTGGAATACTCAGACACAGGGTGGGGCAATCCAGGACACCAATGCTGCACTGAGGGCCTAAATCCACATGCTGGAGTATATAACAAGTTTCTAGGAATATAACTCTGCCCTAGGCATCTCTTGGATGAGTTAGTAATCACCACGGAACAGGAAATCATCACATAGCAGGAATATCACAGAAGTATCACAGGAATATTACCGGCAGGACTGACTGCTTAGAGCATGACTAAATACCATGTAGCTTAGAGGCAGCCACACCCAACACAGATTAAGGTATGCAGGGAAACAAGGCAAAATGAACCAACCAAAACCTGGAGCGCTAATCGGGTAAGTACAAAACCCACACAGAATGCTCACAGAAATACGACATGGAAATATAAACAGGATTATTGAATATTGGAAATGTTTGCAAGCCTGCTTTAAAGGCTTGCCTGCCATCTTAGCCTGCATCGTAAGCATGGCAACTGAAGCATGAGTTTGACTGGAGAGAAGTTCTAAAACCATCTCATCTCCTATTTTACAGGTACATGAATCCCATTTGAACATCTGATGCTTTTCATTTAAAGAACAGTCTGCATTGTGAATTGTTTTGTTACTTGGAGCCTGCAACTTCCCCCTTCCACTAATTAGCCTGTTGAGGAATTTGTGCAAACACCAGCCCCTCCCACTGTACCAGCTGACCCAAACTTTCCTTTAATATTGGAAATGTTTGCAAGCCTGCTTTAAAGGCTTGCCTGGCATCTTAGCCTGCATCGTAAGCATGGCAACTGAAGCATGAGTTTGACTGGAGTTTGGACTGGATTTGGACTTACACCCGCACATGGCATCATTTTATTTTTCACCAATTACCATCTCTCTCAGCCTCTAAACTGATGAAAGCTATGTATTTTCTTTGTTTACTGTCTCTTTACAATGATTTGTACCATGTACCTCCGTAACCACTGTTTGCAAAGCCTGTATGCTGTACCATCACTAGTTGCACCCTCTTTGAACAACAAGCTGGCAGGGTGTGCCAGCTTTGGAAGAAAAGTGCTGTATCCGGTCGAACTCATGCTTCAGTTGCCATGAAAATAATATTATTACTGCTGCCTTTGAGCAGCATGATCAAGATGGTGCCGCTGATGGCTGCCTAGGAGCTGTGCAGCTCAGCCAAATATGTTCCATGTGTGATAACTGTATTGTCTCTCTGCTTGTATTGTTACCTACCTGGCTGTTTCAGCGACCAGTGGCGCCGCTGATGGCTGCCTAGGTGCTGTTCAGCTTGGCGGGTATGTGCTCCCTATGTGATAACTGTACTTAATGCTACCTTCCTGGCTGTTGCAGTGACCAGTGGCGCCGCTGATGGCTGCCTAGGCGCTGTGCAGCTCGGCGGGTATGTGTTCCCCACATGTAGGGTGACATTCTATGGGATGAGATTTGCGTTTTTTGGCGTTAATTAGTAAAAAAAATGGCGATATCGCATTTTTCCTTCAAATCGCATATTTAATAGGATGCGCTAAGGGACAGAAATCGCATATTATGTGCGTTAATGCATGCTGACCAAAAGTGCGAGATAAATTCGCATTTTTATCGCATCCAGATGTTTTCATAAAGAAAAGTATACAAATCGCTTATTTAATGCAATGTGTTTTCGCAAATCGCACTTTTAAGGTGACTAATATTCGCACTTATTTCAGACCAGTTTCTGTTTGGCGAATTAGCCAGAACCCTGCACAGATCACAATGTTCTGTGCAGGGTTCTGGTGTAAAAAAAAAAAAAAAAACGGTTAAAATAAAAAAAAACGAGCGCGGGGTCCCCCGCCAGAGCATAACCAGCCCCGGGCTCATTGAGCCGGTGCTGGTGACATAAAATCAGGGTCCCCGACAAATAGGGGTCACCTTGATTTAGTGAAACCAGCACCAGGCTCAATGTCCGGCGCTGGTTCCCAAAATACGGGGGACAAAATGACTAGGGGTCCCCCGTATTTTAAGAACCAGCACCGGACCCAACCAGCCAGCAGGGTAATGCCACAGCCGGGGGACACTTATTATATAAGGTCCCGCGGCCAAAGCATTAACCCCCTGGCTGGTCAGCATGGGCAGGGGTCCTGGGGAAGTGGGGACCCCCCCAATGAAGGGGTCCCCCCCTCCAGGACTTACCAGCCCATGCTGAAAGTCCGGGGCTGTCCCCGATGCCCCTGGGCGGTGGGCATTGGGCTGATGGATTGTGTAAAAAAAAAGAAGAAAAACTATTGTTTTCTTCTGGCGAACTATGAGTCCCAGCAAGCCTACCCCGCATGCTGGGACTTGGAGAACCACAAGTCCCAGCATGCGGGGCATTAAAGGGCCCGCTGGAACTTGTAGTTCTACAGTACAAAAAATTGTTAAAGAAAACACACTGACACCCTGAAAAATAAAAGTTTAATACACACATAACACACACACACTGATACTTACCTACCTTGAGCCCGTAGGTCGGTCCCTGGATCCTGGGTCCGGGCTCCGGGGCTCCAGGGGCTCCAGGGCAGAAGAGTCCGGTTCCGGTTCCAGTGGCTCATAACACCTTAGGCTTCAACTCCCAGGGCTGGTCAGTTACCGTCACTTTTCCTTACATGGCAAATTACTTGTTAACCTATAGTCTGGACATCAAGACATTTAACACAGATTTCTGATTAAGTATCCCTCAGATATAAACAAAAATGCTTGTTAAGTGCAGCCTGCAGACTATCACAGGCCCTAAATGAATATCTCTGACACATAGCCAGATTAACTGAACCCTGAGGGGGGCGAGGGGGTTAAACGATAAAACAATAAATAGGGTGAGCGGCCGGTGTGGGGGTTAAATGGTGAGGGTCACTTGTTTTCTGCTATACCCGCCATTTAACCCCCTCGCTGGCCACATGGAATACGACATTATGAGTGAAGTCCAGTTATAGACAATTTTGTCCCTCCTGGAATGGATCATGTTGAGAGCTATGCACAATCTTATATAAACCCCCTCCCCTTTACATGGGCCGCCCCGTCTTAATCCAGTCCTGCCCTGACAGAGTGGGTAAACCTAGACGTTCAATGTTGCTATCAAGGAGAAAAAACATCACATGTATTCAGTGTGTACCTAGGAAAGTCTTGTGCATAATAAAACCTGTTACAGATTCATGTGTTCAATTGCATACATCACTAAATGCATCCAGCTTTAAAACATATTGCTAGATGAAACCAGGGGTGTAGCTAGGGCGCAGCAGGCGGAGCACAAGCTCCAGGTGCCGGATTGTCACTGGGCGCCGGAGCTGTGCACTTTGCAGCCGCCTCCCCTGCTCTGCTCCCCCACTCCCCCAGCACGCCCGCTCCCCCAGCACACCAGCTCCCCCTGCGCCCGATCCCTCTGCACCCGCTCCCCCAGCACGCCTCCCCCTACCCCGCTCACTACTCCCTGCCACTGTGTGAAAAGGACTGCGCTACATCTGCGCATGTGCGCTACGTTACCCTGCGTATGGGAGTAGAGGCAGAAACAACATACACAGGAGGAAGCGGCTGCGATTAGAGGTGTGTGTTGTTTTGGTTCTTACGTACTGAATTCTGACAGATCACATATAGTTGGTTTGGAAGTTGCAGGTGTCTGCAGGTATGACCCACATGTGTCTTGTTAATAACTTTAGTTGTAGCAGGCAGCATGTGTAGTCCTCCCTTACAATGAACCACATTTCCTGTAACATAGACAATCGTGTAATGTTGGAACAACAAATGTCTACGGCGCTTGGGGCGAGAGTAGTGTGTACTGGGCAGTGTACCTTCTGCAGCCACCGTGCTGGAGGAATGACAACCTCCCCAAAACCACAAAGAAACCAGAATAGCACAGTGGCTGCTATTCGTGCTATTCTGGTTTAATCGTGTAATGTAGCTACGGTTCCAGCAGATGAAAACCATTATAGGTGCTCCTAATATGGGAGTCTGCTATATAATTATTGGATGAATGCAGGAGAATAGTTTGGGTAATGTGTATGGCAGACTGGTATGACTATACAGATTAGATGTTTACTACAGAACGGGGCGGGGGGGGGGGGGGGGGTTGCGCACCAAACATGCTCCGGGCACCGTGGCACCTAGCTACACCACTGGCTGGAGCTCATAGTTTCAGTGTGCAGCTGTTTTAGCCAGTGGTGTAACACACAGTACCCAGACTACTTGGACACACTGTAGCATAGAGAGGACTGGATTGAACTCATTTGGACATGGAGGTAGGGGTGCACATATAGTGAAGCTCTGTTTCTTTTATTTGAACTGAAAGCCCACATGGCGTGTCATTGCATTGTGCTGGCCTTTACCCATGTCCAAAGCAGTAGCTGGGATGATGGATCCAGCTGTAATTTTCACAATGGTTTTAGAATTTAAACTAGAGGGCAAATAATAGGGATTTTTTTTTAAACCAATGCATTGTTTAAGTAGGCTTAAAAAAAAAAAAAATCTTTCTCTTTCTTCTAGAAGGTCCCAGGCTGCTGCCAAACCTTTAGGGAGTCAACGTTTTTGAAAATAGTAAAAATAAATAAATAATGCAGTGCTTACAGGCCGGGTTGCCTTGTTCTCAGCAAACTTCAAATAAATTCAAGTTTTTGGCTTTTGCCAGCAGGAACCAATGGCATCTTCAGATGACATTAATTCCAAGAGCCCCACTGCTTCAAATGCGAAGGAGGTCCAGTATTGCCAAGCGGGTTCGGATCAGATCACTCTATAGCCTCTGCACTGTGAATCCTGCAGCCATACTCATGCATGAAAATAGGCCACCAGTTGCAGATTAAACCCTGTGGAAATATCATATCCCAAATCCCGCCTCACAAATTATCTATATCTAATATGTTTTAAATTGTACCATCAGTCTACAATTTGGAAACTGTAATGTGAATCAGATGTCTATGGTTTATGTACTTTAAGTTGATAATGAGTACATTACATTAATACATGATTTTCTCTATAGAGTTTTTAATGTAAAGTTTTATTTTGTTTGAGTTGATTCTTTTTTTTATATCTTTGAGAAACAATTTTTAAAAAAAAAGCTTGGTTTTAATTTTCTTTCAAGATCAAATCAGAATTAAATCAGAATTACATTAATCTGTTGTTACGGGCCCCTAAATGGCACAGGACACATAGGTTGGTGCCTACTCTGCCTATTTGGTAACGTGCCACTGCAGGTCCCGCAATTGCAGTTGCCTGGCATGGTAGTACTAAGTAACTAAGTGGGCACTTTGGTCCCAGCACTTAAACAATACTGGATTGCTCCATTAATTAAGTATCCACTGCCTCATCTCACCATCCCATCTCAAATAATGAGTAAACCCCTTAAAAAAATTATATATCTCGCCTCATAGTTACAGACTTTTTGGAAGCTGATGTGGGGGCCATGGCTTGGCATAGGGAGCATGATGTGGAACAAGAGGCTTTGAGTGGGGACATGGGTGTTGTTCACAGCACACCCCTTGCTGTAAAATGCAGAGATTACTGGCATTGTACAGTGGGGGGCATGTTTACAATGACTCATTATTCGGTTTTCCCATTGTAGCGGGGGTGTGGGCAGCTTCAGGAGACTTGCCTACTTTCCTTTGGGGGGGCGGGAGAACCACTACATTTTCAGGAGCATCCTGGCAGTTCCAGTAAGAGGTCATTGTGTTTTAATGAATGCCTTATGAAATAATAATATGCAACAAAAACAACATATGAGCATATGGTAAAGGATGAACTAAGCTATGGTTTCCTTTTGTTGTCTCTGAGTTATACTGCTTTATTGATTTAACTGTAAGTGCTCTTTAATCAGCGGACACATTTTTCCCCAGTCGGGTTTGTAGTTAAATATGTAACATCAAACATGTCATTATGACTATTGTCAACTATTATACATTACGGTCTGAAAAATGTCATACAAATAATTTATTAGCATTATTTAATAGTTTAGTTTCTATGAGTTTATGTCTGACATGTTTACTGGAGTCTTGGATACAGACCAGCCACAAAGGAGGATTCAATAATTCTATTTAGCAAGAGTGTGTAAATGTTTAATGAATTCCGCCCACTGATTTCCATTTGGATAAGGATTGTGAGCTGCTCTGGGGAAAATTTCAGTTAAAAAAATAGCTTGCTTATGTTTTTAAGTTCAATTTCTGCTAGAGGACATCCTCTTAATTAGTTAATTGATTCTAGGCAGAAGATGGAGATCCACTAATTGCTTTTAAAATGATACACCAAGGACTGAAGAAAAGAGATAAGTAGATGAGAGCAAGAAAGATGAAAAGGAAGAGAATGCACAGACCATCTCGGGAATTAGAATGGATACGGGACAGCAAAGAGAGATGATAAATTAAAATTGAGGGAATGACACTGAAAATAAATGTCAGATAGATGTCATGGCCACAATTTTTTCTTTCCCTTTTACTTGGCTTTGTATAGTAAATATTTTCTTCTGGTTTGTGAATTACTCGTTTCTACCAATGTCCCATTTCCTCTGCAGCCAATGAACAAGTGGTTTATTTAAACATAGACCCTGAAGAATCAGGTGTGCTCGGTAAGCTGCGAACATCGCAACTTACCGAACACCTGAGACGCCCACCAAATACCCGTCCCCCCGCGGCCTAATCCCCTCGGTACAATGGAAGGCCATTTGTATGAGAACACATCCCCTCACATCCATTCACATCCATCTTCTATCCGGGGAAACCATTCGATGGTCAATCACCGTTGAATGATTCCTCCTGCCTTCGCAAATAGAATTCAGTGAAAATTGACTTTTATTTACAAGCGCAACGCTGAAGACTGGGTAGGTGGGTGATGTCTTGTGATGTCAGCCACCCACCTCTGGCAGGCATTGGCCCACCCACGTACCCATGGGAACGTCCAGCATTTTCATGCGAATGCTCATAAAAAGCTGGTCCAGCGACTTCACCGTCCCCAGCCCTTCCTCCCCACAATGAAAGGCTCGGCGAGTGTAACTCACCTAGGCCATTGGCTGCCGGCATACATACATGAATACGCACTTGCACATGCGCAGGCCCCCAAAAATCAGAATGGGGTCGAATTGGCCACGTTCTTAGTGACCAACAATAAGGCCCATAATCTATAATGTTAGCCACACTCACAGCAACTATATCAGCAACATGGTCTATTGCCCTTTAATGAGCAGGATTTCCAATAATGCCTTATTAGGCAGATTCCAGATTCTTTCTGTTCCAGGAAGAACCTGGTAAACCTGGTCAGACAGCACCCAATATCCAGGTCTGGTCCACTCACATGTGTGGTCTTGCAGGATAATAATCCTTATGCTCAGTACATGGGCAAAGTGGCAGGAATAGCCCAGCTTGGATCGTTGCAATCATCATGGATCATTTGACTAGATTTGGAACTCTGCTGTACAGAACTCCTATTCATGAAATCTGTTGTCAGTATAAATAGCTAGACAGATTGAGACTGTTTTATTAGTTTAGACTTGAACTCTATTCATTTGTAGATACTGGGACCAGTGGCGGCTCCTACCTTATTTGGGGAGGGGGGCTGCCTCTGGCCGCAGCGGGGGTACCACGATTCAGGCACTCCCCTCCCCCTGTCACAGCTGCTGCTGCTTCCTCTAGTCCTGTCCCCGGCGCATGCACAGTACAAACATGTGTACTGCGCATGCGGCCAGCTTCTATGGGCTGCATGGGCAACAGCCCATAGAAGCAATCTTGGTCCCGGCGCCTGCTTAATACAAATGACAGGCACCAGGACCAGCGCATGTGCAGTACCGATATAGGTACTGCGCATGCACAATTGCCGTTTTGCACGGCAGCCCGTACAAAGGCGCCCCGGAGGGAGGTAACACCTCCCAATGGGACTGCTTTTGTGACTGGCAGGTCGGACTTCCAATTGGAAGTCACTGGCAGTCACAGTGAAGCCAGTGCAGTCTCACAGACTGCATCTTGCTTCACTACAGCCCTGCAGCCCATAGGTAAAAACCGCCAGTGACTGGGACCCTTTAATATGTTGCAGAATGTAGTGTCTTTTGCATACTATACTGTAGAGGTAGCTAGAGATTCTGTTTTTTTTCCCAGGACTAAGCTGAATTTCGGCAAAATGTTCATTTTCAATTATTACTTCAAGAGCTGCAGGACATTACACCAATCCCATCAGAACATTACTCCCAGAGCTGTAGTGACACCAGTATGATTACTTGACATTGTGGATTATTCAGACTTGATCGCTTTTCTGCTATTTTGCAGAGCCCAGTGATCAGATAGCTGCCACCAGAGTGAAAGCCCACCCAATGCAAGGCTGCGAAAGGCTTGCAAATATATCGCAGATTGGTAATTAGCTGCATTACCATTTGCAACTCACTCGCCATCTAATGATTTTTTCAGTGTGTGCAGTCTGTGTGTATCCCAGGACCAACTTGATTGATGCGATAGAAACAGGCTGATCGAGGCTGGAGCTGATGTCACGCCTGACACTCCCAGTAAAGGGCCAGTTACCACCCCCAAAAGCCATCTTCCTGTCAACTTGTGAATGTCTAGCGATCAGAGAAGACACTGGATTTTTATCGCTGGATGGCCACGATCCGTACGCATGAGCAGTAATTTTATAATTGGGGCCCTGCTAAATCGCAGGGCTAAGATCAGGTCTGAATAACCCTCATTACTCCAAGGGCTGCAAGACATTGCACTCACACCAGTATGACTGTGTGTCATTATATCTGCAGGACATTACTTGCAGGGTTTTAGGAAATTGTATTCACTCCAGTATTGTTGCAGGATATTTCCCCCAGGGATGTAGGACATTGTGGCCAACCCTATTTAGAGCTCTACTAAAGCTCAGTGTGGATCTCCATAGCCACCTCCAAGATGCAGTGGAGGAGCATCACCCAGCAGCTGCACAACTCTCTCCCGGCCAGCTTCCTGCATTTCTAGCACAACTCTCTCCCGGCCAGCTTCCTCCATTTCTAGCACAACTCTCTCGCGGCCAGCTTCCTCCATTTCTAGCACAACTCTCTCACGGCCAGCTTCCTCCATTTCTAGCACAACTCTCTCGTGGCCAGCTTCCTCCATTTCTAGCACAACTCTCTCCAGGACATCTTCTTCCATTTCTAGCAAAACTTTCTGTTGGCCAGCTTCCTGCATTTCTAGCACAACTCTCTCCCGGCCAGCTTCCTGCATTTCTAGCACAACTCTCTCTTGGCCAGCTTCCTCCATTTCTAGCACAACTCTCTCTTGGCCAGCTTCTTCCATTTCTAGCACAACTCTCTCGCGGCCAGCTTCCTCCATTTCTAGCACAACTCTCTCGCAGCCAGCTTCCTGCATTTCTAGCACAACTCTCTATTGGCCAGCTTCCTCCATTTTGAGCACAACTCTCTCCCGGCCAGCTTCCTGCATTTCTAGCACAACTCTCCCTTGGCCAGCTTCCTCCATTTCTAGCACAACTCTCTCGCGACCAGCTTCCTGCATTTCTAGCACAACTCTCTCTTGGCCAGCTTCCTCCATTTCTAGCACAACTCTCGCGGCCAGCTTCCTCCATTTCTAGCACAACTCTCACTTGGCCAGCTTCCTCCATTTCTAGCACAACTCTCTCACGGCCAGCTTCCTCCATTTCTAGCTCAACTCTCTCGCGGCCAGCTTCCTCCATTTCTAGCACAACTCTCTCGCGGCCAGCTTCCTCCATTTCTAGCACAACTCTCTCGCGGCCAGCTTCCTGCATTTCTAGCACAACTCTCTCGCGGCAGCTTCCTCCATTTCTAGCACAACTCTCTTGCGGCCAGCTTCCTGCATGTCTAGCACAACTCTCTCGTGGCCAGCTTCCTGCATTTCTAGCACAACTCTCTCCCGGCCAGCTTCCTGCATGTCTAGCAACACTCTCTCTTGGCCAGCTTCCCCCATTTCTAGCACAACTCTCTTGGCCAGCTTCCTCCATTTCTAGCACAACTCTCTCGCGGCCAGCTCCCTCCATTTCTAGCACAACTCTCTCGCGGCCAGCTTCCTGCATTTCTAGTACAACTCTCTCTTGGCCAGCTTCCTCCATTTCTAGCACAACTCTCTCTTGGCCAGCTTCCTCCATTTCTAGCACAACTCTCTCGCATCCAGCTTCCTCTATTTCTAGCACAACTCTCTCGCGGCCAGCTTCCTGCATTTCTAGCACAACTCTCTCTTGGCCAGCTTCCTCCATTTCTAGCACAACTCTCGCGGCCAGCTTCCTCCATTTCTAGCACAACTCTCACTTGGCCAGCTTCCTCCATTTCTAGCACAACTCTCTCACGGCCAGCTTCCTCCATTTCTAGCTCAACTCTCTCGCGGCCAGCTTCCTCCATTTCTAGCACAACTCTCTCGTGGCCAGCTTCCTCCATTTCTAGCACAACTCTCTCGCGGCCAGCTTCCTCCATTTCTAGCACAACTCTCTTGCGGCCAGCTTCCTGCATGTCTAGCACAACTCTCTCGTGGCCAGCTTCCTGCATTTCTAGCACAACTCTCTCCCGGCCAGCTTCCTGCATGTCTAGCAACACTCTCTCTTGGCCAGCTTCCCCCATTTCTAGCACAACTCTCTTGGCCAGCTTCCTCCATTTCTAGCACAACTCTCTCGCGGCCAGCTCCCTCCATTTCTAGCACAACTCTCTCGCGGCCAGCTTCCTGCATTTCTAGTACAACTCTCTCTTGGCCAGCTTCCTCCATTTCTAGCACAACTCTCTCTTGGCCAGCTTCCTCCATTTCTAGCACAACTCTCTCGCATCCAGCTTCCTCTATTTCTAGCACAACTCTCTCGCGGCCAGCTTCCTGCATTTCTAGCACAACTCTCTCTTGGCCAGCTTCCTCCATTTCTAGCACAACTCTCTCCCGGCCAGCTTCCTGCATTTCTAGCACAACTCTCTCGTGGCCAGCTTCCTCCATTTCTAGCACAACTCTCTCCAGGACATCTTCTTCCATTTCTAGCAAAACTTTCTGTTGGCCAGCTTCCTGCATTTCTAGCACAACTCTCTCTTGGCCAGCTTCCTCCATTTCTAGCACAACTCTCTCTTGGCCAGCTTCTTCCATTTCTAGCACAACTCTCTCGCGGCCAGCTTCCTCCATTTCTAGCACAACTCTCTCGCAGCCAGCTTCCTGCATTTCTAGCACAACTCTCTATTGGCCAGCTTCCTCCATTTCGAGCACAACTCTCTCCCGGCCAGCTTCCTGCATTTCTAGCACAACTCTCCCTTGGCCAGCTTCCTCCATTTCTAGCACAACTCTCTCGCGACCAGCTTCCTGCATTTCTAGCACAACTCTCTCTTGGCCAGCTTCCTCCATTTCTAGCACAACTCTCGCGGCCAGCTTCCTCCATTTCTAGCACAACTCTCACTTGGCCAGCTTCCTCCATTTCTAGCACAACTCTCTCACGGCCAGCTTCCTCCATTTCTAGCTCAACTCTCTCGCGGCCAGCTTCCTCCATTTCTAGCACAACTCTCTCGCGGCCAGCTTCCTCCATTTCTAGCACAACTCTCTCGCAGCCAGCTTCCTGCATTTCTAGCACAACTCTCTCGCGGCAGCTTCCTCCATTTCTAGCACAACTCTCTTGCGGCCAGCTTCCTGCATGTCTAGCACAACTCTCTCGTGGCCAGCTTCCTGCATTTCTAGCACAACTCTCTCCCGGCCAGCTTCCTGCATGTCTAGCAACACTCTCTCTTGGCCAGCTTCCCCCATTTCTAGCACAACTCTCTTGGCCAGCTTCCTCCATTTCTAGCACAACTCTCTCGCGGCCAGCTCCCTCCATTTCTAGCACAACTCTCTCGCGGCCAGCTTCCTGCATTTCTAGTACAACTCTCTCTTGGCCAGCTTCCTCCATTTCTAGCACAACTCTCTCTTGGCCAGCTTCCTCCATTTCTAGCACAACTCTCTCGCATCCAGCTTCCTCTATTTCTAGCACAACTCTCTCGCGGCCAGCTTCCTGCATTTCTAGCACAACTCTCTCTTGGCCAGCTTCCTCCATTTCTAGCACAACTCTCTCCCGGCCAGCTTCCTGCATTTCTAGCACAACTCTCTTGGCCAGCTTCCTCCATTTCTAGCACAACTCTCTCGCGGCCAGCTTCCTGCATTATACCACAACTCTCAACTCTCTCACAACTCTTGCGCAGCTTCCTCCATTTCTAGCACAACTCTCTTGCGGCCAGCTTCCTCCATTTCTAGCACAACTCTCACTTGGCCACCTTCCTCCATTTCTAGCACAACTCTCTCGCAGCCAGCTTCCTGCATTACTAGCACAACTCTCTCGCGGCCAGCTTCCTCCATTTCTCGGCCAGCTTCCTGTTTTTCTAGCACAACTCTCTCTTGGCCAGCTTCCTCTATTTCTAGCACAACTCTCTCGCGGCCAGCTTCCTGCATTTCTAGCACAACTCTCTCGCGGCCAGCTTCCTGCATTTCTAGCACAACTCTCTCGCGGCCAGCTTCCTGCATTTCTAGCACAACTCTCTCTTGGCCAGCTTCTTCCATTTCTAGCACAACTCTCTCTTGGCCAGCTTTCTGCATTTCTAGCACAACTCTCTCTTGGCCAGCTTCCTCCATTTCTAGCACAACTCTCTAACGGCCAGCTTCCTCCATTTCCAGCACAACTCTCGGCCAGCTTCCTCCATTTCTAGCACAATTCTCTACCGGCCAGCTTTCTGCATGTCTAGCAACAATCTCTCTTGGCCAGCTTCCCCCATTTCGAGCACAACTCTCTCTTGGCCAGCTTCCTCTATTTCTAGTACAACTCTCTCACGGCCAGCTTCCTCCATTTCTAGCACAACTCTCTTGCGGCCATCTTCCTCCATTTCTAGCACAACTCTCTCTTGGCCAGCTTCCTCCATTTCTAGCACAACTCTCTCTTGGCCAGCTTCCTCCATTTCTAGCACAACTCTCTTGCAGCCAGCTTCCTGTATTTCTAGCACTACTCTCTCCCGGCCAGCTTCCTCCATTTCTAGCACAACTTTCTTGCGGCCAGCTTCCTCTATTTCTAGCACAACTCTCTCGTGGCCAGCTTCCTGCATTTCTAGCACAACTCTCTCTTGGCCAGCTTCCTCCATTTCTAGCACAACTCTCTCCCGGCCAGCTTCCTGCATTTCTAGCACAACTCTTACTTGGCCAGCTTCCTCCATTTCTAACACAACTCTCTCGCGTCCAGCTTCCTGCATTTCTAGCACAACTCTCTCTTGCCCAGCTTCCTCCATTTCTAAAACAACTCTCTCGCGGCCAGCTTCCTCCATTTCTAGCACAACTCTCACTTGGCCAGCTTCCTCCATTTCTAGCACAACTCTCTCGCGGCCAGCTTCCTCCATTTCTAGCACAACTCTCTCGCGGCCAGCTTCCTGTATTTCTAGCACAACTCTCTCCCGGCCAGCTTCCTGCATTTCTAGCACAACTCTCTCTTGGCCAGCTTTCTCCATTTCTAGCACAACTCTCTCCCAGCCAACTTCCTGCATTTCTAGCACAACTCTCTCGGCCAGCTTCCTGCATGTCTGGCACAACTCTCTCTTGACCAGCTTCCTCCATTTCTAGCACAATTCTCTCTTGGCCAGCTTCCTCCATTTCTAGCACAACTCTCACTTGGCCAGCTTCCTCCATTTCTAGCACAACTCTCTTGCGGCCAGCTTCCTGCATTTCTAGCACAACTCTCTTCCGGCCAGCTTCCTGCATTTCTAGCACAACTCTCTGGCGACCAGCTTTCTCAGTTTCTAGAACAACTCTCTCCCGGCCAGCTTCCTGCATTTCTAGCACAACTCTCTCGTGGCCAGCTTCCTCCATTTCTAGCACAACTCTCTCGTGGCCAGCTTCCTGCATTTCTAGCACAACTCTCTCTTGGCCAGCTTCCTCCATTTCTAGCACAACTCTCTCCCAGCCAGCTTCCTGCATTTCTAGCACAACTCTCTTTTGGCCAGCTTCCTCCATTTCTAGCACAACTCTCTCCCAGCCAGCTTCCTGCATTTCTAGCACAACTCTCTCTTGGCCAGCTTCCTCCATTTCTAGCGTGTATCGCTATGTGATAGTAGTAGTAGTAGTTCATTTATTTAGAAGGCAGCACAAAGTGTCTGCAGCGCCGTACATAGCAAACAAAAAACAAATTACAAGGTAACGTACAGGGTGTGTTGATACAATACAGCATAAATAGGGGTATAGCTGAAAGAACTAAAATCAGCATCAGTTCTGAAGTAGGTGTCGAAATTGTCGAGGAGACTGAAGATGGAGTAGAGGAAGGGAAGAACAGGGCCGAAGCGCTGGTGAGGTAAAGAGGTAGGGTGAGTACGTGAGGATGGAGGGCCCTACTCATAAGAGTTGACAGACTAAAAGTAGGTGGGTGGGCGAACGAAAAACAATAAGTAGGAACGGATGGGAACAGATGAAGGGGTAGGGTAGGCAGGATAGGAGGAGCGAAAGAGGTTAGGAGGAGGAGAGATAGGCTAGTCGGAAGAAGTGGGTTTTGAGGGAGCGCTTGAAGGAAGTAAGGGAATCAGAAAGCCTGATGGGTGGCGGGAGGTTGTTCCAGTTCAGGGGGGGCAGTGCGAGAGAAGTTTTGGACAAGGGAGTGGGAGGAGGTGATTAGGTGAGAGGTCAGGCGGCGGTTGGCGGCAGAGCAAAGAGGATGGGAGGGAGTGTGAATAGAGATCTGTGTGTGGATATGGGGTAATTGTGGATATGGGGTAGTGTCTGTGTGTGGATATGGGGTAGTCGGTGTGTGTCTTTGGAGCAGGGTGTGGGTGGTGGTGGAGCACCAAGCCTATTTTCTCAGTCCAGGGCCCCACAATATCTGGTGGCAGTGCCGTTCATGATTTCCACTCTGATCTCCTCTTGCTTCTGTAGGCTTACCTGTGACCTTTCTATTAGAGTTACTATGACCTTTCTATTAGAGTGTGAGCTCTCCCTATCCTCTGATCTCAGCTGTGTATTTATTTTCACTACTGTACAGCGTCGTGGAGCACTCTCCTTACAAGTCAGTGCAAATACAAATCAGGTATTATAAATTAGATAATTAACAACTAAATTGAGATTGTGGCCATTATTTGCCTTCTGGGGTCCTACTGCTGCTCCTTAGTCATCTTCCATTTCCTATCCAACTTTTGTAATATGCCAAGAGACTTGACAAAACTATTTGACATGTGTTCAGGAACCTTGCTATTTTATGGAGATAAATACTATTCTTGGCAATAGGCTGTCCCAGTATAGCATTTCCTGGCAAACTATTACCAATATTCTTCAAGGGGAATGCATCCAACTGTTTACCATAATATAGGAGCAAAAGTAAGTAATTATGGACTAGAAACACATATTTAAATAAAATGGTTTATCAAAAATGTACCCTGTTATGTTTTGGCTTCCCTTGCTTAATACACATTGGGGCTTAACCATTGAAAATTAGTAAAATAGTATTAATATATATAAAATAATATATCATCAGAAGCCATTGTAAATGCTAACTATTTTTATACACGGAGAACAGAATATAGAGGTTCTAATCCAGTATAATAACTAATTATTTTCAGGCATATTATTTTATTGGTGTAAAAAATGCTTACCTGCAGTTACCAGTACACTGGCATATCATTTCTATTTAGCATTTTTATACTAAATGGAAATAGTAGTTTTCCTAAATGTGTTGCAAGAGAGATTACATCAATGTCTGTAACTCAAAGGTATTTGCTTCTGGTCCTCATGAATGAAGTTGGTAAGTCCGCCAAGGTAATTAGATCAGCATCATGATTATAGAAAAGAATACAGAAGCAACTACACTACTAGTGCGTTGCAAAAGATCACCCTGGAAATGTCCACAATTAGTATTGTGACCCTGCAGGATAGAATAGCATTAGTCTTTATGTGGCCCAGTAATGGGGAAGTATGTTCCCTAATTGGAAAGACACGTTCTATTTATTTATTTATTTTTTTTAAACATTAGTTTTTATTGGTTTTATATAATAGCACACAAAATAAAAAGATACAGAAAGGCAAGGCAAAACAAAACAGGGGAAAATAAAACACATGGAGAGGCACACATTGGTACGGTCACAAGTACACAAATATGAAACAATCATAATTACTAAATAAACGTCAGTCAGAAGGCCCTTAAAAAGAGAATGTGGCATGGAGAGACTGGTCTATTGAGTGAGAAAAACCGCCCATTTCAGAGCAATTGAGAATAAGTTAAGATTTAGTGGTCCAATATTCAGTCCAGCCAAGCCATCTAATTAATGGGTTGGAGGTCGAGGAAGAGTAACGCACTCCAGCAGATTCAAATTCGCAGTGGTGTTGAACTGCTTGTTCAATTTGGGGGATGGTTGGGATTCGGGTGGATTGCCAATACTGTGCGATCAGAGTTTTAGATGCGATCAGGATGTGACCCATAACATATCTGTCATTACCAGAAAGGCCTCCATTATATAAATGAAAAATAGCCAATTTTGGAGTCGGGGAAATGGGGATTTTCAAGACTGTTGATATTAATACAAACACCGCTTTCCAATAACCGGAAATGTATGGACAATCCCAGAATATGTGGAATAGGGAGCCAACATACCCGCATCCTCGCCAACATAGCTCAGGGTTGGCTGGGCTGAATTTATGCAGTAATACTGGAGTTATATATAGACGGTGGAGTAATTTATAGTATTGTTCGATATGGGAAATACATTTAGACACTTTGAAGCAGATTTGGAAGATTTGATGCCACTCTTCCTCACTGATAGTTTCGGACAAGTCCTGTTCCCATTTCAGTAAGGTGGGGAATTTAATAAAGGCCGGTGGTTCTATCAGTAGGTTGTACCACCAGGTGATACCACCTCTACTATTAGCTCTGGTCACTTTATTGAGTAAATACGAAGGGAGTGTGGACACAACATGAGGTGTTGGGGTTACATCAAACAGCCAATGCCTAAGTTGTAGGAACTTAAAGAAGTCCTTGTGGGAGAGGGAGTATTGAGAATGGAGTTGTGAGTATGTTAATAAAGAGCCTGAGGATGTAACTTCTGTAAGTGATAACACCCCTTGTGAGACCCAAGATGTGAAAGAAAGATTTGGTATCAGGGAGGCAATGGCTGGGAGTGACAGCTGTGTACAGGGTAATGAAATATCTGAGGAAGTTTTTACCACCTCCAGCCAAGCCTTACGGGTATGTAGGACCGAGGAGATCGGAACCAATGGGCGTATATCAATCGATATGGGGAGCCATAGACTGTCTATGATTGGGAATGGGGAGATTAAATTACGTTCCAAGGTCACCCAAACTTTAGGGGCGTCTAGCTCAAACCAAGCCCCGACCTGGGCGAGAATACTCGCAATTTGGTAATTGTGCAGGTCACGTTCTATTTATTTATTAATAACTCTCAAGAAGTGTTTGATCATGCTGAGCAACACCAAGCTAAGATGAGAATTTTATTTCAGATGGAAGGTTGCTATCAGCAACCAGATTCCAACTATTATCTGCTAGAAGTTGCTAAAGAAATAAGACGTAGATTTTGATTAGTTGTCTATAGCAACATCCCATCTTCAACAGAACTCCCATCTTAGTAAATGTACCCTATGGTGTTTGGTTATTTGATAGTTGTGTTTCTCGTTGTGTTTCTGATTTATGTGTATGGCAAGTTTGGCAAATGCAGTTTACTCATACAGTATGTGTAGTGAAATGATTGAAAATGATATAACTTAATTTTATGCAAAAAAAGTTGAGACTATGCAATCTGATTTGGAGAACAGGGGAAGACTCTGAAATTGATGAATAGTTCCATATGTAGCAACAGTATGGATAATGTTGAGTTGGAAAGGCTCAAAATGGGAATGTTTAAGTGTGTCATAAATACAAGAGATTATATTTAATCAGAAACTGTTCAAGATGGTAAGTTTAAGTTCATTTTCTGTGTTCTTGAGTATACTGTAATTCCATTAAAGGGAAGTGTGTGCCTTGCAGCTTGCAAAATGTACAGTATCTACAACATTTAGTGGAACATGTTCTGTATACTAGTGTATGTTCCTAATTTATAGAAGACTGACTTAAACAGAGGAATCCACATTATTGTGTTCTAGTGATTTGGGTTAGAAGAGCCTAGAAACGCTTCTCTAGAAAGAGTATAGTAAGAACTTTCCTATAACATTTGCTGGAAAGTGAATGTAGCCATGGTCCTGCCACTGATGATCACCAGTCAAACCGTCACAGTACAGTGAGTATTAGGGTTTAATGTTAGGCACCGGGGGAGGGTTAGTGTTAGGCAGTGAGAGAAAACAGTGAGGGTTAGGCTGCTGAAGGGGATGGTTAGGGTAAGGCTGTGGGAGGAGATGTTAGGGTTAGGCTTTGAAAGGGACGATGGTTAGGCTGTGGGAGGGGATGGTTAGGGATGGGCTGTTGGAGGTAATTATTAAAGTTAGACTACGGGAGGGGTGGGTTAGGGTTATGCCATGTGGGCTGATTAGGGTTAGGCCATGGTGGGGTGGGGTGATTAGGGGTAGGCCATAGGGGTGGGGTGGTATTATGACCGCCTAGACATTGTTTGACCATTTATTTATTTTTATATCCAAAAGTTAAATATTGTTTATGGGATAAAGCCAGTTATTATAAATTAGATGATAAAAATGTAATTCAATATAAATGTGTCAATTTATATTGGGAAATATTGACTACAAGATGATATATCTGTTCCATAACACAATGGGTTTATTTAATAAAGATGCCATGTAACAAATAATCTACAGTGCATGGCATCCAATAAAATGATGGCAGCCACTTTTCAAAATCAAAGCTTACATCTTATCATTTATTATGTGATATAGTACAATATAATTACATAAGCCTCTAAAATTGTGTTATCTGGCTTTTACTTATCTATCACTAACACAAAACAAAACATAGTGCTGCCTGAAGTAAAACCTTTCACTTGTCTCAATATTGTGAGTACAGTGTGCTTTGCAAATTGAACCATTTCCATTACACAATTCACCCCAAGCGTGTACTGTAATTATATCTACAGTACCTTCTGAATGACAGTCACACACATTCAAATGCATTAATGGTTTCAAGCAACATGACTATTCTTAACATGTTAATGTCACTGAAGTCACATAGAACCATATGTGTGCTTTCACCTTGAATGTGATTTAATAAGCATTCTGCTTTGTAGAGCGCTTGTGTCTCAGAGCCCTATAATAGCTGTAATACAGTACTTTATGTGCTTGCAGTTCATTGCAGACAGAATCTGCTTAATCCATTCGTGTACATCATAGGCCACATAGGATTTTATGGAATTAAAAACATAATTGTTATATTGCATCTCATTATTCATTTTATTTTCTTCAGTACACATGTCAGCAGGAGAACAGGTATAGCATAATATCCGCAGACAATGGCACCCATGTAAAAGAGGCTTATGTTACAACAAACAAGATTTTTAAATTGTCAGGGCACACCATCAGACCCCCCACAGGGAAAAGCACATTGACCCCCACAGGAAAAAAAAACAAACCCATACTGTATGTCCCCCATAGGAAAGAAAAACACAGACATTGACTATCAGGTGAACACAGAACAGTCTGTGCCAGGCTCATCTGCTGGCAGAACACAGAAGAGATATTATATCAATGCCAATTGTTTTCAGTGTGTAGTGCCCAGGGGGTAGAGTTAAAAATGCCCTCATGTGAACACCATATGAGTCAGTGGTGTAACTATGGAGAGTTCAGGGGATGTAGCTGCTATGGAGCCTAGTGGGTTGGGGGGCCCAAGTGCCCAGCAGGTTATCCCCTGCACAGACCCTCTAACATTTGTTTTTTATTGTCATTTGTAGAAGGACACAAGCACAAGCAGTGTGTTGCTGCAGGCACCAGAGAGCATGCAGCGGGGGAACGGCCAGTGGATGTCTGCAAAGAGAGCAGGTCATGGGGTGTTGGAGGCTGCATTGGGAGCCAGAGATGGCAACACTCTAGCCGCTGTAGCCATTGCAGTGAGAGTCCGTTCCGATGGGGGGGCTTGGAAACTTCGGTGGGTGATGTGCGCAATGCTGCATGTTAGCCACTCCGGCCTGTAGGAGGGCTACTGCTGGAGGTGGAGAGCATCATTGCTAAATCCCTGCTGATCAGGATGGGGCAGCTGATTTATCATGAACCTTTCAGGTGAGCAAGAGTGGGGTTGGGGGGGGGGGGCTGTGTAAACTGCTGCTTCCCCAACACCTCTATAGTTGGAGTGTCAAGCCTGTTCATCCATCTATGCAACCTCCCGGCTGTCCCTCTCTCTTTGCCCCCTCCCGTCCGTCCCCCTCTCTATGCCCCTTCCCATCCATCACTGTGCTCGATCCCATCTGTCCCGCTCTCTTTACCCCCTCCCATCCATCCCTCTTGCTATGCCCCCTACCATCTGTTTCCTGTCTCTATACTCCATCCCGTCCCACCCACTGTGCCCCATCCCATCCATCACTTTCTCTGTGCTTTCTCCCATCCATCCCTTTTTCTGTGCTTTCTCCTGTCCATCCCTTTCTCTGTGCTTCCTCTCATCCATCCCTCTCTCTATGCCCCCTTCCTTCCGTCCCCCTTCACTGTGCCCCCTCCCATCCGAACCCCTCCCTTCTGTCTTTCAATTTATGTCCCCTCCCATCCATTTGTCTGTCCTTTAATGCTTCTTCCTCTCTCTGTCTCCTCTATTTCTGTCTCTCTCTCCCGTATTCCCTCTTTTTTCAACAAAACCATCATTCTCCACTCTCTAACTCGTTCCTCTCTTTCTTTCTCTCCCACTAAGGGGCATTGTAGTGACAAATGTGGAGGCTTTCATGATTTTGCTATGTGGCCCACAAATGTCTAGTTATGCCTCTGAGTTACTGCCTAGCTGCCATTATGTTCTCTAGGGAGCTAGTGGAGACAGTGTCACAGCGGGACATCTGAGTAGCTCCTCACCGAGCTCCCTGTGACTTGTCATCTCTAAATCCATTTCATGTCCTATGTACTTCTCAAGCAACAAGCCCTTGAACTGGGAAGGACACTGACAGAATCCATGTGAGAGAGTGAGCAACAACAGCCGCCAACCAATGATGATTACCGGATGACAAGAGGAGGACAGGCCAGCTGCCAGACCTGAACTTACAACATCAGAAAAGGATGATCCCATATGCCATAGGAGCTTGCGGCCTGGCAGCCGATCAGGAGTGGCTCCTATTGGATGGTGACCTGGCACGATATATCAAATAGCCATGGACTAGCTCTGAAGACAGCCGGGTTGCCCACCGCTCTCTGCCCGGCTGTCACATCACTTTCATTCTTCCGGGTGAGCCATTTACTATGATGGGAGTTCAATTTCAGATGAGATATTGCTATGGGCAACCAATAAGAATCTACTTCTTATTCATTTAGCACCTTCTAGAATAATGGTCATCAACCCGTTGCTCGCGAGCTACCGGTAGCTCGCGGCAGCGATCCGGGTGACTCGACCACTCTGCCCCCGCTCACCGCCCCCCCCCCCTCCGTTATCCAATGCTGCTGCTTCCCTTTTCCCTGAGGGGAGGACAGCGCATTGCGCGTCTCTTCTACCCCTCACTGTGCATCCCTGTGACTGGGCAATCCGCCAATCAGAGCTTTCTGTCCGGCAGCCAATCAGGAGCTGGCCCGCGAGCTTTGATTGGCAGATGGCCCAGTCACAAGGAAGTGAGAGGACGCGCATCTCTCCTCCCCCCTGAGAATGGCAGCAGCGACGGCGGCACTGGACCCCGGACATTGCTGAGGCACACAACTTCCCTCATCTCTTCCCCCGAAAAGGGAAGCAGCAGTGTCGCGGCGACCCCGGACATTTGTGAGGCACACAACTTCCCTCCTCTCCCCCCTCGAGAAGGGAAGCAGCAGCGGGGGCGACCTCGGACCCGGATCCTGCCCACTTGCTCAACCATTGCTGATCCCTGCTCCTTGCTCCTTCTGTTGACAAATTCTGGCTGCATAAACTCCCCCCACTGAGCCAGGAAGAGGGAAACCATCATGTCTACTGATTCAGAGATAGGGGCCAGTGTATTTTTATTTACTTAATTGCTGTGTTAGCTATTTGTGTGTTTTTTTCCCCATGGGGGACTATGTGCATTTTAATTCCCCATACAGGTCAATGTGTGTGTGTTTTTGGCCATGGTATGCTAATGGTATGGCATGGCAGTTTTAAACTCTTGTTTGGTGTGCAGGTAACAATAATTCACAATACGGAAATTGTTTTAATGATAATGTCAAACAAAGGTGCTCTGATAAGTTTACATTCAGTTCTAACTAAAGGTATGAGGAGTTCCATGATAGTAGGTCTTGCCGCCTAATTTTCCACTAGTTCCTTCACTCACATTCACATTACTGAAGTTCACTCTATTAATATCCCCCCCCCCTTTCCCTCTGCGTGTTGCTGCTATCTGTCAACCACCTGGGCTTCCCAAAGCTCAAAAGGAGAAAGAAGAAAGTGTATGCCAGAAAGAGACACAGCACCAATGCTCTTTATAGTCACTAAAAGTAGCAGTAGGTAATTAAAGAAAAATATATGACAGTTGCTCATTGAGGGGAAGACTTATTAAGCTTGGTGAAGTGATAAAGTGTCTGGTTTTTAGCACCAGCCAATCAGCTTCTAACTGTGAAGTTACATATTTGAAAAATGAAAGGTAGGAGCTGATTGGCCGTTGATAAAAATGAGACACTTTATCACTTCACCGAGCTTAATAAATCTACCATTCAGTCCTGTAGGATTCAATGTATCTAGCTTGAAGATCCACTGAACTACAAGTTGTAACAGTCTCTTTCTTCTATATCCACCCGAAAGATCAGCTGGTACATGATCAATTAGGATATACCTCAGACTTTCAAGGCTTTGTTTTGTAAAGGCAAAAAGTTTTGCCATAGGTTGATTATTCGATTTATTAATCAGGGCTGCACGAATTGCTGTGCAATGTAGGGCAATGCATTCTTTGAACGATCCGATCGTCTTTCCTACATAGCCCATGCCAAAAGGGCATGTGATCAGGTACACCACATAGGAGCTGACTTGCTACAGCTCCTAGGTGGTGTACCTGATCACATGCCCTTGTGGCATTGGCTATGTAGGAAAGACAATAAAATCGGTAAGTAGCTAAATAAGTGCCCACCAGGTGTCTACAGGTTAAGTGTGGCATACTGTGTAGTCATATTTATTTGTAGCTGTATATGTGTTTCATATGATTGAATTAAGGGGCTAGTTTACCACCATTTGTAACTGGACAAATGGAGGGGGGCATGGACATGCACCGGGGTGGCTTAAAGCCGCACGGTAAGTAGAGAATGACCTCTGCTTACTAAACAGTATTGATTTACACTTATTGTGTAGGCCCTATTGTGCACACAGAAAAAAAAAATCCAGTTTATGGGGTATATTCAATGTCCTTTTAAGCGAGCTATGATGGTGAGCAGTGTGGATAGCTCGCCGTCATAGCTCGCGGTCAGTATTCAACTGACCCCCCCCCCCTTCATTCACCGTTTCCACCTCGCCAGTTCTTTTCAGCAAGGTGGAAATGACGAGTGCAGCCATCAAAATGGTGTGGCTCACCTCTATATGGGCTTGGTGCATATGTGGCAAACCTGATCGGTGATCATCGGCAAAAACAAGTAATCCTCGCAGCACAAATCCCCTCGCTGGTGGCATTGAATACCGCCCGATAAGTTTAAATGTAATTTAGGTTTGTAGATATGTTCATTTAACATCCTGTGAAATATCCATCATACAGACTGCCTTATGGACATGTTTGCAAACAAGGCCACCTTAGCTTGCAAATTTGCTAACACACATCTCACAGCTGCACTTTTAAAATATGTCAAATATAAGCTGCTATGTTATTTGTACCATTTAAACATGAAAAATGTGGCTGAAAAAAATAATTGTAATTATTGTAATTTCTTTACCTGGAATTGTAATGATACATTATCATTATTTAAAGAAATAATTTATTTTCTTAGAATTAGCTCATTTAAAAAACAAAATAAACTCAAAAGTGTTGGACATCCCTCGGGCTATCCCCTCAGTCTTTGCTAGTGACCCATTTCTCCTTTCTGCATTATCGTACCTTTTATTCATCTTTATGGAGATCGGCCCAACTCTTACTCAAAGTTTTACCCATGGTTCCTGCTATTATTAAATGATGGATCAGAGGGTGAAGCCCTGTGCGTCATAAAACAGAATGAGACTGAATTTGATCATATTATTTTCCCAGAACACACGACCTCCTCCTCGGCACAATGCAGGGAGGTCACGTAAGGCTTGAAGCACATTTCACATCAGAGAACGAGGGACATACAGTCTACACCCTCAGTATAAACCATATGCTGTACCTCCTTCCTTTGGGGGAAAGATGTGTCGCTCCTGCTTCATTGATGCAAGTTAATAATTGTTAGGTGGGGCTTCTCTTTTTAAAATCACAGAGGTTCCCAGACCACATGATCAATTATGGGGCCAGCACTTTCAATCTACAGTATGTGTTGTGAAACCGCTGTGAAAATACTTTCACCTCTTTCTTTGCTTTTTAAATAAACAGAAACCATTTCTCACATGTCTGCTGATGTGTTGCTACAGATAGGTGCCTATAACTTTGCTTTATCTACTGCTTTATAAGCCACCCAAGACATTGAGAAATTAAATACTAAATCAGTGAGTATTTATGATAAACATTCCTTTATGATAAAGCACCTAACGAGATAGTGCAAACATACTGTAGATTCCATGTGTGCCTGATGCAGTGTTGTATGCAAGTATTCATGTAACTAAATGCGTATATTACCCATATGCAATTTTTTTCCCCACAGCTGTACGGGAGTTTGATATCTGTTAACATCATCATTATCATCATGCACTAATAGTACACTGGTCTATACTAGAGATGAGCGCCGGGGCCAAAGATTTGGACTTGGATTCGACGCCGGGATTTGGATTTGTCAAGCGGCGGTGAAAAGCTTTGGATTTGGATTTTTTCAAACATGGTCAAAAAAGCCCAAATCACGTAATTTTTGCATTTTTTTGTACCTAGAGTAGTATTAACCTCAATAACATTCATTTCCAGCCCTTTCCAGACAATTTTTACCACTTTACAGCTCACAATGTTGTTTTTATTCAATTTCGGCCAAGGTGTGCAGCAAGCTGGCTGGTTATTAACACACAGAACTTCTGACAGTATCAGTATGGTGTATTGGGGTGCAGTACACACAAACAATAAAGAAGAACACAATTGTTTTACATTTTTACTGTTATTTTTTTGTAATGTGCAGCTTTTATAACACTGCGTGGAGGCAGAACAATCACACGGAACTTCTGACAGTAGAATATGGTGTATTGGATTGCACTGCAACACACCACACACCACAATGAAAAAAAAAAGAAAATCTGACTGACAGCCTGCCTGTGTAATGTACCCCACTACCCTGACTGACATCCTGGCTAATCACAGGACCAGTACAATAACCCAGCACAAACCCCTCTGCACAGCACAAACCCCTCTGCACTCAGGGCTGGATTAACAATGGGCCTGATGGAGCTACAGCTCCAGGCCCACTCTCAAAATAGGCCCATTTTATAGCTGAGGGTCAGGGCTTTCCAACGAGACCAGCCCTGCTTCTCTAGCCCCCCAGAAACCGGAGATACCATTTTCTCCACAGGATAACATGGGACCCGCTAATTCCGACCCCCACCCAGTTCCAACGGCTGCCAGTTCCCCCTCCGGCATCACAGAAGCTCGGGGTGGATCTCAAACCCAAATTGCTGGACCTTCAATCTGATACCAGGCTGGTCCATATGGGTTAATAACATGTTGTTTGAGGGTAGATTTCTCTGGAAACGAACGGCCCAGTTTCACAGGACCAAAATCATTCAAAGCCCACTCAAAAGTTCTTCAATATGGTACTGATCTCATGTAAATGGGTCAGTTGTTTCCAAAGCTATAGCTGGTGGGTAAAGGAGGGGGGGAGTGTTCTCTCCACCTCACACCAGAAAATGCAGGGACTAGGCTGGTGTAAAAGGGGCCATTTTCTGGTGTGAAAGGGGTATTATTTCAAATAGCTGGGACCTGCAGTGCTCTGAATACAGCCGGACAGCCCGCTGATCTCTGCTTGGCTGTCAATGGCTGTCACTTCTGCCCTGCTGTGGATGTCCCTTGGCAATGAGCATGTAATCCCACATGGCAACAAGCATGAAACCCCTGACAATGAGCATGGAACCCCTGGAAATGAGCATGTAGGTAAGCAGCACTTATGTAGCAAAATATTTAATAGGCATTATGGGGTTTGGCATAATACATAATGAACATTATGGTGTGTGGCTTAACATGTAATGGGCATTATGGTGTACATTTTTAATGTCCCTGTTTATGAAGCATATTGTGAATTTTTGCTCAATTCAGAGGCAGAACTCTGGGAGGCAACGGAGTCATCTGCCGCCGGGCTCCTGCTCTCAAGGGGGCACTTCTCCATCACTGCCAGTTTAAATCCATTAATTGAAAGCCATCAAAATTGCTTCTGTGGCTGAGTTCTGAAATATATATGTGTTCTCCCTCTCTTTCTGTATATACATACAGTATATAATATATATTTCATAACAGACTATATATGTTTTGAATAACGTTGTGTGTGTGTGTGTGTGTGTGTGTGTGGGGGGGGCACCCATATACATCTTGCCTCCGGGCAACTGGGACGAACTTACGCCACTGGCTCAATTCATTTGGTATAGTGTGTAATTTGGCTCAATGCATGCGCCATAGTGTGGTTTTAGCCATATCTGTGGTAGGGGATATAGATTGTAAGCTTCACTGGGGCAGGGACTGATGTGAATGTTCAACTATACACTGTGAAGCACTGCAGAATATGTATGCGCTATATAAGAAACTGTTAATAAATAAATAATAAATATATAATTAGTTGTAAGTATTTACACAAATAGAGACACACCCATGAGCAGACCACTCAAACAGAACACTGGTTATGCCCCCCACATTATTAGGTACTGGCTAGAACCCCTATTAATGTGCATAATAGGCCCTTGATAATTTTCAGCTCCAGGCAAATTTAGAGCTTAATCTGGCATTGTCTGTACTACCAAAACCCCTCTGCACTGCACAACACCCCTCTGCACAGCACAAACCCCTCTGCACTGCACAACATTCCTCTGCACAGCACAGACCCCTCTGCACTACACAACACCCCTCTGCACAGCACAAATCCCTCTGCACTGCACAACATTCCTATGCACAGCACAGACCCCTCTACAATGCACAACACCCCTCTGCACTGCACAACACCCCTCTGTACTTCACAGCACCCCTCTGCACTGCACTGCACCCCTCTGCACAACACCCCCCTGCACAACACCCCTCTGCACAACACCCCTCTGCACAACACGCCCAGACCCCTGCACTGCAGCTTGTGGAAGCATTTGTGTAATGGCACCGAATTCTCAGGACGTCGAGCCTTTAAAGACTTTCCACCTCGCGGGAATCCGATGCGAGATGCCCACGTTCGGCCGCACTCAGGTTTCCGAACAAAGGCGGAGACTCGCGAGCATGACTCGCGTATGTCGAGTCGGGCTGTGTTTGGAGCGGTTCTATGGAATCTGAACCGCTCATCTCTAGTCTATACGAATGTAAATGAATCCCTGGTGCATTGGCGCTTCTGTCCAGGGCCGGCGCTGCCCTCTCAGCACAGGATGCAAAGCAGGGAGGTGCCAGCCTGGAGAGGCGCTCACTCCCTGCTTTTGCTATCCTGCTGCCTGCTTGCACTGCGCCTAACAAGCTAGTCGTGACAGCTTGCAGCGCTGGGCAGGCATCATGAAGCGCCGCGCTGCTCCGTGTCAGGTCCTTCCGTCCTCCCCGCTCCCCTCCGTCATCTCTCCTCCCCACTCCCCTGTGTAAGGTCCCTCCATTCTCTCTCCTCCCCGCCCCCTGGGTCATATCTCACCGCTCCGTCGGCTGTAGTTCCCGCTGGCTGTCGCCTGGCTGTCTCAGGTCCTTCAGACTTCCTCCATCCCCCATTCTTCCTGCTGCATCCGGGGTCCTGGGAGTTGATATTTCTAGGCGCTGAATGTGCTGCCCTTCTATGGGGAGCAGGGGCTGCTAGAATGGTTTTTGTATCCAATAGCATATATAATATATATACACACACATATATATATATATATATATATATATATAAACATGTGTGTATATATATATATATATATATATACAGGGCCGGTGCTAGGCACCAGAGCGCCCCAGGCGGGGAGGGGGGGGCGCCCCGACACTCAATTACTTACCCGCTCCAGGGGGGCTGCCTTCCGGGTCCAGTGATGCGGCGCATGGCGCTGGGACGTTCCGGGGGGCTTGCCGTGCGATGCGGTGCTGGCCGCCGGGACTCTCCCCAGGGAGGGGAGGGGAAGTGGGGTGTCCATCTCTGTGACGTTCCAGGAGGGGGGGTGTTGCCGAGCGATGCAGCGCTGTCCGCCGTGGGAGGGTGTGTCTGGCGCCGTGGGAGGGTGTGTCTGTGCTGGCGGGGGATGCGGGTCGCAGCAACACAATGCTCCCCAGGGAGGGGGCGGCTTGCTGGGTGATGCGGCACTGGGGGACCAGCTCGAAACTGCCGCCCTCCAGCGGCCGGCACCCTAGGCAAATGCCTAAGGCTGCCTAGTGGTGGCGCCGGCCCTGTATATATATATGTATACATATATATATATACATACATACATACACACACAAATATTTGCCAAGTCAGAGAGGCGTTTCCCTCCTCTGGCTATCTCTTGCTGAATCCCCAGCCGCCTGACTACTGCCAATTAAATGAAACAGCCTCCAGAGCTGAGATAAACAGGTGGGGGAGGGGAGTATCACCTTAGGGGCTCAGAGTCTCTTTCCACGTACAGAGACCCAGATCCCCTCCAAAAATGGCTGCCACCATAAAGGAGAGAGACATTTGAAGGCCTCCATCACCTCTATCAGGGTGCCTAGCACTACCCAGAAGTGCTGGCATGCTGTGCGCCTACATCCCCAGGCAATGCAAATCCCCCTGGCAACAAGCATGTAATCCCATGTGGCAACAAGCATATAATCCCTCCATGGCAGTGAATCCCCTGGAAAGGAGCATATAACCAATGTCAAGGAGCAAGTAATCCCTTGCATTGAGCAAGAAACCCTTGGCAATGAGCATGTAGGTAAGCAGAACTAATGTGGCATAATATGTAATAGGCTTTTCGGTGTGTAGCACAATGTGTAATTGGCATTATGTTGTGGGGTATAATATGTAATGGCATTACAGTGTGTGGTATAATGCCTAATAGGCATTAAGGTGTGTGGCAGAATGTGTAATGTGCATTATGTTGTGTGGTATAAAGTGTAATAAGCATTATGGTGTATGGCATAATATGTTAAAGGCATTGGGGAGTGCAACATAATGTGTTATGGACATTACGATGTGCTTAATCCTGGTGCTGTGTTGAGGTTTAACCTGGTACAGGGTGTTTAAGGGGCTATACCTGGCACAGTGTCTAAAAGGTTCTACCTAACGCAGTGTGCATAAGGAGCTACAATTTGCATATGTAGCACTAATGTGTGGTGTAAAAGGTGATTTGGTACTATTATGTGGCCACGCTCCATCCCCACAAAGCCACAACCAAAATTTTGGACGCGCGCCTTCGGCACACACTGTCCCTGTCTTTAGTGTGTATGTTGCTGTGTGGGGGGACCCAATTCTTTTTCTGGCACAGGGCATCAAAATGTTTAGTTATTGTACTGCTGCTACTGGGCACATGATGTGGCACTACAGTTACAGACATTTTTTTCAGGGTCTGCATTCGGTACTTGCTGTCTTTTTGTAAAGTATGGGAGGGCGCAAATTTATAGTTTGCAGGAGGGCGCCGAACACCCTAGCACCGGCCCTGCTTCTGTCTAACTCTGAATAGCCCACAATTCCATTGTCATGCTCTCTTTGAACTTACCTACCCACGAACATCATGTTACGGCTTAGTCTTACCCCTTCAGTGAAAGGTGAAGATAGGCTTGAACTGCTTAGAACTCTACATTGATCATATGCATTTGCAGTATAAAAATAGGCAAAATACTCTCTGTAGGATTATATTTAACTCTACATGAGCTTGAATATGAGGAACAACATAAACTTTATTAACATAGAAAACACTGGTATAATTCTTCTAGTATTAAATCCATTAGCATAGTGTTCAGCAGTTTTCATTATTTAAAAATAAGAGAATATATATATATATATATATATATATATTCATATATACGTGCTTGCGTGGGTTTACTCTGGGTACTCCGGTTTCCTCCCACAATCTAAAAATATACAGGTAGGTTAATTGGCTTCCGACAAAATTAACCGTAGAATGTCTGTGTGCGTGTACATGTGGTAGGGAATATAGATTGTAAGCTCCACTGGGGCAGGGACTGATGTGAATGTTCGAATATTCTCTGTAAAGTGCTGCGTAATATGTATGCGCTATATAAAAAACTGTTAATAAATAAATATATATATAGCAAATTTTGGCTCGGCACCCAGAAATGCAATTTCCTAAATTCAGCTAGCTATATATGCGTGGCACTCATGGTCTTAAAGCAATAAAACCACTCAGGGTATCTAAAGTTTCAACGTTTGGGTTTATTATATATAACCTTTGTCAGGAATCACATTGATTCCTGATGAAGGATATAATAAACCGAAACATTGAATCTTCAGGTACCCTGAGTGGTTGTATTGCTTTAAGATCATGAGTGCCACGCATATATATATATATATATATATATTTATATATATATATATATATATATATATGTACTGTATGTATGTATGTGCATATATATATATATATATATATATATGTATATATAACAGTTTACCAATAGTATATAGCAGATGTTTTAAAATGTCATCACAGAGGGAGGCATATTGAGCAATCAGCTGTGAATTAAAATTTGTTTGGGGTGATACAAGCTGATTGATTGGCACATTTACTCTCAGCAAGCTTTGATAAATCTCCCCCATATTAAGATAACTCAAATCATAAATGTTCAAATGTTCTGTTCTTTGGAGTACAGATGAGTCAATCGTTCAATTTCTAGAATTATTTTTTACATGAAGTCATTCATTTTTTTTAAACTACTGGTTCACCTAGGAAAGCCCATGTAAAAACTATATGAACATAAACATTACGGGGGAAATTTACTAAAGGAAATTTGTAAAAAAATAGGTGTATTTGTATCCAGAAATACACTTATTTTTGACATTTATTATCCCGAAAATACGGCAATTCGTATTCGTATTCGTATTGATGTGCTATCAATACGAATACGAATTGCTGTATTTTCCGGATAGTAAATGTCAAAAATAGGTGTATTTCTGGATACAAATACACCTATTTTTTACAAATTTCCTTTAGTAAATTTTCCCCTATATGTGAATTTTTTTGACACTCACATTGAATTTGCTCTTCAAAATCAACTGGTCAAACCTTTATTTAAAAGTACTTTTTTATTTCATGAACTATCTTTTTGTTACAATTGTTGATTTAGGATACCTGAAAAGAAAATTCTATAATTTATGAACCATGAAGAATTGATTTTCTTATCCCTACATAAAAAAGAAATCTGAGCTCTCTGGGAACTCAGGGCCTAATTCAGAATGAATCTCTAATGGTCAAAACCATGTTTCATTGCTGGTGGGGTGTGTTCAAACTGAGAGTTAGATTTGGGTGGGGTGTGTTCAAACTGAGAGTTAGATTTGGGTGGGATGTGTTCAAACGGAAACTTAATTGCAGTATCAAAATAAAGCAGCCAGTATTTGCTCTGCACAGAAACAAAATAACTCGCCCAAATATAACTCTCTCTGCACATGTTACATTTGCCCCACCTGCAGTAAAACATGGTTTTGTCCATTAGAGAACAAAAATGCTTTGCAATCCAGGGGGGTATTTAAGTAATTCCTTTTTTCTTTTGCCTAGCCAAATAAAAAACAGACTTTCCTATTTAATTGTATCTGTTTTTGTATGGTCTTTGGAAATGTTTTGCCGCTGCAGTTTCACTGTAATTTGCCGATCCAACAGTTGAAAAATCACCATTTTAATTGAATAGGTTGAATATAAATTCAACCAGAAATCCACAAAAACTGCAGATTTTTCTACTGTTGAGATATCTGGCATGTAATTGAATAGCTTCCAGTCTGAATAAGGCCCTAAAATGTTTGTCTTATTGACTAGAAGGGTGAGATTTAATAGGATGAGAGATTCAGAAATTGAGAGATTTGGTGAGAAATCTCCAGTTTTTTTAAAGCGGCAATCCTTTACACTTCAAAATCAAACTGTTTTAGCAGTGTAAATGATTGCCGCTTTAAAAAAACTGGAGATTTCTCACCAAATCTCTCACTTTCTGAATCTCTCATCCTATTAAATTTCGCCCACACTGTTTTGAAATTAGTGTTCAAAAAGCAAAACATTTATAATCATTCATTCACACCTGTGTCGAAACTATAAAGTATTTTAGATGCTGCTTGAAACCGGTAGTCAGGAGTATGTTTTATTTACATTAAAACTTTGTATCACGTATATGAATATTACAAATTTTATTCTCATTCTCGCAATTTGTATATAAATGTTCAAAAACAGTTTTCCTTACTGAATTTGAGATGTTTGCATTTTATATTTAAAGTGCAAAGTTGGAGTTTTAATAGCTAAAAAAATCATTGCTTAAATCATGACAATAGTATTTGTGTGTTTGATTGTGCGTGTGTGTGTGTGTGTGTGTGGAGGGAATTGAAGCAAATTGAATTAATAATTTTTCACACTATGTTTTTAATACTTGGGTATAAAAGAAAATTGTATATCTCCTGTGTTTATAGTATATTAATATCGCATTCCCAACTCAAATGTTTCAAAGATTTCATATATGTCCCCAAAAGAACCTTTAGAGAGTTGGTTGGATTCCATATAGTTGCATAACAGAATAAACATATACAAAACAGACTTTACAAGACATTAAATAATGGCAGTATGGCTTTATCTCCTACAGAACAGGTCACTGCTGGTTGTTGCCAATCATGTGACACAGCAGCTTGTTATCACTGTGAAACAGAAGCATGCATGTATGAAACATAAACACTTTACTAAAAGTCATAGGATGGGACAATAAACACACACACAGGAAATAGAAATGGTAACATAGAACATCTCAATGTACGTACGTACATACAAAGACATCTGACATACACATATACACACACACGCACAGATAACATGTACATACAGTAAATGGTAGCAAAAACCATTCCAGCTTTTAAATTCTAAGTGTTACTCTTGATTTTGCTTCTAAATGTATATATAATTATTTAAATATCTTCAATATATTGTTTTAAAATCTTGTCCTGTACAGTGTAACGGTCCCTGTGTCCTGTTTATGGTATCATTGCATTTTCAATATTTTTCTGATTTTTTTTCAAGTTATACAAGTTTACTCATTGAAATATATACAAACCCTATTTATGAAGAAAATACTTTATTATTGTAATTTATTGTGATGATAAGCATTCACTTGAGGAATGGAAATATGTGCTAGGAGGATTTAGATCATGCAACCGGTGTTCTTATGCTATTCGGTTAAAATCTTGAGTTTATGCTATAAAATATATTTGCAATGGGTGTGTGTGTGTGTGTGTGTGGGGGGGGGGGGGGGGGGGGTGGTGGGTGGGGTGGTCAGCGGGCCTAAAGGTAAACATTGGGACTACTACAATCTGGAATGTTTTATTACGCACCTATTAGTGGCCTTGCCTAACCTGGGATGTATATGTGTGTATTAAAATCTATTCAAGTTTATACAAACCTATAATTCTCGAAAGTATACAATGTGAAAGGTAAACAACATTAAAAAAAATTAAATACTTATATTATAAAGACCCCAATATAATGAGTAATGATTATCTTAGTTTGCCATTTTTGTTTTTTTGCCAACTGGAAGCCACTATGACGATCAATTTCAAAGTGCACATAGTGGTGTATATACTAACAATATGCTTTGTAAACCATTAACATTGTAAAGTGTAGAGTGAAGTGAATTTACAAGCCACACAAGAGGGGGATGTACAAAGTCGGTGACTTTAAGGTATAGGCTTCCTCATAGATATGGCAATAAGCATTAATTAGGAATGTACAATTAGCAGAAGACAACTGTGAGTGAGCGGAGCTTTTCCAAGAAGTAAAGGCAGTACATGTCACCCTGTGCTATACTGTATAAAAAATATTTTTCATCCTTTAACTTTTTTTTAACAGTGTCCGTAATTTGGTCCTTGGCAATTAACCTTGTCTCAGGGGAAGAAATTGACTAATAAGTCTTATAGACAGTAGACATTAACACAGAACAACAATACATACAGTATGTAGACCTATAAAGAGATAAATCACTTTGGCTTGAAAAATTTGCTCATAATAGAAAAAGAAAAATGAAAAAGAGGGGAACGGCATACTATGAAAGTACAAACATGTATCCACAATCAGATCCACAGCTCTAAATTTTTCCTTATGTTACAAATGTAAACAGTAAATACAGTGATAGGCACAGAACTAAGACAGACAGTGCTTGCAATAGTAAAAAAAAAGGCATCAAACACTTGTTTTCTCCAAAGCATGCAGACAGCATTACAGTCATAGAAATCTAGAAGAGAAATCTATGTGTTCAAGTCAAAGTCTATGTCATAGTCCGCTCCAGGTCTCGGATGACTTCCATGTTTCCTTTTGTAGAATGACTATTGCTAAGTGACCTGCAGTTTGTTTCCAGCTTCCGCACTGCGTAGTATGTGGTTTAATTGTACGGTAACAAATAGATTGACTCAATTTTATTAGGAAATAGGTTGCTATTTCCAAAATTCAGAATCAAATAAGCTATGCAACACAGGTCCTTTAGCAATGTATGGAGAAGGCGAGTATAAAGAGCCACAAATGGACAGTATAAAGTGTATGGTGCAGATGGAAACACACCAGGGTTCCTCCACTCGCATCTCAGGACATATTCCAAGCCACCAGATGTCCCACAGTGTGTAACATAATTCACAATGTGTACTGTCAATCAACGTATGAACTCTGTCCCTTTGCATCTCTGTGTCCTTGCGGGAGAGGAGCTAATTATTGATACTTATTCTTAAGTATTGTAATACAATATGAACATTGATTTATAGTTAAGCCGTTGAGAGTTTGAGCTCTTGCTCTAATTTACCAAACATCTACAGGGAACACACATTAACCTTTTCTATTCTTCCAGCTGTTACATCTACAAGGTCCTGAGCACTCGATTTGCAGCTCCAAAAACTCAGTTATTGTAGTTCTGTCACTGCTAAGCCCAGCATATTGAGCAGCAGTGACAACCTTGGTCCACGTAACATAATGTGAGGCAAAGAGTCCAAAAAGAAAAATAAAAGTTAATTAAAAGAAGCCATTAGGTTTTGTGTCCTTTGTGCGTGCAAGTTTGCATGTATGTTTATGGTCGTCAGTACAGAAAATGATGTGGCGATACTAATGTTTGTTTTATGCTTTTTTCTGGTATCCATTTGTGTGCTTTTATGTATCTCTTGTAGTCAAGGATTCCAATGATGGTCCCATTATTTGTAGCTAATAATTTTGGCTAGAGAAGTCCGAGTGGGCGCCTATGGTTACTTTTTAAACATGTCCTGGAGAGGACCTGGGAGGTACTTTAGTACGGTGTCCAAAATGCTTTCTTCTTCTTCATCATCGTCATCCCCACAACCTGCAGGAATAGCTTTTTTGGGGCGAGTCAAGCTGCCTTCACAGGGCTGCTCCATGGCCGCCTTTTCTTCTGCTTCTTTTTCTTCTTTCTTTTTTAAACCATACTACAAGGAGAAAAGAGAACACGTTAAGATATTGAAAATGTCTTTTTACTATAGGATACTGCACATTTACCCTTACCAATAAAGCCATGTGAAAGAAACATTTAAGTGTCGACGTTCAGTGGTTGACCTCATGAAAGTCGACCCTATATGTGTCACCCCAACAACCGTATACCCTAGTTATAATAATAATGTTTGTTATATAACTCTCTCATTTCTGTCATAAGACACATTTGTGTAAAAAAACTTTTATTCCCTAAATAATAGTAACTAAAGGCCCCCATACACTGAGCTGACCTTGCTGCATGTCGACCTAGTGGTGACGACCCAATGCTTGTCGTCCTAGTTGTTGTAGACCAAACAACACACACCCGTATAATTTTCCTTCCTTAAATACAGGGTATCCAATTATCTGTGGTAATTATGTTCCCCAGGGCTATCCTATGACCCCGGACCACAGGCACATATCTGTAGTTTTGTTGAGCCTGCCAGGCAGGTGAAACCAAATCCCGATAAGTTTGCTTAAAAACTGCCAGCACTGCAACGGAAACACATGATCTGTGGCTTTTTGCAAAACCTATGTGGTTTTGTGCGGTATAAGATAATTTACCTCACATTACAAAAATGGGCTATTATTAAATAGCCTGATAATGACCAGAGGGAAAACATTACATCACAAGACCCTTTTTGCCATGCAGTCAATTATATAATAGACAGTGAGTAGACACTGATTGGTTGCTATGGGAAACATATCCACTGTTCTGCTTCTCCACTCTTTTCACTGTTTGATTTGTTTCGCTCTGATTTCTTTTTGCTTTGATTTTTTATCTTTCTATCATATGCAACAGATTGCACACTGTTAAGTGTCCTATACATGTATTTAATCATTTAAATGCTGTTTCACCTAGATGTGAAATATTCCAAAAGATAAATATACATATACTTAATAACCAACTGCTGCAGTTTACTGTTACATACCCTGCTACATTCCTTTTATATGTCATCTCCACTTTCTTCCCATGAGAAAAACATGTTGAAAACAATTTCTGCACATGACAAGATAAAGAGAACCTGCCATCATCCTCTATCTATAGAAAGTCCAAGGATATATACTTTTTAGCCCTGCGTCTACATAGACATCAGAACAGAGAACAGGGAGCATGGAATTGGAACCTAGAACCATCAATCAAACCAATTTCAAGAAATGCAATCTCTACCTACACCAAATATAGAACAGGGCGGCAGGTTTCTTTCTTTTAAGACAAATATTCAGTATTTTTCTGATTTGGTAGTATTTGTAGAAAGCCCATTTATTGTGTACTATCTCCCTCATCTTCCTGACAGGATATTAAAGATCGGTGTCCTTCTGCCCACCTTGTGATTAGATGGAACATCTGCCAAGGGAATGAGCTGCCAGGGGGAGATGATAGATAGAGATAGACGGAGATTTCTAATATTAAGAGATTTGTAGATAACATTGAACTTTCTTAAACCTCTTCAAAAACAACATACATTGAATGTCATAAGGATATAGACAAAAAAAATGAAAGTATGTTTCTTTCTACTTCATCATTATATATAAAAGAGACACGCAGCTTACTGAGCAAACCTAAATCAGGCCCATAGTGTGCTCCTTGGCAAAAGCTATGTTGCATCGCAGATGGGGCAGATTTAAAATGTGCAGAGAGAGGTTTAGATTTGGCATGGGACTGGCTGAAACCTAAATTTCAACGTGCCCTCAATGCCTTAAAGTACTCAAAAAAGATTAGGCCTGGAGTTGATTATACCAACTGGAGTATATATATATGGCCCCTACCCTTTTACATTCCGCCCACAGCCCCGCCCTCTGTAGCTGCCTCCTGCACTAGATATGTCCTTAGTGTAGGACATAGTGGCCCAGGGGGCCCATGGCACTCTGCCCCCCAGCCCAGCCCGCCACTGGCTATATGGCTTCTCAGAACTTTGATAACTGACTGATCTATGACTGATGCTGAGTCTTTGTGCTCAGCCGCTGAAATTAGCAAAGCGGGCAGTGGGCGTCTCTTTAATCCATGTCCAAGTGGTTGCAACATTATCATATTTTCATAGAGCCGCTGTGTCCAAATTACCAGTTGCAAATGCCTTTGTGTACAACTCTGAATCCAGCCCTATGGTAGAAAGCGCACACAGCGATATTAAGTCATGTTTGACTCACAGGCGTGAAAGGCAATACAACTGTACTAGGGACCAAATTAGCATTTTGGTAGCAGCTCTTCTATAACCTTTCCCTTAGCTTGCTCTCTGGCACTCCATTTGAGCTGCTCCCAGAGTTCTTTTCTTATCCTCCTTAGGAATCCTACCCTTGTTTCACTCCTTACTCTCAGGGAGCACCTACGCAACATTATCATCCAACATCTACATCCGGTCCCGGGGTTTGCACATGCGCAGAAATGCGCATGCGACAACCCGACCATTGGGGCTGGGGCCGAATCCAGTCCACTACGAGCGATCCTAAATTGGCCTCACTGTGTATTAGCCGACCATTTAGTTCACACCTGTGCCTCACTATCCCCTTCCCCCACACCCTCCAGCTTAGCTTCCTCTGAGCTACCAACCTACATAGACACTGAGATATATTTGACATAGGGCCAGATGTATCAAGCTTCAAAAAGTGATAAAATGGAGAGTGATAAACATTCAGCCAATCAGTTCCTACCTGACATGTTACAGGCTGGGTTTGAAAAATGACAGGTAGGAGCTGATTGGCTGGTTGTTACTCTCCACTTTATCACTTTTTGAAGCTTGATACAGTACATCTGGCCCATAGTCACTGAGATATATTGATGGAAGAATCTGCAAACATTATTCCAGAACATTATTCCCTTATTAAATAATGCAGCAGTTGATTTACAAAGTGCAAACTGTTTTCAAACAAAAGTCATCTATATTTATAATGCCCCTGTAATGTCAGGCTTTGTATTGAGGAAATGAAAGAGTTACTACCATGTGGTGGAAAGCAAAAGGCAAAAAGAGGCTCTGGAGCTAATAAATTATTAAGTGGACAAACTGAGCACACGCAGCCTGCTATCTCCTTACAGAACACTGAACATTATGGTAGGAAAGTAGGTGCCTCAGCAGAAATAAACAAAGCAAACAAAGGAGGGGTGAGACGAGAGCAAGCGTTGTCACGAGAATTCTTCCCTTCCACGATCAATGTACATAACAATAAAGCAGCAAGTAAATAGTATAAAGCATAAAAATGGAGCATTAAGCCGTAAAAACGTAGTAATAAACATATTACATAGCAATGCTGACCCATTATTCCTGATGTACAGACACAATCTATCTTAATGTTCCACTCTGCTGCTCTTATTCTGATCTTTGCCTCGGAGTTCAGAGCAATTTATTTCTCACACTGCTGATTTAAGAGAGAACATTTGATGCAGTCTTTGCAGTTGGTGCCTTCATACTACAGTCAGATTCCAATAACACAAAATGCACCCCCCCCCCCCCCTCCCCAAGGAAGAGCAGTACTTGTATATATACAGTGTGCTATCCAGGACAGGGTATTCATAGTAACAATACCGATGCTGATGTGAATACATTTGAATCTATCAACTGTATATAGTAATGGGCTTGCATAGGCAAACACAGGGGGGTTCTGGTTGCCCGGAAACCCCTTCCTCTTGGCAAATGCCTTAAATAATGACAAAAAGTAGCACTGGTATACAATATGTTTATTAGAACTGCCACCACATCATGCAGTGTATGAAACAGAGCAGAGTAGCAGCACATGCCTGGTGTACCAGCTTATTCTACCACATTTACTGTATGTGTGGATCTGAGCCCTCATACATTGTGCTGGACCAGAGAGCAGCTGCCAGAGGGAAGAGACAGGAGCCTTACCATGAATTGGGAGATTAGAATGTGCAGTACTGTTTTTATTATGTTTGTTTAACCTTTTCCTGACTTATTTAAATGTTTGAAACAGCCTGAACTATAGACCATCTGTACTGTTAAATATTATTACTGTATTCCATACAGAATCCAGTGTATAAGAAAGTCGGTAATACCAATTTATTTCTGTCAACTTAATCTATGGTTGGTTGTGCAGTTTGTGCAAGGAAGACTTCAAGTTGCAAGGTCCCTTTTCTAAATATTCTGCAACTTACTTTACAGTTTAAGGTTATAACCAGGTTATGGAGTTTGTGACCATGTAAAGGACACTGTAGGGCAGGGGTGGCCAAACCGGTCCTCAAGATCTACCAACGGTGCATGTTTTCCAGGCCACCTGTGGATCTTTAGTAGGAATGAATGCAACAGGTTTTAAAATGTGACAGTTAGTAATGACCACAGCTGTGCACCAGCTAGGTAACCTGGAAAACGTGGACCGTTGGTAGATCCCAAGGACCGGTTTGGCCACCCCTGCTGTAGGGTAAATATAATAACATGGGAGTTCTATTGAAGATAGGATGTTGCCCATAGCAATCAGATTCTGCTTCTGATTTATTTAGCACCTTCTAGAAGATAATACATAAATTGGCACCATGGCCCTAACTGTACAGAGTTTGCATATTCTCCCCGTGTTTTGTGAGTTTTCTCTGGGTACTCCGCTTTCCTCCCACAATACAAATATTTACTGGTAGGTATAGTGGCTTCCAACAAAATTAACCTCAGAGTGAATGTGTGTGTACATGTGGTAGGGAATATAGAGGGGGATTCTGGTCTCCTTTTAAGTAGCAAAGACCTGCTGCTTAGTGAGCCTTCTATAGCTGCCAGCCGGGCATGCAAATACCTGTACCCACCATGCTCCGCATATCCCTGATGCTTTACGAATGGATGTTTTACATAAACATCCTTTCGCAAGGCAAAATCATTCAATGGTTGCCGACGACTCAACGACACAGAATGATTTTACCCCTGCTCGCAAATCGAAGTCATTCTGGGCTGACCTAGACTTGAGAAGTCCAGTCAGAGAATGGGGTGGGGAGCTGATGTCCTGTGATGTCTGTCACCTGCCCCCTGGCAGGCAGATGCCCGCCTGCATTTGCACTGGGATGCTCAGCATTTTCCTGGGAGCACACGCAGTTTATTTATGCGCAGGAAACGCTGGGCATCCCCATGTGCACACCCTCTGCCCACCTCCTTCCTCCCCCCCCCATGCGAGTGCCGAAGGTGCCTGCATAGAAGCTCTGCACATATGCGAATATGTGCATTCACAGTGCTAATACATCGGTCCCCGATGCAAATACGCCGGGGACCAAGTGAATTAGAATAAGCTCCACTGGGACAGGGACTGATGTGAATGTTCAACTATTCTCTGTAAAGCACTACGGAATATGTGTGCGCTATATACATAACTGGTAATAAATAAATAAAAATCTGAATGGTTGCAACATCCCATCTTCAATAGAACTCCCATCTTAGTACATTTACCCCTGTGTATATATTAAGTGAAGTTATAGTGAGATAGAATGTAAGCAAAGATGAGCAGGGCCCTCTCTCCTCATGTGCTTTTCTTAGAATATATCTCTGCCACTGGTATAATTGTGTCAGTGTCCGCTGCTGCAACTGTCTTTTTTATTTACCATGTCCTACTGTAATTTGCATTTTTACTGTAAATCACTATTTCCTTGTTTTGCGCATCTATGTATTGTCAGGTGCTGTGGAACCCTTGTGGCGCCATAAAAAAAATTATATAGATAATAGGGGGGCAGCATTGGCGGTGTATTGGTTAGCATTACTGCCTCACAGCACTGAGGTCAAGGGTTCAATCCCCACCATGGCCCTAACTGTGCGGAGTTTGTATATTCTCCCCGTGTTTGCGTGGGTTTACTCCGGGTACTCCGGTTTCCTCCCACATTCCAAAAATATACAGGTAGGTCAATTGGCTTCCAACAAAAATTAACCCTAGAATGTCTGTGTGTGTGTGTACATGTGGTAGCGAATATAGATTGTAAGCTCCACTGGGGCAGGGACTGATGTGAATGTTCAACTATACACTGTAAAGCGCTGCGGAATATGTGTGCGCTATATAAGAAACTGTTAATAAATAAATAAAATAATAATAATGATAGTGTTTGTACAGTAGTTGGAGACAATCTCACTACAGTGAATGCTTGCAGCTTCTGCTGATAGCGAATAGTCACTTGCTAAACCTTCTCAGACCTTACACCATGTATTCTTCTTCATTTCAGCTTTTTTTTTACACAAGATACATATATAATTTATTCATGCAAGTTTTATCAACAACTACAGCAACATATTTCCATGCACATTATCAGTATTATTTTTCTTTCACTTAAGCTACTTAAGAATTACTTTGGACCACCTCAGCCTCTGGTGAGCACTTATACATACACATTCATCACACATTATTTGGCTTATATTCTTCTTTGTGTCATTTCTACATACAAGAACCTGCCTTTGGATTGAAATAAAGGGAAATTGCTGTTTTTCTTTGTTTGAAGGTGACCTTGAATTAAATGAGGCAAGCATAAGAAGGGATCCATGGACCATTGATTTTGTTCCTGCCACTCTATGGTGACATAATAACAGATAGAGGAAGTCACGGCTCATTGACTTAAACCTACCCTTCTTAACTAGCAGAAAACAAATAACGTGAAAGAAGAATCTTAATATAGATCAGATGACTGCCTCTAATGTTTATACGCTATGTAGAAAAAAGTTATTGGACATATCACACAAGCAAAAATGGTGTGTTCCTGCAGCAGACATGTGTTGGTGAGGACATAAAGCAGGTAGAGAGCTTCTGATGAGATCATTTGCTCAAGAAATGGCCTGCCGGAAGAAGCTAACCAAGCTTGAAAAGGGAATCATGAGTATGAGTGTGCGAAGCATTGCGGATGTAAAGATGGTCCCTATACCCACTTTGTGTGGAAGAAGACTGGTCATTGCAGGAATGCCCCTCACCATGGACAACCCCTAAAACTGCAACCCAGGGACCGGAGAGTGCTAACCAGCGAGCTGAAAAAAAGAAAGGGTCATCCCATGCATACCATTGCACATGAGTTCCAAATGGCCACTAAGGCTATTTTGACAAAAACACTTCATAGGAAATTATGATTGAGTAGCGGTTCATTAATCTCCAATCACCAAGAAGAATGCACCCCAGTGCTTTAAATTTCCCCTTTTAATATCAGGGGTGAGATTTAATAGGATGAGAGATTCAGAAAGTGAGAGATTTGGTAAAGAAATCTCCAGGTTTTTTTAAAGCGGCAATCATTTACACTTTAAAATCAAACTGGTTTTGCAGTGTAAATGATTGCCGCTTTAAAAAAACCTGGAGATTTCTCACCAAATCTCTCACTTTCTGAATCTCTCATCCTATTAAATCTCACCCCGGATGTCATTAGAATGTCTAATGCCATAGTGTATAGTACCTAGAGTAAGACATGGAGGAGGTGGCGTTATGCTGTGGGGCTGTTTCAGCTGGTTCGGCATGGGCCCACTAGTTGTACTGAATGACCACATTAACTGAGAAGTACAGAGATCTCGATAACTCTGTGCTCCTTACATTATGACAGTTCTACGGAAACAACAGATGTTTCTATCAGGATGACAATGCCACCTATCGTGTTTCTAGGATGCTGGGCTGGTATACAGATAATTTGACAACCTAGATGGACTGGTAGCTCATAGTCCAGATCTTATCCTGAATGAAAGCCTTTGAGGCACATTGTAGTGACAAATGTGTTCTAGGTTTTCTTCAGTCTCATAGTTGATACTGTATTCAAGGAGGAATGGTAAATTAAGAAGGCTATCTGCAATATTCACTGCACATGGTGCACCTAAAATGTACTGATGTTAATAAAATGTTAATAATATGTTAATAAATGTTAATAAAATGTCATTGTCCAATTGGCTGTCAGCATCCAATTACTTTTGTCTACAAAGTGTAGTTGAGTTGCGGTGGAATTGGGTATTACTATGCCCAAGATAGCATAGTACAGAGCAGAGTATCCAGATATGCTGAAGTCTGGCTTCATGTATTATTAGTATCGCTTTGGAGGATATTCAATTAGTTTTTTTTTTACAAAGTTTATTTGGTACTCTTTACCTAGAACGGCGCCCATCGGGGTGATCGCGGGATCGCGGGCAGTACATAAACGGCCGCGACGCGATGCCCGCGATCACCGCGATTTTCCCATAGGGAACAATGTTAAAAAGCCAGATTGACCGCGATTTTGCATTGAATGCCTCAATGCCCGCGATTTTACCATAGGAATCAATGTTAAATGGGCTACAAAGCCCAAATAGGCTCAATTAACCCTTAAATGTCACCCCAATTTTTTGACGCCACCCCACGATCCACGCCAACCCGAAGCGTGGCGAGCGCAGCGAGCCCGCGAGAGCGGCGGTACGCGTCCTCCGACCTTTTCATGCCCTACTATCCACGTCGGCGTGGAGTTGAGAATAGAATAGTGTGGCGAGCGCAGCGAGCCACCGAGCCCGAAGCGTGGCGAGCGCAGCGAGCCCCGCGAGGGGACGCGGAGACCTTCACAGTTATACGCGTCCCCTCGCGGACTTCACAGGTGTCCGTGGCGACGCGGACACCTGTGAAGCCCGCGAAGGGACGCGTTTACCTGTGAAGGTATCCGCGTCCCCTCGCGGGGCTCGCTGCGCTCGCCACGCTTCGGGCTCGGTGGCTCGCTGCGCTCGCCACACTATTCTATTCTCAACTCCACGCCGACGTGGATAGTAGGGCATGAAAAGGTCGGAGGACGCGTACCGCCGCCCCTCGCGGGCTCGCTGCGCTCGTCACGCTTCGGGTTGGCGTGGATCGTGGGGTGGCGTAAAAAAATTGGGGTGACATTTAAGGGTTAATTGGGTCTATTTGGGCTCTGTAGCCCATTTAACATTGATTCCTATGAGAAAATCGCGGGCATTGAGGCATTTTACATTAAAATCGCGGTCAATTAGGCTTTTTAACATTGTTCCCTATGGGAAAATCGCGGTCATCGCGGGTACACGATTTTGATGTACCCGCGATTTACCCGCGATGCCCGCGATGACCGCGATTTTTTACCCCCGACGCCCGCGATTCTGATCGCGGGCGCCGTTCTAGGTAAAGAGTACCGTTTATTTGACACTTTTTTTTCTGTCCAGGTCAATCGTCCGCCTTTTTTATGCTGAACATTTTCTTATTTTGGGTGAAAACACTTATGATCCAGGGTAAGGGGCTAATACAGTGGTTATCAAACTTTTTGAATCATGGCACCCTAAAGTATCAGAATATTTTTCACGGCACCCCTAAGCCAAAAGTTGGTTATTAATTTCAGGAAAAATATTTAAAAAGTTGTGATTTAAATGTTTTCCTTAGGTCCAGTTATGTGGTGAGAAACATGATTCACTTCTGTTTACCCACATATTCTTAATTGGAAGCCACAAGCACTGATTTTGCCTATTTCATTGGCCATAAATAACTTGAATTGATTCTGGATCACCAACCTAAGGCACCCCTGCAAGTGATCCGAGGCACCCCAGGGAGCCTAGGCTCACAGTTTGGGAACCACTGGGCTAATAAGATGGTTATCAGGTATTTATTTTTGCCTGCCTTAGGCTTCCAAAAAAGAAAAATCCCCAAAGACTGCTGGCATCAGTGGCAATTAAATATTCCCAAGAAGGAAGGGGGGGTGTAAATTTGCCATTGAAAATACCAAGGCTAGTTGAATGTTCCCCTATGTGTAAGTAAATTATATTGTATGCTAGGTAATTCTTTTTTTGACCTACATATAGTAATATGATGCATATGGCACATATATATTTAATTTCAATTATATTTCCAAAGAACATCTTGAACTGCTCAACCAATTTGGCTAAAACTTAAAGACTAAAATCATTATTGGATTTATAATGCTTTATAAATGAAATATTATAAAACCTTATTGCATTATAGTTATTTATGACAACTATTCAACACCTCTGTAAGAAAGCAGGTGATAGTTCTCATATATTCATACATAATTGTATGATCTCTTCTTCTTCACCAACCATCTCTGATGCTGGTTGGATTTGATAAATTCTCACAAATCTGCAATGCGATAATTGAAAGCAAAGATATATCAATTGTCACATGCTGTGACAGAGCTTCTGAGAAAATGTGTATGCTATTTCTCTGCTTGCACTTTGTATGTTTTTTGTATTAACATGATTTATATGTCATCTGGAGGCAGGACCTGGGCATATTTGTGCAAGTTGCTTTAACTAGTAGCCCTAAACACAAGTACCTTTTAGTGTTTTCATGTTAGTGTTCCTGTGCCCATACTGGGGGCATTGTTCAAAGGGCACTACTGGTGGCATTAAGTGTGTAAACAGGAATACTGGTGGCATTATGTATAGCATAAATTGTGACAATGTGTAATTGGCATTATGGTGTGTGGCATAATGGGTAGTAGGCAATATGGTGTGTGGCATAATGTATAATGGGCATTACAATGTGTGGCATAATCTGTAATGACTTTTAAGGAGTGTGTCCAAGGGGCTCTACCTGGAAGAGTGTGTCCAAGGGGCTCTACCTGGAACAGTGTGTCCAAGGGGCTCTACCTGGAACAGTGTGTCCAAGGGGCTCTACCTGGAACAGTGTGTCCAAGGGGCTTTACCTGGAACAGTGCGTTCAAGAGGCTCTACCCGACTAAGAGGCTCTAACTGGTGCAATGTGTGGTGCACTGTCTCAAAGAGGCTCTACCTAGCGCAGTATCTACAAGTGGCACTGTGTGGTGTAATGTGAATAACAGACCCTAATGTGTGATGTAATGTGTTTTGGTACTATTATGTGACCATGCCCCTTCCCCACAAACACTTGTGCACTGTGCTTGTTGTAAATATGGGGGAGGGGTATGGAGGGGCACCAATTCCCTTTCTGGCACATGGCACCAAAATGTCTAGTTACGGCACTGCTTCCTAAATATTATTTTTATATCTTATTCATATTATGTTATATCAACATCTTATTCGAAATATACAAACTGACACAGAGCACTCATCTACCATTCACTTATTAAGCAAATATTATCATATATATTCATCCTTCCCTTATTGTCCGAAACATAATTCCTGTTATTGTTCTGGCTGTGTGCAACAGCTGCTGTATTGATCATACAGCACATACAATCAATGCCAGATCCTTCTTACATATATTTTTGTTCCATTACTACTCTATGTAAACTAATCATTATGTTACCCTGAATACACATCAAGCTGCAGGAGATTCTATACCAAGCACAAGCAAGTTTCATACATCAGCTGTTGCTGCACTAATCTCTTATACCCCTTTCCCACTGCAGCTCTTAAACGGTATATTGCTGTTTTTTTTAGCCTTTTTAAACGGGTAGAGCTGCAGTGGGAATGCTCCAGGTTGCTTTACCCGTTTAACAAATACCGGTGCTTGTTAAACGGGTGAAAAGCAGTGTTTTACCCGTTTAAGTGCCGTTTTTATTTTGCCAGTGGGAAAGGGGTATACATTGTTCCCGTTTAAACACATAGTAAAAAAAAACATAGTAAAAAAAATAACCAGCAGCAGGCTGAAAGAGCCGGAGCTGGTATTAAAAAATCAGGAAACCCGCCAAATAGGGGCTCCGCTGATTTTTTAAAACCAGCCCCAGGCTCCAAGGCCGTGGCTGCTTCCCAAAATATGGGGCACAAAATGACTAGGGGTCCCCTGTATTTTAAGATCCAGCCCCAGGCCCAACCAGCTAGCAGGGTAATGCCACAGCCGGGGGGAGACTTTTTATACAAGTCCCCCTGGCCAAAGCATTCAGCCCTACCGACCAGTCAGCCTCGCCAGGGGTCTTGGGGAAATGGGGACCCCCCCAATAAAGGCCCCCCCCCCCTCCAGGACTTACCTGGCCAGGCTGAAGCCTGATGCTGTCCCCGGTGACCCTGGAGCGGAGGTCACCGGGCTGATTAAATGGTGTAAAAAATACAATAAACTATTGTCTTACACTGTGAGTCCCAGCAAGCCTCCCCCACATGCTGGGACTTGGAGAACCACAAGTCCCAGCATGCGGGGCATTAAAGGGCCCGCTGGCTCTTGTAGTAGGTAGGGTCTACCGTTTAAAAGCTATAGTGGGAAAGGGTCTTTATGGCTCTTACCCGTTTCCTTGCAGACACAGGTGTGGGAGAAAATGAAGGAGGAGCTGGGGCCATGTCACGTCCCCTTCAGATGACAATCTCCTGACCTGCAGGTCTTTGCACCTTTGTAGACATGTGTCCGCCGGAAACAGAGACACAACTTTACGCTTTAAACCGGGGATTGAGCACGGTGGCCAGAATGTATTCCTCTGACTTAAACAGACTGACCACCCTCGTATCCTGGCAAAGCATATGGAGGGCTTCATCCACAAGAGCGACATGCTTTGCGAAATCGCAACGCTTTAACTCCTCCTTCATTTTCTCCAGCTGCTTCTGCAACAGCCTGATCAGAGGAATCACCTGACTAATGCTGGCAGTGTCAGAACTGACTTCAACGCTAGTTCAAACGGCTGGAGAACCTTGCACAACACGGAAATCAGCCTCCACTACACTTGAGTCAGATGCAGCCCCGCTCCTGCCTATGTCGTAGGTGGCCGTGTAGGCTTGAATGGCCTTTTGTTGCTCCTCCATCCTTTCCAGCATAAAGAATGTGGAGTTCCATCGCGTCACTACCTCTTGTTTAAGCTGATGGCAGGGCAAGTTGAGGAATTTTTGTTGCTGCTCCAGCCTTCGGCAGGCAGTGGAAGAATGCCGAAAGTGGCCGCAAATTTTGCAGGCCACCGCAAGCATATCCTGCATGCTCCTGTCACTTCTGATGAAATGCTGCACCACCAAATTTATTGTGTGGGCAAAACACGGCACATGCTGGAAATTGCCCATGTGTAATGCCTGCACAATGTTACTGGCTCTTGTCTGACACCTCAAATACCCAGGAGAGTCTAAGGGGGGGGGGGGGGGGTGGTAAGCCAATGGGAGATGATTTCCCTCAGTTTCTCTAAGAGGTTGTTGGCATTGTGCCTCTTCCTGAAACCAGTGATTCACAGTGTAGTCTGCCTTGAAATGGAGCTGGTGTGCAGGAGATGCTGCTGCTTTTGCTGTGGAAGGCGATGCATCTACCCAGTGCGCTGTCACAGTTATATAGTCCTTATTTTCCCCTGATCCACTTGTCCATATGTCCGTAGTTAAGTGGACAGTGGGTACAGCTGCATTTTTCAGGGCACTGCGGACACTTTTTCTGACGTCCCTGTATATCGTGGGTATCGCCTGCCTAGTGAAGTAGAATCTAGATGGTATTTGGTACTGGGGACACAATACACCCATCAACCGTATAAATCCCACTCCACTGATGGCGGACACCGGATGCACGTCTAACATCAACATAGCTGTCAAGGCCCCAGTTATACGCTTTGCCATAGGATGACTGCTGTCGTATTTCATCCATATGGCAAACGACTGTTGGACGGTCAATTGCTTAGTGAAAGACGTAGTGGTCTTACGACTTCCCCTCTGGGATGATGACCGACTCCCAGCAGCAGCGGCAGTAGTAGGCGTAGAGCTGCAGGATCCTCCGGAGGAATCTTAGATAGAAGGGGAGTCAGTCATGCTGGTGACATGGCCTACGGGACTCCCCCCGATCCGGTGGTGTGCTTTTCAGGCGCTTGGCTCCAACAGGATGCCCAAGGGATTTAGGTGTCCCTTGTCTACTAGCTGCCGTTTCTACTGATTTATGAAGGGTCTTCAGGTGACGTATATGAAAGCATGTCCCTAGGTGGGCAAGATCCTTACCCCTGCTTATTGGAGCTTTACATAAGCTACATTTGGCAATACATTTGTTGTCCGGATTCGGATAAAAAAAATTCCAGACCGTAGACGTGGATTTATTGGTCCTCTGCCCAGGCATAACGATGGGCTTTTTCATCCCATGGACAACAACTGTTTCTTCCCCCCTGGTGCCTCATTTAAGCAAACCACCTCAGCATCCTCCTCGTCAACTTCCTCCTCAGCGCCAGCTACATCAATATCCTCCTCTTGGTCTACAACATTTACAGCTTCATTATCTAAATCAGGAACTGCACAGTGGGTGATCCTTCCAGCATATGCAAAGGGAGTGCTGAAAATGGTGGAAGGAGCCACCTCTTCCCGTACAGGGATGGGAAGGTCAGGCATTGCAACCACTAACACCCTTGGACTCTCCTTGGGGGTTTGTGATAACTTCTTTAGTAAGTAGAGATGTTTGCTGTGTTTTTGATGACAGCTGAAATCTCTTCAAATTTCTAAAGGGGGGAGTAGGAGGGCTTGCATGGTCATGTGTTGTTGAACCACCAGTCATGAATACAGTCCAGGGCCATAATTGTTCCTTGCCACTCTGTGTCGTAAATGGCACATTGCCTATTTTACATTTCTCCTCCAATGATGTTAATTATTTTTTTTGGATCCTTCTTGTTTTAATCAACTTTGGCTTTTTGGATTTTATGTGCCCAGTACTTTGACACTGGACATAGGCCTTGGCAGAGGATGTTGATGGCATATCATCGTCTATGTCATCATTACTACTTGCATTTGCAGCAGATTCAGAAGTAAGAGGAAGCGGCCCTTCATCTTTCCCTAAATGATTCTCCATATTTTGGATCTCCATTATTTTTGTGGAGTTATGCAATATTACACCACAGGACAGCACTACTGGAATGCAAGTATATACGGCAGTAAATTAATTAGGCCCCACCAGAAAAATAAAATACGGTAGTCAATTAATTAGGCACCACCAGAAAAACAATATAAAGTAGTCAATTAATTATGCACCACCTGAAAGATATACTGTAGTCAATTAATTATGCCCCACCAGAAAGTTATACGGTAGTCAATTAATTAGGCACCACCAGAAAAATAATATACGATAGGCAATTAATTATGCACCACCAGAAAGATATACGGTAGTCAATTAATTAGGCACCACCAGAAAAATAATATACGGTAGTCAATTGATTATGCACCACCAGAAAGATATACGGTAGTCAATTAATTAGGCACCACCAGAAAAATAATATACGGTAGTCAATTAATTAGGCCCCACCAGAAAAATAATATACTACGGTAGTCAATTGATTATGCACTACCAGAAAGATATACGGTAGTCAATTAATTAGGCACCACCAGAAAAATACTATACAGTAGTCAATTAATTATGCACCACCAAAGATATATTCTCTATACAGCAGTATAATTAATATGCACCAGCAAAGATATTATTTTATTTAGTAGATGCACCAGTTGAGTACACTGTTAATTAATTTATTAATATTTACTTATGTCAGACTCAGTAGTACAGTAGATGCACCAGCAGAGAATATGTATTAGTTATGTAAGGCTATAACAATTACACCAGCAGGGGGGTATTATTAATTATTACAGCAGATAAACAAGAAGACTGGTATACAAGTGGTTAATATAAGTTTAACAGTGCTGCACACTGCAGTCATATACACATGTCTGATATAACTTAAGGCTGTAAAAAGTTCACCAGCAGGGGAGTATTATTAATTATACAGCAGATGCACAAGCAGACTGGTATACAAGTGGTTAATAAGTTTAACAACAGTGCTGCACACTGCAGTCATATACACATGTCTGATATGGCTGTAAAATATACCAGCAGGGGGGTATTATTAATTATACAGCAGATGCACAAGCAGACTGGTAAACAAGTGGTTAAATAAGTTTTACAACAGAGTGCACACTGCAGTCAGACATATACAGTACATGTATGATTGAAGTGGCTAGATATAGGTACTACTGCTGATGGGCTGGCAGCCAGCCTCTGGCAGTGTGGACACACACCACCAGAGAGCAGACAGTGGCACTAGTAGGCACTGGCAGTCGCCCCAGCAGCAAAAAAAAAACACAGATCCTAAGTCTAACCTAAATAACTAGTCTCCGCACACAGAATATCCTACTCTCTCTAACCAGCTCAAATCACGAGTGAAAAATGGTGCCGGTTGCTCGCTCTTTATATAGCGGTCCGGATCTCGCGAGAATCCGGCACCGGGCAATGACGTTTTGCTGAGTCAGGCAGGAAGCTCCGAACACCGCTCTGATACGGGCTCGGATTAGTGACGTTCGTGCGGGCTCGGATCTGGGAAATTCTCTAAAATAAATGCACAAACATAAAAAACCCATACTGCACTTTTTACGATCACATTCTCCTACCTAATATTAAAGGCTCCTATCTCTTCCTCCCATTGCGATGTTTGAGGGCTCAGATCTATACATACAGTAAATGTGGTAGAAGAAGCTTACACTGCATAATGTGGCAGCAGCTCTATTGATCATATTATATACTGTACCAGTGCTATTTTTGTCATAATTTAAGGCACTTGCAAAGAGGAGGGGTTATCTAGGCAACCAGAAACCCCCCTGCGTTTTCCTATGCACAATGTGCCTAGTGGTCTGACAATCTTCTGTGCTCAGGGTATGAAAGGTGGAAAAGTTGAAAATACTTTCCCATATTTAAAACAAAGCTTGGTACATACTATGTGACATATATTGCCCTATGTTGCAATTGCAATGGCTCACAACAATTATGATATAATCTGCATATATTTTGTGTTTGCATCATCGCATTGGATGTTCATCCAACAGAATGATTCCATGGTCAAAATGTTACTGTACAGGAAACATGTAACCATATAACAGGTTGTGTAGTATGTATGATGATGTGGATATATTGGGGGAAATTTACTAAAGGAAATTTGTAAAAAAATAGGTGTATTTGTATCCAGAAATACACTTATTTTTGACATTTACTATCCCGAAAATACGGCAATTCGTATTCGTATTCATGTGCTATCCATACGACTATGAATTGCCGTATTTTCGGGATAGTAAATGTAAAAAATAAGTGTATTTCTGGACACAAATACACCTATTTTTTACAAATTTCCTTTAGTAAATTTCCCCCGTAGTTACATCGCATTGATCCTTCACTGGGGAACACCATTATTTAGGTGTGTACACAGCTTTAGATTATTCCACTAAGAATAAAGGAGTAAGAAGGAGAACTTGAAGTTGGTGGGATGTGACAGGGGTGCAGTAGATGTACTGTGGTCAGTGACAACCAGTGTGCTTGACACCCCCCCCCCCTCCTCCCTTCCCTGCATGCAAGTATGGAAATGGGAATGGTCTCATGGGCTAACCCTTATTTTCATCACTAGGGTGAAGTACTGGGCTGCCCCCAGAGACTCACCTGGCTACACCACCAGAAACTACACTGTAACAGGAGCCCGATGCTGCAGGTAATGTCACAGTGCAGTGTTACCCTTGTGGGAGGGAGTTGGAATCCCTCTTTGTGAAGCAAAGCCAAGCAGTAGGGCTTACAAAGTATTATTTTGTCGAAAACAAACAGGTGAAATGTTGGTTGTATTTACTGGTTGTGAATTCTCATTTGGTTCCATAAACTAGCTGTCAGCTCTTAAGGCTGGGATGTGAGAGTCCTTACAGTATACAGTGTGCGGCCAAGTAGCTGCTTATGCCAATAGAGTATTTCTGTGTGCCCTTGTATGCCTTGCTCTCACATGAAGAACTGTACCTGTTATATGTGTGAATGCAATCTACCTAGGAAATGATAGTTCAATCAGCATCTCTGTGTCTGACTTGCCGATGTGTAATGCAGGTTTTTAATGATCTGCCATGAAAACCTGGCTGTTGTTTAACCCTACTGTATACCAAAAGAGACATTTTCAAATGGGAATTTTCTTGCATTGCCAGACACATGAGCATCACAGACGTCTGAAAATTGTTACAACAGACAACTATACATCACATTGTATACCACAAACCAGACAATACCTAATATACAGGCTGGATGCTCATATACTTCCTCATTTTCATGAAGTGCAAAGACAGATTTACTACCGTATGCTAATATGAGTAGCCTGCAACTATCATCATTAGTATCATCAGCACTTACACCCATAGGTGGTAGAATGGGGATGTGTGCTGCACCCGGTTGATATCCTTCCATGTGGTGACACCAAAATGCAGAATCCTCCACAAAGATAGGAACCGGGTGTTGCGGTATAACATTATCCTGCAGCACTCAGCTCTTGTCACTGAGAAGGGGCCTGCAGTACTGTAAAAGTTTTCAGGGGCAACCCACACACCTCTAAAGTAAAGTAATTTGAGATACTCACAAGGCCACACCCCCTTTAGTGATGTCAGCTGGGCTCCCATGACATCACACGCATGATCAGAAAGCCACACCCCCTTTTCTAGTGTGCATAGCTAAGGCACACACAGAGGGGTCTCTTAGCTGTGCCAGGTGTCACCAGCCCTGGTGCTTCCACTGCTTACTTCTGCCCCATAGGTGCTAAACATCCACCAAAATCAGATTATCCTTCATCATATGCATTACTCAGAATAGCATAGACTCAGCATAGCAGAGAAATCTGTTCACACACCCACTACAGTACCCTAAATCGGATCCCTTGCATTCTCTAGGTAGCCCATTTTGCGGACAGAAACTTCATCAAAAAGTAGTTTTCTAAAACTGTCTAGAGCAGTGGATCCCAAACTGTGCGCCTAGGCTCCCTGGGGTGCCGCAGGACACTTGCAGGGGTGCCTCAGGTTGGTGATCCAAGACCAAGTCACATTTTTCATGGTCAATTATTTATGGACAAAACCAATTCTGGTGACTACCAATCAAAAGGTGTGTAAAAACAGAACCCTTTACCGTGTAACTGAACCTAAGGATCACATATAAACACAATTCATTTAAAATTCATTTAATTTTATATTTTTTTCTAAATTTTTTTGGCCTTGGGGTGCCGTGAAAAAAAGTTCTTGTATTCTAGGGTGCCGTGATTCAAAAAAGATTGGGAAGCCCGGGTCTAGAGGCATTGGACTCAGAAGTGAAATTATTTATACAGATCTCTGCAACAAAAATAATAATCTGAAATGTGGTAGACAGGGTATAGTCAGCTGGGAGCTAGAGGGTAAATGAATCGATTTGCATTCTGTTATTACAAAGTTCAGCATACAGTACAGTATGTGAAGGCTGGAGGTCTCTGTATGGTAACACATTTTATGCAGTGTATATTGTTGTTGTCTATAGATTCTACATATTTTAATATTTCCAAACTTAGTTCTCATGGTAACCACTTTCTTTTTATGGGCATTGTGCAATCTCTAAAGAAATATACACATACAGGGTGACTAGAAAAAGGCTACAGAACAGCACGCAATGTTGCCTCTAGCGTGAACGAAAGCATTTAAAGCCCAATAAAATTCAATATCTAAGAGCTACAATTAGCGGTTCCCTGTATCCCTGCAGAATAGGGTTCTCGTAAAACATTTTTAATGCTACATATAATCAAGGGAACAGTTATCTGAATTTCTGCATGTACTGTATCAACATTTGTGTAGATATTGTCCACAAAATATGTTATATACAAAACAATATACATGAACAAATCATTGGGTAAACAAATATGGTGGCAAGACACAATCTTTTTTATAAAAAAAAATCGCATTAGCACAAACGAAAAACATTTCAACAATCCACTGCCAAAAACAGTCAAGATGATGACTGCAAGGCCTCATTTACAATGCAGCCAATGCCTCCTCAGGCAGTGTTTACAGGAGTAGACATTTGCACCAGCCAATGGGTGGATTTTTTTGTGAAGTCAGAGTTTAATTCCAAATTATGGACTATACACTGAGCCGTACACAATTGAAAATTCTATTTGCAATGAAGACTATTGAAATGAGAAGAGACATTGCATAAGGACGTTATTGCTGTGTGGGGGAAGGGGGACTGGGGTGACAGTGGAGACATCATTAGGCTTCTGTCCTTTTCAGCCCAGACCCTCATCGAGGACTCACGATTACTGGCATTATCTGCTTATCCTTTCCGCTTCTCTAGAAAGTGGGTGGGATGTGGGAGTAGTATCCATTCTTCCAGGTTGCAGAGGACTATCCCAAAATGGGGGTGTCTACTGCAACATCCAGGAGATTAGGTAAGTATCGCCAGGAGACTGGTGCCGGAATACCCACATCAATGGGGTATGCTAGTGTCATGATGGGGAAGAGGTGATTTAGGTTTAGCCACTAGGGAGTGTTGGGGACAGGGGGAAAGTAAGTAAAAACTTACCAGTCCCCAGTCAGTATTACCTCCTTTAAGATGCTGGCGACGGAATTCTGAACACCAGGATTCCCACCGCTGCTCATCTGTATGTATTCCATTAATAAAGTGCAAAAAATGATTTTGTGATTCCTATTATGTAGTGCACAAAATGTAAAAATCGCTTGTCCACTGTGTAAAATTTGCCATTGAGTAACGATCTGTGGCATAATTTAACAATGGGCTGTAGGGCTGCAGCCCCCATTAAATACCCCCAGTGAACCGGTCACTGTGCACTGACCACTGACAGTGGCTTTCCATTGGAAGTGCTATCTTTTGATCCTATGTTGGACAATCAGTCAAAGCATTATGATGTCCTTATACTGCCAGTCTGAACTGCAGCTACAAAAAGCTAATCCAGTGGGAAGCCACTCCACTGCTTTATCCAGCACTACCTGGTTTCTTGGGCTGCAACAGATGCACATTTTGTGTGCTTTCTAGTCCCCAACCCTTGTGATCTTTTTAGGTCATGTGTAATGTTGTGACCATCAGGACTTCCAACCAGACTGCAGTCTCCCTCATCCAAACTTGTAGGTGCCACCAATAGCAATTATCTTACCTGTCTCAACAGGCCGAAATCTCCTTAATAACATTATCGATAGGGAAATGTGAGCACTGGAGTTATGAAACAGTGTTTTACTAAATGTGTTTAAGGCAGATTTAGTACATAATAAATATAGGGTTTGATTTATTAAAGCTTGAAGAGATAGCTAATGTACCAACCATTTAGTTCCTAACTCATAGGAGCTGAATCCTGTAAAATGAGAGGAACTGATTGGTTGATCGTTACTCCATCTCTTGAAGGTTTTCGATATCTGCCCTATATCTTGCTTCACACACTAAACACATGAGATAGTGCATCTACAGCAATGTTGTCTTTACAAAAGAACTTTTAATGGGTGAACTGTGAATGTGGTAACCATAGTAATGTTTTAAACAGTGGGACCTATTCACATCATATTAGCAGGGCCTCTGAGAGGGGCGCTGGTACTAATTACCCGGGCTTGCTGGAGGGGCCCGGCGGGGGCCCTGGTCCGACCCCCCCTTCACGCTCCGTCCATCCCGGGCAGCACACACCTACAGCATGTGCTGTGCTGACAGGCTCAGCATGAGTGAGACACAGATAGCGTGAGTGGTCATGCTGAGCCTGCATCTGCAGTCAGTTCAGCACATGCTGTAGGTATGTGCTACTGCTGCTGCTGCTTCTGTTGAGGCAATAACACTCCCTCCTCAACTTTAAAGTGTTTTTTTACTTCCTTAACCTTTTTGGGGGTGTGGCCTAACCATGGACGGTGGCCACACCTTCCGTGAATAGGCCACGCCTCCAAAAATTTCCGGGCCGGTCATACCTCTTGGCGGCCTTGCATATTAGGTATGTATTCAATTAAACTTTTTATTTATTAGACCATGTTAAGTACAGTATGTAGTTTTTATTTCAGGAGGGAAAGTATTCTAGGGTCAATTATTTTCTAAACATTATAAAGAAATAAAATAGTAGGGAATTAAGATGATTTTGGTTGTCATACAGTACATACAAATATGTTTTTCTAATGAGCACATTTAGATTATAATAAATTAGACTTGGGGAGAGAAACAGGGGCGTGAGTGTGCACTAGCAAGTAGATTAATAATAGTTTGCGTAACCAATAATTCCGACTTCAAATAAGTACAATAATACTGTATGTAGAATTAGGGCAGTTGGCATTGCTCCCCGGGGGACCAGAGACTAATAGAAATGAGTAAGTGTCTTCTGAACAAAGCGTTCAGTAGCAAGAAAGCAGTTTAACCTCTTTTCAGGGGTACTCATTAGAAACTGAAATACATTTTTGCAAGTTAAAAATTAATCAAAAACATGTATAGCAATTCAAAAAAGGCAGAAGCAAAACATGTAACAGTATCGCTCCCTAAATTCTCAACCAATTAATTTTGTACTTGTAGTGGTAAAACATGGCAATAATATTTTTAAAATAAATTTTAACTTACAAAAATAAACTTTTTTTATTTTTTATTTTTTATAATGAGTACCCCTGCAAAAACTGCTTTGATATCCCTGCTGTGCTGGTCTATTTCACTAAAATTTGGTATGATCAGGAAGTAAAGTGAGTAGGAATGGGATGGAACTGAGTTCCACCACCTATAATGGTAGGGGGAACTGAGTTCCACCTCTACCACAGCCCTGAACAGTAAATTCCAACAGAAAAGCTTGTTCCAGCATCTTCTTCTTCTGTCATGGTGTATGTGATGTCATGCCATCACCGCCTCTGAAGTGCATGCTGAAGACATGGTGATAGGGGGCTGAAGTGACTCAGAGGTGTGGAAGCTGCTGGAGGGACACAGGGCATGGAGCTTCTGAGGGACATGGACAGCGAGCTGCTGGAGGGACAGAGACAGATGCGAATAAGCAGCACAACTGTGGACATTATGTGTATAAGGGGAACTACTATGTAATGTATATAAGATTGCACTACTTTGTGTTGTAATTTTCATTGGAGTTACTATTTTGTGACCACACTACTTCCTTGTGAGACCATTATTCCTTTATGGGAGGTAGGGCACAAATTCCTTGGCACTGGTCTCGGCTCTTCTTAATGGGGGGGGGGGGGTTGGTGTTACAGGAAAGGAGTTCCACAACCTCTCCAGGACCACTTTAAGCCTTGGGTATGATATGCTGACAGTGACCATCCAGAGAGCCAAAATACCAACAGTGGTACCCTGCCTAGCTCTAACAGCCCCCTTTGGCAGCCTAACTCTACCTATAATACAGGACCCAACTGTTCATCCACCTAGAATAATGTTGCTTCTTACCATCATCATAACACTATTATTATTATTATTATTATTATTATTATTATTATTAGAGGACTGGAAACCGGTGGTATTTTTTATTATAAAGTTCAAAGTGTTCACATTACAATATCTCCTGAAGTGAGCACCAAGGTGCAGATGTATTAAGCCCGGTCAAGTGATAAAGTGGAAGGTGATAACAGAGCAGTAGGTCGGCTCCTAACTGTCCTTTCCAAACCCCATAAGCAAATTAACAGTAACGAGCTGATTACCTGCTGCGTGATCACCTTCCACTTTATCACTTATTACATCTGCCCCAAGTATGCTAATAGATCCACTGCTTCCATCCCAGCTAAGCATCACTGCACTTAGCACTAGCAGTAACCGTATGCTAAACGTCACCACTGGTATAGAATTCATTAACATCATGTAGGAAAGACAGTCCCAGGAGTCTAGTAAGAGTAGACCCAGACAATTCTCTTTCTAGATTAATGACATCTTGCTCTGAAAGTACATATACACATTCTGCAAATGCTAGTGTTGTATAGCTGGACGCAACTTGCGATGCACCTAAGTAAACATATTGTACTGTATGTGGATATGTTTTTTCTCATGTTGTTATTTTAGCTTAGGATCTGATGTGAAACTCATGTGAGTGGAATCACATAACACATAGAAGGGAATTAAGAGCCTTTTTAACACTTTACTTTATTGTCTCAACAAAAAGAATCAATGTCTTTGAATTGACTACTTAAATTAGCATATTCTACATGTGGAGCCAAACAAAAATGTATCAAATATATGTGCTAATGTCTTTTTTCCTAGTCCCGCCATAACCCTACTACAAAATGTCCTATGAATGTTACAGTCCAAATGAAAGCTACAGTAGCATGGCGTACCTTGTCTCGTATTTGTTGCCGGACTTTCTCTCTTTCAGCTTCCATCCTGGCATGTTTGGCCTTCCTCTCTTCCTCTTGCTGACGTAGTGCTTCCTGCCTCTCTTCTTCCTTTTTCTGAGCATCTGGATCTTTTTCCTCTTCACCTCCCAGCATCTTTCCCATATCCTTTGTTGCCCCTGGATATAAGAAATACAATATTACTGCAATCTATATAAATATAAAAAAGCAATTGCAGTTAGAAGGACAGGTCTACTAAGCTTTGAAAAGTGACAAAATGGGGATTGATAAATGACCAACCGATCAGCTCCTAAAGGTGCCCGTCCACTTGTCTGATTTAATCCGAATTTTACCTGATTCAGACAGATCGGCCCAAATCAGATGTTGACAACACCTCTGACCCAATGCGTGGTCCAGTGCACATCGGGTCGGAGTGGGGAGGTCGGACGGGCTGCACATTAAATCTATCGGATCGGACCCATCAGTGGCACATCGCAGGTATATTTTAGCACCTGTGATGTGTCGATCCAATCCATAGGTGTGTGCCAGCAGTGAAGCACCGCTGCATGTGCAGCAGCAGGGTCCGGTCGTCTGGGTCTGGTCGGCGACTGGGAACGTTGCCGAATTAGAAAAAATATTTTGAAAAGACTGGCTGGATGCTGACCCCGCTGCCTAGACCCCACTCCGTGCCCTTCCCCCCCCCCCCCCCCCCCCACCGCTGTTGCAGCTCCCTGGGGGATATTACATGCAATAAATCGCATACTTGGCTGGTACTTTATCATTCTCCACTTTATTACTCTTGCAGGCTTAGTACAGGCATGACCAATCTGTGGTTCTCCAGCTTTTGTGATACTATAAGTCCCATCATGCCTTGCAACAGTTTTGCTATTAGGGAATACTAAACCTGTGGCAAGGCATGTTGGGATGGGAAGTTTCACACAGGTTGGTGAGACCTGTTTTTTTTAACTGCTTAACAACAATCTAGAGCATTTGTGTTGCACATCCTGATATCCTTATTACAGCAAAACAAGGCCTGAATTATAACGCTGATCTCTGTTCTATCATCTGTGTCGGCCGATCGAAAAAAAGACACATTCTAGGTTTCAGTTCATCATTTTGTGCACTTGTTTCTAACAGTGTAAACCAAATGTTCACCTTCTTGTCTCACATGTTCTTTACTGCCTGTTGACACCTTCATGTCACAGCTCAATATTTATATAAATATACATGACTAGGTGATTCATCGCGCCCTACGGGCGCTCTTCACACCGTTGTAAGGGGCTGCGCCCCCTTAATTTGTGAACATTTGTATATGAGAAATATGGTTAGAATTGTATGAAAGATGGCCTGTATTGCAACTTGAGTTATAGGTGAAATGTGTTACATAGAGAGCATATGATGTGGAAGGGGTGTGCATTGTTTTGTTTAATTAAAAAGCAGTTACAGAGTAAGATGTACATTGATAGTGTGGAGGGTACAGTGACATTTGTGGGTGTGGGGGTGTGTGTGCGTGTTGTTTATGTGGGTGTGCAATAGTATAGTAGGGTGTTTCTGAGTCAGCGGCTCCCCACTGGCGGAGGTCACGACACAGGAAAACAGGAGGCTGGGTAGTGATAGGGGTGTGTGGGCATAAGGGGGACTAAAGAGGAGGGTGGGAGATACTGTGCAGCTTCTGCCAGTGGGTGAGGGTCCATCGTGGCAGTACAGGATGGTGGCCCTTAGTCAGTGTCTCCTCCTACTGGGTGGGAGTTTGGGTGCATGAGAGCAAGAGGCTGGGCTATGAGGCATGATAGGGGCATGTGGGCAAAACAGCGTCAGCGACTCCCCAGTGGTGGAAGTTACGGTTCAGGAGAGCAGGAAGCTGGGTAGTGATAGGGGTGTGTGAGTATACGGGGGAGTAAAGAGGGGCTTAGGGGTGCCGTGAATTGCGGGAGGGGCGCGGGGGGTGCCGTGAATCAAGGGAGGGGGGGCGCAGTTGTCAGCGAATCGCGGGAGAGGGCGGGGGTCCGCAAAGCGTGGGAGGGGGCGTGAATTGCGCGAGGGGGGTTTGCGAATCGCGGGAGGGGGGTGCGCGGGGGTCCGTGAATTGCGGGAGGGGGGGGCACGGGGCACGATGAATCACCTAGTTGGTTATATATTCTTGTAGAAGGATGGTAGGATGTTGCTGTCATTCAGAATGCATTTACATAAACAGTAATAGTAGCAGTAAAAGGTCTGACTTAAAACACCGACAGTAAAACAGAACAGGTGTTATATATTATACAAAGAATTGGTTGATGATGTGTAGGTTGACATGCACATAGTTCAGAGTTGTCACTGGAAAAAAATTGCTACACGAAAAAATCAACACAGAAAGTTCAACACATGTAAATGTTGACATAAGTGTGGCACTTCATCGGTGTCCATGTCGACACATGAGAATGAATATGAAAACATTCCAAAAAAGAAAAATAAATCTTCAAAAACTCATGTCAACCTTTTTCATTGTCGACCATAGCCGTGCCAGTGTTTTGCATGTGCCATTTAATCCTGGGGTTGCCGTGAATCGCGCGCGGGGGTGGGGGGGGGGGGAGGAGGAGGTGAGGGGTGTCCGCGAATCACGGGAGGAGGGGTCGTGGGTGGATGCCGTGAATTGCGGGAGGGGGGGTCGCGGGGGGGGTGTGGGTGCCGCGAATTGTGGAAGGGGGGGGGCGCGGGGGGTTGCAGTGAATCGCGAGAGGGTGGGTCCCGGGGGCGTTGCCGCAATGACAGGAGGGGGGGTCAGGGGTTGGGAATCGCGGTAGGGGGGGTCGTGGGGGGCACCGTGAACCGCGGGAGGGGGGCCCAGGGGGTGGCGCGAATCGTGGGAGGGGGGGGTTGCGGGGTGCCGCGAATCGCAGGAGGGGGGGTGTCACGGGGGGGGGTCGCGAATCGCGGGAGTCACCGTGGGTGCCACGAATTGCAGGGGGTGTGCTGCAAATCGCGGGAGGGGGGTCGCGGGGGGTGCCGCGAATTGCCACAAGAAAAACACAGAAAGTTCAACACATGTAAATCGCGTGGGGGGGGAGGGAGGAGGTGAGGGGTGTCTGCGAATCACGGGAGGAGGGGTCGTGGGTGGATGCCGTGAATTGCAGGAGGGGGGGTCGGAGGGGGGGGGGTGTGGGTGTCGCGAATTGTGGGAGTCACCGGGGGTGCCGCGAATTGCGGGGGGTGTGCTGCAAATCGCGGGGGGGGGGGGGGGGTCGCGGGGGGTGCCGCGAATCTCCACAAGAAAAAATCAACACATGTAAATGTTGACATAAGTGTGGCACTTCATTGGTGTCCATGTCGACACATGAGAATGTATATGAAAACATTGAAAAAGTGAAAAATAAATCTGGTCAACCTTTTTCATTGTCGACCATAGCCATGTCAGTGTTTTGCATGTGCCATTTAATCGTGGGGATGCCGTGAATGGGGGGGGGGGGGAGGGAGGGAGGTGCACACCTCCCAACATGACCCTCTCCAGGAGGGACACATTGCTCTGTTTCTGGACTTTCTTCTTAATTTATGGATTACCATCACCTGTGCTTAAACACCTTTCTTATCAATTACCCTGTTTAAAACAGGTGATGACAATCATAAATTAAGATGGAAGTCCACAACCCAGCGTTACAGCTCCAGACACACTTTGAGTGACAGATGTAGCCAAATATATAAGAGATTTTGCCACAATATGTGGGAAACTTTTAAGCTGGGATTTGGCAGTGTATTACCTATGCTAACACTCAGGTTGTTAAATAAATGTATACATTGTAACAGGTGTTTAATAGAGATTTTATAGAAAGTAACACATGGTTATGTTACAGCGTTTTAAATTACTTTTATGTTATGCATCTCATTTATATCATACATTAGGACAGGGTTGTCTACTTTTCCTGAAGAGGGCAGCCAGCTAGAAGAAGCTAGAAGAAGCAGTTGGAGCCGGCGGACATGCCGTGAAGGGGCGCGACTGGAGGCGGGGCTGAAACTCTGTGCTATATTTTGGGGCATTGCAATGCCGGTATTTCAGGCATTACAGATTGTGGGAAAGGGGCCACACGCATCATTGGATCCCCGCAGACCATCCACCGAGTAGGAATTGCTGGACGTTGGAAGGATTTTGGGAGGCTTGCCAGCCTTCCTGGGCGGCCGGGAGGCAGACACGATTTCCGTGAGCCTGCCGGCCATTCTGGGGGGGGGGTAGGCAACCCTGCATTGAGATCAGTGCTCTGGAGTACTAGGAGCGCGGTTTTGCATATCATTAACAACCCCTAAACATGTGCATCTACACTCCTTTATCTTGTTGAAAATAATGGGGTTTATTCTGGCAGCCTTGCGAGTCCACCAAACCCTGCCCGGCGAATGAACACCCACCCCCCCCTTAAAGTACGGGTTTGCCTGCAAAGGCTGCAAATGGATGTATTCCATTCGTATGCCTCGGGTAACCGGCCACATCTTGATGTGGTGCATGCACGCATATAAAAGTGACTTACATATGCGTGCACGCTGGCACAGATATGGGCGGGCAGCTGACATCCGGTGATGTCAGCAGCCCGCCCCCCACACCAGTGTCACCGCCTCATTACCATTACCATGCATTCCCATATGGTAATGGGGCAGCCCGGCGCCCCCGCCCTTCTCCACCCCCCGCACGCCATCATGGGTGCGTGTACCCTGCGAACTAAAAGTTTGCCATGGGTGCACGCACCCTACGTCTGCACATGCGCAGAAACGCACCTGCGCAGATGCGCAACTCTAGACCGAACAAATGTGAATAACCCCCAATATGTGTGGAAATGATGATACTGCAGATAACCCAGTAACTTAAATAGTGGTGTTTGTTTATCGATAAATAGCAGATACAGCTGTACTTAATGTTACACACTAGAGCTGCTGGAGTGGATCCATAGCCGAGTTGGGTTTCATACAGATCACCAGAAGGGTGAGTGTATGTGGCACACAAGTAACAGTGCAGAGATGATGGAATCATTGAGGATTGTATGTAATTGCAGACCTCTCTTGAGCTAAGTGGAATAAAATGTATGTTCCGCTGTAATGCTCAAACACAGGGGTGTCCAAACATTTTGCAAAAAAATGTGGGGGGCCGACCATTCAGCCTGACATTCTTTGAACCATTAATCACATCAGAATGGTCCCCCACTCTGCCCCCATTCACTGTATGTCCCCCAGCGTGCCCCTTCACTGTATATTCCCCGCCTGACCCCCCTTCTCTGTATTTCCCCCAGCATGCCCCCATTCACTGTATGTCCCCCAGCTTACCCCTATTCACTGTATATGCCCCAGCGTGCCCCTCCTTCACTGTATGTCCCCCAGTGTGCCCCCATTTACTGTAAGTGCCCCAGCGTGCCCCTCCTTCACTGTATGTCCTCCAGCATGCCCCTCCTTCACTGTATGTCCCCCAGCATGCCCCCATTCACTGTATGTCCCCCAGCATGCCCCTCCTTCACTGTATGTCCCCCAGCATGCCCCTCCTTCACTGTATGTCCCCCACTCTGCCCCATTCACTATGTTCCTAAGCATGCCCCTCCTTCACTGTATGTCCCCCAGCCTGCCCCCATTCACTGTATGTCCCCCACTCTGCCCCATTCACTATGTCTCCCAGCCTGCCCACCCTTCTCTGAATGTACCACATACTTCCTCCCTTCACAGATGCTTGGGCTCCCGCCACCACCCTTCTCCGCTCTGCATATTACGGGAGTAAGCTTCCCCTTTGCTGTTCCCCCCCTACTCGCACACTGCTGTCACTGTGATTGCGGTGGAGGGTGATATATAATTGCAGCAGCAGGAGTTGGACACATACTCATCTGAGAGAAAGCAAACACGTCTCACATTGGCAGCCGGCACCCCCTCACCAATGATAACCAAAGCCAGCAAGGTAAAGGTGCGCTCGGCGGGGTCCTACTAGAGTCCTGTGCTGTGCGTCCCACGTCAGCCTCCAGCCACCCGCTTCTGGCTGGAGGCTGCGAGCCGCTTGAAGTGACATCACGGGCCACAATTGGCCCCCGAGCCGGACTTTGGACATGCCTGCTCTAACACAATGACAATAAAAAATGGCTCCAGAACTTGCGCAGTAGTGATCTTTGTGGTCATCTTGGGATAGGACATGAATCCTCCATGAAGTCTGCATACTCCTGTTTTAAAATATCTCATTTCAATTAAGTCTCTGGCAATGATAAATCACATTATAGCACTGGTGATTCTTCTCATTACCCAGGAATGAATAGCCCTATTCCATTAATGCTTAATGGTACTACTCTACAAGCACAGCTTTGTCCTGTTATTCCATTCACTGGGGCATAAATCAAAGTACGCCTGAATAGATCAAGGTGCACTACACCACCTTTGCTATTTTTCTGTGTGTCAATGACACATCATCTATTTGTAAATTTGTAACGCCAATTGACCCAATTTGGTCAGCCTGAATTGCCAGTTCCCACCATAGATGCCCATGTTAAAACTTTAACATGGGCATCACTGGGGATTCCCTCATTCTCGGGGAGGAGCTGCAAGTGAAACACACTTGGGGCTCCTTAGTCTACTGGTTTTGGGTTTTTGCATTTTTTTTAAAATTCGTGCAGGCCTACATGAACTGAAGAGGACGTGATCTATGCCAGAGAAGTGGTGAGTATAATTTTTTTCCCAGGCACCCTATGGATTCTACATGGGCAAGTGGACTGAACCTACGTTCCAAGATAGGTAAGTATGTATGTATGTATGTATGTATGTATGTATGTATGTATGTATGTATGTATATATATATATATATATATATATATATATATATATATATATATATATATATATATATATATATATATATATATATATATATATATATATATATCCAGGGTAGGTAGACGGCACTCTGGAGGTTTTTAAATAGAAACTGCACGGCGGCAGATCAAACAGTCAATGAGACAAAAGTCGGTCTGTGTGTCAACGTTTCGGGAAGTGAAACCCTTTATCAAGACATAACAAGTAAACAGAATACATACTTACATTTATAGGGGAGTGTGGGGGCAGGAGCACCTCGTGCAGCCATCACCTGCACGGCACCCGGCGAGTAGTAGATGACGTCATCCCAACCCCACAGACGGGGAATCGGGGTCACCGGGGGGCGTGGTGAAACAATCAAGACTGGTGTCCATGGAAACCACGGACGCTGTGTACGGTGTCTCCGACAAAAAGGGGAGCACCGTCGCGTGAACTAAGGGGAGGAACGGAACGAGTCGCGGGAATGCTGTGGTGCTGACAGATGACAGCTGCCTTCGGCACTGTGGAAATAAACAATGGCAACATGAATACAAGCGTATGCAAAAGTGCAAGCGGTTAAAGCTGTCACCACATCGTGACAGGACTGAGTGCTGTATAGCGCGTGCGGGTGATGAGCGGTGCGAGGCTGGGGGACGGGAGTCTATCACGGAGTGTGTGTGTGTAGATAGGAGTGTGGGAACAATACAGAAAAACGTGCGGCATGCTGAAAACAAAAGAAGTGCTTAAACGAAGTGCTCGTGTAGTGTGAGAAGGGAGGTCTCTGACCGCGGTGCTGGAAGAACAGCAGCGCGATGCAGCCGACCTCAACCCTGCGTGTGCTGGAGTGTGAGCTGAATGTGGTAGTGTGAACAGCGCAACCATAACAGTGCACTGAGAGGAGGGGCTGAGAACAGGACCACAGTGCGGTCCTAGTTGTGAACGTGATGTTGAGTGTGTGTAGGACAGGTGAAAAGCCTACTACCTAGTGAAAAAAAGCCTCAACCTATGCCCAAAAGCCGGGAGAAAGAGAAATGAGAAAAAAGATGAGAAAAAAGATGAAGCAAAATCAAATGCATAATCAAAGCAACATGTAGCAAACTCAGTGCTGAATGGCGCTGGCATGGGAGCAGAGAGCTAAGGGGAATGAGCCCACATTATCAGTGGGACTAAAGTCCAGCGGGGAAGACAATTCATCTGGGGCAGGCACAAAAAGGCTATATGAACAGTCTGGGTTTACAGAAAGCAGGACAGAGGAAGGAGTTCATTAAGTCCATGGGGTTGTACAGTGTTCAGTCTGTGAATCCATCTCGCTTCACATCTCAGGAGGGCTCTGCCCCTGTCACCTCCGCGAATGTTCTCAGGAATGTGGTCGATCATCTTATATTTCAGGCTAGGAAGACTGTGTTGGAAAGTACGCCAGTGTCGGGCCACTGGTTGGTCAGAGCCCTTGGGGCCAAGAGCAGCTCTGATACTGGATTTGTGGAGGGCCATCCTCTCTTTAAATTGTCTAATGGTTTTACCCACATACATGGAGCCACAGGGGCATTTGATATAATATACCACGTAGCGACTTGAGCAGGTTAGGGGGTGTTTGATAGGGATCTTTTTCCCTGTATGCGGGTGGAAGAAATGGTCCCCAATCTCCAGACCGCTGCAGGTTACACATTTAAGGCAGCGGAAATTACCGTTCTTCCTTTTAAGAAAGGTCGGTTGGTTGTCTATTTTCAGCTGAGAAATGTCATTGTGCACTACCAGGTCCTTTATGTTCCTGCTGCGCTTGTAAGCAGGCATGAGTGTGCTATTTTTCAGGGCCAGTGCCTCTGGGTTGCATGCGATGAGGGGCCAGATCCTTCTGGCAGCCTTAACCAGTTCAGTGCTGGATGTAGAAAAGCATTGTGTCCATACAATACGATTTTCAAGAGTAGGAGTAGTCTTAGGGGTGAGCAGCAGATCCCTGTTCATTTTTAGGACTTTGTCCCTGGTGCGTCTGAGAAGTTTGATGGGGTATCCTCTGGCTGCGTACTTCTTGGCCATGTCTTTAATTTCTACAGCTGCATCGCTGATTCTGGAGCAGATCCTTCGGGCTCTGAGGAACTGCGAATAGGGCAATGACCATTTGGTGGCTGAGGGATGAAAACTGCTTCCTAGAAGCGCAGTGTTCCTGTCCGTTGCTTTATGGAATACAGTATGTGGGCTCATTCCCCTTAGCTCTCTGCTCCCATGCCAGCGCCATTCAGCACTGAGTTTGCTACATGTTGCTTTGATTATGCATTTGATTTTGCTTCATCTTTTTTCTCATCTTTTTTCTCATTTCTCTTTCTCCCGGCTTTTGGGCATAGGTTGAGGCTTTTTTTCACTAGGTAGTAGGCTTTTCACCTGTCCTACACACACTCAACATCACGTTCACAACTAGGACCGCACTGTGGTCCTGTTCTCAGCCCCTCCTCTCAGTGCACTGTTATGGTTGCGCTGTTCACACTACCACATTCAGCTCACACTCCAGCACACGCAGGGTTGAGGTCGGCTGCATCGCGCTGCTGTTCTTCCAGCACCGCGGTCAGAGACCTCCCTTCTCACACTACACGAGCACTTCGTTTAAGCACTTCTTTTGTTTTCAGCATGCCGCACGTTTTTCTGTATTGTTCCCACACTCCTATCTACACACACACACTCCGTGATAGACTCCCGTCCCCCAGCCTCGCACCGCTCATCACCCGCACGCGCTATACAGCACTCAGTCCTGTCACGATGTGGTGACAGCTTTAACCGCTTGCACTTTTGCATACGCTTGTATTCATGTTGCCATTGTTTATTTCCACAGTGCCGAAGGCAGCTGTCATCTGTCAGCACCACAGCATTCCCGCGACTCGTTCCGTTCCTCCCCTTAGTTCACGCGACGGTGCTCCCCTTTTTGTCGGAGACACCGTACACAGCGTCCGTGGTTTCCATGGACACCAGTCTTGATTGTTTCACCACGCCCCCCGGTGACCCCGATTCCCCGTCTGTGGGGTTGGGATGACGTCATCTACTACTCGCCGGGTGCCGTGCAGGTGATGGCTGCACGAGGTGCTCCTGCCCCCACACTCCCCTATAAATGTAAGTATGTATTCTGTTTACTTGTTATGTCTTGATAAAGGGTTTCACTTCCCGAAACGTTGACACACAGACCGACTTTTGTCTCATTGACTGTTTGATCTGCCGCCGTGCAGTTTCTATTTAAAAACCTCCAGAGTGCCGTCTACCTACCCTGGATATATCTTTCCCCTCCTGTGGGGACAGAAAGGCACCAGGAGTCGTTGTGTTCTGTCAGAGAGTGCCTGGACTCCCGTTTGTACTATATATATATATATATATATATATATATATATATATATATATATATATATATATTTGGCGTGTGTAATAAAATTATACTTTAATCTTCTGTGTGTTTTATTTGGGCATTGGTTCAATGGTTTAACTACAAGTCCCAGTGCCCTGCATGATGGAACTTGTGGTTCACCAAGTCCCAGCATGTGAGGGATGCTTTCTGGGGCTTGAAATTTTACTACAAAACCTAATAGCAATGTTTATTATTTTTTTAACATTTTATTTTACACTATCAGCCTGGGGGTGCCTTGGAGGGGGGAACTCTACTCCCCCTGGAACCCAGTCAGGACTGTCATGTTTTGGCCGCAGGACCTATCTAATAAGTGTTCCCCATCTGTGGCTTGACACCGCTGGCTGTTGGTTGGAGCCCGGTGCTGGTTCCCAAAATATGGGGGACCCATACTCATTTTGTCCCCCATATTTTGTGAACCAGTACGGTGCTGGTTATAGAAATACAGGAGACTCCTATTTAATTTTTTTCACTGTATTTCTGCAACCAGGGTCGGCTCAAAGAGCCTGGGGCTGGCTATGCTAGTGAAGTGTTGGACCCCACACCCTTTAAAAAATATATATATTTTTCTATTTTTTACACAGACAAGCATCGCATGGATCTGACTGATCCATGCGATGCTTCATGCTCATCTATATTTGGCTGCCGGGAAACTTGGCAGCCAAATACAAATTACTTTTCTCAGGAAGATAAAGTACAAATCCTGTGCATTTGGCAGCTTAGTAAATCAGCTGAATTCTCAGGCTGTATATTCGTACCTGTTCGTACACTGGATTGGCCATGATAGGTGATTTTGGAAAATTTCCCAAATGAGTGATGTTCACACAATAAAACGTTTATCTTCAAATTGCACGTGTGTGTCTGTACATGTGTGGTTGCACAATTGTGCCACTGTGATCCCACTCAAACTGAGAGCTTTGTAGCAGGGTGATTGATTGACAGCAAGTAGCCATATGGAGGTGTTAACGGTGAGTTTAAAGGGAGAGTTTGAGAATAGGCAGGTGTGTCATTGCTGTTTTTGGGGCATGTGGAGCAGTGTGACTGAGGGACAGATTTATTAAGCTGGGTGAAGTGATAAAGTTGCCGGTGATAATGCAGCAGCTAATCAGCTCCTATCTGTTATGTAACAGGCTGGGTTTGAAAAATGACAGGAGCTGATTGGCTGCTGCATTATCACTGGCCAATTTATCCCTTCACCAGGCTTAATAAATCTACCACTGTATGTGCATATGCATTATAGCTTCTATGTTCTCAATAATAGTGTATATTCCACTAATGCGCACGAAATTGCGACAGAGCTTGTGATCAGCTCTGTGCATTCCAAAGTGGCGTCTTCACTTGCTAACATCAGCAGCTCCGTAGCAATTGCATTTGTGAACAAATATGAATTAGGCCCTTAGTAAGGAATAGCCACAATCTATTCAAGACGTCCCTTTATATGGTACACTCCAACAGAAGCAATGTAGTTGCATGACATCCCAATTCATGAATGAACCTTTGACCTAATCTTACTTTCTTACAATGGAAATTAACGAGGACTAAATTGTAATAGTTGCAAACTGCAGCAGATTGATGGATAAACAGAATGAGCGGCGAATGGTTAATGAGCTGCTCAGAAACCCACAAAGCCAAATGTTTCCCATAAATTGTATCTGAGAAGAGACTTGGCAAAGTCCAAAATGGATTGAAACATCCTCAGCTGCTAACACAAATCTGGAACAGGAAAAGCTTTCTAACAATGCCTAGAGGTTGTCAGCAGACTCTCCATCTGCCAGAGTCCTGCAGAGCATTACTTAGCTCTCTCCCCGGTCATTTCCACACACATAAATCTGATAAATAGTACAGTAATACCACTGGCTGCTTCTACGTGGGGTGCATGCCCTCTGCAGGGACCGGCTACATCATTAATGTACATACTAATTAACTTCAGTGGAACTAATGTTTCATGCACACTATGGACTTAACACAATTTAATGTTGACTTGTATACTGTACATAGGATTTAAGCTTTCAGGACCATGGACAGCCAATTATTCTAAGCAATGCCCAAGACATGCTGCTCTAATAAGCAAATCATTGGAGACATTTTTAGGTGAGACTGCTATAATTTTTCAATATAACCCAGACACGCCAGTTGTCTGAGAAGCATGCACACAGCAGGTGGTGTTATTGAATATTCATGTTTAGTCTACAAGAAAAACTAAAACTATATCCCAGATTTATTTAATTCAGTGGCTCACTAAAACATTATATCATTAACTGTTCTGTTTTTCTAGTGGAGACTGGCAGTCAAACTGCAGAGCTGAACACAAATGTTAAATAAACATTTTTTCTACCATCGTCTGACTTCTTTAATGGAATTATGCATAAATGTATAACCGCTAATATTCCAACTGTACAGGCCCAGCTCCCATAGCCTTTGTAATTATGCGCCAATGCCAGAAAGAGCTGCAAAGGATTTGAAACACATATTGTACAGTGCAAAACATTTTTATAAACACTGCATTTCAGTTAACCACATCACGCAGTAATAAAGCTGCTTTCCAAATGTAACTTGTACTAACTATATAAAAACCACTGCTGTTTGGGTAAGTGTAAATGTTGCACCTTAATGCTATGTTAATAAATTAACTCTATTGACTTTGTTAAATTAGGTTGGAGCGATTAATAGGGGTATTTATCAAAGCATGAAGTTGGCAGGAATAAAGTACTAACCAATCAGCATTTAAAGGCTTAATTCAATTAGCCCTATTAAGTTAACAAGGGTGAAAAAGACTGGTAGCCTCTGGCTTTATCTCCTAAAAACTATTGAATTCCTCTCACCTTTTCATCCGAATCTCTTATTGACATTTGTTAACTTAACAATTTAGCAGCCTTAACATGTGCAAACAGGCATTAACACACAGACACCATGAAAAGTTTCATGCACTAACTGGGTCGCGGCACCTGTTATCCACCTAGTTATTGGGGAACGTTTTTACATCTGTTCAGAAGTGTTAAAAACATCCCTGTTTAGTGCTACCAGCGGTGTCACATCAGGTCTAGTGTATAGCTCCATGTGATCAATTAGCCCATGTAGGGTTGGCTGGCACAGAAATTGAAGACAAGTTACATAAATTGAACTTGACCTATTGGCGAAGCAGGAAAACAGACATGTACTATACAATGTGAGCAAAGTAATGCTAGCCATCTTTATTCTAGAACAGAAAGCAATATGAAGACCAATGTTTGCTTGGTTGTTATGGTCACTACTAAATTTTTATTTGTGCCCAAGATTTGATGTAAATTCAATATACTGTAACTAATTACATTTTAAGATTTACAGTAAATTCCGGTTGAGAAATGGATATAATTACCTACTCAGAGCACAGAGAACTAGCAATTTGTCCTTATACACTGTGTCTTCAATCACGTCAAATAGACCATCTTGGTTCCCAATCAACTTGGCCTTTCTAAGTCCCTTTCTCATTCAACATTTACTTCTAAAGGCCCCCATACACTTATCTGACTTGTCCTAAGGACATTGTAACCAATTTACCCTGATCTCCCCACGAGGTTCACATCAGGTCTAGGGTATAGCTCCATGTGATCAATTAGCCCATGTGGGGTTGGACTGGCAAGGGATCAGGTTCCAGAATCTGTCCTAGTATACTTGAATATGAAGGGCTTTGTACATTTTGCAACATCTTGGCTTGGCGAACACATCCATTCAAAGCAGCGTGCACAGTAATTGGCATGGCAGGATTTCCCACTTGCAGGGAGGTGTTCACGCGATCCTTGGCCGCTGCACATTTACCGCCATGTGCTCAAGTCTGAGATACCTCTATGGAACATTTTACAGTACTATTATCTGGCATGATTCATTGACAGATGCTGTGGTGACTTGCCCTTGTGATTGTGCACGCCGAGAATGTGCGAAATTATTTTCCAAAACTAAAAGCCTTGAAAACTACAAAGACTCTCAGCCGAGCATTTGTAAATGCACAGCAGCTGTGTACACGTTCCAAGCGCACATGCTCATCCTTCGATACGGGTCAGCTTGATTAAATCAATGGCCACTCAGCATTGCATCCTGAACAGAGAGTATTTGTATAACTTGAGTATTTATTCACCTCAAAAATATCCACGATACACCTTTGTTTTACCACAGCTCCCTCTGTCAGTCCCCACAAAAGGAACTTCACTGTCAATTGTGCTGCGTGTTTCATCACTACTAGACTGTGACGCATGCTGCTGTTTACAAAAACATTGGCACAGTATCCATCATCTCCACTTTTATAAGCATCATAATGGAGGCTTTAGGCCAGTATCCTGTTGTTAGTTTGGAGATTTGGAGATCAATTTTGTAAATTATTTGCTTTGATATTCAATTCAAATGTTAATAAATCAGAGGATCTGATATTAGTCTATTTTAAAGTACAGATGTTTTGACGATTTTGAGTGGGATTTGGTCTTATGTGAAATTTTTCAATAATTTTTGCCTTTAGTAAATTTCTAGATTGCAAAATCAAATGAAAATCTACTGTAAAATCAATGTAAATTAAAATTCAAAATGGAAAATGAGTAAATATACCCCATATGTCAGGATAAGAGTGTTACTATAGCCATCAGAGAATGCTTATATAGGTTACTACAGAACAGGATATAGAAATTGATTAAAAAAGGAAGCTAAAACTTACCCCCTAAAGCTTGTTTCATAACGAAATCCATTCTCCTGTGATGAGTTTTGTATTACTGATTAAAGTATTCGCATCCAGTACAGATGTTAGGAGACACTATGAACAACAAAACAAAGACAACATTGGTCAAAAACTTTCCGAAATTGAAGACAAGTTACATAAATTGAACTTGACATATTGGCGAAGCAGGAAAACAGACATGTACTATACAATGTGTGCAAAGTAATGCTAGCCATCTTTATTCTAGGACAGAAAGCAATATAAAGACCAATGTTTGCTTGGTTGCTATGGTCACTACCAACTTTTTACTAATGCCCAAGATTTTATGTAAATTCAATATAACTAATGACATTTTAAGGTTTACAGTAAATCCTGGTTGAGAAAAAGATAATATTACCCACACAGAGCACAGAGAACTATCAATTTGTCCTTATACACTGTGGCTTCAATCGCGTCAAATAGACCATCTTAGTTCCCCAAGCAACTTGGCCTATCTAAGGGCCTTATTCTGATCGGTGCGGCCGGATCCGAATATGCGGCCAGGACCGTGCGTGCGAAACCCTGCCTTCCATACGGATCGCCAACTCCGTCCGTACGCGGTAAGAAGCTGGCTGAACGGACCGCACGTGTATTTTTCACGGAATACGCCTCCTCCATTTTAGGGAACTCCCCCATCATTCGATGGTTGCAGACCATCGAATGCAGGACCGAGTGGTCCACCAGCTCCCGCAACCTCAGACCACACAGACATTTTTCCGTGCAAAAGCAGGGATCTGGGCGGGCAGCTGACATCCGGCGATGTCATATGTCCGCCCCCTACACGTGCGTCACGACTGCATTACCATAGTACGCCCAGCGTTTGCATGGGAACGCCCATGAAACGTGGGGTGTATGCATATGGTAATGAGCCCAAATAGCCCTTCATGCCCCTCTCCACCCCCTGTTCGTAGTGTTCACATTTCATGCGGGATTTGGCTGTACGCCCCGCTCGCACATGCGCAGAGACGCCTCTGCACATGCGCAGACACAAAACATCGGCGGCACGAACGCACGCGGATATTACTGCACCAACCAGAATAAGGGCCTAAGTGTCTTTCTCACACAACATTTACATCTAAAGGCCCCCATTCACTTATCCAACTAAGGACATTGGACCCAATTTACCCTGATATCCCCCGGTAGCTCCCCAGGAAGCTTACATACTGGCACTGGATGTGCCATTTTTACAAGAGATAGATGACATGCATTTTTGCATGTAATGCTCCTAAAGAGCTGAAGGCAGGAGGTAGGAGAATTTAAATAAAAAACACATTCACAAGAATAGATGGCCACTGAGCTCTCTCAGCCAATCATCGGCTGCCCATTCTTTTGAAGTTTTTTATTTATTCTAATGCCGCCCACCGTCTGCTGTCCGCCACCTGCTGCAAGCTGCAGAGCGGGGAGGGCGCCTCTTCTGCACTACGCTTTCCCAATCGGGGATCCGGTTCAATACATCACGAGTGCTAAAAAGAACCCAGGATGTGCTGCTGATGGCTGAACGTAAGATCAGATCAGATCTCAGTCACATCCAATTTTGGCCTGATCCGTCTGAATCGGGTGAAATCTGACCCAAATCGGACAAGTATATGGGCACCTTTATTCACATAAATAAAACTGGAAGTGTCAAAACTATACTGCCAGATTGAATTAATCAATACAATGTGCGACGTTTGTACATCTGTGTGTGAATAAATCTGAATCTCTAAATTTAATTCCATAACCCAGTGGCCAATACTTTTTATCATGCCAAGGTCCATTGTGTTTCAATTACAACTATATATGTGTTTAGAAAGAATTCCAAACATCTTTAGTCTACTGTGAGAGGTGTGTCACTGGCGATCTGGATTATATGTTGACAGTGTCTAAGTTCACAGTCAAGGGGCCAGATGTATCAAGCTTCAAAAAGTGATAAAATGGTGAGCGATAAGCCAGCCAATCAGCTCCAACACTTTGGACCTATGAACATCTCCAACATGCTGATATTTGTCCATTTTAAATTGTGGGGTGAGTCAGTTAGCCACAAGTTTCTGTTGGATCCTTGGAGCTCCGGTGTTTAAGCTTAAGTGCAAAATGCAACTGAATTAGGATAGTCATAGATGATGAAGATGGCATAAAAAGGGTTTCTTCACTTCACCCGCGAGGGGACACGTAAAACGAGCCCAAAGCGTGGAGAGGGACCGCGGTTTACTTTACATGTACTGCTTGCTACGCTCACCATGCTGCGCTCCCCACACTTTAGAAAATCAACTTTACACCGACGTGGATAATGGGGGTATAAGCAGGTTGGGTAGCATATGGATAGTGGGGGTTTTAAATGGAGGCATTTGCCAGTATGTAATGGAGCACTGGCAAATGCGTCCTTCATTGTGCATGAGACACACTTGCGCCCGCACTGATCCTTTGTGCACGAGACGCACGCGCAACCGAACCTCGAATCCTGACCATCTCCCTGAAGTGGACATGGTCAGGGTTGCCGTACCCTGCCGCAGGAATTACTGAGACGCACTTGCATATGAGACACTCGTGCGTACCACATGTTGGGAGTCTACCATTAAGGGGTAAGTAAGTACAGTATAATTGTGACTCATTGCAGTTAGTAATTAGGGATCCCTCAATATATTTAATAAAAAGGTGGAATATGTTAAAAAACATCTGTATCAGCAGCAAATAGTATATATAGTTACTGTCATTTTTGTAACCATTTAGAAAATTAAGTAAATTTTTGATTGGCTGTACACTTGTCCACATTGTATTATGATGTCAATTAAAACCCTGGTTTTGTCCCCCCTTTCCCTTTACAGAAAGACATTGGTATTGCCAATATCATAATAATTATTATGATTACTAACTTTATAAAGTGCCAACACATACACAGTGTTGTCAGATATTGTTTTGTTTTACCCACAAGGGATCAACGGCACTGGTGTCAGGCAGTTCCCAGCCTTCAAAACAACCCTAATTATAATTACTGAAAGCTATGGAAATGATCTGAGTGTTGCTGCTATTTAATGTAAATGAGGAATTGCTTTCACCAACCAATGGGAAACGTGATTGATAAATTCCAGTAAAAGGGATTAGCTTCTCCTCATGCGCTGGGTAGATTAAGCACTGCAGTGTGGACATTTCTGTCACAGATAGTGCCCATAGACTGGCAACAGATAAATAGGAACAATCCAGCCAATTGTGATCTCTCAGGCTTTACATGTGTCAGGCAACTTCATGTCATGGGATTCCAAATTCTTCTACCAAATAAAATCCTTTTTACCCATCACATCACTATTAATTTTCAGAGCGCGCACTGACACCTGTCTATTTGAGGAATACTTAGGATTAAATAATACTTCAAAGCATTTCTGCTGTCAGTGTTAATATGAAAGTCTTTTCTTTTGTTCACAGGCAAGCTATATAATAAACGGTTCAAGGACGACTGAGCAATAGTTATACAGCTACCGAGTGGCATAATATGTGAGGGAGTTATTCTTTATCTCCAAAATGTAATAAAGCTTTGACTAAGCTCCCATACTCATTGCCTGCTTTGTTACAGTCATCACTAGCAGGTCCAATATACTGTAGCAAACAAGGGCCCAATTCAGACCCTATAGCTGGGCTGTAAATGTTTGGAGCACAGTGATCAGGTAAACACCGCCCCATCAGAGTGCCCCCCACTGTACTCCCCACTGTGCACGGCTGGCAATATGTTCACAGACATGCGCACTGGCTGAAAACGCAACCACTTACCACTGAATGGTTTTCCCTGTGTTTGCACCAAATAAGTGTAGGTTTACTTGACGCTTCGATGACCGTGGGGAAATGACTTGAGTGGCCCTCCCTCCCCACGGCCCACAGAGGGGCCTAATCTGTGTTTTTAGGTGGCTCTCTTAGAAAACACCAGGGTGCCACCTACACATGCCCCCCAGCTTTCAATCACCTTGTCAACAGCCAATGATGGCTAGGCTTTGCTGGATTCATTCCTAAAGGGACCCCGGGCATGCACACAGAGTACCGCGCACATGCACGGATCATCCAATAGGTGACAGGGCTGCAAATCGGCAACAAGAGTAAAGAACACCTGTAAAATTTCCAACAGCTGAAAGCATGTCCCATAGGACATCCTGTATGTCACTGCTTTCATCCTTTATAATAAAAGGCTGTCACTGCTCCTCACCTATTGGGGGGGGGGTTAAGTGTTATAGAACTGACAGCCACTACATTTCACCTGTTAAAGCAATCTGAAATATTGCTTCATTCAGATGCGCACAACCGCTAGCTCTGACATTAGTGTTATGATGTTCCATCATTTTGATGGGCTGGTAACTAGTCTGTTTATAATTTGTTGCATTAAGGGTACGTTACAGTATTTCAGCTATCCTTCTAATGCGCATAGTGTTGTGCCCCTGTCATACTGTACATCCATTACATGAATACATCCTAATTCTACAGTAGATATTAGACCCTCTTGAAAGCTAAAAGGACAGGACACAATACCTGATTTACTAATAGTGTTTATTAGAAAATATTTACATTGTAGAAGCATTTGTGATCTATTTGATGCATGTTACTACACTATATAAAGACAAGTAAGAAATATTATATAACAAGACAAATTAATGTGCCTGACCGAGGGCTGTCTTCTATTTCTTATTGCAGCTAAACTGTGAAAAAGGAACACGTTTACTTGTTGTTTCATCCCAAAACAAGTGTGACAGCATGAATGACACATCAGAGGATTAGCACACTGATGCAATGCTGATTGGCATAATTATACTCCAGGCAACATGCCAGTGACTGTATATAGGTATCACAGAGACATTTCAGTTTTATTAGACAATGCATTCATTGCTTGTAGTCGTCTGTTTATATTCACTTCAATTGTGAAAATGAAGAAAATGTAAGTGTGCACTGATACAGAGCTTGTAACGTGATTTAAATATGTTATATCTCTTTGAGTTCATTATGAAGGTCAATTAATTAAATGGCTGATTATATGAAATGCATATCTATGCATTGGTTGTATATAGTATGATACTGTACACAGAGGAGTGTTAGCCCAAAATGAATGAACAAGTACAGATTCTTATCTTCTAGGAATTACTGTTCACAATGATCAGCAATGCATCTGCTATTTAATAAAATCATATTTAGAAAACCCCTATATGAATATATCGTATTAGCTGAGCTGAGGCTCATGTACATGTCTGACTGCCAGTGGGTGCGGGGAGGTGTGGTACTGAGGGATAGATGTATAAAGCAGTGATAAGGGAGGATAAATGATAAAGTGCCTGGTACTTTATAACCAGCCAATCAGCTCTTGATGGTTAAGTTACAGCCTGGGCTTAAAAAATGACAGTTAGTGGCTGATTGGCCTGTGATAAAGTACCAGGCACTTTATCAGTTCTCCATACATCTACACCTGTGTGAGGTTTAGCTGTCATTATATCATTTTACTGTATATGCTGTATATATAGTGTGGTATGTATGACGCCCATTGTAATGTGTTATTGTATATGTATGTCACCATCTGTATAGCATTTGAATTTGGGGAAGTATTTTTTGGGGGGGCACCAAATTACTTGCTTGCCTCTGGTACAAGTGTATTGGGGCCTTAAGATTATTTGTTTATTGTTGTTATACTGTTGTAATATAGTGGATTGCATTTATAATTAGAGAGCAGCAAAATGTTAACTTTTATTGCTTATTGCTAATATATATATATGTGTGTGTGTGTGTTGCGAAGATACCCTCTGGACGGTCTTGCTCCAGTGCCCTCAAGTGGGGCTGTGATGCCCTGTATAGACAATTGTGGAGTAGGCAAGCGGCACTCAGAGACCTGATGAAATGTGAACTTGTGCTTTTAATAAGAGTTCAATGGTTCAAGGCCCTGGTCTCCTTCATCAGGATCTATATATGTTTATTAATGTGAAAAAAAAACTAATATTGTCAAAGAAGTGGCAAACATTATTGTATCCAAAGTGCTGTTTCTGTAGAGATGACTACATCATGCAACGCTATACACTAGCTACATGAAAGCTTAACAAATGTAATACCAGATGGTTCCATGGCTGCCAATGCTCACCTACAGACATGTGCCAAGACTGCTTCCAATCCAGGAAATACACACCATGCATCAGGTTAAAAGCCAGCAACCTCCATAAACCAAAATTCATTGGTTTATACATTGTTTTGGGAATAGCATTACTAAAAGTGCATTCTGTGAACATTGAATAAAGCTCAGAATGTTATCACTGACCCAACAATTTAAGATGTTTCCTATACTAGAAGACCAAGATAATGTATAATATAAGTATGTAAATGTAAATTGTATAATGGGTTCCAGATGCACCCAGCTTCAAAAAGTGATACAATTAAGGGTACTTGTTTCCTATCTGGGCGCCCACTAAGTTAATTGCGCACCATGCTATTCTCCGTAGAGAAATCGGATCGCATCGCATCGTACACATACACGATATTGAACGATGCGATGCGATGCGATCCGATTCGATTTCCCATAGGAAACAATGTTAAATGGCTCAATTTAGCCAAATTATCATAGGAACAATAGTAAATGGGCCAAAAACACCCCTGAACATTGAAATGTCCCCCCAAAAGTAGTTGACGCCACCCCGCCATCAACGTGAACCCGAAGCGTGGCGAGCGCAGCGAGCCCGCGAGGGGCGGCGGTACGCGTCCTCCGACCTTTTCATGCCCTACTATCCACGTCGGCGTGGAGTGAGAATAGAATAGTGTGGCGAGCGCAGCGAGCCACCGAGCCCGAAGCGTGGCGAGCGCAGCGAGCCCCGCGAGGGGACGCGGATACCTTCACAGGTAAACGCGTCCCTTCGCGGGCTTCCCAGGTGTCCGCGTCGCCCGCGAGGGGACGCGTATAACTGTGAAGGTATCCGCGTCCCCTCGCGGGGCTCGCTGCGCTCGCCACGCTTCGGGCTACTAGTGGATAGTAGGGCATGAAAAGGTCGGAGGACGCGTACCGCTGCCCCTCGCGGGCTCGCTGCGCTCGCCACGCTTCGGGTTCACGTTGATGGCGGGGTGGCGTAAACTACTTTTGGGGGGACATTTCAATGTTCAGGGGTGTTTTTGGCCCAGTTACTATTGTTCCTATGACAATTTGGCTAAATTGAGCCATTTCACATTGTTTCCTATGGCAAATCGAATCGGATCGCATCGCATCGCATCGCATCGTTCAATATCGTGTATGTGTACGATGCAATGCGATCCGATTTCATTACGGTGCCGTACGTAGAAAACCTGGGCGCCCAGATAGGAAACAAGTACCCAATTAAGAGTTATAAACCACCAGGCAATCAGCTCCTAACTGCCATGTTACAGGCTGGGTTTGAAAAATTACAGGAGCTGGTTGGCTGGTGGTTTATCACTCTCTACTTTATCACTTGTTGAATCTTGGTGCATCTGGCCCTTAAGGTGTGTACACACTTGTACAATTTAGACTATATTTCAATTTAGACTATGTATACAATTTAGACTATCTGCATACAATTTAGACTATATAGTGCAGATCTGCACTATATAGTCTATGCAGCCAAGACTTTCTGCATGAGATCCAGATGAGATTTTGATCTGGATCTCATGCAGATTGTACAAGTGTGTACACACCATAAGTGTTGTTGTTATTGGTGACGTTGGTGAAAAGTGATGATGTTTCGGTGATCACTCTCATATAGACTCTGTCTGCACCTAGGTAATGATTGTAAACCAGACATGACTGAGGGCTTCATTCAAAGTTGATTGATACTGAATAGTGGCAAAGAAGCAGCTAAGATGCTAATGCAACAGGAGGCATCTAGTATAAATAGACATCTACCAGCTTCCGTGATCCAGTGTTGCATCTCAAGTTGCACCATTGGATCACACTGTGTGACCATTGGTTATCTAAGTATCTTCCAGGTTACCCAGTATTATTTAGGCTTGAAGTCTCTGGTCGGCAGCTGAGGAAGGTCAGTAAATCTGTGTCGCCAGACTGTCGTCAGCAGTCCTGCAAAACAGAAGCTTCATGCCTCCATTTTTTTTTAACAGACTCTGCCTACACCCCTTCCCTACTTCCAAATACCCCCAGCCTGTCAATCAGGCTGGGGCTATAGGGGGCACTGCGCGTGAGGACGCTGGACCTGTTCTGCACATGCACAGAACAGACAGGCACTGATTTCCCACAATACAACCTAGACTCTTGCCTAGGGCATGTCCTGTCCTAAAATTGATCACAAAGGCTGGCTTCTAGCTAAATGTTTTACAGAGGCTCAGTAACCAGGCTCAGACCAATGCTAATATCACTAATACTGGCACTAAGCTCTGTTACTATGCCTACACACTATACCTACACCTATGCCGATACATGAAAAAGACGACAAGAGTTTTTCACTCTTTAGATATCAATGTTGACACTTCTTGACATGGACCCACAATTAGTGTAGCATGTATGCTCGCCATGCTTTACCGTTCCCAATTGTAGACTATGTGGATGGTAGAGTATTAAAAAGTCCCTAAAAAAATAATTTTGAAAAACTCATGTCAACCTTTTGTCAAAGTCGACTTTTTTCATATCAACCTTTTGTCTGCGTGGACCGATTGCATGTCGACTTTTTGTCTATTTTGGCATATTGCATGTTGACCTTTTGTTATCAACCCAGACACTGTCGACCTAACAGTCGGAACCACTAGGCCATCCGTCATCTGACCTGAAATGTGCACATACTCTGGCTTGTACAGTATTGCATGTAAGGGTCTAATTCCTAAGCCTTGCATGGATATAAAGTGGAAAGGGATAAAGTACCAGCCAATCAGCTCACTCCTGCCATGTTACAGGCAGTGTTAGAAAAATGACAGGTAGGAGATGGTTTGCTGGAACTTTTTATCCTTTCCGTCAAGGCTTATTAAACAGACCCCTTCCTTAGTCCCCACGTTTTTATCCAGCTGCAAAATGTTAGTGGGGATGCGCAGCTAAGGGACAGCTAATACAGTGCTATTTTATAAAGGTATGGGGATATGAAACATATAAATCCTAAAGGGATGTAGCCGTTATATTTGCCTATTCCTTTGGTACTGTACATTGCATTAAGCATATTGTTTAGGACATACTAATGTTGGATTTTTCATAACTCCATTATATATACACATCCATGTACAAAACATTACCAACTATCTTTACTCATACGAGGTCAGCAAAGTGAATTCTGCACTTTTGCAGCTAGAAGCGCACAGAGTTTCTAGCCTTGAATTGCTCCCATAGTCACATATTAAAGTGATGGGGAAATACTTGTCCCCTGACACATGAAAATACACTGTGTCTGCAGTGCTTAAGTGCTCTCCTGTGATAGAGGAAGTGTTTTTCTTTAACCTCTATCTGTCATGATAGAGGTATTCCAGCCTAATGTAGTTTTTTTTATTTTTTTTTTACTGGAAAAGAACAACAGTCAGTTGTTGGTTTTTGGCACTACTCTAAGATTATACCTATTGTATTGGTGAATATCATTAAAAATATCACTAATTAGTGTGGGTGAATGTTGGCGAGCAGGTATTTTGTTGTTTGTTTGTTCTTTAATAGGGGCAGTACGGATGGTGTAATGGTTAGCATTACTTCCTCACAGCACTGAGGTCATGGGTTAAATTCCCACCATGGCCCTAACTGTGCGGATTTTGTATATTCTCCCAAAAAGAAACTGTTAATAAATAAATAATTTTATTTATTTATTTATTTAATATTTTGCACCCTAATACAGCTCTCCTTGACTCCATTGCTTCCTCCCATAATAAATTAAATAAAGAGAAATTCTAGTTACATTTTATATATTAATATTAAATTCTAATCTATACTATAATAAAACTGTATGGGTTGCGTGTGTCTGTACAATTTTATATATATTTTGAGAAATATACTTGTAGGGACTGGTTTCTGAACTGTGGAGATGGAATTTTATTTTCAGAATTCCCGTCAGTCTGTCCGTTTCTTCCGGGATCCTGCAAAAACTAGTGGATGCATTTGTATGGCATTTTTTATTTTTGCCTAGCTTAGTGCCCTACAAAGAAACTGAGGTATGTATTACAGTATCTGGATGTGACATTAGGGAGAAGAGCAATAAAGAAAAAAACAGATGCTTTACACTCTGTGTGTGTTAATTCCGCTGAGTAATAATAACAGACATCCACGCGAGGGAAGCCATTGGCAACGCTAGTATTAAATAGACTATTAAGTAAACAAAACAAAGGATGTTACATCTGGGTAAAGGATAATATTTTGTAATAAAAAATAAAAAAATGTCTTCAACAAAGACGCTTTAATCTTTTTTGAAAATCGCATTTTGTGGTAAGTTATTTTTGACGTGACATGATGTTACTACCTTTCTCTGTAGGAAGAGTACTTGCAGTGGTACATGCTTACTGATATTCATAAACTCATGGATGTGGTGGCAAGACTGGATCCTGGAGGATGTAGTGAGGTAAACTAACAGCTTGTGCACGGTTCTGTAATAGGGAAAAGACTTATAGTAGTTCTGGAGAAGCACTGTCTACAAACGATGCCACTCCCTCAGGAACCAGATCTGAACTGAACTAGATCTTTTTAACCCATATAATATGTATCTGAGATAACATAAGGCCTGATTCAGGGCGAGATGCACTAAGCTTCAATAGTGATAAAATGGAGAGTGATAAACAGTCCTGCAATCAGCTCTTTATTGTAATGTCACAGACTGTGTTTGAAAAATGTCAAGCAGGAGCTGATTGGCTGGCTGTTTATCACTCTCCAATTTATCACTTTTGAAGCTTAGTGCCTCTGACCCTCAGACCTGTTCACTAGGCTGCATATGTTCACAGACTAGCGAATAGGTTAACGCCTCCCACCCGAATCCCCCCAATGCACGAATCATTGCATTTGTATGCACGGGATGTGTATTTTTACACATCCCCACACGCGTGAAAAATCATTTAATGGTCGCTGACCACCAAAGAATTTTTTTCCCCGATCACATATAGGGCCTTATTCTAGTTCACTCTTAGAGGCAAATTCCTTCTTAGCCGGACAAAACCATGTGCACTGCAGGTGGGGCAGATGTAACATGTGCAGAGAGAATTAGATTTGGGTGGGGTTTTTCTTCAAAGTGAGATCTATATTGCAGTGTAAAAATAAAGCAGTCAGTGTTTTCCCTGCACAGAAACAAGATAACTCACCCAAATCTAAATCTCTTTGCACAAGTTACATTTGCCCCACCTGCAGTGCACATGGTTTTGTCGAGCTAAGAAGGAATTTGCCTCTAAGAGTGAACTAGAATAAGGCACATAATGTGGCAACTGCAAACCCTGGACCAATGCAGCCACTACTACTAATATTGCAGGCTTTATATTAGTGCATATGGAAAGGACACCCTAAGAATTAGCAATAAGAGCATCATTTTTTTCTTATTACTTTACTTACATTTGTACACTCGTTGGTAATACAAATAACATAATTAGTTGTTTGGATAGAAATTTTCTTCAGTGGTGGGCAACATTTTGTCATATATCCATCCAGGTGGGGTTGTCTTATAACAAAGATGACTAGGTCATTTCATAGCAAGCTGGTTGTAAGCTTTAAATTGGTGAGCTACAGATATAGCCGCTCTCATCGTTGCCAGATTGTCATTGATCGCTCCCATTTGTCACTCCAAATTAACCCCTCCAAATTAGTCGATACAGGCAAAAAAATGTAAATGTCCTAGACATTGTTGACCTAATATAAAGTACCCCACCCGATTACAGGTGAGTAGAGGGACCATGGTCTGAATCAATTTACTACAGTGTGTAAAGCTATGAAATACCAACTCTGAGTGGCATTACATAATAGAAGCAAGGAAAACCACCTTAACCCTCGGAATTTACAATTAGGCTGCTGGGAACCTGGAGAAAACTTGGTGGTAAATGAAAGCTGTATGTTTCACTGCATTATATATCACTGATGTGCAAATACATTTTGCACCAGGGTCAAGATAAATACCCCCTAGTCATTAATAATAATCACCTCTAGTGTAGAACAGCATTGTTCCCAAATAGTAGGCTAATGCAGGATGTGAAAGGGAGTATCTTATAAATTGGCGTATATTAATAATTAGCTCTTTATGAGTAATACTATCAGTATTTTGGTAGGTGTTACGTTGCATCCTGCAGAATCCCTTTGAAAATCATGCTTGGTTGAAAAGCAAAGACAATATCTCCCCCACTCCCTCATGAGTTTCTGATTCGTAGAATATAGTGTAACCAGATATACTGTATTTATGTCCGTAAACATACTGTACTTGACTGAGACCCAGCAACAGAGTGGTTGTGTTACTGCTAATCCTATAATGCTTGCCATTTCCTGTAAACCTGTATGTCCATTATTGAACTTTGAGTGTCATCTACAGTATAACTTGGTGTGCTTGTACACTGTAATCGAGGCTCGGCATTAGACCACAAGTTCGGCACTAAAAGTACTGATAACATGGCAACCTTTTTCAGAGATGGCCAGACCCCTGTACAGGGGCGTAACTAGATATTCGTAGGCCCCATAGCAAAAGTTTGTAAGGGCCCCCTATTTAGCAACTGATAAATGTATGTAAAATATATTACTTAGACAGTTAAGATGGGCCCCCTTCAGTTTTGGGCCCCATAGCAGCTGCACCACTTGCATCTATGCTAGTTACATACTTGCCCCTGTATAAATCCTCTGTCACTTTTTGCTATGGGCCTTTCCTGATACCAGTAAACAATCCTATTTATTTCTGTAAGTCTTTTCATTATCACCCATATACATACTGTTCTTACTGACATTCTGGCTGCCCCCCTGGACGGACACATCTTGTTCATGGTATTAAGGTCATGTTGGGGAAATGTGATATTGACTAGGGGACGGGACAGGATCTGTGGTCACTTAACCAGATCATCGTGGCCCTGCCCCTGCTTCACAATGCCGGAATTACCATCATCTCTGTCACTGTGAAGCAGGTAGTGGGGGCACTATGGCATGATAAAGAATGAACTGCGTATTCAGAATGCTGTAGACTACCCACTTGTGGACAACTAGTGGGGGTGGGGCAAATTGGATGTGGGCAGATGCTGGGCGATGCTCTAACTCTTCTGGGAGGCTCAGAGCAAACACCTGATTTTTGGGAGCCTCCCAGCTGTTAAATATTTGCCCTTATACCCACACATATGATGGCTTAGTAAGATGCAACTGCAGCAATGATTGCGCATTCTAAATCTGCCCTATTTACAGTGCAGCGTGATTCTGCAAAGTGCACAGTTACTTGCTCCTTTTGTCCAAATGACAATCAGGCCCACTGTGTCTTTAGATACCCATTGAAACATGCAACAGCCCTATGACAGGTGCAGTGTCTCTGCCTGAGTATGGCTTCTTATGTACGTGGTTTATTTTCTCTGATTTAAACCTCTTTCAGCAACAAGACAATGCCACTCCCAACATCTCCATATTTTTGTTTAGCCACCCCCTGGTACCTCCCAGTCACTGACCAGGAATGACACATATATTACGGCCACCCTGCCCTGCTGCATGAATTGCAACTCAGTGCAAACAAAATTGGGAAGCATGTGCGTTTCAGGTACAGTATATACGGTTACGAAAAACACTTGATTAGATAATGATGTTTAAGATAAAATGTGGTACCTCGGATGGAATATTTTACTATAAGCCATTGGCCTATCTATTACAGGTGCATGTTGGGAAGCACACAGGCTCAGACCACATACAGTACCCTGCAATTATTGTTACACCATCTCTGGAGTCCCTCATTGGCCTGGCATTGCAAATAAGCATAAATCACAGGAAGAATGGAGCAGTGGCCACTTTACCTGTTATTTGTGCTTTGTGCAGTTTAGAAATCCCTGGGAACAATGGGGATCATTCAGGTTGGCTCGCAAACTGCATTTGGTTTGCTAATGGACAAAACCATGTGCACTGCAGGTGGAGCTATGTCAAAATAAAGCAGCAAGTATTTACCCTGCACAGAAACATAATAACCACATATAACTCTCTCTGCATGTGTTACATCTGCCCCACCTGCAGTGCACATGGTTTTGTCCATTATCAAACCAAATGTGCTTTGCGAGCCAACCTGAATCACCCCCAACGTGCAATCAAAATGTTTCCAGAGAATTGCACATGCACAGTAAACGTTATTCTACAGTGTAATGCATTGCCCGAGAGAAATGGCCCTCTGGGAGTCTGCCCAGGGGCCCGCTACTGCTGTAAGCCCTAATTTGCAACTTCTAGCTTACACTGTTGGAGAATTTTACCTTTGCGCATGTGTCTCAATATGGTCTGCCTGGAGTTTCAGATTGAAATTGCAATTGTCTGATGGTACAGCTGATGATGGTGTGATAATTGTGAGTCTTTGTATGCACGCCAGGAGATTCACTGTAACTGGTAAGCAGCCTCAGTTGTAAGGCGCAGCGGAATATGCTGCGTTATATAAGAAACTGTAAATAATAATAATAATAATAGGACACCAACCGGCCTTGGCATTGGTATAAAGACCCGTTAGCCTTTAATGCAGCTGTGTCCACCTCTGAATCACTGACACAGTGTATTATATATTTTTTTGCTAAGTTAGGCATCTGCAACCAACACCAATCTCCGATCTACATTAAGTTGCTCATACACTAGGGTGACTTCTCCAAAGGATGGCAGGATACACCATGGACCTTGGTCAGGTCCATTTGCAAGCCCATATGCGGTTGCATGGGCATTCGCCGGACTGGTCCGGTAGCATATGGGAACACCCATCGTTCCATGGCTGCCCGCCCACTTCCCCCCGAGCGTCCACGCATATGTAAGGTTGCTCAGAGCAACCATACATATGCGTGCACCTCGGTCGGCAACCATTGAAAGCTGTGGGAGGGTACCAGTGGCATGAGAATTTATGTCTATGTGAATCATCCATTCTCATGCTATGCGAAGGAATGCGCCATGCGAATGGTGGGCTGGCATACCACCATTCACAAGGCGGGATCTGGTTGACTCGCAAGGATGCAAATTAGCATCCAAGTGAATCAACCAGAATAACCCCCCATATGCAGTCCTTTTGATGTATCATATTCGATCCCACCCAAGCCGGCAGGAGGCTTGATGATGGGATATATCTATAGTGCTGCATGTGTGATCTCCAGGCTCCCATGCGATTGTCTCAGGACTGTGCATCGCATCAGACCGGATGTCGCACACATGTGATTTTGACACTTTTCATCCGATTTCTCGCTGCAATTGAAATAAAATGTACCAAATCACCATGGAATCACCCTTGTGAATGGGCACCTTTAGGCCTGCATGATCTTTAAAGAAAAATGTATACCCGAGCAATGAGTAAAAACTAACTGTAACAGATTGGAAATGAACTAGACTAATGCAGCACTCTATATGAATCCGTATGATCAGAAATGTGACAATGAAATAAGTAGACAAGTCACAGATACACAATTAATGCTGTTTGTGCTACCACTGCACAAATCAGTAGGAAATGTATTCTTGTTTCCTGTGTGTAGGCCACTGAATGTATGGATGGAATGCATTGCTAAATATGTCCACTGCCTCATTAATAGTTCAGGGAAAAGGAACAAGGTAAAGTACAGTACTGTAAAACCAACAGGCCCAATGCAACTACTGTATACAGTCCATACTGTAGCTACAATTGCCTTAATAAGGAGCATCTCGAACAGCAGAACTACTTAAATACTAAATTATGTATTGATGCCTAAAGGGAATAACAAACATTTTTTTTAATGTACAATTGAAAATAACTGATCTTTACAAATTGATTTATTATATTTTAGGCACATGATGTATATTTTATGTTCATGGTGTATTTTTTTTACAAGTGAAGCCATAAAACAATACTGACTGTAAACCATACTTGCCTACGTTTCAAACATCATTTCAGGGAGATTGTAAAGTAACACCTATAAGTGCTGAGGTGTACTGCAACATCTGAGATGTGTGTCATACAAATGACTTGCAGTACGTCTAAATATAAATGAGCCCCAAAGCAGTAAGTATCATCTACTGTACCTGTTGTAGTAAAGACACCTATACATTTCAGAGCTTGCTCATGTATTTTGATGTACAAGTGGTTCATTATACTGTAAATGATCACAAGAAATCTTATTAGAAAATGCATGTGGCTATAGAGATCAATGCTAGGAAATGGGTCTGATAATCCCATTTGAATGTAAATATATCTCTGATTTCCTTTTTTCCTAAGAATGTAACAGCTACATAATGGGATTAAGGTGCAATCAGGGAGAGTTCTTGACTCTTCAGGGTAGTGATGGCCATTGGCACCATTGATGGTATATGGTTGATGTCAAATACTTCACTATCAATGGTAGTGAACCAGATGTTTTTTTTTTCTTGCAGTTTAAAACCACTGTTGGTACTACTGTATATAAAGTAGTTATATAACATCAAGGGTTTATACCACCATCAGTATCTATGGGAATTATGCTGATATCCATCCCTTGCTGCCACATCAAGGAGTCTCCCTGACAATCAAGGATGCTGTAAATACACTGCAAAATGTAAGGGAATGTATTATGCAGTATCGCCTACATACAGTAGATGTATCCTTAAATAACTACAAAAAATTGTATAGTATCTTCATTAACTTTTCAATAAGTGTATGCCTAAAATGTGTAGCTATATATTTTTAATTCAATTAAAGTTTTGCTTTTTTTTTTTGGGGGGGGGGGGGGGGGTGTTTCTAAAATATTGCACTGTTTTTATAATGTGATTAAATATATAAATGAATGAACAGATAAATAGAAATATTTTCCAATAAAGTATGTCAGCTGTACATAACAATATATGTGAGCATTTTGTTCACATTCTCCAGGACTGTTTAATAATAAGCAAGTCTATTTCATTTTGGTACATATGAAATCCCCAAGTCATTCACTGAGGAAACTCATTTCCTGCTGCTGAAAGACAGTCTCCATCACAAGACAGTGATATCTGCATCAACAAGCTCAGCATTGGGGGGGGGGAGCAATGTTTTCTGTATTATAGGAATAGTTATTATAGGCGGGAAAAGCAATCATGTCTACCCAAACAGTCTGTTAATGCACAAAGATTGGGGAAGCTGTGAAGATTATGGAAATATATATTTGATAATAAATTCAATCATCTACAAAAATGTTGATATCATTAATGATATAAGCAGAGTGACTTCTATTAGGTTCTTATAAACACTTCTTTGACAACAGGGAAATGATTGTATATACACATCCCTCAGGCAACAAATATAATATGGAGATAAAACACTTCTGTGCATGTGCACACATTACTTATACATTACTAATTGTTCATTAATTCAGCTGTGCATGGCATAATATACAGATATTATTCTTAGATTTATCATAACGGTATTTTCAGAATCTAGACAAAAAGAAAAGTAATATTAATATTATAATAATAATAATAAAAAATGCCTTGATAGCCATCTTTCGATCCTGTACATACTGTAGTAAACAATGCTTGTCAGAATGTGTAACCAAATATACAACAAGCATTTCACCTGCTTCTACAATAAGTTGTTCTTGACCTCCACCAGTTGAGAGTCACCAACAAATCTAATCAGAGATGTGTATTCACACAAAGGGGGTTAGGAAAATATATAGCCTTAGGCTCAATTCATCGACACAGTACTTATTGTCATTAACAATACCACACGTGTATATGGGATTTAAGTTTAACATTAAGATATGGATAATGCAACTTTTGTAGATGATGATAGTAAGGAAAATCACAAACACACATTATATATCATCATTATATATAAAAAAATGTAATCTAATTTGTGTAAATGTTTCTTACTATTTTGTATACATTAAAAAAAGAATACATTCTGAACACTATATAATCAATGTTAAACTATCCGGGAATGTTATTTGGAATATACTAACAATCGCCACTTACTATATTTATCAATGTACCTTTGCTGGAAACATAGTGACTATAAACTACAGATGTCCTGCATGTGTGAATGCATTCAGATTAGCCAAATTGCACAATACTGATTTTTTTCTCCCACACAATAAACATAACAAAAGCAGAGAAAGAAAGTCCCAAAGAGTCCCTGCTGACAATGAGGTTTCAGGTCAGAATGAGTTACTTCATCCTTACCACAAACATTGCTCATAGTAGAAGTGTGGGACTAACGGCAGTGGCTTAATATCTGTTCAGAAAGATCAGGTTGCTGCTCATTCAAAGCTGTTAGCCTAGCTTGATTAATGTCATTTATCAACTATCACTCAGCATGTAATTTTCTATGCAGCTAGGAGAATCTAAGTCTGAGAATGAACTATTTTACTTAATAGGGGAAGTTCATGTGTATCTGTCAAAAATGACAGATTCATTTGTTGAGCTATTACTTTATCAGTGCCATTGCTCATGCACTATGTTGCACTCTTTTCGTGCATTTCTGTTACTACCCTTCAGCAATACACCGAGTACTATGGCTAAGAAACAGCATGAATGAGTCATATATAAAGCTTAGTGATAGTTGATATGTTCTGATGGTATACATAAAAGTATATAAATTAAATGTCAATAATAGAATTATTACTATCCTGCTTCATGTGATATCGTATGTCACACGTGATGCCTGTTATCTGAAATGCTACAAATATCGATAGTTACCCGCAACAGTTAACTTTAAACACAATAGCGGTGTTCCGTTAGAACTAGTTGCTACTGTAGTCTATGAACTTCCTGAGCTCTCATTCATTTGTATTCTAGAAAGGAGCTGTCCTTTCAGCACCACCGTGTTCCATTCACACCATACAGTGGAGCCGCTGCTCGCAGTGTAACATCACACCTGCTGTCATGCCTGCGTACACATACATCACTTACCTGGGCTGCCGTGATACTGGGTGAGCACTGCAGCGTTTGCACGATATCTAGGGGGAACCCAGTCCTTGTCCTGTCAGTGTGAGAGTGCTGCCTCCCCAGCTGGTGACTCTCAGCATCAGCAGTCACTCCCTTCCCTCCCCTCCCTCTGGCTGCCCCTGCTACCTATCACCACCAGCAGGGAACTCTGCCTAGTCTGCGGTGATGGATAGCGATCAGCTACAGTAGGTCTCAGGCAGCCTGTCCGTCCTGCGCTCACAGTGACTATTGCCGAGGGAGGCGCCTCCCATTCTATGTAACGCAGCTGAAGAGAAATAGGGGGATTGTGTTGAGGTGGGGGAGGGATGACCTTGCATTTTGACAATAGCACTACCAGCTTTAAAGGCTGGGTCCCCCGGAGCCCAACCCATGTTTAACCTTCTTGTAAGGATCCTAATGATATGCTTCATTTTTTCTGTCATCTTTTCTAGATTGGGCAGTGTAATATTAATCATGCCTGACTACAAAGAATAGACGGCATACTCCCTTCTGAAACTCGTCCTGGTTACAAGCAAAGAAATTCATGAATTAGTCATACACATCAGTCTAGTACTGCACTGTGAGGAGGCTGGCATTGTGCTAGACGTCCTTTCAGAAACTGTGATAGTGCTTCGGGCTTTCACTGACTGTGCTAAAGGTTTCTAAAAAACATTGTTGTAGTAGAACACACTCTCTCTCTCTCTCTCTCTCTCTCTCTCTCTCTCTCTCTCTCTCTCTCTCTCTCTCTCTCTCTCTCTCTCTGCCACTCTTTTAGCAGGTAATCTAATGGTCTTCTGTCATCTAGTCTTGCAATGACATCAAAGCAATTTGATTGAAAAACCACCAAAATGGTTTTATCTAAGTTCAAGAATCACATACATGTAACATCAGTAGTAGTAGTAGTAGTATTAGTAATAATAATAATAATACTAATAATAATAATAATAATAATTATTATTATTATTATTATTATTATTGATGGTTGAAAATCATGTATTTTTGTTGTCCATACTTAAAGGCCCTCATACACTATGCGACTTGTCTGAGGGGAGAAGTTGTAATCAATTTCCCTCTTGAGCCTCCCGAGAGGCTCACATACAATTTGGCACTTGATGTGCCATTTTTTCTTTACAGCTAAATTCCCCAAAACAAGAGTTTTCTGGGGTTACGGCAAATATGAAGTATCACCTGAATGCATCAGAAGGGACCGCAGCAGGAATCTCCAATCCTTTCGGAGACCTGTCCCTGCGTGTGCAGGCTAATACATCTCCGCGATAGGATCGCATAGTACAATGTGATCCTGGGTGCTAATATTCCAGACTGTTAATGCGATCCTTAATAAATGGGCCCCAAAGAGTCCTGGGGCAGCGGGGGGCAGGAGAATTTTAAGAAATACCTTAATTAAAGAATGGACACCTCTCTCTGCCAATCAGCGGGCACCCATTTTTAAAAAAAAATCTCCTGCCCAATGCTCGCATGCCGCACGAGACCATGCATCGGATCAAATTGGATGTCATACACATGCGATTTGAACCGATTTCAGGCAGTGTATGGGGGCTTTTGCACTCATAATCTTCAGCTGTTTTCATGTTTCCTCCTGATAATAATACTACCACTGCTGTACCAGTGATATAACACAGCTAAGCCTGACTGGTGTTCTCGCATGTGCAGGAAGAGCTGATGTCTGAAGGAAAGAGCCCAATTTAGAAAGAGGGATACCAATGGATCCTTCTTCCCAACGCAGGATACCTTCTCATAGGAAGGAGCAGAACTTTAAGAATGAATTCCATCTTCCCTGGTAATCAAACTCCAAAACTGATGTACAGTATTTTCAGTATTTGATAAATTGGGAGATATGAAGGTCCCCATACTAGTGTGTGAGGACCATGTTCCACTTCTGGGATGACAGGTAAGTAGGAGATGTCCTCGTTACCTATTTAATGAATGGATCCAACCAGTGGTGTAACTAAGGGTAGGCAGCACTAGTGGTCGCAGGGGGAGCCGGCGCCACCGGGGCGCAGCAGGGTCAGGGCGCACTCTGGAGCCGAAGGCTGTCCTGACTCCTGTGTAAGCTCTTTAGGCAGGAAGCTATGTATGTATGTATGTAATGCCGAGCTGCCTGTAGGTGGCACTGCTGCGCACAGCTCCTCGGATAACAGGAAGCTCTCAGGATATGTGACAGGCTGACTCTCCAGAAGTTCCCAGCAGCACCGGCCTTATCCAATTTGTTGCCATAGGCAAGAATTTTTGTTGCCTCCCCCCCACGCCTATATCCCAGCACACATGCGAATGGATGTTTAGCATAAACATCCATTTACAGCCTTGCACGCTGAGGCAAAATCATCCAATGTGCCAACCATCGGATGATTTGTACAGCGCTTGCAGATCTTAGACACCTCTCCACCTCTCCACACTTTAAACAGGATGGGGGGGGGGGGGTGGGGGACAAAACTTAATCACAGGCAGCAGCTGGGATAACCTTACACTTGTGAAGAGACCTCCTTCCCCCACATAACAGCTTATAGAAACCCCCTCCCCCCCCAGCTCCCCGGCATGCAGTGCATGTGCATGCCAGCAGAGGTTTTAGAACGGATTAGCAGAGTGCATTGGGATAATGCTTAACTAACCGATTGCGATCTACCAGCAGAAGCTCCGCAATCGACTGGTAGATCGCGATTGACGTTCTGGCCACACCAGAACAATGGCATAGGAGGCTGCAGTGATCACGAAAACCCCCCAAAATAGTGGGTCCCCTCACTTACAAAAATTGGGGTCCTACCTATGGAATAAAGACTCCTCTTCCCTTCCCCCTAGCATGGCATCGACAGAAGCCTCCTCCTGTCCCCCACATGGCATATACCCATAGCAGATGACCAGCCTGAGCCAATGTTATAGTACCAATTCACATTACACCACACATTAGTACCACTTCTACACATTGGGCCTTATTCTACAGTAGTTTACTCTTTCTGACAAAATCCTTCTTACACGGACAAAACCATGTGCACTGCAGGGGGGCAGATGTAAAATGTGCAGAGAGAATTAGATTTGGGTGAGTTATTTTGTTTCCGTGCAGGGTAAATACTGGCTGCTTTATTTTTACACTGCAATATAGATCTTACTTTGAAGTAAAACCCCACCCAAATCTAATTCTCTCTGCACAAGTAACATCTGCCCAACCTGCAGTGCACATGGTTTTGTCCATCTAAGAAGGATTTTGTCAGAAAGAGTGAACTAGAATAAGGCCCATTGTGCCAGCTAGAACCACTTGGACACACTGTGCCAGGATTACACACACCATAATACCCATTACACATTTTGCCACACACCGTTATGTCCATTACACAACATGCCACATACTGTACCATAATGTCCAGCATTGCAGCCTGTTGCAATGCTTATGCTTATATGTTTAAATAAACTTAAATTTTTTCACTGCATGGAAGTTTGCTGAGACCTGCCTTATTCTACGAGATATATATATATATATATACAAGGTATATACACACAAACAGTATGCCTGATGAAAATACCCACAGGGTATTGAACCGCTGCTGAGAATAAAACCTGCATTCATCTGCTAAAGTCTTTTATATATATAACAGAAGAAGAAGGAAGAGGGCACTCACCATTGAGATGAAAAAATCTTAGAGGAATTTATTGGTTATAAAGCATGTTAATGTTTCGATCCCCACCTGGATCTTTGTCAAAACATCAGCACAGGGTACAGAGTGATCCTTTCACTACATCCACACCAGCCAAAATGGTCAATCAGCAGGGTATATATAGGCATATATGTCACATGGGCTTGTGATCCACCAATCATGTCATCAAAGCCCAAAAACTATAGTTACAGAGGATTTATCACATTTAGAAACTAGTATATAAAGGTAATGAAGTGCCCCCAAGTACTCAGTCAAAAAGCGCTATTAACACAGTGCTATAAACAGGAAAAATTGCATAAAAGCAACTCGGGACACTGCATCGGAAGTACCATGCGTTCCAAAGCCTTGGAACGCACGGCCATGACCGGAAATTACGGCTGCCGGCATTCTATAAAAGGGACAAATAAACAAAGACGCCGCACCGGCTGCCGGCATTCAGTATTGAGAATAAAAAATACAATGGCGGCTCCCGGAAATAATATGCGTTCCATTCTAATGGAGCGCACATCCATAACCTAGGCAGCGGGGCAGAACATTATCTCTTCATATACAGCAAAAAATGAAAAGTATAAGAATTAATCGTCTTTGAAAAATCATTAAGTGACCATATGTTATACTCTATCCTGCTTGATGACCAAATTTCTTCATCAAACATATTATATTAAAAAACTTTATTTATAAGAAAAAAACAGACACACAACATAAAAACACCATTAAAAGCTAATGTATCGACTATTGTCGAGTAAAAAAAGAAAGAAAAAAGAAACCATGGAAAACCTATTTGGTTTCACCATGGAAATTAATGAGGAAAAGTGTTCTCATTAATAAAGGTGCAGGGGGAACATTGTTCACCCTATTGATTCTACTAATCCAATTTGGACCGTCACTCAAAAAAGCTTTTTATAAAAAGACATTTAAAGAATTATATGCATTTAACCCCTTGGGGGTCACGGTTCCAAGTTCAGTGATCCACTTTGCCTCTCGTTGTCTCAGTAATCGCTCTCTGTCTCCTCCTCTCGGTGGTTGTGGAACATGATCAATTAACATGCATTTTAGACTCGAGACAGAATGATTCTTGTGCATAAAGTGCAGGGCCACTGGTTTATCACTATTCCGAGTGCCAATGGCCAAACGGATGGATTAGCTGGAAATTTGTGTACTATACTCAGGATCCGGGCGCTCTCCTAACGGATATAGTAGGTAGTATCGGAAGTTTGAAAAAAATGAAGGGAGTGGTATATGGGATATACGGAATTGAAGAATACTCCCCTCTAATGTATCCTTGGATCCTCTTCTTATCTGTTTTCAACAAATAATTCCTCTTTCTCTCCAAACAGTTGTATCAATATAAAATGAGAGTGCATAAATTGCAGGGCCACTGGTTTATCACTCTTCCGAGTGTCAATGGCCAAACGGATGGAGTAGCTGTTCCTGATTTCAGGAAGTGCCACCTATTTCATATATACACACGTATTATATTATATTTATACACATAAACACACACACACATACACACTGCCTCCTTCACACATATATCGATACATGCACTACCTGCTATAACATGCACTGCCTCCTCACATACAGTACATACTGTACTTCTTTCACATACTACATAATGCAGTACAACCACTGCCACACATGCATGCATACAAACACTGTCTCTTTTTTATTTACATAGATACATCCACTCAGTTGCTTAAGTTTGTCGCAGTTGCCCGGAGGCAAGATAAAAATTTGTGCCCCCCCCCCCCCCCAACACACACACCATCTTATATAAATATATGTATGCATGCATGTATGTATATTATGTTTAGAATAAAGAGAGTGTGACATTTATGGTCCTACTAGGAGGAGGAGTGAGCCACAGAAGTGATATCAACGGCTTTCAATTAACTGATTCAAACTCACAGGGGAGGAGAGGTGCCCCCTTGGGAGCAGGAGCCCGGCGGGTGATGACTCCATTGCCTCCCAGAGATCTGCCTCTGCATCTACTGCCTACATAAACACATCCACCTAGGCATAAGCTGACACCCTAGGCAATTGTCTAGTATGCCTATGCCTAGGGCCGGCTCTGGTTCCCAGAACCAGGTGTGTGGACAGGGGGGTGAACGGGGACAACCTGGTCCTCTGGGTACGATATATAGACGATATATTGTTTATATGGAGGGGAGATTCAATATCACTAGAAGAATTCTGTACACATCTGAATAACAACACCAAAAACATTGTATTAACCTACAATATTAGCCAAGAACTGGTACATTTTTTGGACCTCTCAATTTTTATAGAAGAGGATAAGATCAATACCCGTACATATGTGAAACCCACCGATTGCAATTCTTTTATCCCCCATAATAGCAATCATCATAGAAATTGGTTATCTTCAGTACCCAATAGCCAATTCTATAGAATTAGAAAAAATTGCTCTAAACATGAAGACTATATAACCCAAGGAGATACTTTAAAACAGCAATTTGTCGACAAAGGATATCCATTGGAAGAAGTAAAAATCCCCTTTGAAAAATATAAAACCTATGACAGGAAACGGATGTTAAAAAAACAGACAGATAGCCAGGAGGGTACATTATCGACAACAGATACCCCAACTAAGAATTTTTCGTCGAAAAATATTCCATTCATTACCAAGTATAACAGTCAATATAAGAAATTAGAGTTTGTAATTAAAAAACATTGGGATATTTTACTCCATGATCCCACCCTGAGTGAATTTCTTGATATAAAACCTAAATTCATATATCGTAGGGCTAAGAATATTAAAAACAAACTTGTTAGCAGTGCACTAAACCAACCTGAGAAAAAGGGTACCATCAAAACGGAGGGGTTCCACAGGTGTGGTACGTGCACTATGTGTAAAAACTGTAAAAGTGACCAAACAAAAATAATTAAAGTCACTGCAACAAAAACTGGAAAAGAGTTTTCTATTAAACAGTTTATTACCTGTCATAGTAAAAATATTGTATATTTGCTACAGTGTTCTTGCAATAAGCAGTATATAGGGCGGACGTCTAGACGTTTAAAAGACAGAATGGCAGAACATGTGCGAAACATTAAAAAGGGTCTGATCACTCACAATGTATCTGCACACTTTAAGGATTGCCACAATAGTGACCCTAAACACCTTGTCCTATTTTGTGGTATACAGCTTGTTAATGGTACATGGCGAAAAAATAACGTAGAAGAGGTTTTAGCACAAACAGAAATGCGCACTATATTCAATTTCGGCACCTTACATCCTGGTGGGTTAAATCTCGATTTCGAGATAAAATGTTTTTTATGATTTTTTAATATGTACTTTTTTGAATATGAATTATGTCTTTTAGCATTTCTTAGCATTTTTTAGCATTTCTGCATTTTTGTATTTCATATTTGGATTTATAATGTGTAATTTTGTTTATCTCTACGCAACTGTATTATGCTGAACATTATCAGAAACCCAGTAAGGAAGTAGCGTTTGCGTTCCATTAGAACGGAACGCGTGGATTAATGTTTTCCCCCCCGCTATCAGGAAGTGCAGTAGCGGCATTTGCGTTCCATCGAGATGGAACGCACGCGTCATCACCTGTATGATATCCCGGACGTCGGAAGTAGTCATACTCCGACGAAGGTGGAAGTACGTGCGTTCCACGAGCGTGGAACGCAAAATAAACGAACAGCATTTATATCAGCTGTTAGTTACCTGTAAGCCCGTTTTTTCCCCTCTTATGGGCTGAAATGGATTGAGGATAGTAGCGCAGTATATACAAGCTGCACTGCGTATGCCAAAACTATACTTTTAGTTCACTTCCGGCCTGAAATGATGGACACACCCCGGATGGGATGTCCTTCCTCCCCTCAGGTATAAAAGAAGCTGTAGGAGTGATGCAAAGTACACCTTGATAAAGACAGTAGTCGAAACGCGTTGGTGGCTTTTATTGGGGTAACTACATTGGTCAGAACCTGTGTGGGTGAGTGTGTTCCGGTCACCTTGTCCTCTGTATGGTCCTGTATTCCAATTCCGATGTTTTTGCCTTTTTAATATTCCATTTTTAAATAAATTGAGTTTGCCTATTATTTGGAAGCATCTCTCCTTTGTTTGGATCAGAGAATTACCAAAGATACCCTGATATGAGGAGTAACAGAAATTACAAGTAAGCAAAACGTGAGCATCTGCTTGAAAAATTTAAGGAAAAAGATACCTTTATATATATGGTGATATTTTGTTATATGTAAGCATAGTGTAAGCTATTCCTACTTTTAGAACACAAGGGTGGTCCCTTTTCTAAAAGTTAAACTACACACCCCATAGACCTACTGGGTATGTAGTCTAACCGATTGGGTAATATTTATTCAGAATTTCTCATTTGACACCTACTGATACCGTTCCTCCGTGTTTATATTTCATAAACTCATTTGAGAGGAAAGAATAAGAGAAGAAGGTGTAAATGAGAAAACGGTGAAAAGAAACCTTTATGCGTATGGCGACGCCTCACTTTATGTAAGCAAGTGTAAGCAGAAATCAACATCTTTGACACCACGGTGATCCCATAAGAAAGTATTTTCGTCACACCCCGGAGCGGAATATTTTGGGACCCTGTTTGAAAAATCCTATTATCTAGACTTGCTACACTATTATATTCTTCTCATTTTTTTCCATATCTTCGATGCGGGAAGAAAATTTGAGAAGAACAGGAAACTGAGAACTTTCCATATCATCCCCCTAAAAAAATATTTTAGAGGTGGTAAGAGCGCTGTTTTGAGAAAGAGATATCTTATTGTTTTTCCAGGGGGGTGAATGGGCAGGGGGGTAAAGAGTGTGGGCACCATTAATGTATGCTGGCTCAGTGAGAACTATGATGTCATGGTAGCTGCAGTGGGAAGGGGGAGGACTGGGTATGTGGAAACTGGGTGCCCTCCTTTGTATGTGGGGACTATTTGCTTTAGTATTGGTATTTTGTAAGTATGCTGTGTGTGCATGTATTCTAAGTGTGTATGTATGTATACTTTGTGTGTATGCTACTGTATATGTTTATGCTATGTTTGTGTGTGTGTGTGTGTATGTTTATGTCCTTTGTATATGCTACAGTATGTGTGTCTTTCGCTTGTGTATGTTTATAAATATGCAGTGTGTGTGTGTGTGTATGTATTGTATCTGTATGCCATGTGTGTGTGCATGTATGTCCTTGGTGTGTATGTCCTGTGTGTCTGTATGATATGTGCGCATGTATGTACTGTGTGTCTGTATGGTATGTGCGCATGTATGTCCTGTGTGTCTGTATGGTATGTGCGTGTGTAGTTCCTGTGTGTCTGTATGGTATGTGCGTGTGTAGTTCCTGTGTGTCTGTATGGTATGTGCGCATGTACAGTATGTCCTGTGTGTCTTTACGGTATGTGCGCATGTATGTCCTGCGTGTCTGTATGGTATGTGCGTGTGTATGTCCTGTGTGTCTGTATGGTATGTGCGCATGTATGTCCTGTGTGTCTCTATGGTATGTGCGCATGTATGTCCTGTGTGTCTGTATGGTATGTGCGCATGTATGCCCTGTGTGTCTGTATAGTATGTGCGCGAGCATGTCCTGTGTGTCTGTATGGTATGTGTGCGTTTACTGTATGTGTGCATGTATGTCCTGTATGTATGTATGTATGTATGTGATGTGCGTGTATATGATGTGAGCATGTATGTCCTGTGTGTATTAATGGTAGGTTTTAGAAACATTTCAGGGTAACGCAGGAAAATGTGAACTGGGGGCGCCAGAATTTGTTTGGCTGGGGGGTAGTAAAATTTCTAGCTACGCCACTGGACCCAACACTTAAGTTTTACAAAAGTAGGTGAAAATTAATATTTTCTCCTACTCTTAAGGAAGATTAACCCCTTCAGTGGTACTCCCGAGACTTTTCCGGGCTAAGCTTCAGTGCCCAGACTGGTAAGTCCGGAAAATTCTCTGGAGTGCCACTGTCTGTGATGTTTTGTGCCAGGCAGTGCCGCTCAGCTGATTGCTGAGCTGAGTGCTGAGCTCAGCATCAGCCGCTGCCCGGCACCGGCTGCCCAGCCCCACCTCCTTCCCCCTGCTGTGTGCGGCGTGGCTTGCTAACGTCACACCCAGGGCTGGATTATAATGGGGGCAAAAGGGGTCAGCTAAAGGTTTTGTGCATGGAAGCTGAAGCTTCACCTATCTGCCAATGTGACAATGATTAATGGTGCTGAGCATTGGGAGCCAAGTGTGCAGTGCATTACTGGGAGTTGACTAAGTCCCATGACACTTTGCACCAGAGAGCAGAGGCTGAGATGTTTGTGTTGAGCTCTGATTGGTGGCGCTCATTACAAGCTTCTCAGGCCCATGGATAACAGCAGCAGCAGCCTAGTCATGGGAGGGTTTTTAATCAGAGGCAGCACTGGGACTTTAAGGTCTCCTACAGAGTAAGGTGCAGAGGGACAAACACAGGCTTTTCATGTGGTATGTATGTATGTATGTATGTATGTGTGTATGTGTGTGTGTGTGTGTGTGTGTGTGTGTGTGTGTGTGTATATACAGTATATATATCCCCTGAAGTTACCCATTGACCAAGTTTATACTGCCTTTACTCTGTGTTTTGACAGTGTAATATTCCCCCATGCAGTTTGTTGCCAGTAATGACAAGTGCAAGGGGGCCCCCCTGTCTAAAGTGCCCCGGGCCCCCCAAAGGCTTAATCTGGCACTGGACACCACACACAGCCGGGTTGCTGGGGAGCACTACCTAAAAGAAAAACCACTGAAGGGGTTAATAGACCCTTAATCATCATTATCCTACTGCACCACAAAACCAAGTAACTGCTACAATCATATTTGCAATGAGCTTGTTCTCAGCATGGTTAATGTGAAGCATTTTAAAATCTATGAATATCTAAAATTACCTTCAGCCTAAAAGAGATCACTTATTTACCAGCTCTTCTAGAAGTCCTGAAAAGCTGCATTAATGGCAGCTGAAATAAGAGGTAATGAGGAGTCAGTTTGGGAAATCCTGGTTGCATTTATTGAAGGTAAAAGTAATTATGCAAAGAGTTTGTACAGCTGTATGTTTTACAGCTTCCTCCTTTATGAAAATCATCAGAGAGAGCATCCTCTTGTACCTTGTCTCTTGGTAATGCTAATCACTGCACCATTTACATGGTTTGGATATATTCTCTTAAACTGGCTCATAGAAAGGAGAAGAAGGGCTTGTTCAGACAAGCTGGAAAAGCAAATGAAGAATTTGATCATGTAGGATCACGACATGCGCAAGCAGATTTTGATATCACGTGGGAGCTACTAAGAGTGACTGGCAGCAGGGATGCCAGCAGTCAGAATACTGATGCCGTTATCGTGATGCAGGAGGGAATCTCACCATTTCCCTCCCTCCCTTCCTACAGCCTAACCTTAACCTTCCACCCATCACTATTGCCTAACCCTAACACCCTGCCGCATAAACTACTTTCCCACAGCCTAACCCTAACCCCTCCATCTTAGTGCCTAACCCTCCCTCCCTGCAGCCTAACTCTAACTCAGGTCCCCTGTTAGTGCCTAAACATAACCTCCCCATCACGGCCTAATGCTTGCCCGCACTGTGTACTTACGATTGGGATTCTAGCGTCGGCATCCTCATTGATGTCAGCATTCTGGTGCGGGTCTTATGGGTAGTACTTGGAATGCTGGTGTCGATAGTCTGACTGCCAGCATGCCATTCGCTGGGATTCTATCCGCAGCCCCAAGTGCCAATGACACACAATTTTTGATTTCCACTTTCTTATCACCATTCTATGCACTTAGGGCCAGATGTATCAAGCTTCAAAAAGTGATAAAATGGAGAGTGATAAACAGCCAGCCAATCAGCTTCTGCCTGTTATTTTTCAAACCCAGCCTGTGACATGGAAGGTGGGAGCTGATTGGCTGGCTGTTTATCACTCTCTATTTTTTCACTTTTGAAGCTTGATACATCTGGCCCTAACACTGTATTTGTACATGTACATATAGCTGTAAATAGAACTGAGACAATGATGCTCTTTGATGTAGTTGAGGTAATTTTAATAACTAGTTACCAGCCCATCAAAATGATGGCACAAGATAGCAGTAATGTCAGCTCTGGTGAGTGCCTGAATAGAGAACTCTAGAATTGCTTTGCCATGTGTTATTTAGTGCCCACCAGCAGGCAAAACACTTGAATCCCCTCGTAGATACTTTGAATTTGTTTGACCAACTAAGCAAGTTGAAATAATGGAATATAATGGATGAGAAAGTTGTGCAAATTGCAAAAACAAAATATAGATAATTATGCATTTATATTGTAGTATAATGTGTAAATCTGTGTTATTAACAGGATAAAGATTTATTTATATAGTGTTAGCATATTTCATTGTGCTTTTCAAGGTATATTTTTCAAATGGAAAAGCTAAGATATGGCATTCACAAATGACATCTGCAATATAGAATTGCAGTAAACCCTGTGTACAGTGCCATACACTACTTACAGTACTTGTACCACCAGGGATTCCAGATACTGGATAGACAGTGTCTAGTTAGACTGACAATAGGTCATATTGTTGACATGGTCAAAAGGTTGATAGGTAATGTCGACTGTGTCTAAGGTAGACACCTACAAAAGTTTATATTTATAAAATGTATATATTTATATCCCTATCAAATATGATTAATTTAGTGATACATAGGTTTAACCCGAGAGTTGCTAGGCAACACTAGAGACACTGTCAGTGTTATTGCCAGGTCAGGATTCCAGTTCCGCCCATAGTCACATGACTAAGGACATTTCCATGTAGTCCTGGCCTATTCAGTGCAACCAGTAATTTAATACTTCCGGGTCACATGACCCACCTGATTGATTACGCAGCTGTGGCAAGTTTATTAAGTTGTGTAATCACTTTATAAATGTTTTTTTTTATTATGTAACTGTTTGTAACAAATAACTATTAATAAATGGGAATGCCTCCTTTTATATGTATATAGTGAAATGTATTTTACAAGACGATAACTGAGTTTTTATTATGTCAATGGGTGGAACTCACACAGGTGAGATAATTCAGCAAATCTCTGCAGTGGTATAAAATCAGGCACTGTGGACACAGTCAACACTTGCTCCTGAGGAAGCCGGACAGCTAATAATCCGGGGAAAAGCGTTGAGCACTTTAAACTGTCAGTTGATGGGGACTTTCTTCTTTGGAGACACACCCACTACTCCCTACTAAAGAGCACACCACGCTGAACTGAATCTGAGAACGCTGAGGCTGTGGGATAAAAGCACGATCCCTAATTTAATCGGATGTCAGGGTGAGCCACAATATGGGAGTGTTGAGCTCTTGAAATTATAGAGCACTGGGAAAAGCTGGTCTATTAACCATATACCTTGGATTACAAATCCCTTTATTTACCCCTGTTCAACTGACATATGACTTTATTTTTTACCACTCAAACCAATTTGAGAGAGTGAGCCACATAAAAAGTCTTCTCTATTAATAGATTTTGTGTATTATATTACATTATACTATTTTGTTTTTATATTGATATGTATATATATATATATATATATATATATATTCAAGTAAAAATGATCAATTGTTATATCGTCTTGTGTTTTTTCTTCTTTCTTACCGGAAGCACAGCGAGCTAATTAAGCAACACTATGTTTTCACATGAACAATATGTTGGTAATGTATCAATTAGGGCAGATAGCCAGCGAAGATATATAGAATAATGTAGCAAGGATAATGGCGTCAATAAGCACCTTCAGTAATAGGCCGCAGTACCATAAGTGCTTCACAAATAGCGCAGAATATTCTGTATTTCTATATATGTAAAGCAGGTTCAATTCTCTGTGATAGTTTGCAGGTAAATCAAGTTATGAGTACAAGTTTCGCATTAAGTTAATAAGATATAAATTAGGGTAAAGGCCCATACACACTGGGTGACTTTAAGCTGAAAGCCGCTCAAAACAGAAAGTTCCCGCATCATCGCCGGGGAAGCCGTTCATATGCTGGTATTATCAGCAGATGAGCAGCTTTGAGGACGGCTTTGCATAGCGCTGCGCTATGCAAAGCCGTCCTCCCCCTGCTGACGGCGCCAGGCAGGGGGAAAGCCACTCAGTGTGTATGCGACTTTCCCCTCCAGCGATGATAGCGATCATCACTGTCCATACACGCAGGGCATAATTGCCCAGTGTGTATGGATCATAAGTCTTCCAATTATATTTCTAAAGGGCTGCTGCTGCCTACTTTATATACCATAGACATTATGTGGTAATGGGTGTTCGAGGGTGGTCCCCCACTCTGTTACTAATCTGAACCAAAAAATGACAGTTGCCAAATTGTATTAAGGTGGCAGGTGATAGAATCCTCTATGTTGAATGATTAGGTATATAAATAGATTGGGTATCTGCTGTCCATTTTCACTCATAGAGGCACCATGGATAGAAATATTCCAGTGCAGCATACAGTAGCTTCCCTGAGCAACCGGGATGCGAGTACCCTGTGAGAAGCAGATATAGAAAAGAACAGCCCTGCACACAACATGCTGCTTCCGCCCATATGCTGAATAGCCTTGGTGGGCGGTAAGCGATGTGCGGTCGTAAGTTGGCTGTTAAGAAGAGGTTAGTGCAGGAGGCATGTACTAAATTTTTGCTTGCTAATTCGTCAAGGGAAGCATGTCCCAGCAAGGGAAAAAGGGAGACAGTGAAGATACCTGCGTACTACCAAGGTGGTAAATCTGTGAGTAGCCTGCTGGAGAGAGGTGCTGTGGGATCCTGGCAGAGTTTCCTGTTTGTAGATCATTTCTCCAGGGGCTTCCTCAGTATGTGTAACCCCCCCCCCACCCATCATCTGTACATGTAGCTCAATATGATAATATATTCAGCGACAGCATGTACGGAGCAGGGGTCCTGGTGACGTCACTGACCGATGGTGTTAAATATATTTGTCAGTGTGCTTGCAAAGAGAAGTAAATGAAGCGCACAATCAGTAATATAATATAACACGATTTTACTTATAAAATACTGACGTACCTTTAGGGTAAAAACAGCAATGCTTGCCAGGGAGTAGTCGGGCAGTGCGGCAGGAAGGTACAGATGTAACAGCCGTAGGCGGTGATCAGTCGCCGGCAGGAACCTCGTCAAACAACCGCTCACTCGGGTCAACTCCTTCAGATCGACATGACTGCAGAGACGCCACAACGTCGGGATCACTGGAAGCCACGCCCAACGCGTTTCGTCACAGGTTCGGGCTTCGTCAGGGGGTGTGATATTTGTCAGTGTGTATGCACTGGTGCTGGTAATTGCCAAGTGTATTCCCAGCATGCATAATTTACTGAGTTGGTGAGCTACATGTAAATGTAGATTGTTTGAAACTGACCAATGAATAGTCTACAGATGTGTGGCAAAGCAATGCTAAGTAAGTTTACTATAAACAATAAATGCCCAACAATTAATGTTAAATTCATTTGTAGTATATAGCCATAAGGGGGTATCCAATTCCAGGTCACGACTGTCCATCCGTCCCGACAGCCGTGACCCTTGCCCATTTTCATTTTGCTTGACAGCATACCACCAGGTGGGATTCTTACTGTCTTACTGGTGCTGCACATCCCTGTCTTCCAATAACCCTACATTACTGGTAGAGTAAATATCCCAGTATCATGTACATTTTGCTGGCCCTGCATATTCCAGCAATCCTGTCTCACTGGTCCTGCAAATTCACAGTACTCTGCATACCTGGTATAAGCATTTCCCAGTAATCCTGTATAGCTGGTCCTGCAGCTATCCCAGCAATCAGCAATCGTGTCTCACTGTCACTGCTACATTTCAGTGCTCTGCATGCCTGGTACAGCAATCCTTCAGGTGTTCCCTGTGACCCGCATCATCCTAGTAAACCTAAAGCTTTGTACTCAGCAACTCAACCTCATCTATCCCTGCCAAGTCTGAGTATGAGTTTACTCCATATTCTGCTCAAAGACCCCAAGTCACAGCCCAGTATCCGAGCCAGGCCCGATTTCAAAAAAAGCCACCTCCATGACAGTAACACTTTATGCCAGTTTGCAAAATCTGTAGTACTGTGATTCTCATTATAGTTAACCTGTAGTACTTCATCTGGGTATAGGAAACCTGTAGTACTTCATCTGGGTATAGGAAACCTGTAGTACTTCATCTGGGTATAGGAAACCTGTAGTACTTCATCTGGGTATAGGAAACCTGTAGTACTTCATCTGGGTATAGGAAACCTATAGTACTTCATCTGGGTATAGAAAAACTGTAGTACTTCATCTGGGTATAGGAAATCTGTAGTACTTCATCTGGGTATAGGAAAACTGTAGTACTTCATCTGGGTATAGGAAACCTGTAGTACTTCATCTGGGTATAGGAAATCTGTAGTACTTCATCTGGGTATAGGAAAACTGTAGTACTTCATCTGGGTATAGGAAACCTGTAGTACTTCATCTGGGTATAGGAAAACTGTAGTACTTCATCTGGGTATAGGAAACCTGTAGTACTTCATCTGGGTATAGGAAACCTGTAGTACTTCATCTGGGTATAGGAAACCTGTAGTACTTCATCTGGGTATAGGAAACCTATAGTACTTCATCTGGGTATAGAAAAATTGTAGTACTTCATCTGGGTATAGGAAATCTGTAGTACTTCATCTGGGTATAGGAAACCTGTAGTACTTCATCTGGGTATAGGAAACCTGTAGTACTTCATCTGGGTATAGGAAACCTGTAGTACTTCGTCTGGGTATAGGAAACCTGTAGTACTTCATCTGGGTATAGGAAACCTGTAGTACTTCATCTGGGTATAGGAAACCTGTAGTACTTCATCTGGGTATAGGAAACCTGTAGTACTTCATCTGGGTATAGGAAACCTGTAGTACTTCATCTGGGTATAGGAAACCTGTAGTACTTCATCTGGGTATAGGAAAACTGTAGTACTTCATCTGGGTATAGGAAACCTGTAGTACTTCATCTGGGTATAGGAAACCTGTAGTACTTCATCTGGGTATAGGAAACCTGTAGTACTTCATCTGGGTATAGGAAACCTATAGTACTTCATCTGGGTATAGAAAAATTGTAGTACTTCATCTGGGTATAGGAAACCTGTAGTACTTCATCTGGGTATAGGAAACCTGTAGTACTTCATCTGGGTATAGGAAACCTGTAGTACTTCATCTGGGTATAGGAAACCTATAGTACTTCATCTGGGTATAGAAAAATTGTAGTACTTCATCTGGGTATAGGAAACCTGTAGTACTTCATCTGGGTATAGGAAACCTGTAGTACTTCGTCTGGGTATAGGAAACCTGTAGTACTTCGTCTGGGTATAGGAAACCTGTAGTACTTCGTCTGGGTATAGGAAACCTGTAGTACTTCGTCTGGGTATAGGAAACCTGTAGTACTTCGTCTGGGTATAGGAAACCTGTAGTACTTCGTCTGGGTATAGGAAACCTGTAGTACTTCGTCTGGGTATAGGAAACCTGTAGTACTTCATCTGGGTATAGGAAACCTGTAGTACTTCATCTGGGTATAGGAAACCTGTAGTACTTCATCTGGGTATAGGAAACCTGTAGTACTTCATCTGGGTATAGGAAACCTGTAGTACTTCATCTGGGTATAGGAAACCTGTAGTACTTCATCTGGGTATAGGAAACCTGTAGTACTTCATCTGGGTATAGGAAACCTGTAGTACTTCATCTGGGTATAGGAAACCTGTAGTACTTCATCTGGGTATAGGAAACCTGTAGTACTTCATCTGGGTATAGGAAACCTGTAGTACTTCATCTGGGTATAGGAAAACTGTAGTACTTCATCTGGGTATAGGAAACCTGTAGTACTTCATCTGGGTATAGGAAACTGTAGTACTTCATCTGGGTAGAGGAAACCTGTAGTACTTCATCTGGGTATAGGAAAACTGTAGTACTTCATCTGGGTAGAGGAAACCTGTAGTACTTCATCTGGGTATAGGAAAACTGTAGTACTTCATCTGGGTATAGGAAACCTGTAGTACTTCATCTGGGTATAGGAAAACTGTAGTACTTCATCTGGGTATAGGAAACCTGTAGTACTTCATCTGGGTATAGGAAACCTATAGTACTTCATCTGGGTATAGAAAAACTGTAGTACTTCATCTGGGTATAGGAAATCTGTAGTACTTCATCTGGGTATAGGAAATCTGTAGTACTTCATCTGGGTATAGGAAACCTGTAGTACTTCATCTGGGTATAGGAAACCTGTAGTACTTCATCTGGGTATAGGAAACCTGTAGTACTTCATCTGGGTATAGGAAACCTGTAGTACTTCATCTGGGTATAGGAAACCTGTAGTACTTCATCTGGGTATAGGAAACCTGTAGTACTTCATCTGGGTATAGGAAAACTGTAGTACTTCATCTGGGTATAGGAAACCTGTAGTACTTCATCTGGGTATAGGAAACCTGTAGTACTTCATCTGAGTATAGGAAACCTGTAGTACTTTATCTGGGTATAGGAAACCTGTAGTACTTCATCTGGGTATAGGAAAACTGTAGTACTTCATCTGGGTATAGGAAACCTGTAGTACTTCATCTGGGTATAGGAAAACTGTAGTACTTCATCTGGGTATAGGAAACCTGTAGTACTTCATCTGGGTATAGGAAAACTGTAGTACTGTACTTCATCCTAGCATAGGAAACTTAGTCCTTAACCTGTTGCTATTATTAGGACATATTGGAGCAGATGTATTAATCTGCCCTTAACGTGTGTAATTTAACGTGTCCCACTTCTCCTGGCATAACACTCAGGAGAAGGAACAGTTTTTAACCTAATGTATTAAGATGGCGCTAGTGAGTAACGTTAATCGTTAACTCACCTCTGCCCTTTCTTTTGTTTTTCTCTTTTTACGTTCCTTTTCCTCTGCAATGCGCATGTCTGCCGCGGTCACGGTTTCCCATTCACCTTGCCTGAGGCAGCTCCTTCCCTTTCCCTGGGACATGATAGCCGCTGCCCCTGGCAACAGCAGCCACCACTATCCCCCTGCCCGCAGCAGCTGCCCCCATCCCCACGGTAGGCTGCATAATAATCTTTTACAAAAGAAAAGTCAAAAATCTCCCCCCCAGCTATTGGAGCTGGCAGGGGAGTCCGTGCAGCAGTGTGTAAATTAAAAGCCGTGGCGGCGCGGTGAGAGGGGTCCCTGCGGCAATGTTTGGAAGCCGAGGTGAGAGGGGTCCCTGCCGCGATGTGTTTTCAATCGGCGGTGTCCCTGCAGTGCATTGGAATTAAGTAGCAGCGCTATCCCCGCGGGAAGCGCTGCTGGGTTTAAAAACACTCACTGCACGCTGATTGGCTGAGATTCTGCCAATCAGCGTGCAGCAAGTGGTTTTCAAGCCCAGCCTTCCCGCGCCGCCCGGGGGATAGCGCTAGTAGTTAATTCCAATGCACTGCAGGGACCCCGCCAAGTAAACACCCATCGCGGCAGGGACCTCTCTCACCGCGGCTTCCAAACATCGCCGCACCGACTGCCAGCTCCAATAGTCCGTGGGGGTCTGGGTGGGATTGTGACTTAGAAAAGTTTGTTATTAGCAGCACTAATATATATATATATATATATATATATATATATATATATATATATATATATATATATATATATATATATACAGTATATTAGTGCTGCTCATAACAATCTTTTCTAAGTCACAATCCCACTCAGACAGGCAGATCTTTAATAAAAAAAACAAAAAAACAAATCAACCTAACGCCAGCCTGGGGCTGGCGAAGTGAAACAACGAGCTTAACGTCGGGGAAGGCAATAATACATTGCCTGCGACGTAAAAGCTCATAACTTCAAACAGGAGGACAGCGCCTGAACGTTAAGTTCAGGGCTGCCTCAGGGCGACGTTAAAAGCCCCTTTCATACATGTGCACAACTAGTAAAAAAAAACATTTTCTAGCGTTAAGTGCTACTTAAGCACTTAACGCTGCTTCATACATCTGCCCCACTGTATGTTGGTGAACTTTTAGGGAAAACAAATCAAAATTTGTAATTCTGTATAAATTATAGATTTATAAAAGCTAATGAGGAAAGCTTGAGATACTTTTGTTTTGAAGATTTCAAATTATTTACAGAGAATTAATATGGCAACAAAGTCAAATATAATGGTAATTGTAATTTGACTTCGACACAGAGCAGCTGCCTGTCACCAAATGCTAACTCATTAGCATATGATTGTAAGATGAGGCAATCTGAATGGGAGGTTCATTGCTAACCTTTGTACTCAAATGAAAAGATGGGAAGGGATGTTTATTTTTGTGGTTGCTAGGAAACCAATGGAACAGGTCAGGAAGAAGCGAGGGGTGCAAGTAACACAGAAGGGAAAGGTTCACTGAAGATCTAAATAGAACTCTGATAAAAGAGTAAGCTAATTAATTCTGATGGAGATATCTACAATTTAAGCATTCCATGTGCGCATACTTTGAATTTTACAATCCTGAAAGCTTTGGAACTTGTCTGTGCTTTGTGACTGAATATTCAGCTTCAAATATGGAAAATGCCTGTTTGTCAATTAAGATAACACACAAAGCAAAGATTGGAAATATGGTCTCCATCTGTCTCCAAATTAACTGCTGAAGACAAAAACTGACATCACCATTTATACATACTTATGACCCTTTAAGACCGTTTTAACCATTTTAAAACGGTAATATGTGTGGTCTGGAAGGTGCAGAGTGATTTTACAGTTAAAAAAAAACGGTTTTTAGAAACGATAAAAAAGCAAGGTCCTACCCATTTCAGACCTGTTTTTTTTGCTGTCTGAACGGGTCTGAAATGGTACCCAGGCAGCAGTGAACACTATGGGCTATTGCACACAATCTGGCTCCTGTCGGGCAGGGAAACCCCGCACCGCCAGAATGCTGTGCCGCACACAACAGTTTACAATGGTGGGGATGGCCACAGCCCGGCAGCCGTCCCTTCCAGTGGTGGGATCCGGCTGCAACCGGGCGGCCCGGCCGTGGCCGTCCCATGTGAATGGACACATTTGTGTCCATTATTAACTACGGTGCGCAGCACGGTGCGGGGTTTCGCTGCCCGGCAGGAGCCGGAGCGTGTGAAATAGCCTTATTGGTCTACAGCGCTGTGCATATTTAATGCACCGGCTGCTCATTACATATGCACATATGTAATCAGCCGATCATTACATATGCGCATATGTAATCAGCGGTCAGCTCATTAAATATGCACTGCGCTGGCTCAGACCAGATCAGCTACTGTTCACTGTCAGACCCCCTACCCATATGAGTGAGAGTAGTGAGAGAGAGAGAGAGCTGCTGCTGGGCTGGAGGGAGAGAGATGAGTGTCAGTGCTCACTCCCTGCAATGTAGGAGGGCAGGCAGAGTGATGCTGCTTTCACACCGCAAACCTGCTTTAGACCAGGTATTTACATGCGATGTGAAAGGGGTTAAACTTGCTCTGACCCATTTTAAAAAATGTTTTAAATACCTTGACTAAGCAGGTTCTGTGGTGTGAAAGCAACATTACCTACTTTTTAAAACTAGTTTCAGGGAGATTATAGTTGGTAGTAGAATTTTGCAAACTGCCCTATTGCGTTGGAGTGTCATGCTCCTCCCAAAGGGTGTGTCTAGTTCCATATATAAAGAGATTGTGAAAAGATTGTGAACGTGGCACCTAGAAGCATGGGTGTGTACTGCTACATCTGAAAAGGAATCTTTTAAAATGACACAAATGTAGATGAGCCCCAAAGCAGTAATTAAGAGATACTCTACTTGGTATAGTGCTTGGAAATGGTACAGATGATTCAATGTACAGTAAATGTATCTACTGTATCTCTCATTCCTTTTTTCCCCAAAAATGTAAGAGTGTAATGTGGGCTAGGTGAAATTAGGGATTGCTAGACTAATGAGGGAGAGAGGGAGATTGCTGTTATTTCAGGTAGTCTCCTGCAGAATGCACGCGGGAAGGCAACTATGCATTTATATCTGACATACAGTAATACCCTGAAGTTAATGTGTGGTATAAATTGCATTTTTCAGGTTATGTCACAGCAACTGAGTTGGAAATTTGAACACTTTTATCTAGCACTTCAGGAGGCTGCAAGAAAAAATGTTGTGCTGGAGGTAATTGGCGTCTGATCGGAGCAACAATCGCATAGCTCCATTACTATAAACAGCCAATAGGGGGCGAGTAGCAGAATTGAATCTCCCCTAGTGAAAGCAAGGATTAGGGTAAGATGCCCCACCTATCATGCTTTACAATTGGGATGCGGTTTCATGCTGGCATGCTGTGCTTGTTTTTCTCCACACATTCTGTAGGTGTACATTTACTAAGAATCGTGTGGTGTGAGTTTGCATTCTTTGGAGAGACTAACGTTTTTGAACTTGCTTGGACATTTACTTAAGCCAAACACGTGAGTAAAATCATTGTAACTGCAAAACATTAATAAAGCTGCAAAGAAAAAAAAAAAAGAAAAAAATCCCGCATAGGTGCTAATTCAGAGTTGCTCATTCAGGTCCGAATTAGTCCCCGTCTCCGATAGTGGGGGTCTGCGCATGCACAAAGGTGCTAACCCCACCAGCTATTGCCTTTGGAGATTGGGGCGTTCACACATTGATTGGCAGCTAGGGGGCGCTCCAGAGTGGACACCTGGCATTTCGTGGGCTCATAGAAACGCTGGGTGGGCCCCAGGGAACTTTATCTGCATACCAATTAATGTTACACTGTTTGGCTGAAAAACACTGTAGCATAAAATGTTTCATACAGATACAGTCAAAATGAAACACAGAATATAGGCATGCTGCATATCATTTTAATTAGCAGAAGCTGTTAGTGATTTCGATTCACATAACGCAGAGGATGCATTCAATGGGGAAAAAATGACATGTACATGATCTATTTTGATAGATCAAAGTATATTTTGCATTTCTGAGGTTAAAAATAACTTTTTAAATGTTTGAATTAAAAAATTGACAAATACAATGTTCCACTTTCGCCGGATTTGTAAAATGTCCTACTTTTGCAGAAAAACCTGAATTATGACAAAATTGGACCTAGATGGGCTGTCATTAGATCCCGGCCAATATGTTAATAGCTATTCCACATCTCCATGTTTTATTTCCGAGTAAAATAATGAATGTTTATTTTGCATAGCAATAGCAGTAGAGATAGAAAAGCAGGCAGTACTAAAGTGGAGTAATAGAATGAAATCATCATTTCCCAGTGCAATTATATTTTATTTTACAACAGCTATTCATTTCATTAAATAGTACTATAGAATGTGGGGTACTCGAATGCTATTTTATTTAGCTTTACAGCATAAGAGCAGCCTCTGCCCTCTGTTTGACATTTGTGTATGTCCATTTACTCTGCCCCCTTCGCTCGCATAATGATTGAGTGAATCAGTGCTCACCCACCTATTACATATTCAATCCCAAGAGCTCTGGGGAATCCAGGAAACTGATGAAGAAAATATCCACCAGCTAGCATCAGGGGAGTATTGTTCCTAATGATCTGGTGAAGGCACTGAGATTAGCATGAGTAGTCTGCTCCTATTTAACCCCTTTAGTGTGCAGCCAATATCATTGTTTCTCAATATGAATTTTACTTGGACTAACGTGCTTTAAAGCTACTTATTTAATATAATTTTTTGTGGTTCCAGAGATTCATCAATAAACTGGTTCAAATCTTCGCCGTATAGATTTCCAAATATACTTTCTTTACAAATGGTCTTATGTAATAAAGGTATAAACAGTCAGGTATTTCTTAATTATACAATATTTATATTTGAATGCTGTTTGTATGGGTCCCAGCAGGGCCAGCTGGATATCACATATGGGGGTTAAGCAGGAGCATGATTTAGCCCATATAAGGAATGAGGTATTTGCGTATACTGTAATATTGCACTATAGGTAAAAAAGAAAAACACAATTGTGCTGGTAGTATGTTTTCCATGTAAAATCCTATGAAAATGGCTAACAAGATATGGTCTTAATATTATCAGAGAAAAAGGTGACATACTGCACTGTATCAGTGGCGTTGCTAAGTTTTGGGCGCCCCCCCCGCCGTTAGGGGGGGCGCCCCCCTGCCGCAACCCCGCCAAGCACCCGCCGCCCATGCAAACCCCCCCCCCAATCCCCCGCAGCCTTACCTATCACGCTGGTCCCGTCGGCTCCATTCTTCTGCAAAGGACCACCACAAAATAGCCGCCCTCATACAGCAGACAGTTTCAGAGAACTGTGTGCTATATGGGGGCGGCCATTTTGTGGTGGTCCTCAGCAGAAGAACGGAGCCGCCGGGACCAGCGAGATAGGTAAGTCTGCGGGGGATTGGGGGGGGGGGGTGTGTAACTATAGCACCGCAGCCCCCGGCGCCCCCACATGCACAGCGCCCCCCCGCTGTGGCGGGGGCTGCGGTGCTATAGTTACTCCGCTGCACTGTATACTGTTTTATTACAAATATCTGACCCCTCAACAGGGGTCAGATAAGTCTACTTACTAACCCTCCCAACAGCCTAACAGTCACCTCCCACTGCAGACAGGGCTGTCTTTTTATATGGGCTTAATGGGCACTTGCCCAGGGACCCCATGTGTATACTGATAGCTGAGGATCCCCTTTTTCCAGGGAAACCAGAATTTTGAAAATCGGCCCTGGGGAACTGGAGATATCCATCTTCAAAGCAGCAGTCCACATCCGACCTGTTAATTGCAATTCCCAGTCATATTTCTCAGGTTCTCTCTGACTTAAAGTTGTTCTGAGAGTATACTCCAAAAGCTGGGACTCTCCCCTTTCTTTTGACACTAGAGCTTGTCTATATCATGCCCAGAACCAGAGATATCAGCCTTCCAGCAGTCGGTCCCTGCTCCATCTCCAAACGTCTGGTGTACAGTTTTAAGTTTTAGTCAATGGATTGTTCTGGCTCCTGATCTCTAATCCCCAAGTCCCCAGCACCTCCTGAAAGTTGGGACTCTAGGCTTTTATACTATTGAAGGCTAAAAAAATTATTTCCAGATAATGGTGATATCTGCAGTCAAACAAGCTGCCCTTCCACCAGAAAATGACGAATATTAAGCCCACTCCATTATCCAACCCTCCCCTGCGTATAAAACACCCCCTACCTCCCTGGAAGTCATTTACAAGGGACCCTTCATTCAGCTTGGTGCCCCCCTTCCACACGTTAGTGTTCTGCCTCCCACCACCTGTGCAGTAAAGGAGTAATTAGCAGAAGTTACTGCTCCAGGTCCTACATGTTGAAGATAGAGCACCCCCTGCCGCCCGTGGGACATCAAAGCTGCTGCTGATAGCACCTCCCACCCCTAGGAGGGGAGAATGGGTTAGGGCCCCAGTGCATTGCTTTGCCCAGGGGCCCACGCTGCTGTTAAGACGGCCCTGACTGCAGACAAACCCTAACCCCCCAGTGCCTAATCCTAACCCCCCCCCCCTTACATTCCCCCGGAATACTTATGTTCATCATCCCGACAGTCAGGATTCCAGCATCCTTGCTGATGTCAGGATTCCAGCGCTAGCATCCTCTATGATGTCGGGATTCCAGTGCCAGTCTCCTGGTGGTAGTCGTGATGCTGGCGTTGGTATTGTGAACACTGGCATCTCGACGGCCACAATGCTGAAGGCATCCCCTCTTAGACCCACATTTAAAAAATAAAAAAACATTAGCTAGAAATGTTCCTTTTTATGCTTTCCTGCCAGGTTATAATAACAAATGTGTTTAAAACTGCATCATGCAGATAGCTTTGCTGCACCAGCAGTGATATTACACCATGCCGCCAACCTTTAAACCTCCTCCTCACTATAGTATACATTTTACATACTCATTCTGGCCTTATTAATGTTATCCATGCTTTGGCAAACACCTGATATTGATCTATTTTTCCAGTTAGTTAAGTGAGAGTGAGACACATTTTCTAATAAAGTCCTCGGCATGTACTGTATTAATAACTATACAAATGTACATAGATTATTATTAAAATTACATTGTGAAGATAACTGTAATATCAAAGCAGTTCTACACAACAATCTGTTATGTAGTACAAAGCACCCACTGATGGGTTTAGGTGATTTACAATCAAAGGCTCAGGGGAAGGCGGGGATAAGTTGTTACAATGGGGGAGATGTATTAACCTGCAGTTTACGTTTTTAAAATAACGGGTCCCGCTTTTAAAGCATAATGTGGAGAAACGGGCACCCGTTATGAGCAGATGTAATACCCCCCAAGCCGATAAGGAGAGCCATTATTCCCAGCGTTAACGTCTCTCCTTATCGGCTCCCCCGGCATCCTGATCATGTGCAATCTCCCTATATCCACCGGCCGGCTCTAATGGGCATACGCAATATCTCGCTACTACCGCGAGATCTCCAGCACAGCCCGGAGCCACAGCAGGGATAGCGTTGCTATCGATGCTGAGCACAAGTGAGTGACAGGGGGTCTCCCAACTGCCCCACCGCCTGAATATGCTACCCACAGGTGGGAAAGAAGGACAGCTCACAAAAAATTAGACTGTCCCATTAAATGATGACAGTTGGGGGGTATGGTGCTACCATTTTTATTATTTTACTTTTTAGTTTACTGGGGTTTTTTTTCTGTCTAGGTTCGCCATGGTTAGATATTAAAGAAAGAAAACAATCAGAGCGAGGTACAATACAAGATGGCAACAAATAAATGTCATTAATGGAATTTTTTTTAAGAAAGCAGCTGATTTTCATTAAACTTTGACACTACACCAGTATACTGTAAGAAGCCAAACTAGAAACTGGTAGGAGCTAACGTCACACAACCTCCCCAAAAAGGCTTGGACCCGCCTTTTCCATTAAAAAATGTCCGGGTGACTCCCACAAACGCCAGCTTGCACACAGCAGCTGAACATGCGCATAAAAACCCATGAACATGGGCAGTCGCAAACATTCGGTCCCCCGTACGAACTTTCAGGGGACCGATCGAATCAGAATACTATTCCCCCCCCCCCCCCCGTAATCAGAAGAGCTTCATTTGAACATTCACATCAGTCCCTGCCCCAGTGGAGCTAATTCCCTACCACATGTACATGCAGACACATTCATTCTAGGGTTAATGTTGTTGGGAGCCAATTAACCTACCACTTTTAGATTGTGGGAGTACCCGGAGGAAACCCACGCAAGCACAGAGAGAATATACAAAATCCACAAAGTTAGGGCAATGGTGGCAATCGTAAGCAAACAAGAAGAAGAAGAGTGAGCAGCGCAAAACAGTTATTACTGTAAAAATATATAAGCAATTGGATGGTCTTCACAAAATGTAATAGTAAAATACTATAAATCAAAACACAATAGAAAACCATGATATCGGTCAGTAATAAGCCAAATATCCACCCATGCCAAATGTCAATTTGTGATAACCATAGTTTTCTAATGAACACTTTTTATATTAAGATTTTGTATTGATTATTTTACAACTCATCCCCATAGGGGGCAGATTGTTACAATAATTTTTGTTCTGAAAACTGTTTTTTTTTTTTTTTACAATAATCACTTACACCGACTTACACCCAGTATAGATAGAAGAAAGAATACTGTTTTGTATGTACATTTTTCTGTTTGGTTGTGATGAATTTTTTTTAGATATGTGAACATCTGTATTTGCCTTGCCTTCCCCTATATTTTGAATATATTTTGTATTGATGCATTTGTAAGAGTGGATTGGTTTCTCCTGGGACATTAGCACTGGTCTACAATCATGGTAATGTGAGGTTGGCAAATGACTTCCTCTGATAAACAAAAATACACAGCCAACCCAATTTGGCATGTCCTGTAAGCCCCCAGATGTTCTTTCAGTGATAGTGAATGCAAAAACATTCTTAAAAAGCCCGTAGGAATTGTATAATGGGATTTAAGGAATACCCATTGTTGATTAAAGATTTATGAACGATTGTGTGAAAGATTTGATCCACAAAATCTACCATGAAAATAAATATGATGACAGCTGATGAATATGTATCAAAGAACTGAACCTCACAAACAAAATAAACAGTGATCCAAATAATCTAAATTGGGATATAGTAATGTATAGAACAGGATGTCTGTTTGCCATTAACCTTAGTGATGCTGGATCTTGCTCTAGGTTGGCAATAATTACAGACCTACACATAAATCTATTCTAAGTACAATTCTCATGCTAAACAACATTCATGTTAATAAATTAATGGAAACTTGTTTTTAACATTGTAACTTACAGTACTTCAACCTTATGAACCATTTTTTTGTGTCAGCACAGCTCTGTGTACATATACTGCCATAGGCAAACACAGGGGGGGGGGGGGGGGTTATGGTTGCCTGAAAACCCCCTTCCTCTTGGCAAGTCCCTTAAATTATGACAGCAATAGCACTGGTATATAATATGATCAATAGAGCTGCCACCACATAAGTGTAAGGGACAAAGCGGTGCTGCAGCACATGCCCTGTAGGAGCAGCTTCTTCTACCAAGTTTGCTGCGTGTGTGTGTGTGTGTGTGTGTGTGGATCTGAGCCCTCAAACATCGCAATGGACCAGAGAGCAGCTGCCAGGAGAAAGAGACAGGAGCCTTACCATGCAGTGTGAGATTGTGAGCTTATAAAGTGCAGTACTGGTTCTATTATGTTTCTCTATTTATTTATTATGATATATTTAACCTTTTCCTGACCATTTATCTTATTTAAATGTTTGAAACAGCCTATATTATACACCATCTGTACTGTTAAATATTAATACTGTCTTCCATAAAGGAATCCATTGTATAAAAAGACCAATTTTCAGGGCTGTTACCATTCCCCTAGCTTACTCCAATGCGCTGCAAAGTATGAGATTTTGGATTACATTTGGAAACCCCCCTCTTAAAATCCTGCATTTGCCACTGACTGTATCTGTGTATGTCTGCAGCCTAGGCCCTATAGCACTGATGCACTCCCTCACCCCTTGGCCTGGGCTCTATCACACTGATGCAATTGCTCACTCTGCATCCTGTGCTTTATCACACTGAAGCAATCCCTCACCCCATGGCCTGGGCTCTATAACACTGATGTGCTCCCTCACCCCGTGACCTGTGTTCTATCATACTGACGCAATCCCTCAGCCTGCGGCCTGTTCTCTATCACACTGACACACTCCCTAACTCTGCAGCCTGGGTTCTATTATACTGATGCAGTCCCTCACCCTGTGACCTGGGCTCTATTACACTGACGCATTTCCTCACCCTCCAGCCTGGGCTCTATGACACTGACGCACTCCCTCACTCTGCAGCCTGGGTTCTATTATACTGATGCAGTCCCTCACCCTGTGACCTGGGCTCTATTACACTGACGCATTTCCTCACCCTCTGGCCTGGGCTCTATGACTCTGATGCACTCCCTCACTCTGCAGCCTGGGTTCTATTACACTGATGCAGTCCCTCACCCTGTGACCTGGGCTCTATTACACTGACGCATTCCCTCACCCTCCGGCCTGGGCTCTATGACTCTGACGCACTCCCTCACTCTGCAGCCTGGGTTCTACTACACTGACACAGTCCCTCACCCTGCTGCCTGCCCTCTATCACACCGGTGCAGTGGCGTAACTATAGAGGGTGCAGGGGGTGCACTTGCTATGGGGCCCTGCAGCTGGGGGGGCCCGCGTGATAAACAGCCAGCCAATCAGCTCCTACCTGTCATGTCACAGACTGTGTTTGAAAAATGTCAGGTAAGAGCTGATTGGCTGGCTGTTTATCTCTCTCCATTTTATCACTTTTGAAGCTTAGAGAATCTGGCCTATACCCTCCCCACCACCTAGCGCCTCTCTATCACTTCCCCTCTGCCTATTGTCTCACTATTCCCTTCCCTCTGCCTAGCATATTACTATCCCCTCCCCTCTGCCTAGCATCTCACTATCCCCTCCCAACTGCCTAGCGTCTCTATCCCTTCCCCTCCACCTAGCATCTCACTATCCCCTCCCCACCGCCTAGCATCTCACTATCCCCTCTCAACTGCCTAGCATCTCTATTCCTTACCCTTCACCTAGCATCTCACTATGCCCTCCCCAATGCCTAGGGTCTCTCTATCCCCCTCCCTACCTCCCTGCATCACTCTATCCCCTCCCTACATCTCACTATCCCTTCCCTACTGCCCTGCGTCTCTATCCCTTCCCCTCCACCTAGTATCTCACTATCCCCTCCCCACCACCTAGGGTCTCTCTATCCCCCTCCCTACCTCCCTGCATCACTCTATCCCCTCCCTACATCTCACTATGCCCTCTCTACTGCCCTGCGTCTTACGGTCACCTCTGTACTGCCCTATGTCTCGCTGTCACCTCCCTACCACCTTTCATCTATTGCCTCCCTATTGCCCTGCATTTATCTGTACCCTCCAACAGATAAAACTTGTACTGCACCACATTATGGTGGTAAAGGGTTGAGCCTGCAGTGCAGAGTTTTTTTTTTTTTTTTAAATCTGGTGGCCATGTTTTATTCATGGGGGGACCCTTTCAAGATTTTGCTATGGGGCCCACAAAGCTGTAGTTACGCCCCTGCACTGATGCATTCCCTCACCCTGTGGCCTGCACTCTATCACACTGATGTGCTCCCTGACCCTGCAGTGCGTGCCTTTAACCCCTTCCCGACATTGCCTTTTATGTTAATTTTTTTTTTTTTCCTCCTTGCGTTCAAATAAGCGTAACTTTTTTAATTTTCCAGCTATATAGACACATGAGGGCTTTTTTTTTGCGGGACAAGTTGTACTTTGTAATGGTACCATTTACTATACCGTATAATATTCTGGGGAATCAGGAAATAATTCAATGTGGGGTAAAAAAAAAAAAAAACGCCATTCCACAATTTTGCGCTGGTTACGTTTTTTTTGGAGTTCATAGTTCGTTTAAAATGATGGGTTATCTTTATTCTATGGGTCGTTACGATTCTGGTGATACCAAACTTATATAGTTTTCGTTATGTTTTACCACTAAAAAAAAAAATCGCAACTTTTACGGTTTTTCTAATTTGCGTCGCGTCGCCATGTTCTGCGGCTTATAACTTTTTTATTTTTCCACCTACGGACCTGGGTGAGGGCTCATTTTTTGCGGGCTGAAGTGTACTTTTTAATTAATTTAATTATGGGCTATGGGCGACTTTCTGATCTCTTTTAGTTATTTTTTTTTGGGTACGCGATGCGACCAAAAAACGTAGTTTTGGCGTTTGGAATTATTTTCCGTTTACGCCTTTAACCGTGCGGGATAACTAATGTTATATTTTAATAGATCGGACTTTTAGGAACGCGGCGATACCAAATATGTTTATTTTTTTTATTTTTTATTTATTTTTATTTGTGAAATGGGGAAAGGGGGGTGATTTTGAACTTTTAATATTTTTTTATTTTTTTTTTATTTTTAAACTTATTTATTTATTTTTTTTTACTTTTACTACAAGGCCCCCTAGTGTACTTGACCACTAGGGGGCGCGATCGCCTGTACTAGGTTCAGCCATAGAGCTCTATGGCTGAACGTAGTGATTTTCAGCACTTTCTATTACATCCTGCCTCAGGCAGGATGTAATAGGAATACTGACACGGCTAGCACAGGGTTCTACATTAGACCCCTGGCTACCATGGCAACCGATCGGCACCCTCCGATCTCGCCGCGGGGGGCCCCGATTGGCGCCGGAGGGGGCGCCCCCCCCTCCGATCAGCTATTTAAGCACTGCGGTCGCTTTGCCCGCGGTGCTTAAAGGGTTAAACGGCCACGATCGGCGAACTCGCCACTCGTGGCCGTGAGAGCAGGGACCTGGCTGTAATATACAGCCATTACCTGCTCTCTTTCAAGCCAGCTCACTCCGTGAGCTGGCTTGATTCCCCCTCAACCAACATATGACGTAAATGTACGTCATATGTCGGGAAGGGGTTAATGGGCACACGCATCCCTCCTTGCTTTCCTTCAAAGTTGGTATATATGGATGTAATGATGCCTGAGTTCAGTGACCGTGCAGGATTCTGGCTGAACTTGCAGCTATTTTTTAAGCCGCAAAAACTTACAAGGCAAAACCGTGTCTTGTTAATGACTGCTCCTTTAAAGAAAAGTCCGACTTCAGCCGGCATTCGGCACGGCCCCATACTCTGGACTCATTACATCCCACCCATAATATTTATTAAATACACACAACAAACACATATATGCTGAGCAGCGCAGCGGTGATCTCCTGCTCCCCCTTACTATCCCCACCACCGCGCCCAAAACTTAGTTACGCCACTGCTGTCGACCTATAGCAGGTGAATCCAGCATTTGCAGCTGCTTAGCTCTCATCCATAAGGGTATAGAATTAAAATCTAAAACAAATATCACAGAGATATGTCAGTGTGTCAACACACATCTTCTCATCCTATGCAGTATTGTTACAAGCTGATGAGATATGCTGAAGCATATGATCAGTTTATACCCCTGGGGATAGAATGAATATACTGTCTGTCTCATGTTTCTTTGTGTGCTGTTCATGCATGTTTTACATCTAGGCAGCAGTGGTATTATTCAGACAGATAATGTAAACAATGCAGACACCTCTTGTGCACTCACAATGTGCACCTGGGCTTCCATTCATAAAGGTGCCTCAAAAAGATACTGCCTACTATTCTTTAGTGGTTAACAAGACTGCATTATTAAGCACAGAACCACAAATTATGGGAAAAGAGTAGGCATATATTGAGCTCATTAAAAATAAGCAATTTGCATAATAGCAACAGGTATCTTTAGATGTCTGTGAATGAGCATAATATGTAAAATGCTTTTTTCCATAAATTACGTTAATTTAATAAGCTACGCTAAAAAAGGGATTCCCTAGATATATTAAAGAGTACCATCCAAACCCCAGGGATCGAGCTATAAAGAGATGAATGAGGGTTGTGTGTGAGGGTGTTTTATTCAATAAAGTTCTGTGAAATTCAGTGTGTCAGATGTCAGTGCATGCTGGTGCTTGTAGTTCTTCTAATTGTGCCAGCATAACTAAATACTTTTAAGTTGGCATTTTGAGATAAGGCGTTACAAAGTAAAAGTCTTGCTGTAAATTATTTTGAATAACACCCACCAACAGCGCAATGATTGTCCTATATGTCCATTTACAAGCTTTGTTTAAAAATTACAGTTAGGAGCTGATAATGTGTAAGGTGATAATGCACCATTCTATCATCACTTTATCACTTCAACAAGGCCCCCATACACTACGCGATTTGGCCCCGATTTCACCCGATTCTGGAGGATTGGGTCGAGAAATCGGGTGAAATCGGGCAAATTGCATAGGGTATGACATCTGATCTGATCTGATTCGCGGTCCCATGCGCATCGGATCAGATCCGGATGTCGGACGGTCTGCACATAAGATAAATCATGTGCAGCCATCTAGGGAGTGGCAGGAGCAGGCTGGGAGGGGGGACTGGTCAGGGGGAGCGTCACGATATGTAGCGGCAGGCAGGGAGCGGGGACTGCAGATGCCGAGCAGAGACCGGGGGCGCGGCGGGAGAATAGAAAGAAATCCTATTCAAAAGACTGGGCAGCCGCTGATTGGCTGAGTTCCCAGCCTATCAGCAGCTGCCCAGTCTTTTGAATAGGATTTCTTTCTATTCTCCCGCTGCGCCCCCGGTCTCTGCTCTGCATCTGCGCCGCGGTCCCCGCTTCCTGCCTGCCGCTACATCTCGTGCCAGTCCCCGGACTGGACCCCACTCCCAGCCTGCTCCTGCCGCTCCCCGGACCGGTCCCCACTCCCAGCCTGCTCCTGCCGCTCCCCCCTCGACTGAGATCAACCTCGACCTTCTGTGATGCTGGAGGGGGAACTGGCAGCTGTTGGAACTAGGTGGGAGTGTCCCATGTTATGGGGAAAACGTTCCAGATTTGCCTAGCGGTATCTCTGGTTTCCTCAGCTACAAAATGGGTCTATTTGTACAGTGGGCCTGGAGCTGTAGCTCCATCAGGCCCATTGTTAATCCGGCCCTGAGCCACATCATAATCTCCTGCCTATTTTTCAGTCAGTTTTTAATCTTCTTATTACTCTCTGTAACAGTTCATGCAAATAAAGTAAAAAAACATATATGGATGACACAGGTACGTAGTCATATGACAATGGTCTAGTACAATTAACAATGCAAAACACACATAATTGAATGATGGGCACTTCTTTTAATAGAATACAGTTCTAAAAAGCAAAAGTCTTTGGTAAAAGGTATTGCTGGTTGCTAGCGGCAGGGAGGTGTTTATAAGGGAGGGCACAGCATTAAGGGGTGCCTGTGCACCCCTAACACTCTATGTGCAAATGCCTATGGTCAGCAGTCAGGAGCTTTTCTCACACTGGTATTATTGCTCAGTTCTTGGTTATTCTAGAATTATTCAGAAACAAGATGCACCACTGCAGCGGCCATTGTCACATTATGTGCATGTTCCATATCTCAGCTGTACAAATGTTTGAACTGAAATAACATTTTTCACTTCAATTTGAAAATATGTACAACTGTATAAGATCTCCTACTGTATATACATTTTACTGTGGGGGATGCTGCATTTTTCGGTGAGGCTCCCGAGAAACATGTGGCATTGATGCTCCCCCTTCTGCAGCAAAGTCGATTAGGCCCGATGTTCTTTATTACTAGAAATACTGTAGAGTAGAGATGGCAATATGCCTTTTATGAAGTCTGTATGAGAGATGAAATCGGCATATATCCAATGGCAGCACAAAGTTTCTGTTAGCATACTATTTGCATTCCAGTTGGAAACCGAATGCTGAGGAGGAATGCAAAGTGGGGACTGAATTTTTAGAGGCATCAATCAACTGGACTTGTATTGTAGAAGTTGTAATGAATTAAATTGAATCATCCATTAATGACTGAACTGTTTGTTTATTCCAACTTACATAGAGGACTATCATTGCCAAATACTGTACACTTGATTTGTATACATTGAAAGGTTTAAAGTACTTTGTTTTAGATATGCTGAATAAAATATATATTTTTATGTAAATACAGTCAATACAGTAAACTGGTGTGATTTTATAACCCATTATATGCCAATCTGTTTAATCATCAAAACAAATGATACAGCTTGCCAATTGATATTAAATACTGTATACAGCTACAGTAGAGTAGCAGACGGTTGTTCTGTGGGAATACATATCCTGTTCTGTGTATCGCAATAGGAAACACATTTCAGAGCAATTGACTCAATTATGCCTTCTCTCAGAGCCCCTGCTACTATGCAAAGACCAGAGAGGGGATACCGTATAGCAATATCTCAGAATAGAAACTTGTACAGAAACAGTCATGAGGGCACTTCATCGGAATGTGTAAGACAAGCACTGCACTTTATCTTAGGTTTGTCCTAGACTACAGCTCCAAATTAACCAAGGTGCTGTTCCTTGGTGTTAGTACCTTACATCAGTGGCGTGCGGTGGGGTGAGGCAGATGAGGCACAGCCTATCCTGTCATACTAGTGAGTGGGGGAAATTTACTAATATGAAAAACCTAGTTTTTTGTATTAGTATTTTCTCTACGACTGCATACGACTGTTTCAGTTGTATGCAAAGTTGTGTTCCGGAGGGGAATTTTCAAAGCAGTCATATATGACTGCTTTGTAACCCTCCGATGTTGTAGGAATTCGTATTAGCTGGCCATATATACGGCCGCTAATACAAATTTTTCAGGCAGTCTGCATGGATCAGTCAGATCCGTGCAGGCTGCAGTGTGTAAAAAAAATAGAAAAAATAAATAAATATTTTAAAAAATTAGCGTTCCCCCCCCCCCCCCCCCCCAGCTGTAACCAGCACCAGGCTGAAAGAGCCGGGCCGGTAATTAAAAATCAGGGAACCCGACAAATAGGGGTTCCCCGATTTTTAACAACCAGACCCAGGATCCAGGTCCGGGGCTGGTTGCCAAAATACGGGGGACAAAATGACTAGGGGTCCCCCGTATTTTAAGAACCAGCCCCAGGCACAACCAGCCAGCAGGGTAATGTCACAGCCGGGGGACACTTATTATATAAGGTCCCGCAGCCAAAACCTTAACCCTACCGACCAGTCAGCCTGGCCAGGGGCCCTGGGGGAGTGGGTACCCCCACAATAAAGGGGTCCCCCCCCTCCAGGACTTACCTGACCAGGCTGAAGCCTGGTGCTGTCCCCGGTGGCCCTGTGCGGTGGCCACCGGGCTGATCTTGGTGTAAAAAAAATAGAAGAATAAACTATTGTTTTAACCTGTTGAGCAAGCCTCCCCCGCCAGCTGGGACTTGGAGATCCACAAGTCCCAGCCTGTGGGGCATTAAAGGGCCCGCTGGGTCTTGTAGTTCCACAGTAAAAAAAATTGTTAAATAAATACACACTGACACCTGAAAAATAAAAGTTTAATACATACATTACACACACACACTGATACTTACCTATCTTGATCCCGTAGGCAGGTCCCAGAGTCTTGATTCTTGCTTCTTCTTCAAGCTGCCGGCGACTCCGGCAGCTCCCCGCTGCGGACTGTCAGAGACGCAGAGATCCTTCCTCTTTTGCGTCTCTACTCATAATGAATTCTGGCCAATCAGGAGCCGACTTTCTTGGCTCCTGATTGGCCGCTAGGCAGCCAATAGAATTCATTCTGAGTAGAGACGCAGAGGAGGAAGGATCTCTGCGTCTCTGACAGTCCGCAGCGGGGAGCTGCCGGAGTCGCCGGCAGCTTGAAGAATAAGCAAGAAGATGGAAGAAGAAGGAAGAAGCCCTGGACTACATCGGATCAAGCCTGAAGAACTTCCATGGAGGACCTGGGTGAGTTGGATTTCCTTCCACAGGTCCACCATGGATTTCTTCGGACCCGGACGACTAGACGCCGATGCCGACATGGATAATCGACATGCAGAAGAATGGCGACATGGATCCGGAACCAGGACTTGTCACCGGATCAAGACTCTGGGACCTACCTACGGGATCAAGATAGGTAAGTATCAGTGTGTGTGTAATGTATGTATTAAACTTTTATTTTTCAGGTGTCAGTGTGTATTTATTTAACTATTTTTTTTACTGTGGAACTACAAGACCCAGGGGGCCCTTTAATGCCCCGCAGGCTGGGACTTTTGGTTCTCCAAGTCCCAGCTTGCGGGGGAGGCTTGCTGGGACTCATAGTTCCACAGTTTAAAACAATAGTTATTTCTTCTATTTTTTTACACCAAGATCAGCCCGGTGGCCACCGGGGACAGCACCAGGCTTCAGCCTGGTCAGGTAAGTCCTGGAGGGGGGGGACCCCTTTATTGGGGGGGTCCCCACTCCCCCAGGGCCCCTGGCCAGGCTGACTGGTCGGTAGGGTTAATGCTTTGGCCGGGGGGACTTGTATAAAAAGTCTCCCCCCGGCTGTGGCATTACCCTGCTGGTTGGTTCGGCCTTGGGCTGGTTCTTAAAATACGGGGGACCCCTAGTCATTTTGTCCCCTGTATTTTGGGAACCAGCCCCGGACCTGGATCCTGGGGCTGGTTGTTAAAAATCGGGGAACCCCTATTTGTCGGGTTCCCTGATTTTCAATTACCGGCCCGGCTCTTTCAGCCTGGTGCTGGTTACAGCTGTGGGGGGGGGCCCACGCTGTTTTTTTTTTTATTATTTATTTTTCCTTTTTTTTTTACACTAAAGCCTGCACGGATCTGACTGATCTGACAGGACAATCAAGGTGTATTTTCCTGTCGTATTTTCGTGCCTGTTTTACACCAATTAGCAGCCGTATTATTAATACGGCTGCTTAGTAAATCAGGAACCACCATTCTTTTGAATAGTGATTCCTGTCGTATCCTATCGATGGTGTAGACCAGTAGTAGCCAACCCTAGCCCTCGAGAGCTATCAACAGTTCACATTTTCCAGACAACCTAGCTGCTGCACAGCTGCACTCATTAATCACTGACAGATTTTAAAAGATCCACAGATGGAGCTAATTAGCTCACTTCTGTGAGGAGACCTGCAAAACATGCACTGTTGGTAGCTCTCCAGGACTAGGGTTGGCTACCCCAGGTGTAGACATTCGTATTTGTAAATACAAATACGAATGTGCCATCTTTAAGAATACGAATTGTTGTATTTTCTGGATAGTAAATCCCGAAAATACAAATGTGTAAAAAATAGGTGTATTTCTGCCTACGAATACACCTATTTTTTACGAATCCATATTAGTAAATTTCCCCCAGTATGTCAAATATACAAAGAATTTATAAAAAAAAAAATCCTTTTTTTATTATTCTAATCATTTTTATAGTCAAAAAAGTGCCTCACCTGGCTACTTTTTCTGCACATCTCTTATCAAAACTCAATGAATCTCAAGCAGTATATACTGCTGCACATGTGTATAATGCTGGCATGTACCCCATAGCTCATCTATTGTGTGCATATCTGGCTCTGGTACTTGCCAGGAACTCTTAAACCATTTACCTCACCGCACGTCCATGCGTTACATAGAAATAGGAGCTGCTGGAGCCGCCGCAAACGCCAGCTCTACAAAGCTGCACTGACTGCACCTGAAAGCAGGGCTGGGTGGCCGTTGGGAAGCACCACCAGCAGTGAGTTCATTGCCCCCAGGGCATAGTAGTAGTTTGTTTATTTATAAGGTGCCACAAAGTGTCCGCAGCGCCGTACATTGTAAACAAAAAACAAATTACAAGGTAATGTACAGGGTGTGTTGATAAAATACAGCATAAATAGGGGTATAGCTGGTAGAACTAAAATCAGCATTAGTTCTGAGGCACAAGGGACCCTGCATTAACAAACAGCACTATTTAGCGGGGAATAACGACGACTTCTGAGACCAGTTTGGAGTTAAATCTCCCCATATAGGGGTAGAGAAATGCTGCTGATAATTCCTGCATAGGTGGTACGGGATATTTATACAGATGGGAGCAAGGTACTTTTAATTAAGATTGCCATCTAATACCACGTACAATTCGGGCCACACCCAGGATTTTGTAACCGGCTCCAACCTGGCTTGTGACCGCTTTCACACCATCAACCTCACCCAGCATAATGGCAGGTGATGTCACTGGAGATGGGTCCATAGCCGGCGCTATGGGATGAGAGCATCTCTCAACGTTGGCTTTTCCATTGCAGTGAACAGGTCCCGGGTTGCATCAACCTGGGTTACCAGTTTACAGTGCACAGCGAGCCGGGGATGTGCAGGACCCAGGACATTTTAAATGGGAGTGTTTACACTGCCTGCAAACCCAGTTTTTGTGCGCTCCCATGCAAAAACCCGGGTTATTTTGGCTGGTGTAAAAGGGTTATACAGCCAGGCTAACTAAACTGCAGAGAAGGCTGATAATATAGAAATGGCAGAATTAATTAAAGACTGATTGTGCAATATATCTACAATTCTGATGCATGCTAACTACTGAAATGCTTGTGAGAGGTTCAACAGCTTTAAACAGCTATTTAAATTAGACTGAAGGCCCATACACACTGGGCGACTTTGAGCTAAAAGCAACTGAGTTTACTCGTCTGAGCTGCCTTCAGTTCGAAAGCCAAGTATTGTGTATGGGGCAGTGATGAGTGGTGACCGCTGATGCGCACTCCCGCATCATCGCTGGCACAACTGCTCATCTGCTGGTATTACCGACAGAAGAGCGGCGGTGTGGACGGCTGTCCCCATCATCGTGGATTTTCCCCATCATCATTATCCATATATTCTGGGCAAAAACGCCCAGTGTGTATGGACTTTCAGCACACATTTCAATAAATAGTATAACTACCCTACTTGCAGTTGGGAGCAAATTGTCACATATTATACCATATGTCAGCTTTACGTGTATTTTTAAGAATATGGAATAACATTATTTTAATTGTTTCCTATGTTAGGCTGAATATGTTGTATTATTTGTAATAAATATTGTTGGTTTAAGGTAAGTGGTTTGTTATTATCAGACAGTGCTCCCAATGTGGTTTTTCATCTCAGGCTGGACATCACTTCTCTTTAGAACCAGAAGACATTTGCGAATGTAATGTTCATGTTATACCAGCCACATGTTACATGAGTAGGAACATTGTGGAAGGCACCAAAATAAACTATTAAATTCAAGAGCATGTCTATAAGAAAATGTAGCTGATACTGTACATGAGCATGTGGATGAAATTAGTGCCAAAGTTTTATAGTTAATATGGGTCATTCTTACTAGAACATCCGCTACTAATAGCACAATGACCTAAATACATTTAACTATAACAAAGCCATTTTAATTGTATTAACTAAACGCATTTGTTTGATTGTACAGTTGGAGCCGGCTCCATCTTTGGCTTGCGCTCGTCAGATGACTTTCACTTGCAAGCACCGGCGATAGAGACTGTGACGCACGTGCATCCCAGTATCACGGCGGATCATGGCGGCTGGCCAGTGTCTCCCTGCCCGTCCCCACTGGTCCAGTACGGGGGGGACCGGTGGCGACGGTGGGGGAAGCAGTGGGGACCCCTGCCAAGCTCTGTCACCATGGGGCATGCAAGCTTCTCGTGCTCGCGCATCCCTGGCGGTAGCCAGCCGCTGGCGGTGGACGGCGGTAGAATCGCTATCCACTGCAAAGATGCTCCATCTGTATATTGCTGCATTGAAGTTCATACTGTAGAGCACTCACACTCTACTGTGCATGCGTGGCAGCCAGATCGCCACCACCGGACTCTGGTTTGGGGCCCACTCCACTGCGGTGTGGGCCCTCCTGAGACTCAGGAGCACCTGTGCATCATGCATACTGCACCCATTATAAAAATGCCACTTACTCCTATGTTGCTGGATAGGGCTTGATCACTAGATCTTGGTTGGATACTTATCCCCAGCAGCCCATAGCCCATAGACAGGCCCCTACCAAAATACTTGGTTTTGCTTATGGAGACTTGACTGTACCAACATGAGAGCTGGTGAACCTAGCTGGGATAAAGAAATAATTGACTAGATCGGCAAATAGTCTCCAGTGTGAACCATTTAGCATATGTGTGGGCTAACATGGTGGCAGCACTCGGTGCAACCTTAGGTTTTCTCAAAAGTTCAATGTTCGTTTCAATGATCAAAATGTTAATCTGATGTTGTTCTATAGAAGCATACAGCTTATCTAAGAGGCCAGCAGTGGGCATCTTCTTACCTTTGCACAAATTCTCAGTCGGTGCTAACAAGTTGCATCAGTGACCCACCTGTGATTCAGGCACAAATCTGATAGTACACATTGGTGTATTTATAATGGATGCACACTGCATACGGGTCCACAATGCACACCCGGCACCCATTTTTTGGAGTAATACATTGAAAGTAGCTGTGCTACAGAGATCAACAGGAAAATTGCTCAGCAATTTCCCATAGCTTCAGGCAAGCAGAGTAAGAAAACCACTGGGAAAACGGCCATTGTGCATATGCACAATAGATTCTGGGACAGTTCTAGTGCCTCCTAATTACTCTAGTACCCTGAGTATACAGCGTTGTTGACTAGAGATGAGGGGACCCACACTTTGGGGGATATTCAGTCCCTGCCACTATTTACGACAGGGGAAATAGCGTTGGGTGCCTATTCAATGCTGTCTTTCCCGACAGCATTGAAGATGCGGTACTTGTGAGTTATCCGGGCTGCCGATTTTTTTATCGCGCCCGAAATCGTGGGCATCGCGTCGGTCATGGCCGTTATAAGGGGCTGCGACGCGATGCCCGCGATTTCCCATAGACAGTAATGTTAAAAGACGCGATGGACCCGATTTCCCATAGACAGCAATGTTAAAACAAAATGACAATGTGAAATTGCCCAATATGGCCATTTCACATTGGATATGTTTTAAAAAAAAAGGTTTCATGGCCCCCCACCACCGTTAACGCCACCCCGCTATTGAGGCCAACCCGAAGCGTGGCGAGCGCAGCGAGCCCGCGAGGGGCGGCGGTACGCGTCCTCCGACCTTTTCATACCCCTACTATCCACTAGGGCGTGGAGTGAGAATAGAATAGTGTGGCGAGCGCAGCGGGCCACCAAACCCGAAGCGTGGCGAGCGCAGCGAGCCCCGCGAGGGGACGCGGATACCTTCACAGGTATCCGCATCCCCTTGCGGGCTTCACAGGTGTCCGCGTCCCCTCGCCACGCTTCGGGCACGGTGGCTCGCTGCGCTCGCCACACTATTCTATTCTCACTCCACGCCCTAGTGGATAGTAGGGGTATGAAAAGGTCGGAGGACACGTACCGCCGCCCCTCGCGGGCTCGCTGCGCTCGCCACGCTTCGGGTTGGTCTCAATAGCGGGGTGGCGTTAACGGTGGTGGGGGGCCATGAAACCTTTTTTTTTAAAACATATCCAATGTGAAATGGCCATATTGGCCAATTTCACATTGTCATTTTATTTTAACATTGCTGTCTATGGGAAATCGGGTCCATCGCGTCTTTTAACATTACTGTCTATGGGAAATCGGGTCCATCGCGTCTTTTAACATTACTGTCTATGGGAAATCGCGGGCATCGCGTCGCGGTCCCTTATAACGGCCACGACCGACGCGATGCCCCCGATTTGGTGCTAAATCGCGGGCATCGCGTCGGTCGGGTATCCTTAAGTTAACTAAACTTAAGGACAAAATCGGCAGCCCGGATAACTCACAAGTACCGAAGATGCAGATCGAAAAAAGGGGCCTGACTATAAAAGCTGGCGGGCCCGTTTTGCCGAGAGCGGCTGTGATTTGTTGCGATCACAGGCAGATCTCGACAATCCCTGGCCAATTACGCAGACATGCCCCCTTTTCGCTGATCATTGAATCCTGCCTGGCAATTTGTGGTTGAGGAAAACAAAAACAGGCCAGGGTCACGGCTTTCGGAACGTACCGACAGCCGTGACCTGGGATTGAAGACCACCCTGTGTGTGTACATGGGCCTCCTCCTCTCTAGAAGCACCTCTTGTAACACATGCCCAAGTGGAGTTTTTAGAGAATTTTGCCTACTGTCAATTGCAAAATGGCCATTGTATGCAGTTTTAGAGGCATTTACCCCTATTGCAACCATTGCATCAGCTACTATACTTTTATGTTTGTTCGTGTTCTACCCAGAATTCCATAGGCCATTTTAGCTCTGACATGTCCTTGATATTGTTATATAGTAGTACCATTTATAATACATATTAGGTAATAGGAAGTTTTCTAGAAAACCTCCCCTTCTTTGTCCAATGTTCTGTTACGCACGCAATCCTTTAACTGTACTATATTTGAACTCACCTGTTTTCTTCTGCCTATTGACTTGGTTCATTGTTCAATCGTCTCTGATATTTGTGCTGACAAACCAGGTAGTGGATTGTTAGTATTCTGGTTATTGAGACTTTCGTGACATTCTGCTTGGTCAAACATATCTAATTTCACATGTTCTCTGATTCACAGACAATATTTGTCTTTCAGCAATCTACTTACTACATAACATTTGTGTCCTTTAGTTTAACATCCTGTTTAAAATACATCAGGATTAATGAATAAAATATATTTGGCCTTGCTATACTATTTTCCTGTGTCCAACACTTTTTCATCTGTGAATGCTGGTTTGCACTAGGTAAATGGAGACCTATTTGCTTTGTTGACAGTAGGTGATGCAGGCATTAGGGAGGCCTGGCCTACATGTCATTCTTCAGGTGCTACGAAACCACACATCCCAGCATGCCCTGCCATAGTTTTAGCATTCTCTAATAGGAAAACTGTGGATAGACAAGCTGGGACTTCCCAACAGCTGGAGAACCACAGGTTGCTTAGGTCTGCAGTAGAGGAGCAACTTCGACTGAATAGAATGGGGTGATAATAGGGACTCCCTGCCGAAAAAGATTGTTTGGACACCACTCCCTGCAATCGGTTGGCAGCTGCAGCCTCTTTCTCCAGCACACGTTGCTGTGTTCTGGGCTGCACTGAGTCCAGGGAGGCAGCAGTCTCCCCTGGATGGAAGCAGTGGCGTAAGTTTGTCCCAGTTGCCCAGAGGCAAGATAAATATTGGTGCCCGCCACACATACACACACACACACAAACACACACACACCACGTTATATATATATATATATATATATATATATATATATATATGTGTATGCATGTATGAATGTATGGGATAATGTTACTAGGTCGATAAGACTGAAGCTCGACATGCATGAAGGTCGACATGGGTTAGGTCGGTAGGGATATTAACTTGACACAAGTATTAGGTGGACATGGGGAAGGTCGACAATAAAAAGGTTGACATGGGTTTTTTTACTGTTTTTTGAGCCGACATGTGCTGACAGGCGGTATTTCATGCCCTACCATCCACTAGGGTCTGGTGGGAAAATAATACAGTGTGCCCAGCGCAGCGAGGCACCGTGCCCGAAACATTGCTAGCGCAGCGGTGCACTTTTTTAGTGTCCATGTCAACTGTATCAACATTCGGGACAAAAAAGGTGAAAAACCCATGTCAATCTTTTGACTGTCGACCTTCCCCATGTCAATCGAATGCTTGTGTCAACCTAATGACCCTGTTGACCTAACCCATGTCGACCTTCATGCATGTCGACCTTCAGTCATGTCGACCTTCAGTCATGTCAACCTTCAGTCATGTCAACCTTCAGTGGTCGACCTAATGTTTGTAGACCTAATGTCTGTCTATCCAATGATCCAGACCTGTATGTATGTATGTTATGGATATTAATATAAAGAGAGTGTACATCTATGTTCCTGCTAGGAAAGGGAGTCAGCCATAGAAACGATATCAATGGCTTTGAATAAACTCGCAGGCGAGGAAAGGTGCCCCTTGGGAGCAGGAGCTCCATTGCCTCCCAGAGTTATGCCTCTGGATGGAAGGAGGTTGAGCAATCGCACTGATTGCTCACCTTCCCTGAATCTAACCCACATATTTCCCCCCACTGCAGGTTGTCGGCGCTTCACAGCACATAAAATGTACTTCCTCCATGTGTTATTAAAGAGGAGAGTGGCCGCAACAGCACACTGAGGGCATGATTCAGACATGGTCACTGCCTAGCAAACAGGTAAATGCTGCCCACCGCCCTGCCGAACATCCACCCCCCTGCGCGAACCCCTGCATTTTCATGACTAAGGTAATGACTCAGACATATATCGAAATGGCTTCGCATCTGCAATTCAGTATATGGCAGTTGTTTGAAATATGCAAATGTTGCTGGTACCGGGATTTGTATCAAGATGCCCACTAGAAACATCTGAGATCTGACATTTAAATATGAAGATGCAACCAACGGATGCACATCAGTCAACCTAACCCGGCCGGTATGGGTCATTAGGGCAACAATATCTAGGTCATATACAACCTAAACTGTGCATGTTTATAGTTTTCTGATTATATAACATTAGATATTACAATACAGTTATTGTGCAAATGTTACTAATGTTTTGGTATATCTGCTGTTTTTTTGTTTGTTTTGCAGTATTTGGTAACAGTATGACTGGAACAATAGCATACAGTAAATATATTGTTCTTTGTTTAATGAAAGTGTAATTACATAACAAATTTGTTCTCATTAATAAGGGCCAATTGTTACAATATACAAATTATATGGAAGCCTACATTTCTATTATAAATGCAATATTTTAAGCAGGAAATACTTTAATATAAATAAATGGTTAAATATACACAAATCTAAACCAAGGTAGCATATTTTTAAGTTTACTGTATAGCTAGTGAATGTTGGGACACTTTACATGTTGTTGTTAGAGATCCAGGCTATATACTACTGTAATGGTATATAGTATACCCTCAGATACAATAAGGTATACTGGAGCAGAAATGGATATTTAATTAGTGGGGAGAGGTCTCTCTCCACTAATTAAAAATCCATTGAAAAAAAGGTCACTAGTACATTGTAGAGACAGCGCCGGATGTGGTTCTCCATTTCTTGGAAGTAATCGGTGGTGGGTGTGGTAGACCCAGGAGGACTTTAGGGGGTTATTTTGGTTCACTCTTTCTGACAAATTCCTTCTTAGATGGACAAAACCATGTGCACTGCAGGAGGCCCAGATGTAACATGAGCAGATATAATTAGATTTGGGTGGGGTTTTACTTCAAAGTGAGATCTATTTTACAGTGTAAAAATAAAGCAGCCAGTATTTTCCCTGCACAGATACAAAATAACTCACCCAAAACTAATTCTCTCTGCACATGTTACATCTGCCCCACCTGCAGTGCACATGGTTTTGTCCATCTAAGAAGGAATTTATCAGAAAGAGTGAACCAAAATAGCCCCCTTAGTCGGGGCGGCAGTCAAGGGGGCGCATTACTCCTCCTACACCCATAATTGTTGTTAACATTCTATCTGAAATAGAACTCCCATCTTAGTAAATAAACGCCTACAGTATGTCTCACAGGGGCGTAACTATAGCACCGCAGCCCCCGCGACCGCTGGGGGGCGCTATGCATGTGCGGGCGCCGGGGGCTGCAGTGCTATAGTTACGTTACACCCCGCCGCCCGCCGCACCATCCCTAGTCTTTACCTGTGCAGGTGGGGGGGGGGCGCTGCGAGGCGGCTGGGGGGACGGACGCTGCGGGGGACGGACGCTGCGGGGGACACAGCTGCGGCAATTACTTACAGCTGAGCCGGGCAGGGGGAGCTGGGAGCTGTCTGTACTGAAGAAGAAAAAAAAAGCCCATACAATGAATGGGCAGCCTGTGATTGGCTGCTGAGCGCTCTCTCAGCCAATTGCTGACTGGCTGAGAGAGCGCTCAGCCAATCACAGGCTGCCGATTCATTGTATGGGCTTTTTTTTTTTTTCTTCCGTACTGACAGTGACAGCTCCCGGCTCCCCCTGCCCGGCTCAGCTGTAAGTAATTGCCGCCTCTGTGTCCCCCAGCTGCCTCGCAGCGTCCCCCCCACCTGCATTAACGGCTACCTGGGGGAGCGGCAGGCGACGTAGATGGAGACTGGGGGCGCGGCGGGAGAATATAAGGAAATCGTATTCAAAAGACCGGGCGGCCGCTGCCCGGTCTTTTGAATAGGATTTCTTCCTATTCTCCCGCCGCGCCCCCGGTCTCCATCTGCGCCGCCTGCGGTCCTCGCCTGCCGTTCCCCCAGGTACCCACAGATACAGTATATCGGATCTGACGCCCTCCCTTTAACGGCGGGGGGGCGCCCAAAATGTAGTTACGCCACTGATGTCTCAGTATCAGTGAAAGCCATAGTGGAAAAAGCAAGTGATATGTCCTGCTGCATGCAAGCACCACCAATGCAATGCTGAGAGGTATCAGCCGATATAAACACTCATGTAGCCCAACTGAAAAAAGCATGTGTATCTTCTGCAGTAACTAAATTAAAAAAGGTGTTTTTCACACCCAATGGTTTTTAAATTGTATCTATAAATTAGAGGGACACCTCTAATTAATGGTCTCTTCTCATTTTGAAGCTGTTCCACTGTCTTGTAGACAAACTTTAGTTTACTACATTAATCAAAGAGTGATTTATACCTTTTCTGATATTTTCAGTAGAAAACTGGATTTATGCCATGCACGTTATCAAATTTTCCACTACTGCATATGCAGCAGGTTTATGGCTGAACAGATGCCATCATGGATTTTTCAGTTACATTTTAAATTATTCAATGTTTGTTTTCTGGCACAATTTATTTTGTAAGACTTTTTTTTAATGTTTGCAATTGGACTCTATTTTACCCATTTATCTAAAGGCATACACTGAATCATAGCTTACTGTAATTACAGAATACTTCTGTCAGCAAGAGACTTTGGAGTCATTAGGGCTGTATCACAGGTAGAGTGGACCACTGGGAGCAATGGACAGTTCCTGCTCCCTCCAGTGACAAGCCATAGTCCCTGGCTCATTACCCCTTGCCGGGCTGATTCACATGTCCGGTGACAATGGGGTACACCTGTACCAAGACCCAAATAAACCTTTGCCTGCGCTTTTACAATAATCAACAGAGAGCTTGTATGTATGGGGTCTGGAGATGGAGAAACACTGTGGGAGCTGGATAGACAGAAGGTGGCTAGATAGATATTGGGCAGCGGGAGAGACACTAAGATTCTGGACCGTCATGGTTGGAGATGGGGCACCCTGAACAGCTGGAGAGACAGAATGAGGCTAGGTCTGAAGACACAATGGGGGCTGGGGCTGGAGAGATGGTTGGTCAGGGCTGGTGAATCAGAAGGAAGCATGAGAGATAATGAAGAGCTAGAGAAGCAGAAGGGAGCTGGAGAGAAAGAAGAGAGAAAGAACAGTGCTGAAGTGTCATTGGGGTGCTGGAGAGCTAGAAGGAGGCTGTAGAGACAGCTGAGAGCTGATGTTGGAAAGACACTGGGGAGGAGGGGGGGGGGGGGGTGGAGGGGGTGCTGAAGAGTAAAAAGGAGGCTGGAGTGGCAAACACCGGTGAATATGACTGGAGAGAAACAAAGAGATGGAGAAATCCAGCACTAGTGAAAAAATAAAATAAACAGTGGCACTTGCAGGTTTGTTTCAAAATCTTGTATCCAATGGGGAATCTATTTGAGCAAATAATAATAATACAAGATAAGTTCCATCAAATGTTAGGGAGCCTCCCACCCATTCCAGAAGAGAAGACAAGTATGTTTAAGCCTGGGGGTAAACACAAACAAGTGGGCCCCGGGTTTTCTACTGGCAAATATATTCTGCCACTATGTGAAACAGATGAGCAACAGCTTATCATTTATTAATACATCGGGATGATTTTCCATTGCCATAAAACAGTATGGTGAAACCAAGGTCCTCATACATTCATAATACCATTAGTTATGAACCAGGTTATGCAGCAAATATATAATGGGGATTCTCTGCAAGAGCAGAGGAAAAGATTCCTTTTGTGGATGTGCTCTTAGTTAATACATTTTCATAATACAATAAAAATATTTTAAAACATACTTTTAATAATATCAGTAAAATATCAGATATAGCAATACACATATTTAACCTTCAAAGTAGAATATATGATCACAATATCAAGTTTCTATAGGATCAATGTTTCTGGTGTGAACTCCAAATATATACAGTAGGTGTTTTATCATGCTGATAATATAGAATGTCCCATTGGGATTCACCATCATCTCACTATGGAAACACAAAGCAGAACCATGGCAGATGCTGGTAATCTGTTTGTTTTTGGCCTCCTTTGTGAACAGTGACACTCTAAAGAGCCCCATACACAGCACAATTTTCGGGCATTTTCTGAGCGATTTTAACACACAACATCTCCATGCATCAGTTTAGCTACCACCATGTTACATCCCACTGATGCTCCCATGCATTCCTGCTACTGGGTTGTCAGGGCCTGACTAAAGGTTCCAGGTTCCCTAGGCAGGGAACGTTAAACAACTGGCATGTACTGTAGGATCTAATGCTTGTGGGGTGTGAAGGAGACTCTGGCTTTAGGCTGCCCAGCTGGCGCCGTAGCAAAATGTACATAAAGTAATGGCAGGCACCTTAAGAACTTTACCCCCACAGTACATCAGGACTGATCATTTGCAAATCACCCCCCCCCCCCCCAGTCCTGGCACCCCAGCATGCAGCCTAGTCAGCCTAACGGTTATTGGGCACTTGGTATCTGAATTTGAAGTTAGGCTACCTGACTGTCTTATTTATTTATTTACAGTTTCTTATATAGCACAGCATACAGGTTGAGTATCCCTTATCCAAAATGCTCGGGACCACGAGCATTCCGGATAAGGGAATACTCCGGTTTTTGGAATAATTTTTTTTTTGTCATACTTACCTGCCCCTGGTGGGTCACCGATGGTCCCACGGCGTCCATGGAGTCCTCCGGCGTCCACAGCAGGCCACCAGCACCGTCTCCGGCGTCTCCAGCGGTCCCAGGAGTGCTTTGCGCAAGTTCCCAGGCGCGCCGGTGACGTCACCGGCGCGCGCGCGCACTCGCGCAAAGCACTCCTGGGACCGCTGGAGACGCTGGAGAGGATGCTGAAGGCCTGCCGTGGACGCCGGAGGACTTGGTAAGTATTAAAAGAGGGTTAGGGAGGGGAAAAAAACAAAATTTTTTTTTTTAATTATTCCAAAAAAACACGTTTTTTGGAATAATTCGGATACAGGATGCCCGGATACGGGATACCCGACCTGTATTCTGTTGGCTTTATAATTGGTCTGCCCTCAGATCATTATAAATTAAACATGCTGGGTTTCCTGCGGTCCCAGACCCTCAGAAATAGTTTTATTAAAAAAAAAAAAAAATGTACACCCTCTCTCCCCTGTGTCCATAGGCCCCTATTTAAAAATGTGGTATATGTAGACACATTGCAACAGCCCTAGAGCTGCAGAAATGTACTGGCACAGATGCCCATGGCAACCTGCCCCCTGGCCCAGCCTGCCACTATAACGGTGTGACTGTAGTGAGTAGTTACTTACCTTATTTTTGAATATCCTCTCCGAGAGAAGCTGCCTTGTCATTAGACCCAACCCCAACACAGATAAACACCTGCAATTTGTGGGTCAGCAGGGTCACGGTGGAGCTAAATGAAGCAATCCAGTCATTTATCCCCCCCCCCCCCAAAACGTCAACATAAGCAAACAGTTGACATGAGGATGGTCGACACATGCATCTACATATCCGAATCAGGCCCACTATGTATTCAACTCAACAACAACTTTCATATAAAGGACATGGTAAATAAAAAATTGATATGATAATATGTTTTATGTTCTCAGCAAACTGTCTGCAAGCTTAATAGTGCATATCTTTTAAATATTTTTATACACCTTCATTGTAGGGGCAGCATGGACGGTGTAATGGTTAGCATTAATGCCTCACAGCACTGAGGTCATGGGTTCAATTCCCACCATGGCTCTAACTGTGCGGAGTCTTTATAGTTTTCTCATGCTTGCCTGGGTTTACTTCGGGTACTCCGGTTTCCTCCCACAATCCAAAAATATACTGGTAGGTTAATTGGTTCCTCCAAAAATTAGAATGTCTGTGTGTGTACACGTGATAGGTAATATAGATTGTAAGCTCCACTGGGGCAGGGACTGAATGTTCAAATATTCTGTGAAAAGCGCTGCGGAATATGTGTGCGCTATATAAGAAACTTAATAAAAAAAATAATAATACACATCTGTATAATAATACATTACTGTAGTTCCATTGGGCTTATGTGATGTTACAGATCTACTTATATACACTTTAGCTAAATGAGTTCCAATAATGTGACAAATATTCTACTTTTTATTTGCTGGAGAGATTACACATGAATTTGTTGTTACCGTTTGCTGCAGTCACTCATGTGCCAAGTTGTGCCCACTGCCACAAGAGTATAACTGACTGCAAGCAACTTGTTCACTATACAGACAGCCCTGCACACCTGGTGTCTAAGAAAATTAAGGTGGTAGCGGAAACACAGCTTGGCAACTATTTATGGATTGATGCTTCATTACCCACCGAGCCGGGTGCCACCATCTGCAGCCAAGTATGTGTGTTGGAGCTGAGGACAATTACAGGGTCTCTAGAGGGACTGCTCTGTGGAATAAGAGAAAGTATCTGTGTTCTGTAACGCAGGTCAGCTGCAGTAATACGATTTGGACAGAGAATATGAGATCTATGTATTAAAGCTTTGACATTATAGTTATACAGTATAACTCGTAGATTTGCGTTGCCTAGCATTTTGGTTTTGCATTACTGGTCACTAGCAGCTTTGTGTATTGATGAGGTTCCATGGCAATTAACACCGTGTTCTCACATTACTCCAAGTTGTTTTGCTGCCATTTTCCCTTATAAAGCTTTTTACATTAAAGCTTTATAAATAAGGCTCTGAAATGCCGTCAGCTACTTAGAAAATCACAGCTACTTCTAAATAACAATTGGAACTGTATTATGTGCTGCAACTTGAAACTGTTACTGAAATAAATGAGGCTAAAGGTGATGTAATTACAAGATACAGATCTGAGAATTACACAAAGCTCTACAGGAACTGTGATCTCACTTTGGTCATCTAATTAATGACTGGCAGAGATGACTTTTTCCAACCCTATAAACTAGTCAGAATTAGTTTATAAAGCAATTTAACCCTTTTGTTTTAAATAGGAGCTAGCATTATAATAGTAAATGTATATAGAACACATTTAAATCAATCTTTGATGATGAGACTATTTGGTACTTTAGAAGCACTGGTCATTTTCCAACATCAATATAAGTAATGTTTTAGTTTTTACTGCAAGGAAATGAGCTAAAGCAAATGGGCCAAATTAAAAATTGAATGTATTTCATATATGCCTACCCTCCTGCATTCTGCAGGAGACTCACTGAAATACTATAACAGCAATCTCCCTCTCTCCCTCATTAGTCTAGCAATCTCCCTCATTTCACCTAGCCCACATTGCACACTTGCACATTGGTGCATGTAGAAAAAAAAAGAAATTCTGAGTGGTACTGTGCTGCGTGACGGAAAAGGGCGTGGTCATGGGCATGGCCACATGGCATGAGGGGGAGTGGCTACATGACAAAACTTTAGAACATGATGGCATTTCTGTTTCGGCTTGTGCATTGCATCCTGCACACAAAATGTAGGAGCCAGGATCAAAGTGTAGGGCCAGACAAACCATAAATAGGGATATTGCATGCCGAAGGCGCGCAGCAAAAATCTACACAATACTGCCTGTTACACGTCACACACCCAACACATATTACCCATGCCATAATGCCCAGAAGACATGACAGTTTGCCACATATTGTAATGACCATTACATATAATATCACACACCATAATGCCCATTACATATAGTACCACAAACCGTAATGATCATTACATATTATGCCACATAAGTGCCGCTTACCTACATGCTCGTTACTACGGGTTTCAAGCTCAATGCCAGGGGTTTCAATGTTTCATGCTCGATGCCAGGGTTTGCATGCTCTCTGCAATATAGATAAAGTATTACTCCCAGTAGCAGGATAAAATGTCAGTGAGGGGATGGGAGCCACAGCTGCCTCAGGAGTGCAATGCCTGTGCACAGGGATGCCAGAGACAAATATGAGAGCCCCCCCCCCTATCAAAAGCACATTAAGAGGGCAGTGACAGCCAGAGACCTCGGTATTGCCACAGACAGGGCACCCCTCCTAATAAAGATGGCACCGGCGTCCAGCAAGTAGAGGCCACGGCGGGGTCAGTGCCGCCTCAGGAGTCACGAGGCTCTACTCCACCCCGACGCACACTCACCCACCAGGAATAGAGAAAAAGAAGCGCAGGAGAAGATGAGAAGACGAGTCCCCACAGCAAGCCAGCGGTTCGGGCTCAATAACAGGCTGCACCCGCGAGGAAGGCACCACTGCCGCAGCGCCATGATGTCACTGCGCAAACCCACGCTTGCGCAGTGACATGCTAGCCGGGTTTTTGTTATGGCGGTATGGGGGAACCGGCGCAATATGTTATAGTGGTACGCCGTACCACCCTGTAGTGCCACACTTGCACCCCTGCCCACATTACACTTTTAAATTTTTTGCTAAAAAGGAATGAGAGATAGTTACATTTACATTGAATCATCAGCACCATTTCCCAGCACTTTAACAAGCATAGTATCTTTTACTAACTGCTTTGGGGCTCATCTACATTTGGATATAAGTCATTTTAAAAGATTTCTCTCTGATATAGCAGTACACACCCACGCTTCTAGGTGCCACGTTCACCATCTCTTTTCACAATCTCTCCATATATGGAACTAGACAGGACCATTGGGTGGGGCATGACACGCCCCCTCAATGTGGCACTGTGCAAAATTATATTACCAACTATAATCTTCCTAAAACTAGTTTTCAAAGTAGGCAAGTATGATACATTCCTTTTAGAAGAGTATACCATATGTATGTTCCCTTGGTTTAACCGTAAATGTAATTGTTTGAAAATGTCAGCATATCCATGATGTTGTTATAATGAATAACAGAAGATAAAAGGAAACATGTCAGGGTAGATGGGTGCACTTTATCTAGCTGATGAAATAGAAATACACCGGTCCAGGGTATTTGGTACAAATATCCGTAGCTATATTTATTTTCAGCAAACATAAAAACATAAACATATATCCTAGCCCATCTAGGCACTAACATTACACAAGGGGGGTGATTCTAGTTCACTCACCCCATTCCGAATTTGCAACGGGGACTGATGTTTTAGATCTGCGCATAATCACTTATGCACATGTGCAAATCCTCACTGCGGGCACCCTCGGGGACTTGCTTAGTGGGGGGTTGGTGTTCGTACGGGCAATGGGCAGAGTAAGACGACTCGCAAAGCAGCGAAATACTGCTGCTTTGCGAGTCAACCAGAATCAGGGACAAGGTTTCCCTTTCTATGTGTGAGAGCGACCTACTGTCAAGTTCACCGAAGCATTAGATCAACACAGCACTAAAGCTGGCTACACACTATATGATTTATGTTAACAATGTGCATGATAACGATATCATCATGCATATTGTTCAGTGTGTACCCACTACATTATTAACACTGCACACTCCTGCGGATCGTTAATGATAACCCCTATAGGCTGAACATGCAGTCAAATCTGACAATATTGTCAGTGACTGCATATATGGCGGGGGACAAGGTAATGTCACTAAATGATATTGTTCAGTGTTTAGCCTGTGGATTATTGCTTTTGTGGCACCGTTGCTATCGTTAACAATATCAGCAGTGCCACATACAGTGTCTGCAGGTAGTAATGATCTCTCTCTCTCTCTCTCTCTCTCTCTCTCTGTAAGCCAGCAGCTTGCTCCCTGGGCAATTCAAGTCTGAAAGGCTTTTATCACACCCATACAGGTGTTAGCACTGATTAGTTTTATCCAAAGGTGCCCATACACGGCCTGTTTTTGCCTTGCGATGTAATGCGTGCTCCAACGCACATCACATTGCAAAGCACAAAAAATATGTGCAGCCCATACTTTTTGTACTAAATCGCATTGCATCTTGTGCAAAACCTACGCTGTTGTAGTGTATCGCATGCGTTTTGAATTAGATGAGATGCAATCTAATACAAAATGAACAGAGCACATCACACCATGGGCCTTATTTTGGTTCATTCTTTCTGACAAAATCCTTCTTAGATGGGCAAAACCATGTGCACTGCAGGTGGGGCAGATGTAACATGTGCAGAGAGAATTCGATTTGGGTGGGGTTTTACTTCAAAGTGAGATCTATATTGCAGTGTAAAAATAAAGCAGTCAGTATTTTCCCTGCACAGAAACAAAATTACTCACCCAAATCTAATTCTCTCTGCACATGTTACATCTGCCCCCCTGCAGTGCACATGGTTTTGTCCATCTAAGAAGGATTTTGTCAGAAAGAATGAACCAAAATAAGGCCCCATGTGTGGTCACCCTAAGGCTAAAACATATATTTTCCTGAGGGTTTAAATTCACAGGACAAAAACTATGGGCAAACTGCCATTAAACACAATTATATTGCTTTTATCATAGGTAATATAAGCAAACAGCTGTTTACTGGTAACCAATAGATATTTTATCATGTATAACAGATAGCATCCATACATTGATTCTCTACATTATGTATTGGTAGGGGGCAGTATTGCTTCATTTATGGCTATAACTCACTAATCTCTTATATATTTGGCTACATCTGTCACTCAAAGTGTGTGAGTGTGTGTATAACGCTGGGTGGAGCCTGTGACTCACATGACTGACTCACATGATAGAGAACCAGCCCAGTGAGCCCACAGTGCCAGAGACCCTCTTCCTCCCCATGTTGCCCAGCACTGCTACTCCACAGCCACCAGATGAGCGCCCCCCGCCGCACACCACCTCCCTGTGCCCCCTCCTGCGACTTGCAGCAAACCCCCCCCACGACCCCCTCTCCCGCGATTCGCGGCAAAAAAAAAACCCCCGCGCGACCCCCCCCTCCCGCGATTCCTGGCAAAAACACCCCCGCGACCCCCCCTCCCGCGATTCCTGGCAAAAACACCCCCCCCCCCTCCCCCGCGACCCCCGCTCCTGCAATTCGCGGCAAAAACACCCCCCCTCCCGCGATTCGCGGGAAAAAGACCTCCCCCGCGACCCCCCTCCCGCAATTCGCGGCACCCCCCCCCCCCGCAATTCGCAGCAGCCCCAGGATTAAATGGCACATGCAAAACACTGACATGGCTATGGTCGACAATGAAAAAGGTTGACATGAGTTTTTAAAGATTTATTTTTCATTTTTTTAATGTTTTCATATTCATTGTCATGTGTCGACATGGACACCAATGAAGTGCAACACTTATGTCAACATTTACATGTGTTGACCTTTCTGTGTTGATTTTTTCTTGTGGCGATTCACGTCACACCCCCCCCCGCAACCCCCCCTCCCGCGATTCGCGTCACCCCCGCGACTCCCCCTCCCGCAAATTCGCGGCAACCCCCGACCGGAACCCCAGTGAACCCCGCCCTTCCGCGATTCGCGGCACCCACCCCCGCGACCCCCCCTCCCGCAATTCGCGGCACCCCCCGCGATTCGCGGCAGGCCCAGGATTAAATGGCACATGCAAAACACTGACATGGCTATGGTTGACAATAAAAAAGGTCGACATGAGTTTTTGAAGATTTATTTTTCATTTTTTGAATGTTTTCATGTGTTAACCTTTCTGTGTTGATTTTTTCTTGTGGTGATTTGCGTCACACCCCCACCCCCCGCGACGCCCCCTCCCGCGATTCTCGGCACCCCACCCGGTAACACCCCCTCCCGAGATTTGCGGCACACGCCCCGCGACCCCCCTCCCACCATTCGCCGCAGCCCCCGCAACCCCCCCTCCCGCGATTTGCGGCAACCCCCCCCCTCGCCATCCCCCCTTCCCGCGATTCTCTGCAACCCCTCCCCTCCCGCGATTCGCAGCATTTCTTCACATCCTATAACACACATTCATGTGCACCCTTATAATGACTATCAATGTGGAACAAGGACCACAAATATTTGAACACTAACAACTGGTTGCACTAAACTTATACAGGTACAGGCGAGGCAGAGCGGTGCACAATTCAAATGCATCTCACTAACAACTGAAGACATATAGCTGGGCTGCAGTGGGTTGCTCTCTTGAAAGCAAAGTTCAGTCAGGGCATGTGGGCTATGTAGAATTACAGTAGCTGTGAATTATATTGTTGCCTCAATGTAGGATGTTACTCCCTGGTGATCACTAGATAATAATCACTGTAGTGTTACATATGAAAGAGGCTGTGGTATCATATGAGGGTACCGGTGAGCTAACTGTATGTATACAAGGATTTAGTAGAGTCTTCCAAATTCCTGGACTTCTTCTTTATGGTTTCTGCAGTGTAGGATATTGTAATATAGTTTACACAATGATCATCAGACAATACTTTTTGGGAAACGTTACTATGTTTACATCAAATACAGGGTTGCAGGTTTTGTGAGAACCAGGCAAGTGGTAGTAGCACAGAGCAAAGTGAAATTGGACCATTGGTGAATTGAGTCGACCCACTGGTGAGGGCAGATGCCTTCTACTGGGACAGGCATTTACTAATGAGCAGTTTCACAATACTCATTTCACATTTTTGACATTTTGGGGGAAATTTACTAAAGGAAATTTGTAAAAAATAGGTGTATTTGTATCCAGAAATACACTTTTTTTGACATTTACTATCCCGAAAATACGGCAATTCGTATTCGTATTGATAGCACATCAATACGACTACAAATTGCCATATTTTCGGTACAGTAAATGTCAAAAATAAGTGTATTTCTGGATACAAATACACCTATTTTTACACCTATTTTTTACAAATTTCATTTAGTAAATTTCCCCCTTACTATCCCAAAAATACAGCAATTCGTATTCGTATTGATGTGCTATCAATACGAATACGAATTGCCATATTTTCGGGATAGTAAATTTTAAAAAAGAAGTGTATTTCTGGATTCAAATACACCTATTTTTTACAAATTTCCTTTAGTAAATTTCCCCCTTTATGTGTGGTTTGCAAACTATGTGATTCAGTAAAGGTCAAGCCACACATCAAACTGCATCATAGCAAGCCACAACATTTGAAACCACCATCCTAATTTTTCACATAAAATACATACATAGGGTGGGAATGGTGAAGTGCGACTGGATCGGTGGTCCGGTGCTCAGATGCTGCCCGGCATTGCACAGTCTAATCCTGAAATCTCAGAATTGGAAACTCCAATCCTGGGATACAAATGCTGTAAATTTTAGGGCCAAATCCCACCAATCCTGATCCCGGAATTGGCTACCTTACTTGTGAGCCTAAGACTAGAGTATTTAGGAAAGTAGTGACCCCCTAAAAATGGGTGTCCCCCTCCTACTTAGGACACATACTGTATCATCAGACTCTTTAGTTCACTGCTGGAGGTTAGGGTGCAAATTTAATTATCATAATAAATATTGTTAGTTATACAGATGGAGCCCCTCTCATGCTTGCAGCTGTCGGAAGGGGGCACGCGCACACTAGAAGCTTGCGCACCCCATTCCGATGGAGCTCCCCATCACCGTCCGATGCCTCCCCGGTCCCCATCCCTGGTCCCCACTGCCCCCCCAAACCCCACCAACCCTGCCCATCTCCACTTCAGGGATCCCACTGCCGACTGATTGGGATGCGCACGTGTGTGAGATGCTCCCGCGTTCCAGTATAATGGAGTCCCTATTCGGCAGTGTCCGCCAGCGGGACGTTCAGGCGAGCGCCGGCAATGAAAGAGAGGGGCTCCATCTGTAGATTGGCTACCGGTCCCAGAAAGACTGCTTAAGCATGGCGACACTACTACAATTATTACTACTAAAAGGGCCAGCATCAACTGTAAAAAAAAGGTCAGAATTGGACATTAAGGGGCAGATTTATTAAGCTAGAAGAAGAGATAAACTGGAGATAAAGCGGAGAAAAGGTAAAAGGAGATAAAGCACCAGCCAATCAGCTGTGTTTGAAAAAGACAGTTGGGAGTTGATTGGCTGGTGCTTTATCTCCTTTTACCTTTTCTCTGCTTTATCTCCAGTTTATCTCTTCTCCAAGCTTAATAAATCTGCCCCTATGGCTGAAATGTAATAGGATGAGAGAATCAGAAAGTGAGAGATTTGGTAAGAAATCTCCAGCTTTTTAAAGCGGCAATCATTTACACTGCAAAATCTAACAGGTTTGAACAGTGGGATACGGGCGTTTTAGCGAACGACATCACATCGAATACATTTACATCGAACTCATTTCACCGAATCAAAACACATCGACATTTACATCACTTCGATCAAACATACATCGAAATGCATTCTACTTCGAACATTACTTTATCGAACACCACAATACACCGAACACATAACTTACCGATTTATGTAATGTCGAACACGGGGTTTTTCGATTGCTATCAACTCGAACACGGGTTTTTTCGAATGCTATGAACTCGAAAATTATTACATCGAAAAACCTAACTAGAAATTTGTAACTTCGATAACATTTATATCGAAACTATTTACATCGAATACATTTAACGCGAATATTAAACTATCGATGTCATTGTGTAGAAATTAATTACTTCGATTGACATTTGATAGAAGCAATTTACATCGAACAGATTTAAGTCGATTACCAATTACTTCGATTGACATTTGATAGAAGCAATTTACATCGAACAGATTTAAGTCGATTACCTCATTTTTCGATAGCCTTTTTATCGAAGCAAACAGCTTCGATCATTATCTTTTCGAACAACAATACGTCGAACATCATACCGACAATCACTCTTGCATTGTGCAGACCTGCCCACACAGCAAATTACACAGCCCCCCGCCTATGCAGACGGCAAGTTCCATCTTGCGCCCTTCCGTCAAATGTCCGCACTGACCTTTGAACCACAAGTCCCACAATGACCTGCCAATGTTCTGCCCTGCACTCCCTCTCCTATTACCCCTCACCCATCATAGTCTATACCCTGTTGGTGGGCACCCTCCCCCCCATAAATCCGCACTGTTCAAACTGGCACAACCCCCCCGTCTGTGCAGACGGCAAGATCCGTGTAGCGCCCTGCCTTCTAACGTCTGCATTTACCGTGGCACCACAAGTCCCACAATGACCTGCCAATGTTCTGCCCTGAACTCCCTCTACTATTACCCCTCACCCATCATAGTCTATACCCTGTTGGTGGGCACCCTCCCCCCATAAATCCGCACTGTCCAAACTGGCACAACCCCCCCGTCTGTGCAGACGGCAAGATCAGTGTAGCGCCCTGCCTTCTAACGTCTGCATTTACCGTGGCACCACAAGTCCCACAATGACCTGCCAATGTTCTGCCCTGCACTCCCTCACCTATTACCCCCTCACCCATCATAGTCTATACCCTGTTGGTGGGCACCCTCCCCCCATAAATCCGCACTTTCCAAACTGGCACAACCCCCCCCCCCCCCCGTCTGTGTTACCGTGGCACCACAAGTCCCACAATGACCTGCCAATGTTCTGCCCTGCACTCCCTCACCTATTACCCCCTCACCCATCATAGTCTATACCCTGTTGGTGGGCACCCTCCCCCCATAAATCCGCACTGTCCAAACTGGCACAACCCCCCCGTCTGTGCAGACGGCAAGATCAGTGTAGCGCCCTGCCTTCTAACGTCTGCATTTACCGTGGCACCACAAGTCCCACAATGACCTGCCAATGTTCTGCCCTGAACTCCCTCTACTATTACCCCCTCACCCATCATAGTCTATACCCTGTTGGTGGGCACCCTCCCCCCATAAATCCGCACTTTCCAAACTGGCACAACCCCCCCCCCCCCCGTCTGTGTTACCGTGGCACCACAAGTCCCACAATGACCTGCCAATGTTCTGCCCTGAACTCCCTCACCTATTACCCCCTCACCCATCATAGTCTATACCCTGTTGGTGGGCACCCTCCCCCCATAAATCCGCACTGTTCAAACTGGCACAACCCCCCCCCGTCTGTGCAGACGGCAAGATCCGTGTAGCGCCCTGCCTGCCAATGTTCTGCCCTGAACTCCCTCTCCTATTACCCCTCACCCATCATAGTCTATACCCTGTTGGTGGGCACCCTCCCCCCCATAAATCCGCACTGTTCAAACTGGCACAACCCCCCCCCCCCCCCCGTCTGTGCAGACGGCAAGATCCGTGTAGCGCCCTGCCTTCTAACGTCTGCATTTACCGTGGCACCACAAGTCCCACAATGACCTGCTAATGTTGCACATCTGCCCACTCACATCACCCCTGCACGTTGTCTGCCTACCATATACGCACCCTTGTTTTTGTGCTATATCAAATTATGTTTTAAATAGATAAACCTATTATGTTTGACCCCTCATAAAGTTCTAGATAAAATCATGTCTCCTACATGATTGGTTCACTGGTGTCTCACACGGTTTTTTTTTTTATCTTGACATTGGCGTCAGGAGTCTTCTGTCTTTGGCATATCACTAAGTGACTTTGGTCATTCATGCCTTCTTTAAACAAGCATGAGTCATACTTCTTGACCTTTACTCTTTTGAATATCTTCTCAATGGGCTTAGATATCTTCTCTGATGAAAATCGAATTAGTTCGAGTCAATGGCCATTCTGTGAGTCACTGTAAACAAAATCTGTCTATACATCAACAAAACCATGATGCTATTGTTTGACATTATCACTCTGGCGTCACAAGTCTTGATTTCTCTCTCACCTCAGAGATACACTTATCTGAGAAACTTATCAAAAACATCACTAATCTTCATTCTTTTTTAATAAGTGCAACTCATATAGATTCTTATTCCTATTCCACTGTTTATGACAATAATTTTCTTAGACGTTTGATTACTTTTCATTTATTGCAATGAAATTTTTATTTTTATTTGTTGGACATTGCAATATAGAGCTTTATTTCAAGTTAAACCCCACCCGATTCTCATTCTCTCAGTGCAAGAGAAATCTGCCCCACCTGCAGTGCACATGGTTTTGGAGGCTCAGCCGCACTTGAGCGCATTGCCGAACAATATCAGTACTGCGGCGACTATGCGCCATCTGCTTAGGGTGCCGCGATCTATTGGGGCGCTGAAGGGTCTCCCACAAATATTCTCCCATTCACAGTTAGGATCCATGGCCGACTACATGCAGTTTGCAGCTGGGACTGTTTTACTGCCCCCCCCCCCTCCCCCAATGACATCCTCACCCCTCAAAAGTCGCAACCTTTTGGGGTCCCCTCCTCTCCCTAGCTGCACCCATAATGTTTCTACCCTCTCACCGAACCCGTATACACCCTCACAGGCAACAGTGACACTATGTCTATGTAGACGGCAAGATCTGGCTACTCTAGCGCCTTGCCGTTAAATGTCCGGACTGGCCGTGGCACCACAAGTCCCAAAATGACCTGCCAATTTTCTGCCCTGCACTCCCTCACCTATTACCCCCTCACCCATCATAGTCTATACCCTGTTGGTGGGCACCCTCCCCCCATAAATCCGCACTGTTCAAACTGGCACAACCCCCCCCCCGTCTGTGCAGACGGCAAGATCCGTGTAGCGCCCTGCCTTCTAACGTCTGCATTTACCGTGGCACCACAAGTCCCACAATGACCTGCCAATGTTCTGCCCTGCACTCCCTCACCTATTACCCCCTCACCCATCATAGTCTATACCCTGTTGGTGGGCACCCTCCCCCCATAAATCCGCACTGTTCAAACTGGCACAACCCCCCCCCGTCTGTGCAGACGGCAAGATCCGTGTAGCGCCCTGCCTTCTAACGTCTGCATTTACCGTGGCACCACAAGTCCCACAATGACCTGCCAATGTTCTGCCCTGCACTCCCTCACCTATTACCCCCTCACCCATCATAGTCTATACCCTGTTGGTGGGCACCCTCCCCCCATAAATCCGCACTGTCCAAACTGGCACAACCCCCCCCCCCCGTCTGTGCAGACGGCAAGATCCGTGTAGCGCCCTGCCTTCTAACGTCTGCATTTACCGTGGCACCACAAGTCCCACAATGACCTGCCAATGTTCTGCCCTGCACTCCCTCACCTATTACCCCCTCACCCATCATAGTCTATACCCTGTTGGTGGGCACCCTCCCCCCCATAAATCCGCACTGTTCAAACTGGCACAACCCCCCCTCCGTCTGTGCAGACGGCAAGATCCGTGTAGCGCCCTGCCTTCTAACGTCTGCATTTACCGTGGCACCACAAGTCCCACAATGACCTGCTAGTGTTGCAGCCTTGAGTTGTCAGCGCCCATTTCCATGCTGGCATCGATACCCGCATTCTCACCCCTTAAATATATTTTTGGAATTTATGACTGGCATCATCACTCAACCATGTTTCACCCTCATTTGCCCATCCAAATGATAGGCAATAATTTTTCCTATAATTTTACAAAATATCATAACATTATGCGTTCCTGTACACGTGTTAATGGCTAATGCCAATCCATCCCACTTCTTTTTAAACCAGCCCACTTTTTGAATTGAAAGGTTTTAATTGGATAACTTTTGTTAATCCTATCTCTAAAGAGTAACGCCCATTTTCAAGACAATAAAAGTAGCCACCTAACCTGTCCCCGCATCATAATTGAACTTTAGTGTCAATTATTCCTTGTTGTACGCTACAGCTACAGCTATTTCTTCGAAGATGGCAGAGGAAGCGACTTCATCCGCAGCAGCATCAACATCAGCACCATCGACATCTGCTGAATCAATGCCGGCATTTACCTTCGTACCTTCACAGAGAGGAGGACTGCTACTGAACATCAATGGATATCTTATGGCTAAGAACAAGCAGGTTGGAGACGTCGTCTATTGGCATTGCACAGAGAAAACTACAGCCCCTTGTTCAAGCTATGCCAAAACTACGATCTTTGGTGGAGTACATCAATTAAACAGGCACGGAGAGCATACCCATGCACCCAGACCTGAAAAGTCAATTGTTGCCGTGGCAAAGGCAGCAGTCAAGCGACGTGCCAGGGATACCACAGAGGAACCTTCACAAATAATTCAAAACGTCACTGCGGATATGCCTTCAACGAGTGCCATGTGTTTGCCCAATCGGGAATCCCTTCGCCAAATCGTCAAAAGGGTAAGGCGCCTTGATTGCCCAGCCGAGCCCACCACCCTGGAGGACATCAGTTTTCCTCACGATTTGCAATACATCGGGGAAACGAAGTTTTTGCTAAAGGACTGTACTGTTGCTAATGATCGGGTACTCTTATTCAGTACGGAACAAAACTTGAGGAAGCTCCATGAAGCTCAGTATTGGGTTATGGATGGAACTTTTAAAACATGCCCCACTTTATTTAGACAGATATATTCCATCCATGCAGTGGTTGGGACTGAGGACACCTCCAAACGCTTTTTGCCACTTGTCTATGGTCTTTTAAGTAGCAAGAATGAGGATTGCTACCAGCAATTTTTAGAAGCCCTGCAAGACGTTGGTAATGACCTGGATATTCCCTTTGCCCCAAGCTATATCATGACGGATTTTGAACGTGCAGCAATCCGAGCTTCGCAATCTGTTTTTCCCTCAAGTACTCACAAGTGCTGCCTATTTCATCTAGCACAAAACGTTTGGAGAAAGATCCAAGCAAGTCGACTTGTAAATGAATATGGGACCGATTATGGACTTCATTTGAAATTAAAACACCTGCAAGCACTTGCGTTTTTACCCCCGAATGACATTCCAGCAGCATTTGAGCTAGTGAAAGCTGAAATGCCAGAGAGTGCCTCATCTGTGTTAACCTACTTTGAGGAAACTTATGTTTTGGGCCGTGTAAGATCTGGCACAAGAAGCCATATCCGCTCACCACCTCTTTATCCACCAGAGCTATGGTCTATATATGATCCAATGTCTGTTGGAATACCGCGGACACAAAACAAGTTGGAGGGTTGGCATAGGCGATGGAATATCCTTCTGGGTGAGAAGAAGTTTGGCGTCTACAAGCTGGTCACTTTTTTACACAAGGAACAGAAAGTGACAGCCAGTTTAATCAGCAAAGTGGTCCTCAATGTCCCAAAAACTCCCCCCAGAAAAGAGTTGAAAGAGAGAGAAGCTTCAATTCGGCGGATTTTTGATCAGTATGGCACCATGAATGTCATGGAGTACCTGGGCGCAATAGCGCATCACTTGTCATTATCGTGAAGGCTTCACTTTGGAATTAATGTTTTTTCCCTAACTTTTGTGTATCAAGTTCAAGTTCAAACCGCCCACATTTTTTTTTTTAATTTTTGAAGATAAAAAGGGAGTGCCACTACATTGCCTTCATCCGATTTGTGGTAAGTAAACCATTTAATTCTCAAAGTATAGGCCTTTCCAAACTATGGCCCTCTACATGTTTTGAAAGTACATTTCCCATCATGCCTCCCCACATTGTGGCTATAATGGAATGCTATAACTCTGGCAAGGCATGCTGGTATGTGTAGTTCCACAACAGGTTGAGGGTCATAGTTACCCTAATGTACTGTTTCACATATATTCTTGCATTAATCGTTTTCTCCCAATCTAATTTATGACAAGATTATAACTTGAAGTTTCATTATGTGTCATTACCTTTTAGTAGGAGTCATCAAACTATGGCCCTACAGATGTTGTGAAAGTACAAGTCCTTTGATGCCTTGCCACAGTTTTGCTGTTCAGCAATGCTAAAACTATGGCAAGGCATGCTGGGAATGTGTAGTTACACCACATCTGGAGGGCCAGTTTCCGGATGCCTGGTTTAGGTGTACTTGGGACAAGATGACTTGAGTGTCCACACACTAAATGTGATGTAGATATTTTTATAAAATCTATGTCAAACATGCACTGTAAGCCTTGTTTTGAACAGATTTTAAAAAGAGCTAAATCACATACAGTGTGTGGAAACGCAAGTCATCTTAAGTTATATGGAATGAAAATTGACCTGCATATATGTCCTTTACAAATTGTCACATTTACCACATGTTTACATCCGTGCATCAACGACATATCAGATTACATATAATAGATGTAAAAAAAAAATAATTAGGGTAAAGGTAATTGCCAAACTTACTTATTTTTTTCTAAAGTACAGAAAATACACTCACTGGAAAATTGATTTAGATAATTTTATTTTAAGTGCTAAATACAGATCATAACAAACAATACCATGATATATATCACCCAAAAAACGACTTTAAACACAATACATATAAATATCTAAAAATATAGATCGAGCAAGATTTGCACATAGGCTATATTTTGTCAAATTTCCTTTTACTATTGACATTGCTATATTTTCCGATCAATTAAATACTTTTATTAGATATTTATCAACATCCAAAATATAATACTTTGACATTTTTATTTTTCATTATGTAACTCACATGATACATGTTTAATATGTTACTCATAGTATTTTCCTAGTGATATTATTTAATAGTACTTTAAATAAAAATTAGAAATATAACATCCATATTACATTCAAAACATCAAAAAACAGAATGAAAATAATCTGGTATTTAAATACAATTTATACTATATATACTGCATCACAGCTGTATTCATTCTTCTTTTCCTTTGTAATTTCTTCTGTCTTTTATGCACTGAAATAAAAAAAAAGGATTTAATTACATCATGAACTTGCACACTCCACATCCAGCACTACACAACCCTAACAATGTTGTTTAAAAATTTTGAAATATTTTATCTGCAGAACATTAGATCACACAACATTGTACATTGTGAAAGAGGGCCTTATTCTCTACTCTGACAAAGTACTTTCTAAAGGGCAATTGTGTCACCTCAAAATTTTTTGATTACTGAATTGCAGAGTTTTGATTTTTTATCTGTTTGTGCATGCAAAATACTGCCTTGAAATACTGCCTTCTTTATTTTCACACTGCAGTATAGGTCAGACTTTGAATTAAAACCACACCCATATCCATTACTTTTAACATATTACATCTACCCCACCTGCATAGGATCTGCTTTTGTACATGAAACCATTGTCAGCAGTTTTGGACTTGAATAAGGCCTACATGCACAGAAGTATTGTTCTCCCCTGCATTACACACCTTAATGTATTGGTGTTTAATAACTAATTTTTAAAATGAACAATCGTCAGATTTAGAACAGTGCACTGTTGTTTTAGAAATCTGTGCATATTAAGAATACATTCATTATCGACTCACTAGACCAAAAAAAGAATATCATTTATTTAAATATAGGTGGGGCATCTCCAAATTGTCTTTCTAGAGGTACAATTTTAAGATTTAATGTGCCCTTGTTCATATTAAGGACATTTAGGGCCTCAGCTCACTTTTTGCAAGGTCGATGTGATGTTTTGTAATGAAGGTCAACTTACACATTTCATTTCCCTTTCTCCTAGCACCTTCTCTTCCCAAGTTTTACCTTTGTACACTTTCGTGCCAACGGCATCTACATTATACCGAACTGTTTTTGTCTGAAGAATGCTACCATCGGATTCTTCGCCGCCGGTGTCTTCATGCAGGATGGACTCCTTGTAGCCTGCCCCCACCACAAAAAAAAGATAAGTAAACACATGTTAATATTTGCATTCCTGTGCTTTCTTACACCCTCCCTCCTCCCCCGTTCCCTATGCTTAACCCCTCTTTGCTTTCCCCGCTAGAAACTTACCCTAGGTTGCACACTTCATAGCCCTATGCCAGCCTCCTCATGGTCTTGTGCTCTTTGTCATCTCAGGCTGGACCCTTTCGTCTGGATTCTTCGCCGCCGGTGTCTTCATGCAGGATGGACTCCTTGTAGCCTGCCCCCACCACAAAAAAAAGATAAGTAAACACATGTTAATATTTGCATTCCTGTGCTTTCTTACACCCTCCCTCCTCCCCCGTTCCCTATGCTTAACCCCTCTTTGCTTTCCCCGCTAGAAACTTACCCTAGGTTGCACACTTCATAGCCCTATGCCAGCCTCCTCATGGTCTTGTGCTCTTTGTCATCTCAGGCTGGACCCTTTCGTCTGGATTCTTCGCCGCCGGTGTCTTCATGCAGGATGGACTCCTTGTAGCCTGCCCCCACCACAAAAAAAAGATAAGTAAACACATGTTAATATTTGCATTCCTGTGCTTTCTTACACCCTCCCTCCTCCCCCGTTCCCTATGCTTAACCCCTCTTTGCTTTCCCCGCTAGAAACTTACCCTAGGTTGCACACTTCATAGCCCTATGCCAGCCTCCTCATGGTCTTGTGCTCTTTGTCATCTCAGGCTGGACCCTTTCGTCTGGATTCTTCGCCGCCGGTGTCTTCATGCAGGATGGACTCCTTGTAGCCTGCCCCCACCACAAAAAAAAGATAAGTAAACACATGTTAATATTTGCATTCCTGTGCTTTCTTACACCCTCCCTCCTCCCCCGTTCCCTATGCTTAACCCCTCTTTGCTTTCCCCGCTAGAAACTTACCCTAGGTTGCACACTTCATAGCCCTATGCCAGCCTCCTCATGGTCTTGTGCTCTTTGTCATCTCAGGCTGGACCCTTTCGTCTGGATTCTTCGCCGCCGGTGTCTTCATGCAGGATGGACTCCTTGTAGCCTGCCCCCACCACAAAAAAAAGATAAGTAAACACATGTTAATATTTGCATTCCTGTGCTTTCTTACACCCTCCCTCCTCCCCCGTTCCCTATGCTTAACCCCTCTTTGCTTTCCCCGCTAGAAACTTACCCTAGGTTGCACACTTCATAGCCCTATGCCAGCCTCCTCATGGTCTTGTGCTCTTTGTCATCTCAGGCTGGACCCTTTCGTCTGGATTCTTCGCCGCCGGTGTCTTCATGCAGGATGGACTCCTTGTAGCCTGCCCCCACCACAAAAAAAAGATAAGTAAACACATGTTAATATTTGCATTCCTGTGCTTTCTTACACCCTCCCTCCTCCCCCGTTCCCTATGCTTAACCCCTCTTTGCTTTCCCCGCTAGAAACTTACCCTAGGTTGCACACTTCATAGCCCTATGCCAGCCTCCTCATGGTCTTGTGCTCTTTGTCATCTCAGGCTGGACCCTTTCGTCTGGATTCTTCGCCGCCGGTGTCTTCATGCAGGATGGACTCCTTGTAGCCTGCCCCCACCACAAAAAAAAGATAAGTAAACACATGTTAATATTTGCATTCCTGTGCTTTCTTACACCCTCCCTCCTCCCCCGTTCCCTATGCTTAACCCCTCTTTGCTTTCCCCGCTAGAAACTTACCCTAGGTTGCACACTTCATAGCCCTATGCCAGCCTCCTCATGGTCTTGTGCTCTTTGTCATCTCAGGCTGGACCCTTTCGTCTGGATTCTTCGCCGCCGGTGTCTTCATGCAGGATGGACTCCTTGTAGCCTGCCCCCACCACAAAAAAAAGATAAGTAAACACATGTTAATATTTGCATTCCTGTGCTTTCTTACACCCTCCCTCCTCCCCCGTTCCCTATGCTTAACCCCTCTTTGCTTTCCCCGCTAGAAACTTACCCTAGGTTGCACACTTCATAGCCCTATGCCAGCCTCCTCATGGTCTTGTGCTCTTTGTCATCTCAGGCTGGACCCTTTCGTCTGGATTCTTCGCCGCCGGTGTCTTCATGCAGGATGGACTCCTTGTAGCCTGCCCCCACCACAAAAAAAAGATAAGTAAACACATGTTAATATTTGCATTCCTGTGCTTTCTTACACCCTCCCTCCTCCCCCGTTCCCTATGCTTAACCCCTCTTTGCTTTCCCCGCTAGAAACTTACCCTAGGTTGCACACTTCATAGCCCTATGCCAGCCTCCTCATGGTCTTGTGCTCTTTGTCATCTCAGGCTGGACCCTTTCGTCTGGATTCTTCGCCGCCGGTGTCTTCATGCAGGATGGACTCTTCAGTGTGGCAGAGGTGCAGAGCAAGTTTGAACGTTGTTTCCTGAAAGACAGAAGGTGAGTTAGGGACGCATGTTACAAACCTTTCCTTTGCTCTTGTGTGGCCTGAGTCATCCCAGTGATGCTGCAACTCACCCCCTGCCGCCTCACTGGAAAGCTTTACGCCGGAATGCCTTCTTCTCTGTGCAGACTGGACACCCTGGAAGCTTGACGATTTTGCTTTCTTCTTTTCTAGATCTGTGTAATTTTTAACCGTATTAGTAAATTGATTGTATTACCTGTAACACATAATAGTTTAGATATGTATATATGTCTACCTTTACGTATCTATATTTTTGAAGATGAAGTTTGTGTGAGTGTGAAAAATTACCTTTCGTTCACGCTGTGTCTAATTAGGGCTTTTCCAAGACGCTACTTTGGGCCTCTGCCCTCCTGGTCCTCAGGGGCTCTGGCCGCCTGGTCCTCAGGGGCTCTGGCCGCCTGGTCCTCAGGGGCTCTGGCCGCCTGGTCCTCAGGGGCTCTGGCCGCCTGGTCCTCAGGGGCTCTGGCCGACTTCTCCTTCTCTCTGGGTCTGGCCGACTTCTTCTCTCTGGGTCTGGCCGACTTCTTCTCGCTGGGTCTGGCCGCCTTCTCCTTCTCTTTGGGTCTGGCCGCCTTCTCCTTCTCTTTGGGTCTGGCCGCCTGCTCCTTCTCTCTGGGTCTGGACGCCTTCTCCTTCTCTCTGTGTCTGGCCGCCTGCTCCTTCACTCTGGGTCTGGCCGCCTGCTCCTTCTCTCTGGGTCTGCGGTGCTTCACCTTTGGAGATGTTTTCACAGGCTGCTCCTGCAGATGTCCTTTGAGCTGCTGTCCATGAATCACTCTCCCTGCAAGCTCTTTGCTTCTTTGGACAGCCATCTCTGTTTCCATTCTTGGAGACATGGTTGCTTGGGGGATTCTGCGAACCTTGTCCTTTGGGCCTCTGATCACAGTTTGTTCCTCTGCACTTGTGTCCACCATCTGGTGCTGTGTTGTCTGGCGACTTTGCTTTGATGTGACCAACATCTCCATCAGGCACATGCTTGCCTGCTGTTCCTGGTATGTCATGTCCGTTTCCTCTTTCTGCTGGGCTATGACTTCCTCTCTCTCTCTTTGCAGTCTCTCTTGATTTTCTGTTGTTGCTCTTGTCCACATTTCTTCTGTGTGCTGTTCTTGCCTCTCCTTCTCAGCTCTGGCCAGCTGTGTCTTCTCTGCTCTTACACGCTCAGCCTCTGTGATTCTGGCACGCTCTGCCTCTTCTGCTCTGACACGCTGTGCCGCTTGCTCTGCTCTTTCCTTCTGCTCTTCCTCCACTATCCTTTGACGTTCCAGTTGAAGAGCTCGCTCCCAAAGTCGTGTGTCATGTGGTTCAGATTGCCTTGACTGTGTTTTTGATCCACCCTGATCCATTGTACCTTGACTGTGGTGTCTTCGCTGGTATGCCCTTTCAGCTTCCTCTTGCCGAGCCAACCATTCTGGATCGATTGTTGTGGAGGATGGTGTGGTTTGCTGTAGAGCTTGAAGTCGTGGAGCTGAAGATCTTCTTTCTTCTGTCATCAGATGAAGTGTAGTACATATCATGCTGGTGTTGGCATTGGACTGCTGCTGCCACATAAGAATACACTGGAGAGTCTGCTGCATGTGTTGCATGTCGACAGCATGGTTGGCTTGGAATTCAACGAGTTGAGAACTCATCTGTTGGAGAGAGACCGGTCCTTCCCTCGATGCATTCTGTGCTGTGGTCATGTCATCAACCTTCTGATTCAATGTCTGTAGGAGTGCAACAACTGAAGCATTTGATGACACAACTTCTTTGAAGGATTGAAGAATCGCTGCCATTGCCTCAGCTTGCTGATTGATGCTCGCATTCATCTGATTGATGCTCTGTTCAATCTTGTCAAATCGAAGAGCATTCCGTTCTGCATCTTCAGTTCTTCTTTCCTCCAATAGCTTCATAGCCTCTAGAATTGGTGACTGCTGCGACGAATCTATAATATCCCAAAAAAATTCCAGTTAAGTGTGTGTAAAGATAAACCAAAAAACAAAGTCTTGACATTTATTTTTTTTAACAGATTTGCCATAATTATATGCAAGATGCAGACCTTCCAGTGGATGTTCCAGGGGGGAATGTGGATTTTGCCTTTCGATGTCTTGGGACGCTGTCTGAAGCTGAGGAACAGTTCCTCTTGAGTCCAGTGGTGTGACTATAAATCAGAGGAAATTGATAAATAAATATCTGGACAAAGTAGAACAGGAAAATGTAGTAGCTTTTGTTCTAGCGATTACTAGCAAGGCTTACCAGTGAGGTCCAGTGTGTCTGCTGCATTTCTTTCCTGCGTTGTTCCAAATGACACTTTTCTTTTTGATTTTTCAACGGCTGCTGGTACATTTACCAAATAAGTTAATCTAGCCAATATGCACTAAAATTACTTTATAAAAACATAAAAAGTAGTTTACCCACCTCTCTCGAATGTCTGCGAGGTGATCTGCGACGCGGTTGGTGTTGTGGAAACCATTGGTGAACCTGAATATAAAAAAAAGGAAAGGCAATTAAAAAAATGCTTTTTACAATTGACACATAAACAAAAGTTATACTCTTCAATATTACTAATCTGTTTTGATTGATGCTAATTAAATAAAGTATTACTTTACAGAATGTGGTGAAGGACAAAGATATTTGAGAGACGATAACAAACTAATAACACAAGCACCAAAGCAGGACATACATACAGATAAAACATCCCGTTACCTAATTGATGTTGGACACATAGCTGTATATATACCAAAGGGCTAGGTATGGTACATAGGTTTGGTGGAATATGACATTGCCATTTGGACGTTTACGACAGTTCAATGAAAATAAAGTGTGCAGGACATGTAAGGTCATATAAGTTATCACCGTTGAAACATGTGGCTGGGTGGAGGAGAGATGACAGTATTCACCTTGATCAAGAGGTATATTGATGTATGAACATACTAGATTTTAAAAGTTGTTAGCACGGAAAGTAGAAATGGACCATGTTTGGGCTTATATTTTTGGGTCAATTGTAAAGAATTGAATGCTGTTACAGCCTATAATGTTGATTTTTTTTTGCGGGCCATATTAAATGCAAAAAACAAGCAGCAGGGCTTAGATTTAACAATTACCACTTGATTCAGGTCATAGAAGTGATATAGGATACAAATGGAGGATTTGGGTTCAATACGGTTAAGTGTTGTACATGTAGCCCTTATTTTGCTAAATGTTTGAATAAAGCGCTAAGAAAACGTCCTTAAGGATACACTGTTTTGGTGAAGTAATGCGCATATTGTTGCTTAAGGATCACAACGTAATATTAGAAGAACTCATGTTATCGTTGAATACAAGCCACATTATTTGTAGTTCAGTAAAGACGGAATGCAGTGCAGGCGCTAGTTGAATTTTACTTTGGGATGTAACAGAAATGTGTTGTATTTCAGTAAAAAATAGAAAATTTGAGCACCCAATTAAATAACATTTTTCACCTGCATGTGAACTTTTCCTATGCTTGCGCGGCGTGGGATCCTTTTCCGGGGTGGTGTCTTCCAATGTGGAGTCGGTTGCAGATCCTTCTGAGAAAGTAATGTAAGCATATATTAATAAGCATATCTAATCATTTAGAACAGTGCTTCATCAACAATATAAATTTTTTCATATAGCGTGCTTCACCTGTGTGTGTTTTTCTGTATCTCTTCGGCTGCTTTCTTTGCTTGAATGCCGCTGCATCTTCATCCATTTGCTCTGCTGCTGATCCTTAGGAAAAAAAGGGGAAACATAACAAATTACTTAATATAGCTTGAATATAGTAGATGCCTATATCAAATGTTGTGTTAATGTAGCATTGCAAACCTTTGTGTGATTTCGTGGACTTCTGAGGCGTAGTTTGCTTCGGTGTCTTCTTTGGCGTAGGAGTCTTTGTTGAAACTGGAGAAATGATAAATTACAGTTAGAAACATAGGATATTGCAATTGGATTTTATCTCTACAGAGAAGCAGCGCATGGTCAAAATTTTCTTTTTGGATCAACAGTACATCTAATAATTGAAAAAGTTAGAAATATTTTCCAAAAAGCATAATGCGCGCACATATGTACATTACTTGTGCGGCAGACATAGAGAGTCCATAAGGTTCAAACATTAAGATTCAGACTTGAATATGCACAATATACTATACCTTCTACACTGGTTGATGGCCTTTCTTCGGGGTTGTCCTTCACGAATTCTTCGATCTTCTTCTCCCAAACCTTCTGTAGCTTCTGTCCTCTGCGCATCTTATCAATGGTGGCTCTTCTGCTGTCACGCCACCTCTTCTTGCAGCTTTCTTCAGTTCGTTGGCATATCCCGATGTGGCTGACTGCATGTGAAATTTCTTCCCAAGTTGTGCTCGGCAATCTTGCTTGGGAACTCCTGGCATCTGTACCTAACTGAAGCATAAAGTGGTGGATTACCTGAGTGATGAGGGTTTCCGTTTCTACATCAGTGAAGTTGGGTCCTCGGTTCACGATTTCTTCTCCGGAGTCAACTTCTTTGTCTGTATGTGATCGTTGCCTCGGGTCTTCTACCTGTGAAGAGAGAGAAAGGCGCCTTCTTTCTTCCTGAGACATTTCTATAATAAGAATCTGAAATGATAAAAAAAAGGATTAGCAAATAAAGGATTATTTTATTAATATAGAGATAGAAAGAACATTGATATATTTTATATATTTAAAGTTTTTTGGTAGTCTGCGCACTGTCCTCTCTTGTGCGGTGCTAGCTGCTTCACTGCCCGGTTGACCGTTCTGGGTCGGTTAATGACTTGCAAAAAAAGGTTTTTTTTTTTATTGTAGCGCACCGCTCCTTGGGTGTGGGGTGTGTGGCTGATCCTAGAAATAGAATAGCCGCAGTAAATGTGACATGATCATGTCACATTTACTGCGGCTATTCTATTTCTAGGATCAGCCACACACCCCACACCCAAGGAGCGGTGCGCTACAATAAAAAAAAAAACCTTTTTTTGCAAATATTTTATATAGTGACCGGCTGTTTGTCCTGTCTTACATCACTTGAAGCACACTAGCAATGCAAAAAATGAAACCATCAAAGCACTTCTTATCATGCCATACAGAAGACATTTGTAAATTAAAAAAAAAAAAAAAAAAAAAAGCAGGCCTCAACAACATCCTGTCTGCATGGGTGACTGACAAGTGGGGATGACTGCAGAAGGAGGCGGGTGTCAACATGGCTGACTTTGGCAGCCATGTTGACACCCGCCTCTTTGTCCTGTCATGCTGACTTACATCACTTGAAGCACACTAGCAATGCAAAAAATGAAACCATCAAAGCACTTCTTATCATGCCATACAGAAGACATTTGTAAATTAAAAACAAAAAAAAAAACAAAGCAGGCCTCAACAACATCCTGTCTGCATGGGTGACTGACAAGTGGGGATGACTGCAGAAGGAGGCGGGTGTCAACATGGCTGACTTTGGCAGCCATGTTGACACCCGCCTCTTTGTCCTGTCATGCTGACTTACATCACTTGAAGCACACTAGCAATGCAAAAAATGAAACCATCAAAGCACTTCTTATCATGCCATACAGAAGACATTTGTAAATTAAAAACAAAAAAAAAAACAAAGCAGGCCTCAACAACATCCTGTCTGCATGGGTGACTGACAAGTGGGGATGACTGCAGAAGGAGGCGGGTGTCAACATGGCTGACTTTGGCAGCCATGTTGACACCCGCCTCTTTGTCCTGTCATGCTGACTTACATCACTTGAAGCACACTAGCAATGCAAAAAATGAAACCATCAAAGCACTTCTTATCATGCCATACAGAAGACATTTGTAAATTAAAAACAAAAAAAAAAACAAAGCAGGCCTCAACAACATCCTGTCTGCATGGGTGACTGACAAGTGGGGATGACTGCAGAAGGAGGCGGGTGTCAACATGGCTGACTTTGGCAGCCATGTTGACACCCGCCTCTTTGTCCTGTCATGCTGACTTACATCACTTGAAGCACACTAGCAATGCAAAAAATGAAACCATCAAAGCACTTCTTATCATGCCATACAGAAGACATTTCTAAATTAAAAAAAAAAAAAAAAAAAGCAGGCCCCTCAACAACATCCTGTCTGCATGGGTGACTGACAAGTGGGGATGACTGCAGAAGGAGGCGGGTGTCAACATGGCTAGACAGAAAGTCAGCCATGGTGACAACTGCATGATTTAACAGTCATGTTCACTCCCAACAGCAGTTTCTAAGCAGCAAGCCTTACACTGAAAATCCAGACGCCAAACATCAACATAACGGTCCAAATTAACCAACAAACAATACATTATAGAAAATGCTGAGAAAACTGTAGTAATGTAATGAGGTTAAACCCCGATAATAGGCCCGTGCACTAGGGATGAAGTTTAAACATGCATGGTTCGTGACGGTGTATGTGGTGTCACCCCGGGTACCCTGTGGTGTTGGGGAAAAGGAGGGGTGTCGCTAAAAATAACAAATATATTAGTGGGGGAAGGGGGGTACGGCGTGGTAAATGGCGAATCCCCGTGGTGTAATGGGGATGTTTTAAACAGGTGTAGTGGAGTGCGGTGACCTCTATAATCTAGTGTCAATGGGTAGAGAGGAGGAAGAGAGAGACAGAGTTCAGCACTTACACTCAGAAGAATGAATCCACCGGTCAGGGTACAACGGGTCTCCCGCTGTGCAGATGGGTGTCCTCCGCGTAGTCCGGTCACTCCTCCCAACTCCTTCCAGTCGTCTTCAAAACAATGTTCAGCTGACGATAGCGCTCCTCCAGGAGTTGGAAAGCCAAAGTACGCAAGCCAATTATATGAGAAAGCAGCCAAACTAATACAGCCAGGCAGCAAGCTCAACAAAATGGCGACTAAGCACGGGAGGTTCAGGGTTTATAAAGTGTAAAAAGTGCGGGAAACAATAGCTCCCCCTTCATCATAACATTGCTATGTATTAATTGGACATCTTATTGTCAGCACATTATACTGAGAGCATGCTGATTTGATGATTTAAAAAATGCATTAAGAACCCTTACGTGACTGGCGCAGTATGATGGCGGGAAAAAGTGGGATGTTTGTTGCTTGTTTATGAAGTCCTGTCCGGAAACAACACTATGTAACAATATCACATGTTTCACAAAGGTTAAACACACAACTGCCAACTGCTAAAAAAAAAATGACATAGAAAAAAAAACATTGGTAGATGGAATCGCAAGCGTAAGGGCAAGACATTATGGAACATGTAGTTCTACAAATAAACACTATGGTCCAATAACCATCTATACACAGTGCTTTGGGGGCCATATAAACATTAACTATGGTGTAACTAGTAATGGGTGTTTTAGGGTGCTTGCTCGTGGCGTGTATAGTGGGTGCAGCTAGGGAGACGGAGGGACCACTAATAGAGACTGTGGTGATGGGTGAGGGGTAATAGGAGAGGGAGTTCAGGGCAGAACATTGGCAGGTCATTGTGGGACTTGTGGTGCCACGGTAAATGCAGACGTTAGAAGGCAGGGCGCTACACGGATCTTGCCGTCTGCACAGACGGGGGGTTGTGCCAGTTTGAACAGTGCGGATTTATGGGGGGGAGGGTGCCCACCAACAGGGTATAGACTATGATGGGTGAGGGGTAATAGTAGAGGGAGTTCAGGGCAGAACATTGGCAGGTCATTGTGGGACTTGTGGTGCCACGGTAAATGCAGACGTTAGAAGGCAGGGCGCTACACGGATCTTGCCGTCTGCACAGACGGGGGGTTGTGCCAGTTTGAACAGTGCGGATTTATGGGGGGGAGGGTGCCCACCAACAGGGTATAGACTATGATGGGTGAGGGGGTAATAGGTGAGGGAGTTCAGGGCAGAACATTGGCAGGTCATTGTGGGACTTGTGGTGCCACGGTAAATGCAGACGTTAGAAGGCAGGGCGCTACACTGATCTTGCCGTCTGCACAGACGGGGGGGTTGTGCCAGTTTGGACAGTGCGGATTTATGGGGGGAGGGTGCCCACAAACAGGGTATAGACTATGATGGGTGAGGGGGTAATAGGTGAGGGAGTTCAGGGCAGAACATTGGCAGGTCATTGTGGGACTTGTGGTGCCACGGTAAATGCAGACGTTAGAAGGCAGGGCGCTACACGGATCTTGCCGTCTGCACAGACGGGGGGTTGTGCCAGTTTGAACAGTGCGGATTTATGGGGGGGAGGGTGCCCACCAACAGGGTATAGACTATGATGGGTGAGGGGTAATAGTAGAGGGAGTTCAGGGCAGAACATTGGCAGGTCATTGTGGGACTTGTGGTGCCACGGTAAATGCAGACGTTAGAAGGCAGGGCGCTACACGGATCTTGCCGTCTGCACAGACGGGGGGTTGTGCCAGTTTGAACAGTGCGGATTTATGGGGGGGAGGGTGCCCACCAACAGGGTATAGACTATGATGGGTGAGGGGGTAATAGGTGAGGGAGTTCAGGGCAGAACATTGGCAGGTCATTGTGGGACTTGTGGTGCCACGGTAAATGCAGACGTTAGAAGGCAGGGCGCTACACTGATCTTGCCGTCTGCACAGACGGGGGGGTTGTGCCAGTTTGGACAGTGCGGATTTATGGGGGGAGGGTGCCCACAAACAGGGTATAGACTATGATGGGTGAGGGGGTAATAGGTGAGGGAGTTCAGGGCAGAACATTGGCAGGTCATTGTGGGACTTGTGGTGCCACGGTAAATGCAGACGTTAGAAGGCAGGGCGCTACACGGATCTTGCCGTCTGCACAGACGGGGGGTTGTGCCAGTTTGAACAGTGCGGATTTATGGGGGGGAGGGTGCCCACCAACAGGGTATAGACTATGATGGGTGAGGGGGTAATAGTAGAGGGAGTTCAGGGCAGAACATTGGCAGGTCATTGTGGGACTTGTGGTGCCACGGTAAATGCAGACGTTAGAAGGCAGGGCGCTACACGGATCTTGCCGTCTGCACAGACGGGGGGTTGTGCCAGTTTGAACAGTGCGGATTTATGGGGGGGAGGGTGCCCACCAACAGGGTATAGACTATGATGGGTGAGGGGTAATAGGAGAGGGAGTTCAGGGCAGAACATTGGCAGGTCATTGTGGGACTTGTGGTGCCACGGTAAATGCAGACGTTAGAAGGCAGGGCGCTACACTGATCTTGCCGTCTGCACAGACGGGGGGGTTGTGCCAGTTTGGACAGTGCGGATTTATGGGGGGAGGGTGCCCACAAACAGGGTATAGACTATGATGGGTGAGGGGGTAATAGGTGAGGGAGTGCAGGGCAGAACATTGGCAGGTCATTGTGGGACTTGTGGTGCCACGGTAAATGCAGACGTTAGAAGGCAGGGCGCTACACGGATCTTGCCGTCTGCACAGACGGGGGGTTGGGCCAGTTTGGACAGTGCGGATTTAGACGGGTAGAACATTATGGGTGCAGGTCTGGGGTGAGGGTGCCCACCAAAAGGGTATTGACAATGATGAGTGAGGGTGTAATGTGTGTAAATTAGATTTAAAACCTTTCGATTGAACTCTTTTCGATATAACAATGTATCGATGTAACGATAGTCGACTTAGTTATTTTTGGTATATTTGTGTCGATGTAATGTAAATTCTTGCATTTACCGTTCGATATTGAATTTTTCGATAACAATGTGTTCGATATAATATTTTTCGAACACTATGCTATCGAAGTAAAATTACTTCTACATTGTACACGTCGATCAATTATTAACTTCGATAAATTGAGTAGTCTACATTACAACGGTCGACAACTTTAATGTTCGACCTTAAAAGTTCGACATAGAGACAATTCGACCTGTAACCGTTCGATATTTTAAACATTCGATCTATCATGCTTCGAAATTTATTGGTTCGATTACATGCTACGTTCGATGTATACACATTCGACAAAACTATCCTATCGAACTAACGGGGTCGACATAAATACACTCGAATTTATGTTCATCGGCAAAACGATCCCATTCCTGAACAGTTTCAACAAATAATCTGTCACTTACACCCTGCAGTGTTTGTATAGTTGTAACTTTCAAGTGAACTGGCTTTCAGGTAAATCTATAAATACAAGTACAGCACTTAGTTTTCTTTACCGTAAAATTGAGCTGTAATATGTACACTGATCTGTGTTGATTTTAAGATGTTTCTTCAAGACATAAATTGTGGTATCAGCATCTTTCACCCATTTGTCTAAGATCAAGTGAAGTTTTGCCTTCAGGCGCATGAGGGGAACCTGCAATAATGTGCAGACTACCATGTTTAAATGCATAAAAGTCAGTTGCTTTGACGTCTTAAGTGCATGCATGCATGCATACACAATTATAGCACTTTGAACAGGTATATTTGAGTGATGAGCAAGCACTTCTTTTCTTAAATAGACATTTTAATGTTGCCGATTACAATAGATCTTTAGGTATTTGTGGCACTATTTGTTTATTTCATTGTTTAAACTTCTTGTTAGAGTTTTTCTTAATTTCAGTTTGCATATTTGTCAGTTAAGCCCTTATAGATCTCCTCTTCATGTCTTAAGGCCCCCATACACTACACGATTTGGGCCCGATTTCACCCGATTCTGGAGGATCGGGCTGAGAAATCGGGTGAAATTGCCCAAATCGTGTAGGGTATGACATCCAATCTGATCCGATGCGCGGTCCCGTGCGCATCGGATCAGATCTGGATGTCGGACAGTCTGCACATAAGATAAATCTTATGTGCAGCCGGCATTGAGCTGGTCTGTGGGCGTGGGGACCGGAGAGCAGGGTCCGGTCCATGTGTGATGAGAGAGGGTAGTCACCTAGCGGCAGGAGAGGTGGCGGGGAGCGGGGTCCGGTCCAGCTGCAGGAGGGGTAGTGAGCTATTCTGTGGACTGGAGACTAGGTAGCGGCAGCTGCAGGCGAGGAGCATGGAGCGCACGGCGCATAATAACAGAGTCCGGGTAGCGGCGAGCGGGAGAATAGGAAACATCTTATTTAAAAGACTGGGCGGACGCTGATTGGTCGAGAGCTTAGCCAATCAGCGTCCGCCCTGCCCGCCCAGTCTTTTGAATAGGATGTTTCCTATTCTCCCGCTCGCCGCTACCCGGACTCTGTTATGCGCCGTGCGCTCCGTGCTCCCCGCCTGCAGCTGCCGCTACCTAGTCTCAGCTGGACATGCTCCCCTCCTGCAGCTGGACTGGACCCCGCTCCCCGCCACCTCTCCTGCCGCTAGGTGACTACCCTCTCTCATCACACATGGACCGGACCGGACCCTGCTCTCCGGTCTCTGGTCCACGCTCCCCCAGACGGACCCTGACGCCCCCCCCCCCGCCTGCAAGCTCCCCCAGACCCTGCTCTCCCACAGCTCCCCTGGATTTACATGTGATAAATCAATCCGATTTATCACATGTAAAAAATGGCACATCAAGGTTCAAATCATATCAGGAGCTGCCGGGGGAGCTCAGGGGAAGTCGGGGCCGACATTAGGAGTTGGCGTAGTGTATGGGGGTCTTAAGTATAGACAAAGTGACCATCTCCATTTTTATTCACTAGATGAAGGTTGTTGATAAGTCTTTATGGGTCGTCACATGTAGGTTTCGAGATAAAGCTATCTCCTACAAGATGCTTATGGTAAAAGACTTCCAAGTTTTGCACCGGAGTCAAACAACATACATGCCGCTTTCTACGGTTTTTAACGTTCCTGCATCCCACCCTTGTGGGACAGTTTCATTTCCTGGAATCAGGAATACTTCTGTAAACCATACAGTTGTTATTTTGAATTCAGTCGTTTTTATTGAAGTTTTTAACAGAAACGAAACTCCCAGAACAGACAAGGAGTAAGGCAGACACATTCAGGAGGCATCAGTATTAACAAAACATGCATAATGGGGTGTATATACCATGATATAATAATAGAGTACTGAGAGTACAAAAGTTTAAATGTGTAATACAGTTGTTATTATTATTATTTCCATTATTACTGTCATTTTTCCTATGTTCCTAACCATCTCGAGCTAAGAGACACAAAATAACCCCCCCCCCCCCAAAAAAAAAGTAAAATCCAAATGCCAGTTAAATTTGATCACCAGATTTTTTTTTATGCTAAAAAGAGCTATCGGAGGTGGGGCACCAATTAAAAATATTAATGAAAGAGAAATGTAAGAAAGAAGGAACATGCTTTAACAGTGTTACAGATGCATTTGCAATGTGATTCTTACTCTTTGCTTCCATATCATGTTTATAACTATATATAAGCTCCTATTTTATGTAAGTTATTTAATAATGATGATGATAATAACAACAAGGTTGTAACTGCAGTAGAAGCCAGCAAAGGAAATCTGACAGTTCTAGCCCGTAGCTTTAATGTCTGCAGCAGTGAAAGGATTAATAAATACCTCTCATGCCTCTAAGTATGCCCCATGAATACATTAAGCTATAGTATGATGAACTATAAAGGCAGAATATGCTCTACTGTATATAGGGGGTTATTCTGGTTCACTCACAAAGGCACAATCACTCTCTAATGGACAAACCATGTGATTTTATTACTGCACATCCTTCTGCTTGTCCAATGCAAGTGTACAGAGATGTCATATTCTATGTGACTAGACGTCAGTCCTCTTCTCACTCTGCTGTTTAAACTCTTCAAGGCTTGGGTGGAAGCGAATATGCAGCTGTTCTGTTTATTAATGAATTACTTTGACATCAAATAAATGTATTATGAAACTGGTAGATTTTCATGGTATTTTTGGACTTTCAATGTAGAATCTAAAACTCAGTTATTATGTTGTGGTGGGGTTTAATGAAACAGTTATTTGTAGTCGCAAACACAATTAAGGGTAAAATTCAAAAGTGCTAGCCGCTACATACTTATAATAAAACCTTTCAAGGTAATGTATTGTTATTTTACCTCTTCTATTAGGTCTTTTTAAATATCTCCTCCAGAGATGGTTAAATGGTTACATACAAAGGAAAATAGTTTTGTTTAAGTGAGTGTGGTACACTATAGGGTAGTATAATCTATGAATAATGATGTAGAAATATGAGGACCCTTTAAAGATATCTTTACATACTTAGTAATATATATTCTTAACCCCTTTGCTGGCACTCCCAAGAATTTTCCGGGCTATGCGTCAGTGCCCAGACTGGCAAACCTAAAAAATCTTTGAGTGCCACTGTCTGCACTCCCTTCTTCCTGGCAGTGCCACTTAGCTCTAAAGCAGCCCATAACGTTGCGATGCGGGCTGTCCCGATGTGTGCTTTGAGGTGCGCGCTCCCGCGGCACCTCATCGCACGGTACAAAAAGTATGTGCTTGCACATACTTTTTGTACTTCGTTTTCATCACATTGCATCGCATTGCATGCACAACGTGTGCACAGGCAATGCAATGCGATGTGATCCATGCTTGGCGTGTATGGCCAACTTAAGATCAGTGTTGCACTCAGCTTCAGCCGCTGCCCAGCTCCTGCTGCCCGGCCCTGCCTCCTTCCTCCCCTGGCTGTGTGTGACGTAGGGTGACCAACTCATCCCTTTAATCTGGGACACATATTAATTACACAGGTTCTGTGGCAGTTTAAAACCAGGTGAAATGGAGTCTTGAGGTGTGGCAGTTTAAAACCAGGTGAAAGCCAGCCACAGAACCTGTGTAATTAATATGAGTCCCGGATTAAAGGGATGAGTTGGTCACCCTAGTGTAACGTGACCTTGCTAACATCACGCTGCACACAGCCGAGTTGCTGGGGGCCGGGCAGTGGCTGATCTAGTGCGTGGCACTGCCCGGCCCTTGGAAACATAGTGGGGAGGGGAGGTCGTGTTTTGGGAGCGCTCCCCAAACAGCTGAGTAGAGAATACTCCTCTTACACTGTCCACAACTTTCAATGGTAAATCACAGCAGATACACGTGAAAATGAGAAAGTCACCGATCTATTCTGAACTCAATCACAGGTTCTAGTCACCCTTTTCTTGCATGAAGAACTTCTCAATGACATCCACCTGCAACCAGAGCCTCTCTCTTGGATCTGGGACTAAATTAAAATTGCCCAGCTATGTAAAAACTGTCCTGGCTCTCTCAAGGGTCAGTTCCACAGAACTCTTCACACCTCTCACTAAAGCCCTCTCTATCCACAACAGGGATTCACTGCCCCATCTCTTGGCTTTTGGCAGTGGTACACACAAACAGCTACACACCCAGAGAGGCCTGACTGCAAACGCCCAGTCAGCATCCTGATTCAAGTCACTCCCAGGTGGTGCTATTTGCTCTGTAACAACTAGCTGATACCTATTTTGGCAAAGTCCATGTAGTATATCTCTATCTTGTTTAGGCCCAATCATGTACAGGTTCCTGGAGATTGACAGCTGCACCAGGCTTGTCTCATACTTTTTGTTTTTATTGTCCATAATTGAATACTTTTATCACACAAAGTTTTTATACACCTTGGTAAAGAAAACAGAAGACTACTGGGTATTCCTGTTCAGTGTTTGTTGTTTTGTTCACTATCAAGATCCTTGAGTGCCGTGTCATCACAAGGGAAGTGGTGAGGGTGTGGGATGCACCTGGGGGTCACCTGCCAAGGGGTAATACCAAAATGCTGGTTCCTGCTCAGAGACAGGAGCTGTGTGCTGCACTGTAACATTACACAAAGCACTTAGCTCCTGTAACTGTGTTGGAGACGGCACTGCCGCCTACGCTGTCAAATGAGCATCTACTGGATGCCAGAGGGAAAAAAACAGGGTCAGGCCATGAGGCCACTCCCCTCTCATTAAGGTTATGTCCCTCTCAATGAAGCCATGCTCCCTTTTTCCCATTGTGTATCTCCGGACATGCTATTTATTGCTTTCAGCTGCTCTGGGTGTCATAGAGGCTAGTGATGAGTCTCTTTGAGTGCCGCCTTATTTACCTTATAATAATAGCTATTTAACGTTAATGCAGTATCATTTTTTATTAAATTTGCATATTTTTAATAATATCATGCTCAATTAGTGTATTATTTACATAATTTAGTAATACAAAATAAACAATTATTTACATGGAAAAGATGAAAGTGGTTAAGGAAAGAGTAAAGTTCTGCTTATGTTGGAAGGTCGGTCAGGTCAGATGATTCTCCATATGCCCGCTCTAGACACTCGCCAACTCTCTTTGGCAGGAGATCAGACCCTCTCTAGTGAAATCAACTGTTACAGTACATGTCACTGCTGCCCTCCAAAGACAGTTGTCACAATACTTTAGTTTAACATTTTCTGGGATGGTTGCTGTAATGGCCATTTTGAGGATTACAAAGTTAATCATATTATTTAAGGCAGGCATGTCCAAACTGCGGCCCTACAGCTGTTGTAAAACTACACATCCCAGCATGCCTTGCAATCATTGTAGCATTCCTAATAGCAAAACTGTGGCAAGGCATGATGGGACTTGTAGTTTCACAACATCTGGAGGGCCATAGTTTGGACATGCCAGATTTAAGGCAAATGGAGCGGACATAGAAGGATTCACAAGTTACTGTACTATGATTAGTGGTAATTACAAATGATCAGATGTCAGATATCTCTGTTTGCTTTATACCTACTGTAGATCAACCAAGTTTATTATTTATAGCTATTGTGCCTCAAATTGGAGGATTTTTCTTCTTGCCAACCCACACCTTGACATTTCTGTCCCAAATTCCCCTATCTCTATCTGGGCCAGATGTACTAAGCTTGAAAAGTGATACAATGGAGAGTAATAAACCACCAGTAAATCAGCACCTAACTCCCACGCTACAAGGTGGGATATGAAAAATGACAGTTGTGAGCTGATTGGTTGGTGGTTTATCACTCTCAATTTTATCACTTTTCAAGGCTTAGTACATATCACCCTCTGTCTCTCATCACTGTCTCTCCTGTCTGTCTCTCTATCTATCTTCTCTGTACCCTCCATTATCTGTTTCTCAGTTAGCTGTCTCCCATCCTGCATCATTCTCACCTGCCTGTACCATACATTCCTATTTGCCAATCTCTATCTCCCACCCCCTAGCTCTCTATCATCCTTGTCCTTCTTATCTTCAAACTCCAACTCTCTCATTACTGCCCCTCTTTTTGCTCATTGATGCTGAATCCAAAGACGCAGCAAACTGTTCTGCGTAAATCTGTGCATCAGGCACCATATCTCACGTGACAATAATTCAGTCCACTTGACACACATGTTTACACAATAGCTTGATGAGCAGGACACGGATGTTGTTCATACAGTATTACAGAGCCTTCTCATTCTGTAGCTCTGAATCCAATCAAACATTTTGTAGGCTTTTTGTAATGTTTCCTATTTTCCCCAATATGAACAAAGCAACAGTTGAGTGACTTGTTTTAAGACAAATGATACATTGCCCTTTCCGCATAATACATATTCAGGCTTTAGTAGACTTTATTCATTGATGCATTTATGTAGGTATACCATAGTTATCCTTCTGGAACACTCATGAATTACACAGGATCCAGGGCTGATTAAAACCAAGTGAATTACAGTTTTGAAGACAGCCAACCACAGAACCTGTGTGATGTATATGTCCCAGTTTAAAGGGATAATATGGTAAGTATACATATTCAGTATGATAAGAGACAGACTTCAGCCTCAACCATGTTCTCTAGCAAACCTCTCGGTGTGGTCATACAGTTGGTTCTTAAGCCCTGATATACATAATATAATGAACTAACATTTCTGTACTTTTTTAATAACAACTATTTCCTTGGAAAGTTTTAAAGGTTCAAATGTTATGACAGGATATCTTATTTTCATTTAAAGTGGAAAAGCACATATGACCCTGCTTAATATCAGTTTGTTTTCTTTTTCATTAAATATGCTTTTAGTAACTGCTAGCAACCAAGTGATATTAGTGAGGGTACCGGCTTGAAGACAAAGTCCACCCTTGTTTTCTCGGACCTCTCTTAAGTACAGTGCTCACACAGGTAAGGAGAAGTTGTTAACAGAAGCCCTCTATGTAACATCACCACAATCACCAAAGGGGCTTTAACAACAGCTGATATTATTAGCATTAACAGCAGTGTCCCCAGCGGTCCGAGCAGAGTACCCAAAACTCACCAGAGGCAGTTTCCACAGTTTAACGTACATTGTAAGTGTCCCAATTTTTGAGGGACGGTTACGTTTTACATTGGGACTGTCCCACCTGGGGCTTGGCAGTGTCCCACGGTGGGAGGCGGGCAGTTGGGCGTGCGCAAAACATCTATTCGATACAGCCGAGGGGTTAGGGCTTGGCCACCAGCTTACACAGTGCTAGCCATGCTCCCATAGTGAAAAAAAACAGGGTTGTGGCTTGCGGCCACGTCATCCCCATGAGGCCACTTCCCCTTAGACATAGACCATACCCTTTTTGTGGGCTGTGTGAGCATCCTGAACCTTAAGTATTACATGTTTGGAGGTACTGTATGGTATAATACAGTTCCTACCAGGAACTCCAGTAAAGAACTCCAGCAGATCCTTCATGGTCACTGAACTTCACCAACATGGTGGGCATCCAGCAACTATTCCCATTCATCTGCAGCTACAGGGATATTCCAGCAAACCTCCAAGCACCTTTAGAATATAAGATGCTAAAGAAATAGACTTCAAGCAGCTTCAGCAACATACTGTATGATTTGGATAGACTGACTCGCCCCTTCCTCAACACCTGTTTGCTTACAAAACCCCAATGAAAACATGACAAGGGCCTTGTTCATTTGACACACCGCTAATAAGATCGCACAGGAGCTTACCAGAAGAAATAGTCAATCTGGGAAGTAATGCTAAAGAAACATCAAATCATAAAAGAAGCATGATATGAGATGTGGTCAAACTAGACAATAACTGCTGTCCAGACAGAAAGTTTCAGAACAATCTTTACACAGAGGAGAGTCCAATGAGACCACCAAGCTCCATTTTTGAACAATTAGAGTATTAAACAATAAGACACCCTCCACAACAGTGTAAAAACTCACAGTATCAGGGCTGCAACTAGAGTGTGCAGACAGAGTTCATCCCACAATGCATTTCACCTATGGTCAGAGTACAGTCTACATTTACCAGCTGCAGCACTGCCCGCTACCACTGCTAGAAGTTTGTACATGTAGTTCATACTCACTATCCCATACAAGTCTGATAAAGCCTGCTACGGCATATTTGTTCATTTACTATCCTCTGTGTCTATGTAGTAGTGCAAAGATTAAATGCCCCTCTACTGAGCAGTCATTACCCTGCACCAAGGAGGCCAGCTAGTATTTACAGCACTGGACATACAGTACAGTATCCCCAGGCTCTACCTTGGAGAAGGACAAGCAGTGGTAGGAACCAGAATGACAAAGAGACCAAGGAAGCAAACCAGCATCGGGGTAAGTAAAACGCTGGGAGGTTTATCTTATTTACCCTAATAGGTACCACAGCTGCAGCATCATCATTGGGGTTTACTCTTTCTCAGTAGGGAGCATTAAGTGTGGTCTTTACCCCAGCATAGGATATATTATTGAAAGCACTAAACTGGGACATTTAACCCTCAAAACGTGGAAGCTAACAGTGCATATAGTATATCCATCTGTACCAACGCATATATAATGAAAATAATTTTTTTTTGGGTGGTTGTAGGTCTGATTATGGCCTTGCCCCGGGTGAAGGAAACCCTTGTTTTGGCCCTGTCATTGTTTCATAGATGGGGAAGGGGGCATCAAACATCCTTTTGGCATAGGTACCAAAATGTTTTGTTACGGCACTGCACAGTATTATACTGTACTTTAAGCATACAGACACAAGCTATTTTGTCTTGCCAATCACTTTGTGTAATGTTCTGATCCAGAGGATCATGACAGGGCACACCATGTGATGAATTATATCATCTTAGCAAGGGAATTGAAGACAGACATTAAATCCTCTGTGACTTTTTTTTCACTTATATTATAAAGGTCATGCTTCAACTTGGGATTGCTATGTAGCTCAAAAAGGGCAAAACTGTTATGTGTTTGAGTAAAATATACATCTTAAGATGCGAAAGAATAAATACTTTGGCCAGAATGTAATACAGGTACGGTATCCAGTATCCGTACATCCCCTATCCGAATTATTCCAAAAAACGTGTTTTTTTGGAACAATTCGAATCCCCCCCCCCCCCTTAACCTTTTTTTTATACTTAACATGTCCTCCGGCATCCACAGCAGGCCGTCAGCATCCTCTCTGGCGTCTCTAGCGGTCCCAGGAGTGCATTGCGCGAGTGCGCGCCGGTGACATCACCGGTGCGCCTGGGAACTCGCGCAATGCACTCCTGGGACCGCTGGAGATGACGGAGAGGATGTTGAAGGCCTGCCCTGGACGCCGGGGGACAACATGGGAGTCGAGGGACCATCGGGGCACCACCAGGGGACAGGTAAGTATGCCTAAAATAATTTATTCCAAAAACCAGAAAAATCCCTTATCCGGAATGCTCGTGGTCCCGAGCATTTCGGATAAGGGATACTCAACCTGTCTTTTATTTGTAATAAAACTCAACAAAAACAGCTTTAATTATGTCTGACTTTATAGAGCTTTTTTGTGTTCGACTTTCTAACTCTGCTCCTATTACATTGGCCGATATGTATGTGTAAAATGGGAAAAAACATCTGAATCCCACTTTTTACTGGCTGCTCTTATTCAAAGCTGTCTTTTGCTGAAAAATTTGAAATTTCACAAAATCATCTCTCATTACATCCCGGCTTTCAACAGTATTAAAATATTTAAAATTGATAACACATTAAGCTTGATTATGAACATATACAAAAAGGTCATACTGGGTAAATGGTGCTCTGGATTTTAAAGCAATTCGGAATGCTCCCCTGTTATTATCTGTTTGTCAAGGTTCAGGTTGATTGTGTTTTAAAATCATATACATATATACTTTTGAACAATGCACAATGTTTCCCCTAGTGTAATTTTACAACTACTGTAAATGCACATGTGAAGATGATCTACCACCTCAAGATTTGGATAACTGGAGTTCCCCTCCACATATAGCACTCACAGCTGAAATTCAGGCACATCAAGTTAATTCCACAGGCACATCAAGTTATTTCTAATATTCCACTTCAAAGCACTCACGGTATTCCACTTGAGTATTGGCGTGTGACACAGGGCCTTTGTAAATAATGCTTCAAAATATCCTTTTATGTTTTGATGAGTTAAACAATTTATTAGGCCTTGAAAAAGAACCAGAGAGTTTGAAACGCGTTGGATGGTCGCCTGGCTATGCTGATGGACTCTACTGATGATGGACTCTACTCATTGCTCAGGACAATATTGATGGATATTGTGAAGATTCCATTTAACATCTTTCTGTGCATTTTCTGTTCCTGGTTGGGTATGAGTCCCATTTTTTGTTTTATTTTTTTTAAATGGGAATATTTTTATCTAGAATTTTACCCTGGACCTTTTAATACATTTGAACTAGGGATGTGCACCGGCCTCTTTTTGAGTTTTGTGTTTTGGGTTCTGATTACCTTCAGGTTTTGGGTTCTAATGGGTTTTGCCAAAACACCCCCTAAACGTTTTGTGTTTGGATTTTTGGGGTTTTGGATTCGTTTTTTTTTTTTTTTTTAAAGCATAAAAACTGCTAAAATCGCAGAATTTTTTTTTTGTGCTCCTACGCTATTACTAACAGCATTCATCTCCACTCATTTCCAGTCTAGTCTGAACACCTCACACCTCCCAATATTGTTTTTAGGCCAAAAGGTTGCACTGAAGTAGTTGGATAACTATGATAAGCGACACAAGTGGGCGGCACAAACACTAGACTGATACGGCACACTTAATAGCACCCCTGGACTGATACGGCACACATGGTGGCAGACATGGAATTATACGGCAGACAAATTCCTGCAGGAAAAATAAAAAAATTGTGTTCTTTTCATTATAAAAAAGAGCAGCACACCTGGAATTATAAGGCAGACTTACAGTAGCAACACCCCATGAATTATGCAGCACTCTTGGCTCACCTCTGGACTCCAGCGCATTTAACAGCCCTTGCAGTAAAAAAAAAAAACACACCTTATTTTTATTTTCATTAAAAAAAGGGCAGCTCCCCTGGACTGATACGGGACACATGGGGCACCCATAGAATTACACGGCACACATGCGGGCACCCCTGGACAAATACAGCACACATGTGGGCACCCCTGGATGGATACAGTACACATGCGGGCACCCATGGACTTATACAGTACAAATGTGGGCACCCGTGGACAAATACAGCACACATGTGGGCACCCCTGGATGGATACAGTACACATGCGGGCACCCCTGGATGGATACAGCACACATGTGGGCACCCTGGACTTATACTGGGCACTGGCAGCAGTAATTAAAATAATGTAGCCCCCTCTGTAGCACCAGCAGCAGCCCCCTATGCATAAATCGGATTCAGTATTAAATCCCGGCGGCCGGGATCCCGGCGTTCAAAATCCCAACGCCGAAATCCCGACAAGGGGGGGACGCGGATCGCCCCCCCCCCCCCCCTGCGGGCTCGCTGCGCTTGCCACATTGGCCCCCATCACATCAGCCCACATTGGCCCCCATCACACCAGCCCACACTGTCCCTATCACACCAGCGGCCAGCCCACAGTGTCCCCCATCACACCAGCCCACACTGTCCCCATCAAACCAGGCCACACTGTCTCCCAGGCCCTTTACACCAGGCCACACACAGCCTGGCAATCCTGGATCATCCACAGCAGCCAGCAGACGACACACAGCAGTGTCAGTGCTGCAGTGCAGGGGGGCGGAGGTGCACGTGCCCGGTGCCCCCCCTAAATCCGCCCATGCCGGCGATATCAAATCGGTATTGACGTCCGCCACATCGAAGCGTGTGTGGATGCCATTAAATCTTAATTTGACATGTGTTTGTATAACCGCTCTGTCACCTAGTAGCCAGCCTGCTCTATACAACCTGAGGCCAATACTGGTAAAAATTGGTGGTCAAAATTGAATGGAAATGACTGGAAAAGAATGTTATTGAGCTAAATAATACTGTAAGAATGGGATATGGTCATTAGGTTTACACTATTAAGGTTGACAGCCAAAAGGTTGACATGAGTTTTTCACATTTCTTTGGGGCGACATTAGCTGACAGGCGATATTTCATGCCCTGGCATCCACTAGTACATGGAGGGAGAATATAATAGTGTGCCGAGTGCAGTGAGGCACTGTGCCCAAAGCATGGCGAGCAAGGCGAGCCATGTTCAGGTGTCGACCTAAGGCCTGTCGATTTTCAGTGGTTGATCCAATGCATGTCGACCTAAATTGGGTCAACCCAATGACCCATACTAGGAACAAAAGCAGGCCCAATTAACCTGACTTTAGCTGTTAATAGCATTTTGTTAATAAAATAAATAAATACAGATCCAGAACCAAAACAAAACACAGGATGGCTGTTTTGCAAAACCAGAATCAAAACCAAAACACGAAAATTATTTTAGATCCAAAACCAAAGGGGTAAGTGCACTTCTCTAGTCTGAAGTAATTAAGAAATGACTGAATAACATTTCTTGGCTAAGCTTTTGACATCACTGGTAATAAACATTTACACACAGGTTTATGGAATGGAAAATACTTGATGATTTAAATGAAATGCCAAGAGAGTTAATTAAGAAAAGATACACATCAAAACAGTGCAAGATACAATTTCCTTAGGGTGTTAATATGAGCATAATAAACCAGACTTGCCAGATCTCCCTGAATGTCAGGGAGACTCCCTGACATCTTCCTAACTCACTGAAGAATCCAACAATCTCCCTGAATGCACCTTACCCACAATATGTAGCTGTTATCTACAAAAAAAAAAAAAATAGAGATACAGTAAATTAATTCAAATGGGATAACCTGTGTAATTTTCCTGCATTGGTTATACTGTAAGGCACAATGGCGGTTATAGCTACATACAGTTTAAAACAGGGTTGCCTACCCACCCAAAATGGCCGAGAGGGTCCCGGAAATCGTGTCCTCCTCCCGGTCGCCTAAAAAGGGAGACAAGTCTCCTGAAATGCGGACAGTTTCCCACAACCCCCGTCAATGGGATTTGTGACATTGTAGATAGGATGTCTAATCTTGGGAATCGTGGGATTTGGACCCAAAATGTTAGGATTAGACAGCACATGTGCAACCTATTGCCGGGCAGCATCTGAACCCGACCTGTCAACTTTAGTCCAGTCGACCTATTTCATGTGTCGACCTAACCCATGTCGACATTTAGGGGTCGATCCAATGCTTGTCGACATGCATTGAGTCGACCACTGATGGTCGACAAGGGTTAGGTCAACACATGAAATATGTCGACTGGACTAAGGTTGACAGGGTTGTAAGTTCGACACAAGCAGTAGGTCGACAATGGTAAAGTTGACATTTGAAAGGTCAACATGAGTTTTATATGTGCCGGCAGGTGGTATTTCATGCTGTACAGTCCACTAGGCAATGGAGGGAGAATAGAGTTGAGTGCCGAGCGCAGCAAGCCACCATGACAAAGCATAGTCCATGTTGACTATGTCGACAGTTGGGACAAGAAAAGTGAGAAACTCATGTGGACCTTTTGACTGTCGACCTTGCCATTGTCGACCTAATGCTTGTGTCGACCTTCCAACCCTGTTGACCTTAGCCAGGTCGACCTACTGTAGTTAATGTGTTACTTTCACAATCTTCTTGAAATGCTCTGTCAAAAGAAGGCAAGTGTGAGAATGTACCATTCTGCTGCAATGTACACTTGCTTGGTAAATAAAGAGTTTTTCATGTTCTGGATGTATACAGTACATGTACTTTACCAAAAACAATCTCATCTGTCTATAGCACAGGGTAAAGTGGACTAATCCACAGGTTGCAGATTTACACCCTGGTCTGGGAATCGGATGCTTGAAGTTTGTTATGTTTGTTAAAGCTAAAACTGTAAAAGGCAGAAAAACAACACAAATGAAACAGATCAATGTTGTCTTCCATCCCACTGTCTAACAACTTGATTATTTCATTTTCATGCTGCTATTTGTCTGCAGCTCATTACTTGGCATGTACAGTAACAAGCGCTGCCTACAGTACATCTGTAGGAGCTGTGCAGTGCAACCCATTTATTATTACATGTGAACAGTAATGGTTGTTATAAAGCATGGGTCTTCAACCTGTGGCCCTCCAGATGTTGTGAAACTACATGTTCCAACATGCATTGCCACATTTTTTCCTATAAGAGCATGCTAAAACTGTCAGGGCATGCTGGGAAATGTAGTTCCACAACATCTGGAGGGCCACAGGTTGAAGACCTGTGTTATAAAGGGTAATGGCCCTCATTTACAGGCAGATGCTAGTTGTTCTTTTTGGTTTGCATGGAAAATGCATCAAACTGGTTCTGCTGCTGTACATTCAGGTGCAAGTTTATTCAGAGAAATAGGACTTTTCATATGGTGTACCAACCAGAGAAATCACTAGATCACAGCAATGGTTTTGCTGTACTAATCACAATAGTTACAGTGTTACTATTCAAAAGTATTTGTTAACCATCTATCTGACACAGTTGTTGTAGGAATATTGGTCAGATTTTTTTTTTTTATGTAATATAGTTTTTATTATATATATATATATATATATATATATATATATATATATATATATATATATATAATCCCTGAAGTGTGTTCTGGACCACCCTGTGTCCATCAGACCCCATTATAAAATCACTCAGTAGTAAAGGAATCCCTGGTTTATAAATCACCCCCCAGCTGTAGAAAGTTGTTTTTTATACCCCTCTCTTCCTTCCCCTCCCTCTCTGTGACAAATATCATTTATTTATTGTTCTTTTACCTCACTTCCAGCATCATATTACTTTTTTACCCCTCACTCACTCTCACTGATAGTAGCTCCCTCCCAAGTGTACAAGTCTCCAAGCCATTTATCAACTATCTGCGCCAATGGCCATATTTGCGGAATATATATATGCATAAAGGCTGAAGTTACCAATAAGGTAGTTTTCAACCAAAAAATGAGCATTATTATTATCAACATTGAATGTTACAGTACTTTAGCACTTGCAAAAGGACATCTCATAAAAAAGTTAAAATGAAGGTAAATGTTTATCCAACATTATAAAATTGACTATGCACTTACATGACTGAACTTACATGTTACTAATATACAGTATGTTATCACCTCTCCAAACACAAAGAATCACAACTATAACATTCGCTCAACATCAATCATCTCATCTTCATATGCTCTGTAAGGACTCTGGGGCTTACTTTTGATGAAACTGGTCAGAGTTCCAATGTTGCGACCAAACTAAACCAATCATGCATCCAATCGTGCATCTTTGTGTCGGATCAGTGAGCATCATTAGCATATTTTCACAGAGCGGCTGCATCTGAATACACAGTTACAAATGAACTAAAGTGCACCTCTGAATCAGTTATTTTTCAGAAGTTATTCAGAAAGACTATGAGGAGTATTCAATCCTGGATCCCGTCTGTCGATCCCTCCCGACAGCCGTGATCCATGCCTGTTTAAGTTTTGCCCGTCAGCAAATCAGCAGGTGGGATTCAATGTCCCGCCTTCCGCTCGTCGAAGAGTGGGCGTAAACGCCAGTGGATTGTTGATCTGCAGCTGGGATCGCGACAATCCACGGTCGTTATCGGCAGAACGGGCCCGACAGCTTCTGACGTCAGGCTCGTTCTGCTGTGATCCCTCTTTAATGCTGTCAGCATCACTGAAGACCCCCCTAAATATTAAATCGCCAATCCTCTTTTCTTCTGCAATGCAAATCTCCTTTTATCTCCATCACTGTTTTATTGTACTGTGATAAACCTCTAATACTGTAATTCCAGACGGGTAGCTTGACATTATAAAAACAGAAATGTCCTATTCTGTATTTAATGGCTCTTAACCAAAGATCACTATTTGGTGTTCTGTGTTGTTGCTAATGCATAATTAGAAGGGAAAATGAAAAATAATGTTTTATTTTATTTTATGGCCCAAAATCTTTGCTAAGAATTCCTATAAAACTAGTATTTTGGACATTAGCAAAACATATATAATACTGTAGTTGTTAAATGATGCATATTTAATTACAAAAGCATGCTGCTCACTACACATAAAAGAGGAACACCATCTCTTTTATACCACTTTCACACTGCCTAAACGTTTTAAAAACCGGTATATTCAAACCCTATTTAAAATGGGTCTGAGCCTTCATATTGCAATAGATTACCGTTTAAATATCGTTTAAGTACCATTCACATCAGTCAAGACGTTTAGGGGGAAATTTACTAACGTAAATTTGTAAAAAAATAGGTGTATTTGCATCCAGAAATACACTTATTTTTGACATTTACTATCCCGAAAATACGGCAATTCGTATTCGTATTGATGTGCTATCAATAGGAATACGAATTGCCGTATTTTCGGGATAGTAAATGTCAAAAATAAGTGTATTTCTGGATACAAATACACCTATTTTTTACAAATTTCCTTTAGTAAATTTCCCCCAGAATCCCCTCAACACATTTCAAGGCTGAATGCAGGGGACAGCCAATCACTGGTCTGTAATATGTTGTTTTTACTAAATACCGTTTCAGAGCCATTCACACTGCATAAAAAACGGCCCTGAAACGTGTAGGACTCTGCTTTTTAAACGTTTTGAAAATCCGGTTATCTTTAACTGGTAAATGAACTCTGGCGATTTCCCACTGCAGCCTTAAACGAGTTTAAATGGAGAAAAATGGCAATATACCGTTTAACAAGTGCGGTGTGAAAGGGGTATTAAAGTACAATTACATAAAAATAAATGTGTACATTGGCGCAATATTTCCATACAACGTTCAATTCAATATATAGCCAAGGTTTTAAAAAGAATATTTAAAACAATATTTATTTTCACATATAAACAACAGATGCACTTTGGGATGGTATCCGGATAGGGTCCAAAGGTCGACATTCAAAAGGATGACAGAGTCTAAAGGTTGACAGTCAATAGGTTGACATGGTCAAAAGGTCGACAGGTTCCAAAAGCCAACAGCCAAGAGGTCGATAGGGTCCAAAGGTCGACAGTGAAAAGGTTGACATGGTCTAAAGGTTGACAGTCAATAGGTTGACAGGGTCAATAGGTCAACATGGTCAAAAGGTAGACATGGTCAAAAGTCGACATGGAAAAGGTTGACGTGTTTTTTTTAACAACATTTTGAGCCATGTGCCAACAGGCGGTAATTCATGCCCTACCATCCACTACGGCGTGGAGGGAGAATATAATAGTGTGCCAAGCGCAGTTAGGCACCGAGCCCGAAGCATGGTGAGCGTAGCTGTACACTTAGACAGTGTTCATGTCGACCTATATCGACATAGCCCCCCAAAATGAAAAACTTATGTTGACCTTTTCCATGTCAACCTTTAGAATGTTGACCTTTTGACCAAGTCGACCTTTCCACTGTTGACCTTTTGACCCTGTCAACCTTTTGACTGTCTACCTTTGGGCCCTGTTGACCTTTTGACTGTGAACATTTGGACCCTGTTGAACATTTCACTGTCAATCTTTGGACCCTGTCAACCTTTTCAATGATGACCATTGACCTTTTGACCATGTCGACCTTTTGAGTGTCGTCCATTAGTGGTCGACCATATGACTGTAGACCTAGACACTATAGATCATAACTATACTATAGTTAGTTACATAGACTATACCATAACCCTTGGAATTAGCACCTGTGATGCACCTGGGACACTTTCTGGATGCACCAATACTTTACTTGGACCCTCTGTGGTGGTGCCGCAGACTTGCCTACAAGTATATTCCACCACAGCACTCATGTAGGGTGAGGTATTTTGTTTGTAATGACCGGAAAGGACGCCGTGGTCCCATGTTATTATAGTGTATTTCACCTTTATTGTTTATATGTGAAAATAAATATTGTTTTAAGAATTCCTTTTATAACCATGGCTATATATTGTATTGAAGAACGTTTGAAAATATTGCTCCAATTTACAAATCTATTTTTGTAGTATTTTCGACCCATCATTTACCAGGGCACAGTGGGCAGAATTCTCACACCACGGGTGTCTGCAACTGGTATGCTTCATTTTCCCTGGCTTCCTCCCACAATCCAACTGTATCCCCATCTTTTCCCAATCTCTTTCTCTGTCCCCTCTCTTATTCTGATCCCTCTGCCCTCATCCTCCCTTACGCTGCTGTCTGCCTTTTCCCAAATTTCAGTCTGGGGCCAATTCAGACCCGTTTGTACGGGTCAGAATTTGGTCCATTTTCGATGGTTGTGAGTCTGTGCATGCATGTATATGCATATGTGCAGACCCCCAGTGTGATCACCTTCTGTGATAATCACACTCGCTGAGGCGTTTGAACAGGCAGAGGATGGAGGGGGCGAGCAGGGGGTGGCATCAGGGGGACCCTCAGCATTTTATGGGTGTCCCCATGTAAATGCTGGGCATTCCCCTGGGAATGCAGGTGTGGTGTTGCCTGCTCAGGGCAGGCGGCTGATGTTAGATGACGTAAGCGCCTGCCCCATTTTCGGTGATCAGCGGCTGTAATAAGTCAGTTTAGGGGAGAAAAATAATTTGTGTATGCGGATATGCGGGCATATGGGTAATAAATAATTTGATGGTCGCCAACCATCAAATGATTTTTTCACCCGCTCCCAGATAAAAGTCAGTCTGATCTAACTATAATCTGCCCTGGAGATGGCCAAACAGGGGGCAGGCACTGATGCCCACCGCTTTTGTGGGCAGTGTGATAATCAATAAATTGTGCATGCGTATGGCTCACAGTATGCATGCGCACGGCCTTCCTGCAATGAAAACTCAGTCGTGCCCAGACGTTTGGAGGGAAGTCATGTGACATCCGCTCTGGCCCTGAACATCCTGGGCGAAATGTAATAGGGTGCAAGTTTTGGGCATGTTCAAAAATCGCCCCAAATCGCACCTTTAAAAATCAAATTTTTTGCTGCAAATTTGCATATTTAATGAGAAAAAAGTGCAATATGGTGCAATTTCGGGCGATTTTTTGTCATGAAAATGTGCACAAAAGCGATTTTGTGTAAAAAAAAACAACAGAAAAAAAAACGGCGTAGGGTCCCCCAGAACGGGACTTAGGCCCGCCCACCAGCTAATCATGGTCCAGGGAAACCCCCATACCAGACCATGATTGGCTGGTGGGCGGGCCTAAGTCCCCGTATGGGTGCGGAGCCGCAGATGTAAACAGAACACCGGACCATGGGAAGAGTGCTGCGGTGCTCCCGGAGAAGCGCTGAAGACGGCTGGTGAGTATGTTTTCTTTCCACAGGTAACCCAGTGGACTCTACTAGAGAATGGCACCGATGCTTTGTGGCAAAATAGGTAAGTATTGGATGAATGAGCTCCGAATGTAATAAAGTTTTACTGTAAGTGTGTGTGTATTTATTTAACTATTTGTGCTACTGTGGGACTACAATTTCCAGCGGCCCCTTTATTGCCCCACATACTGGGACTTGTGGTTCTCCAAGTCTCTGCATGTAGTGCAGGCTTGCTGGGACTCATAGTTCCACAGCAGTATACAATAGTTTTTCTTTCTTTTTACACCATTTATCAGCTCGATGTCAAGGGGCAACGAGGACAGCCCTGGGCTTCAGCATGGGCAGGTAAGTTCTGGAGGAGGGGACCCCTTCTTTGGGGGGCTCCCCACTCCCCCAGGACCCCTGCGCATGCTGACCGGTCAGGGGTTGAATGCTGTGGCCAGGGGGACTTGTATAAAAAGTCTCCCCCCGGCTGTGGCATTACCCTGCTGGCTGGTTGGGCCCGGTGCTGGTTCTTGAAATTCGGGGGACCCCTAGTAATTTTTTTCCCCTGTATTTTGGAAACCAGGACCAGCCCTTGAGCCTGTTGCTGGCTTTGTTAAATCAAGGGAAACCCTACATGTTTGTCCCTGTGATTTTATGAAACCAGGACTGGTTCTTGGAGCCCGGGGCTGGTTATGCTCAGGAGGGGGGGACCCCATGCCATTTTTTTTTCTGTTTTTTTTTTAACCCTTTTTTTGGACAGAACCATGCACAGATCACAATGATCTATGCATGGTTCTGTCAAATTCGCCAGCCAGAACCTGGTCTAATTTGTTGGCGATTTTTGGTAACCTTTACCAAAAATCACACCCTATGACATGTGCGAGTTAGATGCTTTCCAATGGGAAAAACATCTGGATGCGAATTGTGACTAAAATTCGCCACTTCAAAATAAAAAGTGTAATTTTTTTTGCTGTGCGATTTCGGCCATTTTTAACCAAAAATTGCACATGTATAAAAAATCCCACCCTATTACATTTCACCCCCTGTTTCCTTTGCAGCCACCGAGTAAGTTCTGAGCCATACACAGCTTGCACATCATTCTACGGCTTGCATATAGATTTCCTGCTTATCGTCAATTGGCATCATTTTAGCAAGCCATTCGCACGACGTGCACATCAATTTGCAGGCTTACACATGGAGGAAATGTAACTCTGTTTGGGCAGCGACTATCTGATCTCAGATCTCTGCAAATAGCAGAGAACCAATTAGGTCTGAATGACCCCCTGAGCCCCAACTCCAGAAACAATTTAGCTACTTGCTAAAACTTCCCACTACTGTATAATCTTCCATTGGTAGCTCAGGTGGAGACCACTGTCATTGTGGCACAGTGATATGGAGCTATAAGACATCAATATAAATCAATAGTGTTATTATTCTTGTCATGTTTGTTACATATCAGTGCTGGGCTGTTTCTTTGAAAATTAATAGTATGCAAGGGACTTACAAGTAATAATTTACAAACTAGTAAGGATTTAATGTCCTTCTTTCATTATAAAATATCAATGTCAGTGATCATAAATCCAACTAAAAGTGCAACTCTTATAAAAGTGGCCATAACCAAAAGAACATACTTGCCTACCTGACCCTCTCCATGAGGGAGAAAATGCTCTGTTCCTGGACTTCCCTGGTAATGTATGATTGCCATCACCTGTGGTGAGCTAGTTAATTGATAAGAAAGGTGTTTCAACACAGGTGATGGCCAGGAACAGAGCATTTTCTCCCTGAAGGAGAGGGTCAGGTAGGCAAGTATGCCAATGGGTAGACCACCAATCTGCAAAATCACATGCCAGTGACAGCTTTCACTTGAGACCTGGATGAGATTGCGGCCCCAGTATGGTCCGGACTGGTCTGATTGTTACTACAACCCCGGACCATACAGGGAGGCTTTATGCTCTCCTTCCTCCTCTCCCTAGTGACAGGTGTCACCCCCCTCTCTTCCCCGGACAGGCACCTCCTCGGACACTACAAGCTCTGAATTTACAGATATTGAGGAATGGAGCCTGTTCGGTTTGGGATTTCAGGGTGTTGTCTGGTTCAGGTTTTTACCCATACCGGTTCCAGGGTACGGGTAAAACTGGATCAGGACAAGACCCCCGGACCACCAGACCGGACATCAAACTCTGCATTTTGGAGCTTATAGCCTCCGGTCCGGGGGTGTCCTGTCCAGGGGGCTGCCTGTGACTCCTGTCACCAGGCAGAGGAGGAGGGGGAGAATAAAGCCTCCCTGTATGGTCCGGGCATGTAGCAGAAACTGGACATTCCACATGGGGAGGCTGTAATCTCCCCTTCCCCATGTCCCTGGTGAAAGCTATCACAGGGACCCTACCGGGCAAGACACCCTCCGGACTGCAGATTTTGATGTCCGGTCCGGCAGGCCGAGGTCTAGTCCGGGTCCGGTTTTTACATAGTCCCCCAGTTCCAGGGGTTAATGTTGTTGTTGTTGTTTAATTGTTGTGTCATCCTTATTTTTGTAGGATTCATAAAATATAGCAGAAAAAGTATTCTGCTATAGTGTCTACAAAAGAGTTAACTCCACAGAAGTATACAACCCATGTCCAAAGACTAATCTGAGCAATTCAGGCCTTCTGCTTAATACCAAGGTGCTATACTGAAACAGGTCTAATATTAATTAAAAGGGTTCCCAAGTTCCGATTTTTGCACCAAATTCATAGAGGTGAATACTATTTCTTACCATATAGAAGCATAATTACAATGGAAAATGACTCAGAGATTCTGTGTTGACATAGATTTGCAAGCAGTTCATTGGTCACACCTGTAGCGACTACATAAACAGCAAGAGGATAACCAAGTTCATTGAAGCCCTGCAGACTAATTGCACATCAAAGCAGCTCGCGTGTTACCGTGTAAGCCGGAGCAGGAGCTGTCCTCCCAGTCGTGGTGCTGAATCAAAACATTCAGCCAGATCTAGGCAAATAGACCTTTCATTGTCCTTTATTGCATTCATTGCATGTAATATTGCACCCTAGCCAAACATGATGTGCATTTATTTTATAATTAAGCACAATCTTACTGAACAGATGCAGCTTGGCCTACGCCACCAATAGCAACAAGGTAGGATCAGACATTAAGAATATAAGATATGGATGGACCTACCTCTTAGAGGATCTGGGTGTTGCAAGGAATGATTGTCGTGTTCCTGAAAGGGAGTCAGCTCTGCTGCTTTGTATTTTCCAGTGTTTTTCCTCCTTGCTTTCTCTTTCTGTCACTATATTTCTGTCTCCCTCTCTTTCTCTCTACCACTTCACAGCTCTCCCACTCCTGCTCTGCAAGAAAAGGTTTCTAAAAATAGCTCTCTCACGCCTGGCAGCGAAGCTAGCGCATCCTATACATTGCTTCTTGCATTTGTATCATCCGCTTTTCCAGCCAGTTCTGCACTATCAGACTAACGCTGTCTGTTCCTATACATCTTATAGACTAACATGTAGACTTTCCTGGCACTAAACATGTTGTCCCTATGGAGAAGTGTAAAGTAAAGAGGCAAGTGCAGATTTTCCAAGGACACTGAAGGCAGATAGATAAACGAATTATTTCTCATTATGAAAAAATAATACGTGACAATAAAGTGCAATAAATAACAATTAATTATAGTGTCACATAACAGTGAGATAATTTATATAAACTACTGCCCTTAGCAATTCAATGTATTTTATTACAATAATTGCACAAAAATAAATACATGTCTGAGTAAGAATGCAGTAGCAGATTGTGTTGTGAAATGTAATGCAAGCACTGTATGGTATTACAGGTTGAGTATCCTTTATGCAAATTATTCCTAAAACCCATACATTCCAGAAAGTAAAAAAAAAAAATCTTGCTAAAAGTATACTGGTTACATCTGTAACTGGCACTACGGAGGACATGATATGTAACTGGCACTACTGAGGACATGATATGTAACTGGCACTACTAAGGACATGATATGTAACTGGCACTGCTGAGGACATGATATGTAACTGGCACTACGGAGGACAGGATATGTAGCTGGCACTACTGAGGACATGATATGTAACTGGCACTACTGAGGACATGATATGTAACTGGCACTGCTGAGGACATGATATGTAACTGGCACTGCTGAGGACATGATATGTAACTGGCACTGCTGAGGACATGATATGTAACTGGCACTGCTGAGGACATGATATGTAACTGGCACTGCTGAGGACATGATATGTAACTGGCACTGCTGAGGACATGATATGTAACTGGCACTGCTGAGGACATGATATGTAACTGTCACTACAGAGGACATGATATGTAACTGGCACTACTGGGGACATGATATGTAACTGGCACTACTGGGGATATGATACAGTATGTAACTGCCACTACTGAGGACATGATATGTAACTGGCACTACTGGGGACATGATATGTAACTGGCAGCACTGGGGACATGATATGTAACTGGCAGTACTGGGGACATGATATGTAACTGGCACTAAATATGTGCAAGACAATGATTGCTTAGCATTCAAATTCATTGCCTGAGATTGTACACAAACTTTTTTCATGTTTTGAAACCTTATTTTATGCACAAATAAAATATATTTGTGTGTATTTCATGTATTTGATGTGTTTGTACAACAGAAATGCAAGATACCTCAAGAGACATCATTGAAATATAAAAACATTCTGCAATATGAAATAATCCATTATCCAAAATTCTTCTGGTCCCAAGCATTTTGGACAGTAAGTGATGACTGATGTTGTTCTTGGTTAAAAGAGACATTCCTGTTCATATTTCCCTCCAAGGTCAGTTTAATTTTCATGAAATTGATCGTGCAAATTGGACAATTTACTCTTGCAAGATTATCTTCCCAGACAATTATTTTTTAAATTACTTAACATTTGCATAAAATGTAGACATATACCAATAACATATTTTAATTATTTACATTACTGATAAAAAAAAAAAACAATCAAGTGATTTTTAATATACCTAGACATTTATATAATTATGTTGTTGTCATAGAAACCTAATTTACTCTATAATTATCCATCATCCAATCTCTCACTTGACATACAAGACATACATGTCAATGGATAAAAGGAAGAAAATGTATATTCAGTGCTAAGGTCAAAATAATGGGACTGAGTAACTGTTACTGAAAACAGATTGTGCACCACGAAATCAGGATTATAAACTATTATTCTAGATTGGCTACAGAAACCAAATGGCAGAGACCGTTTCAAATGTGATAAGCTTACGTCTAAATCAGTTACTACAAAGCAGTTTATATTCAGTGATAACATATGTTACAGGGACTTTATTGTCTTATCATGAAAAGCATCCTGATGGATTTAAATTTTAAACTCATTATACTCATATTATTCTCATTATACTCATTATACTCATATACGTCATATTCTCCATTTGGGGTCAAAGTAAAAAAGTTCTCTTCAAATATGTTAAAAATGTTTTGCTGTTGTTATGGAAATAGATTTGTTAACTTAACTGCAAGTGAAAAAAATGGGCCCATTTCTGACCTTTCTCTAAAATTCATTTAAGCTCTAGGAAAATTGAACAGTGCATAGATTCCTTCCCTATACGCATTTGAAGAGAGTTGAGAACCCCAGTGTTGCCTAGCTTATACAGCAGTGGTAAATATGCCAGTTATCTGAAGGTATGGCTTGATTTCTTCATTATTTTAATATTGTTAGACACAATCCACTCTTTCACTTGCCCTACTTAGATAGTGACCATTGTTTTGGTGGGAGACGGGATAATTGGAACATTGTTAAACTGAAAATTGTGCCAATCTACAAGTGTCACTTCAATGTTAAGTCCATAAGAACTCGGGCAATTACCCAATGGTGAATAGTGAGTACTGAAAATGATAGAGCCTAATGTACCAGGGGCAGAGGGGCAGGGCAGGTGTAATTTGTTAAGTTCTGTAAGTTGCGCACATTGTAGGCTACCCTAATAGAATAAGATACTGTACATTGTATTTTGGTCTTACTCATTGACATGCAATAGTTATGTAGTATATCACTTTCCCAGGCCATGGTAACACACCAATCTGGAAATAGAAGTGCTTAGGCAGTTCTAATTCAGTTATGCAGGGCTGTATCTAGGGGTCTTACCACCCCTAGCAAAGTGAAGGTCTTGATGCCCTCATATATCCATACAGATGTGTCCATATACAACATTGCTGCATTGCATATGCCTCACAGCATGTGGGTCATGGGATAGCACGAGCATGCATACACATGCCCCCGCTATCCCTATGTTTTGTATTGGAGTCCAGAAGGAGCTACAGAGCACTGCCTCCCACAGCATAGCACTGCCCTGAAGTAAGTTTACTAAAGAAGCAGGTACTTATATGTTAGTTGGGCGCCCACTAAGCTATTTGCTTAGTTTTACGCGTCCCCCCGCGGGACTCGCTACACTCGCCACGCTTCGGGCTCGGTGGCTCGCTGCGCTCGACACACTATATAAAATCAACTCCATGCCGACATGGATAGTGGGGGTATGAGCATACTAACTATAGTGGGCGCCCAACTAACATATAAGTACCAAGAAGCATCAGTCCAGCAGCTCCAGGCAACATGCCACAGCAAGCAGTCCTATGATCAGTATTGCTTTGGAGGAAGATTGGATCTTCTAATATACTGTACCAGTCACATCCCTCCATGACCTCCCACTCTACTTAGGCTGCAAAACATCAGTCAGAAGAAAATCATCTGTTTTCTTAAGTCTAACCTGCCTTGACAGTCATGGGCAAGGTTGAGCTTGTAGGATTACAATTTCCAGCATCACTTCAAAAGTGGTTTAGACATTCTGGAAACTTAGGCACGTTGGTAGCTTTAGTTCATTTCAGAGCAATGATTTATGAATCTAATTTTTGACCATAGAAATAACACCCACCACTGCAAGGTGTTGGGAATAGGCCCTAGTTCTATTGGCAGGGATGCCGGTTATCCTAGTGGGAGAAGTTGTTTGTCCAGGTGGTGAGTTGTTAAAAGTAAATGTTTCACAGACAGACATTCTGACTTCTCTGTACTTGAGTAATATCTGGGAACTCGATGTTCCTGTACAATAAAAAAATTGGTCGCATCGCATGCCATTATAATGGCATGCGATGGGACGCGACCGACCCGATTTTGCCATTGGACACAATGTTTAATTGTACCTCAGACCCGATTTTACATTGGATCCAATGTTAAATGCCCCACAGACCCGATTTTTCATTGTATACCCACCCTGATGGTTAATTATTAGGTCAAATGCCCCCCCCCCCCCATTGTTAACGCCACCCCACGATCAATACCAACCCGAAGCATGGCGGTACGCGTCCTCCGACCGTTTCATACCCCCACTATCCACGTCGGCGTGGAGTTGATTTTATTTAGTGTGGCGAGCGCAGCGAGCCCCACGAGGGGACACGGAATATGAGCCCGAAGCGTGGCGAGCGCAGCGAGCCCTGCGAGGGGACGCGGATTACTTAACATGTATTCCGCTTCCCCTCGCGGGGATCGCTGCATTCGCCACGCTTCGGGCTCGGGGGCTCGCTGCGCTCGCCACGCTTCGGGCTCGGGGGCTCGCTGTGCTCCCCACACTATATAAAATCAGTTCCACCCCGACGTGGATAGTGGGGGTATGAAAAGGTCGGAGGACGCGTACCGCCGCCACTCTCTGGCTCGCTGCGTTCGCCATGCTTCAGGTTGACGTTGATTGTGGCGTGGCATTAACAATGGGAGGGCATTTCACGTAGTAATTACCCATCAGGGTGGGTATACAATTAAAAATGGGGTCTGTGGGGCATTTAACATTGGTTCCAATGTAAAATCGGGTCTCAAGGACCATTTAACATTATATCCAATGTAAAAATCGGGTCGAATTGGTCACATCACATGCAAGTTGGTCGCATCGCATGCGATGCGACCGATTTTTCGGACCCGATGTCAAAATCGGGCGCCCAGATATTACGCAAGTACCGACTTCTCTATTAAATATATTATAATTATATTTAGGTCAAATTGTTTTTATATTAGTAGGGTGAAATAAAGTCATACTAAACATATTGTATTCCCATGGTTCATAATCATTATCACTTAAGTCAAATTACTCTCACAGTATGTCCCATTTAATTCTAAAGTGAAACAAAATACCTTCATATCTAGCCTTTAAAACATAAACTGTAATACAAATCAAAACATCAAAAAATAACTGCACTTACTTCCACAATAAATACACCCAGTCACCCTTACATTCTGAATCAAAGCAGCATGCTCAGTAACATACCTGACACTGGTAGCTGCATATCCACACATATGTTAAGCAAACCATAATGTCTGTTCCCAGCAAAAGTTAGTTTTTTAAGGATAATAATAGCTAGCTAAATGACATTTTTCCAATATGAATTCCCAGCATGTTGCAATCGTCCAATGAAAATTCACAGTATGATTTAATTGGTCAAGTAATAGTGCAATGCAGAATGTAATGTGCTGCAAGCTATTTATGATAATGCCCTCTAATAATACCTGGTAGGATACTGTTTTCCCCAGTAATTCCCAACATGATGATATGCAACTAGTAAAAAAATTCCCAGCAAGTTTCACTTTGCCTAATAATTACCCTGGAAGAGCTACACTCATTGTTGCAATTATGTGTCTCACACTGTTTCTCCCAGCACTAGTTTGGCTCGCTTCTAATTTTCCAGTCATGTAGAAGTTGGCTGCTTGCAGAACAGATTATGTGTCTTACCATGTTATTTTGTCAAGACGGGTAGGATGGAAACTCTGAACCTTGGGCACCACCATTGTGGATGGTGTTACATGTTCTGTTCTTCCAAACAGCTCTCAGCACATTTGGTCACAAGTTCTGAAGTGGCTATAAACCAGGATTTGCTGGCCAGCGGATCAGTAGGGCCTAGTGACAGTAGGTATGTGATTATTGCCACATATTGATCAAAGGTAAGGGGATAGGGTTTGTGGATTCCGCACATGGTACAGCCCGCCACCAGTGGGGGAGGTCAAGTCAGGCCTTCTCCGCTATGTGGTGGGATTTGGCCTGAGTAGCCTAATACCAACTATTATGGCAATGTATTCCCAAGCTGGGAAAAAAGGAAATTTGTAGAGTTGGTGGTGTATGAGTACAAATAAACAAAAGACTCTTTTTGTGAGGCACTCTTAATGATTAGATTAGACCTAAAATTTAACTTTTATTAATTATATTTTAAAATAATTGGGTACAATACAGCAATAATTACATATAACAAAAAACTATTTAATATTCAGTATCAAATGAAGGGGGGGGGGGTGTTTGTTTTACCTAGTATGCAATTTAGATGCTAGTATTTGCTGGAGGCAAACAATAATAGACAATTATGGGTTTATTGAAAAGGGTAATTCCCTTGATGTGGTGGAGACTGCTAGTAGATATAGAATAATATATATTTTCTTAGAGGCAACAGTATGTTCGCTTTAAGAGGTATCCTGACTCTTGTCACAGCCAGATAGTCAGGAAAAATATTCTATAGCCGACAGTTGGCAACAAATGTAGCAATATTGAGTTTTAAACAGTAGCAGTAATATTTTGCAATTGGCAACAAATGTAAACGTTATGTATATCTGTGCTTCCCAGACAATCAAGAGAAGCACTCTAAACCAGGCAGTTCTGCAACCAATGTAACAATTAGGTGTTACAGGTACATCAAACGACCTGCAGTAAGAACAGTATAACAGAGATATTACCGTCTGTGTTCCCCAGACATACGGGAGATGCACTCTGCAGTTAGTAGCAAGTGTAACCTGAAATTGGCAACCAATTTTGGCAACATATATATTGTTGCTATTGGCAACAAATCTAAACAATTGCACTTAATATCAAACAATTTGCTGTGGATAGAGCAAAGTCTTTATCTGTGAGATATCAATCTCCTATAGTTGAGAGCTGTAAATACTTATTTAACTAAAAAGACAGAGGGCGAAATGTAATAGGGTGTGATTTTTTAGACATGTGCGATTTTTGGTCAAAAACGGCCGAAATCGCACATTTTCCGAAAATCGCACATTTAATAGGTTGAAAATCGCGGTAAAAAATCGCACTTTTTACCGCGAAATCGCACTTTTAGAAGTGCGATTTTTAGTCACATTTCAATTCGCATCCAGATGTTTTCCCATTGAAAAGTATACAACTCGCAAATGTAATAGGGTGCGATTTTTGGTAAATGTTACCAAAAATCGCAAAAAAAATAGACCAGGTTCTGACAGGCGAATTTGACAGAACCATGCACAGATCATTGAGATCTGTGCATGGTTCTGTTAATAAAAATGTGTAAAAGTGTTTTTATAAAAAAAAAACGGCGTGGGGTCCCCCCTCCTAAGCATAACCAGCCCCGGGCTCATTGAGCCGGACCTGGTTCCAAAAATACGGGGGGACAAAAAGCATAGGGGTCCCCCGTATTTCTGAAACCAGCCCCGGACTCTTGGACCGGTCCTGGTTCCAAAAATACGGGGGACAAAAAATCTGGGGGTCCCCCGTATTTTGAAACCAGCACCGGGCTCCAACAGCCCGCGGTGTCATGCCACAGCCGGGGGACACTTTTTATACAAGGTCCCCCGGCCAAAACATGAGCACCGTGGCTGGTCAGCCTTGGACGGGGTACCTGGAGGAGTGGGGACCCCCCCAATAAAGGGGTCCCCCCCCCCAGGCTTCACCCGTCCAGGGCTGAAGCCCGGGGCTGTCACCGGCGTCCGTGGCCAGTGGACGCCGGCCTGATAGGGTTAAATCCATCATACATATCATTACATTGCTTTTTACTGGCGAACTACAAGTGCCAGCAGACCTCCCCCGCATGCTGGGACTTGGAGAACCACAAGTCCCAGCATGCGGGGCATTAATGGGCCCGCTGGGACTTGTAGTCCACCTGTAAAAAGAATGTTTATAAAAAACACACACACAGAGAAGTACAAGTTTATTACACACACACACCTCAATTTTACACCAGCATACTTACCATTCCTGGATCCAGCGCTGGTCTGGCTGCTTCACAGCCGGCTCCCCCCGCACTGACAGGCAGCGGGGAGAAGCGGCTGTCTCCGTCGCTTCTAACAGCCTCTGTAGCGCTGTCCGAGTGCTACAGAGGCTGAGAGCGTGATTGGCTGAGCTACAGTATGCGTCTCCATGGAGACGCATAGCTCAGCCAATCAGGACTGAGCTATGCGTCTCCATGGAGACGCATACTGTAGCTCAGCCAATCACGCTCTCAGCCTCTGTAGCACTCGGACAGCGCTACAGAGGCTGTTAGAAGCGACGGAGACAGCCGCTTCTCCCCGCTGCCTGTCAGTGCGGGGGGAGCCGGCTGTGAAGCAGCCAGACCAGCGCTGGATCCAGGAATGGTAAGTATGCTGGTGTAAAATTGAGGTGTGTGTGTGTAATAAACTTGTACTTCTCTGTGTGTGTGTTTTTTATAAACATTCTTTTTACAGGTGGACTACAAGTCCCAGCGGGCCCATTAATGCCCCGCATGCTGGGACTTGTGGTTCTCCAAGTCCCAGCATGCGGGGGAGGTCTGCTGGCACTTGTAGTTCGCCAGTAAAAAGCAATGTAATGATATGTATGATGGATTTAACCCTATCAGGCCGGCGTCCACTGGCCACGGACGCCGGTGACAGCCCCGGGCTTCAGCCCTGGACGGGTGAAGCCTGGGGGGGGGGGACCCCTTTATTGGGGGGGTCCCCACTCCTCCAGGTACCCCGTCCAAGGCTGACCAGCCACGGTGCTCATGTTTTGGCCGGGGGACCTTGTATAAAAAGTGTCCCCCGGCTGTGGCATGACACCGCGGGCTGTTGGAGCCCGGTGCTGGTTTCAAAATACGGGGGACCCCCAGATTTTTTGTCCCCCGTATTTTTGGAACCAGGACCGGTCCAAGAGTCCGGGGCTGGTTTCAGAAATACGGGGGACCCCTATGCTTTTTGTCCCCCCGTATTTTTGGAACCAGGTCCGGCTCAATGAGCCCGGGGCTGGTTATGCTTAGGAGGGGGGACCCCACGCCGTTTTTTTTTTTCCTTTTTTTTTTTTGAACAAAATCGCATTTATGAAAATGCGCACATTTTCATGACTGAAAATGCGCACATTTTCATGACTAAAAATCGCGGCAAATCGCGGCAAATCGCATTTTTTGCCGCTAATTCGCATCTCATTACATATGCGAATTCGCGGCAAAAAATGCGATTTTTAAAGGTGCGATTTGGTGCGATTTTTTTTTAGTCTAAAAATCGCACCCTATTACATTTCGCCCAGAATGTCTATTGGTGTGTGGTTGCTCAGGGAGATATACTTATTGCTCTGGTAGTCTGACCATTGGACCTCAAATCGATTTATCTGCTTTCTCTCTGTCATACAACAAATGCAGCAAACTCAGGATGAGAGAATTAGATTGGGTTTATGGGTCAGATAAAGACAGAGAAGATAGACACTTCTTTTAGCATACCAGATACAGTTTAACCCTGTTGTAGAGATAACATTGCAGGGAGAAATGCTGATTGGTTTTGCTAGTTATGCTGCTTTCCCACTGCCTACACGGGTAAAGACCCGTTTTTTTTAAACGGGTCTTTAAACGGGTAAGAGCCATAAAGACTCTTTCCCACTGCAGCTTTTAAACGGTAAATTACCGTTTAAAAGCTGTTTTTGTCACATTCACACTTACCCGTTTAAAAACCCGTTTAGGCAGTGTAAAGATAGGGGGGGGGGGAGAATTTAAAAAAAAAAAACGGCGTGGGGTCCCCCCCACTGCCGTAACCAGCACCAGGCTGAAAGAGCCGGGGCTGGTAATAAAAAATCAGGAAACCCGACAAATAGGGGTTCCCTGATTTTTTACAACCAGCCCCAGGCTCCAGGTCCGGGGCTGGTTCCCAAAATACGGGGGACAAAATGACTAGGGGTCCCCCGTATTTTAAGAACCAGCCCCAGGCACAACCAGCCAGCAGGGTAATGCCACAGCCGGGGGACACTTATGATATAAGTTCCCGCGGCCAAAGCATTAACCCTACCGACCAGTCAGCCTGGCCAGGGGCCCTGGGGGAGTGGGGACCCCCCCAATAAAGGGGTCCCCCCCCTCCAGGACTTACCTGACCAGGCTGAAGCCTGGTGCTGTCCTCGATGCCCCTGGGCGGTGGGCATCGAGCTGATGGTATTGTGTAAAAAATAGAATAAAAACCATTGTCTTTTACTGGTGAACTATGAGTCCCAGCAAGCCTCCCCCGCAAGCTGGGACTTGGAGAACCACAAGTCCCAGCCTGCGGGGCATTAAAGGGCCCGCTGGGTCTTGTAGTTCCACAGTAAAAGAAAGAGTTAAATAAACACACTGACACACGTGAAAAATAAAAGTTTAATACATACATAACACATACATACTGATACTTACCTATCTTGAGCCCGTAGGTAGCCCTGGTCCTGATGTCCTGGTCCGTGTCGGCGTCTGTATCCAGTCGGCATCCCTGTCGGCGACGGCGTCGGCGGTCCGGAGTCCGAAGAAATCCATTTGGGAAGCTGTGGAAGGAAACCATACTCACCTGTCCCAGCGCGACGTAGTCCAGGTAAGGTCTTTGCAAAAAAAACAAACCGACACCCGAACCAGACCGGACTGACGGAGACGCACGTGTGTTTGTTAACATCGTGCGGCTCCGCCTCCCGAATGCCGCTATTGGCCGCCTTGCGGCCTAGCGGCTCCTGATTGGCCGCTAGGCCGCAAGGCGGCCAATAGCGGCATTCGGGGGCGGAGCCGCACGATGTAAACACACACACGTGCGTCTCCGTCAGTCCGGTCTGGTTCGGGTGTCGGTTTGTTTTTTTTGCAAAGACCTTACCTGGACTACGTCGCGCTGGGACAGGTGAGTATGGTTTCCTTCCACAGCTTCCCAAATGGATTTCTTCGGACTCCGGACCGCCGACGCCGTCGCCGACAGGGATGCCGACTGGATACAGACGCCGACACGGACCAGGACATCAGGACCAGGGCTACCTACGGGCTCAAGATAGGTAAGTATCAGTATGTATGTGTTATGTATGTATTAAACTTTTATTTTTCACGTGTGTCAGTGTGTTTATTTAACTCTTTCTTTTACTGTGGAACTACAAGACCCAGCGGGCCCTTTAATGCCCCGCAGGCTGGGACTTGTGGTTCTCCAAGTCCCAGCTTGCGGGGGAGGCTTGCTGGGACTCATAGTTCACCAGTAAAAGACAATGGTTTTTATTCTATTTTTTACACAATACCATCAGCTCGATGCCCACCGCCCAGGGGCATCGAGGACAGCACCAGGCTTCAGCCTGGTCAGGTAAGTCCTGGAGGGGGGGGACCCCTTTATTGGGGGGGTCCCCACTCCCCCAGGGCCCCTGGCCAGGCTGACTGGTCGGTAGGGTTAATGCTTTGGCCGCGGGAACTTATATCATAAGTGTCCCCCGGCTGTGGCATTACCCTGCTGGCTGGTTGTGCCTGGGGCTGGTTCTTAAAATACGGGGGACCCCTAGTCATTTTGTCCCCCGTATTTTGGGAACCAGCCCCGGACCTGGAGCCTGGGGCTGGTTGTAAAAAATCAGGGAACCCCTATTTGTCGGGTTTCCTGATTTTTTATTACCAGCCCCGGCTCCTTCAGCCTGGTGCTGGTTTCGGCAGTGGGGGGGGACCCCATGCCGGTTTTTTTTTTAACGGGTAAAGGGCTACCCCTTTCCCACTGCCGAAAAAACGGCTATTACACGTTAAAAACACTGCTTTTTACACGGGTAACAAAAACCGGTATTTGTTACCCGTGTAAAGCAACCTGGAGCTTTCCCACTGCAGCTCTAGCCGTTTAAAAAGGCTAAAAAAACGGCATTTACACGTGTAAAGCCTGCAGTGGGAAAGGGGTATTAGAGTCAGAAATGTTATTTGCGCAGTGTTTGCAGGTATCCTGAAAGTGCAGGGACAGATTACCTGTTGACTGAACGTGCCTTTTGCTTTCAGAGAGTCATGCACTTGCAGTGGACTCAGTGATGAGAGGGGCACATTCAGAAAGCCAGTCAGAAAGATACAAAAAGGGGTTGCCTCTGCTGTTGACATTAAATATATCAGGCTGTCCTGTTGTAGGAAGACAGTGCAGGACCCGTGTGTATAGGTCATCAATGAGAGAGCTGCCGAATACCTTTAAGGAAGCTTGCTGCGTGGTCTCAGTAAATGCGACTTGGTTACCGTGCAGTCTCCGTACAAGTGGCGCCGGCGGCACAGGATGATGACGTGTTTCACCTCCGTGGGCTTGATCACATCATATTGATCATCTCTGCATATATTTTTGTAGAACAGAATATTTTTGTTGTAGAAGTTACTGTTCAAATGTACTGATCACACACATAAAAATGCCAACTAGGCCGAATAATCAAGGTCTAAGTCTTGTGTGGGCCGCAAGAAAAAAAAAAAAAAAGATTCCTACAGTACTGTATATACAATTTTCAAAGGGTTATTTGAAAAACTATATTATATATCAGTGTCTATTTAGCCTTCAAATTTACATTCTGAAACAGAGAATAAGCCATAATTCACATTCTGACACAGAGAATAAGCCAAAATTCACATTGTGACACAGGGAATGAGCAAAAATTTACATTCTGACACAGGGAATAAGCCAAAATTCACATTGTGACACAGGGAATGAACAAAAATTCACATTCTGACACAGGGAATAAGCCAAAATTCACATTGTGACACAGGGAATGTGTAAAAATTCACATTCTGACACAGAGAATAAGCCAAAATTAGCATTGTGACACAGCGAATGAGTAAAAATTCACATTGTGACACAGAGAATAAGCCGAAATACACATTTGACACAGGGAATGAGTAAAAATTCACATCCTGACACAGGGAATGTGAGCTGACACCTAACAAACAATACATTTCAAGCTGGGTCAAACTCATGGCCCTCCAGCTGTTGTGGAGCTACATGTCCCAGCATGCCCTGCCACAGTTTTAGCAATCTATTATATAAAATCTGTTGCACGGCATGCTGGAACGTGAAGTTCCACAACAGCTGGAGGGCCATGATTTTGACACCACAAAAGCAAGCTATGCCCACCAACCTTACAATGAGGGTCACGAGTGTTACCTTCCTCTCCCCCCCCAACCGACCACCCCACCTTCAGTGTCTTACTTTTTTTCAGCGCCGTCCGCCCCTCTGCCTTCAGCTGCCAGATATCAGCACCGCCAGAAATCCTTCCCTCCCTATGGCCTGCAGTGTATAACTTTTTTGCACCGCCGTCTGTCCCTCTGCCTTCAGCCACCACAAATCCTTCCCTCCCTTTGGCCGACTGCCTGCCTCCACCACCTCCTCCGCCAGAAATCAGCGCCGTCTGCCCCTCTTCCTTCAGCCACAAGAAACCAGGGCTGTGCGCCCCTCCGCCTTCAGCCGAGAAATCCTTCCCTCCCTATGCAGGGCCGGCCTTAGGCATAGGCACACTAGGCAATTGCCTAGGGCATTTGGAATTCCTAGGGGCATCAGCAGCTTCTGCTGATTAAAATGATATGCAGCATGCCTATATTCTGTGTGAGTGAGGCTGTATCTGCATATGAAATAGTGTATTCATGGAAATCACTGTAACATAGCATTCCGTATGCAGGTACAGCCACAGTCGCACACAAAATATAGGCATGCCGCATATCATTTTAATCATCGGAAGCTCCTTGTGTGTGCTGGTCATAACAATGCAAATAAGACGAATTTTCAGCAAAAAAGGCACCCAACGTTAGCAGAAGGGCCAGGAGCTGCATGGCCTATTGAGACAAGAGGTATGAGGAAACATCTGAATCCAAGCAGAGGCAGAGGTCACAGTATTAGCGGCTGTGCGAGTGCGGTCTGCGGGTGGGTTGGTTGTGCAATAGTGTTCGGCATATGTGTAAGGGGCATTATGTGTGTCATGTATAAATGCATTAATAATGTGCGACATATGTGTAACAAGCATTATGTGTGTCATGTGTATAAGGGCATTAATAATGTGCGACATGTGTAATGGGCATTTTGTGTGTCATGTGTATAAGGGCATTAATAATGTGAAACATATGTGTAAGGGGCATTATGTGTGTCATGTGTATGAAGGGCATTAATAAAGGTTGGCATAATGTGTAAGGGGCATTACGGTTATAAGGACATAAATAATGTGTGTCATGTGTAAGGGGCATTACTGTGTGGTATTATCAGGGGTGCCGAGAGAAAGGGGTAGGGGGTACAAATTACCCAGGCCAAAGCCTGATGGGAGGGCCCAGTGGGGGCCTTGGGCCCCCTCCCCTTAAGTGACAGCAGCAGCTGCAGCTCTTCTCCTCTGCCCAGCACACACTGCTTTGTGCTGGGTTGCAGTGTGGCCATGGAGGTGGTTAAAATACAATATTTTCTCAGGATTTTTTTCTAAGGGTATAATTTGATGAGTAATGTATATAAGGTAAAGTGGTACTACAATGTGATGTAACATGAATAAGGGACACTCTCACATGATATAATGTGAATAAAGTTGCACTACTGTGTGGCATAATTTGAATTTGGGGTAAAATTGTGTGGCCATGCCCCTTCCCAGCAAGAACGCACCCCTATTTGGGCTGCGCACCAAATGTGTGCACTGTTTCTATTTAAAATATTGCAGGTAGGAGCACCAAAATGATGACTGCTATGATGAGGGTTGATGGTGCTGGGAAAGGGGAGCAGTGTCAGAGGCGGAACTAGTGGCGGTGCTAGGGGGCACCAGCCAAAATCTTGCCTAGGGCATCATTTAGGCTAGGGCCGGCTCTGTCCCTATGGCCAACTGCCCGCCTCCACGACTCCTTTGGGCCCTGATGTGTTAGCGCCATGCGCGGGTGCGTGGTGACGTCACCCGTGCACCCACGCACCCCCGCAAAGCACTGCTCGGACCGGGCTTCAGAAGAAACTTCAAGCCCCATCAGCAGCCCTTGAAGCCCATTCCCAGCAGCATTTTCGCAGGTACAAGCACTGTCAGCCTGTGGGCCACAAAAGTGGGTGGCTGGGGCTGCACACTTCCTGCGGGCTGCAAGTTTGATATGCCTGATGTACACTGAGAAAGGTTATTAAGTTAACCCCTTCCTGACAGAGCCAGTTTTTGCGTTCCTGACATGTCTCACTTAAGTGGGGATAACTTTTTTTTGCTTTTACTTATCCCAGTGATTTTGAGATTGTTTTTTCGTGACACATTGTACTTCAAATTAGTGGTAAATTTGGGTCAATACAGTCTGTGTTTTTTTGTGAAAAATACCAAAATGTCGTAAAAAAATGGAAAATTTAGCAATTTGCAAAATGTTAAATTTTCTGCTTGTGAGACAAATAATCATACCACTCAAAATAGTTAATAACTAACATAGACCATATGTCTACTTTATGTTTCCATCATTATTTCAACTTCCTTTTAATTTTTTTGGACACTAGGAGGCTTACAATATGAATAGCAAATTCTCAAATTTTCAAGAAAATTTCAAACACTGATTTTTTTAGGGACCAGTTCAGTTCTGATGTGACTTTGAGGGACTTGTATGTGAGACACCCCCATAAATGATACCATTTCAAAAACTGCACCCCTCACAGTATTCAAAACAGCATTTTGGAAGTTTGTTAACCCTTTAGGTGTTTCACAGGAATTAAAACAAAGTGTAGGTGAAATTTCAAAATTTCATTTTTTTTGCAGATTTGCAATTTTAATACATTTTTCTAAGGAACACAGTACATTTTACTAGAGAAATGTGACTAAAAATTGATTCCCCCAATTCTTTTGTTTTAATAAATATCCTATATGTGGCCCTAGTGTGCACGTTGACCAAACCACAGGCTTCATAATAGAAGGAGCACCTACTTGATTTTGGAGCCTCCTTTTTATGAGATTATTTTTTAGGCACCATATAGGTTTCTAGGCACCATAAGATGCTAAAATTTAAGAACCCCCCCACAAGTGACCCCATTTTGCAAACTACACCCCTCAGGGAATTGATCTAGGGGTATAGTGTACATTTCAAACCCCCAGGGGTTTCACCAATTTTGATACAACTGGGCAGTGAAAATGAAAAATTACATTTTTTTACACAAAAATGCAGTTCTGGCTCAATATTTTTCATTTTCAGAAGGTATGAAGGAGAAAAAGCACCCCAAAATATGTGCCCCAATTTCTCCCGAGTACGGCAATGCCTCACATGTGACCAAAAAATACCAGTTGGGTGCATGGCAGGACTCAGAAGGGAAGGAGTGATTTTTGGATTTTGCAGCACAGATTTTGGTGGAATGAATGGTGGGTGCTATGTTGCACCAATACAGTGGAACCCCCCCACAAGTCACCCCATTTTGCAAAGTACACCCCTCAGGGAATTCATCTAGGGGTATAGTGTACATTTCAAACCCCCAGGGGTTTCACCAATTTTGATACAAGTGGGCAGTGAAAATGAAAAATTACATTTTTTTACACAAAAATGCAGTTCTGGCTCAAAATTTTTCATTTTCAGAAGGTATGAAGGAGAAAAAGCACCCGCAAAATATGTGCCCCAATTTCTCCCGAGTACGGCAATGCCTCACATGTGACCAAAAAATACCAGTTGGGTGCATGGCAGGACTCAGAAGGGAAGGAGTGATTTTTGGATTTTGCAGCTCAGATTCTGGTGGAATTTTGGTGGGTGCTATGTCGCATTAGCAAGACCCCCCAAGCACCAATACAGTGAAACCCCCCCACAAGTGACCCCATTTTGCAAACTACACCCCTCAGGGAATTCATCTAGGGGTATAGTGTACATTTCAAACCCCCAGGGGTTTCACCAATTTTGATACAAGTGGGCAGTGAAAATGAAAAATTACATTTTTTTACACAAAAATGCAGTTCTGGCTCAAAATTTTTCATTTTCAAAAGGTATGAAGGAGAAAAAGCACCCCAAAATATGTGCCCCAATTTCTCCCGAGTACGGCAATGCCTCACATGTGACCAAAAAATACCAGTTGGGTGCATGGCAGGACTCAGAAGGGAAGGAGTGATTTTTGGATTTTGCAGCTCAGATTCTGGTGGAATTTTGGTGGGTGCTATGTCGCATTAGCAAGACCCCCCAAGCACCAATACAGTGGAACCCCCCCACAAGTGACCCCATTTTGCAAACTACACCCCTCAGGGAATTCATCTAGGGGTATAGTGTACATTTCAAACCCCCAGGGGTTTCACCAATTTTGATACAAGTGGGCAGTGAAAATGAAAAATTAAATTTTTTTACACAAAAATGCAGTTCTGGCTCAAAATTTTTCATTTTCAGAAGGTATGAAGGAGAAAAAGCACCCCAAAATCTGTGCCCCAATTTCTCCCGAGTACGGCAATGCCTCACATGTGACCAAAAAATACCATTTGGGTGCATGGCAGGACTCAGAAGGGAAGGAGTGATTTTTGGATTTTGCAGCTCAGATTCTGGTGGAATTTTGGTGGGTGCTATGTCGCATTAGCAAGACCCCCCAAGCACCAATACAGTGGAACCCCCCCACAAGTGACCCCATTTTGCAAACTACACCCCTCAGGGAATTCATCTAGGGGTATAGTGTACATTTCAAACCCCCAGGGGTTTCACCAATTTTGATACAAGTGGGCAGTGAAAATGAAAAATTACATTTTTTTACACAAAAATGCAGTTCTGGCTCAAAATTTTTCATTTTCAGAAGGTATGAAGAAGAAAAAGCACCCCAAAATCTGTGCCCCAATTTCTCCCGAGTACGGCAATGCCTCACATGTGACCAAAAAATACCAGTTGGGTGCATGGCAGGACTCAGAAGGGAAGGAGTGATTTTTGGATTTTGCAGCTCAGATTCTGGTGGAATTTTGGTGGGTGCTATGTCGCATTAGCAAGACCCCCCAAGCACCAATACAGTGGAACCCCCCCACAAGTGACCCCATTTTGCAAACTACACCCCTCAGGGAATTCATCTAGGGGTATAGTGTACATTTCAAACCCCCAGGGGTTTCACCAATTTTGATACAAGTGGGAAGTGAAAATGAAAAATTACATTTTTTTACACAAAAATGCAGTTCTGGCTCAAAATTTTTCATTTTCAGAAGGTATGAAGGAGAAAAAGCACCCCAAAATCTGTGCCCCAATTTCTCCCGAGTACGGCAATGCCTCACATGTGACCAAAAAATACCAGTTGGGTGCATGGCAGGACTCAGAAGGGAAGGAGTGATTTTTGGATTTTGCAGCTCAGATTCTGGTGGAATTTTGGTGGGTGCTATGTCGCAATAGCAAGACCCCCCAAGCACCAATGCAGTGGAACCCCCCCACAAGTGACCCCATTTTGCAAACTACACCCCTCAGGGAATTCATCTAGGGGTATAGTGTACATTTCAAACCCCCAGGGGTTTCACCAATTTTGATACAAGTGGGCAGTGAAAATGAAAAATTACATTTTTTTACACATAAATGCAGTTCTGGCTCAAAATTTTTCATTTTCAGAAGGTATGAAGGAGAAAAAGCACCCCAAAATCTGTGCCCCAATTTCTCCCGAGTACGGCAATGCCTCACATGTGACCAAAAAATACCAGTTGGGTGCATGGCAGGACTCAGAAGGGAAGGAGTGATTTTTGGATTTTGCAGCACAGATTTTGGTGGAATGAATGGTGGGTGCTATGTTGCACCAATACAGTGGAACCCCCCCACAAGTCACCCCATTTTGCAAAGTAAACCCCTCAGGGAATTCATCTAGGGGTATAGTGTACATTTCAAACCCCCAGGGGTTTCACCAATTTTGATACAAGTGGGCAGTGAAAATGAAAAATTACATTTTTTTACACAAAAATGCAGTTCTGGCTCAAAATTTTTCATTTTCAGAAGGTATGAAGGAGAAAAAGCACCCCAAAATATGTGCCCCAATTTCTCCCGAGTACGGCAATGCCTCACATGTGACCAAAAAATACCAGTTGGGTGCATGGCAGGACTCAGAAGGGAAGGAGTGATTTTTGGATTTTGCAGCACAGATTTTGGTGGAATGAATGGTGGGTGCTATGTTGCACCAATACAGTGGAACCCCCCCACAAGTCACCCCATTTTGCAAAGTACACCCCTCAGGGAATTCATCTAGGGGTATAGTGTACATTTCAAACCCCCAGGGGTTTCACCAATTTTGATACAAGTGGGCAGTAAAAATGAAAAATTACATTTTTTTACACAAAAATGCAGTTCTGGCTCAAAATTTTTCATTTTCAGAAGGAATGAAGGAGACAGAGCACCCCAAAATCTGTGCCCCAATTTCTCCCGAGTACGGCAATGCCTCATGTGTGACCAAAAAGTGGCAGGACTCAGAAGGGAAGGAGTGATATTTGGATTTTGCAGCACAAATTCTGGTGGAATGATGGTGGGTGCTATGTCGCATTAGCAAGACCCCCAAAGCACCAATACAGTGGAACCCCCCCACAAGTGACCCCATTTTGCAAACTACACCCCTCAGGGAATTCATCTAGGGGTATAGTGTACATTTCAAACCCCCAGGGGTTTCACCAATTTTGATACAAGTGGGCAGTGAAAATGAAAAATTACATTTTTTTACACAAAAATGCAGTTCTGGCTCAAAATTTTTCATTTTCAGAAGGTATGAAGGAGAAAAAGCACCCCAAAATATGTGCCCCAATTTCTCCCGAGTACGGCAATGCCTCACATGTGACCAAAAAATACCAGTTGGGTGCATGGCAGGACTCAGAAGGGAAGGAGTGATTTTTGGATTTTGCGGCTCAGATTCTGGTGGAATGAATGGTGGGTGCTATGTGGCATTAGCAAGACCCCCGAAGCACGGTGAAATTATGAACCTAATAATCCATAGATGTGTGGTATATTTTAAAACACTCCTTTATACATAGGCCGGGTTTGTCGGGGCAAGTGTCACACTGGAAAATAGTTTGCTTTCTTATTCCCTTTTTATAGCAAACTTTGCACCTTTTTTGTGTCCTGCCCTTTTTTCCAGTGGAGGGGATTTCATCAGGAAAATGCTGCCCTGGTACAATACGGGGGCCAGTACTAGAAGTACTGGGGCCCTCTGCCTGCTGGTTCCCAAATATTAGGCCCTTTATGACTTCCTCTTGAAAGTGCATAAATGTCCCCCTCTGGCCGGTAGAACGGAATAGCACGTAAGCGTTATACAGTGCCATCTGGATGATATACACGGCCAGCTTCTTGTACCAGATTTTTGTTTTCCGCAGGGCACTGTACGGCTTCAGTACCTGATCTGAAAGATCCACTCCGCCCATGTACCTATTGTAATCCAGGATACAATTAGGTTTTGAGGTGTGGGTACTGGTACCTCGTACAGGGACGGAGGTGGTACTGTCTCCGTGAATTGTTGTCAGTATAAGGACATCCCTCTTGTCCTTATATTTGACCAACAACATATTTTCGGTGCATATTCCCCTGCTTTCACCCCTTCTCATTACTTGGGCAATGTGCGTTTTTGGGAGGCCTCTTTGGTTCTTGCGCACAGTACCGCAAGCTGCTGTACCTCTTGAACCAAGGGCCTTAAACAGGGGGATGCTAGTGTAAAAGTTATCCACATAGAGGTGATAACCTTTATCCAGGAAGGGGTGCACTAAATCCCAGACAATTTTTCCACTAACACCTACGAGGGAGGGGGGGCATTCTGGCGGTTCAATTCTTGAATCCTTCCCTTCATATACCCTAAACCTGTGAGTGTACCCTGAGGTGCTTTCACACAGCTTATACATTTTTATGCCATACCTTGCCCTCTTACTGGGAAGGTACTGGCGGAATTTAACCCTTCCTTTAAAATGTATAAGGGACTCGTCTATGCAAATGAATTTATCTGGGATGTACATGTCTTCAAATTTGGCACTGAAATGATCAATGACCGGCCTGACTTTGAATAGCCGGTCAAAGGTGGGATCATCTCTGGGTGGGCACTGTGCATTATCGTTGTAATGCAAAAATTTAAGGATCGTCTCAAATCGAGCCCGGGGCATGGCCATACGGTAAAATGGGGTGCTGTACAGAACATCTGTACTCCAATATTGCCTAATTTCTGGCTTTTTTACTATGCCCATATGAAACACCAGACCCCAAAACGTCATCATCTCTACTGCATCTACAGGGGTCCACCTAGCAAATGATGACGTGGGGTTTTGAGCAATAAACTGCTGGGCATATAAATTAGTTTGGTCCACCATTAAATTTATAAAATCATCAGAGAAAAATAATTTGAAAAAGTCAATTTCTCTGAGACCTGTGGAATCAAATTGGATTCCTGGCATGGCCAAAAACTCAGGAACCTGGGGCTCAAAATTGTCTGGTGGTGGGGTCCATACGAGATCAATTATTGGGGGGGGGGGTCTCAGCTGCTCTACGGGGGCGTCTTTGAGGGGGTCCCTCATCAGCAGAGGAGGAAGAGGAGCTTAAGGCGAATCCTTCAAATTCCCCGCTTGCATCACTGGCTGTGTCAGAGTCAGAAGCAAGCATGGCATATGCCTCCTCCACTGAATACATTCTTCTGGATGACTAGGATGACATTTGGGATGACATTTGGGATGACATTTGGGATGCCATTTTTATTTTTGTGTTACTGGTAGTGAAATGTTTCAACACGTGTATAGTGTAGGGGGGGGTACAAACTTTATTTCAACCAGGGGGGTATGTAGTGTGTAGTGTGTATGTAGTGCAGAAAAAAAAAAATACTTTATACCAAAAAAAAAAATGAAGGGGTTAAAAAAAAAAAAAAATTGAAGGGGTTAAAAAAAAAAGGTCCTGCGCCAAAAATTGAGCACAGATGTTGGTCAGTAACGTCCGTCACTGAACAGCGCTCAAAGGCAACAGGAATTTGATAAAAAAAAAAAAAAAAATAGATCAACCCTGTGCCGAAAAAGATGATCAGTGATGTACGTCACTGATCAGCGCACAGCGGCCACAGGACACCCACAAAATCACAGTGTGTGTAAAAAAAAAAAAAAAAAAAGACCCCACAGCACACACAAAAAAAAAAAAGGTGATCAGTGATGCGACACTGATTACCAGTGAGGGGCAGCAGGTGCACAACCTTTGGTGCAACTGACAGTGCAACTGGCAGGTATATATATATAAAAAAAAAAAACCTCTGCACCCCCAAAAAGTTGCTGATCACCTCAGATATAGTGATCAGCACAAAAGGCGGGGGCAGCAGACACAAAATTTAGCACTCTCTATCACTCTCTGTCACTATCTCTCTCTATCTCTCTATCTCTCACTATCTAACACTCTATGACACTGCAGCAGCAGCAGTGACAGGTATATATATATATATAAAAAAAAACCTGCGCCCCCAAAAAGTTGCTGATCAGTTAATTTATACTGATCAGCACAAAAGGGGGGGCAGCAGTCAGTTATATAAAAAATATATAGCACAATCTGTCACTATCTCTATCTCTCTCTCTCTCTCTATCTCTCTCTATCTCTCTCTATCTCTCTATCTATAACTATCACACTGCAGCAGCACAAAATATAGCACTCTCTGTCACTAGGCCTCTCTATCTCTCTCTCTCTATCTCTCTCTATCTCTCTCTATCTCTCTCTATCTCTCTCTATCTCTCTCTCTATAACTATATCACACTGCAGCAGCACAAAATATAGCACTCTCTGACACTATCTCTCTCTATCTCTCTCTATCTAACTAACGCTATTACACTGCAGCAGCACAAGTTCACAACACAGGAAGTCACAAGTAACAGGATCCAGGAAGCATCCAGCACACTACAAGCAGTGATGAAGCAGGCAAGATATTTGCAAGGATCAGGTAAGTATTTTGCAAGGTTCTGGTCAGTATATCGCGGCAGCTAGGCACGGTGACCGCACTGCACGCAATTCCAGACCGGAATGGCGTCTGCAGTGCAGTCACCGTTAGTTTAAACCCCCCTCCATGGCTGTGATTGGTCCGTCGGTCCGACGGACCAATCACGGCCTTTGGGGGCGGGCGGGGTGAGGTGGGGTGACACCAGTGTCACCCTTACACCCCGCGGTGATTGGTGCTGTACTTTACAGCACCAATCACCTCCGATCGCGTGTCACCGGCGAACGTTATTCGCCGGTGACACAGAAAACGCTGTAATTGGCTGTTCACACTGAACAGCCAATCACAGCGATCGCCGACGGGGGGGCGGCATCGCAGCCCCCCCTGGGCATGCACGGACATGTCTGCTGTCAGGGACAGCAGACATGTTGAAACTGTCACCGCGTCTATAGACGCGGTGACAGTTAAATGCCATGACGTACATTTACGCCATGTGTCGGGAAGTACTTCCCGACCATGACGTAAATGTACGTCAATTGTCGGGAAGGGGTTAAATATTCTGAATATGCCAAATTTTATTTTAAGCATCAACAAATGGTGATGACCCATTCAGATGTATAGAGTAGAGAACAAATGTGTAAATTGGAAGCCGCCACCTTCCTAACCTCCTATAATAACTGTCCCTTAAGGAATTAAAGGTGGAGTCATGCAATACTTTAGTCACTACAGGAAACAACACTGATAGTTTATAGTCTACACATTTGTCAACCTTGGGGTGGATTGTAATGCCACCTGAGTTCGGGGGCAGTGTAGGATGATGGCCGAACTCAGATGTTTTTTTTTTTAAAGGGGCAATCACTTACAAGGCAAAACCATGCCTTGTAATTGATTGCCCCTTTAAATAAAATGTTCGGCCACCATCCTGCACTTCCGCCGAATTTGGGGCAGCATGACTATCCACCCTTGGTGTCTAAATTGCAATGATTCTCTCAAGGATTTTTTTCCCCACAATATTATTGAAATTATGCATTATAAAGTATGTTGCAGAAAACAGAAATGAAAAATGGAACAGTGGGATAGCACACATTTTAAATAGATAATCATGACAGTTTGATATAATGTCAAAAGGATTACTTATCCAAGAACAGACACCATAATAAACAAAAACAGACACCAAAAAAAAAACAACACAAATAATACATGATTACATGGTAAAAAAAAAATTGCTCAGGGTCAGGGAACCTGGAGTTGGTAAATAAGGTATCCTCATTGTATTCAGCCCACACTGTATCCCACACTGTATCCAAATTGCACTGTATTCAACCAACATTATATCCGCACTGTGGGGGTTATTCTAGTTCATTCTTTCTGACAAAATCCTTCTTAGATGGACAAAACCATGTGCACTGCGGGTGGGGCAGATGTAACTTGTGCAGAGAGAATTAGATTTGGGTGGGGTTTTTCTTCAAAGTGAGATCTATATTGCAGTGTAAAATCATGCAGTCAGTATTTTCCCTGCACAGAAACAAAAAAACTCACCCAAATCTAATTCTCTCTGCACATGTTACATCTGCCCCCCTGCAGTGCACATGGTTTTGTCCATCTAAGAAGGATTTTGTCAGAAAGAATGAACTAGAATAAACCCCTGTATCCGACCCATACTGTAACCAACTGTAACCAACCTGCACTGTATACAACCCTCACTGCATCCTGCACTATATAGTAGCTAATCTGCACTGTATCCAAACCTCACTGTATCCTGCACTATACAGTAGCTAATCTGCACTGTATCCAAACCTCACTAAGGGCCTTATTCTAGTTCACTCTTTCTGACAAAATCCTTCTTAGTTGGACAAAACCATGTACACTGCAGGGAGACAGGTGTAATATGTGCAGAGAGAATTAGTTTTGGGTGAGTTATTTTGTTTCTGTGCAGGGTAAATACTGACTGCTTTATGTAACATGTGCAGAGAGAGTTAGATTTGAATCGGGTTTGGGAATAGGGTACTGTTGTATGGTGTATTATGTACAGTATAGGTATGTCAACGGAATATACTACGCTATATAAGAAACTGTAAATAAATAAATAAATAAATAATAAGGGTACTACCGTGTTGTGTAACATGTATAAGGGTACTTCTGTATGATGTTCTATGACTAATTCTGTGCAGCATAATGAGTAATGTGCTGTGTATTTATATCGCTGCTCTATCACTTATACTGCTTTCATATTGCATTTTCCTGGGTCAGATCCAGGATCTCATGCCAACCTGGCTCTAATCCGGGTCTGGCACTTTCACATTAAACTTGTGTAACCCATTATACACAGGGTGACCCTGGTTTAAGCCTTCTTACAGTATAGCCTGGGTTGTATTTCCAGGTTTGTCGACCTGGCATGTAAAGTTTGGTACTTTCATACCACACCTTGACCCAGGTTGATCCGGCAATAACCTGGGTTTGAGTTGCGGTGTGAAAAGGGTATTAGTGTCACCTGCCAACTCACTGCAGCCTTTGGCCAATATTGGTAAAAATTTTAAACCATGTTGTGAGATCTAAGGTGTAACATTTATTGAAAATTTGTGTAAATTAATGTTATTGGAGTTAATAATCCCATAGGAACAAAAACAGGCTGAAATTCTGTGATTGTAGCATTTTTCTATGATTTAAAAAAAAAAAAAAAATACAGATAGATCCAAAGCCATCAGAACCACAACAAACTAGGGTGGTTTTTGAAAAACCAAATCCAGATCCAAAACTGGAGGGAGATATACAGGTAGATCCAAAACCAAAGCGGAAAAGAGAGGCTGGCTCACATCTCTACTTTGAAGCCAGGCATTTCCTAATTACCTCTGTCTCCTTCTCCTACTCCAGTGATGACTAACCCTGACACTCCAGCGGTTGTTGAACTATACATCCCAGCATGCCCTGCACATCAGTTTTAGCCTGGCCAAATAGTAAAACTGATGCAGGGCATTCTGGGATGTGTAGTTCAACAACCGCTGGAGTGTCAAGGTTAGCCATCACTGTCTTACCCCTTTATTCACTAAAACCTATACAACTTTAATGATAGTAACTTGAGAACTCTTTCTTATTCAGTCACACAGTCCAGTATTACATTTGAAGATGATGTTATACACAGGATTCAAACCCTTCGCCTGTGGCATTGTAGTCAGACTCTCTATTCATGAGCTATCTGACCCTATATAGAAAGCCTCTCTCATTCTGGCACAGAACATTAAAAAGTCTAGTTATGGCTCTGTGTAAGGGAGTCATGTGAATGACAGAAAGGCACTATGCAATATGTATGCATAACTCCCAACTGTCCCGGTTTTTGCAGGACAGTTATTTTTGTGTGACTTTCCTCTGTACCACCCGTGGCTGACAGTGTCCCGCGGTTGGGGGGCAGTTGGGAGTCTCGGGAATGCGCAGGGCCACGCGGGAGTCCTCGCTCACAATACTAGTATGTTGGGAGGTATTGCTCTCTATAAAATGTAGCATCTTGAATAACTGCAGTAATTGTGTTAAAGCTGAGTTTGTTCTTGCATTTTGTCTTCTGTGTGGTTCCAGCCTAATGCAAATTTCTATCACTGATTTATTGACCTTTAGTGAATCTAAGCCCTGGAGTGAAAACAAGGAATTCCATAAACATTTACCTTTGTGTGCAAGCCTCCCTTCTGTAAATCAAATGCTCTGCAGTCAGCAGGCTGTGAATTCTTAATAAAAATGGAAATCTTTGCAGATTGACTCAGTAACACCGGGGCGACAGCAACCTTTGTGGCTGACCTTGTATCACAGCAGCAGAGATGAATTCTGAAACTAAAAAATGGATTTGAAAAACATTTTGAGGCTGCTGCTCAGCTTGATGAATTTCTATAAATTTAAGCCCAAAAGGTGTTAATACAAAAACAAGCATACCTGGGAGTTTGGGAGAAGGGTCTTGCAGAGAGCAAGGTGGGTAGAGCCTGCCAGTGAGCAGGGGAAGTGAGGTCCAGTAGCCATCAGGAGGAGGGTGGGTGGGTGGAAGGGGGAATAGTTAATGCAATTCCAAGTAATGGAATTGATTGAATCAGCATGTTTGATACCTGTCCATTAGGAGCATATAACTAACCATCTAGTCTATGTTGCATATTCAGAGATATATCTTTTTATAGCACACAGCAATGTTTCAACATAACAATGTCATCATCAGGCTAAACAACAAACAAGTGAACACATCTTAAGTAGCAGTAACTGCCACGTAAAGGAAGGGTGGAACTCCTGCCCAATGTCGTGTCCCATCAGGTTGATGTAATCGAACTGCAGCGCAGGAACTTACTTACTACAGCAACAAATCAGTTGTATACATTATAATTAAGCTACAAATATACATAAACAAACAGTGGATATGCACTAACACATATAAACAGCCTTTACATAAAGAAAAAACAAAAATCCAAACTGACAAGTCTGAATCTGGTACTACATTCCCATATCAACTTGAGACAGAGTAATCATCACATAGATAAGTATTCGGGCACAGTGTAACAAAAGGGTCAATCACAGTACTCTTTAACTCTTCTTAAGTAAGCTACTGTATAATAAACAGCAGTAAAGCAATGCATTAAGCCTGATTGCCTCATTTAACCCTTTAGGGCTCACAGAATAGTCACATAATCCAATATGCCACTCTTTGCAATAAGCTTTTGCCAGGATCTCCACCCCTCAGGGAGGACGGCACATGATCAATCATTTTATAATGAATCGATGTCACACAGTGTCGAGCCTCTATGAAGTGGTGAGCAACCGGTTGATCGCTTTTCTTTGTAGTTATAGCCGATTTGATCACCGATCGATGAGCCGCCATATGCTCTTTAAAGCCCTTTCGGTCTTACCAATATACTGTAGGCAAGGCCACATGGGCACACAATTTGATAGATTGTGAACTTTGTGTTACAATTTAATGTATGTCTAATATAAAAAAGGTTGTCCCAAATTTGCCAAAAGGAAACGACAGATAGTACATGTACATCTTGTGCATCCAGGTTTTAAACTTGATGTACCCACATTTTTAGGTTCAACAAAGGTTTTAACCAATACATCTCATATATTATGACCACATTTGAAACAAGGGATTAAAGTGGTGATTTGTAATTTTAGGTCTTTGTATGTAAAACAAAAAAAACTCTGCCCTATTTTATGATCACACAATCAGTTCACAGGACCTATTGTATGTTTGTACAAATGGAATCATGGGGTCCAAGGACGCCTTTTTGACCTTAGTGACAGCAAGTCTCTTGTACATTTGTGTATTCGAGCTCTGGTAAATAATAATTTATCCCTATTATATCCTCTTGACACAAAGTTCTCAATCATTTCCTACATTTGTTGGTCTGCTACTACCAGATCAGAATTGATCATTTTGCAGTGAATCAGCTGTGAATATGGTAATCCATATAAATTGGACCTGGGGTGGCAGCTATCATGATGCAAAAAATTATTACGATTGGTTGGCTTTGAAAATTTTTAAAATATGACCAATAGTTACTGAAATTGACACATAAAGAAAATTAATTTAAGTGTCATTATAATTATATGTAAATTGATGGTACCGGGACCTCAATTGTATGTCTCAATATGGGCTATAAGATCCTCAGGCACCCCTTCCAAAAAATGAGCAGATCGCCGATGTAGCGGGTGTAAAAACGAATATGTCCTGCCACATCGATGTCCAAAAAGAACACCTTGTCCTCAATGGAAAACATAAATATGTTGGTGTAGGATGGGGTGACTGCCAGCCCCATTGCTAAGCCAACGTCCTGTAGGAGCTGCTGCTCATCTTCTACACTGCCATAGTAGAGTCTGTCCTATGCACCCCGATTACAATCTGGTACAGAGAAGCAAACGTGAATGACAGACAAAGGCGGCAAAGGGTGGTGAGGATGGCAGAAAAGATCATTGGGACTGCCCTCCCTGCTCTCCAAGACCTATACATAGCCAGGTTTAATAAATGTGCAGGAAAGATCTTGTAGGACATGCTGCACCCTGGCCATATCCTGTTTTTAAACACTCCCATCAGGCAGACGCTACAGGCCCATCCCAGCAAAGTCGACAAGAACTATTGAAAGCTTCTTCCCAATAGCTGTCCACCAACTGAACAATATTGAATGACTGTTGATGGATGACTATGTGCAGTGACACAAATGGGCGGCACAATCACTGGACTGATATGGCATACTTAGTAGCATCCCTGGACTGATATGGCACACTTGGCAGCACCCATGAATTATATGGCAGACTTGGCTCACCCCAGGAATTATATGGCAGACTTGGCTCATCCCAGGACGTATACAGACCAGATGGTGGCGCCTCTGACATGATACAGCACACATGGTGGCACGCATGGAATTATACGGCACAGAAGGCAGAACCCCATGGCTGATACGGCAAACATGGCAGCTCACATGGAATTATACAGCACACATGAAGGCACTCCTGCAGTTAAAAAAAATATATAATTTTTTATTATTTTAATAAAAAAATACGATAGACTTAGCAGAACCCCTACACTTGGCTCACCCCTGGAATTATACATGACACATGGCGACACCCCTGGAATTATACAGAGCACATGGCAGCACCCCTGGACTGATGCGGTACACAAGGGGCACCCCTGGAATTATAAACAACACATGGGGCACCCCTGGACTGGTATGGCACCCTGGGCAGCGCAGGAGGAAAAAAATAAAGGCCATCTTTTTTATTTTCTTTTTTTTTTCAAATACACAGCAATTCCTATTTATTAGCCCACAGCCCCCTTAGCCCCCATAATAGTACCCTTTTTAGTGTTTCCCCCTTTGTAGTTGTCCCCCAAAGTAGTTTTCCCCTTAGTAGCTGTCCTCCATAGTAGTTTCACCCTTAGTAGCTGTCCCCCATAGTAGATTTCCCCATAGTACCTGTCCCCCATAGTAGTTTCCACCTTAGTAGTTGTCCCCATAGTAGTTTCAACCTTAGCAGTTTTTGTCCATACATAGTAGTTTCCATAGTAGGAGGTGTTTGTCCCCCTTAGGTGTTCCCTATTGTTGAAGCCCCCTCTCAGCCCCTAATAGCCTCCATTATAGCCCCATGTAGCAGACAGCACAGGACACGTCCGTGCTGTCTGCAATCAAGAGCGGGAATCAAGATGGAGCTGATGACCGGGACTTATATCGAGTCCGGATCTCGCGAGAACCGAAACAGTATGATGACGTTTTGCCGCCTTCTGTGCTCCAAGTCTGGGTGGGAATACCTGAACAGTGCTCGGTCTGTACTCAGATTGGGATTGTCCGGGAGTATTTGAATTCCCAAAATCCGAACCAGATCACCCCTAAATAATATCCTGCTCTCATGTATATGTTGGATGGACTAATGCTCGGGGCCATATTGTCCACAATGCAGTGTAGGCATGACATATATAAATATATATTCAGAGGCCTACAGGAGAAAGAGGGTGCAATTGGGTGCTCCTTCATAATGATCAGAGGGGAGAAAGAGTAAGCATGCAGACCAAACTGAAACATATACCCACCCTGAGGGCGGCAGAGGATCTCTGAAGTGTTTCTATAATGGGTGCCATGTGCATGGTGGACAGGGGCCCCTGGGTCCAGGGGGCCCACAATTCACACACTACACCAATATGTTATGCTTACCCTCTGAAGTCCTGCAGCGGCCTCCGTGTGCATATCTTACTGATTTGCGCATATGCACTGGAGATGTTCCTGGGAGTAAGACGCAGACTTGTGCATGGGCAGTAGACTATGGCAGTCTACTCGCCATCAGGGAGGAAGGGGCCCATACTGGCTGCACGTGGGCCTCTACTCTCTTAAAACACCCCTTCTTAGAATGTCATTGGTTTTTCTAACTACTGTAAATAAAATTTACCTAGAATTTTTCCACAGTCTTAACCGGTAAGATCTGAAATAACAGAATTTTTTGTATACTAGCTGACACATTTTAATGCGGTTTACACCTATACAGTAGCTGTCGAAATAAAAATTGAACTGTCCAGTCAGACTTTCTGCTGGGTAGGTGTTTTTTATTTTATGCATTTGATGAGTGTCATAATACTGAGGATAGAACCCCTGTAATAGATTGATCACTGGACATGATCACACTCAATAATATCTCTCACACCTTTTACCTTTTCAATTTGAGATAGCATGCCGCTGCAAAAATTTAATGAATACATTCTACAATGTAAAAAGTAGATATTGTAGTTAAAACCAGCATTTAAAAGGACAGAGATTGTTGTACATTATTTAACTCCTTGAGTGGTGGGTTTTGCTGGGGTAGGACAAATTTACCAGGGCAGGTTTGTCCTGCTTCAGCAATACTTACCACTGAAGGGCACACACTCAAGTCCCGGGGATCCCCTGCCGCAGCCCCCACCTATAATAAAGCCTAATATCAGTGGCATAGCTATTGTGTGGCAGACCCCACAGCGGCTTGGGGGAGTGGCACCAGCGGGGTCTGTGGCGGGCGCCCGGCACATGATAGCTTCGCCACTGTATCCAGCCATGCGGGAAATGCTGCTGATTTGAAAATACTGTCCGGACGCTGATTGGCTGAGAGAATTCAACCAATCAGCATCCGGCCAGTCTTTTCAAATTCAGCAGCACTTCCCGCCCCGACAGCACATAGCATTACAAGGCAAGCTGTTCGCCGCTGTCCCTATAATCCCCGCTGCTGCACATAGGTGAGGGGGGGCTGTCGGTTAGACCCTCAGCTCCTGGGGGCAGTGGGCAGCAAGGAGGGGGGCACCCAGGCCCAGCACGTGGGAGGGGGGATGCCCAGGTGGTCACAGTGGGGAGGGTTTACAATGCACCAATCGAGACAGTTCTGCCTGGGAGCTTGCTGCAAGTGTGACAGACAGCAGTGATTAGAAGCAGCTCTGTAATTTAAAGTAAGTCCCACCAGGGTGCATAGGTGCCGATTCTGTGGGTGCTCAAGGTCCCCAGCACCCACAGGAATTAATGAGCACCCACGTGCCCATAACTCCAGAGTCCCAATGCCGGGCCACTGTATTTATTTGTTGAGCCTTTCAACAGACTTGAGCACCCACCAGCAAAAACATAAATCGGCACCTCTGCCAGGGTGGTCTCAGTCTGGACCGGGGGGGGGGGGGGTGGCACATATAGGCATGTGGTAGGAAGGGACCAGGGGGGACACAGGGAGGCATGTGGTATAAAGGGACACATAGAGACCAGGGGAGAAACGGAGAGGCATGTGGTGGGAAGAGACCAGGGAGGCATGTGGTGGGAAGAGACCAGGGAGGCATGTGGTGGGAAGAGACCAGGGACCAGGGAGGCATGTGGTGGGAAGGGACCAGGAAGGACACAGAGAGGCATGTGGTGGGAAGGGACTGGGGATGTATGTGGTGGGAAGAGACCAGGGGGGACACGGAGAGGCATGTGGTGGAAAGAGACATGGGGGAGACAGAGAGGTAATATGTATGGGCATTATTGGGGGGGGGGGGGGGTTAGTAGGTATAGTTACACAACTGACTAATATGTATTTCTTTTCACTTTATGTAAAAAGATATACAGTGCTGTGTGCAACAGTTGATCGGAGCAATGTTTATTGAGATACAGCAACATACTGTACAATGCAGCTCCTGTGCTCAGAATCCCTCTCGCTTGCTAGGTGAATAAATTATGCATTTGACTAAGATGACAAAGATTTTCAATTAATACACACACTGCCTGAAGAAATAAATTTCTCTTCTTTGGTAGTTTCCTTGGAGAACATGTTTGAGTACACATGCTGCATAATAGATCAAACGTTGCTCTTATAATGCATAGTAATGTTCACCCTGGTACAAATTTAAGATTAAAATAAAAAGTACCATATATACTCGAGTATAAGCCTACTTTTTCAGACCATTTTTTATGCTGAAAAAGCCCCCCCCTCGGCTTATACTCGAGTGAGGGTCCCACTTGAGTCAATACATTTTCCCAGTTTTTTTTTGTAAAATTAGGTCCCTCGGCTTATATTCGGGTCGACTTATACTCGAGTATATACGGTAGCATAATTCTTTCTAACTCTACAACTATTTTATAGCCCTCTATTCATCAACTGATTGGTTAGAACTCATGCGTTAATGTAATGCAGCGATCACCTAGGCCAATGATGGGGAACCTTTGGCACTTCAGCTGTTTTTGAACTACACATCCCAGCACTCCCTGCAACAGTTTCAGCATAGCCAAATTTCAAAACAGTAGCAGGGCATGCTGGGATGTGTATTTCAATAAAAGCTGGAGTGCTAAAGGAAAGGTCTATAAGATGTGATTACATACTGTTGGTTCTCAGTAATAAATCTCATAATTCCTGCCTTCTGACAGCTGTATCTGGTGGGGGTGGGGGGAACACAGCTTTCAGTGGTTCACAACTTCTTTGAATTATGGGGAACCATTGAGTATAAATATTTTTTCAAAGCCTCCCTATTCCAAATATTGCTTATTGTCAATTTAATATATAAGTATATTGTGCTTACCTGTCACCATTCGGTTCCATTATGTGGTGGCGGACATAGTGTAGTTGTGTTTCTAATTGTCCACATATTGTATGAATTGCAGTCACCTGCACTGGTTTTGCGTGTCACTTTGACCATAAATCATTTTTACAAAAAAAAAGCACACTTGCAAGGGTCTTGTGGAACCCCAGGATCCCTAGTCACACAGCTTGGCAATCACTGGCCTAAGTAATGGAAGGACAGACCCAGGATGCATGACTAGGGTTGAACCTATCACAACAAATAAGGACCATGCTCCCCCTGGCTTGCCTGCCAATTTCTCAACTCAGTGTATTGTTTGTTAGAATTAATATATATGGTAATAAATTGGGAGTACCACTATTTTACACAAGAGCAAACAGGTGAGCTGGACATTTTTCATTTATCTGCCAATTGTGCAAGTTTTAAAGGCACATTTTAGTTATTTAAGATTCATGCACCTTATTAAACATTTCGGTGGTATACACGGAAATTTCCAGGCTGAGCCACGCTGCAGGAGCGATCTCTCCTGGAAAAGTTTGGCGCACTGATTGATTGATTGAAAGGGACCCAACGGCTGTACATTAGGCTGCTGTTCGCTGTCATAGATGGCTCTCTTTACCTTGCTGTCTCACATTAAATAAGTGTCTTCAGTATATGCAATGTACTTTCCTTGCAAAAGGTCCATGGTAGCATTTTTACCCAAGGTTTTCTGCTGTATGTGCCCGACGTTGGATGCCAAATGTGACATGTCACATGCACTGGATCAAGATGAAGTCTTGGGGCAGGATGTAATGCAGTGTGACTTTTAGACTTATGCAAATGTTTTCGCAAAAATACGTCCGAAACCGCACGTTTTGCGAAAATTGAATAGGACTTTTTTCAGCACATTTTGACCTGTAGATAATTTCGCATCCAGATGTTTTCCCATTATAAAGTATACTAAAGTAAACTTGCAAATGTAATAGGGTGCGATTTTTGGTAAATGTTACCAAAAATCGCCCCAAAAAAATAGACCAGTTCTGCCTGGCGAATTTGACAGAACCATGTACAGATCATTGCATTGGGTCTATCTTAAAATGTGTAAAAGTTAAAATAAAAAAAATGCCATGGGGTTCCCTCTCCTGAGCATAACCAGCCTCAGGCTCATTGAACCGGACCTGGTTCCAAAAATACAGGGGACAGAAAGCCTAGGGGTCCCCCTGTATTTCTGAAACCAGCCCATGGACTCTTAGACTGGTCCTGGTTCCAAGAATACTGGGGACAAAAAAAGTGGGGTCCCCAGTATTTTGGATCCAGCACTGGGCTCCAACAGCCCGCGGTGTCATGCCGCAGCTGGAGGACACTTTTTATGTAAGGTCTCCCGGCTGTACCATGCACACCATGGCTAGTCAGCCCTGTACTGGGTACCTGGGGAAATGGGGACCCCCCCCCCCAGTCTTCACCCGACCAGGGCTGTCCCTGGCTTTCCTAGGAGGTGGACTCCGAGCTTATATGTGGGACTTGGCAAACCACCACAAGTCCCAGCATTTGGTATAATAGGCCCCCTTGGACTTGTAGTACACCTGAAAAAAGAATGTTCAAATAAAAAAAAAACCACACACACATATATACATTATCTATCTCCCCTGCACCTCACATGCACAGACAGTAGGGGTGAGCTAGCTCCCCTTGCACTGACTGTCTGGTGAGCCATCTCCCTTTACACTGCGGGGTGAGCCAGCTTCACTTCCACTAATAACATGCTTAGTTTACACTTGTGTAAGGGCACTGCTCTACGTGCATCTCATTATGCTATGGAGCTCCTGCTGTGTGAAATACTGTATGTACAGTACAGTACATACAGTACAGCACAAAGTGATCCCTTGCCATCAGTTATGCTTATGCTGTTTTGGCTACAGGAAGATGATTATTTGCACCTGAATACACAAATATTATTTACTAACTTAGAGTATTTTTTTTTTCACTCTCTCCAACTGACCACTTGAACTGTATGTGTGTACAGCATACAGCACAGTAAAATTACAGTTGTCACAGTATACAGTACTGTTAGGGGACTTGGACACACATATAGTCCAGTATGCCCAATTGAAGAAAGCATCTGTGATTGCAGCTGGTTAATGTTGGCTGGTTAAATAACCACCCACACCCCTTCACCCTTTCCTTGGAGACTGCTCTTTTCACAGAGAAGGAGGCCAGTGTAAATGTAAATGATGGGCTAACACAGCACTTTAGTTGCTTTGTCTGTGGGAAGGCACTCTAGAAAATCCACAAGGACTGTACAGTATGTTAAAGAGTTCAGTACTAAACAATGCATGTGTATTGAGATGCTCAGAAAGTTAGTTATGGAAAAAGTTTTTTGTGAGTGCATAGTTATATTAAATTTAAGTTTCATAAATGTTTTGTAAATACCCCCCCCCCCAAAAAAAAATGTCACTCTAAGGGCAGTATTCAATGACTATAATCGCAATGTGCAGCGAATCCTGTTTAGGATTTGCTGCACAGTCGCCGTTTTCCGGAGGGCTGGAGCCTTCACTGCCTGCCCTCGCTGACACACTATTCAATGCCGCAGGGGCTCGCTGCCCCTGACGGCGAATGTTAACACCTGTGGCAGACGCCGCAGGGAGCCAGAGGATGGCGTCAGGCAGGGATATTCGCCCTGCCTGCCCCAGAATGTATGTGGGGGGGAGGTGCCGCAAGCTGCCCCCCCCCCCGGGAGAGCTAGCAAGGGACCGGGTAGGAGCCGCTAACACTGCTCCCGATCGTGCATATGTAATGATCGGGAGCAGTGAATATATGAATATGTAATGAGCGGCTCTCGGCTCCCAGACCCCTGCTGGCTGTTATGTGTAAAAAAAAAAAAAAAAAATGTTAAATTAAATATATATTCATGTGCTGTAAGCACATGAATAAAAATAGCATGCCCCTTCACAGAATAAAATTCCTGATTTTTTTACACCAATTTTTAAAAAAAAAAACATTATTTTAAAAGTTTACATTCCACTTCACCATGAAAAGATGGCGATTGCTACACGGTGACACACGGCGAAAATCACTTAGAGAGCATCACATTGAAAAACCCATTGAAAAACCACAGCGAGTTGCAGAGACTATCAGACGGCGAATTGTCCGTCAATTACGGTGAAAATTGCACGTTGAATAGGGTGATTCACTTTCTGACATATGCAGTACTGAGTATATACAGTAACTGTACGTACAATATGCTATTTTTATTAAATGATTTGCCTGAGGGACCCAGATGCACACTGTTCGTACATCTGAATACACTCATTTTATTTGCTGATTTAGAATATTGTTTATCTTTTTCACTCTCTCCACCTGACGACTGTACAGATGGAGCTGACCTCAGTTCGCAGAAGGAAGCTGACAGATGGCGGCGTGCAAGTGGCTCACTCGCTTGCACGCAGGGCCGCCACTAGAAATGCTGGGGCCCGGGACTGACCTACAGTCCGGGCCCCCAGCGGCACAGCACCATGGGTGCGGGTGCGTGGGGCGACGCCCTAAATAGAATCAACCTGGTGACCATAGCGCGGGCGCACGCGCGAGAGAGAGCGCGCTGGGGATAACATGTAGTACAGCAGCTAAACCTGATTAAGCGATAAAGTGGTAGTTGATAATTCGGTACTTGTTTCCTAGAACGGCCACAACGATTTAGATCGTTGTGGTCGTAAGATAAAAAATCGGATCGATCGCATCGCATGCGATTTGGTCGCATACGATGCGACCGATCCGATCGACCGATTTTTCACCCGATTTTTTTTTTTTTTTCACCAGATTTGTTTCAATTGCCCCCCCAAATGTTAATAAGTGTGCTAGACCCCACGATAGACGTGAACCCGAAGCGTGGCGAGCGCAGCGAGCCCGCGAGGGGCGGCGGTGCGCGTCCTCCGACCTTTTCATTCCCCTACTATCCACTAGGGCGTGGAGTGAGAATATAATAGTGTGGCGAGCGCAGCGAGCCACCGAGCCCGAAGCGTGGCGAGCGCAGCGAGCCCCGCGAGGGGACGCGTCTAACTTCACAGGTATACGCGTCCCCTCGCGGGGCTCGCTGCGCTCGCCACGCTTCGGGCTCGGTGGCTCGCTGCGCTCGCCACACTATTATATTCTCACTCCACGCCCTAGTGGATAGTAGGGGAATGAAAAGGTCGGAGGACGCGCACCGCCGCCCCTCGCGGGCTCGCTGCGCTCGCCACGCTTCGGGTTCACGTCTATCGTGGGGTCATGGCGGGCACATAAAAAATGTGAAATGGGTCATATTGGCCCATTTCACCTTTTTTATCATTTTTCCCTATGTGAGATGGACTTAATCAAGTCCATCTCATCTTGTGCCATTATAATGGCACAAGACCGACAAGATCCTCCCGATTTCAATGTTAAAAGATTTTTTAACATTGAAGTCTATGGAAAAATCGGGTCAATCGGTCGGTCGCATCGCGGCCGATTTTAATTGGTCGCGACCGACCGATCGACCCGATTTCTGTCAATCAAAGTGAAAAAAGTGTAAAAAATCGGCCACATCGTGAGGATCGTGTCCCTTAATTAAGAGCCACGATCACTCACGATTGTGGCCGTTCTAGGAAACAAGTACCGATAATTCAGCAGCCTATCAGCTCCTAACTGTCATGTTACAGGCTGGTTTAGAAAAATGGCAGCTAGGAGCTGATTGACAGATGCCAATTTTTTACTTCACCATAGGGATACACATCGGAAGCCCACCATCAATTGATGGCTGGGCATCCACCATCGAATCATTCATTGTGATGGTAACTAATCGTTGCATCAAAATAATTTTAAAAGAAAAAAAAGAACCCTGTTTGCGAATTTGCAAAACCTCTGCAGCGTGGCCGGCTGGACTGGGAGCAACACCATCAAATGTTTACTATTCAAAGGTGGCAACCATCTGTACGCCGCCATCCAATGTTAAAACCACAGCCATTGTAGAAAGGGACCCTGTGTGTCACCAACTGTCACATTTTAAAACTCCACAGGTGACCTAGAAAACATGACCTGCATCTGGTCCTGAGAACCTTGTGCTGTACGTGTTATGGTTGCAGCATACATACATACATTGGGGTGCAATATACACATCTATACACATACACATGTCATTATATACACACAAGCAAGTGTACAGCATGCAAGGAGTTGCACCCAGGAGTTGCACCAGGAACTATAAAGCATATATATACCCTATATACACATAAGAACATATGTCATGAGCCTCTCACCAGCTTCATTGTCCCTGCACACTACAGGCTCCCAACACCAGCAACAGCAGTCACCATGATGTTCCATCCCGGCAGTGCACGGCATGCCGGGATTCGTAGTTCCCCCACAGCCTGTCGTGACGTCACAATGACGTTCCTCCCACCGCAGTCTATCCCCGATCAGATGGAGGCGGTCCCGCCACGTTATGCCCGCGGTGCACTCTGGGAGATGTAGTCAGAGCCGGCCCTAGCCTAAATGACGCCCTAGGCAAGATTTTGGCTGGTGCCCACTAGCACCGCCACTAGTTCCGCATCTGACCCTGCTCCCCTTTCCCAGCACCATCAACCCTCATCACAGAAGTCATCATTTTGGTGCTCCTACCCACAATATTGTAAATAGAAACAGTGCACACATTCGGTGCTCAGCCCAAACAGGGGTGTGTTATTGCTGGGAAGAGGCATGGCCACACAATAGTACCCCCAATTCAAATTATGACACACAGTAGTGCAAATTTATTCACATTATATCATGCGATGGTGTCCCTTATTCACATTACATCACACAGTAGTACCACTTTTCCTATATACATTACTCCTCACATTATTATTATACCCTTAGAAAAAAATCCTGAGAAAATATTGTATTTTAAGCACCTTCATGGCCACACTGCAACCCAGCACAAAGCAGTGTGTGCTGGGCAGAGGAGAAGAGCTGCAGCTGCTGCTGTCACTTAAGAGGAGGGGGCCCAGTGCCCCCACTGGGCCCTTCCATCAGACTTAGACCTGGATAATTTGTACCCCCTCCCCTTTCTCTCGGCACCCCTGATAATACCACACAGTAATGCCCCTTACACATGACACACATTATTAATGTCCCTATAAATATAATGCCCCTTACACATATGCCAACCTTTATTAATGCCATTCATACACATAATGACACACATAATGCCCCTTACACATGATGCACATTATTAATACTCTTATACATATGACACACATAATGCCTGTTACACATGTCACACATTATTAATGCATTTATACATGACACACATAATGCCCCTTACATATATGCCGAACACTATTGCACAACCAACCCACCCGCAGACAGCACTCGCACAGCCGCTAACACTGTGACCTCTGCCTCTGCTTGGATACAGATGTTTCCTCATACATCTTGCCTCAATAGGCCATGCAGCTCCTGGCCAGTTCTGCTAACGTTGGGTGCCTTTTTTGCTGAAAATTCATCTTATTTGCATTGTTAGGTGACCAGGACACATAAGGAGCATCCAATGATTAAAATGATATGCGGCTGCCTATATTCTGTGTGCGACTGTGGCTGTACCTGCATAAGGAATGCTATAGTGATTTCCATGAATACACTATTTCATATGCAGATACAGCCTCACTCACACACAGAATATAGGCATGCTGCATATCATTTTAATCAGCAGAAGCTGCTGGTGCCCCTAGGTATTCCTAACGCCCTAGGCAATTGCCTAGTTTGCCTATGCCTAGGGCCGGCTCTGGATGTAGTACTGGCCGTCCGCTCCCCCTCACGCTCCATGAGGAGCAGCTGGCGGTGTCGGTAACTACAACTCCCAGAGTCCCCGTGGCCTCCTCGGCTGACTGAGAGCTACGCGACGGCTGCTAAGTGTCAACATGGTGACCGGGAGGCGGCAGACAAAGGCGGCTGAGGCTGGGATGTGAGTGGCGGGGAGACGCCGGAGGGGGTTTTGCAGCAGACTTGCTGGTTGAGGGACACTGGGTGCTGGGGAATGGGGGCTGTGGGCAGCTGCCCGGGCCCCTCCAGAGGCCGGGGCCTGGGACAGCTGTACCCAGGGCACCCCCCTGTCGGCGGCCCTGCTTGTACGTCCCATTCAGCAAGGCGGAAGGGAGCAGTGATCAGGTGCTTCCCTGTCTGTCTCCGCTTCAGAGAGACATGCTACGTGGCATTGGCCTCATCTCGAATGATTAGTCACCGACCATCGAATGATTATGTTGCATGCAAGGCTGTGAATCAAACTAATAAGAGGATAACCAATCATCTGCACGCAGGGCCGCCACTAGTAATGTTGGGGACCGGGACTGACCCCCCCTCGCGCCCGCCGGCACCCCCCCCCCTCGCGCGCCGGCACCCCTCCTCCCCCACCCCAATTACTTAGCAGCAGCAGCATCTTCTCCCGGGACTCGGGGCTCAGAGCACAGTGCAGCCTGCAGAGCACCGAGCCCCTCTGTATCCTAGATGCTATTTCTGCTTTATAGAACTGATAAACAGGGGGCCACAATTCCAGATCATAGATTATCAGTATATGAATCCTGTGCGATTGGCTTATGCAAAACCTCCATTCGTATGCCTGTGGGTGATCGCGGTGTGCAAGGGGGGGCGGGGGTGTGCGGACGGCTGTGCGGGTGGAAGACAACATCTGGTCGACTTGCAAGGTTGCTACATTTGCTGCCTTGCGAGTCAACCAGAATAACCTGCTTAGTTTCATTCATGCCCTGCGTTCATTCCTTACCGGCACATTCTACAGATCCACAGGTTGCCTGGAAAACATAAACTGTTGTTAGATCTCAAAGACTGGTTTGGCCACCCGGCCCTATCTCCTATATATTTGGCTACATCTGTCACTCAAAGTGGGTGTCTGTGTCTATAACGCTCTGTTCCTGGACTTTCCTCTTAATGTGTGATTGCCTTCATCTGTGCTGAACACCTTTCTGAGAAATTAACCTGTTTAAAACAGGTGATGGCAATCATACATTAAGGGGAAGTCTAGAAACAGAGCATTGTGTCCCTCCTAGAGAGGGTCATGTTGGGAGGTATGTGACAGAGAACCAGCCCAGTGAGCCCACAGACAGTGCCAGACACCCACTGCCTTCCCATGTTGCCCAGCACTGCTACTCCACAGCCACCAGGTGAGCGCCCCCCTCCCGCGATTTGAGGCAAAACCTCCCCCCCGCGCGCCCCCCCCCCTCCCGCAATTCGCGGCAAAAACACCCGCTCCCCCGCGACCCCCCCTCCCGTGATTCGCTGCAAAAAGAACCCCCCCACGACCCCTCCCACAATTCGTGGCATAACCACCACCCCGCGACCCCCCCTCCCGCGAATCGCGGCAAACCCTCCCCCGTGACCCCCCCCCCCCGATTCGCGGAAAAAACACCCCCCCCGCGACCTCACTCCCGCAATTCGCGGCAAAAAGAACCCCCCCGCGACCCCCCCTTGCACGATTGGCGGCACCCCCCCTGCGACCCCCCTCCCGCGATTCGCGGCACCCCCCCCCGCAATTCGCAGCAGCCCCAGGATTAAATGGCACATGCAAAACACTGACATGGCTATGGTCGACAATGAAAAAGGTTGACATGAGTTTTTGAAGATTTATTTTTAATTTTAACATATTCTTTGTCATGTGTCGACATGGACACCAATGAAGTGGCACACTTATGTCAACATTTACATGTGTTGACCTTTCTGTGTTGATTTTTTCTTGTGGCGATTCGCGTCACACCCCCCCCACCCCCCCCCACAACCCCCACTCCCGCGATTCACGGCACACACACACACACCTCCCCCGCGATTCTCGGCACCCCACCCCGTGACCCCACTCCCGTGATTCACGGCACCCCCCGTGACCCCCCACCTCCCGCAATTCGCGGCAACCCCTCACCGGAACCCCTGTGAACCCCGCCCTCCCGCGATTCGCGGCACCCACCCCCGCGACCCCCCCTCCCGCAATTCGCGGCACCCCCCCGTGATTCGCGGCAGCTCCAGAATTAAATTGCACATGGAAAACACTGACATGGCTATGGTCGACAATGAAAAAGGTTGACATGAGTTTTTGAAGTTTTTTTGTCATTTTTTGAATATTTTCATATTCATTCTCATGTGTCGATATGGACACCAATGAAGTGCCACACTTATGTCAACATTTACATGTGTTGACCTTTCTGTGTTGATTTTTTTTCTTGTGGCGATTCGCGTCACACCCCCCGCAACCCCCCCTCCGGAGATTCGCGGGACCCCCCCGCGACCCCCCCCCTCCCGCAATTCGCGGCAACCCCCCACCGGAATCCCCATGAACCCCGCTCTCCCGCGATTCGCGGCACCCACCCCCCGCAACCCCCCCCTCCCGCAAATCGCGGCACCCCCCGCGATTCGCGGCAGCCCCAGGATTAAATGGCACATGCAAAACACTGGCACGGCTATGGTCGACAATGAAAAAGGTTGACATGAGTTTTTGAAGATTTATTTCATTTTTTGAATGTTTTCATGTTCATTGTCATGTGTCAACATGGACACCAATGAAGTGGCACACTTATGTCAACATTTACATGTGTTGACCTTTCTGTGTTGATTTTTTCTTGTGGCGATTCGCGTCACACCCCCCCGCAACCCCCCCTCCCGCGATTCGCGGCACCCCCCGTGACCCCCCACCTCCCGCAATTCGCGGCAACCCCCCCGGAACCCCCGCGACCCCCCCCCTCCCGCAATTCGCGGCACCCCCCGTGATTCGCGGCAGCTCCAGAATTAAATTGCACATGGAAAACACTGACATGGCTATGGTCGACAATGAAAAAGGTTCACATGAGTTTTTGAAGTTTTTTTTAAATATTTTGAATATTTTCATATTCATTCTCATGTGTCGACATGGACACCAATGAAGTGGCACACTTATGTCAACATTTACATGTGTTGACCTTTCTGTGTTGATTTTTTCTTGTGGCGATTCGCGTCACACCCTCCCGCAATTCGCGGAAACCCCCCCCCCCGGAACCCCTGTGAACCCCGCCCTCCCACGATTCGCGGCACCCAACCCCGCGACCCCCCCCTCCCGCAATTCGCGGCACCCCCCGTGATTCGCGGCAGCTCCAGAATTAAATTGCACATGGAAAACACTGACATGGCTATGGTCGACAATGAAAAAGGTTGACATGAGTTTTTGAAGTTTTTTTTTCATTTTTTGAATATTTTCATATTCATTCTCATGTGTCGACATGGACACCAATGAAGTGCCACACTTATGTCAACATTTACATGTGTTGACCTTTCTGTGTTGATTTTTTTCTTGTGGCGATTTGCGTCACACCCCCCCACTCCCACGATTCACGGCACACACACACACACCTCCCCCGCGATTCTCGGCACCCCACCCCGTGACCCCCCCTCCCGTGATTCACGGCACACCCCCGCGACCCCCCCTCCCATGATTCGCCGCAACCCCCGCCCCGTAACCCCCCCTCCCGCGATTTGCAGCACCCACCCCCGCGACCCCCCCTCCCGCAATTCGCGGCACCCCCCGCGATTCGCGGCAGCTCCAGAATTAAATTGCACATGGAAAACACTGACATGGCTATGGTCGACAATGAAAAAGGTTGACATGAGTTTTTTAAGTTTTTTTTTCATTTTTTGAATGTTTTCATATTCATTCTCATGTGTCGACATGGACACCAATGAAGTGCCACACTTATGTCAACATTTACATGTGTTGACCTTTCTGTGTTGATTTTTTCTTGTGGCGATTCGCGTCCCACCCCCCCCACCCCCCCGCAACCCCCACTCCCGCGATTCACGGCACACACACACCCCCCCCGCGATTCTCGGCACCCCACCCCGTGACCCCCCCTCCCGTGATTCACGGCACACCCCACGCGACCCCCCCTACCATGATTCGCCGCAACCCCCGCCCCCATAACCCCCCTCCCGCGATTTGCGGCAACCCACCCCGCGACCCCCCTCCCACGATTCTCTGCAATCCCCCCCTCCGCGATTCGCAGCATCCACCCCCCCACAACCCCCCCTCCTGCAATTCGCGGCACCCCCCGCGACCCCCCCTCCTGCAATTCGCGGCACCCTCCGCGACCCCCCCTCCCGCGATTCGCGGACACCTAAGTTGCAATACAGGGCATCTTTCATACAATTCTAACCATATTTCTCATATACAAACGTTCACAAATTAAGGGGGCGCAGCCCCTTACGACCGTGTGAAGAGCGCCCGTAGGGCGCGATGAATCACCTAGTACCATAATATAAACCTCTACATTTCCAAGGTATAGAAAAAAAAATGAAAAACATTATAGTTGTTTCTTTAATTGATATATAACATTTGTTTCTAACTGAAGTGAAAGTTACTCACATGGGCGGGATGTTCAAACATCCGCTGCCCTGTATCGCCCCCCTTTGCCGGCCACCGCATTGTTAATGATCGCATATGCTGTAACATATGTGATCATTAACACAAGGGACAGCTCTTGCGATAAGAGCTGTCCCTTGCGATGTGGCTCCGGCGCTGGACTTCCGGTCTAAGACCCGAAAGTCCATCTGCGCATGCACAGAGCGACAGGGACGGCGGGCGGCATGCTGGGAGGGATCCGTGACGGATCCATCACACAGCGTTGCGGTAAAAAGCCCATAGGCTTCTGCAGGGTATCGCCAGATTTTGCTGGCGATTCCCTCCGCAGCGCTGCTGAGGGGGGACAGAGAATACAGAAACCCAGATTAAAGGGTTTTTACCGCATTTCTGGTTTAGAGCATCCCGCCCATAGTCAGAACTGTGGGGAACAAATTACCTTTACGGTGCTATTTTCTGCATCAATTTTACATCTTAAGCAAATTTGCCTAGTATATAATATAGCCCTAGAGGAAAAGAAGCAATATCTCCTTTGAATGTTATTTTAAAATGCCAATTGAAAATGCAATTGCTAGTACTTTTATTATATGCTTTGCATATGAAATTAATATAAAGCTCCTTCCCCCCCCCCCCCCAAAAAAAAATAAAAAATAAAAATAAGTTTATTACTGACTGGTTCAATAACCTGAAATTATTGTGCAACCATGCTTAAGATAATTCACTTGCTGACTTTAGATTTCCATTAATTAACAGCTGAAACAAATACCTAATTACATACTGCTAAAAGTATAGGCTGATATGAATTGGTGTGTGAATGGATGAGTTTCTGCCAACCATCTGAAGCCTATTCTATCTTTCTCTTTCATCTCTTTTTCTGTGATAGACGCTGATGGCATTAGGTCATGCTTACATAAGTTTTTTTGGTACTAGTGTATTAGCCGGGCACCTGGTATGTAGGCGTGGATAGTGGGGGTTTGAAAATGTCTCCTTTATTGTGCATAGGACGCACTTGCGCCTGCATACCCCCTGCGCCTGCATACCCCCTTTAAGCATGAGGTACACGTGCTAATAATTACTGAGACACCCCTGCGTCTCAGACAGCTGGAGCTCCTCTCTGCAGGGGCGTAGGGAGGGCGGAGCCGGCGGAGCTTGTGCTCCGGGCGCAGAGTGATCAAATGCACTGCTCGCCTGCTTCCCCGCTGTGAGCCAAAATAACAGGCTTACTAGTGTGGCGGCAGACAGCCCAACTGAAACACTGACAATCCCTGCCCCAGCATAGGCTGCTACAGTAACAGCACTGAGATCTAATTACAGCACTCAGCCGGAGATCAGTGTGGGCGGCACAGAACACAGTCCCTCAGGCCCGGCGACAGAGGGGGGTCACCCATACCAGGCCCCAAGGATCAGAGGCATAAATGTGCCGGTACTCTTTACCTAGAACGGCGCCCATCGCGCCCATCGCGACCATCGAATGCACTAAAAATCGGGTGCGATGCGATGGCCGTGATGGCCGCGATTTCCCATAGGGACCAATGTTAAAAATCAGATTGGATGCGATTTTAGTGTTCAATGCCTCAATGCCCGCGATTTTTACATAGGAAACAATGTTAAATGGGCCACAGAGCCCAAATAGTCACCGTGAAGTCTGAAATGGCCCCCACAATTGTTAACGCCACCCCACGATCAACGTCAACCCGAAGCGTGGCGAGCGTAGCGAGCCCGCGAGGGGCGGCGGTACGCGTCCTCCGACCTTTTCATACCCCCACTATCCACGTCGGCGTGGAGTTGAGAATAGAATAGTGTGGCAAGCACAGCGAGCCACCGAGCCCGAAGCGTGGCGAGCGCAGCGAGCCCCGCAAAGGGAACGCCGATACCTTCACAGTTATACGCGTCCCCTCGCGGGCTTCACAGGTGTCCGTGGCGACGCGGACACCTGTGAAGCACGCAAAGGGACGCGTTTACCTGTGAAGGTATCCGCGTCCGCTCGCCACGCTTCGGGCTCGGTGACTCGCTGCGCTCGCCACACTATTCTTTTCTCAACTCCACGCCGACGTGGATAGTGGGGGTATGAAAAGGTCCGAGGACGCGTACCGCCGCCCCTCGCGAGCTCGCTGCGCTCGCCACGCTTCGGGTTGACGTTGATCGTGGGGTGGCGTTAACAATTGTGGGGGCCATTTCAGAGTTCAAGGGCACTATTAGGGCTCTGTGGCCCATTTAACATTGTTTCCTATGGCCAAATCGCGGGCATTGAGGCATTTAACAGTAAAATCGCGTCCAATCACCGTTTTAACATTGATCCCTATGGGAAAATCGCGGGCATCGCGTCGCACCCGTTTTTTATGTACCCGCGATGCCCGCGATGGCCGCGATTTTTTTCCCCCGACGCCCGCGATTCCAATCGCGGGCGCCGTTCTAGGTAAAGAGTACCAATGTGCCTCAGCTGCAGTACCTGTTAAGATTTTATATACTACGATGACCCGCCCGTTAATAAGCTCAAGTAAAAATTTATATACCACAGCCAGCTCCCCCCTCCATTACCCTGTCACTTGGTCTGTCCCCAGGCTCCGTTGCAGACGTGGTGACCGAGTCATTACCCTGCACTGTGTCTCCTTCCCTGTGGACTGTGTCTTCATGCCGCCGAGGAGCAGGGAGAGCAGCACAGGAGAAGATCCATGGGGCAATCAGCAGCCTCTCCCCATGATCACGCAGAGCAGCTACGATCTGCTGGCAGGGAGAGCAGAAGCAGCCAACCCCTAAACAAGTGCAGGAGCTAGCTAGGACCCAGCGACTGCACTGAGATCAGCAGCACAGGACACTGGACCGATCGGAGACTGTTCTCTATGAAGCTCATTTCAGACAGAGTGACTAGAGCAGGGGAAGGTAAGCAGACAGCATGGCTTCATCAGGAGGAGCTGTGCCATCCCGAGCAGGAGCAGCCAGAGGTACAGAACACTTTCCCTAGAGCTTCTATCTCTCTCTCTCTCACCATCCCCCTGGTTGGTCTCTCTCTCTCTGACCCTGGTCTGTCTGTCTGTCTATCTCTCTCTCTGACTGTAATCTGTCTCTGTCTGACCCTGGTCTGTCTGACTGTCTGTCTGTCTCTCTCTCTCTCTGACTGAAATCTGTCTGTCACACCAGGGGGCTCAGTCGACGAGACTGAGACCTCTGGTGGGGACCTGGACCGGTGAGGTTGGAGAGGACCCTTGCGCATGGAGTACGCGACAGTGCACCCAGAGCCAATAAGCAGTCAGAGGTAAAATACAACCGGAGTTTATTTGCAGATGGTTGTAATATAAACAGACAGTAAAGTATGCAGGAGAAATGACAGAGTTCATGCAGATTGAAATACTTTACAGATGTGATGATATGTGGGATCGATGGTGGAACATCGGATGTGAAGACTGTGGGTCCGGAGTGATGTACGGAAGACTTGAGCTTGACTGTGGGTCCGGAATGACGGACGGAAGCTTGGTTTGGAGATCCGGAATATCGGACTATCGATGATGATGTGGGAACATCGGATTCGGGTATCGGATATGGAAGATGACTGTGGGTCCGTTATGACGGACGGAAGCAGGAGATCCGGAATATCGGACTAACGATGGAACATCGATGGTGGATGATGCTGGAGCATCGGAAGGACCAGAGTCCCGGAGCTAGGCTTGGTCGCTGGGCTGTAGAGGCAGGATCACAGGCGATGGAATAACCTGGACTTCACAGGAGATGGAACAACCTCGAACACACTGCAGCATGGAAGACAACACCAGCAGAGAAATACACTTGCACGGAGACAAGGACAGCTGACCATACACTGGAGACAACTGAAGCACTAGCAATGGTTCTGAGAGCTCCCAGCATACTTATCCCCACTGGGTGGCCAGGATTGGCCGAGGAAGTATGACAGGGAGATCAGAACCAACAGGATTGGACAGCACAGACATGTGACTGGGAAAAACATGGCAGCCCCCATGTCTGCTATGGCGGGAAAGTGTGTTTGTGCACACCATGCTGGATACTGGGAGCAATGGCGGCGGACAGGTGGATTGCCGTGCACTGGGGACTGTCACTGGGAGACAGGACGCCGGCAGGGATGATGTCTGGACCGCAAGCTGAACCTGCGGAGGCACTTAGCCGGTAAGAAAGTCTGTCTGACAGCTCGGATCGTGACACTGTCTCTCTCTGACCCTGGTCTCTCTCTCTCTCTCTCTCTGATCCTGGTCTCCCTCTCTGACTCTGGATTGTCTGTCTATCTGTCTCTCTCTCTGGTCCATCCCCCTCTCTCAGGCCTTCCTCTCACTTAAGGCCAATACATAATAAGCAATATTTTTATTTTAAATGATATTGCTCATTTACCCCCTTCTGAGCAATATTGATTAAAATATTGCTTAGTGTGTATGCAAAATATTGGCAATGATGCACACATTACCGCTGGTCATTAACGATGTAACCGCTCCTTCAGCAGTCCCCCCCCCCCTTGCGGGCATCTCTTGTTAAACACATCATGTAGGGTGTACTCAGCTTTAATCAGTCACCAGCAAAAACATGTCTCATATAATGTGTTTGGTGGGGAAGGGGGTGCCCAGGGCCCAGCAGAGAGTACCGGGTCCCAGGATAACATTTTTCCGTGCAAAAGCAGGGATCTGGGTGGGCAGCTGACATCTGGCGATGTCATATGTCCGCCCCCTACAAGTGCGTCAAGACCGCATTACCATACGTACGCCCAGCGTTTGCATGGGAACGCCCATGAAACGCGGGGCGTATGCATATGGTAATGAGCCCAAATAGCCCTTCAACGCCCCTCTCCACCCCCTGTTCGTAGTGTTCACATTTCATGCGGGATTTGGCCGTACGCCCCGCTCGCACATGCGCAGAGACGCCTCTGCACATGCACAGACACAAAACATCGGCGGCACGAACGCACGCGGATATTACCGCACCAACCAGAATAAGGGCCCATATCCTCGGGGGGTGTAATAGGGTGAGAGAATCAGAAAGAAATGTCCATTTTTTTTCGTAAAGAGACAATCGTTTACAAGGCAAAATCAGGTTGATATTGCCATGAGAATGATTGCAGCTTTAAAAAAACCTGGAGATTTCTTACCATATCTCCCACTTTCTGATTCAAACTCGTTTTGCAGTGTAAATGATGTCTTACCAAATCTCTCACTTTCTGATTCTCTCATCCCAATACATTTCATCTAATGTATTTGGTTTCCTTAATGAATTTTCCTTTCCATAAGGACTGCTGCAGGAATGTTGATTCCAAAAAAAGTTTTAAATGTATACAGTCGGTAACAAATGTGGAGGTATCATACTTATTTTATCTTTTTATATATGATACGTCTTTTACTTTTATTACTAAGACATTATTATTTTCTGTGCATTACATTACATTACCCTATTTGTGCATAATATAATATAAATTCACCATCAGTACTCTCATGCTTAACAGACCTTAACACTTAACTTACTAACTTATCTAAAAATAACGACACGGACACAAGTGCTGGCGTTTCAAAATAATGAATGTCAAATTTATTTTGACAACAGACTAAACTATATATATATATTGGTGGCGGCACTAAAGAACAGTCAGATAAAAGAAAAGGAGTGGGGTAGGATCACCATACCATTCACACACCGCTGGTGACCAACTCTCCCAGCCAACCACCCGGGTCGTTGGTGGCAGCCATCTTCCGTGCATAGAAGTATGGCTCGTGACAATCGATGCCTGGAGAGCTCACCCACTAATCTACACACATTCCATCTACACAATTGACCGTTCTTTACCGCCGCCCAAGTGAAGAAAATAGAGACAGAAAATAGGGATGGGAGGGTGGGAAAAACTTCCAGAGAGGAAGCTACTCTCTGGTCACAAGACCCTTCTGCCCTGTTAACTCCTCCCTCGACACCCATTGGCTGCCAGGCGAAGCCCTATCTGTCTCACTGCCCACATCTTTGCAGCATGATCCCCCTTTGGTGATTTATGTCACCTCCAGCTTAATCAGCCATCGGTGTTCCTTTATGTGAAACATGTTTTTATTATTAGATTGTGTATAAATATTGAAGACTAATTGCTTGTCGGCCTAATGCCTGTGTATAATGCACTTCTATCCAGTGCACATACACACACTAGTATTTACAGTGGATGGGTGAGAACTCTCCATGAGTTGTACGTACTGTAGTATTTTCAGCAAATTCTGCCCCATTCCGATGGTTGGGGGTCTGCACATACGCAAATTACTTTGACGAGTATCACACTCTAAGGTGGGGGGACAGGCAGGGTTTGGGATCAGATGAACATGTTAGATTTTTTGAATTATAGTTAATATTCAGTACCATAGGCGTGCACAGTCCATTTTCTTGCACAATTGTAGGGGTGTGTCCATCACTAAACTAAATAGGTGGCTTCAGAATGAATCATTCCCCCCATGTTGTGTGCCCAGATCAGTCTAAAACAGAAGGTATAGAAGTGTGGTTGGCATATGGAACAGCTATTAAGAGGATAAAAAGCTTCAAAAATACATAATGGGCCAGCTGCACTAAGTTGCAAAAGTGATAAAATGGAGAGTGACAAACAGCCAGCCAATCAGCTCCATCCTGACATGTCACAGACTGTGTTTGAAAAATGTCAGGCAGGAGCTGATTGGCTGGCTGATTACCACTCTCCATTTTTCAATTTGAAGCTTAGTGCATCTGGCCCATGATGACATCCATCATATCGGAACAATAAATGTCCCTCACAGCATCAAACCGGAAAACACTAACCTGCGTGGCCTATATAATGCAAGGTGAAAGAGACACCCGCATGTCACCTTGGGGGCTGCCCATACTCCTGCTCTTTAAATCTCATTTACCATACAAAAGTGCAAACATACAGTGCAAACTCTTTTTGTGACATCGGGCGGGATGTTCTAACATCCGCAGCCATGTATCGCCGGCCACCGCATTCTTAATGGCCGCATATTCTCTAACATATGCGGTCATTAACGCAAGGTACAGCTCTTGCAATAACCTGTCATTTGCAATGCGTCACCGGTGCTGGACTTCCGGGTCTGTGACCCGGGAGTCCATCTGCGCATGTGCAGAGCACGGCGCTGGCCGCAGGGCATGCTGGGAGGGGATGGATCCCTCACACAGCCCTGCGGTAAGAAGCCCATAGGTTTCTGAAGGGAATTGCCTGCGGTGACACTGCGGAGGGGGGGGCAGAACATACAGAAATGCGGTAAAAACCAAGAAAACTGGGTTTTATCGCATTTCTTTGTTAGAGAATTGCCCCCGTCATGTGACATTTTATTTATGGGTAAGTGCATAAATTTGCTGGCCATGAAGATGAAATCAGCAGTGGTGCCAACATTCCCAACATCCAACATAAGGAGTTGGAGTAAATTTTTATGATTGTTTTTCTTTCTGATGATGATTTAGAAGCCATGACATTACTACTGTATCTCACAACTCAAATGAATACAAGTTTTATAACTCATTAGTGGGCGTCTCTCTTCCACATGGAAACTATATTATACTAGCTAAGCCCGCTCAAAGCAAAAGCTTTGAAAGCTAGTCTGCTACCTTGTGATTGCCTCTGTGTTTCTGTGTGTGATTGCCTCTGTGTTTCTGCATGTTTGATTACCTCTGTGTTTCTGTGTGAAAGAGATGTAGTTTCACTCCAGCCAACAGATGGCAGTATTTCGGTGAGACACAGACAATAGACCTATATATAAGATTCCCACCATATTTGAAACTGAGTCTGTGCCATCTAATCACACTGCTGCATAAAAGTCCCTATATTCCAAGAAAAACTCAAGAGTGTGGTCCTAAAATGAAAATCAATTTAATTTAAATTTTCTACAGACCTGTATAACAAGGTGCCGATTGTTTCAAGTGGAACTGACAGTGCACTGTCTGACGTGTATGATTAAATGTTCATATGCAAATGATGGTGGCACTACATAAGTACAGAGATATAGTGACATTAGAGCTGACCTTATATAGGAAGACTCCTATGAAAGGGCAGAGTAACCTTTATATTTCTACATAGTGATGTCATGGTTCAAAGCTCTAGATATCAATAATCTCTGGCATTTGGGGTGAGCATATAGGACAGTTAAAGGTTACTTTTTATATTTAGCAGGGGGACGACGACACTTATATGCCAAACTTCTATTTGCAAATAACTAAGTGTAAAATTGGTTTGAAGGTTTTCAAATAACAGACACTGAAAAATCATTAATATGTGAAAAAGAGCGCTTGAAGGGATATATAAGTGGAAATAATTGGGTGTAAATAGGATAAATTATATCTGATCGAGTGGTACCTGTGAAAAAAACTTGTAGGTTAGTAGATAATGTTTACACCCTTTTGGGGAAAAATTATATTGTGAGGAGAGGTCCACTGTGCACGGCAGTTTGTGACGGTAATTATGCCATATCCATACCGCTGGAGCCGAGGCGATCGTCAAACTTGCTGAAGGTGGAATGTTTGCAGTTGAGAGGACCGTGGCCGTTGCGGGGTAGTGTGGTGTCCTGTGCTTGATGTTATTCGCACAGGGATTAAGTAGCTGCCGTGCCGGTCAGGTAGACTTGTATTCACCGCGTGCAGCTGGTGCCGGAAGTGAACGAAAGTTACCGGAAGTGTCCCGGAAGTCAGCGCCGCGTGCTGTGGGGATCGTGGACGGGTCTGTAAGGGAACAGAGCTGGCCACGGTCCTCTCAACTGCAAGCATTCCACCTTCAGCAAGTTTGACGATCGCATCGGCTCCAGCGGTATGGATATGGCATAATTACCATCACAAACTGCCGTGCACAGTGTGCTAAAACCATCAAGCCTAAGCCCAAGCACCGGATCCTAGGGTAAGCCAGGGACAGTAGTACTGGACCTCTCCTCACAATATGATTTTTCCCCAAAAGGGTGTAAACATTATTTACTAACCTACAAGTTTTTTTCACAGGTACCACTCGATCAGATATAATTTATCCTATTTACACCCCATTATTTCCACTTATATATCCCTTCAAGCACTCTTTTTCACATATTAATACCGTTTAAAATTATAAGAGCAGCTTTAACTTAGCGCAAGAATTCCATTTAAAAACCCCAAATCACTGAAAAATCATTGCAATCACAGATTTCTGTTTTTTAAATATACAGTTTGGGCTGATTTTTGGCCCCATAGTAGTTAGCACAATATTGATGCTTCTATGGGAGGTTTGAAAAAAGCAGCATATTTATCACTGTGCCAAAAATCACTGAGTGGGGTGCACTAGTTGCACCAATACACATTTGCTTGAAACCCCCCCCCCCCCCCAATAAAAAAATAAAAATCAAGCTGACAGCGCAATATATGACCAGTGTATGACTACCCTGTTTTTTGGGGGGTGAAAGAAAGGCCTGTTTTTAGGCGATAACATGGGCAGTACGGATGGTATAATGGTTAGCATTACTGCCTCACAGCGCTGAGGTCATGGGTTCGATTCCCACCATACCTCTAACTGTGTGGAGTGTGTATATTCTCCCCGTACTTGCGTGGGTTTTCCCTGGGTACTCCGGTTTCCTCCCACAATCTAAAAATATGCTGGTAGGCTAATTGGCTCCTAACAAAATTAACCCTAGAATGTCTGTGTGTGCGTGTACATGTGGTAGGGAATATAGATTGTAAGCTCCACTGGGGCAGGGACTGATGTGAATGTTCAAATATTCTCTGTAAAGTGCTGCGGAATATGTAGTACTATATAAGAAACTGTTAATTAATAATAGTAAATAAATAAATAAATAATGCAATCCTTGATAAATTCTCAGACCCATGTCTTATTGTGGATATGTGAGCTGCTTTTCACAGATTATGCTTAAGGTGTCTCTGATCTATATTTCTCAATAAGTACTGGTGTCAGGGCAGTGGATGCAAAGCAGGTAGGTGCCGGGCAGGAGAGTTGCTCTCCCTGTTGTACATCCTCTGCTTTGCTCTCCCTGTTGTACATCCTCTGCTGTCCTCTATGGCTGCCGGCTGCTGCTGCGCCTGTCACACTGCATGACAGGCAGCAGCACCTGAGGCAGAGAGCTCCCTCCCGGTTACTTATCACCTGGCCATCGGCAGGGACTGAAGGGGGCATGGCTACATGACAGGAGGGGGTGTGGCTACATGGACCAGTAGGGGCGGAGCTACAAGGGAGCAAGACTGACTGAAGATGCAAGGAAACAGGAGAGGATGAACTGCTTCTAGGGTAAAATGTGAGTGTATTAATGTGAGCAACTGTTATGGGCACATGTATAGGCAGCGCTACTAATGTCGGCAACTGGTGTGGGCATGTGCATAGGCAGCGCTACTACTGTCAGCAACTGGTGTGAGCATGTGTGTAGGCAGCGCTACCAATGTCGGCAACTGGTGTGAGCACGTGTATAGGCAGTGCTACTAATGTCGGCAACTGATGTGAGCATATGTATAGGCACTGCTACTAATGTTGGCAACTGGTGTGGGCATATGGTTACACAGTGCTACTAATGTCAGCAACTGGTGTGAGCATGTGTATAGGCAGCTCTATTAGTGTCGGCAACTGGTGTGGGCATATAGTTTAGCAGTGCTACTACTGTCGGCAACTTGTAGAGCACTACATATAAGCAGAGCAACTACTTTTGGCAACTGGGGTGGGTGTTATGTATAAGCAGAGGTACTACTTTCGGCAACTGGTGTGGGCACGTGTATAGGCAGCGCTACTTATGTCAGCAACTGGTGTGGGCATATGGTTACGCAGTGCTACTAATGTCGGCAACTGGTGTGAGCTTTACATATAGGCAGTGCTACTGCTGTCGACAACTGGTGTGGGCACTAGTTATAAGCAGAGCAACTACTTTTCACAACTGGTGTGGGCGTTATGAATAAGCAATGCTACAAATGTGGGCATATGTAGGAGTACTTGGGGCATTATGTGTAGCATAATGTGTGTCAATGTCATATTGGCATTATAGTGCATGGCATATTGTGTAAGGGAAATTATGGTGTGTGGCATAATGTGTAATGGGCATTATGGTGTGCTGCATATTGTGTAAGGGGCATCATGATGTGTGGCATAATGAATCATGTGCATTTCTGTGCGTGGTATAATGTGTAATGGGCATTGAGGTGTGAAGCATAATGTGTTATGGGGATTATGGTGTTATTGGTACTTTTATGTGACCACACCAATTCCCCATGAAGCCACACTTCCTCTCCCTGTTTTTTAACACATGGCGCCAAAATGCCTAGTTACAGCGCTGGTGCTGTGTTAGGTGAATAAGATTGTGCTACTGTGTGGTGTAATTTGGAGTGGGAGTACTATTGTGTGGCCACGCCCCATCCTTTGTAAAGTTTGGGTGGGCGCAAATGTATAGTTTGCAGGAGGGGGCGCTGAACCCCCTGTGTCACGGGATCTAGTATCGCACAGAATGCTCTTGCAGCACTTCTCCCTGTGTGTAGGCCCCAATTCTATGAGCTCTGTTCAGCCCAAAAGGTATGCTTCTACATTGTGTAAGCCACTTTGCTGTAATAGGGCACTGCAGGAGTTTTTCTCTTGACTCCTACAAGTGCCTTGTTTTTATTCCCCACACGTCTATGAAGATGTGAGAATCCTTTTACCATGATACTTTTCAGGCATTTTTGTCATAAAATGTTCTGGGAATATCTGCTGTCCTGACATCAATTCATTTTTATTAAGTAAGTGGCAGAGTTAAGATTGGAATTCTTCAAAGTTTAGGTCTCATGATTATTGGAATATATGGATTCTCCTTCAGATTGTTGTCTTCCAACACAAAACAAGAGATACTGCCCAAGAAATCCCTGTTGTGACTCCATAGCTGAGGGCTAGAACTGAAGCTGCAGCCTGCAGGCAGTGTGATGATGTGTTTCTTTTCATGAGAGCTTATTTGGCACATTTATGACACATTCGGGCAGTTCATTGTTGTGCTGCTTTCAGTGCTACAGAGAGTTGATGAAGTTTAATATCTAGTGACATTGACTGTTCTCTTTATTCATATAATTTACTAAACTTCCTAGTAGATTTATCATGTGATAGCTAAGAACAAATACATCAAGTGTGAGGTTGTGGTGATGAAATGTACTTACACTGTACCAGATGTACAGTACTAAGGGGGTATTCAATCTCCCACAGCCATCTCCTGATGGGGGAGATGGCTGCAGGGCCCTATTCAATACTGTCTCCCCGACAGCATTGAACAGGGGATCTCAGCAGAATGAGCCCGACTTCACAAGCAGTTGGGCTTGTTCTGCCGAGAACGGCCAGGAAGTGACGAGCTACAGGCTGCAGCTCGCCTCTTCCCGGCCACAGCTTGCGGCCACGCCCCCTTCTCGACCCACTGCAAATTCTCGGTCGAGCAGACCGAGAAGTGGACAGGGTCACGGCTGCCGGGCCAGCTTGACAGCCGTGACCCAAGATTGAATACCCCCTTAGCCTTAAAAAGTGATAAAATGGAGAGTAGTAAACCACCAACCATTCAAATAATAACTGCCATTTTTCAAACTCAGCCTGTAACATGAACGTTAGGAGCTGATTGGATGGTAGTTCATTACTCTCCATTTTATCACTTTTTGAAGCTTGATACATATGGCCCATTGTGGTACAAAACTGTTGTCAAAATCATTGACATGAAAATGCATATAAAACTAATGACATGAAATAGCATTTAATGAAAGTTAAAAAAAAAATTAAGAATATTTGTGTCACATTTTATCACTTTTCAAGCATAGTACATCTGACCCAATGTGTGTATACTGTATGTAAAATGAGTTATATTGTTTATTTTGCCAATACAGTATGTTCTACACTTTGTGGCATGACTATAGTGTGATTTATGCTTTTTAAGTCAAAATCCAAGTTATTGTTACATTTTCTAAAAATAATGTAATGTAGATATTTTACATAATCTGGGAACAATACATTTTCCATCCTACATAATATACAATCATTTTTTTTAAATGCGTTACTACTTTCTGTAATTTAGTAGATTTATTTAGCTTAAGACCCCATACGCTATGCGATATGGACCCGATTTCACCTGATTCTGGCAGATCGAGCTGAGAAATTGGGTGAAAACATCCCATACGCATTGTATTGGAGTTGGAGGTCGGCACATCGCGGGTGATTTTTGGCTGTCAGCAGCACATCGCAGGTCCATAGGTGTGCGCCAGCAGTGCCGAACCACTGGCACACACCTATCTGCGGGGAAGTGCTGGGCAGGAGGGCGCCCACCCCGCTCTGCATCCCCTGTGGTGGCAGGCAGGGGAATTGAAACTCTAATACAAAAGTTTGAATGGCCACTGATTGGCTAAGAGAGCTCCCTCAGCCAATTAGCAGCCCCACATTATTTTGTATGTTTTTTTTAATCCCCCCCCCCCCCTTCCCGCCAGCAACTTGGGAGCGTGCTACGATATTTGATACTAGGCTGGTAGCCAGCTCTGCACTGCCTCTGCTACAAAAGTCTGTCTGCTAGGCTGTTTTATTAGATATATTTTTATGCACGTTTTTATTCTCTCTTACATGTAACCGCCATCCTAAAAATTCCTTTAAGGAGCATTATTACAAAACACAATAAGGAATAACAAAGATGGCTGCCATATGGAAACAGAAGGATCAGCGCCATAAATGCATAACCAGTTCCAGAATAGACTGTTTTGATGTCTACACAAGAGAGATAGGAGGTCACAGGTTAGGCTGCAGTAGCAGAGGTTTAGGCAAAGGGAGGTTAATGCATTGGGTTAAACTCTAGGGGAGATTAACTCCTCCAGTGCCCCCCTCTGTTGATCGCATACCACCCCCCGCCGATCGTCCAAGTTTCTGAATACCCAAGCACCGAATGCCCCTGAACGCCACCCCTACCCCCATATTATGTAAGGGGTTATGTACCAATGGAAGGGTAAGGGGTTAGGGATGTGCCCACTTCCAGAAGTGCCTCATGTTGAGGCCAAAGTCATCAATATATCACAGCTGGACACAGAAAGCACTGCTGGAGTTGCAAGGCCCGCAGGACCAGATATACATAGAACATCCTGGAAGTTTTGTTGAAATTCAAACTATGTTAATATTTCATCAATGTTGATATGATAAATGTTGACATGCCACGCATGTAGATATGTTGCTTGTCAATATTATAACCATATTAACATGCTCATGTCATCATTATGAATGTCAACAAAATTTATAAAGAGCAACTAAATTAATAAAGGGTTTGGAGTCATTGGGTTATAAAGTAAGGTTATTCAATCTAGATTTAATTATGTTTAAAAAGAGGCATTTAAGAGGGAACATGATTAACATATATATATTAAAATGTCACAATATTCCTATAGCGTGCTAATCTAAATACATAGTAGTATAATATATACTAGAGGGCTGCCTATCGTACACAATTTTCCTGTTGGTAGGGCAACAAGTAGGATACACGGAGACAATTGTACGATGGCGCCCAAATGTTAAAGAATATTATTTAAAACAGCCTTTAGGGTCAACAATAATAAATACCATATATACTCGAGTATAAGCCTACTTTTTCAGAACATTTTTTATGCTGAAAAAAAACCCCCTCGGCTTATACTCGAGTGAGGGTCCCACTTGAGTCAATAAGTTTCCCCAGTTTTTTTGTTGTAACATTAGGTGCTTCGGCTTCTATTCGGGTCGACCTATACTCGAGTATATACGGTAGTCCTTAATTCCTTGAATGTATTTGGTTCATAAAAGTTGATAACATTTCACATAAAGTAGATCTTTTGGCGTAATGCTTTTCACACTTGTAGACAAAGATGCAATTATATAAATGTAGAGAAGAACCCAACGCATTTCATCTACAGGACACTTCCTCAGTGGTCATTCTACAAGATCATGAAACAACATCAGTATAATTATAGGACTTCAGGATATAATACAAACAGAAGTCTTACAATGGTATATAAAATTAAATGGATACATTTTAAGAAGACAAGAAGATACAAACGACGGAACAAAAATGAGGAGCAGCAGAAGATACATATGTTGGAGGGCCAAAAAAACAAAATTATCCACAAAGGTAAGTACAGTTATGCATTAAAAAATATATAGAGAAGATGCTTCAAAGGTAATTGGGGTGCTTTTAAAAAAGCACTTTAACATTGGGCGCCATCTTACAATTGTCTCCATATATATTAATATATAAAGGGTCCATACAGAGAAATATCAGCTGATCTATTTACCATGAGGTCTGTACATAGAACATGTGGTCATCCATTAAGGTTAGTTAAGATGAAGTTTCGTACCAGGCGATGGAAGGGTTTCTTCACAGTAAGGACAGTTATACTCTGCCTGAGAATGTTGTAATGGCAGACTCAATGGATATGTTTAAAAGACGGTTAGACAAATTCATAGCAGAAAAAAGTATACAGGGCTCTACATAGAAATATAGAATTTGATGACAGATAAGAACCACTTGGCCCATCTAGTCTGCCCCTTTTTTAAACATGTTACCTCAATCCATATTTGATCCTTATTTTTTTGTAATGATATCAATATGCCTATCCCAAGTATGTTTAAATTTTACTACTGTATTTGCCTCTACCACCTCTGATGGGAGGCTATTCCACTTATCTACTACTCTTTCTGTGAAGTAATTCTTCCTCACATTTCCCCTGAATCTTCCTCCCTCTAGTTTCAGTGCATGTCCTTGTGTTCTGCTGCTCCTCCTCCTGTGAAGAATGTCTCCCACCTGTACCTTGTTAAAACCCTTGATATATTTGAAAGTTTCTATCATGTCCCCCCTTTCCCTTCTCTGCTCTAAAGTATACATATTAAGATATTTTAGTCTTTCCTGGTACGTTGTGTGATGGCCATGCACCATTTTAGTTGCCCTTCTTTGTACAGTCTCTAATGTATTTATATACTTCTGGACCGGGGCTGGCCAGCAACTTTCAGCCTGGGGGGCAACACAAGCAAGTGGCCCACCACCATCACCATCGTTTCACCGCCCTACCCTCTCCCCTCTATCTAGTATGCAGCAATTATTAAACAATCATTCCCCCCCCGCACACACCCGAAATAGGAACAGCGCATGCCGCAGGCGCGCTGCAAAATTTTACACTGTAATGCCTATTCCACATAAAGCCAACACCGTAATGCACCATTTAAACAATACCCATTACACATAATGCCAATTACACATATTGCCACACCGTAATGCCAATTAAACAATGCCCATTACACATAATGCCAATTACACATATTGCCACACCGTAATGCCAATTAAACATAATGCCAACACCGTAATGCCAATTAAACAATGCCCATTACACATAATGCCAGCACCGCAATGCCCATTACACATATTGCCACACACCGTAATGTCCATCACACATAATGCCAGCAATGTAATGCCCATTTCACATAATGCCCCTCACAGTAATGCCAATTAAACAATGCCAATTACACATAATGCAAATTACACATATTGACACACCGTAATGCCAATTAAACATAATGCCAACACCGTAATGCCAATTAAGCATAATGCCACCCACTGTAATGCCAATTAAACAATGCCACACACCGTAATGCCAATTAAACAATGCCACACACCGTAATGCCAATTAAACAATGCCCATTACACATATTGCAACACACTGTAATGCCCAATAAACATATATTTGCCTGCTTTAACCCGTGGAGTGCCACCGTTTGTTCATTACCAGTATGTACACACACACAGACACACACACACACATACACACACACACACACACACACACACACCAGAATATCTATATGTATAAGTCTAGGTAGAGCAATGTACTTACAAGAAAGGCAGGGTCAGCTTGAGCTCAGCCTCCATGAGCTCCTCCAGGGCCTACATGCAGCTTCCCCTGGCAGACTTGGTGCAGTGCCACCCGCGCTCCCGCCGGTGGCCTCCGCAGGTAAACTGTTCCCGGGCCCCGGCCAGTCCCCCCCCCCAGGTAAATGCTCGTTGCCTAGGGGTTCCTTTTAAACAACGCGCCAGCGCTACCCGATGCCGCACTTCTGGGTAGCGCTGGCTGTGCTGACATCCTCTGACAGACACTAGAGGTACAGCAGTACCTCTAGTGTCTGTCTCCTCCAAGGCAGCGGCCATTTTTGAAGGGGCCGTCGCCATACATGGAGACTGTCACCTGTGTGTGGCAGCAGGACCCAGAGACAGCAGCAGCCGGGAAATCCACACGGCCCAGCCACTACATACTGGCCCGGGGGGCATGTGGCACCCTGCCCCCCGGCCCAGCCCGCCCCTGCTTCTGGAGATATGGCCTCCAGAACTAAACACAATACTCTAGGTGAGGTCGTACCAATGACCTATACAGTGGCATTATTACTTCTTTCTTTCTACTGCTGATACCTCTCCCTATGCAATCAAGCATCTGACTTGCCTTCTTCATTGCTTTGTTACATTGCCTACCTGCCTTTAAGTCCCCCTCTAACCATCATTTTTAAGGAACTGTAGTGTACTCAGAAGTTAATAGGATAACCATTTTTGGGTCATTGCAGATCCTGGTTTATAATTCATAGGCAGTAACTGTATCCGGGTCACTTACACCGCAGGAGATCTTTATAGGTTGAACTTGATGGACTTACTGTATGTATTTTTTGAACCTTAGCAACTCTGTTACAATGTTACTAATATTTACCATACCCCTTGCTTACTGTATACTGAGCTCACCGGTGGGTGGTCATTTGTTAGCACTGAAAAATCATAAACCTCTGTATGCAGATGGTTGTATCTACAGTTTTCAGCTGCAATGTATCATAACGGTAATCTTCATGATACGTTCTATTTCAATAATGATGGCTTTTAGGATAATGTATAATTATGTATAACATTGCACTTACTTATTTGAAGATTGATTGCATTGTTGGACATTGGTTTATATTTATGATGTTCATCCGTGATTGATGATAAGGGTCATTTTAGTAAGATGGGTAGTGGGATGTTGGGCTAGATGACAAGAGGATGTTGTAAGCATACAGGGATATCTTATGTCAAATCATAACCTGCAACATTTTCATAGTCTTCTAAGCCAGGGGCAGAACATGACATTGTGAGGCCCAATTAAAAACGTTGAGCAAAATCCAGTGATGTCAGCCGACCAACTTGCCCTCAACACATACTCAGGCCAGCAAAGCTAGTTCGGCAGATGCAGCATTTTCACCACTAACTAAAGCAAAATGTGGTCGTGCATCTAATAAACCAACACAAACTTGACTACATTGTAGGAAGACTAATAGGTACTTCGGGTACATTACTACTACAATGACATGGATAAAGGAAGCTTAAGCTATACATGTTTTTTTTTACAAACAGCATAGCATTTACTTCCAATCTAACTTTGGAATTAGCAGTTTATCTAAAGAAATGGCCTGTCTATGGAAATTTAAGGCTCCTGCGCAATTTGCCTTTAATTGAATGTATGACAAATAAGGCGTATATTAATCAAATGAGTAATTGACAAGATGCTGCAGGAGTGGGACATGTTTTTTCCTCTCGATGTCAATGTGGATTACTTGCTTTTTCAAATCAGAATCTCATCTCGTTTCATTGTCAAGTTCAAATAATTGATAGACGTGGCTCAAAGGTAAAAGTTAGATTGCATTTTTTTCTTATTCAACTAGATAGAAGAATTCTTTGATAGTAGTATTAACATGCCTAGAGCTTCTGGCATCAAACATACTGTATATATTGAATTACTATAAATTAGCACAATCTAAGGCCAGTATTCAATGAGAAATTTTCTCCGTGCATGGCGAGAGATTTTTTCTCTCGCCATGCACTCTCCGTGTTCCGGAGCCTCCTGCTCCCCCTATTCAACGTGTTAAAGACTCGCCGCCACTCGCGGCGAGTCTTAACCCCTGCAGCGGACGAGCGTCCGCGGCAGGGAGCTGTCAGGGAGCCGGGGGACGTAGCAGCCAAGAGAGATTAAAGTCTCTCTTGGCTGCTGCAGGGGATATGGGGAGGGGAGCAGGGCTCCCCTGGACCCAGGCAGCACAGGCTGCCCCCCCTATAGCCAGCGGGGGACCCAGTATTCACTGTACCCGAACGTGCATCGGGTGCAGTGAATATATGAATATCTAATGAGCGGCTCGAGCGCTCCGGCCCCCTGCTGGCTGCACTGTGTAAAAAAAAAAAAAAAAAATTGTAAAAAAATATATTTTTTTAAAATTAAATATATATTCATGTGCTATAGGCACATGAATAAAAATAACATGGCCCTTCACAGAAAAAAAAACCTGATTTTTTGACACCAAAATTAAAAAAAACACCCTTTTAGTTTAAAAGTTCACATTCCTGCTCTCCATCAAAAGATGGAGAATTTCTACACGGAGAGAGACGGCGAGAATCACTTAGAAAGATGGAGAATATTTCACATTGAATAGGGTGGCTCGCCTTTGGAGAAAAAAAACCTCTCTCCACCGCGTGAAAAGCACAAACTCTCCAGAAATCACAGCGAATTTTTCTCATTGAATACTGGCCTAAGACATGAAATAAAAACTGGATTTTCGCAAACTTTTTTTGTTTAGAAATGAAATTATAGAGCACTTCCATTTTTCTCTCTGTCTTCTGCTCTTTAGCACCTGCCACCCACAGAGATGTCAGACATTTGCCCACTAAACCACCATTTATAAGAGTTCAATCTATGGCTGGATGCTCTAAAGTGAAAATGTGGTATAAACACATTTGGTTGTTTTTTTTACCGCATTTTCGTCTGCAGTAAATCCCCTCCTCCAGGGCACAGCTGTGGTGGGTTTTGTCAGTTTTTGCTGGTGATACCCCATTGAAGCCTATGGGCTTCTCTCCACAGCACAGTGTGAGGGATCCATCTCAGATCCCTCCCAGCATGTCCACGGCCTGTGCAGAAGGACTCCAAGGCCTCAATCCCTGAACTCCAGGAACAGGGCTGCATTGTAAAGAACAGCTCGAATCGCAAGTGCAGTCCTTTGCGTTACTAATCGAATATTTTACTGCATGCGCAATTAGTATGGATGTGATAATTGGTGATGTGTGGCAAAGACGAGTGACAGATGTTAGAACATATCGCTCTATGTCTTCAAAATAAATGAATGATAAGCCTGATGTATGCATTATTGCATTTATCAGTAAGGACAAATGGACTCATCTCCAGACTTGGGTTGACTGGCAACAATTGCTATAACAATTTTTTTGCTCCTATCCCTTCTTTACTATCTATGGTACTCTTTCTCCTCTCAATCAGTTCTTGCTCTTGTGTTCATTAGTGCCATTCTTATTACATGTCTTTTCGAAAGCAAGGTGCAAGGTCAAAAAGAGCATTACATTTTTATACTCCTACAGTACAAGTTCATTGTGGATAAGAATTGTTGGACAGCTCTCAATTAAAAAGCAGGATATGGCTATCCACCTGAAATGTAATCCTTTGTGTTTTCACCATGAAGTTTGCTTTTAGATATGTAGTTCCTTCCAGTATTATTTATGTAAATAATCCTGTGATTTATCAGTTCCATGTGTCTCTGTCTCTACATATCCCTCTGCCATCCACGTATGTTTTATCAAATCTTTAATTATCCATTGCTACTCATGAAATCAACTCATGAAATCATGATTTACTTTGGAGAATGAATATTTAATTGATTGCTGGGGGTACGGTCTAGAACACATATGGGCAACTTGTGGCTCACCAGCTGTTTTGAATCTACAAGTCCCATGCCTTGCCACAGTTTTGCTATTAGGGAATGCTAAAACTGTGAAAATGCATGCTGGGAGGTGTAGCTTCACAACAGCTGGAGAGCCACAGGTTGCCCATGCCTGGTCCAGAAGAATTGGAAAGATGATTTCAATATTCATGCACCAGCTCTTGCCTAGAAATTCTATCAATTATCCATAAATTTCTTTTTTGGGTATTCAGAATTGAACTTTTTTGTGGGAGAAATACTGTCATATGCCAGGCTGCATGTACAGTACAGTAATTTTTGCACTTGCACATCCCTACTTAAGGTTTTCTTAAGTAGGGGAAGCTTGCTTTCTAGTGTCTCATGGATGAATTACTTCTTTTGATATTGTGTTGGTTTGACTAGTTTCAACAAGTTCCTGATCCTAAAGAATTAATTATTGGATCATTCGGGTGAGGACCATTTTCTTGTACTGGTGATTAAATAGATTAAGTTATTGTTCTTAATTCTTTAGATTTGGTCCCATTGATTCCCCTTTTAGATAGCCCACTTTCAAAATTTCCTCAAACATCCAACTCTTGTAACACCACTGGCTCCTGCCTTTAGACTTAAGGGGGGCTGCAATTTCCTGGGCACAGCTTATTGCAGGTTATTAGTTTGATTTGCGCTGTACTTGTGTTTGTATGCATGTTCTATAAATAAATGATGTACTCATATGCACACAAATACAGGTACAGAGCAAAATACACACTTTTAATAACTTTAATATTAATTAAAGTACACAAAATGATACTCTTTATAAATATATACACACAAATATTATTAAAATAAAATAAACTTCCATGCACCTCTCTGGTGCAATGCATACCTTCCTTCAGCTGAATCACACTGAGTGACTCACTGAAGTCTGGGCATGCTCACTGCAGATAATTGCTTCTGGGCTGCACAGACAGCAGCCCATAGAAGCACTGTAGCTCTGGCAATTTGCATAGAATGGCTTCCTGTTGGAAGCTATTGCTGTCATCACTCCATGTACTGGCAGCCCAAGAGGGGAAGGAGCTTCCAGCTCTGTGTATGATAAGCAGTAGCAGCTTCCAATAGGAATATACTACATGCTAAACTCCTCCCCACAGGGTTGGGCTGTTGCTGTGTCTGTCCTGCTGCTTCATGGAGCCTGGTGAGAGGAGGTTACCAGTGTGTCAGAGACACAGACAGCCAGCACCAGAGCTGCGGAGGTAGGGGGAGGGGGGGGGGGGTAGGGGGGGGCACTGGAGCTCTGTTGCTTTCTGTATGTGTCTCTGGTGGTGAATTTTACTAGAGGGGCTGCAGTCATAAAGCAGGAGCCGCCACTGCTTGTAACATTCTGAAAAATCAGTTGTATAGAAATTATTATTATTTAAAATTGCCATTTTAAATGTCTGGAAACCGAGTATACATATGTATAAGGGAGACTGGGCTTAAATGATTTATGTCACACCTTCGATCAGACCTCATAGCTCACACTGCACAACACATACCCTAACTCTACTCAAGCGATCAGATATACACACAAACACACACACACAAACACACATACACACACACTGTACACTTAAAAAAACAGTGCGTTTTTCTGGCTGCGGCTTCTTCCTCTCTTTGTGCGGCTGATAGAGCTGTCTCCATGCTCAGATGTCACTCTCCTTCCCTCTTCCTCTCCAATCTTCTGACAGCCCTGTGGGAGCCAGAGGAAGACAAGAGAATGAGTCAGCACACCACTTATACAAATACTGCAGCAGGCACCCTAGTTATGGCTCTGTTACCTAATTTATGCTATTAACCTTTAAAAGCATTCAGTTGTTCAAACAAAAGTGATATTTTAAGATGTCAATAGCAATAAAAACCTGTTGACTCTATAAAAGCAATATAATAATTAAAAAAAAAGGAAAAAAATACAATAATATGCAAGGTCAGCAATTCATTGAACATCAAAAAGTACTGTACAGTCCAGTTTCCTAAGTATATAAAAACTATTCTCTCATGAAGCTGTGAATCATTAAAACCTGTAAATTCTCAAGGACTATTGACGTCTTATGTACTTATATGTGGACAAATGCATCATGCTCAGAGATAGCAAAAAGCACATGTACCACTGCACATTATTCCAATTTAACCAATTCTATGGGTTTGAACTTTTATTACTTGTAAATTGCCAAATTAGCTAATGAATGAATATACAATGAAAACAGTTGAAACAGATGGATGCTCTGATTTTGACCTTCGAGTTTTGTGGGAAATCACAAAATCACAAATCACAAAAAAAAAAAAAGGATTCCTTTTGGCCTATAATTATTCAATGGTGGATAATGGTAACACTGAACCTGGAGCCCAGTGTAATACATGATATGAGCTGTCAACTGTATTCTTGCTCCCATGGTAAGACGCCTGCCCACATGAAGTTTGATTAACACCTACAACACTATATCCAAAGCATTGGTGGGGCAGTGGGGAGTATATTAGTGGACATCTCAAGGCTACCCATGGTCACCACTATGTGGGACAAGAAGCTGGTGCCCAAAAAAACTGTGTCTAATTCTGGACCAGTGCCTAAGTGTGGGGCTGGGTCTTCACATAGGGCTTTAATCATTGATTGCCCAGTGGGTCTAGCACCCACCAGTCTAACACTCAATCTCACTGGTGGCCAGCAGGGCAAGAAATGTTCAAGTGTTACACATATTCTTAGTTTTACCTTTATGGTGAACTTTGTAAATTGGTATCACCACATGCATGGAGCTTAATTTTACCCTATTACTAACTATAAAACTAAGAACTCATGTGCTCTACATTATCTGAAACTGCTTTGGTACATTTTTAATTAACCCCTGCTACATTTTAGAAACTGAATGATTGCTATAAGAAACTATGTCGTTTTAACCTCTAGGTTTAACCTCGAGGGCTGGCACGAAGGAACATCACATGACATAGCCTGCCTTTGGGTAGACAAATTAGAAGGTGAGGGGATAACATTAGTGGTGGTATGATTGAGTCAGGCACTTATTAGATTCTTCCTCAGCAGCTTCTTTATCTTCTTCTATTGGTTAGTGATTTGCATACATGGCATACCTCATTCAATAGGTTTAACCTTAACAGTAATGAACTTATCTTAAAAACAGACCTTAATTTATAAGTAATAAGGATGGTAAGAGTATACAGTTATTTAATCTATGTACAGTTGTAGCCCATCTCACATTTGTTCCTTAGGCTGTGGCTCACCATGGCTAGCCATGGCTATCCTATTGTTCACAGCAGCAATACAATGCATAGAACAATACAGTAGGGTATTAGCAGAGTAATCCTATTACTCACTTAATCCTATTAAAGGGTTAAATGAGGAGGGCTCCATCTGTATCTTGCTTTGATAAAAATATGTTGAAGTGCACAGAAAAGCGAAATACGTGTGAAAAGTGGGCAATAAATGACACCAGTGTTGGTAGACCATAGTCCATACATACTGCACATATGGCCTTAGATTTAATCTAAATTACTGTAACACCACTGCATTGACTATTGTATAATGAAAATAAAACAGTCTTGTGACATGTATGCAAGTTTTTTTTCATAGGCGAGGGAGGCGGTAGAGAGCTCTGTTGGAATGGGTCACGCTCATGACCCCTTCCGGTGGATGGCGGGATCTGGCGGAGGCTGACGGTTGGCAATTCTATCGCCAGCTGCCAGCTATATAAGAGGCACTCCATCTGTAGCTCAACATTAACGTACACCTTGAAGTTTTATTCAGTGAATGGACTTGAGATAACTTGTAAATTCTATACAGAGTGATATCAGCATTCTCGCCTGCATGATGCAAAGTGAAGGGATATCTCCAGGCCTTTTCTTTCCGTGCCCACTGATTCCAATCCCATAAACCATGTGATGGATGAGTTGGATCTTACAATATGACAGGTATCATTCTTTTCTATCTGTCTCCTACTGTGAGTATGGTAATGTTTCTTTTTCTTGCTTCAGGTTTCCCCTTTCTCAGCACAAGGGAGAATATGTTGGGCAGTGAGGCAGAAGATGAAGGCCATTAAGTTCAAAAGCTGGGTGAGGATAGTAGAAGAGGCCGGTGATCTCTCTTTTATGGGTCTTCAATAATAACAGCCTCTTGCAACACAGTATTTCTTTGCTTTTCTTAAGGTATACATTATATGAATTTACAATATATGATTACTTCAAAATATATATCAAATGTTTCCTAATGACTGATATACTTGACACAACTAACAGGTACAGATAAACATTCATACAAAATATGACAAGCAATATTAAGCAGTAAAATTACATAGATTAGCTAGCTTTTAGTGTACACAGCCACACCGCGTATATGAAAACACAGCACATGAAAATTAATAATAATATAAAATAGGCAATAACATATCAATGGGAGGGAGTATGTACCGTATGTTTATTTCTTCTCATAGCTCAGAAGATTCTGGACATCGGCCAGACGCACTAAGCTTCAAATGTGATAAAATGGAGAGTGATAAAAAACCAGCCAATCAGCTCCTACCTGCCATGTCACACTATGGGTGAGATTTAATAGGATGAGAGATTCAGAAAGTGAGAGATTTGGTGAGAAATCTCCAGTTTTTTTTAAAGTGGCAACCATTTACACTGCAAAACCAGTTTGATCTTGCAGTGTAAATGATTGCCAGTTTAAAAAAACTGGAGATTTCTCACCAAATCTATCACTTTCTAAATCTCTCATCCTATTAAATCTCACCCACTGTGTTTGAAATATGATTGGATTGCTAATTATCACTCTCCAATTTATCACTTTTGAAACTTAGTGCATTTGGCCCATCGTCATCTAGTTCTCCAGGATGAACCTCCCAAACACCCCAAGGGCCACCAAGCTGTTTCCAGCATTAATTTATCAGAAAGGAATTATAAGAAGAAATGGTACAGCCCCCTAGGTATTGTAACAACTATCTCAATGGGTAAAACATAAATATGGGGAAACCTGTAAAAATAAGCAGAGAGGATTATACAGCTGCAACCAATGGTAAAACATGTTAGAATAAGTGTGTACAGATGGCAGTCAGAGCCATCTTTCCCAATGGACTGGGTGGGCAACTGCCCGGGGTCCCACAAGCATAGGAGTCCCCGAGAAGCCTAAGGCAGGGCAAATCAAAAATCAAAAATAAAATCTTGCTTATGGAAATTCCATTAGTGTTGGCCATCATTGGCCAGCATCCCTCCTCCCCTGTCCTCCTCCTCCAGTGGTTGCACTAAATATCAGGCATGAAGTCATCACGCCGAACATTGTCAGTTTTGAGCTCCGAGAGAGATGAGGTTGTGCAGGTAGGAGCCTAACTGTACTGCTTTGCCTGGGGCCCATAATGCTGTTAAGATGGCCCTGATGGCAGTGGAATGGACAATGTGTGTATACACACTAACGAACATCCTGAGACAATTAACAGCCCAGTATTTAATGAGTGTGGGGGTTTCGTTATAATAAAATTAGGGAAATCCAGCTGGTAATGTCCTTCTCTCATTATTCTAAAATATGCATAACTATGTTAATTAGCTTTAAATGATGGCTCCTCATAGCGTAACATTTTTATAATTGATTAAAAACATAAATAGATCATACAATCTGTACAACCACAGGGGAAGGTCAGGTAGTTTTGTATTATCACGGCGCCAGCCTACACTATGTTGTCAGCATAGCCCAACGGGAATAGCATAGTCAGCATAGTGTCCCTGTCAGGCAGCGTAGTCACCATACTGTCCCCGTGAGCTGCAGCTCTGTACCCAGTGTCCCTGGCAAGCCTAGTGATGCGATCATGCGGGCACCGGCGGAGAGGCGATCCATCTGCCTGAGACGTACGAGAGTCTCAGACGCTTGTGCGTCCCAGTAATTCTTGCGGCAGGGTAAGGCAATACTGCCCGTGTCCGCTTCAGGGAGATGGGGTTAAGGGGTTTGGTAGCACGTGCGTCTCGTGCACAAAGGGGGTGTGGGCGCAAGTGCGTCTCATACACAATAAAGGACGCATTTGCCAGTGCTCCATGTTACATACTGGCAAATGCCTCCTTTTCAAACCCCCGCTATCCACGCCAGCCCGAAGCGTGGCGAGCGCAGCATTACATGGCTTCCCAACCTGTTCATACCCCCACTATCCACGTCGGCGTGAAGTTGATTTTATAAAGTGTGGTGAGCACAGCGAGCCACCGTGCCCCTTGAGGGGATGCGTAAAATGAGCCAGAAGCGTGGCGATAACAGCGAGCCACGTGAGGGGACGCATAATACACGTCAAGTAATCCGCGCCCCCTCGTGGGGCTCTCTGCACTCACCACACTTTATAAAATCAGCTCCATGCCGACGTGGATAGTGGGGACAGGAACAGGTCGGGAGAATGCATAATGCGTTCCCTTTCGGGGCTCGCTGTGCTCGCCACGCTTCGGGCTGGCGTGGATAGTGGGGGTGTTTAAAGAAAACAATCACACCTGGCAAATCATCTATCTGAAGCTGACTACACTGAGTGTGTAAAGCTGCGCTAGCGCAGTCACAGTTGCTTCTCCTTCACCTCTGACTACGCTGCGTAAGCGTTCTGACTGCGTGAGTGTGTAAATGTCTACTAGATCTGCTTCGAAGCGTCAGAAATACAGCCACAGTCACAGTCAATGGACTGACTGACTACGCTGATATGCTAGAAGGACAATACGCTGACTACCTGACTGGAAAGTACAACTATGCTGACACTACAAGCGCCGTGATAATACACAAGTAACTGCCACCGCCATGCTGACTGGACACTACGCTGACTACGCTGAATAGGACAGTACGTAAACTAAACGGGCGCCGTGATAATACACAAGTAACTGCCGCCGCCATGCTGGATGGACACTACGCTGACTACGCTGAATAGGACAGTACATAAACTACTTATCGGGCGCCGTGATAATACACAAGTACCGAAAGTCACTTTGTACTGTAGCTGAAATAACCCCTCCGATGCCCAACTAAAAATGAAGGATACTTTAGATAGTTTATAGTACCTGGGTAAATCACCTTGAGATCAATTTTCCCTCTAATTTAAGGCTGTGTGCTGCAAAATATTTTGGCTGTGCAACTATGGAAGGAAATGTAAATTTTTGTGCGTCACTTATATATAACTGGAAAATGACGCTCAGCATTTGTGTTAACTTTACATCAAAATGATATTAAACATTCAAAACACAGCAAACAATGTAGTTAATGGGTGAAACACACATTAATTGAGTCCACAACTGCAAAAAGGGACCGTTGCTGCTTTGTGCGCTCTGTTGTAATGTCTGTGCGCACGCTCGTTGAGCTTATACCCCTTTCACACTGCAGCTCTTTGCCAGTATATTGCTGATTTTTTCGATTTTTATACTGGTTAGAGCTGCAGTGTGAAAGCGCCAGGCTGCATTTACCAGTTACAAATAACCGGTATTTGCAAACGGTTAAAAAGCAGAGTCCTACATTGTTCAGAGCCATTTTTATGCAGTGTGAACAGCTCTGAACCGAAATATAGGACTCAGGCAGTAGCTATGAGAGCGCAGCGCATATGTAATGAGCGGCTCATTACATATGCACTACGCTGTCTTATAGCTACTGTCTGTCCTGCTTGAGACCCGGTATTTATGTGCATTGTGAAAGGGGTTTAAAACGGTAATATACCATTTTAAATACCGTTTCAAAATACCGGGTCTCAAACGTTTAGGCAATGTGAAAGCAACTATCTGTCTGTCTGTCTGTCTGTCTGTCTGTCTGTCTGTCTGTCTGTCTGTCTGTCTGTCTATCTATCTATCTATCTATATATCTATCCTGTATTGGGAATAATACACAGAGGCACTAGGGGACTTGTAAAAAAGTTAAAATCTAATTGTCACATAAAAATACCAACATTTTGGGACCCATTGTCAAGGAGCTATAGGCCCTTAGGCCTATAGGTTATTTTTTTGTCAGATGCAATCTACTATAACATGCCTATAATGATTTAGGGCCAGATGTATCAAGTTTCAAAAAGCTAGCTCCTAGCTGCAATGCTACAGGCTGGGTTTGGAAAATGACAGGTAGGATCTGATTGGCTGGTTGTTTATCACTCTCCATTCTCCAGTCTTGGTCAATGACCAGTGAAGAAGAATTTTTGTACACTGAGGTTAAGTACAAGAGTAAATATGGAAAGTGTGGTATTTGCCCCAAATAAAGCATGCTATCACCAAATTCATTTTCTCCAATCTTTAGTATGTTGGAGACCAGCCAGTGTTCAATTTGCTAACGAAGCAAGAAATTGTACTAGTCTGTGCATTTAGGGGGTTATTCTGGTTCACTCGTGCATGCAAATTCCATCTCAATGGGACAAAACCATGTGAACTGCAGGTGGGGCAGATGTACCTTGCGCAGAGAGAATTAGATGGTACTTGTGTAGTTTCACGTGCAAGCATGGCACTGTGCGTCTCAGTCCCCTTGCTGCGGGCTCGGTGGTTGCCTACGCTCGCCACGCTATCTAAAATCAACTCCATGCCAACATGGATAGTGGGGGTATGAACTATCCATGTTGGCATGGAGTTAAGTTAGTTTATTTTAGATAGTTGTGGCGAGCGTAGAACCCGGAAGTAGCACGGCACCATGAAACTACACAAGTACCAATTAGATTTGGGTGGGGTTTTACTTTAAAGTGAGATCTATATTGCAGTGTAAAAGTAAAGCAGCCAGTATTTTTCCTGCACAGAAACAAAATAACTCACCCAAATCTAAATCTCTCTGCACATGTTACATCTGTTTTTGTTACAACCAACCAGATAATCGTATAGTGTGTATGTGTATCCTGGCTAATTTAGGGGGTAATTCAGAGCTGCTCACAAGGTTGTGTATATTCGGAGCCTAGCGAACAGGTTAACGCTGTCCTTGCAAATGTACCCCCTAGCCCCTCCCAATCCCCTTGTAACACTGCGTGTGGATGTGTACTTTTACACATCCGCTCGCAAGCAGAGAAAAAAAAATCATTTGATGGTTGCTCACCATCTAATTACTTTTCCCCTGTTCGCAGCTGAAAGGTAGCCCAGGACTTTTCGGCTGCATGTTGTTGTTCAAATTGGGGGTGGGCGCTGACATCATGTAACATCATACATCCACCCCGAGCAGGCCTGGGGCCTGTCCAGCATTTCTATCGGAGCGCCCACTGTTTTGTGCGCACGGCCGTGAAACGGCGGGTGTCCAACCCGGAATGCCTCCTGGCTATCAATCGCTGTGCGATTGATAATCTAGCCAAAGGTGCTCATACCGGTGCACTCTACTGCCTATGCACATTTGTGCAGACCCCCACCAGAGACAGAAGGGCCTTAGTACAATGGAGAACAAACTACAGGCAATTTGATTCCGCTTTAGTAATAGAAGTAAATGCGAGGATAATAATAGATCAAGGCCACTGATCCAGTAGGCCACATCATAAATCCTAATCACAAACAAACTCAAACGTTGCTTTTTATCTTTTCAACAACAATCTGGGGATATTTCCAACGAGAAAGGGAAGGGTTCTGCAACATAGAGTGTAAGCTTGCGAGCAGGGCCCTCCTACCTTTTGACTGTCTGAAAATACCCTGTTTGTTGTATCACTGTCTCCTTTTGTAAAGTGCAATGGAATATGCTGCGCTATTTAAGACACTATTAATAAATAAATAAATAAATAAAACATAGGGAAAACAAAGAAAAATGAAACCACACATTGTGTATTTTTGGAGAGCGTAGAAGATGATCATGATCCAGTGGCGCCTCCTGCCTTTAGACTTAAGGGGCACTGCAATTGCCTGGGTAGTGCTCATTGCAAACGAAACACAACATACAGATAATCTACTTTAAATCCCCTTAAACTAAGTAACCGTGATTGTGATTGCTCTGCACCAGTGATTTTGTGCATATACTGTAAACAAATGATGTATGTACCCATCTGCACACAAACACAGGGACAGAGCAAAATACACACTTTGAATAACTTTAAGATTAAAGTACAGAAAATTATACTCCTAATAAAGATCTACACACAAATAATAGTTTAAATAAATATTATTCACAGAGGCTCAAATATTATAAAAAAAAAAAATACTTCCATGCACCTCTCAGGCAGGGTTGCCTACTTTTGCCATACTTCCAGGAGTAAGTGGCACTTGACGCGTTTCGCCACTACCTGTGGCTTTATCAAAGGTCACTTTGATAAAGGACCTTTGATAAAACCACAGGTAGTGGCGAAACGCATCAGATGCCACTTACTCCTGGACTCATTCCTGACTTAAGGACGGTCATCCACCACATGGACTCATTGTTGTCACTGCTACATTGTGGGGATCCACATATGACTTGCCAGTGAACTCCCCAACCTTCCAAATACAATCTGGATGATCTAAGGCAAACCAACCTCAGGTGGACTCTATTTATGGTCTCCAAAAACACCAAGGACACCTTCAATTCCACCCTGCCATCCCACTGCGAAATCCTCTAGCGGCTACAGGAGTACCGTACCATCATTGAGGACCTTTGGGAGAGTAAAGATCGCAGTTCCAGAACCCAATACACAGATACCTCCAGCGGCTATACTTCAGGACACCGCAACACCAGAGAGGACCTGTGAACTTCCCCTGCCCCCCCCTTTCCTACTTGGCCCGTGGACAGTGACCCACCATCTACCATGTGGTAATATGTGCATTATTTTTGTCCGCCATACAGTCAGCTACAATATTATTCCATGTCCAGGAGCGAGCAAATCAAACAATTTTAAATTTAAATTTTTATTTAATTTTTTTATTTTTCATACCCCACCATTGTATTGTAATTATTGTGTGTGATTTATATAAATTTATCATAATTTACCAATTGTGTGATTTTCATTGTAGTAGTGAGGCGCTGTTCCATTTTTTTCTTCTTTCTCAGAATGCACACCCCCTCTGGAGCGCCAGCGCGCACCCACCAGAGCTCTGATGCTGGCTGTCTGATTTACACTGGAAACCTCCTGGTTTTCACTGGCAGGGCTGCAGTCCTGCAGCCCAATAGCAGGAGCCGCCACTGTTCATATCTGACATGTTCTAATTATGGCTTCCAGGGCAGGGACAAGTAAAGCACAAACATCAATATTTGATTTGCTCCATTTCTCTGTGCATAATTACCAACTCATGTTTTATTTAACCATGTATAATGAGCAGATACTATCTGAATAGAAAAGTGAAGTGACCTAGTCAGCACCATACTTGTAATGTGCTGACATCATTTTTCAGGCTAAGCTCAATTTTTTCCTTGTGATCAGAAATGCTAAATTCAGTTCTAGAAATTAGCTTGTGAAAGAAAAGTATATTATGAATTTTGAGCTTAGGCGTCACTTAGGGCCTGATTCTGGTTCACTCGCAAAAGCAAATTCTCATGCAGTGAGAGTTAGATTTGGGTGGGGTTTGTACTTCAAACTGATATATATATTTATATATATATATATATATATATATATATATATATATATATATATATACACACACACTGTATATTGCAGAGTAAAAATAAAGCAGCCAGTATATACCCTGCACAGAAACAAAATAACTCACCCAAATATAACTCTCTCTGCACATGTTACATCTGTCCCCCCCCCCCCCCCCCTGCAGTGCACATGGTTTTGTCCATTAGAGAGAGAATTTGCTTTTGAGAGTGAACCAGAATCAGGCCCTGATGGTAGTCCCGATTGGGCACATACTGTAGCAAAAGTTTGAGGATGGAGTGGTTCTGATGGTGTACTGTATATCTACAGAGGCCAGAAGCCATTCCACTGCTTTTATGGGCAATGAATGAGTTGTAGAGCCCTGTTTTGAAGATTTTTACTTACTGTAGTTTCAGTGGCGTAACTATCATGGTTGCAGTGGATGCAGCTGCTATTGGGTTCACACTGGAATCTCCTGCACCCAGTTACATTGCATCACATCCCCGGGAACAAGTTCACAATATGCAAGACAACAGTGGGTGACAAAGAGAGGGTGACAGGGGCAGCAGTGGGCACCTTAGTCCTCAGGTACCCTGGTGCACTGCACCTGCTGTACCAATGGTAGTTCTTCCTCTGCCCAGGACCATACAAGAGCAGGGGCCAGATGCACTATGCTTCAAAAGTGATAAAATGGAGAGTGCTAAACAACCAACCAATCAGCTCCTGCCTGACATTTTTCAAACAAAGCCTGTGACATGGAAGTTAGGAGCTGATTGGTTGGTTGTTTATCACTCTCCATTTTATCACTTTTGAAGCTTAGTGCATCTGGCCCCAGGTCTGAAATGGAACCCTCCACACCCTAGCTTTACTGGGGTGCTGGAACCTACTTCCCCAAACCTCATACTCCCTGCAGTACCTTATGCTGCTTTCCCACTGCAGACCCGTTTTAGTTTACAGGTAATCTTAAATGGTATTTAGCATTCCCACTGCAGCAGATTACAGTTTCAAATTCCCATTGCAGGTAAAACGTTTTAGCTCTTCAAAACGTTTAGTGCCTGTGACAATGGGTCAGGCCTGTCTTTCCTTGTTGATATATATATATATATATATAGATATATATATATATATATATCTATATATAGATATATATATATATATATATATATCTATATATATATACATACACAGGTATCCTGGGTCCTTAGCAGGGTCCCCTGGAAGGAGGCGGCACTCTCACGACTTGTAGAAAGATTATTTTATTATAAAAGCATAAAGTGCACAATTCAGAACATGCGTCTACGTTTCAAGACCCATTGGTCTTTTCCTCAGGACGTGCGTTTGATGAAAGTGCTGTGTGCCAGTGAAGAGTAAAGAAAGAATTAGAGCATTGTGCTCTCTTACCTTATATTCAGCAGCGTGTGTGGCTGCCATTCCCCGACGCCGTGTCCCGGAGTCAGACTTCCGGGTTGGAGGCTCCGCCTGTGTGACGCAGGTCGTTGCCTAGGAACCCTGGACGCCGTCGCTCGCCGTTCTCCGGCATCAGGGGAGGCAATTACAATAGGACCAGCTTCCAACTGCTGGATATAAAGTGCAAAGTGCCGTAAATGAAAATCAACGGAAAAGTGTTATGCGCTGCTGAAACGACATAGTGTGTGATTACAGGGTAAACGATATATGTGCAGAATAAGGTGAATGGAGGAAACAAGTTTTAACCCTTAATGTTAAATTAGTAATCGACATCTTTAGTGTCCACTGTCTCACAGCACCCTCATACACTCTACCACCAATGTGCTAAGTCTCTCACACTGCACAAAGGTGGAGGAGGTTATTCATGTGATATTGTACTGTACATATGACATGCCTATGACGTGGTCGTAGGCATAATTTGGTTAACATATTTTTTACAGTGGATGTTTACTGTTATCGAAAAAAACACGATAAATATATAAATACATACAAGTATAGCATTATATGGTGGAATTCCTGGACATATATATTATGTAAAAATTTTTTTTTTTTTTTATTTATAGCCAGGTCTTATATAAAGGCATTCCAGGCTATTTTTTCATTAAGCCCTTCTGGAGATAATGCGTTGAGTCGGAATATCCATTCCGATTCACGTTTCGTGAGGATTTTTTGTCTATCTCCTCCTCGGAGGAGGGGGGGTACATGGTCTATAATGATACTTTTTAAACTTTCCAAAGTATGGCCGTGTGCCTTAAAGTGTTTGGCCACTGGCTGCTCAATTTTTTCCCCTTTGATGCAGGCCTTTATTGCCGAGCGGTGTAGAGCCATCCGCTCTCTAAAGGTTCTAATTGTCTGGCCTACGTATATAAATAAAAAAAAAAAAAAAAAATTTTTAACATAATATATATGTCCAGGAATTCCACCATATAATGCTATACTTGTATGTATTTATATATTTATCGTGTTTTTTTTCGATAACAGTAAACATCCACTGTAAAAAATATGTTAACCAAATTATGCCTACGACCACGTCATAGGCATGTCATATGTACAGTACAATATCACATGAATAACCTCCTCCACCTTTGTGCAGTGTGAGAGACTTAGCACATTGGTGGTAGAGTGTATGAGGGTGCTGTGAGACAGTGGACACTAAAGATGTCGATTACTAATTTAACATTAAGGGTTAAAACTTGTTTCCTCCATTCACCTTATTCTGCACATATATCGTTTACCCTGTAATCACACACTATGGCCCTTATTCTGGTTGGTGCGGCCGGAGCCGCACACGGTGCTCCGGCCGCACAAACCAATCCCCGCCCACGAGACGGATCGCCACGGCCGTCCGTACACGGACGGCTGGCGATCCGCATAAAAATGGTGGAGGCGTACGCCTCCACCATGGTGGGAGCTGCCCCCTGCATTCGATGGTCGTCGACCATCGAAGGCAGGTCCGCACGCCCCAGCAGCTCCCGCAAGCTGAGACCACACGGACAATCGTCCGTGTGATAGCTTGTATGGGGGCTGAGAGCTGACATCCGGCGACGTCAGCTTTCCGCCCCCATGAGTTGCGTCATACCCTCATTACCATGCATACGCCCCGCGTTTGCATGGGAACGCCCATGAAACGCGGGGCGTACACATAGGGAAATGAGGGTATGAAGCCCCTCACGCCCCTATACGCCCCCTTTGCGGCGGACGAAATACGTCTGCGGCGAAGGGGGCTGCACATGCGCAGATTGACCTCTGCGCATGTGCAGAATAAAAACATCGGCGGTACGGCCGCACGCGGGCCGTACCGTCCGAATCAGAATAAGGGCCCATGTCGTTTCAGCAGCGCATAACACTTTTCCGTTGATTTTCATTTACAGCACTTTGCACTTTATATCCAGCAGTTGGAAGCTGGTCCTATTGTAATTGCCTCCCCTGATGCCGGAGAACGGCGAGCGACGGCGTCCAGGGTTCCTAGGCAACGACCTGCGTCACACAGGCGGAGCCTCCAACCCGGAAGTCTGACTCCGGGACACGGCGACGGGGAATGGCAGCCACACACGCTGCTGAATATAAGGTAAGAGAGCACAATGCTCTAATTCTTTCTTTACTCTTCACTGGCACACAGCACTTTCATCAAACGCACGTCCTGAGGAAAAGACCAATGGGTCTTGAAACGTAGACGCATGTTCTGAATTGTGCACTTTATGCTTTTATAATAAAATAATCTTTCTACAAGTCTTGAGAGTGCCGCCTCCTTCCAGGGGACCCTGCTAAGGACCCAGGATACCTGTGTATGTACATATTTATCAGGAAGGCACCTCAACGCCATTTGATCTCATACAGTGAGTGCCGGACAACCTCCAAACTGTATCTATATATATATATATATATATATATATATATATATATATATATATATATATATATAGATCTATATATATATATATATATATATATAGATCTATGTCTATATATATATATATATATATATATATATATATATATATATAGATCTATGTCTATATATATCTATATATATATATATATATATATAGATCTATATAGATATATATATATATATATATATATATATATATATCTATATAGATCTATATATATATATATATAGATAGATATATATCTATCAACAAGGATAGACAGGCAGCTTGGAGGGGGTAGAGGGGGGAAGCTGTCCCCGGGTGCTGTGGGGGTAGAGGGGGGAAGCTGTCCCCATGTGCTGCGGGAGGAGGGGGGTCCCTGCTGCTGCTGAGGGGAGAGGGGGTACCTGTCAGCCTGACACGGCGCTGCCGCTGCTGTATCTCCCCCCCGGCGGCCGGTCCTTGCGGCGTATGTACAGTCAGTGTCGGCGGTCCCTCTGGCGCAGGGGAAATAAGTACTATTTCCCCTGCGCCAGAGGGACCGCCGACACTGACTGTACATCCGCCGCAAGGACCGGCCGCCGGGGGGGGAGATACAGCAGCGGCAGCGGCCGCCGGGGGGGGAGATACAGCAGCGGCCGCCGGGGGGGGGAGATACAGCAGCGGCCGCCGGGGGGAGATACAGCAGCGGCAGCGGCCGCCGGGGGGGGGGAGATACAGCAGCGGCCGCCGGGGGGGAGATACAGCAGCGGCAGCGGCCGCCGGGGGGGAGATACAGCAGCGGCAGCGCCGTGTCAGGCTGACAGGTACCCCCTCTCCCCTCAGCAGCAGCAGGGACCCCCCTCCTCCCGCAGCACCTGGGCACATCTTGCCCAGCGCTGCACGCTGTGGACCCGCTGCGGGTGCCTGCACCCGCAGCGGGACCATGAACACCGCCATTTACACGGGACCCGTGTAAAAGGTGTAAAAGGGGTATAACAGGACGGGGGCGAGGGGGAGGGGGGGGGGGGCGGGGGGCAGCGGGGCGTACCGCCGGGCTGAAAGTGGTTAATCTTTCAGCCCGGCAGCGTACACACACGGAGATGATTGCTGAAAATATCAGCAATCATCTCTACCGTTTAAAGATGCATTCCCATTGCATCTTAAACGGTAGATTACCGTGCAAAACCCTGCTCTGAAAACGGGTTGAAATACCGTTAAACTTTAAACGGTATTTCAACTCTGGCGCTTTCCCACTGCAGCCTTAAACGGTATTTTGCCCTCAAAAATCGGCAAAATACCGTTTTAAGGCTGCAGTGGGAAAGGGGCATTACACACCCAGGAGCAGGAGGAGGAGGATAGGCACTGCAAGCAGTTCATCTGGCCAGGCACTGCCCTGTTTCCAACTCTGCAGTTGAATAAAAACATGTGCAGCAGGAGGCAGTGGAAGTGACCAGCCTGCTGCACTTAGAGGACTCTGCTCCCATCCCTACCGGATGCCCATGTGGGGAGCACCCAATCCTAATCCCTGCCACCAATGTAGCCCCGTCATTGCCCTCGTGGGGTGCACCCTTCCCTTGTCAATGCCACCACCGGAGGCCAGATGCCCACCTGAGTTGTGCCAGGATCTGCCCCCTGCCACCTCTAGTCATCCATGTTGGGTGTACCCGTTCTCTTCCCTGCCACCGCCAGAGCCCCTTTGTGGTTTTTCCAGTATCCTGTACCTCCAGCCGCTGGAGCCATGCATGGCACCCATCAAAGTATGGTAGGATTTTAGTCTCTCTTTAGTCCCCAATATGTCCCTCTGCCACCCTGCACTCCCCCTCTCACCCTTCTTCCTCTCCCACCCTGCATCCTCTCCCACCCTGCAACTCCCCTCTCACCCTGTATCTTCTCTCACCCTGCACCCCTCCTCACCCTGCATCCTCTTCCACCCTGCACCCATCGCACCCTGCATCCTCTCCCACCCTACACCCCCCTCTCTCACCCTGCATTCTTTCCCACCCTACACCCCCCTCTCTCTCATCATAAGTCCTCCCACCCAGCACCCCTTCTCACCCTGATTCCTCTCCCTAGGTCCATTGTAACTTGAGAATTCAATATTGCTCAAGAATATTTCTGCTTAAATAAGCTACTGTACAATACAAATGTAAATAATGCTTTCAAATTGTATTTTGAAAGTTTTTTGTCAAGCTACTGTAAAATCATAGAGTCTTCTCACTTCTTCCTCCTACATCTACAGTATCTAATTGTTTATGGTTTTATACATACATAATTGTAGAATGTGGAAACCACTGTAGGGCACAGTATTTCTTATAGCTAATACATATGTACTGAGAAACCATCAAACAAAGTAGTAACATAAACAACGGCCCCAGGATTCCCAAAGAAGCATAATATCGGGAAAAAATGGCACTGCAGGGAGAAAATCTCATTATAAATGTACATAATGTATTAAAATCGGTTATACAATTGCAACAAATAAAGACGTTACACATTTGTGAAATATTTTACATAAAGACTACAAATCAATATTTAATATATCCAAAAAGAATAAGTTGTTTTTCAATGGTAAAATGTTAGACTTGTTTCTGGTCAGCAGGAAATTTCTTCATACTGTATGAATGTGAAATCAATGCAGAACTTTTTTTTTCAGCTACAATAAAATAAGAAAAATGCAAATATAATAAATTAAATAAATTGTACATTCTTAGATTTCATTTTAAAATATATGGGCATAATTTGTCATATTTTATATATTTGCAATGGGAATGATAAACTGAATATCAGATGCCATCTTGCATCAACATAAACATTTTTTCTTTAGCGATATCGCATGAAGATATAAAGAATATGTTTGTATCTGTCACTACTTCTTTTAGTTACATTTGATACTTGTTAGGGCATGTGGTTATTATGTTGACAGTGTTTATGTCGACTTTCAAAAGGTAGACCACTATTGGTCGACAATCAAATAATGTTGACATTCAAAAGGTTGACCACTATTGGTCGACAATCAAAGGTTGACACATGAAAAAGGTCGACATGCATTAGGACAACATGGTCCAAGGTTGACACAAGCAAAAGGTCAACATGAAAAAGTTAACATGGAAAGGTTGACATAAGATTTTCCTGATTTTTTTCTAAACCAGCTTGTTCATACTTTACAATCCCAGTGGACATAGAGGAAGCATAAAATAGTGCCAGAAGCAAGGTGAGAGCAGCGCACTCTCCAGCGGATGTAGTACAATTATATGGGGCCCATGTACAGAAAAACATGGCCCCATCTGTAGCTGTTCTGTATTCTGTATTGTACAGATGAAGCCACTCTCATCTGAGCTCCTGGCACACCGCTCGCCATCCCCCATTGGCGATTGTGATGCGTGTACGTCGGAGATGCCTGCGCGCCCCATTCTCGAGGATGGACGTTCAACGGCGCACCAGCCGCCAGGAATGCGCTGCCGATTTCAATAAGAACCGCTCCATCTCTTTGTGCACATGACCAAATTCAGAGGTCTTCATGGTTTTTTTATTGGATTCCCTGCCATTGCCAAACATTTTTAGAATGAATACATCGCCGCCTGCCCGTCGCGATGCCAGTGCATATGTACTAACATATGCAGCTGGCATCTCGGTGCGGTGACGGAGACCCCCTGCAATACCTGTACTGTGGTGTGCGGGGGTCTCTGTCATCTCCCTACCGCCTGCCTCACGCCTGCTTAGCTGTTCCCGGCGCCTCCTCCTCCCCCTGCAGCTGGAAGGACGTCCGGCTGCGTTACTAGGAGGAGGAAGGGCTTACCTTCCGGGTCCAGGGGGACCTGGACTAAGGTAAGCCGGGGGGAGGGGGAGAGGGGGGTCGGCGGAGGCGTCGGATGGCGATAGAAGCACATAGGCTTCTATAGGGTATCCCAAAGGTGGCGATACCCTACAATGCGTGTTGGCTGGGTTTTAATACATAGGAAAATGCGATAAAGTGGGGGTTTTACCGCATTTTCCCCTTAGTACAACCTGCCCACTCTACCTGTCATCACTCACTGCCTCTCTGTGACACTCTCTACCTGTCAACACCCGCTGCCTCTCTTTATCATACTCTATGTCACCTACTACTTTTCCCTTGCAGGTCACTCCCACTTTTTCAGTGCATGCATAAGAACTCCTCCCTCTATTTCCCTTCCATAGTGCCTGACATTGCATTTATGAGCTGATTGACTGGTACGTTATTTCTCCCCACCTTATCACTCACCAAGGCATCTCCCCCTGCATCTCCCCCTACGTGTACAGAACGTACAGTCCTAGAACCATAGTGTCACATTCTAGTACAGGAGACAAGTCTTTTAAATGCCTTTATTGGTTGTTTGCTATTATGAGTACCAGCAGAGGTCTGTGATATTTGAGCTGCGCTGTGGATTGTGAAAGATCGTTAGTACTGTAGGTAGGAAAATCATATTGCAGTACATTCAATCAAATGTTAAGTATGCCTCATGCTATTTATTGGGCTGGAGATTCATGCTATTGGTTTCATTTCTAAGAAGTGAAATATTAGCCATTTCTTCTAAAGAATGGGTTACTTTGCCCGACAGAGTGCCCTGGGGGGTTTTTAGATTACTTTTCAGCTGCAGCAGATGTGTAATTGCCTGAGAAGAACAGTAGGACAATGAGGTATGAGCTGTGGTGGCCTTAAATCACCAGCTGCTGAGAGAAACCATATCCTAGCAAGTACATTATGTTGTTCCCAATCCCAACCTCAGTACATTCAGCCAGAGTCTCTAAAAACTACTTCTATTGTAATCACACACTGCAAAATAAATCTCTCCTAGAGCTTGTTGAATAGTTTACTCACACAAGTCACATGCTGTACGCTTACACTTCTACAAAAGATGCTTCACTGTATTGAGAGTCTTTCTAAAACAATTGGTACTTGTTTCCTAGAACGGCGCCCACTAAGCAATTTGCTTGGTGGGCTATTCTGCATAGGAAAATTGCATCGCATCACATGGGCCATTTTAAGGCCATGCGATGTGCGATGCAATGCGATTTTCCTATGTAATTTAGAGGAATTTCCCAACTCTAAGTGATGGAATTTACAACTCAAAAGATGTTCTAGTAAACAGTGAATTTGGCATAGGGAATTAATTAAAGTGAAAGTTCTTAAACACACTAAATTGAAATATTAATATTGGTATCAGTATTTAAACAATAATAAAATATATCTTACTTTAATAAAACTAGCCAGCTACCAGCAGGGGGCGCGTGCGCACGAGATGCTTGTGCGCCCCGTGGCAACGGGGCTCCCCTCACCGTCCGCCGCCTCCCCCGCTCACCTTCTTCGTTCTAGGATGGCACTCTTAGGCTCTGCCATTCCAAGTTCTGCAGGCTGTCATTCATTATACTTCAAAACAGATACCGTACATGTTTCACCCTGTTTACAGAGTGTAATCATAAAGCTACACTACAACTCCCAGCAGTTCCTCCGCTACTCATTCAAGCTGTAATAGCAACTATACTGTACCATAAGGCTGGTTGTCATGGTTTTATTGGTGAATAACCATACAGTACATAAAGGTGTTAAAATTAGAGATTTGTGGGCTCGGATTTCCCAGATCCGAGCCAACATGAACGCTGGGGAGCTGAGCCCAGATCCGAGCGGTGTTCGGAGACTCCGGTCTGACTCAGATCCGGGTGCGCGTGCAAAACATCATCACCCAGCTTCGGATTCTCGCAAGATACGGAATCCCTTAATTCCGCCTCCCACACCACCATCTTCACTCCAGTCTAGGAGCAGGGTGGGATGTGTGTGCTGCTGCTGTGTACTGCCTCTGCTGGGGCCTCTAGGATAGGAGTCAGGACGTGTGTGCTGCGGCTGTGTACTGTCTCTCCTCTCTGCTGGGGCGCTCACTCCAGTCTAGGATGGGATCATACTCATAGCAAGGACATGTGTGCTGCTGTGTACTGTCTCTCCTCCTCTCTGCTGGTGCCTACCGCTGCTGTATAGTCCACCTATCTCTGCTGTATAGTCCATTGGTGCCGCTAGTGCCTGCACTGCCTAGTGGCTGCCAGTACCTACTTACTGTGTATTATTATTCCAGTCCGCTGATGCCACTGCCCAGTGGCGTAAGTTCGTCCAAGTTGCACGGAGGCAAGATAAATATTGGTGCCCCCCTTCCAACACACACACCATCTATCTATCTATACATTTATATATCTATAAATATATGTATGCATGTATGTATGTTATGGATATTATATTTAGAATAAAGAGAGTGTGACATCCATGGTCCTGCTAGGAGGAGGAGTCAGCCACAGAAGCTATATCAATGGCTTTCAATTAACTGATTGAAACTCACAGGGGAGGAGAGATGCCCCCTTGGGAGCAAGAGCCCGGCGGCATGTGCCTTCATTGCCTCCCAGAGTTCTGCCTCTGCCACTGCCTACCTATCCCTATTACCTACTGCTGTAATAAATTCCAGTCTGCTGGTGCCCTGCCTACGAGTGCCACTACCTACCTATATATTTAATTCCAGTCTGCTGGGACCCTGCCTACCAGTACCTACTGCCATATATTATTCCAGTCTGCTGGTGCCACTGCCTATCTACTGACGTATAAATAATTCCTGTCTGCTCTGGCCTACCTACTGACATACAAATAATTCCTACTATACATAATACACATGTGCTAGTGCCTATCTACTGACATGTATATAATTTCAGTGTGCTAGTGCCTACCTAGCCTACTGACATATAAATAATTCCTGTCTGCTGGTGCCATTGTCTACCTACTGACATTTAAATAATTCCTGTCTGCTCGGGCCTACCTACTGACGTATAAATAATTCCTGTCTACTGGTTACGTACAAAGGACGTATATAATTGCACTCCAGTGGTGCTGTCCTGTGGCATTACTCCACAAAAATAATGGAGATCCAAAATATGGAGGATAAAAAAATAGGTAAATATGAAGAGCTGCTTCCTCGTAGTTCTGAAGCTGCTGCCACTTGTCATGACATAGACGATGAAATGCCATCAATGTTGTCTGCCAAGGCCGATGCCCAGTGTCAAAGTAGTGGGCATGTAAAATCGAAGCCAAACTTCAGTAAAAGGACTCTAAAAAATAAATGTAAATTGTTGGAGGAGAAACATAAACTTGCCAATGTGCCATTTTCAACACGGAGTGGCAAGGAACGGCTAAGGTGATGGCCTATGTGCATGACTAGTGGTTCAGCTTCACACGGCGAACAAAGTCCTCCCTCCCCTCCCCGCCCTATAGTCAATTTAAGAGAGTTAAACTGTCATTGAAAAACACAGCAAACAGCTCTGTCTTCTAAAGACTTTTTTTTTTTTTTTTTGCATAGACATTTTTCCTGGTTATACTTCTAACACATTACTGTTTTAGAACACAATTAACCAGAAATCATGTAGTGCTTCACAAAAAAAATTAATTGAGAATTATGATTACTCATTCAGTATTAACTCTCTCTACACAGGTTACATCTGCCCCACCTGCAGTGCACATGGTTTTGCCCATTTTGAGAACAAATTTGTACTGCGATCAGATCTGAATAAGAGCCATTGTACTTAATCATCAATTGGCCAAAACAAATTCTATATATAATAAAACACAGCTGGTATAAGGTGTAGATACCATGTTATGTAGGATGCATGTCTCTTTTGCTAGTCCATTTCAGAAATGTTTAAAAATTTGTGTTGTTTTCTTGCCTAGATTAACTAATAAGACTGCTATGCCCACGTTGGAGCAATTTAAGTACAAATATACAGGCTCCTATTCAAGTAGTGGTGGGTATTATGGGGCGCATTTATCAATATAGTGCGATACCGGCGCAGTGGCATCGCCGGACATCGCATTGCGGTGTTGAAGTACACCGCCGGGATGTATCATTAGAAGGGCGCAGGGACAGGACTCCGATAGGAGCCTGTCCCTGCGAAGCCCTAACCCGGAAGCCGGGGGGGTCTGCGCATGCGCGGTTATGCGCTGACCCCCGCCGACCCCTGTGACCGCACTGCCCCGATCACGTAGCCATAGGCTACAATGGGCTATCGCCATCCCAGAATGGCGATAGCCCAGGGATGCGAAGCCGGGCTGCCCGATGTTAATACATCGGGCAGCTTCGCATCCCCCATAGAAACCTATGGGGGATGCGGCCGGCGGCGGTGCAGGGGGGATCGCAGCAGGGATCGGAGATCCCTGCTGCGGTCCCCCTTTTTATACATTTAGGAGATACTTAATATTTGCGGCTAAATCCCGAAAACGGGTGTTTTCGGGGATTTAGCCGCAAATATGGTTTGATAAATGGGCCCCATATATGAGACAGCTTAATAAGCAGCAAATAAGGTCTCCTTGGCCTATTGCTAAGTGGGATAGTGCGCGGTGATGGACACCGCTAATGCAGTCTACCAGCCAAGAAGCAGGGGGTCACGGTGCTGAGTGTCATACACCGCGCCTCTCCTGCCGGACGGACTCGTATTGTATAGAGTCCGCTGGCATGTGCCACTAGAAAGAAAACAGATCAAAACGCAATCAATAAGGGAGGGGGAGTGGGGAGACACAACCACAAAGTGTACAGTTGGCGTACGCTTCGCTATGCAGCTTTGTCACGTTCCTGACGTTCCTGATGATGCTGCTTAGCGAAGCTTACGCAGACTGTACACATCGTGGTTGTGTCTCCCCGCTCCCCCTCCCTTATTTTTTGCTAAAATTTTACCTGATACCAAATAAAGGTTATATTTTAAACGTATGGGTGCACCACACAGAGACATCTCTTTCCCTTTTTTTGTCTTTAAAAAAAAAAACAAATTTTGTCCTTAAACTATGTCCAGTGGTAGCACACCCTTACTGTAATGAGATACACTCACGTGCAGTGTTCCCTCTAAGCTGTGCGCGCGTGCGCGCGCACACAACTCGCCGAGCGTGCGCACAGACATTGCAACAGAGCGCACAAAGCAGCAGTGGTCCCTATTTGCAGTTGTGGGCTCAATTTCACCCATTAACTGCATTGTGTGCTGTGTTTTGAATGTTTAAATGTTTAATATAATTTTGAAGTAAAGTTAACACAAATGCTGAATGTCATTTTCCAGTTATATATAAGTGACGCACAAAAATTTGAATTTCCTTCCAAAGTTGCACAACCAAAATCTTTTGCCGCACACAGCCTTCGTAAAATTAGAGGGAACATTGCTCACGTGTCATGAACATTTGAAGGGGCCATCGAATATATCTAAAAACCTTATCCTCCTGTGCTATTAACAATCCCTTTCTGTGTTTTGCCTAGATTAACCCCTACCTTACATGTGAATGTGAGGGGCCAATAAATTAGTTCTGAGCAGCGGCCATTTTGTTTATTATTGCTCTAAAATACATGTATGGAATCAGTAACTGGAGGGAATGTTGATCCTTCTCTTACCCTAATGTAGGATCTTGGCTTGCCTCCATGTGCAATAACATTGCTCTCAGTGTATAAATATTATCAATGTATGATCCAAGTGGGTCTATTACTGTGTACAGTAGAACCACCTGAGCAGAGATGATTTGACATTGTACCTGAACATCGCTAGTCTGAGTAACCCTCAGTTTGCAAGGAATGGTCAGGCTGTTCTACCTGGCAGAGACCAGGGAATCTGTGTCCAACCACTGAAGGGACGAGGCGGGGGGATGGTGTTGAACACCGCGGCAAGGCAGTGTTTCAGCGCTCAGTAAGCAGTGATTTTCTCTGCTTACTGAGCCAGCATGAATCACCCCCATAGTTTGTTACTTTTCCTGGATATAATAAAGAGGGAACAGGTTTGGCTGACTGTTCCTGTGGATAAATAGGTGGAATCTTTTGCTGAGCTTATATTGTAAATTTCCTTTGAAGGCAATTGAATTCCTAGAAAACACAATCTCACAAGTTCTTATTCCTATTTAAGGATATCTAACAAATATCTCTCCTGAGGGAAGGGAACTACAGTACAGTATAATGCTCCAGAATAACTGACTCTGTGCCTCAAGAGTTACCCAGTAAATAGCTTATCGCTGCCTTTTCTTTAGCTATTCTGTGCACTATAAGTCATCATAGCTCAATCTATACAGGCATGGAGGTGTTACTGCTTTATATAGATGCAGCCGTGCGGAGGTCTGAGAGAGGAAACTGTCTTTATTTTACTAGCACTACAAAGTCAGTTTTGCAGAGGCTTAGATCCAGTTGGCTGGAAGTACTGTATAGTACAGACAAGCACAGGGCATGTACAGAGCTGTAAAATTGGGGCAAGGTATTTTTGAAGTTCCCAATCTCTCCAAGGTTGCTACAGGCTTATCGACCATTGACTTATCCCCACCCCTGTCTGTCTCCAGCCTCACTATTTCTTTAGCCTCACTCTCCCCCCTGTATCAATCCAGCCTCATCCCCAGGTGTGGCTCTCTAGAACCATCCTTCCCATCCCCCAATGTCTCTTAGCCTCCCAATTCCCATGTTTCTTTTAAACTTCCCATACCCTTTGTCTCTCAGCCTTTCCATCCCCTGTGTCTCTCAACCTCAGGGGCGGATTGGCCATTATATCCACCGGGAGGCCGAGAGTAGTGAGTCCGAAAGACACAAATATACAGCTCACCTTAGGCTCACTGGGCTCAGCCAATCAGCGCCAGGTGACATCACTGCCAGGCTCAGTCACTGGTGGCTGCAGTCACAGATTCATTTACCAGAGTGGCCCCTCCTCCTACCGCCCGCTGTTCTCTCTGTGCGGTGCTGCTGTCCACTGCCCCACCTTCTCCTCGAGTCCTCTACATGGTTGTTCCAACCACATTGTCCAGTCCTCGATCAGTGGCAACGCCGCACAAAGTTCCCTGCTACTGTATGCGGCCCCACCTCCTCCCGCCCTCTGTTCTTGGAGAACAGCGGGTGGGAAAAGGCAGGGCCACATCTAGCAGCAGGGGATACTGGGTGCGGTGTGGGCGACCGTTGATCAGCGACTTATATTTTTATATTATACATGGATCTTATTTTTTACAACATGGTCCTGGAGAGGACTCAAGGAGGCGGGGCAGTGGGCCACAGCACTGCTTGGAGAGAGAACAGTGGGCAGGAGGAGGTGGGCTGGGAGGCAGGGTAACAATTGCTGCAGGTTCCTGTGTGCACTGTGCAGGTGCCACTGCACCTGATGTCACCTGGCGCTGAGTGGCTGAGCCCAGTGAAGCAGCAGAACCACCAACGTGCCGAACAGACCAGGGACTATGGAGCCGGCAGGATTGGCAAGCAGTGCCCCATCAACAGAAGCAGGGAGGTAATGAGCCCTTTTTTAAAACTGAGGCCCGCCCTGGAGTATTGGCTGATTGAAGTCACCACCTGGGGAAGGTGGTGTCAGTGTGAAGGTGGGGGGGAATACTATATACATATGGACTAAGTTTGTAATTGTGTATGGGGCTGCACTGAGGTTTTGTTGTATTGAGTGTGTGGGGGGTGTTGTGTGTGTGTGTGTGTGTGTATATATATATATATATATATATATATATATATATATATATATATATATATAGGAAAACGCAATATCCAGAGGACATATTTAGGCAGCACTCCTTTCTTTAGAAATCAAGCAAAGTATTTATTCCATGTGAAAAACTCAATAAAGGTTAGGACTGGGATGCAACTGATGGTAACGTAGATAGTATCATGGTCAAACAAAAAGTTCAAAAATTAGCATGTATAGTCACCAAGTCAGGGCATGGTTTATAGTCAGTGGCAGTCAACGGAGCCGTTTCGGCTTATTCAGCCTTCTTCCTGGACTGACCCACAGTAAATGAAAGCACCAGTCCAGTATATAAGGCTGTCAAAATGAGTAAATTAGAAAAACGTGTGTGACCCAAATCAGCTGTCCAGTCAGTGCGCTACACCAGTCTGTGGGGTCGCCCACCGGATCTCCATATAAGGAGTATCCGGAGCCTGCTCCCATCACGGAGCTCCCTGTGCCTCACACCTCCGGGGGCTGGGACAGTAGCCCGGTCTCCCGTCTGACGTCTGCACATCAGCGTGTGCACGTCAGGCGTCGCCTAGTAACCAAACGCCGGTGGACGGCGTCTGTCAGCGGCGAGCCATGTAGTGTAATGCGCACGCGCACCTCCTATCCCGGCGAACTCTGTGGAGTGAGAGCCGCTGTCAGCGCACAGTAGTGGACACCGCCCTCTGAGTGACGTGGCTACAGACACTAATGATCCCGGTGCCCGCAGCAACCACATCACAGCACATTACTGCACTGTGAGTGGAGCCGGGTCCCGTCAGGAAAAACATGTGGAGCCGTGTCATCTAGATGGAGGGAGTAAGAGTGTCCCACTAGTCGAGTGCAGAATGTGCTGTTATTATGCCCTGGTGACTCGTAACTACTGACTGCCACTATAACACTACAGCAGTGTCAGAGCCGGGTCTCGTCGGGGCGCAGACCAAGCACATCTCATACACTACCAGACTTAGTGTTAGATGGAGAGGCTGTAACAGCAATAATACTTTAACACTAACACAGTGTCAGATCCGGGTCTAATAGGGGCGCAAAACAGGCACATCTCGTACATTAGTAAAGTAAAAAAGGGGGGGCAAGGCAGTAAAGGCTATGCCAGGATAGCTCAGGGTAGGCGTGATGACTAGTGCGAACCCCACAGGTAGTGAACATCCTGACTGTCAGTGATTGTGAAAGTGTTTACAAAACATTTAATGTACAGAATAGATCAACGTAAAAAGTCTACACAAAAAAGTCTACACACAAAAAAATCTGCACAAAAAATGTAAACTTACATAAAGTATGGAGAGCATACCAAAAAAAAAGGGGCAAAAAGGATATCCCACTTTTTTAAGAAAAAGGCAAATGTACATTAGACTAAAAGAAGCAGCATAAGTATATTGGACTGAAAAAGGTTATCCTCTATGGTTTATCAAGGGCTAGTCACAGGTAGGCTGACAGGGAGAACTCCTCGTTGAGTCCCACCGGTGATAATGCATTCAGTTTGCGGATCCACTGACACTCCCTCTGTAGGAGGAGTTTGTGTCTGTTACCACCTCTCCATAGAGGGGGTATGTGATCCATTAGCATGAAAGAGAAATCTTTTAGGGAGTGTCCGGCTGTGTGGAAGTGCCGGGCCACCGGAGGTGTCACAGGATCTATTTTAATCAATGCCTTTTTGATGGAAGACCTGTGCATCGCAATCCGTTCCTTTACCATTCTGATGGTCTTTCCAACGTAAATTTTACCACAGGGACAGTTGATGACATAAATCGTGAATTTGGATTCACAGTTGAGTCGATGAAATATTTTGTACCGTGTCCCTGTGCCAGGATGAAGAAAGTGTGGACCAGTGGTCAAGAAAGGACAGTTCGCGCACCCTGTGCACTTGTATGCACCCATAGGTCTGTTAAGCCAGGTTCTGTTGGTATTGGTTGATGGACTGATGTCTGAATATGTAATACGTTGTCTGATGTTCGGGCTCCTTCTATAACTAAAGAGCGGTGGCCGTTGGCATTCAGGTCCAATCACCGGATCTGTGCTGATGATATGCCAGTTCTTAGTGATGGCTGCTTTTATAGGGCCAGATAACGTGGAGTACATCGTTGGAAAAACCACCCTGTCCACTTTATCTGATTTGGATTTCAGATTAGGTGATAGGAGAGTTTCTCTATCAGTTGCCAAACATTTTTTGACTGCCATGTTAACTTCTGACTTGTCATAGCCACGATCCAAAAATGTGTTTGCCATCAGTTGCAAATCCCTTGCTAAATCGTCTCTTTCAGAAGTAATGCGTGTTACTCTGATCAACTGGGAAAAGGGGAAACCCTTTTTAAGTGGAGCAGGATGAAAACTTGAGTATGCCAACAGAGTGTTCTTATCCGTTTTTTTGACAAATACTTTAGTGACAAATTTGTCTGGGGTGGCAGTAACTGTCACGTCCAGAAAGTCCATGGTGGTCTGGTGACAGTTCTGGGTGAAACGGATCCGTCCAGGTAAATGATTTAGATGGTCGATAATTGTTCCAATTGATTTTTACTTCCAGTCCAGATCATGAAAAGATCATCAATATATCTACTGTAAAATAAGATGTATTTTGAAAAGATGGAATTTGACATGATGTGGGTTCTCTCATAGCTGTACATAAACAAATTTGCATATGATGGGGCCATGTTTGACCCCATTGCTGTTCCAGATAACTGCAAAAAAAATTCATTATTGAACAGGAAGTAATTCTTATGCAATATGATGTTCATTAACAGAATGAGGTAATCAATCGGTGGACCATTGTAATGGGGGCTTTCCGTTAGAATTTCACGAACAGCAGCTGTACCTTCTTCATTAGAGATGTTAGTGTACAGACTGCTGACGTCTAACGTTACAAGGAGACTATTGGGTGGTGGCTTACCCAAGTGGCGCAATTTTAGGAGGAAATCAGTGGTATCCTTTGTAAAATACGGGGTGTTAACCACCACTGGCTGTAGATGAAAATCCACAAACTGTGACAAGGGTTGGCCCAGTGACCCCCTAGCAGAGATTATGGGTCTGCCAGGAGGGGCCACCAGGCTTTTGTGGATTTTTGGGAGTATATAGAGTAACGGAATTTTGGGAAATTCTTGAGTTAAAAAATCACTAGTATGTTCATCTATCCACCGATTTGATAAACCCATCGCGATCACTGCATCTACCTCTTTTTTGTAGGCAGATGTAGGGTCAAAAGTCAGTCGTTTATAGCAAACAGAGTCACTCAACTGTCTCATGACCTCATTAACGTATGTCTCTTTGTCAAGAATTACAATACCTCCGCCTTTATCGGCGGGGCGGATTATTATACCGGTGTTGTCATGGAGCGAACGTATGGCTTCTGACTCCGGTTTGGATAGATTGGATCTGTAAGGCCTCATGGTTTTCTGCATGTTCTCTATCTCATTCCTGACAACCCTAAAGAATGTATTGATCGAAGGGTTTATGGTCGGCGGGTCAAAAACACTTTCTCCTCTAAAAGGACCCCTATCAATAGGTGTTTGAGGAACTTGTTTTTTTAAAGAAATCCATGATGTTCAATTTCCTTTGAAATTTATACAACTCTACCTCTACATCAATGGGTTTGGGTTTAAATGTTTGAACAAATGTCAGGCCCTTTGATAGGACCGACATTTCTGCTTGATTGGGTTTATATTTGGATAAATTAAATACCACTTGTTCCGAGGTTTGGGGTTCCCCTCCTTTATATATATATATGGAGCTGGAGGAGATGTGTCGAAGTATATATGATAAGTATCCTTGAGCGCTGATCCTAAATGTGTCTCTCAATAGGTGGATACCCAAAACACAGAAATAACATAACCACAATAGTGCATTATCATAGGGGGTATGGAATAAAACAATTATAGATTCAATCTTTATCAAGAGTTTGAGAAGACTCATACCCTATGGTTTGGTCTACTGTTTAGGCAGACCAAACAAGCTTGGGGGGGGGGGGAGCGGTTCTGTGCCGTCAGATCCCAGATGTCCAATTCCAATTTCACATATAAAAAAAGTGAAAAACTAACATGGTGTAATATTGCTTTGATGTTGCATTATCAAACCCACACACGAACGAACAAACAGACTCGTACCTTGTATCCTGGTCTACTGTTTTAAGGCAGACCTCAAATGCTTTGGGGGGGAGCGGTTACACACCGTCAGATCTTCCAAGGGTCCCACAACCAACTGCATGTGTAAAAGAGAAAAAAGCTGGTATGGTGTAATAACGCTTTATTTACAGATACATTTAAAAACAACAATATAGGGGAGTCAAATCAGCAGACTCTCACCGATTTCTATTGTCCACAAAAGAAATGCAGACAAAATAGGCAGATGGTATTATCAGGAGTCCCTGCAGCCTCTCCCGGTGAATGTTCAGTGTATTTGCCCCTCTTGCTTCACGGCCAACGCGTTTCCAGACCTCAATGGTCTCTTTTTCAAGACATGTGGAGCATAAAACAAGTGCACATATTTATACCCCCTTCCGGGGGAACCTAATCCCAGACATGGATCACCTATCATCTAAACCCTCATCTCCCCATTATATTATGCTGGATTTCAATGTCCGTTTCTTACATCAAGCATCTTCTCCAGCTGTCGCTCATTAATGTTCCGTTCCGGTTGCTGTATTGGGCGGATGTGACGTCCGTCCATTTCCGCCCATTGTAGATAGTATGGGGGAAATTTACTAAAGGAAATGTGTAAAAAATAGGTGTAAAAATAGGTGTATTTGTATCCAGAAATACACTTATTTTTGACATTTTCTATCCCGAAAATACGGCAATTCGTATTGATAGCACATCAGTACGAATTGCCATATTTTCGGGATAGAAAATGTCAAAAATAAGTGTATTTCTGGATACAAATACACCTATTTTTACACCTATTTTTTACACATTTCCTTTAGTAAATTTCCCCCAATATCTGATCTTGTTGTAGTTCCCGGACGTAGACGGAAATGACGTTTTTCCTATTTCCGCCGGCTGTGGATGACGCGAGTTTGCGTTCCATCACATTTTACTTCCTTAAAACTCGCGATTATGCGTTCCACCTTATTATCATGGTTATTTGATTCATTTTCACTCAATTTGTTTTCTAAATGGAACAGAATGTGGATGTTTCTCCCGTATTTATATAGAATGCAGAAGAAATATAGAAATTGATGATTTCTTTTTTTTTTTTTTTTATATTTCTTTATTGGTGTTTACATTATACAACACTCTTTCTTCTTTCACCTTTTAACATACAATTGACCCCCTTCAAATGTAAATATACAAACATTATAATGTTACATAATATTAACAAAGGTCATAAAAATCAATAGACAATACTAATACATACATCCTACACATACACAAAAAGCGCCTGCCTCCCTATTCCCCATCCCAACCCTTCTCCTACTCCATAGATTTACTCTACAATAGTCAGCTCTCCAGTACTCCTAGGTTCCTTGCCTTCTCTCTGATTTATAGGGTTATATTTTTACATCCTACGTACGTGCCTTCTATTGCCAGCTATTGAAGGCCCAGACTTTGTATCTAATCCCAATAGTAATCCTCATTAGAGGGGCACCCAGACAAGGAATACAACGTACCAATATAATATAATATAATATAGATAAAAAAACAAAAGAGAAAAAGGGAGAAGAAAAAAAAAAAAAAAAAAAAAAAAAAAAAAGGAATATAAATAGAGTGTTCTCATTTGTGTCTCTTTAAAATCTACAATTTTTTCCAATGTGAATTAGACATAATTAAATATATATACTTCTCTAAGAGTTGTGCTACATTAAATACACGGCCAAAAAAAAAATAGTGCATACCAGCCGCTTCTACTACCACTCAAAAGGTGTATGTGACATTAATTAAATTTTTGCCCTCCTCCCCTTCCCTCCCCAATCCCTCCCCGACCCCCAAATTCTTATTCATATTTATTATCTAAATATGTACCCTGAATTCTTTAAGTATATATCTATTATCGTGTTTCTGAAGTGATTTACAAAAAAAAAAAAAAAAAATTAAATTAATTTTATTTCAGCTAGGAGTCAGCTACATAAGATGCTTCTTTATAATATAACGAATGGAACCAGCTCCCCCAAACTAAATGAAATTTTTTAATATTATTCCTTAAAAGGTAAACCTCCCTCTCATGATTATAAAACCTATTAACCGTATTTATCCATTCCATTTTATCTGGTGCGGTCTTTGCCATCCAGGATCTGGCAATACACATTTTCGCTATTGAACCAAGGTTAATAACCAATTGCCCTAGCTCTGGAGGGTTCCCCATATTATACCAGATGCCCAATATCAGGGCTCTAGGCCTCATCTCACAATTCGAAAATCCCAATTCTAAAAGAATACCTATTATATCCTGCCAAAATTTCTGCACAAACTTACACTGCCACACTAGGTGCCAAAAATCACAGCCCCCCACTCTACATTTTGGACATGAATCCCCATTCTCCCGTGCGAATCGATTGATTTTTATAGGTGTATAGTAGATTCGATGGAGAATATTGTATTGTATTTGTTGCAACCTTACTGAGGCAGTTGCTAATCCAGGTACCTTAAGGGCCTTTTCCCAATCCTCTTGAGTTATTTCTGGAATATCTCTCTTCCATTTAGACCAAAGATCATCTAGCTGATCGTCTTGTGCTAGAGTGGAAATGAATTTATAGCACTTAGATATACTTTTTGTGGCATTTAATTTCTTTATGAACTTTTTTATTGGGTTATCTTTAATTAATGTAGAAGACTCCTGCATAAACTTTACCGTGGCACTTCTCATTTGCAAGTACCTAAAGAACATGCTATTAGGCACCTCAAACTCCTCCCTTAATCTTGAAAAAGGTTTGATTCTATTTTGATCTATTATATGCCCCATATTATTAATTCCGTATATTGACCATACAGCAGCACCCTGCTGTTTATCTAATTCCACAAAGGAGGACAATGAAGTGAAATTGACTTCTGGGTCTGTATCTCTGTAATCAATTTCCCTATTCAACCATTTCCACACTTTGATCGCTTGATTAAGTATCTGCGGATGATTTTTGCGACATCTATTGGTTAGAATGGCTTGAAGAGGGGAATGGCCAGGGATAGCCATATTTATTAAATTTATTAACTCAAAAGATTGGGCCTGTTCGTTTATCCATTCTCGAAGATGCACCATTTGCGAAGCAGCATAGTACCTCTTGAAGTCTGGTAAAGCTAGACCACCTTGATCTCTAGGTTTCATCAAAGTCTTAATTTTAATTCTAGGGATTTTATTTTTCCAAATGAAAGAAGTTATCACACCGTTTAGTTTCTTAAAAATCGTATCATTAATGAAAATAGGGGAATGTTGTAAAAGATAAAGCACTTTTGGTAATATTATCATCTTAATAAGATTGACCCTACCCATAACAGTCAAGGGGAGTTTGAGCCAGTTTTTACACCTAGATCTAGTTTGCTCTATAACGGGAAGAATATTATATGTTATAAAATTAGCGGCCTCTTTTGTAATCACCACTCCCAGGTAGTCAAGTTTTTCCACCCTGGGAATATCCACCCCTTCTCCACTACCACAAGAAGAATCGATTGTTTTTTCCACAACCAATAATTGAGATTTTTCTTTATTGATTGTTAAACCTGAATATAGACCGAACTCATTTAAATTATTCAAAACTCTAGGCAGGTCTACTTTGTAATTGACCAATCCCACCATAAGGTCATCTGCATATAAAGAGACAAGGTTGCCCATCACCCCAGACTCCCCTTTTTCGCCAAGTATATTCCTAAGCTTACAGGCCAAAGGCTCGATAGCAATTGCGAACAGAGTAGGGGATAATGGGCAACCCTGTCTCGTCCCCCTATATATGGGGAATGGAGCAGAAACATAGCCATTTATAGTAATTCTAGCACACGGGTTATGATATATGGAAAAAATCCTTCTAATAAAACGAGATCCGAAACCAAATGCCTCCAGGGTACTCCCTAAATATGTCCACTCAAGGGTATCAAAGGCCTTATTGGCATCAAAGGATGCCAATGCGACGTTTCTAGCTGTAATTTTCCCGGTTTGTAAAAAGGTGAACACTCTACGAATATTAATAGCGGTTGACTTACCCCTTCTAAAACCTGTCTGGTCATTATGAATAATTTTGTCTATCACGGTACAAAGTCTATTTGCTAAAATCATAGCGTACAATTTTGCATCCGTTGTTAATAAAGATATAGGTCTATATGAATCTACTTTTAGAGGGTCCTTTCCCTTTTTTAGAATAACAGTAATGACTGCTTCTGTCATAGATTGTGTGAGAGTACCCTCCTTCTCCATTTCTTGAAAGAAGTACAGAAGCCTCGGGGCTAAACTTGCACCGAGGGTTCTGTAAATCTCTGCTGGTAACCCGTCTATGCCAGGAGCTTTGGCAAGTGACAACTCCTTTATTGCCCCTTCTACCTCCTCCAGCCTGAACGGGGAATCCAAGAATTCCCTATCCTCAGCGGATATGGTAGGGAGGTCTATATTATTCAAATAATTTCTACATTCACTATCCCCCTTTGTGGTTTTAGATTTATATATTTCCTTATAATGATCCACAAAAACTTCAACTAGTCCCGGTGTTTCACTTACAATTTCCCCGGAGGGCGAACAGATTTTAGTAATTATATTTACAGGTTCTTCTGCCCTGGCAATATATGCCATCAATTTACCCGCCTTATCAGAGTGAATATATCTTTTATGAGATTCTTTTAGTAACCTGTATCTTGCCATATCCTGGAGGTGCGTCACCCATGAACGTTTAGCATTTAGCCATTCCAATTTACTGGGTTCGGAGTTTTGTACTAAATAAATCTGTTCGAGTTTTATCATAGTCCCCTCTAATGTTAATGATGTTTTTTGTAGTATATCTTTTGCATATGCCACTTTTTTAATCAAAGTACCCCGTAGATAGGCCTTGAAGGCTTCCCAGACCATACCGGGTTTCGCAGAGTCAATATTAGTACCAAAAAACCCTTCAAGTTCCTGATCTAAATCAGTAAGGTTATCCAACCGGGACAGCCACATTGGTTGAAACCTCCAATACCGGTGCCCCCGGCACGGCTCAGGATCCAGCTGTATAACTAGGGGGGAATGGTCAGAGATGCCCCTTGCTTTATATTCAATTGAGGAGATTTTATTAAGTAAGGCTATAGATGTAAAAATATTATCTATCCTGGAGAAATTGTTATAAGTGGGAGAATAGCATGAAAATTGGCTCCCATTTGGAAACTTTTCCCTCCAGACATCGTGCCATCCAATCTCCTCAATGAATTTAGCAAGGGAGCTTCTCCCCGACGGGGAAGATTTCTTTGGACACCATATGTCCAATCCATAATTCATTACCATATTAAAGTCCCCTAGGCATATTATGGGGCTATCTGGTCTAGCAGACACAAACTCCAGGGCAGCTCTTAGGACATCAAAACCAAATGGGGGCGGGACATAGACTGTAAGCAAGGATAGCCTAGTAGTACCAATTATTCCGTCCAAAAATACATAACGCCCACTTGGATCAATTTCTACTGCTAGGTGTTCGTATGCCAGGGATTTTTTAATAATTACCGAGACGCCACGAGAAGCCGATGTGAACGGTGCATGGTACATCTGCGCAATCCAGGGGCGTTTTAAAGATCGGAGTTTTTCACCACACAGGTGGGTCTCCTGCATACAGATCACATCGGCCCCTAGGGTCTTGCAATAATTAAGAACCAAGGATCGTTTGATCCTGTCATTCAAACCCCGCACGTTCCATGACAGAATTTTAATCATAATACAGATTATTTACCATATTGAGACGGATATAAAAAAAAATCTAAATTGAGGATTGCTATAACCAGAACAACTATACACTTTTAGAAAGAAGGAGTGAACCATAGAGAAGCATCTTTTCCCCCAGACTGTTAATTTCAAGTTATATAAGGAAATAGGTAACAGGATAGAGACATATATCGGCAGGCACATAAAAAGACAAACAACACGTAACACAAACCCCCCCCCCACCCCCCTCCCTGTATAACCTATCCCATTAGGCATACCTATAGCAAATGACCCCCAATTACTCCTCTACGTACCCACTCTCGCTTGGGGACCTTTACCTAATGACCACATACAACCCGGTAGGGGGCCCCAGCACTTTTAGTACCAATTAAATGTATCCAAAATAATATAGGCCACACACATCCTAAAATCTATTCTTTCAGGGCTAGTTAGGCCCTAAATCCTCCCACCCCCCCCCCAGACTCCATTTACAAACCCTTTCGAATTTTCAGTATCCAAGATTTACATCAAAAATTATCAATAACTATTTATCAGCCAGTTGGGTTCGGCCGGGATAGAACTTATCCAGCCACAATGCTGCCTCCGACGCTGTGGAGAAGAAAGTTGTTTCCCCATTTGCCACCACCCGGAGTTTAGCAGGATAAAACATAGCATATTTCAATTCCAGTTCTCTCATTCGACTTTTAACATTACGAAATTTTGCTCTATCTTTTTGCACATCTTGTGGCAGATCAGGGAAAACAGAGACTTTAGACCCATTAAGACTGAAATCAGGTTTTGTACGGGACAGTCTAAGAACTTGGTCTCTGTCCCTATAATGTAAAAATTTCGCAATTAAAGTGCGGGGTGGACCCCCAGGAATGGAGGGACGGGCTGGAATTCGGTGTGCCCGTTCAATAGAAAAGTGAGCCGAGAAATTTTCCTGTCCAAGCTCACTCTTTAACCAGTCCTCGATGAACTTTTCAGGCTCTCGCCCTTCTATTCGCTCCTCTAAGCCAACAATACGGACATTATTACGCCTTGAGCGCCCTTCAAGATCGATAAGTTTAGCCCGTAAGTCCGCCATTTGGCCAGAAATCCCCACTACCTGGACCTGTAGGGGAGTTACTATATCTTCTGTGGCCGAGAGTCGTTTTTCCAGCTCACAGACCCTGTCTCTCGTTTTTTGTGCATCATCCCGTATCAGCATAATATCCGACTGGAGTTTATTCATCTGTTCGGATAGTCGCGTTTCACAGGAGTTTATCGCCTCCAATACTTGTGCCAGAGTTACTTCTGGTATTTGCACCTGGGTGGAAGACTTGGAGGGAGTGGTCTGTGGCGTAACGGGCTGGGAATTAGCCGTAGAACGGGCATATTTTTCTAAGCGGGCTGCCGCAGTATTTTGTCCAGTTTTCCCCATCTTTTCACAAATTACAGTAGTACTGGATAGACTGGTAGATTTATAGCACTAATTACCTTGTTCTCAAGGTCGGCAGAGGTTTCAATTACAATGTCCAGTGCTTATTTCTACCTTTATATCCCTGATTGCTTTCTAACCAGGAGTGGCTAGTGCAGGTTATTTAGCAATATATAGTACTGCAGTGTCTCCCATCAATTTCTGCTTAGGGAAAACTACTCCCGCAATTACTGACAAGTCCCGATCCCAAAGTTCAGCGGGGCAATATATCAGAGGTACAGCACCTGTTATTCTTTTCAAATGGTATCTCACAGATATTGCTGCCAAGGAGAAACTTCCCCTACTATTTCTGACAAGTCCCGGTCGCAGAAGCCCATAAGGGTGATATATCTGAGGTACAGCACCTGTTAGTATCGTCACACGGTGTCTTATCCCAGCAGAGCAATATATCAGAGGCACAGCCCTGTTCAAATATTCAAACGATATCTCACAGAGATTGCTTCTAAGGAGAAACTTCTCCCACAATTTCTGGCCCAGCAGAATAATATATTAGAGATACGACACCTGTGTCCTTTGTAGCGTTTGCCGGTTTTTCAATGTCCCAGAATACAGAGGGCTCTTGGTATGCCAGGTCTCCGGCGTCCACTATGCCCGCTTGGCGAATCCAGTGGCTACTTGGAGGTCAAGGGAGCCTTAAAGAAGCCGAATAGCCCGCAGCGCTGCCTCGGACCAGCGTCTCACAGCCCGACTGTCTGCCGTCCTGTGTCCCGGCCGAGTGACGCGGCGGGTGACGCGGCAGATGACGCGGCAGTTCTCCGAGAGGCGACCCGGCCGCGCTGCTGACAGGGGGAAACACTCCTCTTCCAGCTCAGGCCTCTATCCTCTCTGCTCCCTGTCTCACGAGTCAGACGGTAAGGGAAAGCTTTCGCCGACCTCAGTCGCCTAGTAAATATCGGCGTCCACAACACCGGGGAAAGGGTATCAGGTATCTGGTATCCGGTATGGAAGTCTGGTAACGGGGTTGGAGGTAGCAATTTCACATGTGTGGCATACAAGCGTGCCGGAGCTCCCGCTCCCGCGTCCTCACGTGCGTGCTGCCGTGGTCACGCCCCCGGAAATCGAGTATGAAGTAGATCTTAGTGTTCAGAAATTGATGATTTCAGAACCACATTGCAATATCTGCATTTTAAGGTGACAAGGTGCATATCAGGCAGTGACATCCTTAAAGTGACAGTGTGCTAATTAAAAAGTGATAAGGTGACCATAAAGTGACAATGGATTAAAAAGAATAAAACACATTTAATAAAAACTCTGAAAAAACACAAAAAAACAATAAAAGTCCCTCTACATAAACCATTTTAATTCAAAATCTTTGTTAAGACCACCTGGGATAAGAGTTTGTAAGTTAAAAGTTAAGGTCATTTCACTCTTTGCTAATAAAGCTGCAATGTCGCCTCCTCTATTGTTCCCTTCAATTTTTTTCAGAATATAAAAGTTTTTTTTACAATCAGGGTTGGACTGATGCTGTGTTTTAAAGTGCATTGGTAGTGCATGCGTCTCCAGTCCTTTGCGGATGTTGCGGAGGTGTTCACCCATCCTTACTTTAAATGGCCTACTTGTTTTTCCTATATAAAACTTGCCGCATGTGCATTCAACTGCATATACCATGTTTACAGAATGCCAAATTACAAATTCTCTGATTAGGTGTTTTTTTTTGGTTTTCAGAGAGGATTGGAGTGCCTGATGTCTGGTCATGTAGATAACTTTTAATTTTGTTTTCAACAGTTCTTTCGATTTGATGTTAGCAGTTATAGAAGAAGTTACCAGAGAATTGACCGTCATCCGTTCTAAGATTAACCTGTGTGAGACAACCTACATCCCCACACTCAATTTGGACACCAGAACCAAATGGATGGAAAAATTGACGGGCCCAGTGGAAAAATGTAAAAAGAAGTTAATCGCCTACAAGAAGAATAAAAAGGATCGAGTCAACATTGACTAAGAGCGACACCTTGTGTACCCATGGTTAACAGGTGGAGTTATATCCACAGACGAGAACCTTCCAACGGTTCAACCACAATATTAGAGACACAGAGTCATCCCGCGAAGATGCATCCTCTGCAAGCGAGGTAGACCCTGTAGATATGCTTTGTGTAAAAGTTTTTTCGCACGTGTCACTAAGTTTTGCTTTTCATAACACGTTTGTTTTTCACCAGTTAGTTACACTTAATAATATGTGAAATATTTTGTTTGTAATTACATTAGAGGTTGCGGGGGAAATTTACTAAGAATGCAAATACGTAAATTCATATTTGCATTCTTCCTACGACTGCATACGACTGTTTCAGTCGTATGCAAAGTCGTGTTCCGGAGGGTCATTGGTGTAACTATTCGTATTAGCGGCACATATATACGGCCGCTAATAAGAATGTTTCAGGCAGTCTGCACGGATCAGTCAGATCCGTGCAGGCTGCAGTGTGTAAAAAAAATGGTAAAAAAATTAATAAATGAAAAAAAAAAACAGCGTGGGGTCCCCCCCACCGCTGTAACCAGCACCAGGCTAAAGGAGCCGGGGCTGGTAATAAAAAATCAGGGACCCCTGCAAATAGGGGTTCCCTGATTCTTTACAACCAGCCCCAGGCTCCATGGCCGGGGCTGGTTCCCAAAATAAGGGGGACAAAATGACTAGGGGTCCCCCATATTTTAAGAACCAGCCCCAGGCTAAACCAGCCAGCAGGGTAATGCCACAGCCGAGGGGAGACTTTTTATACAAGTCCCCCCGGCCAAAGCATTAACCCTCTGACAAGTCAGCCTGGCCAGGGGCCCTGGGGGAGTGGGGACTCCCCCAATGAAGGGGTCCCCCCCTCCAGGACTAACCTGACCAGGCTGAAGCCTGGTGCTGTCCCCGGTGACCCTGGAGCGGTGGTCACCGGGCTGATGGCAGTGTAAAAAAAAAGAATAAACTATTGTCTAATACTGGGGAACTATGAGTCCCAGTGGCTCCTGATTGGCCGCTAGGCCGCAAGGTGGCCAATAGCGGCATTCGGGGGCGGAGCCACACATGTACACAGTACAGTGCGGCTCTCAGCTGTTCGTCTGGTTCGCGTTCTCGCTTTGTTATTTTGCCAAGACCCCCTTGGACTACGTCGCCCTGGGACAGGTGAGTATAGTTTCCTTCCACAGCTTCCACCATGGATTTAGTCGGACTCCGGATGCTGACGCCATCGCTGACAGGGATGCCGACATGGATACAGACGCCGACACAGACCAGGACATCAGGACCAGGGCTACCTACGGGATGAAGATAGGTAAGTATCAGTATGTAAGGGCTTTGGATGTATTAAAGTTTTATTTTAAATGTGTGTCAGTGTGTGTTTATTTTACTATTTTTCATACTGTGGAACTACAAGTGCCAGCGGGCCCTTTAATGCCCCGCAGGCTGGGACTTGTGGTTCTTCAAGTCCCAGCTTGCAGGGGAGGCTTGCTGGGACTTATAGTTCCCCAGTATTAGACAATAGTTTATTCTTTTTTTACACTGCCATCAGCCAGGTGACCACCGCTCCAGGGTCATCGGGGACAGCACCACTCCCCCAGGGCCCCTGGCCAGGCTGACTGATCAGTAGGGTGATGCTTTGGCTGCGGGAACTTATATCATAAGTGTCCCCCAGCTGTGGCATTACCCTGCTGGCTGGTTTGGCCTGGGGCTGGTTCTTAAAATACGGGGGATCCCTACTCATTTTGTCCCCCGTATTTTGGGAACCAGCCCCGGCCATGGAGCCTGGGGCTGGTTGTAAAAAATCAGGGAACCCCTATTTGTGGGGTTCCCTGATTTTTTATTACCGGCCCCGGCTTCGTCAGCCTGGTGCTGGTTACAGCTGTTGGGGAGACCCCACGCTGTTTTTTTTTCTTTAATTTATTTATTTTTCTATTTTTTTAACACTGAAGCCTGCACGGATCTGACATCCGTGCAGATTTCTGCCAAATACGACAGGAAAATAAGTTGTATTTTCCTGTCCTATTTGGCCGGGCATTTCACGCCAATCAGCAGCCGTATTATCAATACGGCTGCTTAGTAAATCAGGAACCACCATTCTTTTGAATGGTGATTACTGTCATATTTAATCAATGGTGTAAACATTCGTATTTGTAAAATCAAATACGAATGTCCCATCAATATGAATACGAATATTTGTATTTTTGGCATAGTAAATGCCAAAAATAGAAATACACTCAAAAAATTCGTAGTTTCCTAGGAAAATACGAATTTTTTCCACTAATCCATTTTAGTAAATTTCCCCCTGCATGTCTAATAACATGCTCTTATTTATGACACTTAAATATTCTGCACATTTTCACCACTGTGTGATGCTAGCCAGACGCCCGCCCCTCCACAACGGAGCGATAAAGTCAAGTCACAGCTCCGGGAGGGGATAAAGGTATGTGTAATATCACTTTTTACCTGTCTTTCTGCACCTTGATAAAGAGGCTAAGCGCCACGAAACTTGGGAACCTATCCAGTCTCCTGGTCGTCTGTTTCTGTGCGTGACGAGTGCCGCCGATACCCAGTTCTTTTATATATATATATATATATATATATAAGAAAAATAATTTATCGGAGAGCGCTTGACTTAGTACCACCTAGTCACTCTTGTAATAATTTACTGAATAAAGCAACAATCACATTTATATTGACAGTTCTTTGTCCCTTTCCCGAATAATACGTGGAATCCGTTCAAGATAAAAGTTCTTTATTGAAACCCAACGCGTTTCGTCAGAACGACTTCTTCAGGGGCATGACTAAAAGTGGTACAGAAAGAAAACAAGGGGCGTACTTTCAGTATTACAATACATTGTGTCCATTGCAATACAACAAGTATATACATTTGTATAGTATACATACCAAAATAATTTTTTTAATAGATAGGCTTGTTCAGCAACTAATAATTCATTCAGGACAATGGTAAAATCTAAAAGGTATTAAAAATTCAATGATTACAATAATGAAGCATAAACGTGAGTGGAAGAGCAAGGAAGAGCAAGGAAGAGCAAGGAAGAGCAAAGAAGAGGATATAAAGACTGGCACATGTCCAGACTACATACCAGTAAGGTAAAAATTTGGAGGAAGCCTGGCTGGCTTAGTATATTGGGTATTTTTAGAGCTTTTTCTGTGGGGACAAGATCCTTGAAAGTAGGGCTCACAGAACCTGAAAGTGTTAATTAACGACCATATTATGACCAAAATATAAATGTAATTAATTCAACCTAGAGTCTTTAAGTGAATATTACATACCAAAAAATGATCAATCTAGGGGATGCCAATTTGGCTCGGTGTGTAAGATAACTCCAATGAGGGTCAAATCCTAAATAATAGAGCCCATAGGGTCTGGAAACATGAGATAAACAATGATTTACTGATCCAAATACAATGGCGTTCACAATTCTTAGGCGTAACAGATGTGTCATTACATACCACTAGGGTGATGACTTATTGGGGAAAATCCGTCTTGCTGGGTATATTTGAACGGTTAGGATGAAATCCTAGAATATAGGGTTCACCGTGCCTATAAATAATTAATCACCATTAAATTATAAATCTAATTTCATTAAATTCCTACCAATCATATGCAAAGGGAGGGTTTACCTACCAATATGGTGAAAGAATAGAAGAAGGCCACACCGGCCTGTTAATTTAGAAATTCCCGTACGGATGCGATCCTCAAATACAGGGCTCACCGGGCCTATAAAGTGTTATCACCATATTAACAACCCAATAAATTAAAGGGGTGGGAGGTCAGTAAGTTGGGAGATGATATTGAAATATTCTACACCTACCGTATTTCTACGGATATACTTTACAGATCACAAAAGAAATAGAGAGATCCAGAAGAGAGTATCGCTTCTCAAATAGTCACCTAAAAGAATGGATTTACAGGTATAATAATTGTGGGGGTCCCCATCATCACAATTCAGTTTATAAGGAGGGTAAAATAAGTACTCTTTACTAATTAGTATTGATTTCATTAAGTGGCATCCATAGTGCCTTCAAATATTAAATTTATACATATACAAATATTTTTCATAAATTTAAAACAATAATCATCTTTAGCTTATGTCAACCTCTAATGACACATATAGGTCCATTAGTTTAATTATAGGTCAATTAGTTTTATGCTATGACCTGTACCTTTAATAATCCAATGCAAGTTTTAAAAGAGAGGGATTTGTACAAGGCAATCCACATTTTCAATACGGATTTTAAATCCGGAGAAGTTATACAGTGTAATACAAAGTGTAATTCTGTCACATAGAGTTTCTGTACAAAGTAACAACATAAACTCCATAGGTATGCACTCACCACAGTGTAGCAAAATTCCAAGCTCCTTCACTGGCTGACAGTAACTGCCTAGTGAACTGTGGAGCCTTTATATAGGGAACTGTGACCAGACTTACTTCCGGTTTTTAATTATAAAGAAAGCGGTATTTTAAACTTCACATATACTATTGTATAATATGGGCTGAGTAATCGCTCATACCTGATGGTTCCTAGTGTGCAGGGTCTCAATATAAATGTCCCCAATGGACTAATAATGCCGATGTTTGTTGTGGAACGCACGCTCGTCGCTGTGCGTTCCATCTGGCTACTTCCTGAATGTGTTACTTAGTGCGCGGCTAACTCTGTCCCCGCTAACCCCGGAAGTTAGTTCCGCCAAGTATAGTGTATTGTAATGTTCGAGGACACTAGATGTAGTGTGCGGCTTAATGTGTCCCCGTTAGTTACGGAGATTGGTTCCGCCTGATACAATGTACCAGGGAGTCAGTGACGTCCTAATAGTGGAACGCATGCCAGCCGTTGTGCGCTCCACCTGTTTCCTAACAAGGGGTATACTCATTCTCACTGGGGATGTACTATCTTAAGCGTGGAGAACGGGTGCTATCAGCACTAAATGTAAAGCAAATATATCATCTAATAATTAAGCTAGATATATAATAATGAATATATAAATTTAAATAAAAAATTAATAATATGATATTTATAAATGGCTAATGAACGGGCTGTGGCCAGTGTATAAAGAGGGTATGACACCTCTATTTAAATATACTCTTAACTTAATGTCAGTATAGTGGTTTAACTGACATGTGTCTATAATTCTTAGTTAAATAGTGATGTGTTGACGTGAATAGTATAGCTATATGCACTGTGTGAGCTGAGCTCATATTCGAAGATGCCCAATGGGTACAGTGACCTGGAAGGTAACTGTATACATCTGGGCTACATAACAACCATTGTGGGGTCGTGGTTAAATATAAGTGATTAATATGCCATGCTTGCCATTAATTGGCTAATAAGTGCTAATGTGTAATAATAAATAGAAGGGTATTAAACTATATTTCAGACCTTCATGGTGAGCTATGAATACTAAATGTGATTGAGTGGTTGGATTAATCTACCAAATAGATAAGGGTGTGTGATACATTTCAAATATTAATGGGGAGCAATTTACCAATAAGGAATATACTAATACTGATCGAGCACATACCTTTTTAGAGTGTACACTTGCGAACAATCTATTCGATACATTTTATGGAATTCAACATAAAAATCTAGCATACAAATTTGATACATGCAAAAAATGATGTTCTTAATAACCAGATAACCCTATTATAGAAAAAATTTAAATGTTTAACATAATTCAGCATAATTAGAAGGCTCTTGTTTACCTAGAACTACATGATTCATACTAAGGTCACTTATAAGAAGGAGACTATATCTATATTCTCATTGAGACCTCTTGGAATCAGAGTGTCAAGCATATAGATCCAGTAGCTCTCCTGTTTTGCTAATTTTAGTTCTCTGTCTCCTCCTCTAGGATCAGTTTTTATATGTTCAATTATTGTGAAGCAGAAATTATCCTTTTCTATTTTCGAGCTATGTTTATCTAGAAAATGTCTAGAGAGACTGTGTAACAGGAATTTGTTCTTAATGTTCCGCATATGTTCATGTATGCGTATCTTTAACGGTCTCTTCGTTTTCCCTATATATATGAGGCCGCATCCACATTTTATCATATATACCACAAAATTGGTCAGACAGGTGCAACTTGCATTTAATTTATAATTCCGATGTGTGGCGGATTTGTGGCTAAATGAGTTTTTATCCATGTATTTGCAGCAAATGCATTTATTGCAAGGAATGCATCGGTTAAGGGTGCTCAAAAAGATTCTGTTGTCTATAGGTTTGGGATCAACATTCCTGAGTTTGCTGGGGGCCAGTATACTCTTCAGGTTTGTTGCTCTACGGAATGTGATCAAAGGTTTATTCGGGAGGGTGGGACCTAATACTGGATCCTTTTGTAGGATATTCCAGTGTTTCTCCAACACTTTCTTCACCTGATAGTTCTCTCTGTTGAATTGTGTGATGAACGGTCTGACTTTATTATCTGTCAGGTTCTTCTTCTTTTTTTGAGCTTCACACAAAAGGTTTTCTCTGTTCTTATTGAAAGCTCTACATTGTGCCTCCTTTAATTTAGTCGGATCGTAACCTCTTTCAAGAAATCTTTTTTCCAAAATTTCCGACTGTTTCCAGAAGTCTATGTCTTTACTACAATTTCTTCTGAGTCTCAGAAATTGGGCGTATGGGACGCCTTCCTTCCATCTCTGCAGGTGACAGCTTGTCTGGGGGATGAAGCTGTTCGCATCGACCTCCTTGAAGTATGTTTTAGTGGTGATGACTTGTCCTGGGGTTCCCATTAGTATGAGGTCTAGGAAATCAATTTCTTCCTTATTAGTTTTAAACGTGAACTTAAAACCAAACATATTATTATGTAAATGGATCATAAAATTGTCAATTTCAGACAGGTCCCCCTGCCAAATCAGGAGTAGATCGTCGATATAGCGCTGGTAAAACCCTATTTTAGGGTAGAATTCCGACTGGTAAATTAGCTGCTCCTCCCACACAGCCATTACCAAGTTGGCATATGATGGTGCAAACTTCGTACCCATAGCAGTTCCGTGGGTCTGGCGGTAGTACTTCCCGCCAAACTCAAAGTAGTTATGAGTTAGAATATAGCGAATGCTATCAAGTATGAACTTAATCATTTCAGGAGTTATCAATTGGTCCCCTAACAAGATTTTATTGATAGCTTCTATACCACCTTCATGTGGTATAGAGGGGTAGAGTGATTCCACGTCAATTGTCAACCAAATCATATTATCTGTCCATATCTTTTCCTTTAACTTTGTTAGTACGCTGGTTGAGTCCTTAAGATGCGACTGGTTCTTTAATACGTATGGTTGGAGTTTTAGGTCCACGAAGTGTGAAAGGTTGGACGAGATAGAATCGACACCCGCTACAATTGGTCTACCGGGCGGGGGATGTTTCCCCTTATGTATTTTTGGTAGGTGGTAAAATAAGGGTATCCTTGGAAATTTAGGGTAAATATACTCAAATTATTTCTTACTGATGGTGTGGTTGTTCAAAGCCCCTACCAACAATTCATATAGTTCTTCTTGAAATTTATTTGTGGGGTCTTCAACCAATTCTTCATAAGTCACTCCATCATATAGAATTCTATTAGCTTCCGAGATATAGGCTTCTCTTGATTGGAGGACCACCGCTCCTCCTTTGTCGGCACTTTTTATGACCAATTCTTCGTTCTTACTCAGATCTTTCATAGCTCGTATTTCTTGTGGTTTTAAGTTTCCCCTATATCGCATATCAACCTCTTTGATTTTTTTGAAGTCTTCATTGACTGACTCGTAGAACACATCTATATAACTACCACGGGACTCTACCGGGTAAAATTTTGATTTGACTGAGACCGAAGGGACTTGGGTTGTGATGTTCTCAGGGACACTAGGATTTTTTAGGAAATGCCGTTGTAGAGTTAAATTTCTGGTAAATTTGTTTAAATCGATAAATAAATCAAATTTATTCAGATGTGAATCGGGAGTAAACTTCAATCCTTTTTCTAATAACGAGACTTGTGAAGGCTGTAGTTCCCTCTCACTGAGGTTAACAACCCCTGTCTCGGTGCTCCTTGTAGTTGTGTTAACCCGCGGCTTCGTTTTGGGCTTAGTTCTTCCTCCTCTCCTGCCTCGTTTTCTCCACGGAGGCTGCGTTTCCTCCCTTGTGGAGAATCTAGCCGGGTGTGCAGTTCTTCTCTCCTGTGGATAAACGAACGTGCAGTGTCTTTTTTCAATTCTAAAAAATGAGCAGGATTGGTATTCTGGATTCCTGGGGATGGAGATCTTAAGACGTCATATCTATTCCTAAAGGATGGATATCTGTTCCTTGGTCTTTCTTGATAGGATGGAATCCTGTTCCTATAGTTGTTAGTATTGTTGTAAGATCCCATTTGTCTCCTTTCATATTTAGGTTTCGGGGAATAAAACCTATTCCGCCTCTGGTCAACTCTATATCGGTCCTGATCTATCTGTTCGGGTCTCTGGTCCTCATTCCACCTCTGTCTGGTATTATATTGACGACGATCATATCGTTGAGTTGTGTTGTTAGGTTCCGCTCGTCTTTCCTGATTATTCCAGTTGTGGACCTGTCCACCAATATAATCATTTCTGTCTCTTAAGAATTTTTTCTGTTTTTTAGAGATGACTTCATTTTCCAGATTATCAACTTTTTGCTGGAGGTCAATAATATCTCTTTTCAGTTCTTCGCTATTTTCAAATTTCTCTAGAGCTTTTTCTATCTTATTGATCTCTTCCTCTATTTTTGAGACTTCCTTTTTTCTCTCCGAAATGATCAGTGAAATTAATTTCACTGAGCATTCATCTAGAATGGCATTCCAGTTGTTCATGAATGCTTCACTTCCTCCGCCTAAGGTAGGTGTTTTTCAAGGGTCATGATGTCGTACCATCCTTTAACCTCTTTTATGGCTAATTTTTCTAATACGTTAAGATAACAATAATAATCCTCTTCATCGAACTGAATTGCTTGCTCTTCCTCTGAAAATATATTTTTTACCCTTTGTAAACGTTTAGTTCTATCCTTAAAAATCGGCATTATGCCTTAAAAATAATAAAAAGTGGATTATACTTATAAGCTGCACACGAGGGCCTCTAACAGCCAATTACTACACACAAAAAACAATCTGGACCTCGTCTTGCGCTAAAGAGTTTTACTATTAGCTGCTACTCCGATAAGACTCCCCTGTTAGTGAGAGTCTGGCAACAAGTACAAGAAAAAGAATTTATCGGAGAGCGCTTGACTTAGTACCACCTAGTCACTCTTGTAATAATTTACTGAATAAAGCAACAATCACATTTATATTGACAGTTCTTTGTCCCTTTCCCGAATAATACGTGGAATCCGTTCAAGATAAAAGTTCTTTATTGAAACCCAACGCGTTTCGTCAGAACGACTTCTTCAGGGGCATGACTAAAAGTGGTACAGAAAGAAAACAAGGGGCGTACTTTCAGTATTACAATACATTGTGTCCATTGCAATACAACAAGTATATACATTTGTATAGTATACATACCAAAATAATTTTTTTAATAGATAGGCTTGTTCAGCAACTAATAATTCATTCAGGACAATGGTAAAATCTAAAAGGTATTAAAAATTCAATGATTACAATAATGAAGCATAAACGTGAGTGGAAGAGCAAGGAAGAGCAAGGAAGAGCAAGGAAGAGCAAAGAAGAGGATATAAAGACTGGCACATGTCCAGACTACATACCAGTAAGGTAAAAATTTGGAGGAAGCCTGGCTGGTTTAGTATATTGGGTATTTTTAGAGCTTTTTCTGTGGGGACAAGATCCTTGAAAGTAGGGCTCACAGAACCTGAAAGTGTTAATTAACGACCATATTATGACCAAAATATAAATGTAATTAATTCAACCTAGAGTCTTTAAGTGAATATTACATACCAAAAAATGATCAATCTAGGGGATGCCAATTTGGCTCGGTGTGTAAGATAACTCCAATGAGGGTCAAATCCTAAATAATAGAGCCCATAGGGTCTGGAAACATGAGATAAACAATGATTTACTGATCCAAATACAATGGCGTTCACAATTCTTAGGCGTAACAGATGTGTCATTACATACCACTAGGGTGATGACTTATTGGGGAAAATCCGTCTTGCTGGGTATATTTGAACGGTTAGGATGAAATCCTAGAATATAGGGTTCACTGTGCCTATAAATAATTAATCACCATTAAATTATAAATCTAATTTCATTAAATTCCTACCAATCATATGCAAAGGGAGGGTTTACCTACCAATATTTAACCACGACCCCACAATGGTTGTTATGTAGCCCAGATGTATACAGTTACCTTCCAGGTCACTGTACCCATTGGGCATCTTCGAATATGAGCTCAGCTCACACAGTGCATATAGCTATACTATTCACGTCAACACATCACTATTTAACTAAGAATTATAGACACATGTCAGTTAAACCACTATACTGACATTAAGTTAAGAGTATATTTAAATAGAGGTGTCATACCCTCTTTATACACTGGCCACAGCCCGTTCATTAGCCATTTATAAATATCATATTATTAATTTTTTATTTAAATTTATATATTCATTATTATATATCTAGCTTAATTATTAGATGATATATTTGCTTTACATTTAGTGCTGATAGCACCCGTTCTCCACGCTTAAGATAGTACATCCCCAGTGAGAATGAGTATACCCCTTGTTAGGAAACAGGTGGAGCGCACAACGGCTGGCATGCGTTCCACTATTAGGACGTCACTGACTCCCTGGTACATTGTATCAGGCGGAACCAATCTCCGTAACTAACGGGGACACATTAAGCCGCACACTACATCTAGTGTCCTCGAACATTACAATACACTATACTTGGCGGAACTAACTTCCGGGGTTAGCGGGGACAGAGTTAGCCGCGCACTAAGTAACACATTCAGGAAGTAGCCAGATGGAACGCACAGCGACGAGCGTGCGTTCCACAACAAACATCGGCATTATTAGTCCATTGGGGACATTTATATTGAGACCCTGCACACTAGGAACCATCAGGTATGAGCGATTACTCAGCCCATATTATACAATAGTATATGTGAAGTTTAAAATACCGCTTTCTTTATAATTAAAAACCGGAAGTAAGTCTGGTCACAGTTCCCTATATAAAGGCTCCACAGTTCACTAGGCAGTTACTGTCAGCCAGTGAAGGAGCTTGGAATTTTGCTACACTGTGGTGAGTGCATACCTATGGAGTTTATGTTGTTACTTTGTACAGAAACTCTATGTGACAGAATTACACTTTGTATTACACTGTATAACTTCTCCGGATTTAAAATCCGTATTGAAAATGTGGATTGCCTTGTACAAATCCCTCTCTTTTAAAACTTGCATTGGATTATTAAAGGTACAGGTCATAGCATAAAACTAATTGACCTATAATTAAACTAATGGACCTATATGTGTCATTAGAGGTTGACATAAGCTAAAGATGATTATTGTTTTAAATTTATGAAAAATATTTGTATATGTATAAATTTAATATTTGAAGGCACTATGGATGCCACTTAATGAAATCAATACTAATTAGTAAAGAGTACTTATTTTACCCTCCTTATAAACTGAATTGTGATGATGGGGACCCCCACAATTATTATACCTGTAAATCCATTCTTTTAGGTGACTATTTGAGAAGCGATACTCTCTTCTGGATCTCTCTATTTCTTTTGTGATCTGTAAAGTATATCCGTAGAAATACGGTAGGTGTAGAATATTTCAATATCATCTCCCAACTTACTGACCTCCCACCCCTTTAATTTATTGGGTTGTTAATATGGTGATAACACTTTATAGGCCCGGTGAGCCCTGTATTTGAGGATCGCATCCGTACGGGAATTTCTAAATTAACAGGCCGGTGTGGCCTTCTTCTATTCTTTCACCATATTGGTAGGTAAACCCTCCCTTTGCATATGATTGGTAGGAATTTAATGAAATTAGATTTATAATTTAATGGTGATTAATTATTTATAGGCACGGTGAACCCTATATTCTAGGATTTCATCCTAACCGTTCAAATATACCCAGCAAGACGGATTTTCCCCAATAAGTCATCACCCTAGTGGTATATAATGACACATCTGTTACGCCTAAGAATTGTGAACGCCATTGTATTTGGATCAGTAAATCATTGTTTATCTCATGTTTCCAGACCCTATGGGCTCTATTATTTAGGATTTGACCCTCATTGGAGTTATCTTACACACCGAGCCAAATTGGCATCCCCTAGATTGATCATTTTTTGGTATGTAATATTCACTTAAAGACTCTAGGTTGAATTAATTACATTTATATTTTGGTCATAATATGGTCGTTAATTAACACTTTCAGGTTCTGTGAGCCCTACTTTCAAGGATCTTGTCCCCACAGAAAAAGCTCTAAAAATACCCAATATACTAAGCCAGCCAGGCTTCCTCCAAATTTTTACCTTACTGGTATGTAGTCTGGACATGTGCCAGTCTTTATATCCTCTTCTTTGCTCTTCCTTGCTCTTCCTTGCTCTTCCAGTCACGTTTATGCTTCATTATTGTAATCATTGAATTTTTAATACCTTTTAGATTTTACCATTGTCCTGAATGAATTATTAGTTGCTGAACAAGCCTATCTATTAAAAAAATTATTTTGGTATGTATACTATACAAATGTATATACTTGTTGTATTGCAATGGACACAATGTATTGTAATACTGAAAGTACGCCCCTTGTTTTCTTTCTGTACCACTTTTAGTCATGCCCCTGAAGAAGTCGTTCTGACGAAACGCGTTGGGTTTAAATAAAGAACTTTTATCTTGAACGGATTCCACGTATTATTCGGGAAAGGGACAAAGAACTGTCAATATAAATGTGATTGTTGCTTTTTCAGTAAATTATTACAAGAGTGACTAGGTGGTACTAAGTCAAGCGCTCTCCGATAAATTCTTTTTCTTGTACTTGTTGCCAGACTCTCACTAACAGGGGAGTCTTATCGGAGTAGCAGCTAATAGTAAAACTCTATAGCGCAAGACGAGGTCCAGATTGTTTTTTGTGTGTAGTAATTGGCTGTTAGAGGCCCTGGTGTGCAGCTTATAAGTATAATCCACTTTTTATTATTTTTAAGGCATAATGCCGATTTTTAAGGATAGAACTAAACGTTTACAAAGGGTAAAAAATATATTTTCAGAGGAAGAGCAAGCAATTCAGTTCGATGAAGAGGATTATTATTGTTATCTTAACGTATTAGAAAAATTAGCCATAAAAGAGGTTAAAGGATGGTACGACATCATGACCCTTGAAAAATACCTTGAAGTGGGACGCATTCCTCGGGGACTAAGGATACAAAAAACACCTACCTTAGGCGGAGGAAGTGAAGCATTCATGAACAACTGGAATGCCATTCTAGATGAATGCTCAGTGAAATTAATTTCACTGATCATTTCGGAGAGAAAAAAGGAAGTCTCAAAAATAGAGGAAGAGATCAATAAGATAGAAAAAGCTCTAGAGAAATTTGAAAATAGCGAAGAACTGAAAAGAGATATTATTGACCTCCAGCAAAAAGTTGATAATCTGGAAAATGAAGTCATCTCTAAAAAACAGAAAAAATTCTTAAGAGACAGAAATGATTATATTGGTGGACAGGTCCACAACTGGAATAATCAGGAAAGACGAGCGGAACCTAACAACACAACTCAACGATATGATCGTCGTCAATATAATACCAGACAGAGGTGGAATGAGGACCAGAGACCCGAACAGATAGATCAGGACCGATATAGAGTTGACCAGAGGCGGAATAGGTTTTATTCCCCGAAACCTAAATATGAAAGGAGACAAATGGGATCTTACAACAATACTAACAACTATAGGAACAGGATTCCATCCTATCAAGAAAGACCAAGGAACAGATATCCATCCTTTAGGAATAGATATGACGTCTTAAGATCTCCATCCCCAGGAATCCAGAATACCAATCCTGCTCATTTTTTAGAATTGAAAAAAGACACTGCACGTTCGTTTATCCACAGGAGAGAAGAACTGCACACCCGGCTAGATTCTCCACAAGGGAGGAAACGCAGCCTCCGTGGAGAAAACGAGGCAGGAGAGGAGGAAGAACTAAGCCCAAAACGAAGCCGCGGGTTAACACAACTACAAGGAGCACCGAGACAGGGGTTGTTAACCTCAGTGAGAGGGAACTACAGCCTTCACAAGTCTCGTTATTAGAAAAAGGATTGAAGTTTGCTCCCGATTCACATCTGAATAAATTTGATTTATTTATCGATTTAAACAAATTTACCAGAAATTTAACTCTACAACGGCATTTCCTAAAAAATCCTAGTGTCCCTGAGAACATCACAACCCAAGTCCCTTCGGTCTCAGTCAAATCAAAATTTTACCCGGTAGAGTCCCGTGGTAGTTATATAGATGTGTTCTACGAGTCAGTCAATGAAGACTTCAAAAAAATCAAAGAGGTTGATATGCGATATAGGGGCAACTTAAAACCACAAGAAATACGAGCTATGAAAGATCTGAGTAAGAACGAAGAATTGGTCATAAAAAGTGCCGACAAAGGAGGAGCGGTGGTCCTCCAATCAAGAGAAGCCTATATCTCGAAAGCTAATAGAATTCTATATGATGGAGTGACTTATGAAGAATTGGTTGAAGACCCCACAAAGAAATTTCAAGAAGAACTATATGAATTGTTGGTAGGGGCTTTGAACAACCACACCATCAGTAAGAAAGAATTTGAGTATATTTACCCTAAATTTCCAAGGATACCCTTATTTTACCACCTACCAAAAATACATAAGGGGAAACATCCCCCGCCCGGTAGACCAATTGTAGCGGGTGTCGATTCTATCTCGTCCAACCTTTCACACTTCGTGGACCTAAAACTCCAACCATACGTATTAAAGAACCAGTCGCATCTTAAGGACTCAACCAGCGTACTAACAAAGTTAAAGGAAAAGATATGGACAGATAATATGATTTGGTTGACAATTGACGTGGAATCACTCTACCCCTCTATACCACATGAAGGTGGTATAGAAGCTATCAATAAAATCTTGTTAGGGGACCAATTGATAACTCCTGAAATGATTAAGTTCATACTTGATAGCATTCGCTATATTCTAACTCATAACTACTTTGAGTTTGGCGGGAAGTACTACCGCCAGACCCACGGAACTGCTATGGGTACGAAGTTTGCACCATCATATGCCAACTTGGTAATGGCTGTGTGGGAGGAGCAGCTAATTTACCAGTCGGAATTCTACCCTAAAATAGGGTTTTACCAGCGCTATATCGACGATCTACTCCTGATTTGGCAGGGGGACCTGTCTGAAATTGACAATTTTATGATCCATTTACATAATAATATGTTTGGTTTTAAGTTCACGTTTAAAACTAATAAGGAAGAAATTGATTTCCTAGACCTCATACTAATGGGAACCCCAGGACAAGTCATCACCACTAAAACATACTTCAAGGAGGTCGATGCGAACAGCTTCATCCCCCAGACAAGCTGTCACCTGCAGAGATGGAAGGAAGGCGTCCCATACGCCCAATTTCTGAGACTCAGAAGAAATTGTAGTAAAGACATAGACTTCTGGAAACAGTCGGAAATTTTGGAAAAAAGATTTCTTGAAAGAGGTTACGATCCGACTAAATTAAAGGAGGCACAATGTAGAGCTTTCAATAAGAACAGAGAAAACCTTTTGTGTGAAGCTCAAAAAAAAAAAAAAAAAGAAGAAGAACCTGACAGATAATAAAGTCAGACCGTTCATCACACAATTTAACAGATAGAACTATCAGGTGAAGAAAGTGTTGGAGAAACACTGGAATATCCTACAAAAGGATCCAGTATTAGGTCCCACCCTCCCGAATAAACCTTTGATCACATTCCGTAGAGCAACAAACCTTAAGAGTATACTGGCCCCCAGCAAACTCAGGAATGTTGATCCCAAACCTATGGACAACAGAATCTTTTTGAGCACCCTTAACCGATGCATTCCTTGCAATAAATGCATTTGCTGCAAATACATGGATAAAAACTCATTTAGCCACAAATCCGCCACACATCGGAATTATAAATTAAATGCAAGTTGCACCTGTCTGACCAATTTTGTGGTATATATGATAAAATGTGGATGCGGCCTCATATATATAGGGAAAACGAAGAGACCGTTAAAGATACGCATACAGGAACATATGCGGAACATTAAGAACAAATTCCTGTTACACAGTCTCTCTAGACATTTTCTAGATAAACATAGCTCGAAAATAGAAAAGGATAATTTCTGCTTCACAATAATTGAACATATAAAAACTGATCCTAGAGGAGGAGACAGAGAACTAAAATTAGCAAAACAGGAGAGCTACTGGATCTATATGCTTGACACTCTGATTCCAAGAGGTCTCAATGAGAATATAGATATAGTCTCCTTCTTATAAGTGACCTTAGTATGAATCATGTAGTTCTAGGTAAACAAGAGCCTTCTAATTATGCTGAATTATGTTAAACATTTAAATTTTTCTATAATAGGGTTATCTGGTTATTAAGAACATCATTTTTTGCATGTATCAAATTTGTATGCTAGATTTTTATGTTGAATTCCATAAAATTTATCGAATAGATTGTTCGCAAGTGTACACTCTAAAAAGGTATGTGCTCGATCAGTATTAGTATATTCCTTATTGGTAAATTGCTCCCCATTAATATTTGAAATTTATCACACACCCTTATCTATTTGGTAGATTAATCCAACCACTCAATCACATTTAGTATTCATAGCTCACCATGAAGGTCTGAAATATAGTTTAATACCCTTATATTTATTATTACACATTAGCACTTATTAGCCAATTAATGGCAAGCATGGCATATTAATCACTTATATTTAACCACGACCCCACAATGGTTGTTATGTAGCCCAGATGTATACAGTTACCTTCCAGGTCACTGTACCCATTGGGCATCTTCGAATATGAGCTCAGCTCACACAGTGCATATAGCTATACTATTCACGTCAACACATCACTATTTAACTAAGAATTATAGACACATGTCAGTTAAACCACTATACTGACATTAAGTTAAGAGTATATTTAAATAGAGGTGTCATACCCTCTTTATACACTGGCCACAGCCCGTTCATTAGCCATTTATAAATATCATATTATTAATTTTTTATTTAAATTTATATATTCATTATTATATATCTAGCTTAATTATTAGATGATATATTTGCTTTACATTTAGTGCTGATAGCACCCGTTCTCCACGCTTAAGATAGTACATCCCCAGTGAGAATGAGTATACCCCTTGTTAGGAAACAGGTGGAGCGCACAACGGCTGGCATGCGTTCCACTATTAGGACGTCACTGACTCCCTGGTACATTGTATCAGGCGGAACCAATCTCCGTAACTAACGGGGACACATTAAGCCGCACACTACATCTAGTGTCCTCGAACATTACAATACACTATACTTGGCGGAACTAACTTCCGGGGTTAGCGGGGACAGAGTTAGCCGCGCACTAAGTAACACATTCAGGAAGTAGCCAGATGGAACGCACAGCGACGAGCGTGCGTTCCACAACAAACATCGGCATTATTAGTCCATTGGGGACATTTATATTGAGACCCTGCACACTAGGAACCATCAGGTATGAGCGATTACTCAGCCCATATTATACAATAGTATATGTGAAGTTTAAAATACCGCTTTCTTTATAATTAAAAACCGGAAGTAAGTCTGGTCACAGTTCCCTATATAAAGGCTCCACAGTTCACTAGGCAGTTACTGTCAGCCAGTGAAGGAGCTTGGAATTTTGCTACACTGTGGTGAGTGCATACCTATGGAGTTTATGTTGTTACTTTGTACAGAAACTCTATGTGACAGAATTACACTTTGTATTACACTGTATAACTTCTCCGGATTTAAAATCCGTATTGAAAATGTGGATTGCCTTGTACAAATCCCTCTCTTTTAAAACTTGCATTGGATTATTAAAGGTACAGGTCATAGCATAAAACTAATTGACCTATAATTAAACTAATGGACCTATATGTGTCATTAGAGGTTGACATAAGCTAAAGATGATTATTGTTTTAAATTTATGAAAAATATTTGTATATGTATAAATTTAATATTTGAAGGCACTATGGATGCCACTTAATGAAATCAATACTAATTAGTAAAGAGTACTTATTTTACCCTCCTTATAAACTGAATTGTGATGATGGGGACCCCCACAATTATTATACCTGTAAATCCATTCTTTTAGGTGACTATTTGAGAAGCGATACTCTCTTCTGGATCTCTCTATTTCTTTTGTGATCTGTAAAGTATATCCGTAGAAATACGGTAGGTGTAGAATATTTCAATATCATCTCCCAACTTACTGACCTCCCACCCCTTTAATTTATTGGGTTGTTAATATGGTGATAACACTTTATAGGCCCGGTGAGCCCTGTATTTGAGGATCGCATCCGTACGGGAATTTCTAAATTAACAGGCCGGTGTGGCCTTCTTCTATTCTTTCACCATATTGGTAGGTAAACCCTCCCTTTGCATATGATTGGTAGGAATTTAATGAAATTAGATTTATAATTTAATGGTGATTAATTATTTATAGGCACGGTGAACCCTGTATTCTAGGATTTCATCCTAACCGTTCAAATATACCCAGCAAGACGGATTTTCCCCAATAAGTCATCACCCTAGTGGTATGTAATGACACATCTGTTACGCCTAAGAATTGTGAACGCCATTGTATTTGGATCAGTAAATCATTGTTTATCTCATGTTTCCAGACCCTATGGGCTCTATTATTTAGGATTTGACCCTCATTGGAGTTATCTTACACACCGAGCCAAATTGGCATCCCCTAGATTGATCATTTTTTGGTATGTAATATTCACTTAAAGACTCTAGGTTGAATTAATTACATTTATATTTTGGTCATAATATGGTCGTTAATTAACACTTTCAGGTTATGTGAGCCCTACTTTCAAGGATCTTGTCCCCACAGAAAAAGCTCTAAAAATACCCAATATACTAAGCCAGCCAGGCTTCCTCCAAATTTTTACCTTACTGGTATGTAGTCTGGACATGTGCCAGTCTTTATATCCTCTTCTTTGCTCTTCCTTGCTCTTCCTTGCTCTTCCTTGCTCTTCCACTCACGTTTATGCTTCATTATTGTAATCATTGAATTTTTAATACCTTTTAGATTTTACCATTGTCCTGAATGAATTATTAGTTGCTGAACAAGCCTATCTATTAAAAAAATTATTTTGGTATGTATACTATACAAATGTATATACTTGTTGTATTGCAATGGACACAATGTATTGTAATACTGAAAGTACGCCCCTTGTTTTCTTTCTGTACCACTTTTAGTCATGCCCCTGAAGAAGTCGTTCTGACGAAACGCGTTGGGTTTCAATAAAGAACTTTTATCTTGAACGGATTCCACGTATTATTCGGGAAAGGGACAAAGAACTGTCAATATAAATGTGATTGTTGCTTTATTCAGTAAATTATTACAAGAGTGACTAGGTGGTACTAAGTCAAGCGCTCTCCGATAAATTCTTTTTCTTGTACTTGTTGCCAGACTCTCACTAACAAGGGGAGTCTTATCGGAGTAGCAGCTAATAGTAAAACTCTTTAGCGCAAGACGAGGTCCAGATTGTTTTTTTTATATATATATATATATATATATATCAAAAGTGGGGGGAGTGTAGTCCTTTTTCTGCGCTGGTTTGCGAGCTGCACTTCTACCGTACCTAGCTGTTAATATAGATACTAGATGGGAAAGATGGAAGGAAGAAGAGATAGATGTGCGCTCTGTCTATTTCACCACTTTAGTACATTATAAATCATACATTGGTGCATAAGATTTATATTTATTCAAATTTTACAATGATAAAATAGCGATAAAAATAAGTTTGTACAATATTTGATGCAGGTTTTAACTTCAGATACAGTTTAGTTCAGATGAATGTCAACAGATCCAACTTCAAGGTACATAAGACTTCTTAGGATACGAAACCCTATGTGTTTCGTCCCTTAGATATACATATGTATAGGTGTCAAACCACATCATTTTCGGCATATTTATATTTTTCACCACTCAGATCCTCATTTACCCCTGATGAAGTCCTAAGGGAGGAAACGCATAGGGTTTCGTATCCTAAGAAGTCTTATGTACCTTGAAGTTGGATCTGTTGAAATTCACCTGAACTAAACTGTATCTGAAGTTGAAACCTGCATCAAATATTGTACAAACTTATTTTTATCGATATTTTATCATTGTAAAATTTGAATAAATATAAATCTTATGCACCAATGTATGATTTATAATGTACTAAAGTAGTGAAATAGACAGAGCGCACATCTATCTCTTCTTCCCTCCATATATATATATATATATATATATATATATATATATATAACTCCAGTCGGACCGGCAACTCCGCTGTATTAAACACAGTTACTGTATGTGTGGTTGCCCGCTTTGTCCACAAAAGGACAAAAAAGGAAGGTGAGAGATAAACGAAAAACAGGCATCACTGGCAGATACAACATCTGGACAATGGTCCAGTCACAAAGGCAAATTCTGGTTCACTCACAAAGGCAAATTCCTTCTCAAATGGACAAAACCATGTGCACTGCAGGTGGTGCAGGTAAAATACTGACTGCTTTATTTTTACACTGCAATATAGATCTTACTTTGAAGTAAAACCCCAACCTAATCTAAATCACGATACTCATTACCGAGCAGTAACCGCACTAATAATATGTTAATCCCTTCATTATCAATACATCTTCGGAAAGAGGATTAGTCTATCCTTTTTTGACTTAATTATTTGTTATGTCAATAATAACAGAACTAACTGTGGAGACACCAGGTATGTGATCAAATACATATGATATCCTTAATTGTAGGACACACTTTACTGTGAATGTGCAACAATATGCAACAAAATAAAGGATTGCAACAAGATAATAGGATTTGATGATGACACAATGTGATACTAACATGTTTACAATAACCAATCAGATTACAAATTTATTGCACCGCAGAAATCGAACAGTACTTCATATCTGAGTCATTCATGGAACTAAATACAATATATTAACAATCTGATATAATATCTA